>NW_027362978.1:1849184-3293368 GCF_046119375.1 Phyllobates terribilis | reverse complement strand
GACCCATTTGTTTTTTTTATCACAAACAGGGGGGAATAAAATCCCCGTCCCCATTGTGAAACTGGAACTTCGTGAAGGACCTGCTTGTTGACTAAGTCTAATACCTCTGATTCTAGAGCCATCTGCTCCTCCCTGGACTTCCTCCTGGAGGTGATCATGAAGGTTCGGTGAGGGACCTGACAGAAGCGTATCTTTAGGCTGTTCTTTATGATATCCAACACCCAGGGATTTGAAGTGATGGCTTCCCAAGCTGGGATAAAATGGGAAAGCCTTCCCCTGACCTCTAGCATCGCGTCATTGGGGAGATTTTTTGGAACTGGAGGATGGTCCTCCAAACATGTAACCAGAGTCCTTTTTAGATCTGGGCTCCCATCTTTTCCTTTATCCCGGAGGGCAACCCCGGTTAAATCTCTTCCTCCGAAAATAGGACCTTTTTGTTTCCCCCGTGAACCCTGGGAAACCTCTCTTTCTGTCGCCAACCTTCTCCAAAAACTCGTCCAGTTTTTGGCCAAACAAAAGTTTACCATCACAAGGAAGAGAACAAAGCTTATGCTTAGATTGTAGGTCTCTCGGGCAACCCTTGAGCAACAGGGCTCGTCTTGCAGCATTAGACAAATTTGCAGACCTGGCAGCGAGTTTAACTGAATCCGCTGAGGAGTCGGCCAAAAAAGCAGATGCTGCTTGTAGCAAAGGCAGATTGGAGAGGATTTTATCTCTGGACATCTTTTTATCCTTTAGCTCGTCTGTGCTGAAGCCACACTATAAGTGACCTAGCGACACAAGTGCCTGCTACCGCTGGCTTCAGGCCCCCTGCTGCTGCTTCCCAGGTGTGACGGAGGAAGGAATCTGCCTTGTTATCCAGAGCATCCTTTAGACTGCCTGAATCTTCCAGGGGTAGGGACCATCTTTTGGATAATCGGGCGACAGACCCGCCAACTTTAGGAATTTTGTCCCAGGACTCAGAGACATTATCCTTGAAGGGGTACCTCCTTTTAGAGGATGAGGGCAATACTCCTGATTTCTCCGGTTCCTCCATTCCAGGTCTATAAGGGTCTGAATTTGGGGATTCACTGGAAAGGAGCATCTTTTTTTCCTCCAGGCCTGCGAACATATCTTCCAGGGACCTGGCTGCCTTCTCCTCCCTCAACCCCATGGTAGATCTAACCGCTCTGACCAACTTGTCAGTATCCTCAATAGGGAAACAGGGCCTACCACTGTCTGATGAAGAGGAGGATGCCGAATCACTGAGGCAAAGATCCTCTGACTGGGAGGATAAATCATAGTCGGAGGAGATATCTTTATGGGATCTCTTTGTCCCCTTTAGTAAGCCTTTCAGGGAATCCTGCACCTCTGAACGGATTACGAACCTCAAATTAGAAGCGAAATCCGGGGTGCTCTCCGCTATCGTTTGGTTAATACCGCTTGCACAAAGCTGTTTCTGCCAATCTATGGAAAGGGGGGCCTGGCATAAGGCGCAAACCCTGTGCTTCTTTTTGCCGCTACTCTTCTTAGGTTCCTAAGGAATGAAGCACATAATAACTTTCCATTACTATTAAGTGACATTCACGAAGATCACTCACCCCTGAAGTCACAAAAGGGTACCGGATTTTGAGGCTGTGGCGGGACATAAGACGAATCCCTTCTGGATGGCCCTGAAGCGTCCGACACCTTACTCCTCCTGCTGCCGCTGCGGTTGCTGGAGCGGCCGTCCGTGTGCGAGGTGTCCGACTGCTTCTTCCGCTGGCGTTGATGCGGTGGAGGGGTCAGCTGCTGCTGCTCCTAGCTGTCCTGGTCTGCCATAGCTGCTACACCCGAGCTTGAGTATAAGCAGCGCTTGTCAGGAGCCCCCCATCTTAAATAGGGCACATCCGGACCTCCTCCGGTCCATGTGTCCTCCCCCCTCCTGACACCCACCAGCCGATCTTTGAAAAAAAACGGCCAGCAAGCGTTTACAGGGTGCCGCCATCTTGGTTCCGGGTGCCGCCCCCGACGTCATCGGGCATGCCTGTCCAAGCGTGCACAGCGCCGTGACGTCAGGCGCGTCATACCCGGAAGACGCTGCTCCCAGCCAGGAGCCTGCGGCAGGGAGAGGACAGCGCAGCAGTCTGCGGGGAGCCGGAGCCCTCCTCACCGCCTGCGCCTGCTCGAACACGGCTCCAGGGAACCGCAGACGGCGCTTCTGGGACCCGGATGCCCTGTGCACAGGCAGGTGCCCGCTCTTCCACACCGGAACGGGCCCAGGTAAGAAGACACCTTTCTTCAGACAGGTTCCCATCAAGGACAGGAAACCAACTGAAGCGAGGGAAAGGTACCGCCCTTTTATTTCAGACTGTTTCCTGTCCTTGGTGGGGCGGATCCCTCTCTCAAGGTGTGTTGTCATGGGTGAGGGGAAAATAATGCATCCACTTCTTTCTAAATTAGGCTGTCAGACCCCCAAGAATGACATCCTAGTAATATGCCATGACTTATACCTCTTTAAATGTATGCAAAGAATAAACCTAGATATCCAGGTATACGTTCTATTGATTGATTTATATAAGGGCCTATTTACACATGGAAATGTGTATCTGCTACGTACATGAATGATCGGCTGCAGCCCTTCCACTTGGCCAGTCAATGGATCCGCAAACCACAACAAGTAATTCAAGGAGATGGAAAAGTAAAAAAAAAATTCTAGTAACATTGCATAGCGTACCGGCGATTGCGCTATTTAACTTGCCATCAGTGATTGACGGCATATAAATGGTTAAACAGTGATTCACGCTCCGCTCTGGCCGCTGCTGTTACAGCAAGATGTTGGCTGTGTAGGATGGGGGCGCTGCTCCTGAGCCCACCCGAAACAGCAATCCAATGGACGGTTTCACACACCACATTATCCAGTGGTGTTTAATTTGCTTTTCTATTTAGGAAACAAAACCGTTTTAATAAAGTTTTCCTTCTCTGGTATCTAGGAGCCATTTCAGCTATTTGTAAAGGGAATCTGTCAGCAGGTTTTTCTTGGCTAATCTGAGAGCAGCATGATGGGGTGAGCGCCACACTAGGAGTAGGACCACCGAGCCCAGAGCTATTGCAAGACGTGCAGACAATATATACCAGGTATGAATGAAGCCAATACAACATTATTGTTACTTGGGAATTAACCTACTTGGATATAATACATCCCTTGATATATGTATATACCAAAAGGTCATTATCTTGGGAATGCCTATATTGGCTTTTATTATTTAGGATTATATCCTTTTACTATGTGACCTAGGATATACTATCAGTATGCATTAGCACAATTGGAGCTACTACTATCCAGCCCTGATGTCTCTGCAATTCAAATATTTACATTATACCTCCTCACTATTATATGGTATTACTATATATATGTGTGTGTGCTCTTTTCTTTTGCCGCCATATACCCAAATTGTTATAATAAAGGTCTTTTTTAACACATTGACCCCTTGTCAGATGTACTATATATTGGTTGTTGTTGAGAGCAGCATGATGTAGAGACAAAGACCCTTATTCTAGGGACGTCTCACTTACAGGGCTGTTTGTTGTAGTTTTGATAAAAATCACACTTTTATCAGCAGAAGATTATCACTAGAGGACTAGTAAACCTGCTGCCAGGTAGTCCAACCACGCCCCCCACCACTGATTGGCAGTTTATATACAGTGTACACAGAAAGCTGCCAATCAGTGGTGTGGGTGGGGTTATTATACAGAGCTCACCAGAACCCCAAAATGTCTGTTCGCTATCTCATCCTTCTTCTCTGCTAGATTTCTAAAACTTAACATGGATAAAACAGAATTCATCATCTTTCCCCCATATCACTCAGCCCCCCCATCTGACCTATCCATCAAAATCAATGGCTGTCTACTTTCCCCAGTCCCATAAGCTCGCTGCCTCAAAGTAACCCTGGACTCTAGCCTCTCCTTCAAACCACATATCAAAGCCCTTTCCTCTTCCTGCTGACTCCAACTCAAAAACATGGATCCGCATATTCCTCAACCATGAATCTGCAAAAACACTAGTGCACGCCCTCATCATCTCCCGCCTCGACTACTACAACCTCCTGCTCTGTGGCCTCCCCGCTAACACTCCCGTACTCCTCCAATCTATCCTAAACTCTGCTGCCCGACTAATCCACCTGCCTCCCGCCTACTCCCCGGCCTCTCCTCTCTGTCAAATGCTTCACTGACTCCCCATTGCCCAGAGACTCCAGTTCGAAACCCTAACAGTGGCATACCAAGCCATCCACAACCTGTCTCCTCCATACATCTGTGACCTAGTCTCCCGGTACACACCTACACGCAACCTACGATCCTCACAAGATCTCCTTCTCTACTCCCCTCTTATCTTTTCTTCTCACAATCGCATACAAGATTTCTCCTGTGCATCCCTACTCTGGAACTCTCTACCCCAAAGCATCAGACTCTCGCCTACCGTGGAAACCTTCTAAAGGAACCTGAAAACCCACCTCTTCCGAAAAGCCTACAACCTGCAGTAATCATTGCTCCACCACACCGCTGCATGACCAGCTCTACCCTCACCTACTGTATCCTCACCCATCCCTTGAAGATTGTGAGACATCGCAGGTAGGGTCCTCTCTCCTCCAGTACCAGTTTGCCATTGCGTTTTTGTTCAAGATTTTTGCAATTGTGTTTGCTATGTATACCCCCTTTTTCACATGTAAAGCACCATGGAATAAATGGAGCTATAATAATAAATAATAATAATAATGTGCCACAGGCAGTGTCCTGGTATCTCCTCTATGCTCTGGAGACTGTGCTGAAAGACAGGGCAAACCTTCTTGCTATCCTGTAGGCACTGGACAACCTGTGCAACCTGAATGGGCTGAAGAATACCGCTTTATGATAGCAGTATTTACAAGAACTCATGCAAAATGCAAAACTAGATACTACAATACCATTCCCTTTTTGGGGGCTGTCTTGTTTTTGTCTCTCTGCTTCAAATTTCACAAAAAATTGGATTTTCCAGAACCCAAATTTTTGCAATTCAATGCTCATTAGGCATCAAGAGACATCATGACATCGCTGGGTGACGCTCAACAGGACGTCATTTAAGTCCTAGTGAGTACTGGAGGCTCTGAAGAGTGAAGTCAGATGGGAGAAAGGGAGTAAGCGAGCCAGCGGAGGACTGGGCAGCGACAGGAGAGGGGCAACATAAGTATATTGTTCTTCTTTTATAACCTGTCTGTTTATTGTGACCTGCGTTCTGGAGAGACCTCAGAGAGAAATAGAAAGATTTTGTTACATGCACACCGCTAGGTTTAGATAGGGGCGAGACGGGTTTCATGAATTCTTTGGAATCTTGGGGAAACCGTTTACTCAGGGTGACCATAGACCATGTGCTGCAGCTTCTCTCAGTCATACAGGGGTACTTGCCCTCAGGCACAGACATGTAGCTGGATTCACTTGCTGACCAGACACATTTGACACGAGTCCTCATGAACAGTTGAACAGTTGCATTTAATGAAGCCGCATGTGACGCGCCCCCTGGGCCTTGGGGTACCTGGTGCCGGGCCGGTAGATGCTGGGGGATGTCACAGTGGCGGTGACCCAGTCCGTGACCCAGGGCGGTCAATAAAAGGGGTTTATTTATAGGGGATTTATAGTGTTTGTATAAAGTTTGTGACGCCACCTGTGGTGTGCGGCTACAGGGAGACGCCGCTGCGGAGCAGGACCTCTGGAGCTGATGTTAGTGCAGCAGGGATGGTGTGGCTCTCCACAGGTAGAGCTTAGCTCCAGGGCAGTGTGGATGTTATAGGTGGTGCTGGGAGTCGTAGTGCAGGGGTTGATGGTGCAGCAATAATCAGTCCACAACTTAATGGCGGTTTCCTCTTATCTTTACTGCTGATGAGTAGACAAGCCAGGACTAGGGTACAGGCTACTGGCTAGAAGTGGAAGTCCGGGCAGCCTGGAAGCAAGTAAAGAATCCTCCTTGCCAGGTGAAGTTGGAGGCCTTCCCTTTCCACTAAACTCTTTGGCCCTGCTGCTTGTAGCTGTGCGGTGGCCCTCGTCCCTGAGTGCAACAGTTCTGTGCTCACCCGTATGGCAGGCAGCTCGGGCCTTGCTGGTGCATCGCTCCCACGTGGCGGTGCTGGACCCTGCGGTGCTGCTGAGCCTCCGGGCATCTGATGGGGCCAGGAGACCTGCAATCTCCAGCCCTCCGGTTTCTGTTGCTGGGCCTTCAGTGCCCCACAGCCTCGGACTCAGGTGTCCGGTTCTTCTGTGCTGGTCCTTCTGGGGTGAGCTCCAGTTCCCACCTCCTCTCTCTTTGACGTCCTGACTTCAACTCCTCACACTAAGTCTCACTAACCCCGCCTCCAGATCCCAGTTGCCAAGGGGAGGGACTCCCCTTGCTGGTCTGGAGCCAGGAAAGTGTTGCATGCTTAGCAAAACCTGATTAGGGGACCCCTGCTTGCTTCCAGGCATGGCATCACCTCTTGTGAGGGAGGCAATGCCACTGTGGCAACAGGACCCCTGGGTTGCCACATTCCCCCCTAGTTAACTTTAGTACTCCTGGACTGAGGATACCTTTAAAATTAACAATTAACAATTCAAACAGGTTACAAAACTCAAAAATTACAAAAACCCAACAAAATTTGAAAGCAGTCACTGTGGCGCTTAGTCTTTACGCCACAATCCTGGTAACTGTAACTTGGCTGATGGGAACCGCATCAACCCACTTTGTGTGTCGTCCCTGGGCGTAGCTTCAGGGCACTCTTTCGTTGGGCCTGGTCTTCAGCCACGCCTGCGGTTTATTTTCTAGGCCTGTTAATAACTATATCCAGCATTGTCCTGACCACACTGAGTCCTGTGGTCCAATTGTCCATAAATTTAACAAATATACTTTTCCAAGATTAGTTAACGGGTACAACTATATACAACATACACTTTTATTCTCTTACACTTTAGTTTCTCCAGCGGGCAGGGAGCTGACCTTTTGTACTTCTGGTCGATCTACTTAGTACGTTAGTTGTCACTACTCTACCCTGGTCCCTAGTGTCTACCCCTGGTGTGGTGGGTTCAGTGTGAACTACACTATGGGTAGTTTGAGGTAATACCGGTAAGCTGGGTAATCTCCTACGAATTCTTTGGCTCACCCTGGGTATGACAGGTTCACTGCTAGCAGAGGGTAGATTCTCCTGGTCTGCTGATGATGAAACTTCTGTCTCTGGGGCCGACTGGTCTTCCAGCTGTTCTGGAACTTCTGCAGCTTCCGGTGAGGCCGCTCGGAGAAAGGTAAGGACCGGTTCTACAATTGCACCGTTCACCTGCGTCCAATACCGGGGAAATTCTCCGAGTACTGTTTGGACCACTTCCTCCACTCCTTCTGTGGGCTGAGGGTTGTCTTGATCTTCTTCTGTGTGTTTCAACTGTTCAGGACATATCTTCAAGTGATCTCTTGAGACTGCCGCTGAAGTTTCCCCTCCATCCTTACTGATGAGGCACACTTTGGTGTTATCGTAATTCGAGGGTAGGATGGTGTATAGCTCTACCTGCCACTGGTCATCTAATTTGTGGAGTCGTCTCTTTCTCTTAAGTACCTGTTCTCCAGGTGACAAGGGAACGGCAGGTGCGTGCTGATTATATGTTTTCTCTTGCTTCTGTCTCGCCTGGGTCAAACTTCTCTCAACATACTCTTGCACCTTGCGGTATTGCTCTGCCACTCAGTATCCCAATCCGCATCTGGTGATGTCGTCTCTGGTGTTAAGACTTCCATGTCTAAGTTGATGGGTAGCTTACCAGGTCTTGCTCTCATTAGGTAAGCGGGTGTACAGTTGGTGGAGTTCACAGGGATGTGATTATATAGGTCTACCAAATCTGGTAACTTCTCTGGCCACAGGCTACGTTCTTCAAGGGGCAATGTCTTCAACAGGTCTATCACCACCTGGTTCATCTTTTTACATAACCCGTTAGTCTGGGCATGATACGGCGTCGTCCTGATTTTCTTGCAGCCGTACAAGTTACAGAATTCCTGGAACACCTCTGCTTCAAAGGCTGGACCTTGGTCGGTAAGTACCCATTCAGGGTAACCGTGTGGGTGACAAAAGTGCTGTTGGAACGCTTTGGCTGCCATCTGAGCTGTCTGGTCTTTCACTGGCACTACTACCAAGAACCGGGAGTAATGGTCTACTATGGTGAGAGCGTAGACATAGCCTGACCGGCTTGGGGCTAGCTTCACGTGGTCCAAGGCTACCAGTTCAAGTGGCTGTTTGCTGATTATCGGCTGCAGGGGAGCCCTCTGGCTGTCACGGTCTTTTCGTCTCAGGTTGCATGGACCACATTCTCGACACCATCTCTCGATTGCTTTCCTCATGCCAGCCCAGTAGAATCGCTCACATAGCAGGACTTCCAACCTCTTCCACCCGAAGTGTCCTGCTCCATCGTAGTACGCTTCTAAGACCATTGACGCATCCCGCCTCGGGACTACCACCTGCCAGACCAGTTCATGTTTCCGGGAGTTGATGCTTCTTCAACATAGCTTTCCTTCATAGATGAACAGTTTGCACTTCTCCTTCCACAACTGTTGGGTCTCCTGTGGAGCATCTGGATCAAGGTGCGAGTCAGCTTGCGTCAGCAACTCCTTGACTAGGCGGACAGCCGGGTTGCTATCCTGCGTCTCTGCCCATCCATGGTGGGGAAATGGGTTGAACGTGGCCTCTCTGTTGGCGGGACGCTTGTCTCCTGGTTCTCCTCCTACCTCTCTGACTGCTCCTTCACTGTATCTTTTGCCGGCTCCTCTTCCTCTCCTTGTCCCCTTACTATTGGGGTTCCGCAGGGTTCAGTCCTAGGCCCCCTCTTCCTCTCTCTATACACTGCCCGTATTGGACAAACAATCAGCAGATTTGGGTTCCAGTATCATCTCTATGCTGACGACACCCAATTATACACTTCTTCCCATTACATCACCTCTACCCTAATACAAAATACCAAAGATTGTCTGGCTGCTGTCTCTAACATCATGTCCTTCCTCTATCTTAAACTGAATCTCTCCAAAACTGAACTTCTTGTGTTTCTCCCCTCTACTAACCCAACTGTACCTAACACTGAAATTACCTTGCATGGTTCTGTTTCGCCCCTGCAGGTCCAGTTGCCACAGAGGTAGTGCATCTCACCCAGAGGTGTGTTACCCCATTCTCAGGTAAGGACGGAGTACTACCCGGGACCCACACATGCACATCCAATACAATCCACTTCAGTAGGGAAGGGTGAGATTGCTTCTAAGGGAGAGCACAGTCCCTGGTCCCTAGCTTGAGGGTGGAACTAGGTAGAGGAGGTGGATGGAGGAAGTAGTTCAGGGGAGCACAGACAGAAAGAGTATAAGAAGAGGGGGAACCATCTAGAAACAGACAGTTCAGAGGAGAGACAGTCAGGAGTGGGAGCTCAGGAGCAGCTCCGCTCAGGAGAGAGAGGAGTCGGACCTAGTAAGAGAGGCCTAGGAGGAGAGTGAGAGAGGACAGGAGCAGAGGGAAAGGCTCCAGAGACAGAGGGCATCCCAGGGGCACGGTGAGTGCAGGAAGCCACCCGTGCGCCCGAATTCACGCTGACGTGGAGGGATCAGGCCGCAGAAGGGGACCGGCCCCAGACTAGTGGAGAACAACCAGGCTCAGCTAGCCAACCGGAGGCTGCAGCATTTTTAAGGTGTTGCAGCCAAAACCCACAATTATATCGCTGAAAAGGTGGCCACATAGAGTCCAGGGGACTGCAAGTCGCCCCACAAGGCCTGAGGTCACTGGCTTGGGACACTGATTGTGAGGCGCAGGGCAGGAGGGTGAGAGCCAGTGCAGTGAGATGACCAGGAACGGTACATAGAACGGGGTCCCGTCCAAGTGCTCCTGAAATACCTGAGAGTTTGCTGGATCACTACCCCGGAGGACACAGGACGACGTGAGCAGCTGCACACCGGTGACTGTGACGCGCCCCCTGGGCCGTGGGGGTACTCGGCAGCCGGGCCTATGGACGCTGGTGGGGGATATCATGGTGGCTGGCCCGCTCCGTGACCCAGGGCGGTCAACAAAAAGGGGTTTTCTATTTATTGGGGATTTATGAAGTTCGTGACGCCACCTGTGGAATGCGGTAAAAGGGAGCCGCCGCTGCGGAGCAGTCCTCTGAAGCTGATGTTACTGCAGCAGGGATGGTGTGGCTCTCCACAGGAAGAGCTAGCTCCAGGGCAGTGTGGACGATGCAGGTTGCGCTGGGTGTTGTAGTGCAGGGGGAAAGATGGCGCAGCTAAAATAATGGACGGAGGCAGTGCGGTGCAGTCATCCGAGACTTTACTCACAGTTCTCGTGTACGTTCCACTGATACACTGCGCGGGTGCCAGCCTCCCACGTCGAGCTGCGTTCACCAGATCGGGGGTTCAGCTCTTTCTCAGGTTGGTTAGGAGCACCTGACGGAACCCCGCTTTCTTATGTTCCACTCTAGACCGACTTCACGCTGGGTCTTCTCCCTCCTGCCCTGCGCTTCCCCACTCATAGTCCCGTTCGGGTGCCCTGAAGTCCCTCGGGGTAACTTGGAGTTCCCGGACCTGCTTGACCCACACTGTGACTAGATTGAGGCTTTGGCAACTGAACTATAAAAGCCAGAAGCCTCTGATTTTTCCAGCCGAGACCTGGAGTAACACGGCTGGTCCAGGGGCCGATCCCCTTCTTGCGGCCTGATCCCTCTGTCCTCTGACAGATTCGGGGTGTATGGGTGCCATCCTGCACTCACTGTACCCCCTGGGATCCCTTCAATAGAACGGAGCCTTCCTCCTCTGCTCCCCTCCTGGGCCTCTATCACTAGGCCCCAACTTGTGGAGCAGAGCTCCTAAAGAGACTCTGCTCCCAGACTGACTGTCTTGCCTTACTGGCCTACCACCCTAAGATGGCTTCCCTTTATATATCTCCTATGATGGTGCTCTCCTACTCTACTTCCTCCACCCACAACCACTACTGGTTCCCCCAACCTTTGGTTCCCCCCACTCCAGCCAGGGACAGGGCTCAGCAGGAAACACATTGCATCTTGCCCTTCCAGCCGGCCTGGAGCAGTGTAGTGTTGAATGTGGGTGTTGGGGTTCCGGGCAGCACACCCTCCTTACCTGAGAGAAGGAGATACCACACCTCTGGGTGAGGTGCAGTAACTCTGTGGAGACTGAAACCTCAGGGGCGCCACAACTGTAACTTGGAGAACTTAAGAACTGTGAGTAAAACCTGAAGATTGCACCCCACTGTGTCTGTGAATAATTGCTGCGCCATCGCCTGCATTACACCTCACCAACAACATCAACTTCCACAATTCTCCATCTACTGCCCTGGAGCTTAGCTCTGCCTGTGGAGAGCTGAACCAACTGTGCTGCGTCACCATCAGCTCCAGTGGATCTGCACCGCAGCGGCAGCCCCATATAGCCGCATACCACAGGTGGCGTCTCGAACATTATCTCTATAAAAACTTTATTCCCCTTTTCTTTTCCTTTAATTGGCCGCCGTGGGTCACGGACCGGGTCACTGCTACCGTGACTACCCCAGAAAAGGACTAGCCCGGCTATCGAGTACCCCACGGCCACAGGGGGCGCGTCAGTTCAACCATAACTCTAAAGCAGCACACTCGCTGCCTTGGGGTCATATTCAACACTAATCTTTCCTTTACTCCCTATATCCAATCACTCACCCGCTGTTGTCACCTGCATCTTAAAAACACCTCCAGAAACCGAACTTTTCTCACCTTTGAAAATGCTAAAACTCTTACTGTCGCTCTTATTCACTCTCGTCTGGACTACTGCAACTCTCTTCTCCCTCTTACTAATCGTTCTCCAATCCAATCCGTCCTGAATGCGGCAACCAGGGTCGTATTTCTGTCCAGCCGCTTCACCAATGCCTCCATCTTGTGACAGTCATTACACTGGTTACCCATTTGCTACAGAATACAATATAAACTCATTGCTCTCACCCACAAAGCTCTCCACAGTTCTGCACCGCCTTATATCTCCCCTCTCATCTCTGTCTATGGCTCCACACGTTCCCTCCATTCTACAAATGACCAAAGACTAACATCCCCCATAATCCGAACCTCGCACCTCCATCTCCAAGACTTCTCTCGTGCTGCGCCAGTTCTCTGGAATGCTCTACCCCAGACGATCTTACTGATGCCTAGTCCCCACTTCTTAAAGCGTGCCTTAAAAACCTATCTCTTTAAACAAGCCTACCACCTCAACTCAGTAAACTAACTTTCCCCTGTTCCCTCCTTCTAAATATTATTCAGAATCTGTTCCCTACTATTCATCTGTCTCCACACCCTCCAAGCACACGATAACTGCACTAGATACTTGATTATTGCACTTAAACATACGGGCTGATGACCGAATCATGCAGCGTTATATGAAAATCCCTATTATAACTGCTAGACCTGAAATAACAAGCACTTTTCACCTACTGTGTCCCCCCATTTCCTTGTAGATTGTAAGCTTGTGAGCAGGGACCTAACTCCTAACTCTTTAAACTGTCTTACCTTGTATTGAATTTATTGTCTGTATATGTCACTGCTTAATTGTAAAGTGCTGCGGAATATGTTGGCGCTATATAAATAAACATTATTATTATTATTATAAGATTTCCAAAGGATTTTGGGTCGCAATGTAGTGCCCAGTGTCATAAAGCTGGATTTGCATCCTAGGTCATGGGTTTTCCAGCAGGACAACGGCCCCAATCATACATCAAGAAGCCCCCAGAAATCTTTGTTTTTTATCATCATTAAATTGATAAAGAAATTGCAAGATCTTTGAGTGCCAAGTTTTCTTCTACCTATTATATGGTTTTGGACGCTATTTGTGCACCAACCCCACAGGAAATGCGGTCATTTTCTACTTGATTTTGCACCCAGTCAAGGCACCCAGTGCCAGAGGCAAAAAAACAACCTCTCGTAAATATCTTTGAACCTCTAACATATTTCACTGTAAGTACTGTGTTATTTTATTTGTAGGTCTCATTCCATTTACCATAAACAGTTGAATGATGTGCTTTACCAAAAAGCTCTATCTTGGTCACAAAAATAGTGGAGGCTGCCTGCTTGCATTGAATAAATTGTGAGGGCCGCCTGCTGGACATCCAAGTTTCAAACTTTACAAAATATATACGAGAAAGAAAATTTAAGCAGCTCAGATGGATACGTTATATTGCAGTAGCAATATATGGCCATGCAAAGAATAGCATACTGCTGGCCCTCTAACAATAGTAAGAGCCACCTGATGGCCGTCTACAAATAGTGAGGGCCGCCTGATGGCCCTGTAAAAATAGGCTTTGTGACTTTCAGAGTCCCTCCTTCATAAATGAAACAGGATGTGTCTGATCATGTCTAACACACAACATGACCAGACAAGGTAAAATGTTAAAATTAGATTTACTGGTGAATGTATTTTTCACCCTTGAAAGCAATGTGAACGTGCAAAAACACAACATGTGAACATAGCCCAAGGAGTGGAAGAGCATTTTTTTCTGTTATTTATTTTGCCTTATATATAAGTCATTATCCTGGAAAAAAAATTTCTTAACATTTTTTTTCAATGAAAATCCATTTTATCATCGTTTTTGTATGTTTTATTGTCAGTCTATAAAAGTGGTGTAAACTCTGACAACATTGTTCACATCAGTGACCTGGGATTCAAAGATACTTCCAGGAGTCTTCCCCATGCTGTTCCCATGCCATTTCAGCGCTGTTTCCATCAATTTAAGCAATTTTTAGACCCCCTGCAGACCTTCAGGCGGGGGTGCCGTAAAAATGCTTGAGTTTCCTATTGACTTACATTATACTCATTACTCGGGTCGAGCACCTGAGCATTATGATTTGCTCGACCGGAGTAACGACTACCGAGCATTTTAGTGCTCTCTCATCAATAGTCATAAGTCAAAGATCAACCAGGGAACTGCGAAAGCAGATGATCTCTGCAATTAGTAAATGCTGGAGCCACATGGATTGGTATTGAGAAGAATTAGGAATACAGTATAACCAGAGTCGACGTTAGCGGCAGGCAAGCTAGGCATTTGCTTAGGGCTCCCACTCCCCCAGGGGCCCCAAGCCAGTGGCATGCTGCTAATAGCCGCACACCACATTGCCCATGAGTCAGGGAGGCCCAGTGCCAGCGCCGGCTCTGTCACCTCCCTCTACCCAGCATGCTGATATAGTTCAAAGCAATGATGGAGGAGAGAGCGTCAGGTGACGCTCCCTCTTCCATCATTCCCCCTCTGGGTCTAATGCAGCGGGTGTGATGATGTCACTTAATCGTGCGCCACGCTGTGCCAGGCAGTGGAGCTGCTGCTGCCAAGGAGACGTGCTGCACAGAACGGAGCAGTGGGGAACGGGGAGAGGTGAGTATTGTATTTATGCATTTTTTTACTTCATTGAGAACATGGTGGTCACAATACTGGAGGACTGTGCTGTTGCATTATAGTATATGTACTCTATGGGGGCTGCATTATACTCTATGGGGCCTGCATTGTACTATATTGAGGACTATGGGGAGTGCATTGTACTATATGGGGGCTGCATTACACAGTATTGAGGACTATGGAGAGTGCATTATACTGTATGGAGGACTGTGAGGCACATTATACTATGTGTTGGACTATGAGGCACATTATACTATATGGAGGACTATGGGGTGCATTATACTTAATGAGCAAAATGCTGCCTATTCATCGAGTGATTGGATTGTTTATGCCAAAACAAAGCTCATTGTTCTCAGCAGCACATTGTCGGGTGTAATCTGCAGATATACTGCTGATAACATGATGTGTATGGGGACAGATTGATCTATTAGTCATTGTTCTGTCCCCATCATTCTTCCTCAGCCATTGTAAAGAAGCCGGGAAACAAGCACCTAAGGACTTCAATGTTGTCGATCGCGCTCGTTTAGTGGCCTGAACTCAGCGCATGTAAATACAACCGAAATATTACTGTGTAATGGTGCAATATGTGAGCATTTGGGGCCCCACTTAAAACTTTTACCCGGGGTCCCACTATGTCTAAAACTGGCTCTGAGTAAAACCAAACCTAGTCCATATGACTCACCCCCTGGGCCGTGGGGCACTCGGATCCGGGCAGTGGGGGAACGATGGGAGTAGTAACCCGGTTCCGTGGCTCAGGGTGGTCAGGCCAGTGGTAGTCCGTTATGTGCTGATGGTTATGTCCGACTACGCCACCCGTGGATTGCGGTTATTAGGAACCGCCGCTGCATGCAGACCGCTGGGGCTGATGAGGTGTGCAGCTAGGGTAGTATTGTTATGCACACGCCCGGGCAAAGCGGCGTGTGCGCGGGATTGGTAGTGATTCCACTGGACCGTGCCGGAGAGTGAATGCCTGGAGGGGCGTAACTAAGTATCTACCCGATCCGACCAAGGTGGCACGACGGCATACGACGCCAGAGCACCGAGGAGGAACCGGGCAGAGGGACCAGGTGCTACTCCAGGACAGACCCCGGACACGGCTGTTGACCCACACAGGGGAATACAGGAACAGACTGGTAGACTGGCACACAGACTGGTATGCAGGCAGGCGGGTATGCAGGCAGGCGGGTATGCAGGCAGGCGGTTATGCAGGCAGGCGGGTAAAGGTAAGCACAGCTAGAGTGCAGACAGGGAGGCACTAGCAAGTAGGAAAAAAGGCGGGATAGGACCCAGTACACACCGGGATTCAGGAACAATACAGGCAGAGGGGTACAGGCAAGCACAACTAGAGTGCAGACAAGGCTGAGCAGGGAGGACAGGGCTCTGTTCACACTGAACAGACAGGAAGGGAAAGGCAGAGCCAGACACCCACAGGGTACTTGCAGTGAAGTAGCGAGTGGACCACAAACTCACAAACGGGAGTACAGAGACAACAGGCAGGAGATAGGTACGAGTTCAGACTCTGCAGAAAAAGGAAGGGAACGGGCATAGAGGCAAAACAGGTAAAGGATAGGAGAGAGTTCAGACTGGAACTGAATGTACGGAGGAGACCGACACTGCAGCGGGATACAGGAGCGGGTCTGGGAATACTGCCCCCAGAGAGGCGGAACGAACAGGCAAGGAGCGTGTTCAGACAGGACAGACAAGAGAACACAGAAAGGACTCAGTTCAGACTCGGGAACTAATACCGAAAAGCAGGAGACATACAGGACTCAGTTCAGACACGGGAGCTGACACCGCAAGGCAGGAGAAATACAGGACTAAGTTCAGACAGGCCTGGAAATACAGCCTCCAGGAAAGGCAGACAGGGAACACAGAACGGGACCTGGCACATTCAGAGTGCAAGCACACACTGAAAGAACACTTATGCTCAGGCAGGGATAGAAGGGAGCTGCTGAGCTATATACCAAGAGACAGACAGCGATAGGCTGAGGACGCACAAGGGGTGTGACCCACAGCAGGTACAAAAGGCAGGAAGTGATCGGGCGCCGCCCTTAAGCAGCAGAAACAGACACAGACACAAACAGACAGCATGGAGGGAAGCCAGAGAGACATTCTGGACAGGAGATCAAGTGCGCCCTCTTGCACAGTGGGAGATGGACCACCATGCAAGGACGCCGCCAGGTATGTTACAGTACCTCCCCCCTTACGCCCCCTCTTCTTCAGGCCTGCCAGAATCTTCCGCAGGGAATTCGAGGACCAGTCGTTCACTGGGTTGGAGGGGGACAGAGACTTGAGGGTAATCTCTGCTTCGAGGTACATCTTGTCAAGCTCACAGGAAGAAATAGACGGGTTATCAGGTACATAATGAGGAAAAGTCACTGTCTCTTTGTTATCTGGTGGTACCCCGGAGGATTCAGGAAACAACTGGAGGTCCTCCGCCGGGTCAGAAGAGTACTGAGGCTCAGAGAAAACATCTGCTTCAGAGTACACTAGGTCGGACTCACTGGAGGAAGCAGGCGAGGTATCAGGTACAGGAAATAGGAAAGTCTCTGTCCATTCACCACCAGGTGGCACCCCGAAGGGTTCTGAACACAACTGGAGGTCCTCCGCCTGGTCGGAGGGGTGTAGAGACTCGGGAGTAACCTCTGCTTCGGAGTACACTAGGTCGGACTCACTGGAGGAAGCAGGCGAGGTATCGGGTACCGAGTATAGGAAAGTCTCTGTCCATTCACCACCAGGTGGCACCCCGAAGGGTTCTGAACACAACTGGAGGTCTTCCGCCTGGTCGGAGGGGTGTAGAGACTCGGGAGTAACCTCTGCTTCGGAGTACACTAGGTTGGACTCACTGGAGGAAGCAGGCGAGGTATCGGGTACCGAGTATAGGAAAGTCTCTGTCCATTCACCACCAGGTGGCACCCCGAAGGGTTCTGAACACAACTGGAGGTCCTCCGCCTGGTCGGAGGGGTGTAGAGACTCGGGAGTAACCTCTGCTTCGGAGTACACTAGGTTGGACTCACTGGACGAAGCGAGCGAGGTATCAGGTCCAGGATATAGGAAAGTCTCTGTCCATTCACCACCAGGTGGCACCCCGAAGGGTTCTGAACACAACTGGAGGTCCTCCGCCTGGTCGGAGGGGTGTAGAGACTCGGGAGTAACCTCTGCTTCGGAGTACACTAGGTTGGACTCACTGGACGAAGCGAGCGAGGTATCAGGTCCAGGATATAGGAAAGTCTCTGTCCATTCACCACCAGGTGGCACCCCGAAGGGTTCTGAACACAACTGGAGGTCCTCCGCCTGGTCGGAGGGGTGTAGAGACTCGGGAGTAACCTCTGCTTCGGAGTACACTAGGTTGGACTCACTGGACGAAGCGAGTGAGGTATCAGATCCAGGATATAGGAAAGTCTCTGTCCATTCACCACCAGGTGGCACCCCGAAGGGTTCAGAACACAACTGGAGGTCCTCCGCCTGGTCGGAGGGGTGTAGAGACTCGGGAGTAACCTCTGCTTCGGAGTACACTAGGTTGGACTCACTGGACGAAGCGAGCGAGGTATCAGGTACAGAGTATAGGAGAGTCTCTGTCCTTTCGCTACCAGGTAGCACCCCGAAGGGTTCAGGAGGTCTCAGGGAGGACAGACCCTGGCGTGACTGCTTGCCTCTAAGTCTAGCACGTCTGGACTGCCTCTTGAGGTTGGGAGAAGTATTCCGGAAAGCGTAGTCACCCTGTGAGGATTCTGGGTGGGCAGTAGTCTCATTGGGCTGGAGAACTATTGCGCTACCCACACACATTACCTGACGGGGCTGCTCCGGGATATTGGGAAGTGAAGCTTCAGCAGGGGCTTCAGAGTTAGGGTCCTCGAAGACCATACGAAAGGCCACCAGGAAGGCCTGCAGGTCAAGGATGACAGGATCCCATGCTTCCCATAGGGGGGTGACCCATTTCAAGGCATCACCCGCTAGGTAGTCAATCATAAAGGCCACTTTAGCCCAATCGGAAGGAAAATAGAGAGGGTAGGCCTTAAAGTGTAGCATGCATTGCTCCACAAATGCACGACACTGTCTTGGATCCCCATAGTAACGTGGCGGATCCGCAGGAACGAGAGCTGATAGATCCATCTGGACGGGTGCGTAATTCGCCTGGAACTCAGCTAAAGGGAAAAAAAATTTATTTATTTATTTTAATGCATGTATTTGCTGGAAAAACTTCTCAGAGAGCGAAGGCCGTGGGGCTCAACGGGAACCATGGCCTGAGCATGCTGTTATGCACACGCCCGGGCAAAGCGGCGTGTGCGCGGGATTGGTAGTGATTCCACTGGACCGTGCCGGAGAGTGAATGCCTGGAGGGGCGTAACTAAGTATCTACCCGATCCGACCAAGGTGGCACGACGGCATACGACGCCAGAGCACCGAGGAGGAACCGGGCAGAGGGACCAGGTGCTACTCCAGGACAGACCCCGGACACGGCTGTTGACCCACACAGGGGAATACAGGAACAGACTGGTAGACTGGCACACAGACTGGTATGCAGGCAGGCGGGTATGCAGGCAGGCGGGTATGCAGGCAGGCGGTTATGCAGGCAGGCGGGTAAAGGTAAGCACAGCTAGAGTGCAGACAGGGAGGCACTAGCAAGTAGGAAAAAAGGCGGGATAGGACCCAGTACACACCGGGATTCAGGAACAATACAGGCAGAGGGGTACAGGCAAGCACAACTAGAGTGCAGACAAGGCTGAGCAGGGAGGACAGGGCTCTGTTCACACTGAACAGACAGGAAGGGAAAGGCAGAGCCAGACACCCACAGGGTACTTGCAGTGAAGTAGCGAGTGGACCACAAACTCACAAACGGGAGTACAGAGACAACAGGCAGGAGATAGGTACGAGTTCAGACTCTGCAGAAAAAGGAAGGGAACGGGCATAGAGGCAAAACAGGTAAAGGATAGGAGAGAGTTCAGACTGGAACTGAATGTACGGAGGAGACCGACACTGCAGCGGGATACAGGAGCGGGTCTGGGAATACTGCCCCCAGAGAGGCGGAACGAACAGGCAAGGAGCGTGTTCAGACAGGACAGACAAGAGAACACAGAAAGGACTCAGTTCAGACTCGGGAACTAATACCGAAAAGCAGGAGACATACAGGACTCAGTTCAGACACGGGAGCTGACACCGCAAGGCAGGAGAAATACAGGACTAAGTTCAGACAGGCCTGGAAATACAGCCTCCAGGAAAGGCAGACAGGGAACACAGAACGGGACCTGGCACATTCAGAGTGCAAGCACACACTGAAAGAACACTTATGCTCAGGCAGGGATAGAAGGGAGCTGCTGAGCTATATACCAAGAGACAGACAGCGATAGGCTGAGGACGCACAAGGGGTGTGACCCACAGCAGGTACAAAAGGCAGGAAGTGATCGGGCGCCGCCCTTAAGCAGCAGAAACAGACACAGACACAAACAGACAGCATGGAGGGAAGCCAGAGAGACATTCTGGACAGGAGATCAAGTGCGCCCTCTTGCACAGTGGGAGATGGACCACCATGCAAGGACGCCGCCAGGTATGTTACAAGTATGACTCCCCACGGGAAGAGTGCGGCCCCAGGGCAGTATAATGGATGGTGGGAGTTATGGTAGTGAGAGTCCCAGTGCTGATAGTGCTGGAGGAGCAAGGAGCACACAGACAACAGGTTGCAGTCCAGGGTCTTTACTAGAACAGGTAAACTGACCCACAAACAGTCCCAGCTAGGAGGGGACCTGGATGTCTGAGAGCAACGGGGAAATTGGCCCTGGTCAGGGTGAGGGTGTAGGCCTACCGTGCTTTCTGCGCTCCTTCTGGCTATCTCCTCGTTATAGGGTAACAGCCCACGTTTCCGAGCTTTCCGTGTATTCTCGCCTGTATGGCCTGCGACGTGGGTTCCTTTCTGCTCCCAGCCTTGTATGGCTTTACTGGTCCTTTTGGTTGTGGCAGGGCCTCCAGGCTTCTTAGGCCAAGGAATATACAGTCCCTTGCGGACTGGTTCTCTGCTGGGGGATGTAGAATCCTCCCAGCCTCAGACACCAAAGTCTGGTAAAGTAAGTCTTTTATCTGCCAAGACAGGCTTGCTTCGCCTCTTGTCTCTGGCTTGTGGCTCTCCTCCTGCCACACTTCCTCTTAGGTGCAAGACAACTTTCTGTCCCTGCTCTGCTCTGGGACAAGTCTCAGTCCTGAGACAGGCCTTCAAGTTCTCCCAAACCCTGCCCCCAGTACCAGCTTTTATAGGGGCAGCCTGCTCCCCCTACTGGCCTGAGACAGGAGGCATTGCATGCTAATGTTCCCCTGACTAGAGAACCTCCCCCTTGCTCTCAGACACAGCTTTAATTACACTTGTGGCATCCAGGCCAGGGTGACACATTCCCCCCTAGTGAAATTTAGAACTCCGGGACTACACAGTAAACAAAGACAATATGCATAACCATAAAACAATAACAGACAGACGACGCACAGATTGAGTTCTTAAGGTCACAGTGTGGCCTGTGACCGGGTGTCCATATCACCAGCACAACGGGGAGCCTTAACCAGGTGGGGGTCTGTCCTACCCCAAGTCCTTTACAGTCTTAGTTCCTTCCTTGGTTAGGCTCCGAACGCAGTCCATACAAGGTCCCGGTTATAAAAAGTCCATAACCTGTGAGTCCTTATGGTAACTGCAAGAAACTGAAACACAGAATTACCAAACATGCATGTAACTTTGCAAACAATTCAACATTTGGCAACAGGGTTATTTACAATTTAGTGCACTCTATATTTTCCAGCGAGCGAGTATCTGCCCCTTTGTGATCCTGGTTGATCTACGTAGCCCACTGTCTGGTGGTGGACCAACCTGGCTTTCCCCACTAGCGTTAGGGGTACAGCTACCAGCTGGGTGTACAGGTAGGGCAGGCAGCTGTCTGCGGGTCCTTTGGCTTACCGCAGGCATGGCAGGCTCACTGTCAGCAGAGGGTTGACTCTCCTGGGCTGCTGGTACAGGCTCTTCTGCCTCTGGAACCGCTTGCTCCTCTTCACCTTCCGGCTCTGGTGTTGGTTGTTGCTGTGCCGGTTGCAGGAAATGCAGGACGGGTACCACTATGGCATCATTTATGCGAGTCCAGGACTGAGGGAACTCTCCGAGAACGGTGCTGATCATTTCTTCCTTGTCCTCTGCGGGTTCAAGGTCACTCTGATCCTCTTCTGCACTACGGAGTTGCTCGGGGCATCTTTTGAGGTGGTCCCTGGAGACGGTACTAGTGGTTTCTCCTCCGTCCTTGGTGATTATGTACACCTTTGGGTTGTCGTGGTCAGACTGCAGTACGGTGTAGGGTTCCCTTTCTCACTGGTCGTCCAACTTATGTAGCCTTCTTTTTCGCTTTAGGACTTGCTCACCAGGTTCTAGGGGACCAGCAGGGGCGTGTTGATTGAAGAGTTTTTCTTGCCTCTCTCTCACCTGGGCCAGGCTCTTCTCCACACTCTCCTGTACCTTCTTGTACTGCAGTTGCCTTGTATCCCAGTCCGCATCCGGGGAGGTGTCCTCAGGTATTAGGATTCCCATCTCCAGGTCTACGGGCAGCTTACCTGGTCTAGCTCGCATCAGGTAAGCTGGGGTGCAGTTTGTAGCATTCACCGGGATATGATTGTATAAGTCTATCAGATCCGGCAGTTTTTCTGGCCACAGGCTGCGTTCCTCCAGGGGCAACGTCTTCAGGAGATCAATGACTATGTTGTTCATTTTCTCACACATCCCGTTGGTTTGTGGGTGGTAAGGCGTTGTCCGAATCTTCTTACAGCCATAGAGGTTGCAGAACTCCTGGAAGATTTCAGCCTCGAACGCTGGACTCTGGTCTGTCAGGACCTGTTCCGGATACCCGTGTGGACGGCAGAAGTAATGCTGGAAGGCTCTGGCCGCTGTTTGGGCTGTCAAGTCCTTTACCGGGACCACCACGAGAAAACGGGAATAGTGGTCCACGATTGTCAGGGCGTAGATGTACCCTGACCGGCTGGGAGCCAACTTGACGTGGTCTAGAGCCACCAGCTCAAGAGCCTGCGTGGTGACGATGGGCCTCAAGGGTGTCTTCTGGCTGGTGCGGTCCTTCCTCCTTAGGTGACAAGGGCCACAGTCTCTGCACCATTTTTCTACAGCTCCTCTCATGCCGACCCAAAAGAACCTTCCTCTTAGCAGGAACTCCAGTTTCTTCCAACCGAAGTGTCCCGCTCTGTCATGGTAAGCCCCCAGGACCATAGCTGCATCCCGCCTTGGGACCACGACTTGCCAGGTCAGCTCGTGCGTCCAGTGGTTGACAATCCTTCTGCACAACTTGCCTTCGTAGAGGAACAGCTTGCTCTACTCCTTCCACAGCTGCTTGGCTTCCTCTGGAGCATCCGGATCCATACGGGCGTCTTCCTGGGTCAGCAGATCTTTCACCAGGCGGATGGCAGGGTCACTATCTTGGGTCTCAGCCCAGCTGTGGTGAGGTAGGGGATTGATCATCACGGTTGTTAGATCCTCCTCCTTCACGCGGTGGGAGTATTGAGTGGCTCCATACCGGTAAAACGCTGGGAGTTCTACCTCCTCCAGCTCTTCTGGGTCTTCGTCACCTTCAGGTAAGTGAGGCATCCTCGATAGGGTGTCAGCGTTGGCATTGGTTTTGCCGGCCCGGTACTTGATCACGAAGTCATAATTGGAGAGACGGGCCATCCACCGCTGTTCCAGGGCACCAAGTCTTGCATTGTCTAGGTGTGTTAACGGGTTGTTTTCCGTGTACACCGTGAACTTTGCGGAGGCCAGGTAATGCTTGAAGCGTTCCGTCACGGCACACACCACCGCCAAGAATTCCAGCTTGAAGGAGCTGTAATTCTCCGGGTTCCTCTCGGTGGGCCTCAGCTTCCGGCTGGCGTATGCGATCACCCGTTCTCTGCCCTGTTGGTTTTGGGACAGTACGGCTCCCAGTCCCACATTACTGGCGTCTGTGTGGAGAATGAAAGGCTGGCCGTAATCAGGGTAGGCCAGGATCTCATCCCCCGTGAGGGCCATCTTTAGCTGGCGGAAGGACTCCTCTTCCGGTTTATCCCACTTGAAGGGTGGCTTTTGACTTCTGGACTTAGACTGTCCGATCAGGAGGTCCTGCATAGTAGCTGCCATCTTAGTGAACCCGGGGATGAACCTTCGGTAGTAGCCTACCAACCCGAGAAACTGTCTCACCTCTTTGATGTTCGAGGGGCTTGGCCAGCTCTTGATTGCCGTGACCTTGTGAGGGTCGGGGGCCACTCCTTCCGCGCTTACCACGTGCCCTAGGTACTGGACCCTTGGTTTCAGCAGGTGACACTTCGATGGTTTCACCTTCAGGCCGTAGCCTGCCAGGGCTTCGAACACCTCGGCCAGGTGCTTTAGATGGTCCTCGTAGGTCTTTGAATAGACGATCACGTCGTCCAGGTAAAGGAGGACCGTCTCGAAGTTTCGGTGCCCTAGACAGCATTCCATCAGCCGCTGGAAGGTCCCTGGTGCGTTGCAGAGCCCGAAAGGCATACAGTTGAATTCGCTCAGTCCCATCGGGGTGGTGAAGGCGGTCTTCTCCTTGTCAGCCTCTGCCACAGGAACCTGCCAGTACCTGCTAGTAAGGTCCAAAGTAGAAAAGAAGTTAGCTGATTTTAGTGCGGCTAAAGACTCCTCTATTCTAGGCAGCGGATATGCGTCTTTGTGGGTGATACGGTTGATTTGTCTATAGTCCACGCACATTCTCATGGTGCCGTCTTTCTTTTTCACCAGAACCAAGGGGGCTGCCCAGGGGCTACAGCTATCTCTAATGACCCCAGCTTCTTTCATTTCCCGCAGCATACCCTTGGCGTTCTGATAATGTGCAGGGGGTACAGGTCGGTGTCTTTCTTTTATCGGTGGGTGGCTCCCTGTGGGGATGTGGTGTTCTATCCCTTTTACTCTGCCGAAGTCTAGCGGGTGCTTACTAAAGACTCTCTCGTACTCCTGTACCACCCGGTAGACTCCTTGTTTTTGGTGCAGGGGAGTGGAGTCAGCACCCACATGGAGTTTCTGGCACCAGTCCTCCTTTTGTTTCTGGGAGCCATTACCCTCCGCCTGAGGAGATGGAGGCAAGGGTTCCACGGCCCTGATAGCTTTGTGTTCGACAACAAACAGTTTGGCGAGTGTAGCGTACCTGGGTAAGTGTACTTCCCTCTCCCCAATGTTGAGGATGCGGACGGGCACCCTCCCATGACGGACATCAACCACCCCCCGGGCGGTCAAAATGGTGGGCCTGCTGTCTGAGTACAAGGGTTCTACCATGGCTTGGTAGTCCCTACCTCTCAACCCGATTGCAGTCCGACACCAGATCATTATTTCACTTTTGGGAGGCATGGAAATGGGGAATGGGTCACTCAGTCTTACGCTACCGATCTCACCACCAGACAGTTCTACCTGCAGCCGTCTCATCAGGGCTTTTATCTCCTTGTTGAGGACTCTCTGTTGGCTGGAACTAGCATTCACCGCCACCTGTTGTAGAATTACAATTACCTCTGAAAGACAATTTTCAATTACATTAGTACCCACAGTTATTTTAGGGTGACTTTCACGACAGTCAATGTCCACAATAATTACTCCCTGTGCCGGCAGTTCAACTTTACCAATTTTAATGGTCATCTCCTTGAACCCCATCTGCGGCACGGGCAAGCCATTACTGGCGATGATGCTCAAGTTACTGTCTGGATACCGTGTGATATCAGCATCAGTCCAATACTGCTTAAAAAGTACATAAGGGATAGTGGTTACTTGCGACCCAGTATCCAGCAAGGCGCTCATGGGGATACCGTCCAGCACCACGGGTAAAAGCGGGCGCCCCCCAACGTACTTATCACGCCAATTATAAGGGCCTGGTGATCTTATGCCTGGGGGTTGGCCCTCTGCCCCAGGTTGGACCCGTTTAAATTACAGTACCTGGAAATGTGTCCGGGCTGGTTGCATCGACGGCAAATGGGCTGTCCATCCTCTGCGTAGCGGTCTGTGGGCCTCCCTCGGACCGACGGGATCCTCCTCTGTCGACGCCACGGGACATACTCCGGACTTGAAGCCAGCTCGATGGGTCTTGACGGGTCCACTTGCAACGCCTGGACGGTCCTGGTCAACGCCGCGACGCTCCTGGTCAGCTCCTGGACTTGGTGGTGCAGGTCTTTCGATGGGGCTTGGTTCAGGGCCTGTGCATCAGCCCCCACGGGGTCCATAGAGGAGGGCGCCGCCTCCTGGTGGTAGGTGAGAGCAGGGAGCCGGGGGTTTATAGCGCCTCTGGTTGCAGATTCACGGAGCACCCTTATGGCCCTGTCCTTAAATTGGGCAAAGGTCAGGTCGGGGTTCTGAAAGAACATGAGGCGCAGTTGGGCCCTGTGGGCGCTGGACAGCAGACCTTCTATGAATTGTTCGGTTAGTAATTTATCCGTTTCCTGCACACTGCCAGGGTCAGTTTGTTGGATGGCCCTTAGGGCTTCCTGCAAATTTAGGGCATAGTCTCTGATGCTGTCCTGTGCCCGCTGCTTACATCCATAGAACCTCATTTTAATTTCAGCGGAGGTACGTGTGTCAAAGGTACCCCGCAGCCGGGCCAGAATACCCTTCACAGTTCTTTTCTCCTCAGTGGGCCATGATTTTACATCCCTCTGGGCTGCGCCAGTTAACTGCCCTGTTAATATGCTGACCTTCTGTTCCTCTGTCAGGGGGTAAACGTGGAACAAACTGTATAGCCTTTCCTTGAAGTCAGTTAGGGCATGGGGCTCCCCTGAGTATTTGGGCAGCCAGGCCGCTCCAGGGATGTAGGGCAGGGAAAAGGGCATCACCGCTGCTGCAGCTGCGTTGGTGGTAGTGGGCGCCTCTGTGTCCGACATCTTCCTCCCCCCTAGTCAAGCGTGGCCTACCTTCCGACGATCCTCTTCAGTAGGCCACGGCTCCGCTGCTGCTGCTCTGGACGAGGACCTTGCGTCGCGTCCTGATGATGTCAGCGTCGCTCTCTCTCCCTTCCAGGACCTTGCGCAGCGTCGGTGCGTGGGGCGGAGCTTCGGGTCTCGCGCGCTTTCGGCGTCCACGCCCCTCTTCTTCCTGCTCGGCGTCCTGAACATGGCGTCCGATGGCGGGAAGCAGCTGCGGATGGCGGGAAGACGACAGAAGACGGCGGGAAACGGTCCAAGATGGCGTCTGATGGCGGGAATCGGCTCCGGATGGCGGGAAACGACTCCGGACGGCGGGAAACTTCGCCACAGGTAAGTTACAAAAGTCTTTTTCAGGCACGCAGTACCCGGTGGTTGCGGGCACGAAATCCTGCCGACTACGCCAAAGCTGACTCGCCCCCTGGCCTGTGGGGCACTCGGATCCGGGCAGTGGGGGAACGATGGGAGTAGTAGTGGCAACCCGGTTCCGTGGCTCAGGGTGGTCAGGCCAGTGGTAGTCCGTTATGTGCTGATGGTTATGTCCGACTACGCCACCCGTGGATTGTGGTTATTAGGAACTGCCGCTGCATGCAGACCGCTGGGGCTGATGAACTGTGCAGCTAGGGTAGTATAACTCCCCACGGGAAGAGTGCGGCCCCAGGGCAGTATAATGGATGGTGGGAGTGATGGTAATGAGAGTCCCAGTGCTGATAGTGCTGGAGGAGCAAGGAGCACACAGACAACAGGTTGCAGTCCAAGGTCTTTACTAGAACAGGTAAACTGACCCACAAACAGTCCCAGCTAGGAGGGGACCTGGATGTCTGAGAGCAACGGGGAAATTGGCCCTGGTCAGAGTGAGGGTGTAGGCCTACCGTGCTTTCTACGCTCCTTCTGGCTATCTCCTCGTTATAGGGTAACAGCCCACGTTTCCGAGCTTTCCGTGTATTCTCGCCTGTATGGCCTGCGACGTGGGTTCCTTTCTGCTCCCAGCCTTGTACGGCTTTACTGGTCCCTTCGGTTGTGGCAGGGCCTCCAGGCTTCTTAGGCCAAGGAATATACAGTCCCTTGCGGACTGGTTCTCTGCTGGGGGATGTAGAATCCTCCCAGCCTCAGACACCAAAGTCTGGTAAAGTAAGTCTTTTATCTGCCAAGACAGGCTTGCTTCGCCTCTTGTCTCTGGCTTGTGGCTCTCCTCCTGCCACACTTCCTCTTAGGTGCAATACAGACAAGTCTCAGTCCTGAGACAGGCCTTCAAGTTCTCCCTAACCCTGCCCCCAGTACCAGCTTTTATAGGGGCAGCCTGCTCCCCCTACTGGCCTGAGACAGGAGACATTGCATGCTAATGTTCCCCTGACTAGAGAACCTCCCCCTTGCTCTCAGACACAGATTTAATTACACTTGTGGCATCCAGGCCAGGGTGACACACATACATAGTCCATACAAAAGGTATGAAAATATATGTATATAAAGGCACATAGGCCTAGTAATGCTAACTGTAGAGTACCATGCTACAATAATTATAGTCCCGAGAGAACATGATGCATTAATGACACTAATTACAATCACATAGTACAAAGGAGAAAGCCGAGTACCAGACTATACATCCAAAAAGCAAAAACATAAAAAATGCTAATAAATGTACAGAGAAAGTAATGGATGATACATCAAGCTCATGTGTAGAAATGAAGCCTACCTAGTGATGTCCGGAGCCTCTCCGTAGACTTCAATAGGCAGCTTCTAATGTATTCCTCACTGAGTTATCAGTCTGTCTTGTCTTTAGCTTGATGGATTTTACCTATTCTTAAGAGGACGCTACATTCACAAATCCTTGTCTATTTCTATATCCTTGTAAAACAGAACCTTTTTCTCCCATGTGTCTCCGCATTGTCTCCATTTTATATCCGTGTTGTATAGATATATTTTTTCCTCATACATTTGTAAAAACTGAAGCAGGTAGACAGTCTGAACTTTTATTTATCCATTGACTATTAATGGATCGATTAAAAATGGATGAAACACTGATGGAGCACTAAAGGAAAAGAAAAGTCTTCAGTGCTTCATGTGTTGTACATGGATTTCCATCGACTGTAATGGCTGAGTCTGATCTACAAAATGAATGAGAATAGAACCTGCTCTGAGTCTCACGGATTAGACACCGAACTGTTACTAAAAAACAGACGGCACATGGACTAGTGCAATAAATGTCATGCCACGTTCACACATTCAGTATTTGGTCAGTATTTTACATCAGTATTTGTAAGGCAAAACCAGGAGTGGGTGATAAATGCAGAAGTGGTGACATGTTTCTATTATACTTTTCCTCTGATTGTTCCTCACCTGGTTTGGGCTTAGAAATACTGAGTGAAAATACTGATCAAATACTGAACGTGTGAACGTGGCCTAAAAGTGGTGGTCTGATATTTCATTAAATTAACCTGCTGTCTATAGCTCTGACTAGTGATGCAGAGGTGAATGAATCTCACTTTGCATTCCTATGAGAGTCACATCAAGGCTCATTATATAGAGAAATTGTCTTACAAACCGCGTATAAGATCCTGTAGGATTCTGAGAGTCAGAAGTAATGTGGGACGATCGAAAGACCAGAATGGAGTGGACAGCTCCCCAACAAAGCAATTGATAAAATTGATTTCCCCTATGGGCAAAGGAGCATTGCTTTAATCACAGCTATGGTTGAAAAAACTCAGTAAACAGTCTTCATTTTTCTCTTCTTCGCAAAAAAAGCTTTGAAATTTGACAACTCAATGATTTCCATTGTACCGACTGCAATAGTGTATGGCACTATCCTGCAAGAGGATCCAAACTGAACCACCAGTGCAGGGCCGGGACAAGGGGTAGGCACCCGCCTAGGGCACTACCACTCTGAGGGGGGAGCAGTTTAAGAAAAAAAATTGACATTATTGAATGTCTGCAGTCAACTGGCACCTTCCTCCTGCCGCAAACATTCAGCATACTGACAGCCGGTACACAGGAACAAAGGTGAGCGGAGTCAGTGGGTCACTAACACCGCTCAACGCCTGCGACCCGGTTCTCATTCCCTATCTGCATTGAAAGGCATTTGCGTCTTTAAGACAATGTGAACGCTGCTCCCAGGACAGGAGCAGAGGAGCTGTAATCAGGTCGATGTTCTGGCGGTAATTCCCGCAATACGTAGGCTATGGACAGTCTGCCCCCTGTTAGAGGATGGCGCCACACAGGAATACAGCAGTACAACAACCATCGGTTTTGTTACAAGCTCCATCTATTGTATCTCATTAATTGAAACCAAACGGCCCCCCATTATAGTTAAGCAATATTAGTTTCCATGACTATTCTTGGGTCAGACATTTTACATATAGGATGTCAGGGATGAATGTCGCTATTTGTCCCTCATATTGAGTAAATGATCCACAAACAACGGCTGATTCCATATCTTTGAAATTGCGCTTCCTGTAAAGCCTCATCACTAAAGTATACCACAATTTTTCACTGTTGCTGGTATTTTTGGTGAAAAAGGTAATAATTGTAAAGGAAGTGGTCATCAGAGCTTGTTACCTGATGGATCAGAAGGGGGAGTTAGAGGTCCAGTTATCATAGTTTCTCACCTATCCCTTTTCTTGGGGGGCGAGCCATTTGCTTCATCTGCCTAAGGCAGCAAAATACCTTGTCCCGGCCCTTATCATGTTTTTAATAAAAATACCAAAAAGCATGTCTGCATATGAGAAGAATCTAACCATAAGCAACATAAATGTTTTATATATTTATTTTTATGCATAAAAGTTGTTAATATTATGCAAATATATAAAAAGAAAGTGTGTAGATACGGTCACTTTCTGTAGAAAGGAGCAGATGATGTTGATTCTGCTCCTCAGGCCTCAGCTTACACTTTTGCCATTTTTGGCATCCAGGTCTGGATCACACATGAGAGAGGAGAAGAGCAGGAATGTGTGACTTGTGATCTGTGTAGTTGGAGTTTTCCTGGATTCCTACAGCATCGCGATCAGCCATTTGGCCTTTTGTCTGACCATGGTCAGGAAGGTGAAGGAGCAGCCGCTTCCTTCTTTCTTTACAAGACCAAGTAGGAGAAGGAGCAGCCGCTTCCTCCTGTCTGTACATGGCCAAGTAGTAGAAGGAGCAGCCGCTTCCTCCTGTCTGTACATGGCCAAGTAGTAGAAGGAGCAGCCGCTTCCTCCTGTCTGTACATGGCCAAGTAGTAGAAGGAGCAGCCGCTTCCTTTGTCTGTACATGGCCAAGTAGTAGAAGGAGCATCCGCTTCCTTCTTTATGTCCATATCTTGTAGTCATCTCCTTACCACCACATTGTAGATGAGTCGTCCAGATGTTAACATATCAAGTATGGCTGAAAGAAGTCCTTCAATTTCAGCCTTTAATTACTTGTTATGTTGATCCAGAGGAAGGCGAAAAATAACCCTGAGGACTCGTTGTTGGATCATCCTCATATCAAGGGAAAAAAATTCCTTCCTGACCCCAAATATGGCGATCTGAATAAATCCCTGGATGTTTGGTGCTCAAATCTACGTGGATGTTATGTGGTGGAAGCTCGGTAGGTTTGTCACAGTCCGGTAAATAAGAAAGTCCAGTGTAATTGTCTCATCTGATTAATGTAAATCTTCATTCCTGGATGTTACTGGAATGGGGCTGATTTTTATCAGCCTAATACTCCTGCTGGAAGAAGAGAAATATACTCGTCTGAGAATCAGCTCCTCACATACACTATAGTATATACAGTGTACTGGGGGGATATAATGATAAGGTGTATAGGGGGTAAGTGTGTTACTGGGTAGTGATAACACTATGGATGTCTGTATGTGTTGTACTTACATAGCAATATGGGAATGGTGGGTCAGCTCTGCCGGACTCCACATCGCTCCAGTCTATAGAATAGAAGAACGGATGCGATCTGATGGACGATGTAATGGGAAGTCGGGCAGATGGAGTTTTGCAGAGAAGCTAGAAAATGAAAGAGACCATTAGTCATTATATTATGTATTATTACTGATACATTATTACACAGTGTCTATGGACTGTCCACATCTTATCTTCTATATCTTCTTGTAATCCCCCTTTATCATTGTCCATCTGATCTTACTCACCCGTTTTATGATATCAGTGGTATGACAGCAGATCCCAGGTGGAAAATAAGGGATGTCGTCATACAGAGACTGGTGGTATTCATCCATTGTGCCTCTGGTATAGAATGGCCAGTCACCTACAGTCATCATATATAAGATGACTGCCAGATGGTTGTATCCTTCACCGTCCATTACCTATGGGAACATGAGATTGGAAAGAATCTGAATATACCGGGAAGGGGATTTATACACAGAGATTATGAGGACCGGTCTGTGATTAGATATCAGCAGAATACATTGGGATCAGAATATCCCTCAATCCTACTATCGGCATCAATCACACAGAGATGTTCCTTACCTCGGGCACTTAGTGCCAGTAGTATATTCCACTATGTCACCCTCAAACACATTCGTGGCTGCTACACCAAAGTCTGAGATTTTGATGTGTCCGGTGTCTTGGAGGAGGATGTTCTCTGGCTTCAGGTCACTGTAGGGAGAAGGATCAGAAACTGATTGTGAGGACAATTCATGGAAAGAACTTTCTATAATAGATATGTAAGGAGACAACAGAGAGTCACAGATGACAGATTCATGAAGATGAAATGATTACCTATGTATGACGCCGCATTCATGCAGGAACTGGAGTCCGCACACCATCTCTGCCGCAAAGAGTATGTGGAGTAGAAAGGATGGATCAGTGGTTACATACACAAATATACAGAGAACATGAGGAGATCATACACGTGTCCTTTTCACATCATTATTTTCTCCTGTTGTCGTTGTCCATTGCTCTAGGACTACAATGTGCCGGCAGCGGATGATTAACATTCAGTACAAGACATTTACCTTATTGTCTTTGTGTTAAATATCATTGAATCTTTCATGTGGCCAAACAGGTCTCCTCCGGCCATATAGTCCATGGCTATTTCATACTCCATAGGTGTTTCCCTAAACGCCCGCATAGTCATTAGGTAGGGGCATCCGACAGCCATTCTCAGGACTTCTAGCTCTGTAGAGATTAGGTCCTCACAAGAACTTTTGTCCATGATTTTGATGGCCAGCAGTCCTTCACTGACTAGATCTGATGCCAAGACGACCTGGAGAAAAATCACAACAGATCAGACCAAACTCTCATCTATTACTGTGTAGTAGTTCACTAGTTTATCCCAATTATCATTACATATGAGCATCCTGTAATGAATATGTACATCCCTCCTGTGTATCTGGTGCAGGATACATTGGGGAACACGGACAAATATACTGTAAATTGACGCTTACTTTTCCATAGTTTCCTTTTCCAAGATCTTTCCAGAACTCGAGATTGGAAAAGTCTATAGGTTGGTCTGTGTGGACCAGTTCTCTTGGGTCAGAAATCTGTAAACTGGCATCATCAAGGCCTTGTGCAGGTATGTCCGTTGTGTCGTAGGGTGTCTTATCGATTCCATCTGCTGAGATGATATAATAAATTTGAACACATTGTTGGAAATGTCTACCTGAGCCTGCTGAAAGCCCCTGTCTTTTCCTCCTCCTGTTAAGACCAGCCTGGCTTAATTTCATATGAGAATGTTAATTTAGCTATATACAGTTCTATCACAGTATCTAGTAGAAGCGATCAGAATATCGCAGGTTCAAGTCCCCAAAGGAGACTAAAGAAAAGTAGTAACAAAAAAAAAGTAAAAAAAATTAAATAAAATGTAAAAAAAATACTTCCCCATTAATAATAATAATAATAATAATAATAATAGTAATAATTTGAATATCTAGTATAACCACATCCGGAACATTAATTAACCCAAACAGTAAACACTGAAATGAGAAAAAACATTTAAACACCAGAATAGTGTTTCTGTGAGGGCACAGTATCCATCTAATAAATTGCAATAAAAGATATCACAATGTCTTGTCTACCCGAGAAAGTTATCTATAAAAGCTACAACTTGTCACGCAAAAAAAACCAAATCAAGTCCTCACACAGCTCCATCCAGCTATCAAAATCCAAAAGATATAATGTCTCAGAATATAGGGACACAAACCAATTTATTTTTTAGAAAATTCCTAATTTTCTTTCACCATTTAAGTAAAAAGGAATAAACCCCTATGCACAGGGGTGGATTAAGAGTAGCAAGGGCCACGGGCAGTTTTGAAGGCGCGGCCCCCCCACCCCACATCTGATTTATCACGTGACATGTCTCATGATCCCCTGTGATAGATCATGTGACAGTTCACGTGAAAATAATTTGCCACAATATTAATTATAATATTTTTTTTTAGGCTGTATGCCCACTATGCGTTTTTTAAGCGTTTCCGCAGCTGCAATTCCGCTGCAGAAATGCTTAAAAAACGCTTGGTAGAAGGTCTGCCATGTTCCCCAATGATAATCCGCATGTGCTGTGTACATGCTGCCGAAATTTCCGCTGCGGATTATCATTGCGGAAAAATCCGCAGCATTACCAATTATTTTGCAGAAGCGCGGCGTTTTCACCGCCATTGACTTGTATTAGAATGCATGGAATCCGCATCTCTTCATCTTTAGTTGCGGAATCCATGCGTTTCAATGTGCGGATGGTACCCGGGTGTGGAGGACAGGAGACTCTCCTCTGGACCCGGGTACCATAGAACCTGTAAAAAAGAATAAAATAAAAAATAAATATTATACTTACCTTCTGATGGCCCCCGGTGTCTTTATCCGATGCGTCCTGGCTTGCCGGCAGCTCGCGATGGTCTGAAAAGGACCTGCCGTGACGTCATTTAGTCATGTGACGGGTCACGCGACCGCTGACGTTGGCAGGCCACAAGAAGGTAAGTATATATTTTTTATTTTTTACCATTCTTTTACGGCTGGTTGCATGGATTTATATAGTGTAACCAAGTTGTCAAGCACTTTTCAAGTGATGCTAAAATCGCTTGGAAAGCGCTTGTCAACCCGCATGCGGAAATGCAAGTGAAGAACGTTTCACATCTGCATGTCCCTGGCAGGAAAACGCATGTGACGCGCCCCCTGGGCCATGTTGTGTAGCGTTGCGCACGTGGGGAATACCCGGAGCCGGATCTGTTGGGGGTAGTAGTCCTCGTGGCGGTGACCCGGTCCGTGCCCAGGGTGTCAAACTAAGTGGCAGTGTTTAGCAGTAGATGTTAGAATGTTCGACTACGCCACCAGTTGATTGCGGCTATGAAGCCGCCGCTGCAGGGCAGACCGCTGAGGCCGGTGGTACGGTGGTGCAGCGTAGATGGTATAACCCCCAACGGGAGGGGTATGGCCTCAGGGCAGCAGACGTGGATGATGGTGGTAGTGATGGTGCGACAAGGAAGCTCAGAGACGTGTATTGCAGTTTTCACAGCTTTACTCACAGTTGGTGTTCAGATCACTTCGGCCAGGAGTGACCACCCGAGCCGTGCTGCGTCCACCAGGTGCGGGACTCGGCCAACTCCCAGGCAGTTCCAGAGCGTGGTCCTGAGCTCCCCTCTCTTCCTTCCTACTGGCCGTCCCCACCAGGGACCCACCTTTGTCCGGCTCCCTCGGGCCTTTTGGTGGCGAAACCTTTCCCGGCTTCCCTGACCCTATACGTGGTATGCCTTCCTGGTGGATATGGTGAGGGGTCGCGCCAAAACTTGTCCACGACCTCCGGTTCCTGGCTAAGGATGATTAGCCTCTACCAGTTTGGGATCCGGTACCCTGTTCTGCCAACCCTTCACCCGTTAACTTGTGGGATCTCAGGGTTCCCTCTATGCTTGCGTCTCTGGGCCTTTCTTGGTGTTTCTCTTCGGTCTCCTTCTCTCTCTCTCTGATTCAGGCCTGGCTCTGGAGCTGGGCCCAGCCGGAGCAGCAGCTCCCTGTCAGCCCTCTCTGGCTGAGCTCCTCTCTGAACAGAACCCTGTCTAAAGATGGTGCCCACCTTTTATACTCCCTCTGACACCCGAGCCCAGGTGACCAGCACCCAATGGGCTCCTACCTATGCCCAGAGTCCCTCCCCTCTCTGCTCCTACACCACTGGGATGTTCCTCCCCCCCCCCACTCCAGCCAGGGACAGACGCTGTCGTACCTGCACATCTATCTGGTGGGAGTACCGTTGATCTGTCCCCCGGAAATGGGGTGAGTGTGGTGCATGCAGCTAACTGAGCCTAGGTCCACACTCCATCCTTACCCAGGAGTGGAATACCACACCTCTGGTTCGAGGTGCAATACCCCTGTAGCAGCCGAGCCCTCGGGGTGCTACACATGTAAAATCCGCATGTAAAATCCGCATGTACAATCCACATGTAAAATCCGCATGCGTTTTTTCTGCCAGGGGGATGCAGAAACGCTCAAAAAAATCTGGAACATTTCTGTATCGTGGGCACATAGCCTTACATTAATTGTATGACTCAATATTGAGCACACGTAGCCATCTATACACAGCGGAAGGCTGCACAGAGCCATCTATACACAGCGGGAGGCCGCACGTAGCCATCTATACACAGCGGTAGGCCGCACGTAGCCATCTATACACAACGGGAGGCCACACGTAGCCATCTATACACAGCGGGAGGCCGCACGTAGCAATCTATACACAACGGGAGGCCGCACGGCGCCATCTATACTCAGCAGGAGGCTGCACGCGCCATCTATACTCAGCAGGAGGCCGCACGGCGCCATCTATACTCAGCAGGAGGCCACTCGGCGCATATATACACAACGGGAGGCCGCACGGCGCCATCTATACACAGCAGGAGGCCGCACGGCGCCATCTATACTCAGCAGGAGGCCGCACAGCGCCATCTATACTCAGCAGGAGGCCGCTCGGCGCATCTATACACAACGGGAGGCCGCACGGCGCCATCTATACACAGCAGGAGGCTGCACGGCGTCATCTATACACAGCAGGGAGCTGCACGGCGCCATCTATACATAGTGGGAGGCTGCACGGCGCCCCCCCCAGAAACAGCAGGAGGCCGCACGGCTCCAACTATACTCAGCAGGAGGCTGCACGCAGTCACGCATGCAGTCATGCACACACACAAACATATACAGACATATACATACACGCATAAACACATTTGAAACACAAAAATATATATAAACAGACATCACACAATGATATCTGCCTGCTCACACACACACACATATATATATATACACACACACACATATATATACACACACACACACATATATATACACACACACACACACACATATATACACATACACACACATACACATACACACACATGCACACTCACCATCCCCCAGCTCCATTCCTCCTGCCTGCTCTGACTTCTCCGTTGCAGCAGTGCAGGCCGGGCGCGCACTGCGTGACGTCACAGCTAGGAGACACGGCCGCGCACAGGGCCGTGTCTCCTAGCAGTGACGCGGCCGGGCCAGCACAGGGAAGTTAACTGCTGCAGTGCTGGCCCGGCCGATGAAGAAGTAGCAGCGGCCCCTGCTGGGGGAGCAGTCCGGGGCCCCCCCTCCCGCCACTGCTACCGGTATGTGCCGCGGCGGCCCGCACATATAATGAGGGCAATCCGGCATTAGACACCCCGTCCGGAGCCGCGGGCCCTCTGCAGGCTCGGGGCCCCGGGCAGTAGCCCGGATTGCCCTCATTATAATCCGCCTATGCCTATGCATGTTCAGCATTATCATAGTTGTAACTGACATGGAGAATCATTTTGTCAGGTCATTTTTACCACTCAATGAACACACTAAAAAAAAAACAATTGTGGAAACACTTTTTTTCCACAATTTTACCACACTTTGAATCTTTTTCCCCATTTTCCAGAACATTGAATAGTAAAATAAATAATGTTCAAAACTACAGCTCGTCCACTAAAAAATCAAGTCCACATACAGCTACATTGGGAGACAAATTAAAAAATAAATAGTTATGGGTTTTCGAAGGAGGAAGGAAAAAACAACGAAAGGTTACCCGGTCAAGAAGGGGTTAACAAATATAGCTAGAAGAAAATATTATAATTTTAAATAGAATTATGTAAATGAGCAGGAAATGTCTAATATTTGGGCTCTCATTTATCAAAACTGTACAATAATAAAAATGTCCCTGTTGTCCATAGCAACAAATCACAGCATAGATTCCATCTCTTAACATTCTATGGAACAATGAAAGCTGCATTGTGATTGGTTGCTATGGGCAACAAGGACAGTTTTTCTGCACTTTTGATAATTGAGGCCAGAACATAATATTAGGAGTATAATCCCCGTCACCCCCAGTCTTATTACACTGAACAGTTTCCATCTTACCTGGTCCATCTGTATCCAGTGATGTGTTTGGTGGAGAAACACTCAGCTGTTTGTTCTCTGAGATGGAGATGTTTTCAGCTGATGACCTCGACCTCCGTAATGCACCATTCCCATTTATAATGGCTTTAGCGTAGATGAGACGTCTTCTACATTGGACAACCCAGTCTCTGCTGTTCCTGATCCTCTTCTGGGCTGCCGCTCTTTGTAGTTTCGGAACCTCCAGGCTTTCAGATCTGGAGGTTGTGACTTGTCTCGGTGTCTCTTGGAGAACATCTTCCAGCTCTAACTCTGCGTTGATGTTTCTCCTCTTATTGAGGATGGCATCTTTGTTCCTCCTCCGTATTTCAGGGACCAGATCTCCGAGTTTTTTCAAGGAGATAAGAATGGCCCTCTGAATCTCAGCGGAGGCTGCAGAGTGAGACTCCGTGAGGGTTTCCATTTTCCTTCTCTCTGTAAGGATCTCATGTCTTTTGGTCTTTCTCATTTTGTCTAGAATTTGACGTTTGGACGCCATGTTTGAGGCGTCAGTGTCAATGTCCGTTAGTATAAAGTCTTTTTGCCCTAAAGCGAACAATAGCACCTGCTCTTCATTTATTCCTCTCTTCTCTCTGAGAACCCGATTTCTTTGGGCTCTTCTGTAATTATCCATTTTAAAATCAATTTTTGCTTCGTTTGTCACGAAAAACAAAAGGGGCAGCCTCACCCTTGGGAGTCTGTAAGGCAGTGGTTTCCCTTAGGACGGAACACTGGGATATAGAATGGAATGATGACATCACATCACTTGTGACATCAATTTTATTCTAATGTCACAATGATAGATAGATAGATAGATAGATAGATAGATAGATATCTAATTTGAAGGATGGGGAACCAAACTTTTGCAGATGTATATGACGCGCCCCCTGGGCCTGTGTTGTGCAGGGAATACCCGGAGCCGGATCGCTGGGGTTGTAGTCTCTGTGGCGTTGACCCGGTCCGTGCCCAGGGTGGTCAATTCAGTGGCAGTCTTATTAGTGTGATAATAGTCTGACTATGCCACCCGTGGATTGCGGTCAGTGGGGACTGCCGCTGCAAGGCAGACCGCTGAGGCCGATGTTATGTGTGCAGCTAAGAATGGGATGACTCCCCAAGGGAGAAGTATAGCCTCAGGGCAGTCAGTGCAGATGATGGTAGTGATGCTGCATGAGCACTGGTAGTGCTGGTGCGGCGAAGAAGCACAGAGACGTGTGGTTGCAGTTTCCAATGCTTTACTCACAGTTCTTTACTGGTCCTAGTCACCTCGGTACTGGCAGTGACTGCCCAAGCTGTGCTGCGTCCACCAGGCAAGGGGCTCGACCAACTCCCAGGCAGTTCCAGAGCGTGGCACAAGGCTCCCTTCTCTTCCCTTCTCTGGCCGTGCCCCACCAGTGACTCTACGTTTGTCCGGCTGCCTCGGGCCTTCTCTTGGTACGCTGATTTCTGCGTCCCTGACCCTATGTGGTGTGATTTCCTGGTAGGTGTAGTGAGGGGTCGCACCGAGATATAGTCACGACCGCCGGTTTTTGGCTGAGGATTAGTCGCCTCCACCAATTTGGGATCCGGTACCCTGTTCTGCCAACCCGTCACCCGAAATCTCCTGGGCCTATGGGGTTCCTTCTTCTCTCGTGTCTCTGGGCCTCTCTTTATGTTCTGTTCCTTGTTTCCTTTCTCTTCTGTTCTTGTCCTCTCTGCTGTTTCTGGCCTCCACTCCAGGCCTGCCTCATGGAGCTGGGCCCAGACTGAGCTACAGCTCCCTGTCAGCCCTCTCTGGCTGAACTCCTCTCTGAACAGACCCTGAACTAAGATGGTGCCCACCTTATATACCTCCCTCTATGTGTGAGCCCAGGTGTCTAGCAACCAATGGGCTCCTACCTATGCCCAGAGACCCACCCCTATCTGCTCCTACACCACTGGGTTTTCCTCCCCCTCCCCACTCCAGCCAGGGACAGATGCTGTCGTGCCTGCACTTCTGTCTAGTGGGAGCACCGTTGAGCTGTCCCTCGGAAATGGGGTGTGTGTGGTGCATGCAGCCTACCGAGTCCTGGTCCACACTCCATCCTTACCCGGGAGTGGAATATCACACCTCTGGTTTGAGGTGCAATACCCTTGTAGCTGGGTGATGGTGCAGACTGAATAACATTCACCACGGTGTCTCCAGACTTTCACATCTATCACTTGCTCAATGTGAACCTGCTGTCATCTATACAGAGAACGTAGGACCTGACAATTCTGGTGTTCTCAGGTGTACGCCAATTGAGTTGCAAGGTGCTGGGCTGTGAGTAAGGTCCTATTACAGGACATCGGGCCCTCATACCGCCCTCATGGAGTCTGTTTCTGACAATTTTGGGTGTAACGTGCTTCTGGTTATGTTGTAGGGCCTTTGCAGTCCTCCTGTTCATCCTTACACAAAGGAGCAGATATTGGTCCTGATGTTCAGTTGATGCTCTTCTACAGTTCTGCTCCATAAATTTAGAAGCTGCTTAAGGGGTGCATGTGTGTGGGGTGCATGTGTGGTGCCCCTGAGGGTTCGGTCACCACAGAGGTACTGCATCTCACCCAGAAGTGTGGTATCTCACCCTCAGGTAAGGAAGGAGTAGAGCTCAGGACCATAACACCTGCATTCATTACACCACACTTCAGAGGGCAGGGCGAGATTGCTCCTAGGGGAGAGCACAGTCCCTGGACCATGGCTAGAGTGGGGGGACCTAGTAAGGGGGAACCATGTAGTGGGTGTGGGTGGAGAACGTAGTTAAGGGGAGCACATAGAAGAAAGATATAAAATAGAGAAGCCATCTTAGAAAGTCAGTTCAGTCAGAGGAGGAGAGTGGAAGGAGCAGGGGCTCTATAGGAGCTCTGCTCCAGAGACGGGCCTAATCAGTGAGGCCCAAGGTTGAAGAGAAGGAGCGAAGAGAGTAGAGGGAGCAGAAAGGCTCCAGGAACAGAAAAGAGGACCCCAGAGGTACGGGCAGTGCGAGAAGCCACCCGTATGCCCGAATCTATCGGGAGGTGGAGGGGTGAGGCTGCACACAGGGAACCGGTCCCTCAACTAGTAGAAGATTGCACGTCTCAGCTAGAAACCGGAGGCTGCAGAACGTTATGTCCTGTAGCCAACATTCCATACCAGTCTCACCAGGAAGGTAGCTATATAGGACCCAGGGGACGGAACAGACGTCGCCCGCCAAGGCCCGCAGGTACTAGACTGGAACACTTGGTATGAGGTTCAGGGAGACAGTCAGAGAGAAGACACAGAAGGGGGTCCTGCTGTGTACTCCGGAGCTATCTGAGGGTGGACTGAGCCCCTCACTGAGTAAGCGCAGCACGACGAGGGAGATTGCTTTGGCGCCTGTAATCTGGACTGCAACAACTGTGAGTAAAGACCCTGGGACTGCACTATCTTGTCTCTGTATTTCTTGCTGCGCCATCAACCCCTGCACTACAACGCCCAGCACAACCTGCAACATCATCTACACTGCCCTGGAGATAGCTCTTCCTGTGGAGAGCCACACCATCCCTGCTGCAGTAACATCAGCTTCAGAGGACTGCTCCACAGCGGCGGCTCCCGTTAGCCACATTCCACAGGTGGCATCACGAACTCTATAAAAACTCTATAAATCCCCTATACATAACCCCTTTTATTGACCGCTCTGGGTCACGGACCGGGTCACCGCCACTGTGACATTCCCCCAGCATCTACCGGCCCGGCACCGGGTACCCCACGGCCCAGGGGGCGCGTCACATGCACGTGTCTTGCGCTGAGTGTCATCGGCGCCAAGTGTGGGCAGTTATTTCATTTGGCAGTTAGTCATTGCAGGAGTCAGGTAACCACACTTTATATCCTCTTTAACTATGCACCGAAAGATAGTACACATTCACAATAAGCAATGTTTCTATGTGTTTTCACTCTCTCCCCTATAGTCCTCTACTTTCTACTAACTCCCCTAATACCTACACCTCGTAATGAACTGTTTATCTCTCCCCCCATCCTACCCCTTCAATTCACCTCCTCTTCAGAATTCTTCTTTAATATTCAATCCTCTGTCTCCAAACACAGACAGCCACTTCATGCTCTCTCCTGCTCCCACCTACTAACATTTTCTCTTCTCCTCTTCACTGCTGGCGATATCTCTCCAAATCCTGGCCTTCCTCACCACATCCCCACAGTCACTTCTACCTCCTACCCACAACCTACCACAAATTTCCGTAACCTCTCTAAACTTATACCCATCCGCCCAGCACCCGCTTCCCCAGTCCCACTAACAGGAGCTCTCTGGATGCTTCCTCTGTCTGCTACAAACTTTCCTACATCCATGATCTTTTCATTACTAACAAACTCTCCTTCCTCGGCATCACAGAAACCTAGCTCACCCCCTCTGACACAGCTTCTCCAGCTGCACCTTCCTATGGTGGATCGCATCTTTCCCACTCCAGCGGCAAGCATGGCGGAGGAGTTGGTATCCTCCTGTCAGATAACTGCTCCTTCTCCCCAATTCCACTGTCGCCCCCTGTTACTTTCCCCTCTTTCGAGGCGCACTGTTTACACATCTACTCCCCCTCCAACCTCCAACTGGCTGTCATTTCCAGGGCCAGCCACCAATTTCTTCGACCACTTCACCACCTGGCTGCTTCACTTCCTTTCCGCTGACATCCCCACTATCATCATGGGTGATTTCAACATCCCCATTGACACTTCCCACTCATCTGTCTCTAAGCTTCTATCCCTCACTTCCTCCTCAATGGTCTTCCGCAGCCACCCACAAAGATGGCCACACACTGAACCTCATCTTCACCCGCCTCTGTTCCTTATCTAACCTCTCCAACTCACCTCTCCCTCTATCTGACCACAACCACAACCTACTAACATTCTCTTCCCTCTCCTCTCCAGGTGCACAATCCCCACTTGACAAACTTACATACCCTTGCAGAAATCTCAAACACGTTGACCTACACTCACTCTCTTAATCCCTTCTCCCTCTTACAGACATAAGTTCCTTACACAATACAGATGCTGCTGCTGCTTTATATAGCACCACAACAGCTACAGCTCTCAATTCGGTCGCCCCCCTTACATATAACAAAGCTCGCACAATCAACAGGCAACCCTGGCACACCATCCTGAAAAGAACTGAGACTGACCTCCAGGATTGCTGGACAGAAATGGAAAAGTCCCACTCCAACGAGCACTGCATCGCATTCCAACAGTCCCTCACTACTTTCAAGTCCACACTCACTGCAGCAAAACAAACCTACTTCTCATCTCTCATATCCTCCCTGTCACACAACCCTAAACAGCTATTCAACACTTTTAATTCTCTCCTCCGCCCCCCAGCGCCTCCTCCCTCTACTTTCATCTTAGCCGAGGACTTTGCCTCATTCTTCAAGCAGAAGATTGATACCATCAGACAAAGCTTTTTCCTAAAGTCCCCATAGCCCCTCCTCATATCTACTCAATCCAGCTTCGGAAGATCAACTTTCCTCCTTACTCTCTAAGTCACACTTCACCACCTGTGAACTTGACCCTATCCCATTCCACCTCATCCCTAACCTTACTACAGTCTTCATCCCAACTCTAACCCACCTCTTCAACCTGTCACTAACAACTGGTGTCTTCCCCTCATGCTTCAAACATGCCTCGATTACACCCATCCTCAAAAAACCCTCCCTTGACCCATCCTCTCTGACTAGCTATCGCCCCATATCACTTCTCCCCTATGCCTCAAAACTACTCGAACAACATGTCCATTTGGAACTGTCCTCCCACCTCTCCTCCTGCTCCCTCTTTGACCACTTACAATCTGGCTTCCAACCGCACCATTCTACTGAAACTACCCTACCTAAAGTCACCAACGACCTACTAACCGCCAAATCCAAGCGACACTATTCTGTCCTTCTCCTCCTGGAACTGTCATCTGCCCTTGTCACAGTGGACCATTCCCTATTACTACAGACTCTCTCATCTCTTGGTATCAAAGACTTGGCCCTATCTTGGATCTACTCATACTTAACAGACAGAACCTTCAGTGTTTCTCACTCACACACCACCTCCTCATCTCGCACCCTATCTGTCGGTGTTCCCCAAGGTTCAGTCATAGGACCCCTGCTCTTCTCCATCTACACCTTCGGCCTGGGACAGCTCATAGAGTCCCACGGCTTTCAGTATCATCTCTATGCTAACGACACACAGATGTACCTCTCTGGACCTGGTATCACCTCCTTAATAACCAGAACCCCACAATGTCTATTCGCTATCTCATCCTTCTTCTCTGCTAGATTTCTAAAACTTAACATGGATAAAACAGAATTTATCATCTTTCTCCCATTTCAATAAGTCCCCCCATCTGACCTATCTGTGGCGCCCTGCTGCGCATTGGTGCCACAGACCCATATGGGTGCATGGATGGACTTCTCCACAAGAGGCCCTCACTACATTCACACACCTCCACCTTCCACCTCGTACCAGCAGAGGGAGCACTGATAGGGACATATAAAGGGAAGGTGGAGCCAGGCAGCTCAGTTGGTTAGTCAGAGTTAGTTAGTCAGAGTCAGTCTGAGTTTAGTCAGTGCTCAGAGCAGAACAGAGCAGTCAGACAGAGAGAGTCTGAGAGCGTGCTGACGCTCAGAGAGCGGTGAAGACGCAGCACGTCAGCTGCCGAGTAGTGAGAGCCCCCAAGTGTGGCCAACGGTGAGGAGGAAAGGAGAGTGGAACCAAGGGGGCAGAGGAGCATAGTAAGCTCACCCTGTTATACATACCGGACACCGGGTCGGTGCCTACACGGACCCTTTACACCCAGTAGGGTCAACCGGAATCCCAGGAGGACTACAAGTCCCTGGTAAAACCTGAAAGCTAGACACACACAGGACCAGGAACCATGAAGGCCCCGACGTCCACGGAAAGTGGTTACCAACCGGAGGTCCTACTTCTGAGCATCAGGTGAAGTAACAGCAGGACACATAATCTAGGCCCAGTTGCAGGCTGGCCAGGAGCATACACAGAGGCAAACACGGATCAGGAGGCCTTATACCCGCTCACTGGGGCGAAGTCCTGAAGTGCACCTATCCTATGGAGCACCCTGGACCGTACCTAACAATTTCACCAGTAAAGGTAACAAAGCAAATTCCCTGTCTCTGTCCGTTACTCCTGCTGCGCCATCGTTCCCCCTGCACCACAACGCCCAGTGCAACCTGCATCGTTTACACTGCCCTGAGGCCTGCTCCACCTGTGGGGAGCCGTTCCATCTCTAGCTGCCCTAACATCTGCCTCAGAGGACTGTTGCAGCACTGGTGATCCTCACCAGGTACCACAGGTGGCATTGTGGCGCCCCTGAGGGTTCGGTCGCCACAGAGATACTGCACCTCACCCAGAAGTGTGGTGTCTCCCTTCTCTCAGGTAAGATAGGTGTGCTGCACAGAACCCCAAACACCCACATCCAACACTACACCACTCCAGGCCAGCAGGAGGAGCAAGACGCAATGTAGTTACTGCTGAGCCCCGACCCTGGCTGGAGTAGGGGGGAACCCAAAGGTAGGGGGAACCAGTAGTGGGTGTGGGTGGAGGAAGAAGATACAGGAAGCACTTATTCAGTATGTATATAATAGGAAGCCATATTTGAAGTTGAGGCCAGTTAGTTTAGACTGTCTGGGAGCAGAGGCTCAGTCAGTGCCCTGCTCTGCAAGTTAGGGCCCAGGATAGAGGCCCCGGAGGGGAGCAGGGAGTAGGCACCGTTCCACAAAAAGGATCCCAGGGGGTATGGCGCGTGCAGGACGGCACCCATATGCCCCGCTCCTGCCAGGTGTCAGGAGGGATCGGTTTGCTTCATTTTAATCCCCAGGGGGTCAGGTTGGTCCCGGATCCGACGTACAGGAAGGACTTCAGCATACCACAGCGGGATTGAGAGTGGGCAGCGTAGGGCAGCGGTGAGAAGGACCAAGTGTAAAGATGGTCAAAGTAGGAACACGAGAAAGTGGGGTTCTGCCAGGCATTCCTAAGCTGCTTGAGGAAGGACTGAACCCCTGCCCGGTGAATGCAGCGCGACGCGGGAGACCTTCACCTGTAAAGTGCACTTGTGAATTGCCTAAGAACTGTAACTAAAACCTTGGACGACTGCATCGAACAGCCTCTGTCTGTTTCTTCACCGGCGCCATTTTCCCTCACCGCACTACAACGCTCAGCATTCATCTATTCACACTGCCCTGAGGCCCGCTCCGCCTGTGGGGAGCTGTACCATCTTTAGCTGCCTTGACATCTGCCTCAGAGGCCTGTTGTAGCGCTGGTGACCTTCACCAGACACCACAGGTGGCGTCACAAACTCCAACTAATAATTGATACCCCTTTGTGCACTGACCGCCCTGGGCCAGCCACCGTGATAACCCCAGCGATCAGCCACAGGCCCCCAGGGGCGAGTCAGCGTCACAAACTGCCCCTTACAATTATATCCCCTTTTTGCACTGATCCCCCTGGGTCACGAACCGGGCCAGCCACCGTGATATCCCCCCTGCAAGCAGCCATAAGACCCGGCTGCCGAGTACCCCACGGCCCTGCGGGCGAATCATAGTCATCAAAATCAATGGCTGTCCACTTTCCCCAGTCCCATAAGCTCGCTGCCTCAGGGTAACCCTGGACTCTAACCTCTCCTTCAAACAACATATCAAAGCCCTTTCCTCTTGCTGCCGACTCCATATTCCTCAACCATGAATCTGCAAAAACACTAGTGCACGCCCTCATCATCTCCCGCCTCGACTACTACAACCTCCTGCTCTGTGGCCTCCCCGCTAACACTCCCGTACTCCTCCAATCTATCCTAAACTCTGCTGCCCGACTAATCCACCTGCCTCCCGCCTATTCCCCGGCCTCTCCTCTCTGTCAAATGCTTCACTGACTCCCCATTGCCCAGAGACTCCAGTTCAAATCCCTAACCGCGGCATATCAAGCCATCCATAACCTGTCTCCTCCATATATCTGTGACCTAGTCTCCCGGTACACACCTACACGCAACCTACGATCCTCACAAGATCTCCTTCTCTACTCCCCTCTTATCTTTTCTTCTCACAATCGCATACAAGATTTCTCCTGTGCATCCCTACTCTGGAACTCTCTACCCCAAAGCATCAGACTCTCGCCTACCGTGGAAACCTTCTAAAGGAACCTGAAAACCCACCTCTTCCGAAAAGCCTACAACCTGCAGTAATCATTGCTCCACCACACCGCTGCATGACCAGCTCTACCCTCACCTACTGTATCCTCACCCATCCCTTGAAGATTGTGAGACATCGCAGGTAGGGTCCTCTCTCCTCCAGTACCAGTTTGCCATTGCGTTTTTGTTCAAGATTTTTGCAATTGTGTTTGCTATGTATACCCCCTTTTTCACATGTAAAGCACCATGGAATAAATGGAGCTATAATAATAAATAATAATAATAATGTGCCACAGGCAGTGTCCTGGTATCTCCTCTATGCTCTGGAGACTGTGCTGAAAGACAGGGCAAACCTTCTTGCTATCCTGTAGGCACTGGACAACCTGTGCAACCTGAATGGGCTGAAGAATACCGCTTTATGATAGCAGTATTTACAAGAACTCATGCAAAATGCAAAACTAGATACTATAATACCATTCCCTTTTTGGGGGCTGTCTTGTTTTTGTCTCTCTGCTTCAAATTTCACAAAAAATTGGATTTTCCAGAACCCAAATTTTTGCAATTCAATGCTCATTAGGCATCAAGAGACATCATGACATCGCTGGGTGACGCTCAACAGGACGTCATTTAAGTCCTAGTGAGTACTGGAGGCTCTGAAGAGTGAAGTCAGATGGGAGAAATGGAGTAAGCGAGCCAGCGGAGGACTGGGCAGAGACAGGAGAGGGGCAACATAAGTATATTGTTCTTCTTTTATAACCTGTCTGTTTATTGTGCCCTGTGTTCTGGAGAGACCTCAGAGAGACATGGAAAGATTTTGTTACATGCACACAGCTAGGTGTAGATAGGGGTGAGATAGGTTTCATGAATTCTTTGGAATCCTGGGGGAACTGTTTACTCTGGGCGACCATAGACCATGTGCTGCAGCTTCTCTCAGTCATACAGGGGTACTTGCCCTCAGGCACAGACACATAGCTGGATTCACTTGCTGACCAGACACATTTGACACCAGTCCTCATGAACAATTGAACAGTTGCATTTAATGAAGCCGCACTGCCAGTGCAATTTAAGTCTCTTGAGCAACAGGCTCCAGTAACAAATAGTTTCTTCTTAAAAGCACATTAATAAACAGTATTTCTTACTAGTACAGTACAGCACAGATCAAGTCTCTTTAGCAGCACACTTCTATACTCCCACAACAGCAATACTCCCACAACAGCAATGCTCCCACCAGCAGTCCCCGGTCCACAGTGTCACAGGCTTTACCTTCTAGTGCTGTGAGGTACGATGGGGCGATTAGAATGGAAGGATGAGTCCAGTCCTCAGATGTGGTGTTCAATCCTTGCTTTTGCTAAACAACAGTTAACTCCTTTCTCTACTACTTTCTCCTATAGATACCACTAGCAACTAAATGGCAGTCACAGTGGGAGAGTCCCAGAACCCTCATCAGCCTGATGAAGAGGTCTGCATCCTTAAGGATATGTGCCCACGATGCCCAGCTCGCGGAATACTACACTGAAGGACCTGCCGTCACATGACCTTGACGTCAGCGCAGGTCCTTCAGTTCACCGCGATCTGCCGGCAAGTGAAGACGAGCGCACCGGGGGCCATCAGAAGGTAAGCATAATATTTATTTTATTCTTTTTTTACAGGTTCTATGGTACCTGGGTCTGGAGGAGAGTCTCCTGTCCTCCAGACCCTGGTACCATCCTCACATTGAAACGTTTGGATTCCGCATCTACAGATGCAGTGATGCGGATTCCATGTGTTCCAATGAAAGTCAGTGGCGGCAAAAACCCTGTGCTTCCGCAAAATAATTGGTAGTGCTGCGTTTTTTCCCGCAATGATAACCCGCAGCGGAAATTTCCGCAGCATGTGCACAGCACATGCGGATTATCATTGGGGAACATGGCAGGCCTTCTACCATGCGTTTTTGCAGCGTTTTTGCTGCTGCGGAAAAGCTTAAAAAATGCATCGTGGGCACACAGCCTTAAGCTCGCTCTCCAGCTCAGAACTGACACTACCCAGTCTCACTGGGGCAGGCCTGACCACTCACCTTAGCTGCACCCTGTTAACCCCCCTAGTTGCTGGATGCTTAACAACATCTTATGTAATATCTACCCATCACAAGTTTACCAGTAATTCAATTTGCATTGAATATGTGGCACCCCAGGGGGTCTGGTTGCCACAGTGGTAGAAATACCATGTCTGAGAGCGAGCATGGGTTATCCTGGCCAGGAGCACTATTGCATGCAATGCCTCCTGCCCCAGTCCAGGGAGGGGAGGAACCTGCCTTTTATAAACTGGATCTGGGGCGGGGTTAGTGAGTTAGTTCCAGAGAAAGGGACAGAGCAGCAAGCAAGGAGCTCTGTAGGAGACAGGAGCTGAAGGCCAGGGATTGGAGCTGATAGAGCTCATCCTGGCAGAAGACGCAGAGAGTCTGAGGCTGTGAGGATATCCACATCCAGCAGCAGAAACCACCTGGCAGGGGATTTCAGGTCCTCTGGCCATAGAAAGCCCGGAGGCTCAGTCACACGCAAGGGACCGGCAAAGCCATCGAGGAGCGAAAGGTACCAAAGGCCCCAAGTCACCAGCCATACGAGTGAGCACCACACGGTACACTCAGGGACGTGGGCTACTACACGACTACAGCAGGGTAGCCAGGAAGAGTGCAGTCAGATGGGAATACCTACACCTCCACCTGGCCAGGAGGACTCTTGTTCGCTCACAGACTGACCAGGCCTCTAATATTAGCCAGTACTCCCGGCAGGGCCTTCTTCATTACCAACAGTAAAGACCCTGAACTGCACTGCACGGACTCTGAGTCATTTTTGCTGCGCTCATGCACCGCAACCCACACCATCTACGCACGCTGCCCTGAGGCTATACTCCTCCCATGGGGAGTTATACTACCCTCTGCTGCGCACACAACATCAGCCTCAGCGGTCTGCCCCGCAGCGGCGGTTCTCAGCAACCACAATCCACGGGTGGCGTAGTCGGACATTTCAACATTAAAGACCAAGTAAACAGATCCGCCACTGGTTTGACCACCCTGAGCCACGGGACCGGGTCGCTGCCACTGAGACTACAACCCCTAGGATTAATCAGAGACCCGGCTCCGGGTATTCCCCCACACACGGCCCAGAGGGCGCGTCAACTTTGGCGTAGTCAGCAGGATTTCGTGCCCGCAACCACGGGGTACTGCGTGCCTGAAGAGAGACTGTGATACTTACCGTGGTGAAGTTTCCCGCCATCCGCAGCCGTTTTCACGCCATCCGCAGCCATTTTCCCGCCATTGGGCGCCATTTTTGGGACGCCGCGCGGGAAGAAGAGGGGCGTGGACGCCAAAAGCGCACGAGAGCTGAAGCCCCGCCGTACGTACTGACGCTGCGCAAGGTCCTGGAAGGAGCCCAGCGGACGTCAACGTCACCAGCGTGCGACGAAAGGTCCTCGACCCCGACGATCGCCTGCGGAGCCGCAGCCTGCGGAGAAGAAGCAACGGAAGGTAGGCCACGGTTAACTAGGGGGGAGGAAGACACCAGGAATGGAGGGAGCTCCCACCGCCAGCGCGGCTGCTGCCGCAGTGATGCCGTTCACGATGCCGTATATCCCCGGAGCGGCATGGTTACCCCAGTACTCAGGGGAGTCGCATACCCTGAGCGACTTTAAAGAAAGACTATATAGCCTATTCAAAGTATACCCCCTGTCCGAGGAACAAAAAGTGAGCATCCTGATAGGCCAGTAAATCGGAGCAGCCTAAAGAGAAGTGAAGTCCTGGTCAGCCAGGGAAAAGGGGACTGTAAAGGAAATACTGGCCCGTCTGAAGGACACTTTTGATACCCGCACCTCAGCAGAGATCAAGCTAAAATTTTATGGATGCAAACAGTGGGCACAAGACAGTATACGGGACTATGCTTTGAATTTGCAGAAGGCCCTGAGAGCCATTAAGGAGGCAGACCCTGACAGCGTGCGGAATGAGGATAAGCTGTTGCCTGAACAGTTCATTGAGGGTCTACAGTCCAGCGCCCACCGAACCCAGTTGCGTGTAATGGCCTTGCAGAACCCTGATTTGGACTTTGCGCAGTTTAAAGACAGGGCCATCCGGGTGCTCCGAGAACCGGCACCAGGTGGCGCTGTAACCCACAGGCGCCCAGCTATCACCTATCACCAGGAGGCGGCGCCCTTGTTTGCAGAGCCTGTGGGAGCTGATCCACAGGCTTTGGACAAAGCCCCGGTTGCAGACCTGCACCATCAGGTCCAAGAGCTGATCAAAAGCGTTGCCGCGCTAACCAGAACTGTGCAGTCTTTACAGGTGTCCCCTCCAGGAAAGATCCAGCTGGCTTCCAGTCCGGAGGATGTTCCTTGGCGCCGACAGAGGAGGATCCCATCGTCCAGAGGAAGGCCCAGCGACCGCTACGACCAGGACGGGCAACCCATCTGCCGCCGCTGCAACCAACCAGGACATATGGCAAGGTGCTATCATTTACACGGGCCCAACCTGGGGCAGAGGGCCGACCCCCAGGCATAAGACCATCAGTCCCATCGAGCTGGCGGGATAAGTACGTAGGGGGACGACCGGTCTTGCCTGTGGTGCTGGATGGCATTCCTATGAGTGCACTACTGGACACCGGGTCACAGGTAACCACCATCCCCTATGTGCTCTTTAAGCGGTACTGGAATGACTCAGATATTACCCGCTACCCAGATGATGCCGGACTGCAATCGGGTTAAGAGGAAGGTACTACCAAGCCATGGTAGAACCCGTCTACTCAGACAGTAGGCCCACCATTTTGACAGCACGGGGGGTGATCGATGTACACCATGGGAGGGTACCCGTCCGCATCCTAAACATTGGGGAAAGAGAAGTATACTTGCCCCGGTATGCCACTCTAGCCAAACTGTTCACCGTTAACCAAAACTCTGTAAAGGACGTGGAACCCTTGCCTCCATCTCAACCAGAGGAGGGTAACGGCTCCGAGAAACAAATGGAGGACTGGTGTCAGAAGCTGCATGTGGGCACCGACTCCACTCCCTCACACCAAAAACAGGGAGTCTACTGGGTGGTGCAGGAGTACGAAAGAGTCTTTAGCAAACACCCACTAGACTTTGGGCAAGTAAAGGGGGTAGAACACCACATACCCACAGGAGACCATCCACCCATAAAAGAAAGATACCGACCTGTACCCCCTGCACACTATCAGAATGCCAAGGGAATGTTGCGAGACATGAAGGAGGCTGGGGTAATCAGGGACAGCAGTAGCCCCTGGGCAGCTCCGCTAGTTCTTGTGAAAAAGAAAGATGGCACTATGAGAATGTGTGTAGATTACAGAAAGGTCAACCGTATCACACACAAAGATGCGTACCCATTACCTAGGATAGAGGAATCTTTAGCTGCATTAAAGTCTGCTAACTTCTTCTCCACTTTGGATCTTACTAGCGGGTACTGGCAGGTTCCTGTAGCAGAGGCAGACAAGGAGAAGACCGCGTTCACCACCCCGATGGGTCTCAGCGAATTCAACTGTATGCCGTTCGGGCTCTGCAACGCACCAGGAACCTTCCAGAGGTTGATGGAGTGCTGCCTGGGGCACAGAAATTTTGAGACGGTCCTGCTATACCTGGACGATATCATCGTGTATTCCAAAACATATGAGGACCATCTGAAACACCTGGCAGAGGTGTTTGACGCCCTGGCAGGCTACGGCCTAAAGGTGAAACCCTCCAAGTGTCATCTACTGAAACCAAAGGTACAGTACCTGGGACACGTGGTGAGTGCTGATGGAGTAGCTCCTGACCCTGATAAGATCACAGTGATTAAGGACTGGCCAAGACCCTCCAGCATAAAGGAAGTGCGGCAGTTCCTCGGGTTGGTAGGCTACTACCGAAGATTCATTCCCGGGTTCACCAAAATGGCAGCCCCTATGCAAGACCTCCTGTTAGGTCAGTCAAAGACCAAGAATCAGAAGCCGCCCTTCAGGTGGGACAAGCTGGCCAGGGGGACTCTTGTTTGCTCACAGACTGACCAGGCCTCTAATATTAGCCAGTACTCCCGGCAGGGCCTTCTTCATTACCAACAGTAAAGACCCTGAACTGCACTGCAGGGACTCTGAGTCATTTCTGCTGCGCCCATGCACCACAACCGACACCATCTACGCACCTATATACTACCATATACTACCCTCTGCTGCGCACACAACATCAGCCTCAGCGGTCTGCCCTGCAGTGGCAGTTCTCAGCGACCGCAATCCACGGGTGGCGTAGTCGGACATTTCAACATTAAAAACCAAATAAATAGATCCGCCACTGGTTTGACTACCCTGAGCCACGGATCCGGGTCGCCGCCACGGAGACTACAACCCCTAGCATTACACAGAGACCCGGCTCCGGGTATTCCCCCACACACGGCCCAGGGGGCGCGTCAAATACATTTGCCGCAAATCACATTTTCTGGCCGAATTCAAGTGAATTTGTCTCATTGAATTTTAGCAGTTTGACGCATCTCTAGTAGAGAGATAAATAGACACTCAGACATGAAGTACAGACAGATAGATGATAATAGATAGATGGATAGATGGATATTTTGTTTGTTTTTGCAACTACCGTTTAATAGTTTCCTACAACTCTACCGTAGTTCTAATACAGTATAATATCCTCAAAGCCCCCAATACTCAGTATAATGCTCTCTACACCAGGATGTCCACATAGCTCCCATATATACACTATAATGGCCCACATCTCCTGTGTACACAGTATAATGCTCCTCACACTGTATGATAGCCAACTATACTAGTACTAACACTATATACTGCCCACAAAGCCCCCAATTCTCAGTGTAATGTCCTCCTGTACACAGTATGATGTCTCCATAGCTCCCCTATGTACACTACCATGGTCCCACAGCTCCTCTGTACACAGATAATTCCCCCCACACTGTATGATGGCCCCCACAGTATTCTTTAAACACTATGATGTACCCAACATTGAATGATAGAGTTGTAATGGGTGGCGCTGATGTGGCCAGTAAATCCTTTGATGTGAAATTTTAGCACGTGGCAGTGAAGGAGTGAGGCGCAGCACCAATCAAATGTGAGGTGTAATGGGTTAAACTGTGGAGAAGTATGCCATAAAATGTTTGTTGGTGCGCTGCCAATAGGAATGGTGAAGATGTGATAATTACAATAAGAACCTTTTATTACGGATTTTTCAAAATCACAAATCGGTTTTCGGCTCAGGAGTGGAGCCTTCATCAGGCCACTTCACTCTGAGATTTTCTTACTTTCGGTCACGTTACAACTAGCAGGTTCTCTTCCTGCATCTCTGTTTTTCTCTGAACATTGAGAGAATTAGGGAGAGAAGCTCATCAGCACGTGACTAAGGCTGGGTGCCCACGTAGCGTTTTTCAAGCGTTTATGCTGCGGAATTTCCGCAGCATAAACGCTTGTGAAACGCTAGGTAATCCGCACCCCATGGTCCCCAAGGGGATTCCGCATGTTCTATGCACATGCAGCAGATTTTTCCGCAGCGTTTATGCTGCGTACAAAAATCCGCAGCATGTCATTTAATTTTGCGGAAGCGCAGCGGAACTCCCGCCATTGACTTGCATTGAGACGCATAGAAACCGCGACTGTACATTTGTACAAGCGGCTTCTATGCGTCTCTATGTGCGGATGGTACCCAGTTCTGGAGGAGAGGAGACTCTCATCCAGACCTGGGTTCCATTGTACCTGTGAAAAAAGAATAAAATAACAAATAAAGTTTATACTCACCTTTCCGAAGGCTTCTCTCTGAATGCCGGCATCGCTTGAGGACCTGCGGTGACGTCACAGTCATGTGACCGCAGGCCCTTCACCGCTCTGTCTCGCGATATGCCGGCATCCAGGAACCAGACAGGAACGAGCGCTGCAGCCACGCCGGGGCCTCGGGGGTGAGTATAGCTTTATTTGTTTTCATTTTTACGGTTCACACTATATAAATCCATGCTGTTTGCATGGATTTATACAGTGTGACCTAGTTGTCAAGCACTTTCCAAGTGATGCTATTGCCTGGAAAGCGCTTGTCAATCTGCATGCGGAAACGCATGTGAATCCGCATGTGGATCCGCATGTATTCTGCAGGAAAAACGCATGCACAATCTGCATGCGTTTTTTCTGCCAGGGAGATGCAGAAATGCTGCAGAAATTTTCTGCTTCATTTCTGCATCGTGGGCACATAGCCTAAGTGTGCAAATCGCATTTGTGCTTTGGGGGTGCCAAACTAAATTCTTGCCCCGGGTGCCAGAAAACCAAAATACACCTCTGGTCAGAGGGGTGAGACAAATGTGGGCAAGATTCCAGGAACACGTGTACCTTCTACAGAGACCGTTGGATGTCTTAGGTGAAGGCTGCCAGCAGCATGAAAGAGCTAATTAAGCACCTGGTGCAGAGTATGCAGCAGCAGCACCGTGACCAGCTACAGCAGCAACAAGAGACCACTAAGCTGCTGATACAACAGGTTGAGCTCCAGAAACAGCAGCAACAGGATCAGCATTGCCAACAGTAACAGCAGATCGAGTTACTTGCAGAGGCGATCCGTGGCAAGACAACGGCTCCGACAAGTCCAGGTGATGATGCATACATCAGGAAGACGGTAAGGAGAGCGTTACAGATGACCCTGGGGCATGATGTTGAGATGTTCCTGACTGTTTTTGAGAGGGTGGCGGAACGGGAGAAATTGCCGCTGCAGCAGTGGGCAAAGGTTCTGGTGCCATATTTGACTGGGGAGCCGCAGCAGGCTTATTACGATCTGACTTTAGAGGACGTAAAGGAATACGCCAAATTAAGAACCAAAATATTGGCACGCTCAGGAGTGACTGTGTCTGTCAGAGCACAAAGGGTCCACCACTAGGCGTATGCTGGCGACATACCTCCACGCTCATAGATGTTCGACTTGTTACATCTTGTACAAAAATGGCTGCAGCCAGTGTCTTCCTCTCCTGCCCAGATGGTTGAGCGTGTGGTGATGGACAGGTTCATCCATTCCCTAACCAGGCCGATGCAGACCTGGTTTGCCCAAGGCGACCCTCGGAACGCAGACAATCTCGTAGGTCTGGTAGAAAGATACCAAGTGGTCGAAAAATCCCTGGGGAAACCAGACACAGCCACCTACCCTTACTGGAGTGCCCAAAAGGGGATGGGTTCACCATGGAAGGGATTCAGAGCCACAACTGATGGTATACCACTTCCACTGAAGAGACTGCAAGGTCTGTTGTGAAGGATGTGATTTGTTGGCGATGTCGCAGTCCGGGACACGTAGCCGCCCAGTGTCATACATCTGCTGAGCCTATGCAGATGATGTTCATACTATGCTTACCCAGCATGCAGTGTGGACTGTCGACATGTCGAGGGGCCGCAGGTGTGTGCCATGTCCGTTAATGGAGTGATGGGCTGTTGGACTCCGGGAGTCTGGTGACCTTGATCAGGAATCGTGTTCTGGTTCTCATTTCCACTGTCGAAAGTAAGTTCCTGGCCAAGTGGCAGGGCCCATAGGAGGTGGTGGAGAAACTCAGTTAAGTGAACTCCGAATCCACCAACCTGGCCGAAGAAAGCCGCACCAAGTATACCATGTGAACGTGCTCAAGCTGTGGCGGAACCGAGAGCCTGTGGAAACTCCTTGCCTGGGAGCCGCTCCCGAAGGCAAGGTGGAAGAGGTCACTATTTCTGAGACTCTACTGCCAGCCCAGAAGCAACAGTGTCGAGAACTACTACAGTGGAATCGGGAGCTGTTCTCAGAGTTGCCGGAGCATACTCAGGTGGTAGAGCATGACGAGTTAACAGAACCACATGTAAGAGTGAATCTGAAGCTGTATCGGATTCCGGAAGCACGCCGGGAAGTGATCTCGGCCGAGGTGAAAAGGATGTTAGACCTCGATGTGATAGAGGAGTCAAAGAGTGGGTGGTCGAGCCCAATCGTCCTCGTGCCAAAACCCAACGGAGAGTGGAGGTTTTGTAATGACTACCGCCGGCTGAATGAGGTGTCCAAGTGTGATGTGTACCCGATGCCCCGCGTTGACGAACTCATCGAAAGGCTTGGACCGACGAGATACATCACCACTCTCGACCTGACGAAGGGCTATCGGCAGATCCCCATGTCCCAGGCGGCCAAGGAGAAGACGGCTTTCTCTACACCCAGATGGGTGCTTTCAATACACTCAGATGCCATTCAGGTTACAGGGGGCCTCAGCCACCTTCCAGAGGGCTATGGATCGGATCATAGCCCCACATAAGAAGTATGCCGCAGCCTACCTTGACGACATTGTAGTTTTTAGCCCAGATCTAAACTACAGCCCATTCTGGATGCTCTAAGGAAGGTGGGATTTACAATAAATCTGAAAAAATGCACCTTTGGAAAAAAGGAAGCCAATTACTTGGGCTATGTCGTCGGGAGAGGCGAAATAAAGCCGCAAGTTAATAAAGTGGAGGCAATCCAGACCTGCCTGCAACTGCTCTCCAAGAAGCAAGTGAGAGCATTCCTGGGAATGGTGGGATATTACCAACAGTTTAACCCAAATTTTGCCATGATGGCTGCACCACTGACGGATGTCCTAAAAGGCACCAGGTCAACCATGTGGAAGTGGACGGAGAAAACAGAGACCGCGTTCCAACTGTTGAAGTCAGCACTGTGTGAACAACCGGTCCTGGTCGCACCAGACTTTAACCCCTTAACAACATTTGACGTACTAATACGCGTCTGTGCCCTGGGACTTAAGAGCCAGACCTGTATTAGTACGTCATGGCGATCGCGCGCGCACACAGGCTGTGCGGGCGCGATCGCCGCCGGGTGTCAGCTGATTGTCACAGCTGACACCCGATACTATGTGCAGGGAGCGGTCCTGCACCGCTCCCAGCACATTAACCCCCGCGATGCTGCGATCGAAGTCGATCGAAGTCGATCGCAGCATTGCGGGGGCAAGGGGAGGTGATCGCAGATACTCACCTCCTCTTCCGGCTTCCAGCTTTGTCTGCAAAGGCTTCCCGGGTGTTGCCATGACGACCCGATGTCGTTATGACAACATCCGGGTCACCAGACAGCAGGAAGATTGTTTGGACATGCTCAGTGCATCTCCAAACAATCTTCTCCCTGTCCAGTGCTGACAGCCTGCATAGCACAGGGATGGTGCTGCATTCCTGTGCCATGCAGGCGATCAGAGAAAAAAAAGTGAAAGTCCCAGAGTGGGACAAAGTAATAAAGTATATAAACTTTCAGAAAGTGAAAAAAAAAAAAAAAAAAAAAAAAATTTGCAAAAATATAAAAAAAAAATAAAAAAAATAATCCACCAAAAATAAAAATATAATGTACCCATCAATAAATATTATTATAAAAAAAAAAACCAATAAAAGTACACATATTTGGTATCGCCGCGTCCGGAACAACCTGACCTATAAAACTGTCCCACTAGTTAACCCCTTCAGTGAACATGGTAAAAAAAAAAAAAAAAAAAAACAAGCAAAAAACAATGCTTTATCACCATACCGCCAAACAAAAAATAGAATAACACGCGATCAAAAAGATAAATATAAAAAACAAGCCGCCATACAGCTCCATCAGCCAAAAAATAAAAAAGTTATAGCTCTCAGAATAAAGCTATGCTAAAAAATAATTTTTTCTATAAAATTGCTTTTATTATGTAAAAGTGCAAAACATAGAAAAACTATATAAATGTGGTACCGCTGTAAACGTACTGACCTGAAGAATAAAGCTACCTTATCAATTTTACCACACGCGGAACAGAACAAAAAAAAAAATAAAAATTTCTGAATTGTTGGTTTTTGTTTTTTCTGCCTCCCAAAAATCGGAATAGAAAGCGATCAAAAAATGTCACGTGCCTGAAAATGGCACCAATAACAACGTCAACTCATCCCGCAAAAAAGGAGCCATCACGTGACTGTCTGCCAAAATCTGGAAAAATTATAGCTCTCAAAATATGGCGATGCAAAAACTAGATTTTACAAAAAATGCGTCTTTTAGTGTGTGACAGCTGTCAGTCATAAAAACCCCATATGATTCTGGTATTGCTGTAATCACACCGACCCGAAGAATAAAGTCGTCTAATCACTTATACCGCACGAGGAACGGCGTCAAAAATAAACTCTTGGGTTAGGATTGGGCTAGGGTTAGGGCTGGGTTTGGGGTTAGGGTTGTGCTAGGGTTAGGGTTGTGCTAGGGTTAGGGTTGTGCTACGGTTAGGGTTGTGCTAGGGTTAGGGCTGGGGTTGGGGTTAGGGTTGTGATGGGGTTGGGATTTTTTTCAAAAGTAAGAAAAAAAGATGACGATATGGCGACTAGTGTTGAGCGCAAGTGCTCGCTACTTGAGTTTGCATTGGGTGCTCTGGTATGCATTGAGTATCGTGGGTATTTGAGTGACATGCTCGAGTCTCTGCCCCATATGCTTCGCGGCCAAAAAAACTTTACGGGGATTGCCTGCCATGCACGAGCGATCCCTGCATGTTTTTTTTTGGGTGTCTAATTACCGTGAAACATGCGGAGCAGGGACTCGAGCATGTCACTCGAGCACACGCTGTACATGGTGCATACCTGAGTACCCGATGCAAACTCAAGTAGTGAGCACTTGCGCTCAAGACTAATGACAACTTATTCAATATGATGACCTAATGTAAACAAATTCTGTGTCGTACCTCTGGGTTCAAAATGTTCACTATACACATTAATAAAATCCTTGAGGGGTATAGTTTCCAAAATGGGGTCACTTGTGGGGGAGCTCCACTGTTTAGACACATCACGGGCTCTCCAAACGCGACATGGTGTCCGCTAACAAATTGAATGGAAAATTGGCTCAAATTGTTAGCGGACGCCGTGTTGCGTTTGGAGAGCCCCTGCGTGCCCAAACATTGGAGCTCCCCCACAAGTGACCACATTTTGGAAACTAGACCCCCCAAGGCACCTATCTAGATGCATAGTGAGCACTTGGAACCCCCAGATGCTTCACAAATTGATTAAAAAAAATGAAAAAGTGTTTTTTTTTTCACTTTTTCATTTCTATGAATCAATTTGTGAAGCACCTGGGGGTTCCAAGTGCTCACTATGCAACTAGATAGGTGCCTTGGGGGGGTCTAGTTTCCAAAATGGGGTCACTTGTGGGGGAGCTCCAATGTTTGGGCACACAGGGGCTCTCCAAACGCAACATGGTGTCCGCTAACAATTTGAGCCGACAATTTGTTAGCGGACACCATGTTGCATTTGAAGAGTCCCTGTGTGCCCAAACATTGGAGCTCCCCCACAAGTGACCCCATTTTGGAAACTAGACCCCATAAGGCACCTATCTAGATGCACAGTGAGCACTTGGAACCCCGAGGTGCTTCACAAATTGATTCATAAAAATGAAAAAGTGTTTTTTTTTTTTCACTTTTTCATTTTTACGAATCAATTTGTGAAGCACCTGGGGGTTCCAAGTGCTCACTGTGCATCTATATAGGTGCCTTGGGGGGTCTAGTTTCCAAAATGGGGTCACTTGTGGGGGAGCTCCAATGTTTGGGCACACAGGGACTCTTCAAATGCAACATGGTGTCCGCTAACAAATTGTCGGCTCAAATTGTTAGCGGACACCATGTTGCGTTTGGAGAGCCCCTGTGTGCCCAAACATTGGAGCTCCCCCACAAGTGACCCCATTTTGGAAACCAGACCCCCCAAGGCACCTATCTAGTTGCATAAATTTTCCAAATTTTCGCCAAATTTCCATTTTTTTCACAAATAAACGCAAGAGATATCGAAGAAATTTTACCACAATCATGAAGTACAATATGTCACGAAAAAACAATCTCAGAATCAGGGGGATCCGTTGAAGTGTTCCAGAGTAATTACCTCATAAAGTGACAGTGGTCAGAATTGTAAAAATTGGCCTAGTCATTAACGTGCAAACCACCCTCGGGGCTTAAGGGGTTAAGAGAGAGTTTGTGGTCCAGACAGACGCTTCAGAGCTTAGTCTAGGAGTCGTACTCTCTCAAGAGATAAATGGATAAATGGGGAAGGACATCCCATTCTCTATCTGAGCCGGAAGCTGTCCTCCTGCGAGAAAAACTACGCAATAGTAGAAAAGGAGTGTTTAGCCATAAAGTGGGCCGTAGATACATTAAGATACTACCTACTAGGCCGGAAGTTTAAGTTGGTGTCAGACCATGCCCCGTTGAAATGGTTGAGGGAAAAGAGGGGTAACAATGCCAGGGTAACTAGATGGTTCCTAGCTCTTCAGGACTTCAACTTTCACGTAGAGCATAGGCCTGGGAAGTTACATGGGAACGCTGATGCCCTTTCCCATTTTAGGTCAATTAGGATTACCATAATTTTTAATATTTGCCAAATGCCAGAATAAGGAGAGAGAGAATGTATTAAGGCATTTAAAAAAACGGGAAAGGTTTATTGTGATTTCATGTCAGATATTGAGAAAAACATGCATATGTGTCTTTTTATATAGTGTATGTAAACTTCTGGTTTCAACTGTACATCTTGGGCCTCTTCCTTGTATAATGTGCTCTATTCTGCACCCTTTCCTGGTATAATGTTCCCGATCCTGAGCACCTTCTTGGTATAATGCACTACATCCTGAGCACCTTCCTGGTATAATGCACTACATCCTTGGCACCTTCCTTGTATAATGTTACCCTTCCTGAGCACCTTCCTGGTATAATGCACTCCATCCTGGGCATCTTCCTGGTATAATGTACCCCATTCTGAGCACATTCCTGGTATAATGTACCCCATTCTGAGCACATTCCTGGTATAATGTCCCCCATCCTGAGCACATTCCTGGTATAATGTCCCCCATCCTGAGCCCTTTCCTGGTATAATGTTCCCCATCCTGGGACCCTTCCTTGTATAATGCACTCCATCCTGGGACCCTTCCTGGTATAAGCACCCATCAGCCCAAGGGTGTTTTTAATTAGTGTTGGTTTCTACCTGCCCACTTAAATTTTTAGGTTTCTATCCCAAGAGAGGCATGTTTGCCCATTTATATTGTAGGCTTATAGCCCAAGAGAGGCATGTTTAAGAGGTTAGTTACCCATCATGCAGAGGCTACCTTGTCGTGGTTGATGGGCATACATGAATTGGCCAATTTGTGTGTTAAGAGCCTTCATTTTTTGTAAGTACATTTTATTTAGCAATAATGCAGTTTAGCTCTTATGTTCTCAGTGTCTGCATATGTATTGGCCCTTGTAGTGTGTTGCTGTGCTTTCTTATTGTACCCTTCCTGGTATAATGTCCCCCATCCTGTGCCCCTTCCATTAATAATGTTTGCTGTTCTTCTCCAATACATTTATAAATAAATAAGTTATTCTTCTTCCCTTCCTCCACTCCCACAACTCTCAGCGTATTCTATAGCACTTGAAGGAACTGGCATCTAACTTCGTCTTGCTGGCATGGTGCATGACGTCACGGTCATGTGCCGCCTGTGACTGGCACACCAACGTCAACAGCTGGCCTCTGATAGGCTGGCAGAGTGTATTGTGGTGCAGGGACACAGATGGTCTCTGCGTCTCAATACATTTCAGCTGAATGTGTGTCCTTGCATGCACCTCTAACTGAAATAGGTGCTGGTGGCGGCTGACCCCCCTCCTGCACGGGCCCGATCACACCTGCTGTGACCGATGTCGTTCCGCTCCTGGAAGGGATATGCTGATGTTTACTATTGGATTCTATCATGTATGTGAGAATAAAAGGCTTCTTGAGATTGATGACACTGCCATATCTAGCAGCCAAGACTTCTCAATAATAGCGGACAATTGAGGCTGCTGGGATCTAGATCAATCACACAACGACACGTATACAATGCAATAGTGTTTTTATTAGCAAAATCATAAGAATCATTAACCTGAATTACATCGTGATTTACCAATAAAGAAGGTCAGCTCCTGATTTTACATAATGGAACCTAATGGCCAAATTGTAAAATCCAGGATCTGGAGCATTTATTCAAGATTAATAGATTATTATTAAGTAAGTAAAATTGTGAAGGCTCCGGCTTATTTACGGATAATAACGGACTTTGAAGTGAAAAAACAAGATATATATGATGTGTTCAAGTCCTGGAATTCGGAGATGTCCACATGTGTAATGGAGGCCTCCACCATCCAGGTGCCTAAACTGTAAACAGGAAAATTATGTGCAAATTAATCAATATGGCAAAAGTCTGAAATATTCTATCTGCTGACAAGAGCTGTTTATCTCCAGTTTACCCAGTACAGAGAAAATGCCGCCATGCTGGTTCAGTATGCCTTCAATTTTGAATAAATCCCCAACAGTGTCACCAGCAAAGCACCCCCACACCATCACACCTCCTCCTCCATGCTTCACGGTGGGAACCAGGCATGTAGAGTCCTTCCGTTCACCTTTTCTGCGCTGCATAAAGACACGGTGGTTGGAACCAAAGATCTCAAATTTGGACTCATCAGACCAAAGCACAGATTTCCACTGGTCTAATGTCCATTCCTCGTGTTCTTTAGCCCAAACAAGTCTCTTCTGCTTGTTGCCTGTCCTTAGCAGTGGTTTCCTAGCAGCTATTTTACCATGAAGGCCTGCTGCACAAAGTCTCCTCTTAACAGTTGTTGTAGAGATGTGTCTGCTGCTAGAACTCTGTGTGGCATTGACCTGGTCTCTAATCTGAGCTGCTGTTAACCTGCGATTTCTGAGGCTGGTGACTCGGATAAACTTATTCTCAGAAGCAGAGGTGACTCTTGGTCTTCCTTTCCTGGGGCAGTCCTCATGTGAGCCAGTTTCTTTGTAGCGCTTGATGGTTTTTCCAACTGCACTTGGGGACACTTTCAAAGTTTTCCCAATTTTTCGGAATGACTGACCTTCATTTCTTAAAGTAATGATGGCCACTCGTTTTTCTTTACTTAGCTGCTTTTTTCTTGCCATAATACAAATTCTAACAGTCTATTCAGTAGGACTATCATCTATGTATCCACCAGACTTCTGCACAACACAACTGATGCTCCCGACCCCATTTATAAGGCAAGAAATCCCACTTATTAAACCTGACAGGGCACACCTGTGAAGTGAAAACCATTTCCGGTGACTACCTCTTGAAGCTCATCAAGAGAATGCCAAGAGTGTGCAAAGCAGTCATCAAAGCAAAAGGTGGTTACTTTGAAGAACCTAGAATATAAGACATATTTTCAGTTGTTTCACACTTTTTTGTTAAGTATATAATTCCACATGTGTTAATTCATAGTTTTGATGCCTTCAGTGTGAATGTACAATTTTCATAGTCATGAAAATACAGAAAAATCTTTAAATGAGAAGGTGTGTCCAAACTCTTGATCTGTACTGTATATGTGGCACCCCAGAGGGTCTGGTTGCCACAGTGGTAGTAATACCATGTCTGGGAGCAAAACAGGAGTTTCCTGGTCAGGAACACATTACAAGCAACACCTCCTGCCCCAGACCAGAAAGGGGAGGATCCTGCCCTATATAACTGGATCTGGAGGCGGGGTTAGTCAGTCTAGTGTATGGAGTCAAGTAGGACACAAAGGAGTAAAGAGCCAGGGACTGGAGCTGTACAGAGCTCGTCCTGGATAGTATCCACAGAGGACCGGACACCGGAGTCCGAGGCTGTGGGGATTGCAAACCCAGCAGCAGATACCGCAGGGCAGGGGATTGCAGGTCTCCTGGCCCAACAGAAGCTCGGAGGTTCAGCCACACGAAAGGACCCGTACCGCCACAGAGGAGCGAGGAATACACAAGGTCCGAGTTGCCAGCCATACGGGTGAGCGCAGCACCTTACACTCAGGGACGTGGGCTACAACATGACTATAAGCGGGATAGCCAAAGAGTATAGTCATCAACGGCAGGCCTACAACTTCACCTGGCCAGGAGGACTCTAGGATTGTGTAGCACCCTGAGGACTCGGCTGCTACAGGGGTATTGCACCTCAACCCAGAGGTGTGGTATTCCACTCCCGGGTAAGGATGGAGTGTGGAACTGAGCTTAGAAAGCTGCATGCACTACATACATCCCATTTCCGGGGGACAGAACTACGGTACTCCCACCAGATATATGTGCAGGTACGACAGCGTCTGTCCCTGGCTGGAGTGGGAGGGGGGTGGAACATCCCAGTAGTGTAGGGGCAGATAGGGGGAGCAGTCTGGGTAAGGCTAGGAGCTCATTGGGTGCTGGTCACCTGAGCTCACACATAGAGGGAGTATATAAGGTGGGCACCATCTTAGGACAGGGTCTTTGTAGAGCCAGAGGAGCAGAGCAGAGAAGCTCAGCCAGGAGGGCTAACAGGGAGCTGTGGCTCCGTCTGGGCCCAGCTCCAAGGCCAAGTCTGCAGAGAGAGAGGAGAAAGGAAGGCCCAGAGGGGAAAGAAGAAGGAACCCCAAGATCCCAGAATTAAGACAGAAGGGTGAAGGGTTGGCGGACACGGGTACCGGAACCCGAACTGGTGGAGGCCACTTATCCTCAGCCAGAAACCGGAGGTCGTGGGTAAGCTTTACCACGACCCTCACCAAATCCACCAGAATGGCACACCGAGCATAGGGTTAGGGAAGCCAGAGAAGGTTCAACCAACAAGAGACCCGAGGGAGCCGGACACAGGTGGATCCCTGGTGGGGACGGCCAGAGAGAGAGGGTCAGAAGGGAGCTCAGGACCACGCTCCGGAATTGCCTGGGGGTTGGCCGAGTCCAGGACCTGGTGGACGCAGCACGGCTCGGGTGGTCACTCAAGGCCAGAGTGACCAGAAGAACATCAGTAAGTAAAAACCCTGAACTGCACCTCCCGCCTCTGAGTCTGCTTACTACAACATTACTGCACCCATCATCCACACCTGCTGCCCTGAGGCCATACCCCTCCCGTTGGGGGTTATACCATCATCGCTGCACCCATATCACCGGCCTCAGCGGACTGTTCTGCAGCGGCGGCTTCAAAGCCTCACTCAACGGGTGGCGTAGTCGACAATCAAGTTAACATCTACTGCCATAGACTGCCACTTAGTTTGACACCCTGGGCACGGACCGGGTCACCACCACAAGGACTACTACCCCCATCCAGATCCGGCTCCGGGTATCCCCTGAAACATGGCCCAGGGGGCGCGTCAATTGTTCTCAGACTGATCAGGCCCTCATCACTAGCTGGTACTCCCGTTGGGGCCCATATAAATGCCAACAGTAAAGACCCTGGGACTGCACTGCAAAGACTCCGTGTTGTCATTACTGATACCTTGAACTACCACCACCATCATCCATACACGCTGCCCTGAAGCTCCACTATTCCTGTGGGGAGTTACATCATCTTGCTGCACATACCACCAGCTTCAGCGGACTGCTCCGCAGCGGCGGTTCCCAATAACCGCATTCCACAGGTGGCGTAGTCGGACTATACATAACAGACACACATAGACTACCCTGGTTTGACCGCCCTGGGTCACGGACCGGGTCACCGCCACGGTGACTACAACCCCCAGCATCTACAGGCCCGGCTCCGGGTACCCCACGGCCCAGGGGGCGCGTCAACTTTGGCGTAGTCGGCAGGATTGCGTGCCCACTACCACTGGGTACTGCGCGCCTTCTCAGACTGTGTCGCATACCGTGGTGAAGATTTCCCGCCATTTGTCGCCGTTTTCCCGCCATTGTCCGCCATTTTCGAGTCGCCGCGCGGGAAGAAGAGGGGCGTGATCGCTGGAAATGCGCGAAGTCCAAAGCCCCGCCCCACGCACGGATGCAGCGCCAGGTCCTGGAAGGAGCCACATCGAACGCTGATGTCAGACGCGTGCGACGCCAGGTCCTCGACAGAGACCATCGCCTTCGGAACTGCGGCCTACGGAAGAAAGGAGAAGGAAGGTAGGCCACGGTTCACTAGGGGGGAGGAAGACGCCCGATATGGAGGGAGCTTCAACCACCGGCGCGGCCGCTGCCGCTGTAATGCCATTCTCCATGCCATATATACCGGGGGCGGCGTGGTTGCCCCAGTACTCAGGAGAGTCACACACCCTGAGTGACTTCAAGGAGAGACTAAGCAGTTTATTTAAAATATACCCCCTGTCCGAGGAGCAGAAAGTGAGCATCCTCGTAGGCCAGTTGATTGGTGCAGCCCAGAGAGAAGTAAAATCCTGGTCAGCCAGAGAAAAAGGGACTGTAAAAGAGATACTGGCCCGCCTAAAGGACACTTTTGACACCTGTACTACAGCAGAGATAAAGATGAAGTTTTATGGGTGCAAACAACGGGCACAGGACAGTGTACGAGATTATGCTTTAAACCTGCAGGAGGCGCTGAGGGCCATCAAACAGGTAGACCCTGACAGTGTGCATTATGAAAACAGACTGTTATTGAGGGTTTACTGTCCAGCGCCCACCAAACCCAGCTGCGCATAATGGCTCTGCAAAACCCTGACTTGGAATTTGCTCAATTTAAGGACAGGGCCATCCGGGTGCTAAGGGAACCAGCACCAGGTGGTGCTACAGCTCACCGGCGCCCCGCTATCACCTACAACCAGGAGGTGACACCCATTTCCCCGGAGCCTGTAGGAGCTGATGCACAGACTTTGGACAATGCCCCGTCTACAGACCTGCACCATCAGGTCCAAGAGTTAACTAAAAGTGTAGCTGCGCTAACCAAAACTGTGCAGTCCTTGCAGGTGTATCCCAAAGGAAAGATCCCGCTGGCTTCCAGTCCGGAGGACGTTCCTGTGGCGCCGACAGAAGAGGATTCCACCATCCAGAGGAACAGCGACCGCTACGACCAGGACGGACAACCCATCTGCCGCCGCTGCAACCAGCCAGGACATTATGCAAGGTACTGTCATTTAAACGAGCAAAACCTGGGGCAGAGGGCCAACCCCGAGGCGTAAGACCACCAGGCCCATCAAGCTGGCGAGACAAATATGTGGGAGGACGACCAGTCCTACCTATCGTGCTGGACGGCTTTCCAATGAGCACGTTGCTGGACACTGGGTCCCAGGTGACCACCATCCCCTACATTTTTTTCAAATGGTACTGGACTGATTCGTACATTACCCGCCGTCCAGACGAACATTTGAGTATTTATGCTAGTTATGGTCAACCCGTACCTCAGGTGGGGTACAAAGAAGTGACCATAAAGGTTGGCAAAGTCGAACTGCCAGCACAAGGACTGATTATTATCGACATTGATCGCCGAGAAAGTCATCCCATGATAACCTTAGGCACTAATGTCATTGAAAATTGTCTTGCAGAAATAATTGTCTTGTTACAGCAGGTTGCGGAGACCGCCAGTGCCAGCCAGCAGCGGGTTCTACAAAGAGAGATCAGAGCCCTGATGAAAAGACAACATGTAGAACTGTCTGGTGGTGAGATTGGCAGTGTTAGGATGAGTGACCCATTCCCTATTGCCATGCTCCCAAGAAGTGAAATGCTGATATGGTGCCGGGCAGCAATCGGTCTCCGGGGTAGAGATTACCAGGCCCTGGTAGAGCCCGTCTACTCTGACAGTAGGCCCACCATTTTGACAACCAGGGGGGTGGTTGATGTCCGCCATGGGAGAGTGCCAGTCCGCATCCTGAACGTTGGGGAAAAAGAAGTCCATTTGCCCCAGTATGCCACCCTAGCCAAGCTATTTACCGTCAATTAAAATGCTATAAAAACAGTGGAACCCTTACCTCCATCCAACCAGTCGGAGGGTAATGGCTCCGAGGGACAGATGGAGGACTGGTGTCAGAAGCTGCATGTGGACACTGACTGCACCCCTCAACACCAAAAACAAGGAGTATACCGGGTGGTCTAAGAGTATGAAAGGGTCTTCAGTAAACACCCACTCAGCTTTGGGCAGGTAAAGGGGGTTCAACACCATATCCCCACGGGAGACCATCCACCCATTAAAGAAAGGTACCGGCCTGTACCGCCAGCACACTACCAAAATGCCAAAGGGATGTTGCGAGAGATGAAGGAGGCTGGGGTAATAAGAGACAGTTGTAGCCCCTGGGCAGCTCCATTAGTTCTTGTAAAGAAAAAGGATGGCACAATGAGAATGTGTGTAGACTACAGGCAAATTAACCGCATAACACATAAAGATGCGTACCCGCTACCCAGGATAGAGGAGTCACTAGCTGCGTTAAAATCTGCTAATTATTTCTCTACTTTGGATCTTACTAGTGGGTATTGGCAGGTTCCTGTAGCAGAGGCGGATAAGGAAAAGACCGCATTCACCACCCCGATGGGCCTCAGCGAGTTCAACTGCATGCCATTCGGGCTCTGCAACGCCCCAGGAACCTTCCAGCGGTTGATGGAGTGCTTTCTAGGGCATAAGAACTTCGAAGACAGTCCTGCTGTACCTGGATGACGTCATAGTATACTCCAAGACATATAAGGATCATCTGAAGTACCTGGTGGAAGTGTTTGAAGCCCTGGCTGACTTTGGCCTGAAGGTGAAGCCGTCTAAGTGCCACCTGCTGAAGCCAAAAGTACAGTACTTAGGACATGTGGTAAGCACTGACGGTGTAGCACCAGACCCCGATAAGATCACCGTAATCAAGGACTGGCCAAGACCTTCCACCATCAAAGAACTGCGGCAGTTCCTCGGGTTGGTAGGCTACTACTGAAGGTTTATACCAGGCTTCACCAAGATGGCGGCACCCATGCAGGACCTCCTGATAGGCCAGTCCAGGAAGGTCAAGAACCAGAAACCACCATTCAAATGGGACAAGCTGGAAGATGAGTCCTTCACCAAGTTGAAGATGACCCTAACAGGAGACGAGGTCCTGGCCTACCCTGATTATGGCCAACCCCTCATCCTTCACACGGATGCGAGCAACGTGGTACTAGGAGCGGTGCTGTCCCAGATCCAGCAAGGCAGAGAAAGGGTGATAGCCTATGCCAGCAGGAAGCTCCGGCCCACCGAAAGAAACCCAGAAAACTACAGCTCCTTGAAGTTGGAGTTCCTTGCCATCGTCTGGGCTGTGACTGAGCGCTTCAAACATTATCTCGCCTCTTCCAAATTCACTGTGTACACGGATAATAACCCGCTGACACACCTGGACACTACAAAACTTGGTGTCCTGGAACAAAGATGGATGGCCCGACTGTCTAACTATGAATTCACCATCAAGTACTGGGCTGGGCACAAGAATGCAAACGCAGATGCGCTGTCCAGAATGCCTAACTTGCCAGACGGGGGAGAAGACCCAGAGGAGCTGGTAGAGATAGAAATCCCCGCGTTCCACCGCCATGGGATAAAGCAGTGCTCCCATTGTGTGAAGAACAGGTGCTCGGCCAACAGAGAAGCCACGTTCAATCCATTGCCCCACCATGGATGGGCAGAAACACAAGACAGTGACCCGGCTGTTCGCCTAGTCAAAGAGTTGCTGACACAAGCTGACTCATACCCTGATTCAGATGCTCCAGAAGAGACCAAACAGCTGTGGAAAGAAAAGAGCAAGCTGTTCATCTATGAAGGGAAGCTGTGTCGAAGAACTGTCAACTCCCGGACACATGAGCTGGTCTGGCAGGTGGTAGTCCCGAGGCGAGATGCGTCTATGGTCAGCACAGTACTCGGAGAATTTCCCCGGTCATGGACGCAAGTAAATAATTCCATTGTTGTGCCAGTCCTTACATTTCTCCAACCAGCTCCTCAGGGAGCTGTAGAAGTTCCAGTAGAGTTGGAAGAACCATTGGCCGCGGAGATTCCTCATCAGCAGACCATGAGGAGAATCTACTCTCTGCTAGTAGCGAGCCTGTCATACCCACGGTAAGCCAAAGGATCCATAGGAAGCCGCCCAACCTACCAGAGACACCTCCAAACACCTGTAGTGTGGTGAACATTGAACCGACCACACCAGGGGTAGACACAAGGGACCAGGGTAGAGCAATGACAGATAGTGTATTCCGTAGATCCACCAGAAGTACAAGAGGTCAGCCCCCTGCCCGTTGGAGAATTTAAAAATGTAAAGTTTAAAGTAAATGTATGCTGTATATAGTTACCCGTAAGGGTATGCCAGAGACAATGCTATTTTGAAATGTTTTATATGAGTGCATTTAACCTGTTCATTCCGTTACCTGGAAAGGGTCCAAAGACTTTTAGGTTATGGACAGTGAATAACCAAGAACTTTCCCTTATAAATAGTTGCACCTATAAAGAGCCCCCTTTTGTGCCAGACCACTGAACAAAAACCCGTTGGAGGTGGCCGAAGACGTGGTCCAACACCTGGATCATCTATGCCCTGCAGCCACCCCAGGGCCTCCGTGGAGGATTTGGGAAGGGTCCCTCAAGAAGTGCACCTTGTTGGGTGAAATGGACACCTGGTTACGTATGATACTGAGACCTAAAAAGACAGTAATGCTTGTAAATATGTTCATGTATTGTTATTGCTATTATTTATTGTTGTCTGTTATATTTCTGCAAAATATGCTCAGTCCCGGAGTACTGAAATTTACTAGGGGGAATGTGGCACCCCAGAGGGTCTGGTTGCCACAGTGGTAGTAATACCATGTCTGGGAGCAAAACAGGAGTTTCCTGGTCAGGAACACATTACATGCAACACCTCCTGACCCAGACCAGAAAGGGGAGGATCCTGCCCTATATAACTGGATCTGGAGGCGGGATTAGTCAGTCTAGTGTATGGAGTCAAGTAGGACATGAAGGAGTAAAGAGCCAGGGACTGGAGCTGGAGCTAGCTCGTCCTGGATAGTATCCACAGAGGACCGGACACCGGAGTCCGAGGCTGTGGGGATTGCAAACCCAGCAGCAGATACCGCAGGGCAGGGGATTGCAGGTCTCCTGGCCCAACAGAAGCTCGGAGGCTCAGCCACACGAAAGGACCCGTATCGCCACAGAGGAGTGAGGAATACACAAGGTCCAAGTCGCTAGCCATACGGGTGAGCGCAGCACGTTACACTCAGGGACGTGGGCTACAGCACGACTATAAGCGGGATAGCCAAAGAGTATAGTCATCAACGGCAGGCCTACAACTTCACCTGGCTAGGAGGACTCTAGGATTGTTCTCAGACTGATCAGGCCCTCATCACTAGCCGGTACTCCCGTTGGGGCCCATATAATTGCCAACAGTAAAGACCCTGGGACTGCACTACAAAGACACCGTGTTGTCATTACTGATACCTTGCACTACCACCACCATCATCCATACACGCTGCCCTGAAGCTCCACTCTTCCTGTGGGGAGTTACATCACCTGCTGCACATACCACCAGCTTCAGCGGACTGCTCCGCAGCAGCGGTTCCCAATAACCGCATTCCACAGGTGGCGTAGTCGGACTATACATAACAGACACACATAGACTACCCTGGTTTGACCGCCCTGGGTCACGGACCGCTTCACCGCCACGGTGACTACAACCCCCAGCATCTACAGGCCCGGCTCCGGGTACCCCACGGCCCAGGGGGCGCATCATATATATATATATATATATATATATATATATATATATATATATATATATATATATACGGGGCTGCTGATGTTCTCGGCTGTCCCCATCAGTCCCATAGACACTGAATGGAGTGTGGCAGTGCGCATGCCTGGCAACGGCTCCATACTATTTCCTCCATAAGAGAGGATAGGGATCCCCACTCTAGTGATTGGTGGGGTTCCCAGTAACTATCATCACCGATCCTGCAGATCCTTTCTCATGTCAATAGGTTTTTTATGTTTTACATGGTCCAATAGAGAGATCAGAGGTGCGATATAGTGAACTAACACATGCAAAGCCTAAATTATATAAAATGTGAAACCACCAGACTTTGACCGTAGCCAAACATCTTCTAACCTTCCTTACAATTCCTAAAATTGTTGACCAATGTTTTTCTTTAAAGGGGTTCTCCAACCATAGACACTTATGACATATATACTTCAAAAACTCTTACCAACACTTATCAATCATTTGCAGTCCAAAAAGACCCACAGTGGCCAAGAAAGTAAGGAGAAAGTTTGGCCAGTTTTAATGGCCTGTCTCCAATAGGTGGATGTCCCCAGGTAAATATCATTACTGGCAGATAAACCCTTTTACCACTTTGAAAATCTAACACTCAGAGCAGCGATTCATCCGCAAAACAATTTTATATTACATCCATTTATAATCTACATAATAAATTGAGAAACTTTGTTACTAGATAGAATTACTTGTCTTGCACTGGCCCTGAGTTATACCTTATTCTCTTCCATATCTACATCGATCATTCTTAATTTTACTGCATAGCCTGCTTGTTCAGTGTCTGGACAGCAATTATGCTCTTTACTTTATTTGTATTCTTGGCATCATACAGTCATCTGATGTGTTAGAAGGGGCAGCATTAAGTCAGTTATTAGGGAAAAAAAATTCAAAGCTGGATCCCTGTGGATCCATTGCCATATGGCACCCCTGGATCCCATTGACGCAAGCCGCTGAGTGGTCTTCGAGGTCTGCATTGTTTGGATGGTAAGGAATAGCGCTGCATGCTGCACCTTTTTTGCCATGAAAAGCAAATGAATGCATAATGGACCTACAGACGGAGGGCCGGAGCACAGAACAGGACCCTACAAAAAGCAGTACAGCAGAACTAAGCTGTAGCTAATCATGTGTTATCTCACACCTTTACATTCAGTAGTAATTCAGTGTGAATGCAGCTTTGAGCTATGATACAAATACAGAATCATTTTTTACAAACTTATGCTACATTTGAAGACGTTCTGAAGATTGATGATCTGGGTAAATGGGTGAAATGGTGTATAAAGGTGAACCTATGCGTTACATGGATCAACAACTGCAACTCAATAACCAGCATCTATCTCTAGGCGGACATCTTCAGTGTCACATTGGACCTCCACACTACGCTGGGCCTTACTATAATAGCTTTGTAGCTGACATCATTACTGATGACTGCACTTTTACTGTGTCGTGTCATAAACAGACTCCCACTGGAGCGAACATGGTCTGCACATAACACAGCTGGCCATGGGAGGAAGCAAAAGAGTATACAGACAGGACACCACAGGATGGCAGCTGATTCTGTGAGGTAAAACATTTCCCTGCCTGTTTAAAAACTTGTTTTACCTCACTTAAAGAATCGGCTGTGATCCCCGGCTGTAATGTCAGTATACTATTTTGCATCCTCCCTGTCCAGGAGATGTGGTATGTTCAGACCATGTTCCTGTATGGTCAGACATTACACTGTACACACGCCTCTTGACAAAGCAAACCTGCGAAACGCGCGTAAAGGCCCGCAGGTCCCACACTGGTCTGCTCCTGCCTTGTTCCCTGACCCCTTCCTTGAGCGTCCCCTGGTGACCTTTTCGGTGAGTGTATCCTATATTATGGATTTTATCTACTCTGGCCCCATTAGGGGAAAAATGGGATATGTATTCACCATTATTTAATGTATTGATATCCTTCTATAGAACCTCTCCTATCTCGCCATTTATTAGCACATGTTGCTTTGGGTCGTCCCCCCCCCCCCCCCTTTTCCCTCTTTTACACTATCCTACCATTTTGGTAAGCCGTGGATAGTTGTCACGTGCCCCTGTGGCTCTGTATCGTCTCCCTATTTGCATTATTTCACTATATTTATAATATTGTGTATTTATACTTCTACTAATAAAGTATTTTTTATATGCTGTACACTCAGTTCTCTCTTGTGTTTTTACACTTATTTTGAGTAAGCAATTTCTTGTGCGACCATGGGGTGTGAGTTGTGGTTCTTCCGCACTCCATACTCGTGATCTTCATTATGCTGGCCAAAGTGTTTACTATTACACAGTACACAGCAGGGGAACATTTATAAGATTATCTCAGCACAGGAACATTTTATTTAAACACATCCAATTGTGGAACTTATTATTATTCCAAGATCTATTGATTAAAATGAATTTTATTTGTGGGAAAATCCCTTTAAATAATTGAAAGAGGGTTACAATTGCTCCTTTGAAACTTGATGCAGGTAATCTTATATGAGACTAATGGCGTATTCACACATCTGTGTGTCATAGATCGTGATGCACAAGCTGTTTGCGAGTCTCCTGTCCTGAACTTTGACAGCCTCATATACGTCTATTAGGCCACATTGGCAGAAATGGAAGCTGGCACGTTTAGGTGGGCTGCACTGTGGGAATGAAGAGCGTTGGGATTCCCAAACGTTTTTTATTAATATCAATGCGTTTCTGCAATGGACCAGGGCCTTTCTCAAGGTATAAAAAAAAAACAAGCTCTTCACTCCCGCAGCACAGCCCACCTAAATGTGCAAGCTTCCATTTTTGCCATTCCACCTCTTGAAGAACCTTTCCTCCAGCCACAGGGCAGCAGCGGCTTTCTACACCATTATAGCTGTTGTGACTGCACACAACACCTCTAGGTGAGCGCTACCATCAGTTATCCCTACCCCTTATCAGACGCTATTGCCCTATTTTGTGTGCGCTTCTGTCCTTCTCCACAGCGTCTCTATTAGGCCACCTTCACACGTTCACTAAGTTTCATCAGTGACGTGTTTCTATTATACTTTTCCTCTAATTGTTCCACTCCTGGTTTTGGCTTCCTAATACTGAAGTAAAATACTGACCAAATTACTGAATGTATGAACATGGCCTTAAGCTCTTAAGTTCGGGTCAAGAGGCCAGCAACTAATCTTAGAATCATTTTGTGCTCAGACCATGACACGCCTTAATGTGTAGAGTCACTTTCATCTTACAACTAAATAAAAACTACGTATTGTTTTAAAGGTGTATGCTACCACTTATCAATTAGGAGAAGGCATCAATATAAGTCAGTAGTATCAGATTGATAGGTGTCCAAATCCTAACACCACCAATCAGCTGTTACCAGCTCCAGCATGGAATCAAAGGGGTTGCAGAGTGTTGGAACTCTACCAATCTGATCTTGGTGGTCCAACCTAAGTATAAGTGATCAATATCATAACAGTGAATGACCCTTTTAACTTTTTTTTTGCAAATACTTGCTTCTCTCATCTTGAAATGCAGCATGTTTTTGGATCAAATCACATGTGGCATTTTTGTTGCATACATTTTTTTGACTAAAATTCAATTCTTACATTTAAAAGGGTTGTCTTATCCTAAAGAGGACCTGTCACCAAATTTTTCATGTTTTTTTTTTCTATTTTATCTTTCATTTGCGGAGATATTAGCAATGAAAGTATTTGGCGCCTAATGAGTTAAAAAAATTAAGTTCAAGTAGATGTTATCAGAGTTTTCACTGAGGGTGCGAAATTCTTCTCCCTGCATGATGCTGACCAATTATAAGCAGATGATAACACTGAAAAGAGAGATGATCACATCCCCACCATAGCTTAGAGCAGATTTCTCAGTGTCTGAGATGTAAGGATACAGACCTGATCTCCTGGGCTAACCTCCTGCATGATTATGTGTCACCCTACCTGGATGCCACAAGTGTAATTAAAGCTGTGTCTGAGAGCAAGGGGGATGTTCTCTGGTCAGGGGAACATTAGCATGCAATGCCTCCTGTCTCAGGCCAGTAGGGGGAGCTGGCTGCCCCTATAAAAGCTGGTGCTGAGGGCAGGGTTAGGGAGAACTGGATTGCCTGTCTCAGCTCTGAGACGTGTCCCAGAGTGGAGCAGGGACAGAAAGTTGATTGCACCTAAGAGGAAGTGTGGCAGGAGGAGAGCCACAAGCCAGAGACAAGAGGCGAAGAGAGCCTGTCTTGGCAGAGAAAAGACTTAACTTTACCAGACTTTGGTGTCTGAGGCTGGAAGGATTCCACATCCCCCAGCAGAGAACCAGTCCGCAAGGGACTGTACATTCCTTGGCCTAAGAAGCCTGGAGGCCCTGCCACAACCGAAGGGACCAGTAAAGCCGTACAAGGCTGGGAGCAGAAAGGAACCCACGTCGCAGGCCATACAGGCGAGAATACACGGAAAGCTCAGAAACGTGGGCTGTTACCCTATCAGGAGGAGATAGCCAGAAGGAGCGCAGAAAGCACGGTAGGCCTACACCCTCACCCTGACCAGGGCCAATTTCCCCGTTGCTCTCAGACATCCAGGTCCCCTCCTAGCTGGGACTGTTTATGGGTCAGTTTACCTGTTTCAGTAAAGACCCTGGACTGCAACCTGTTGTCTGTGTGCTCCTTGCTCCTCCAGCACTATCAGCACTGGGACTCTCACTACCATCACTCCCACCATCCACTACACTGCCCTGGGGCCGCACTCTTCCCGTGGGGAGTCACACTACCCTAGCTGCACACCTCATCAGCCCCAGCGGTCTGCATGCAGCGGCGGTTCCTAATAACCGCAATCCACGGGTGGCGTAGTCGGACATTATCAATAACACATAACGGACTACCACTGGCCTGACCACCCTGAGCCACGGAACCGGGTTGCCACTACTACTCCCATCGTTTCCCTAATTGCCCGGATCCGAGTGCCCCACGGCTCAGGGGGCGAGTCAGCTTTGGCGTAGTCGGCAGGATTTCGTGCCCGCAACCACCGGGTACTGCGTGCCTGAAAAAGACTGTTGTAAACTTACCTGTGGAGAAGTTTCCCGCCATCAGACGCCATCTCGGACCGTTTCCCGCCGTCCGGAGTCGTTTCCCGCCATCCGGAGCCGATTCCCGCCATCAGACGCCATCTTGGACCGTTTCCCGCCGTCTTCTGCCGTCTTCCCGCCATCGGACGCCATCTTCAGGACGCCGCGCGGGAAGAAGAGGGGCGTGGACGTCAAAACCGCGCGAGATCCGAAGCTCCGCCCCACGCACCGACGCTGCGCAAGGTCCTGGAAGGGAGAGAGAGCGACGCTGACGTCATCAGGACGCGACGCCAGGTCCTCGTCCAGAGCAGCAGCAGCGGAGCCGCGGCCTACAGAAGAGGATCGTCGGAAGGTAGGCCACGTTTAACTAGGGGGGAGGAAGATGTCGGACACAGAGGCGCCCACTACCACCAACGCAGCCGCAGCAGCGGTGATGCCCTTTTCCTTGCCCTACATCCCTGGAGCGGCCTGGCTGCCCAAATACTCAGGGGAGCCCCATGCCCTAACTGACTTCAAGGAAAGACTGTATAGTTTGTTCCAAGTTTACACCCTGACAGAGGAACAGAAGGTCAGCATATTGACAGGGCAGTTAACTGGCGCAGCCCAAAGGGAGGTAAAATCATGGCCCATTGAGGAGAAAGGGACTGTGAAGGGTATTCTGGCCCGGCTGCGGGGTACCTTTGATACACGTACCTCCGCTGAGATTAAAATGAGGTTCTATGGATGTAAGCAGCGGGCACAGGACAGCATCAGAGACTATGCCTTAAATTTACAGGAAGCCTTGAGGGCTATTCAACAAACTGACCCTGGCAGTGTGCAGGAAACCGATAAGCTGCTAACAGAACAATTCATAGAGGGTCTGCTGTCCAGCGCCCACAGGGCCCAGCTGCGCCTCATGTTCTTTCAGAACCCCGACCTGACCTTTGCCCAATTTAAGGACAGGGCCATAAGGGTGCTCCGTGAATCTGCAACCAGTGGCGCTATAAACCCCCGGCGCCCTGCTATCACCTACCACCAGGAGGCGGCGCCCTCCTCTATGGACTCCGTGGAGGCTGATGCACAGGCCCTGAACCAAGCCCCGTCGAAAGGCCTGCACCACCAAGTCCAGGAGCTGACCAGGAGCGTCGCGGCGTTGACCAGGACCGTCCAGGCGTTGCGAGTGGACCCGTCAAGACCCATCGAGCTGGCTTCAAGTCCGGAGGATGTCCCGTGGCGTCGACAGAGGAGGATCCCGTCGTTCCGAGGGAGGCCCACAGACCGCTACGCAGAGGATGGACAGCCCATTTGCCGTCGATGCAACCAGCCCGGACACATTTCCAGGTACTGTAATTTAAACGGGTCCAACCTGGGGCAAAGGGCCAACCCCCAGGCATAAGATCACCAGGCCCTTACAATTGGCGTAATAAGTACGTTGGGGGGCGCCCGGTTTTACCTGTGGTGCTGGACGGTATCCCCATGAGCGCCTTGCTGGATACTGGGTCACAAGTAACCACTATCCCTTATGTACTTTTTAAGCAGTATTGGACTGATGCTGATATCACACGGTATCCAAACAGTAACTTGAGCATCATCGCCAGTAATGGCTTACCCGTGCCGCAGATGGGGTTCAAGGAGATGACCATTAAAATTGGTAAAGTTGAACTGCCGGCACAGGGAGTGATTATTGTGGACATTGACCGTCATGAAAGTCACCCTAAAATAACTGTGGGTACTAACATAATTGAAAATTGTCTTTCAGAGGTAATTGTAATTCTACAACAGGTGGCGGTGAATGCTAGTTCCAGCCAACAGAGAGTCCTCAACAAGGAGATAAAAGCCCTGATGAGACGGCAGCAGGTAGAACTGTCTGGTGGTGAGATCGGTAGCGTAAGACTCAGTGATCCATTCCCCATTTCCATGCCTCCCAAAAGTGAAATGATGATCTGGTGTCGGACTGCAATCGGGTTGAGAGGTAGAGACTACCAAGCCATGGTAGAACCCGTGTACTCAGACAGCAGGCCCACCATTTTGACAGCCCGGGGGTGGTTGATGTCCGTCATGGGAGGGTGCCCGTCCGCATCCTCAACATTGGGGAGAGGGAAGTACACTTACCCAGGTACGCTACACTCGCCAAACTGTTTGTCGTCGAACACCAAGCTATCAGGGCCGTGGAACCCTTGCCTCCATCTCCACAGGCGGAGGGTAATGGCTCCCAGAAACAAAAGGAGGACTGGTGGCAGAAACTCCACGTGGGTGCTGACTCCACTCCCCTGCACCAAAAACAAGGAGTCTACCGGGTGGTACGGGAGTACGAGAGAGTCTTTAGTAAGCACCCGCTAGACTTCGGCAGAGTAAAAGGGATAGAACACCACATCCCCACAGGGAGCCACCCACCAATAAAAGAGAGACACAGGCCTGTACCCCCTGCACATTATCAGAACGCCAAGGGTATGCTAAGGGAGATGAAAGAAGCTGGGGTCATTAGAGACAGCTGTAGCCCCTGGGCAGCCCCCTTGGTTCTGGTCAAAAAGAAAGACGGCACCATGAGAATGTGCGTGGACTATAGACAGATCAACCGTATCACCCACAAAGACGCATATCCGCTGCCTAGAATAGAAGAGTCTTTAGCCGCACTAAAATCTGCTAACTTCTTTTCTACTTTGGACCTTACTAGCGGGTACTGGCAGGTTCCTGTGGCAGAGGCAGACAAGGAGAAGACCGCCTTCACCACCCCGATGGGACTGAGCGAATTTAACTGTATGCCTTTCGGGCTCTGCAACGCACCAGGGATCTTCCAGCGGCTGATGGAATGCTGTCTAGGGCACCGAAACTTCGAGACGGTCCTCCTTTACCTGGACGACGTGATCGTCTATTCGAAGACCTACGAGGACCATCTCAAGCACCTGGCTGAGGCGTTCGAAGCCCTGGCAGGCTATGGCCTGAAGGTGAAACCATCGAAGTGCCACCTGCTGAAACCAAAGGTCCAGTACCTAGGGCACGTGGTAAGCACGGAAGGAGTGGCCCCCGACCCTGACAAGGTCACGGCAATCAAGAGCTGGCCAAGCCCCTCGAACATCAAAGAGGTGAGACAGTTTCTCGGGTTGGTAGGCTACTACCGAAGGTTCATCCCCGGGTTCACTAAGATGGCAGCTCCTATGCAGGACCTCCTGATCGGACAGTCCAAGTCCAGAAGTCAAAAGCCACCCTTCAAGTGGGATAAACCGGAAGAGGAGTCCTTCCGCCAGCTAAAGTTGGCCCTCACTGGGGATGAGATCCTGGCCTACCCTGATTATGGCCAGCCTTTCATTCTCCACACAGATGCCAGTAATGTGGGACTGGGAGCCGTACTGTCCCAAAACCAACAGGGCAGAGAACGGGTGATCACATACGCCAGCCGGAAGCTGAGGCCCACCGAGAGGAACCCGGAGAATTACAGCTCCTTCAAGCTAGAATTCTTGGCGGTGGTGTGGGCCGTGACGGAACGCTTCAAGCATTACCTGGCCTCTGCAAAGTTCACCGTGTACACGGACAACAACCCGTTGACACACCTGGACAATGCTGGGTGCCCCGGAACAGCGGTGGATGGCCCGTCTCTCCAACTATGACTTCGTGATCAAGTACCGGGCAGGCAAAACCAACGCCAACGCAGACGCCCTATCAAGAATGCCTCACTTACCTGAAGGTGACGAAGACCCAGAAGAGCTGGAAGAGGTAGAACTCCCCGCGTTTCACCGGTATGGAGCCGCTCAACACTCTCACCGCGTGAAGGAGGAGGATCTAACAACTGTGATGATGAATCCCCTACCTCACCACAGCTGGGCCGAGACCCAAGATAGTGACCCTGCAGTCCGCCTGGTGAAAGATCTGCTGACCCGGGAAGACGCCCGCCTAGATCCAGATGCCCCAGAGGAAGCAAAGCAGCTATGGAAGGAGAAGAGCAAGCTGTTACTCTACGAAGGCAAGTTGTGCAGAAGGATTGTTAACCACCGGACGCACGAGCTGACCTGGCAAGTCGTGGTCCCAAGGCGAGATGCAGCTATGGTCCTGGGGGCTTACTTACCATGACAGAGCGGGACACTTCGGCTGGAAGAAACTGGAGTTCCTGCTAAGAGGAAGATTCTTTTGGGTCGGCATGAGAGGAGCTGTAGAAAAATGGTGCAGAGACTGTGGCCCTTGTCACCTAAGGAGGAAGGACCGTACCAGCCAGAAGACACCCTTGAGGCCCATCGTCACCACGCAGCCTCTTGAGCTGGTAGCTCTGGACCACGTCAAATTGGCTCCAAGCCGGTCTGGATACATCTATGCCCTGACAATCGTGGACCACTATTCCCGTTTTCTAGTGGTGGTCCCGGTAAAGGACTTGACAGCCCAAACAGCGGCCCGAGCCTTCCAGCAATACTTCTGCCGTCCACACGGGTATCCGGAACAGGTCCTGACAGACCAGGGTCCAGCGTTTGAAGCTGAAATCTTCCAGGAGTTCTGCAACCTCTATGGCTGTAAGAAGATTCGGACAACGCCTTACCACCCCCAAACCAACGGGATGTGTGAGAAGATGAACAATATAGTCATTGATCTCCTGAAGACGTTGCCCCTGGAGGAACGCAGCCTGTAGCCAGAAAAACTGCCGGACCTGGTAGACATGTACAACAATATCCCGGTGAATGCTACAAACTGCACCCCGGCTTACCTGATGCGAGCTAGACCAGGTAAGCTGCCCGTAGACCTGGAGATGGGAGTCCTAATACCTGAGGACACCTCCCTGGATGCAGACTGGGATACGGAAAGGCAACTGCAGTACAAGAAGGTACAGGAACGTGTGGAGAAGAGCCTGGCCCAGGTGAGAGAGAAGCAAGAAAGACTCTTCAATCAACACGCCCCTGCTGGTCCCCTAGAACCTGGTGAGCAAGTCCTGAAGCGGAAGAGAAGGCTACATAAATTGGACGACCAGTGGGAAAGGGAACCCTACACCGTACTGCAGTCTGACCACGACAACCCAAAGGTGTGCGTAATCACCAAGGACGGAGGAGAAACCACTAGTGTCGTTTCCAGAGACCACCTCAAAAGGTGCCCCGAGCAACTCCGTAGTGCAGAAGAGGATCAGAGTGACCTTGAACCCGCAGAGGACAAGGAAGAAATGATCAGCACCGTTCTCGGAGAGTTCCCTCAGTCCTGGACTCGCATAAATGATGCTATAGTGGTACCCGTCCTGCATTTCCTGCAACCTGCACAGCAACAACCAACACCAGAGCCGGAAGGTGAAGAGGAGCAAGCGGTTCCAGAGGCAGAAGAGCCTGTACCAGCAGCCCAGGAGAGTCAACCCTCTGCTGACAGTGAGCCTGCCATGCCTTGCGTTAAGCCAAAGGACCCGCAGACAGCTGCCTGCCCTACCTGTACACCCAGCTGGTAGCTGTACCCCTAACGCTAGTGGGGAAAGCCAGGTTAGTCCACCACCAGACAGTGGGTTAAGGAGGTCAACCAGGAGCACAAAGGGACAGATACCCGCTCACTGGAGAATATAGAGTGTACTAAAATTGTAAATAACCCTGTTGCCAAATGTTGAATCGTTTGCAAAGTTACCTGCATGTTTATTAATAGTGTGTTTCAGTTTCTTGCAGCTACCGTAAGGACTCACAGGTTATGGACTTTTTTATAACCGGGACCTTGTATGGACTGCGTTCGGAGCTTAACCCAGGAATGAACTAAGACTGTGAAGGACTTGGGGTAGGACAGACCCCCACCTGGTTAAGGCTCCCCTTTGTATTGGTGATATGGACACCCGGTCACAGACCACACTGTGACCTAAAGAACTCAATTTGTGCGTCGTCTGTCTATTAATGTTTTATTGTTGTGCATATTGTCTTTGTTTATTGTTTAGTCCCGGAGTACTAAATTTCACTAGGGGGGAATGTGTCACCCTACCTGGATGCCACAAGTGTAATTAAAGCTGTGTCTGAGAGCAAGGGGGAGGTTCTCTGGTCAGGGGAACATTAGCATGCAATGCCTCCTGTCTCAGGCCAGTAGGGGGAGCTGGCTGCCCCTATAAAAGCTGGTGCTGAGGGCAGGGTTAGGGAGAACTGGATTGCCTGTCTCAGCTCTGAGACGTGTCCCAGAGTGGAGCAGGGACAGAAAGTTGATTGCACCTAAGAGGAAGTGTGGCAGGAGGAGAGCCACAAGCCAGAGACAAGAGGCGAAGAGAGCCTGTCTTGGCAGAGAAAAGACTTAACTTTACCAGACTTTGGTGTCTGAGGCTGGAAGGATTCCACATCCCCCAGCAGAGAACCAGTTTGCAAGGGACTGTACTTTCCTTGGCCTAAGAAGCCTGGAGGTCCTGCCACAACCGAAGGGACCAGTAAAGCCGTACAAGGCTGGGAGCAGAAAGGAACCCACGTTGCAGGCCATACAGGCGAGAATACATGGAAAGCTCGGAAACGTGGGCTGTTACCCTATCAGGAGGAGATAGCCAGAAGGAGCGTAGAAAGCACGGTAGGCCTACACCCTCACCCTGACCAGGGCCAATTTCCCCGTTGCTCTCAGACATCCAGGTCCCCTCCTAGCTGGGACTGTTTATGGGTCAGTTTACCTGTTTCAGTAAAGACCCTGGACTGCAACCTGTTGTCTGTGTGCTCCTTGCTCCTCCAGCACTATCAGCACTGAGACTCTCACTACCATCACTCCCACCATCCACTACACTGCCCTGGGGCCGCACTCTTCCCGTGGGGAGTCACACTACCCTAGCTGCACACCTCATCAGCCCCAGCGGTCTGCATGCAGCGGCGGTTCCTAATAACCGCAATCCACGGGTGGCGTAGTCGGACATTATCAATAACACATAACGGACTACCACTGGCCTGACCACCCTGAGCCACGGAACCGGGTTGCCACTACTAATCCCATCGTTTCCCTAATTGCCCGGATCCGAGTGCCACACGGCCCAGGGGGCGAGTCAATTATAGCACATAACTGACTAATGCCTTTCAGTTAAGGTCTCTGTGGTTGAAGGGGCAGCACAAGGGAGTTTAGTTGTGCAACATTACAAACCTTTCTAACAGCTCTCCTCCTCTTATGGCACTCTCACCTCTGCTGTACTGCGCCTATCCCATACTGCCTGTCCAGAAATGAGAGCACAGTGTCAGTATCACACTTAGATGCGTTGTGCTCAACATGTACTCATTCTGCAGTGAGATTAGAGCAGACTGTCCTGCTTCTGCTCACACTGCTCCTGTGTGAGGTGTAATAACAGCCTAATATCACTGCAGAGAGAATACAAGTGAGCACAGAAGACATAAGTGTGATACTGGCACACTCCATAATCAGGAGAGTCAATAAAAGGGTTTGTAATGTGACACAGAGAAACTCAGCTGTGCGGCTCCTTCCTTCTCTAAGAGCTGTTACCTCTGCTTTCTAATCATGCAGAAGGTTAGACCAGGAGATCAGGACTCTCCATCATTATACATCTTAGGCTAGGTTCCCACGATGAACTTTTGGTGAGTTTTTGATGTTGCAGAATTTCTGCACCCATTAAGATAGGTTACTTGCATTATTTCTAAAATATGCAGCGTAAAAACTCACTAAAAACTCATTGTGAGAACGTAGCTTTATACCCTAAGAAACCTGCTTTGAGCTATGGTGGGGGCGTGTTCTTCTTTTCTTTGAGTGTTGCTGCTTGCTTATGATTGGTCAGCATCATACAGGAGAAATCTGCAGCATACTTAAGGATTTCTCACAAGCCTCATTCGGGTAAATGCAAAAAGGTAAATAAAATTACCAAAATTTCCACAAAAAAGTGTAGATATACCTACAGCGTATTCACACCCAGACTATAAGATTATGGCCTGTCTCTGGGTAGTTGTTTTTTTACACAGTAGTCAGAACCTACAAAATTGTGGTGCCGTGCATTACATGAGCTATACTAAGGGAGTGCCTGTCACCATAGAGCTAATATGTAGTGTTGAGCCACCCCCGTAGTGTTCGAGTTCGGTTCGGTTCGTCGAACACCCGTGTGTTCGCCGAACTGTTCGTCGAACTGTTCGTCGAACACCTTCGAACACCGTTAAAACCAATGGCAGGCAAACAAAAACACATAGAAACACATAGAAAACACCTTCAAAGGTGTCCAAAAGCTGACAAACGGCTCAGAAGACATAACTAACACATGGAAAAGTGACAAGTACATATAGTCATGCGAAAAGAAAAGAGGTGGAGGAGTAAAAGGAGGGGGAGACACAGATATAGGCATGTCATGCCCTTCTAAAATCCAAAAAGTGAGAAGCCGACACGGCCAGTCCGCTCCTGCCCGTGCCACCTCCGTGTCGCCAGGTTTGTGCCAGAGCCGCGGTGAACCCTGATGGCCAGCCCCCCTCTCCCAATACTGGTGCCTGTCCGCTGGTGGGTCGAGCGAGCCCCCCTGTGGTGGAGGCAGCTCTAAGCTTTTTAATTTAAATTGTCTCTCTAATTTGAATGAATACACTTTAAATCCATTTACAAGGATCTATTGGATTGCAAGTCTCATGCCAGCAGCCGCGTAATTCCAGCTCCAGTAGCGTCCACTAAAGCTGCTGCAGTTAAAAAGCTTTTATAAGGATCGAGCTCGGCTGTCCACCGCAAGGCATCCTACTGCCAGTCCCAGCCCCTATGCCTTGGGGTGCCTCCTGATGCTCTTCACTAAGTATCCCATGGTCCCGAAGCATTTCCTTTGAAAAGATTAAGTGTCTAAACTACAGGTGGTGTAGCTTGCTTAACAGCTGGGATAATCCGCTGACTAGCAGACACTGCTACTAGGCACAAAGTATTTCCTGGGCTAGATGCAGTTAAAAATTTGTAATTAGATACTCTCGTTGGATTCTGAGAAAGCATTCCATAGAGTCTCCTGGCACGCCATATATGATTCTCTTAAAAAGCTTGGGGTAGGGGTCTAGGGGACCCTTTTATAGCCAAAATCACGGCCCTGTATCACAATACGTCACCTAGGCTGAAGATAAATGGAACTGTAGCACCCTGAGGGCTCGGTTGCTACAGACGTATTGCACCTCACCCAGAGGTGTGATATCTCACTCTCAGGTAAGGATGGAGTGTGGTTCAGGACCCGACACCTGCATGCATTACACCACATTGCCGTGGGGCAGGGCGACCAATATGCCCCTGAGATGGGCACGACAGTCCCTGTCCCTGGCTGGAGTGGGGGGAGGGAACACTGAGGAAGGGGAACCCTGTAGTGCAGGAGCAGGGAGGAAGCAGTTCCTGGGTGCATTGAGAAGGGAGTATAAAAGGTGGGCACCATCTTAGTTCAGTGCAGAGAAGTCTGAGCAGAAGTGGCAGGGAGCAGGGGCTCTGCATGAGCTCTGCTCCGGAGGCGGGCCTAGTAACAGAGGCCCAGGCCTGGAAGAGGGAGAAGGAAGGAAGAGGAGCGGAGAAGGCTCCAGGAACGAGGAATGAAGGGATCCCAGGGGTGCGGACGGGCGAGTCGCCACCGCACGCCCGAATCCACCTGCGTGGAGGGGTCAGGCCAAAGGGGGAGACCGGTCCCCGAACTAGTGGAGGCAGGAACCGACCCTCAGCTAGAAACCGGAGGCTCTGACATTTTATGTGGCGCAGCCCCTCGCTACACCCGCTAGGAAGGCACCACATAGGGTCAGGGAAACTGGCGCCAAGTTTACCAAGAGGAGGCCCGAGGCAGCCGGACAGAAGTGTTGGTAAGAAAGGCCAGACAAAGGACACACAAAGGGGGTCCTGTGAAGTGCTCCAAAGTTATCTGGGAGTTGTCTGAGCCCCTCACCTGGTGAGCACAGTACGACGTGGGCAGCCGTTACCTGCAGACGTGGTCTGGATAATAAGAACTGTGAGTAAAGGCCCTGAACTGCATCACTGACTCCGTGTCGTTACTGCTGCTGCCCTGCACCATCACCCCCATCCCCCGCATACACTGCCCTGAGGCTATACTCCTCCCGTGGGGAGTTATGCTACGCTCTGCTGCACCCACAACACCAGCCTCAGCGGTCTGCCCAGTAGCGGCGGTTCACTCTGACCGCAATCCACGGGTGGCGTAGTCGGACATTTAAACATCAAAACCACATAAATAGTTCCGCCACTTGTTTGACCGCCCTGAGCCACGGAACCGGGTCGCCGCCACGAAGACTACAACCACCAGCATCCACCAAAAAGGGTCCGGCTCCGGGTGTCCCAAGGCCCAGGGGGTGCGTCAGAACATTTTCATCACCTTTCACAATCACCAATGGGACAAGGCAGGGATGTCCTCTGTCCCCTCTCTTATACATCCTAGTGACGGAGCACCTGCTCTCATCAATTCGCCATAACCCCAATATTAGGTGGATTGAGGTGGGAGGCACCGAGTACAAGTGCTCTCTATTTGCTGATGATGTCCTAGAATATATATCTCAATCACATATATCCATCCATGCTGTTATGGCTGAAATAGATCACTTTGTTACATGGTAAAATTTTAAAATCAATGCAGCGAAGTCTGAGGCCCTCGATGTCTCCCTCCCCAAATCCATATAGGATTCCATCCAGTCCAACTTTCCCTTTGCCTGGCCCTCACAGGGTATCAAATACTTAGGAATTCCTATTCATAGAGACCTCTCCCATCTATGTTATCTTAATTTTGGGCCCTTTATTGAACAACTCCATACAGACCACGGTTGGCAAGTTAGAACTGTAAGATTCACTACGTGAACCACTGGTGTTTTGTGGAAAAGCACATGTACACTGCGTTCCAAATTATTATGCAAAAAGTGTTTAGGAGTGATAAGGGAAGAATTTGTTTGTTTGTCAGTTAAACTCATTGATGGTGATGTGTGTCAGGGCTCTTTATATCACTGTAAGCAATTGCAGACACCTGTGCTAATTAGTTTGGCAGGTGTGTCCAATGAAAGGCAAGACTACTTAAGAAGGCTCTCTCACATTATTAAGCAGCCTACATTTTCTGCCAAAATGGGAAAGAAAAAGGATGTGTCGGCTGCTGAGAAGCAACAAATTGTGGAGTGTTTAGGTCAAGGCATGACTACAATCAACATTGTGCGATGATCAGGATGAAGTGTCTTGGCAATCAAGAAGTATGTAGCTGATTCACAGTACACACGTGTGCGTGCTGATAAGGGCAAATTGAGGACTCTTTCCTACAGGCAATTACGTCAGGTTGAAAGAGCAGCGGCAAAAAAGCCTTGTCATAGCAGCAGACAAGTTTTTGAAGCTGCTTGTGCCTCCAACGTCCCCCGAACAACAAGATGCAGGGTCCTTCAGAGGTTTGCAGCTGTGCATACGCCATCCTGTCGACCTCCTCTATCCACTTCACACAAGCAGAAACGGCTCCAGTGGGCCAAACATTACATGAAGACTGATTTCAAAACTGTTTTGTTCACGGACGAGTACCGTGCAGCGCTCGATGGTCCAGATGGATGGAGTGGAGGATGGCTGGTTGATGGACACCCCACGCAAACACGGCTACAGCGCCAACAAGGAGGAGGTGGAGTAATGTTTTGGGCTGGAATCATGGGGAGAGAGATTGTCGGCCCCTTTAGGATCCCTGAAGGCGCTAAAGATGAACTCCATAATGTATGTGGATTTTCTCAAACAGCACTTCCTGCCATGGTTCAAGAAGAAGAACCGTGTATTTCACAGCAAGATCATTTTTCTGCATGATAATGCACCATCTCATGCTGCACATAAAACATCTGCATCTCTGGCTGATATGGGCATAAAAGGGGACAAACTTATGGTGTGACCCCCATGCTCCCCTGACCTCTACCCCATTCAGAACCTTTGGAGCATCATTAAAAGGAGTGTCTATGATGGCGGGAGGCAGTTCACATCTAAGCAACAGCTCTGGGAGGGTATTCTGTCCTCATGCAAAACAATTGAAGCAGAAACCATCCAAAACCTGACAAATTCAATGGACGAGAGAGTTCAGAAGCTCCTTTCGAACAAGGGGTCCTATGTGAAAATGTAACATCACCTAGAATAAAGTTTTGAGTTGAAAACTGTTTGATTTCAGTTTCTAACAACCTGCTAATGCTTATAATTTCAAAAATGACCATTTTTTGGTCTTTATTAAAATGAAAAGGTTGATCGAAAAGTTTGGGGGATCTAAGAGTGTGGCAACCCAGTAGTCATGATTACTTCGAATTCTGACAATATGAGGGTCATGCTGCAGGTAGTGCAGCAAGAAGGCACTTATGTGTCTTGCGCATCTCGGAGCCCCAAAATTATTTTCCGGGCTAGATGCAGCTAAAAATTATTTTTAATTTTAAATCTGGTGAAGCTTTAGTATAGATGGCCTAATAGGATCAGTGCTGCACACTGCTACAAAGCCCAAATTATTTTCCAGTCAAGATACAGATAAACATGATTAGTAATTTGAAAGCTTAAAACGGTTGGTAGGGTGATTTTAACCAATCATCAAGCTTTTACTCTCCCCAGGATGACACAGGGGTAGAAAAGTCGTTTCGGATCCATGATTTGTTCATCTTTATGAACGTGAGTCTGTCTACATTATCAGTGGAGAGCCGCGTGCGCTTATCTGTCAGCACACCACCAGCAGCGCTGAACACACGTTCAGACAGAACGCTGGCTGCGGGGCATGACAAGATCTCCAAGGCGTAAGTGGCTAGCTCTGGCCATTTATCCAGATTGGAAGCCCAAAAAGAGCAAGGGTCCAGTGACACAGTCGTGGCTTCAATGTTTACTTGGAGATACTCCTGTGCCATCGTCTCTAGGCGTTGACTATATGTCAGACTTCTTGTCTCCTGTGGCCTTGCAAAGGATGGGCTAAAAAAGTGGTGAAATGATTCCGCAAAATTGATGTTACCAGCAGATACTGTGGTTCTGTTACGGTTTGAGTGCTGAACACTTGACGGTCCCACGGTTGGCAAGTTGGAACTGTGAGATTCACTACGTGCACCACTGGTATTTTGTGGAAAAGCACATGTAAGATTCTGCAACAGTCTCTGCTGATACTCCTGCATATGTGCATCCCTTTCTATGGCAGGAATAATTTCTGCAAATTTACTTTTGTACCGGGGATCTATCAGTGTGGCAACCCAGTAGTCAGGATTATTTCTAATTCTCACAATTCGAGGGTCATGTAGCAGGTAGTGCAGCAAGAAGGCACTCATGTGTGTTGCGCATCCAGGAGCACCAAGTCCCTGTTGTGTTGGTGGCGAGGTAACAATCATGCTTCCTTCCTCTGTCCTCTCCCCCCAACCTCGCACAACAGAAATGTGATCAAGGTCTCCCTCATCTGATGAGTCTTCCATCAGTTCGTCCTCCACTTCTTCCTGGGCTCCTGCACCTTCCTCACTAATTTGGCTGCTACCATGCGCCCTGGTAAAACCATCTCCCCCACCCTCACATGCCTGCCGCCTTGGTGCTGCCGACCGTCTGGACCTTGCAGATGTTAGCCCTTCCGCATACAACTCCTCCTCCTCTACTTCCTCCACCTCCTCTTGTGCCACCACCTGACTCCGAATTCTGTTTAACATGTGCTCCAGCATGTAAATCACCGGAATAGTCATGCTGATAATGGCATCGTCAGCACTAAACATCTTCGTCGCCATTTCAAAACTGTGCAGAAGGGTGCATAGGTCCCTGATCTGAGACCACTCCTCCAGCCTGATTTGCCCCACCTCTGAATCTCGTTGGCCCAGGCTATACGTCAGAACGTATTGCACCAGGGCTTGTCGGTGCTGCCACAGTCGCTGCAACATGTGCAGAGTTGAATTCCACCGGGTAGGCACATCGCATTTTAGCCGGTGAAGTGGCAGGCCCAACGACTTCTGTAGAGATGTAAGTCGCTGAGCTGCAGGATGCGAACGGCGGAAGTGAGCACACAGCGACCGTGCCCTCTGCAGAAGGCCATCTAGTCTGGGATAGTGGGCTAAAAATTGCTGGACAACCAGGTTCAACACGTGAGCCATACAAGGCACGTGTGTGACATTGCCCCGGCGAAGGGCCGCACCCAGGTTTGCAGCCTTGTCGCACACGGCCTTCCCTGGTTTCAGGTCCAGTGGAGACAACCATTCATGAAATTGGTTCTCCAGAGCTGACCACAACTCCTCAGCTGTGTGGCTCACATTTCCCAGACATTTCAATGTAAAAACTGCCTGATGACGTTGAGCCCTACTGCCAGCATAGTAAGGAGGTGTGCAGGATCCCTTCTGCGCAGTTAGAAAGCTTGTGGCATGACCAGACAGGCTTTGGGTGCAGGTGGAAGACCGAGAGGAGGTTGAGGAGGCAGAAGCAGTGGAGGAACTTTGACATAAAGAGGATTGACGCACAACTCGTGGGGACGGCAAGACTTGGACAGCAGCCCCTTGTCCTGCTGTCACCATAGTTACCCAGTGCCCAGTCAGCGACATGTAACGCCCCTGTCCATGCCTACTCGTCCAAGTGTCTGTGGTGAAATGCACCCTGTCACACACAGAGTTTCTCAAAGAAGCGGTGATGTTGTGTGCGACATGCTGGTGGAGCGCAGGCACACCTTTCTTTGAGAAGTAGTGCCGACTGGGCATCTGGTACTGGGGCACTGCGACGGACAAAAGGTCTCGAAAATCCTCTGTGTCCACCAGGCGGAAAGGCAGCATTTCTGTAGCCAAGAGCTTGCAGATGGTGAAATTCAACCTCTTAGCTTTCTCATGGCTAGGAGGAAATGGTCTTTTACTTGTCCACATCTGAGGGACCGAGGGCTGGCTATTGTGCTTAGACGGGGTTGATAAGGGTGTCCCCGGCAAACTGCCGGTCTGTGAGGAAGATGCAGGCGGACATGTTAGGTTGCCTTGATCCAAAGGTGGTGCTATTGATGTCGGACAGCGCTCAACACCAGCTGGTGTTACCACCTCCAAAGAAAATGATGACCTGCCAATCACGCTGGCTGTTGCGGGTAAAGAGGTGGCAGGTCTGCGCCCCAAAACAGGTGTGACTGCTGTCCCCCCAGTCACAGAGGATGAAGAGGCCACGGATGCACAAGATATGGCAGACGGTGGTTGGCCCGGCCGGCTAGGCCGCATTGTAGCACACTGAGCTTCCCACTGCAACTTATGCTTCATGTCCATGTGCCGGTTCATGCATGAAGTACTCAAACTATGTATTTTTTGGCCTCTACTTAGCTTTTGCTGACAAATGTTACAGATAACACGAGTTGGGTCAACTTTATAGATCTGAAAAAATGCCCAGGCTATGCAAGGCTTAGCACCCATGCGACCTGAAGAGCCACCACGACTTGTGGTGAGAGGCAGAGTTGTGTTTGAGGATGCAGTTGTTGACGTGCTTCCAGTACTACGTCTCTGTCCAGGAAGGCGCAACCTGACCTCGTCGTCACTAGCATCTTCCTCCACCTCCTCTGCTGACCTCATCTCTTGGCTGACTGTGGGTTGACAGTAAGTGGGATCTCCAACCTCATCATCATCACCCTGTGCGTTATCACACCTGTCGTCCTCAGAGCCAACCTGTTCCTGCCCTGACAAAAAACTAAAGTTGTCGCTCCAATCAGGTATTTGAGTCTTATCATCGTCTTCCTCATTGTCTCCACCAACAGGAGTTACAGTTTGGGAATGAGGGTCTACATTATGGTCAGAACCTTCTGCGTCTGGTCCTGGATCCGACTCATAAAGATTCTGGGCATCAGTGCAGATCATTTCCTCGTCTGGATTCACAGAAGCGCTGGAGTCGACCTCTGATTCCCAGGCTATAGTATGAGTAAACAGCTCTGCAGACTCAACCATCTGTTCTACCTCATACTCAGACGGGCAGCTGGAGATTTGGGAGCTGTGAGGAAGCAAGTGCGATTGGGGTGACACCTTTGAGGACTGGAGTATTTGTGATGTTGAAGTTGATGTGGAGGAGAGCCCACTTAAAGGAGCACTTGATATCCGTTGAAGCACCTGCTGTTTTTGTGCCTCATCTGGAATTTGTAGCGATTGGCGTGGCCGTAAGAAAGGGATCTTATCACATTGTCCGCTAAAAGAAGTAGACATTTTAGTTTGGCTGGAAGATGGTCTTTCTTCTGCAGATGTTACTGTTGCTTTAACACCTACCCCACGGACACAACCTTTTTTCCCCTTCCCAACACACCTATTCCCCTTTCCATCAGCAGCAGGCCTTTTTCCACTCATTTTGGTGGTTAACTAATTCACAACTCTGGAGTTGTTTGCACAAAAAAACAATGGATGGTAACCGAGCAGAGCTGAGTGGCCAAACTGTGGTATTAGGCCAAAACTATTGGCTGGGTTAGATGGAGAAAAAAATTATATTCAATTTGCAACCTGATGGAGGTCAGTATAGATGGACTAATACAACAAGTCCCACACACAGCTAGAAGCCCAATATTTTTTCAGAGGTAGATGCAGAAAAAAATATATTCAGTTTGCAACCTGATGGAGGTCAGTATAGATGGACTAATACAACAAGTCCCACACACAGCTAGAAGCCCAAATATTTTTTCAGAGGTACTGTAGATGCAGATAAAAATTATTTTTCATTTGCAACCTGATGGAGGTCAGTATAGATGGACTAATAGAGAAAGTCCGACACACTGCTAGAAGGCCAAATATTTTTTCAGAGCTAGATGCAGAAAAAAATTATATTCAGTTTGCAACCTGATGGAGGTCAGTATAGATGGACTAATAGAACAAGTCCCACACACTGCTAGAAGGCCAAATATTTTTTCAGAGCTAGATGCAGAAAAAAATTATATTCAGTTTGCAACCTGATGAAGGTCAGTATAGATGGACTAACAGAGAAAGTCCCACACACTACTAGAAGGCCAAATATTTTTTCAGAGCTAGATGCATACAAAAAATTATTTTGAATTTGCAACCTGATGGAGGTCAGTATAGGTGGACTAATAGAACAAGTCCCACACACTGCTAGAAGGCCAAATATTTTTTCAGAGCTAGATGCAGAAAAAAATTATATTCAGTTTGCAACCTGATGGAGGTCTGAATAGATGGATTAATAGAACAAGACCCACACACAGCTAGAAGCCCAATATTTTTTCAGAGGTAGATGCAGAAAAAAATATATTCAGTTTGCAACCTGATGGAGGTCAGTATAGATGGACTAATACAACAAGTCCCACACACAGCTAGAAGCCCAATATTTTTTCAGAGGTTGATGCAGAAAAAAATATATTCAGTTTGCAACCTGATGGAGGTCAGTATAGATGGACTAATAGAATGATGCTATGCCCAAAAGATTTTACTTCACTAGGTGCAGTAAAAAAATTGGTATTCTATACACAGGTGGTATATCTTGCAACAGAGATAGGCTACTCCACTGACTAACACACTCTGCAATAGGCCAAAAAGGATTAGCTTTGCTAGATTCAGCCAAATGCTGTGAAAAAAACTTGCACAGCACTGGCACAGACCTGCCTGGCAAAAACTGATAGGAACTGATGTAACCTAGTCCTGAAAAGGACTCCAATTACAATTAGTCTTTACTCCCACAATCTATCTATTTAAGAGCACAGACCTCCCTGATAAAAGTCGTAGGAAATGCTGTAACCTAGTCCTTAAAAGGACTGCAATCACAACTATTCCCTACTCCCAAGCTATCTGTATATTTGTGCGAAAATTGGCTTGAAATTAACAAGGTATAGCGCACACAGCAACAGCGGTGCCGTCTAACACGCAGCTGCAGCAGTGAGAAAATGGTGGCGACGGGGAAAATGGCTTGGTCTTATAGGGCAAGGACATGTGACATACACTGCCAATGACACATGCCCTTGCTTGTTTGAAAAAAAGCACTTCGCTCCGTGTGTGCGCTGCTGATAGGCTGACAGATTGCACCTCCCCACTGCAAATGTGGGAAAGAGAAAAAAAAATGGAGATCTTCATTGTTCCTGCAGAGATCCATCCCCTGCCCCTCCCCCCACCCCGCTGTACACTGAAACTGCGTATTAACATTAATTTTCATCATTACTGAGAAAAAATCCAGTTATGATTTTGGTGCACGAACAGTTATCGAACATAACCTCGAACAGCCGAATTTTTCTCAAATTGTTCGTGTTCGCCGAACGGCTCGAACACCGCCCAAAACAGCTCGAATTTGAGATTGGCGAACAGTTCGAGTAGAACAACGCTCATCTCTACTAATATGTCCATATACCGACCAGCAGAAATTGTAAAAGAAGAACTATAGAAGGATAGACTATAGTGGATCATTCCGGATTGGTGCAACATAAGGAGCCAAAAGGATTCACACCGGTATTCCATGCTATGTGCTTCTTATAAAGTGAAATCTCTCCATAGACCGCCTCTGTGAAGACCACCCCCTTATCCAGATGATAGATTTTCAGTTCCACCATATATAATGCATACTGGCCATTTTTTTTTTTTTTTCAGAATATCACCAATTTTGGGTCGTCAGCTGTACCAGAAGAAATGCTTTAAACCAGTGCTGGCGAACCTATGGCACGCGTGCCAGAGGGGGCACGCAGAGCCCTCCTGGTGGGCACGCGCGCCATTGCCGCAGCGCTACTGGATCGGGCCCGTCGGGTGAGAACTCTGAGCCCGCCGAGTGCCGACACCAGCTTCGCTACTGCAACTAGATGTGCGTTCTCTCTGGGACGCACATCTAGCTGAAGTGTATTGCAACGCACGAACTTGCCAGGCCCGTGCGTGGCAATACACGCTGCCGGTCAATCAAAGGCCAGCATGACGTTGGCCGGCCAATCAGAGGCCTGCGACTTCTGGCCAATCAGAGACCAGCATGACGTTGGCCGGCCAATCAGAGTCTAGCGGCTTGCGGCCAATCAGAGGCCAGCATGACGTCGGACGGCCAATCAGAGGCCAGCGGCTGCCGGCCAATCAGAGGCCAGCATGACGTCGGCCGGCCAATCAGAGGCCAGCGGCCACTGGCCTCTGACTGGCCGGCAGCGTGTATTGCAGCGCAAGGGCCTGGCTAGTACGTGCGCTACAATACACTTCAGCTAGATGTGCCGACTACAGGAGAGGACGCTGCGGGGGAGAAGAAGGGAGGTGAGTAGAAGTGTTTATTATGTGTTTTTTTCTTTTTTTTTAATATGCGATGCACAGTGGCGCCAGCAGGCTGGGGGGGAGAGGGAGCATGCATGCATGGACTGGGGGAGGGCCAGCATATATACATGGACTGAGGGGGGGGTCATATATGCAAGGATTGCGGGAAGGGCCAGCATATATGCCAGGATTGAGGGAAGGGCCAGCATATATACCAGAATTGAGGGGAGGGCCAGCATATATACCAGGATTGAGGGGAGGGCCAGCATATATACCAGGATTGAGGGGAGGGACAGCATATATACCAGGATTGAGCGGAGGGCCAGCATATATACCAGGATTGAGGGGAGGGCCAGCAAATATACCAGGATTGAGGGGAGGGCCAGCATATATACCAGGATTGAGGGGAGGGCCAGCATATATACAAGGATTGAGGGGAGGGCCAGCATATATACCAGGATTGAGGGGAGGGCCAGCATATATACCAAGATTGAGGGGAGGGCCAGCATATATACCAGGATTGAGGGGAGGGTCAGCATATATACCAGGATTGAGGGGAGGGCCAGCATATATAACAGGATTGAGGGGAGGGTCAGTATATATACCAGGATTGAGGGGAGGGCCAGCATATATACCAGGATTGAGGGGAGGGCCAGCATATATACCAGGATTGAGGGGAGGGCCAGCATATATACCAGAATTGAGGGGAGGGCCAGCATATATACCAGGATTGAGGGGAGGGCCAGCATATATACCAGGATTGAGGGGGGGGGTAGCATATATACCAGGATTGAGGGGGGGTAGCATATATACCAGGATTGAGGGGAGGGCCAGCATATATATCAGGATTGAGGGGAGGGCCAGCATATATACCAAGATTGAAGGGAGGGCCAACAAATATACCATGATTAAGGGGAGGGCCAGCATATATACCAGGATTGAGGGGAGGGCCAGCATATATACCAGGATTGAGGGTAGGGCCAGCATATAAACCAGGATTGAGGGGAGGGCCAGCATATATACCAGGATTGAGGGGAGGGCCAGCATATATACCAGGATTGAGGGGAGGGCCAGCAAATATACCAGGATTGAGGGGAGGGCCAGCATATATACCAGGATTGAGGAGAGGGCCAGCATATATACCAGGATTGAGGGGAGGGCCAGCATACATACCATGATTGATGGGAGGGCCAGCATATATACCAGGATTGAGGGGAGGGCCAGCATATATACCTGGATTGAGGGGAGAGCCAGCATATATACCAGGATTGAAGGGAGGGCCAGCATATATACCAGGATTGAGGGGATGCCAGCATATATACCAGGATTGAAGGGAGGGCCAGCATATATACCAGGATTGAGGGGAAGGGCCAGCATATATACCTGGATTGAGGGGAGGGCCAGCATATATACCAGGATTGAAGGGAGGGCCAGCATATATACCAGGATTGAGGGGAGGCCAGCATATATACCAGGATTGAAGGGAGGGCCAGCATATATTCCAGGATTGAGGAGAGGGCCAGCATATATACCAGGATTGAGGGGAGGGCCAGCATATATACCAGGATTGAAGGGAGGGCCAGCATATATACCAGGATTGAGGGGAGGGCCAGCATATATACCAGGATTGAAGGGAGGGCCAGCATATATTCCAGGATTGAGGGGAGGGTCAGCATATATACCAGGATTGAGGGGAGGGCCAGCATATATACCAGGATTGAGGGGAGGGCCAGCATATATACCAGGATTGAGGGGAGGGCCAGCATATATACCAGGATTGAGGGAAGGGCCAGCATATATACCAGGATTGAGGGGAGGGCCAGCATATATACCAGGATTGAAGGGAGGGCCAGCATATATACCAGGATTGAGGGGAAGGGCCAGCATATATACCAGGATTGAGGGGAGGGCCAGCATATATACCAGGATTGAGGGGAGGGCCAGCATATATACCAGGATTGAAGGGAAGGCCAGCATATATACCAGGATTGAGGGGAGGGCCAGCATATATACCAGAATTGAGGGGAGGGCCAGCATATATACCAGGATTGAGGGGAGGGCCAGCATATATACCAGGATTGAAGGGAGGGCTAGCGTATATACCAGGATTGAGGGGAGGGCCAGCATATATACCAGGATTGAAGGGAGGGCCAGCATATATTCCAGGATTGAGGAGAGGGCCAGCATATATACCAGGATTGAGGGGAGGGCCAGCATATATACCAGGATTGAAGGGAGGGCCAGCATATATACCAGGATTGAGGGGAAGGCCAGCATATATACCAGGATTGAAGGGAGGGCCAGCATATATTCCAGGATTGAGGAGATGGCCAGCATATATACCAGGATTGAGGGGAGGGCCAGCATATATACCAGGACTGAGGGGAGGGCCAGCATATATACCAGGATTGAGGGGAGGGCCAGCATATATACCAGTATTGAGGGAAGGGCCAGCATATATACCAGGATTGAGGAGAGGGCCAGCATATATACCAGGATTGAGGGAAGGGCCAGCATATATACCAGGATTGAAGGGAGGGCCAGCATATATACCAGGATTGAGGGGAGGGCCAGCATATATACCAGGATTGAGGGGAGGGCCAGCATATATACCAGGATTGAGGGGAGGGCCAGCATATATACCAGGATTGAAGGGAGGGCTAGCGTATATACCAGGATTGAGGGGAGGGCCAGCATATATACCAGGATTGAAGGGAGGGCCAGCATATATACCAGGATTGAGGGGAGGGCCAGCATATATACCAGGATTGAAGGGAGGGCCAGCATATATTCCAGGATTGAGGGGAGGGCCAGCATATATACCAGGATTGAGGGGAGGGCCAGCATATATACCAGGACTGAGGGGAGGGCCAGCATATATACCAGGATTGAGGGGAGGGCCAGCATATATACCAGGATTGAGGGAAGGGCCAGCATATATACCAGGATTGAGGGGAGGGCCAGCATATATACCAGGATGTGGGTGAGCACATTCTTTATTTCTGCAGTCTCTTACCCCTGCTCCTCTCTGTGGCTGCTCTATGCTGCCCTCGCCTGCTCTTTGTATCAGTTGTTTGTATCAGTAAAACCTCAATCTTTAGGTTAAATTGCAGTGTTGACACTTGGTGATAAATAAGTGGGTTTTGAATTGTAGTTTGGGCACTCGGTCTCTAAAAGATTCGCCATCACTGCTTTAAACCAATCAATGTGCAAATATCAACATTTTTGAGAAAATACAATACATTTGATCAGATGTCAAAAAATATTCCATAAAAAATAAATTGTGATCAGAAATCATAAAGAAAAATTATCTCTATAATACCATTTTTACCAAAAATACATTGTAAAAAAAAAGAAGTGTAATTTTCTACAGTACAATATTTATTTCTATTTTTCTCAAAAGAATTTTCATTTTAGGCCCCCCAAAAATTGAAAATCAATGTAAAAAGTGTATTTTACTAGAATAAAAAAAATCAGGGTAATTGTTCAGTTGTATTGCCAGTTTTATAGCACGACCCGTAGCGATTTACGATCCCACAGGCCGATGAGCTACAATCTTCCTGAGAAAGGATTCATCAATGTATCAGATGCTTTCTTGCATGTTTCTACATGGAGCAATACACATATGTTCCATGTCCCTTCCTCTAAGAAACCTTCAATGAACCCTGATAGGATCTACAGAGAATAGACAAGACGTCCTTTACAGTGTTACACACTTACTCGATACTCAGTCTAATTTCATCATTCATTTTACTTTCTGCTTATAAATGCATTCATTAAAATAATGAATATCTGCATTGAGGACAGTAGAAGAACTAGTTTGTGTTTGTTCATCAAGATGCATTATCTTGGTTTCGTCTTGTAGGCAGAGTACTGGAGAGGTTGCTCCCGTCGTTCAGAGAGTTGCTCCGGTGCGGTGTTCTGTTTGTAGACTGACCGCTTTGTTGGTTTGCTATCAGGTGGTGAATCATATCGGTTATGAGATTGAGTTTATGATCCATTTGAGTTACCTACAAATGTATAAAAAAAAATTCTAACAAAGAGAATAGCATAGATACAGACCACACTCCATACACATTTCACACTACCCGTGAGCGCTGCCTGATATTGTAGCTTATCCATAACCAAATCAATGGGGCACTGAGTTGCAATACCAGACTCACCACATGGACAAGAGAGGCACAGTTTTGGGGAGAAATAAAGTAGATAGATCCCTTAATGCAATATTGGTTAGCCATTTAGACATTGTTGTTTTAATTGAAAACTAGAGTTGGTGCGATTCGTTTTGCAGCACTCGGTCCATCGGCCACGTCAGTAATCTTTGGATGCTGGACAGGAGTCTCAAGACCTGCCTTCTACCTTCCAATATTCCCTGCTTCTCTTTTGATTAGATGCATCTTTATAGTTACAGAATGATGCATATGTGACATTGCATCAGGCCGGCTAATCAGTAGAACAGCTGTGGATGCCGGCATGTAGGAGGTGGTTCTCAGGGCTCCGATGCAGCGGTCACAGATTATGGATGTGACTGATGGACTGGGTCCTGCAAATTGACTCGCACCAACCCTATTGGAAACCTTTGTCAGATTGAACTACTTAGTGAACTCAGAAAGAGCTTTCTGTCCACATCCATGAAAGTAGTAGCCAACACTTAAAGGGGTTTTCTACTACTCGGACATCTCCTTCTCCATATATATATTTTTGCCCTCAGTAAAATAATAACACCTATACTCCCCTCCAGTGTTTCAGCCGTTTCGGCATTGGCTCTCCTTGGGATCACGTGACATTGTTATGTCAAGTGATCCCTGCTGCCAATCAGCGCTGGCTTCACTCTCCTTGCCTCCAGTTATATCACATACCTGTACATCCGGAGGAAGTAAGAGCAGCAACAGCTCTCACTTTCTCTGGATGCATGCAAGTTGGCCAAAGGTGGAGAGAGTAAAGTCAGCGCTGATTGCCCTAAGGAATCATGAGACATAATGTCATGCTGTCACGCAAGGTGTGGGAAAGACTAAGTGCAACACAAAGGGAAAAGGGAAAGGGAACCCAGACTAGGGAAAGTGGGGAGTGGAGAACTCCTAGGCTGATCTAGTGTCACCCTGACTCCACTAATGTCCCTTTATTGGTTCTTCACCAATCGCCGCACGTGTACCTCGGCCTGTCTTTCCCTGGCATTAGGCTCAGGCTAGGGAACAGAAAGGATGAGCACTAGTTGATCCCCACTAAACACTAAAGACAACAAGGGGGGACAAACAAGGGAAAATCGCTTAGCTTTAGTCGACTCCAGACAAATCCGCACACGTTCTCTAGCACCAGAGAAGAAGCACTGCTCTTGCTCAAGCCTTCACAAGGGGTAATGAATATCGCCGGCACCTCCCTCTGTCTCACAACAGGTATTTATACATCCAGGCCAGAGTGTTAATTAGCCAGAGGAAGCTAGCCACTGGGTCCTAGAGATACATATTCTAAGAAGTTGTCTGTAAGGCCAAACGAAGAGATCTCCTGCAACCAACTGCAGGATGACTGTCTGTCACTTCTGACACACCCATGACACACGCAGTGGAATCTATGTTACATAGGGAAATCAGTTACCTGATCCAGAAAGAAACAGTGAGGGCTTCCCCAATGACTGGTCCAGTCTGTAGAGAAAGGAAAAAAATCACTGGTGTAATCAAAAAGTATTTTTATTGAAGAGAAATTCCACCCAAAACTTGCAAACTGCCTCTTCCAGTGCCACCTATTAGAAGTAGCAATCCTAAAACTCAATATCAACCTTTTAACAAGCCTTGCCACATGATTTAGGATAAATGGCAAACTAGAATCTCAATTTGCAGCCATGGTGTTCCGGGGTGTTGCCCCTCGGCAGTGCAAAGCATGAGATCTGATTTGGCTGTGTGAGAGACTTCAGAAGGAAAATCTTTACCCCTTAGATCCCAGTGAGGAGAGTGAAATGCCAGAGTAAGGAGGCTTATAAACCATGCAATGGCTCCCCGGGGAGCTTACGAGCCTCCTTACACTGGCATTTTTTAGACAAATCATCTTACTTTTCCTCTAAGGATTCAATTTTCTTCCTTTTTTTCTATTACTTTATCACTGTTGATGACTCCCACTGATTTGCTATAGCAATGAGATGTGCACATATATACATATATACAGTTGAAACCATAAGTTTACATACACTATATAAAAAGACACATATGCATGTTTTTCTCAATATCTGACATGAAATAAGAATAAACCTTTCCTGTTGTAGGTCAATTAGGATTACCATAATTTTTAATATTTGCCAAATGCCAGAATAATGAGAGAGAGAATGTTTTAAGGCATTTTTATTACTTACTGCAAAGTCAAAAGTTTACATATACTAAGATTACTATGTATTTAAACAATTCTCGACTGCCCATATGATGATGCCATGTGTTTGGAAGCTTCTAATAGTTTTTTGGGCAACATCTGAGTTAATTAGAGACACACATGTGGATGTATTTTAATGCACACCTGAAACACACTGCTTCTTTGTGTAGCATCATGGGAAAGTGTAAATAAATCAGCCAAGATATCAGGAAGAGAATTGTAGACTTGCACAAGTCTGGCTCATCCTTGGGTACAATTTCAAGATATCTGAAGGTGCCTCGTTCATCTGTACAAACAATTATATGCAAGTACAAACAAGATTGGAATGTCCAGCCATCATACCACTCAGGGAGGAGACGGGTTCTGTGTCCCAGAGATGAACGTGCTTTGGTCCGAAATGTGCATATCAACCGCAGGACAAAAGCAAAAGACCTTGTGAAGAGGATGGCAGAAGCTAGTAAGATTGTCAGAGTGACAATTCAGTGAAACGAGTACTGTATCAACATGGGCTGAAAGACCACTCTGCCAGGAAGAAGCCATTACTCCAAAAGAAAGATAAAAAAGCCAGATTAATGTTTGCAAATGCACACAGGAGCAAAGACCTTAATTTTTGGAGACATGTCCTGTGGTCTTATAAAACTAGAATTGAACTTTTTGTGCATAATGACCATAGTTAAGTTTGGAGGAAAAAGGGAGAAGATTAGAAGCCTAAGAACACCATCCCAACTGTGAAACAAGGGGGTGGCAGCATCATGTTGTGAGGTTGCTTTGCTGCAAGAGGGACTTGGTGCACATCACAAAATAGATGGCTTCATGAGAAAAGAAGATTATGTGGCAATACTGAAGCAACATCTCAAGACATCAGCCAGGAAGTTAAAGCTTGAGCAGAAATGGGTCCTCCAAATGGACAATGACCCGAAGCAAACTGCCAAAATGGTAACAAAGTGGCTTAACACGTTCGTGACCAAACCAATTTTTTTAAATCTGACCAGTGTCACTTTATGTAGTAATAACTCTGGAATGCTTCAACATATCCCATAGCTTTTGAGACTGTTTTTTGTGACACATGATACTTTATAATAATCATAAATTTAGGCTGATATGGTTTGCGTTTATTTATAAAAATATCAGAAACTTGGCAAAAAAGTTTTAAAAATTGCACTTTTCAAACTTTGAATGATTATGCCTTTGATCCCAATAGTCATACCACACAAAAACAGTAATAAATAACATTTCCCTCATGTCTGCTTTACATCAGCACCATTTGTAAAATGTTGTTTATTTTGTTAGCATTTTAGAAGATTTAAAACTGTAGTAGTTATTTTTCATTTTTTTCAAGGAAATTTACAAAACTTATTTTTATAGGGACCTGTTCAGTTTTGAAGTGACTTTGAGGCTACGTGCCCACTATGCATTTTTCAAGCGTTTTTGCTGCGGAATTTTCAAAGCGAAAACGCTTAAATGCTTGGTAATGCGTGCCCCATGGTCCTCAATGATAACCCGCATGTGCTGTGTGTTGGTATATGCAACAGTTGTGGACTTCTTTGTTTGCGTGAAGGAGGACTTTATGCTCATCTGACAGTAGATGGCGACGTTGTGTAAAGTTTCCTTGTTTACTGTATTGTAAAAGAAAAAAAGTCTCTCTTGTATTTTCTATTTTGTTCTTACTTCCTGGTGCAGTACTGTGTGACTGTGCGTTTTTTCCTTTACCTCATGTTCTGAGAAGTAAAAGCTTGTTATCCCATGTAATCTGCTCTGTGAAGTTTTATACTGCAACTGTGGGTATCCAGAAGCTGTGCAACACTGTGCACATGCTGCGGAAATTTATGCTGCGGATTAGCATTGCGGAAAAATCTGAAGCATATCCATTAATTTTGCGGAAACGCAGCGTAATTGCCGCCATTGACTTGCGTTGAATTGCATAATATCTTAATGACTACATGTACACATGTGGATATTAAGTGATTCAATGTGTGGATGGTACCCGGGTCTGGAGAAGAGGAGACTCTCCTCCAGACCCGGGTACCATAGTACCTGTAGTTAAAAAAGAATAAAATAAAAAACAACATTATACTCACCTTCTGATGGCCCCCAGTGTCCTGTATGGTGCGTCCGGTGTCTTCGGCGGCTCGTGGTGGTGTAAAAGGACCTTCCATGACGTCATGTAGTCATGTGACATTATCCATTGTCTGTCTTTCTAAAAGTGACAAAAGGAAGTGCAGCCATATCGGTTGTGACCTTTGAATTAATTTCTCAGAAACAGACAGTGAACAGTCATTTTGTCAGGATGTTATATCAATGACTAAGTCATTAGTTTCCAAGAAGCTGCTTTAAAATTGATAAACTACTTCTTCCTATTTTTGCAGCGCTGCAATATTGCCATCTTATTAGAGAAGAGCAGTTAAAGAGAATGTGTTATCAAAAAATAACCAATTGTTTAAATTACGTTTTTACATAAAATTTATTTTTTTCTTTTTACTTTTTTTTACTATAGTAACCATCTAAACTAAAAAAACACACCCACAGATCTTGCAATTATCACCCCGGCCAAAATTAGTTTCATATTTCCTGTTGTATACAGAAGATTTTTCAGCAGTTTTATTATCATTTTTCTTTTTTCCTCTCCTTCTTTCTCCCTTTTCGTGTGACATAGCTGTATGAGGGCTGGGGGAGTTTTTTTAGAGGAGAGCTGTAGTTTTGAATGACACCATTCATTTTACCCTACAATATACTGGAAAACTGGAACAAAAATTCCAAGTGAAGTTAAATGGGATTGCGTTTTTCATTGTTTTTGCTGCCGTATTTGGGTTTTGTTTCTAAGGTTTCATTGTGCAGTGAAAATGACCTGTGAACATGATTCTTCACGTCGAGCAAACTTGAAAAAACAGATATCAAACTTGTATAGTTTTATTTTGATGGTGAAAATATTTCAGCGATTCGGTCGATAGAGCTTTATGAGGGCTTGTTATTTGCTGAGGTTTTCATTAATAACATTTTTTGGGATCTATACGATGTTTCAATCCCACTTTTTCATGTACCAACATGGCAGCCATGGGGGCGGTCAGCAGGCTCATGGTTGCCACTGAAATCCATAAGCAGCACTTTCACTTAGTGAAGGGGAGTGGAAGGCAACATCCCATGGGCATCCAAAATGGTGAACCTCTGGGACATCGCACCTTAACTACCACGGTCTGGGATTTACTGCAGCATCTAAGTGTTTAACAGCAGCAACCAGAGCTGCTCTAATAGCGGCTTTTACAGACAAATACCGGCAGTATAACACAGCTGGAATCTGCAGGTATATTGCGGGTTGAGTTGCAGAGTCCACTCCACACACTTGCACCCAACATGCACTATACATGTAGGGCAGATAGGGGTTAAACAACAGATGACACGTTCCTTTTAAGCACTTAAGAATTTATTTATTTTTTACTTTGCAGATAGTATACTGACATATGCTTTGTACTTAAAGGGAATCTCTGCATTAGTTAATGTCTTTTTGTTAGAAGGGCCCCAATATGCTGACTAAAGTATGATCTGTTGCTGGCAATCTCAGCGATAAGCAATTTGTTGAAAAATCTGGCAACAAGCATTTAATTCTCCTGCACTGCCACCAAAAGAAACAGGAGGTACTGCACAGTTTCCATTGAAATCAATAAGCTGAGTATGTAATGAATGAAGTACTGGGACCTTTAAAGTGGGACTTACTCCATGTAACTGCTCTCTAGTCTGCATAAAATGGGTTCAGGTTTACAACGGAGAATCCCCACTATTAACCTGTATAGTGCCCCAAGTATGTGCAAGTGGTTTCTAAACCAGACAACCTCATTAAGTCTCATAACACCTTCGTCAATAAACAGGTATTCTCAAATTACTAAGTTGCTTTAATTAGTTAAACAGCATGAACATACGCAAGTTTGCCACTGACTAGCTTTTTCTATCTGCTGTCATTCTCCTTCAATGAGAGCTTTTATCTTACATAGTGTAAAGCTCATTTCCATGGAGTTCAGCCACTAGTAGACCTTGGTAGAGAGTGTGCAGTAGTCACATTCCAGGAGAAAAGTTAACTCCTAACATAGCGTTATCTCTGTCCAGCCCATTCATTTCTATACGCCAGTTAGCTGCTCCCTGCCTTCTCCCTTTTGGCTCTTGTGCTGAGCTTTATAGTTCTAATAATACTACAGCTCTGCTGCTCATCAGAGCTATCACTCAGGGAGAAGAGCCCGTCCTGCCAGAAATCAGGAAGTAGGGAGACTGCACAGCTCTGAGCTGCTCAAGAGATCACTTATGAAAATTCCTTTTAGGCGTCAAACATTTCCTTTGTTCAAATGGAAAGAATATAGATCTACATATTTTAGATTGTGTATGAACTACATGTCTGAAGTAAAAATAAATGATTCTAAATAAAAAAAAAAATATATATATATATATATATATATATACAGTACAGGCCAAAAGTTTGGATACACCTTCTCATTTAAAGATTTTTCTGTATTTTCATGACTATGAAAATTGTACATTCACACTGAAGGCATCAAAACTATGAATTAACACATGTGGAATTATATACTTAACAAAAAAGTGTGAAACAACTGAAAATATGTCTTATATTCCAGGTTCTTCAAAGTAGCCACCTTTTGCTTTGATAACTGCTTTGCACGGTCTTGGCATTATCTTGATGAGCGTCAAGAGGCAGTCACCGGAAATGGTCTTCCAACAATCTTGAAGGAGTTCCCAGAGATGCTTAGCACTTGTTGGCCCTTTTGCCTTCACTCTGCGGTCCAGCTCACCCCAAACCATCTCAATTGGGTTCAGGTCTGGTGACTGTGGAGGCCAGGTCATCTGGCGTAGCACCCCATCACTCTCCTTCTTGGTCAAATAGCCCTTACACATCCTGGAGGCGTGTTTGGGGTCATTGTCCTGTTGAAAAATAAATGATGGTCCAACTGAACGCAAACCAGATGGAATAGCATGCCGCTGCAAGATGCTGTGGTAGCCATGCTGGTTCAGTATGCCTTCAATTTTGAATAAATCCCTAACAGTGTCACCAGCAAAGCACCCCCACACCATCACACCTCCTCCTCCATGCTTCACGGTGGGAACCAGGCATGTAGAGTCCATCCGTTCACCTTTTCTGTGTCGCACAAAGACACGGTGGTTGGAACCAAAGATCTCAAATATGGACTCATCAGACCAAAGCACAGATTTACACTGGTCTAATGTCCATTCCTTGTGTTCTTTAGCCCAAACAAGTCTCTTCTGCTTGTTGACTGTCCTTAGCAGTAGTTTCCTAGCAGCTATTTTACCATGAAGACCTGCTGCACAAAGTCTCCTCTTAACAGTTGTTGTAGAGATGTGTCTGCTGCTAGAACTCTGTGTGGCATTGACCTGGTCTCTAATCTGAGCTGCTGTTAACCTGCGATTTCTGAGGCTGGTGACTCGGATAAACTTATCCTCAGAAGCAGAGGTGACTCTTGGTCTTCCTTTCCTGGGGCGGTGTAGCATGAACATGAAAAATGGCTATTTTATATTTCAAATCCATATTGAAATATAAACCAGACATCTCAGCATTTGTAGGTGTCTTACCTCAGTAGACTCTAGGGGTCATTAGTCCAGACATACTAAAGCATTAGGTTAAGTTTGCGAAGTCTGAGGTTTAATCTTTATTACTGAAGGGAATTAGCCTTTTGTATACTCTGTGTTTGTCATCCGATGTAGAACCAGAGACAGACGATTGCACAAAATTGTAAATAAAACTACAGACATATGATTTAAGATGGAGAAGCTTATTGTAGTACTAAAAATATAAGTGGCTATCTGAAACCCATTATGATGTATCCCACCTTTAATTAATATTCTAATTATATATTCTGTGTTAAGGTATACTTTATCTGTGAATGTATCTCACTGATACATAGCTTCTTAACACAATATACTCTCTGGGAAGAAAACCTTGTTCTGGTTTATAACCCAGTGTAGGATTTACTCTTATCTTACTCTTGGGACTGACTGACTCAATGGGCACAGACCAGAGGGTGCCCATCAGGTTAGATGTAATCAAGGAAACAATTATGAAATGTCCAGTATGCCAACATTCACAACAAAGACCTGTCCCCCATGTTGTTAGGGGTCAAATAGCCCGAGGTAAACTACCTGGACAAATTTGGCAGGTAGATTACATCGGCCCCCTTCCACAAGATGGAGGGTGTGTATATGTATGCACGGCTGTGGATACATACTCAGTGTATATGATGGCTTGTCCGTGTAAAACGGCCAATGCTAACAGTACCATTAAAACCATGGAAACCATAATATTATATTACGGTATTCCATTGCAAATTCAGAGTGACAATGGTAGTCACTTCAAGAACAGGAAACACCGTTAATAAGAATGATTACCCCCAATTTACAGATCATGCCTTTAAAAGCTACTACCACAGGACAGACAGTTCTCTATTGGGAACTAGAGCCAGGGGCTCTGGGATCTTATAGAGCCACCCCACAGGCAGCAGGACTAGATTTACACTCTCATGAGGAAATTAGATTAGAAATAGGGGTGGTAAAGGCAATCACAACTGCTATAGGATTACAAATGCCTCCTGAGCATTTTGGTCTTATAGCTCCAAGATCAGGTTTGGCCCTGAGAGGAATTCAAGTGATGGCTGGAGTGATAGATCAGGATTATCAAGGTGAAATCAAGGTACTCCTGTTGAATAGTGGGGATAGTGACTTGTTGATCCAAAAAGGAGACAGGATAGCTCAATTATTAATTTTACACCCTTACACCCGTACAGATGGTAAAACTCTTTGAACAGCTCGGCTTCAAAAGCAGGGCCTTGATCCGTCAGCATCTTATCTGGGTATCCATGGGGCCTGCAGAAGTATGCTTGAAACGTCCTTGCTGCAGTTTCTGCCATCAGATCCTTGATGGGGGCTACCACCAGGAACCGGGAGTAGTGATCCACCATGGTCAGGGCATAGGAGTATCCTGACCTGCTGGGTGACAGCTTGACATGATCCAGGGCAAAGATCTCCAGGGGCTGGGTGGTCTTGATGGACTGCAAGGGTGCTTTCTGGCTGCTGTAGTCTTTTCTTCTGAGGCTACAGGGTCCACAATCCCGGCACCATCTCTCTATGGAGCTCCGCATACCAACCCAATAAAACCGACTCTTCAGGAGGGTTTCCAGTTTCTTCCAGCCAAAGTGCCCTGCTCGATCGTGGTAGGCCTCCAACACCATCTGGATGTCTGTCCTGGGCACTACGATCTGCCATACCATCTCATGGGTCCTAAGGTTGACATACCTCCGGCACAGCTTCTCTCTATAGATGAACAGCCGGCTTCTCTCATTCCACAGTTGCTTGGCTTGTGGAGGAGCGTCCTTCTCCAGGGAGTAACCTTCCTGGGTTATCAGTTCTTTGATACGGCTGACAACCGGGTCGCTGTCCTGGGTCTCCTTCACAACTGCTATAGGATTACAAATGCCTCCTGAGCATTTTGGTCTTATAGCTCCAAGATCAGGTTTGGCCCTGAGAGGAATTCAAGTGATGGGAGGAGTGATAGATCAGGATGATCAAGGTGAAATCAAGGTACTCCTGTTGAATAGTGGGGATAGTGACTTGTTGATCCAAAAAGGAGACAGAATAGCTCAATTATTAATTTTGTCTATTCAGAAAATGAAAATAATCAAGGGAACAGCTCCTACAATAATAACAGTTGGAGGAGACAGAGGTTTTGGCTCCACTCATTTTCTGAATGATGGTGCAAAAATCTTGGTGAAGCAACCTGGAGATTAAGGTCCTCCAGAACCTGCAGAGGTGATCGCCCTAGGGGCAGACAATGTGTTAAAAGTGAAGAAGCCAGGACAAGAGAAGTGGGAACATGTTCCTGCAGACAGGTGTTATCTCAGAGACTAATGTATATATATTTCCATTTTAGACTCAAAATTGGAGATGGTGGATGATCGGTGTTACAGGCACGGTCCTTTTGGTCTCTGTCACTACCCAACCGTTATACAGAAGGGAAAGAGAAACGCCGGAGAAGGAGAATGAGGTTTTATGGAAAATTAAGCAGAATTTATGGAGTTACTTGGCGCAACTGACAAACATGAGCCATTTTTGTATGGCAAAGACTGCTACAGCTACAAATGTGTTGGAAACTTGTATGGTAGCTATACCAACCCCCTTACGACTGTGGACCAAATTGATAGGGGGATTTATCCAAGTTGAGAAGGTAGAAGAAGGAGATGTGCTTCAGAATTATACATACAACCCGTATTACGCTTGTATAAACTGTACTGGAGAAGATTTTATTACTGAAGATATGATCACTATAAAGACTCAAAAGATTGCATCTGCTGAGCTATGTTATCAAATGACTTGCGACCAAAATAAAATAGGTAAATGCCAGCAAATGAAAATAGAAAGAAAAACAGGGAATAATGAGATTGATATTATTTGTAGTTCCCGTACAGGTAAAGATTGTAAGAAAATAATGTCGGGGAAAATATGAAGTGTAATAATACAGTAACTTCCCCCTCATACATACAACATGCAAAATTGCCCAAGGGGTGGATGTTTTCTTGTGGGAATATAACTTTCCCATCTCGTAAAATTAAGCCTTCAAAAAGGGGATTTTTTTCGCTTATCAGAAAATTGTAATTATAACGTAAACTTACTAATTGAATCAGAAATTCTAGGAATATATTTGACAATGGTAGGATCCCCTGTCATAGCGGTATATGCTGCCCATACTGTAGGTAGATTATCTTTTCTTGTGGCTAGATCAATAAATATTACTAGTAGAGCTTTAGAGAATATATTATTGGATATACAAAGTTACCAAAAAGCAATTTTACAAAATAGGGCAACCATAGATTATTTGTTGTTAATTCATAATCATGGATGTCAAGAGTTTGGTGGGATGTGTTGTTTTAATCTGTCTGATCACAGCCAAGATTTGCAGTCTCAAATAGATCAGTTACAGGATGATGTTAATCACATCACACGAAGTGATGGTAAATGGTGGGACTGGTTATTTTCCTAGCTGCCTGATTTTGGGTACTTACGCTATATTTTAGGAGTAATTTTTGCAATAATTTGTGCATGTATTGCTTTATGTTGCTGTATACAATGTATTCCTTCTTTGTTATCTCTATGTCGCTCATCTGTTGAAGTTATTCCTTTGGGATATGGCGTTGGATATAAATAATATATGGTTTCCGATAACTGAGGGTGGATTGTAGTATGAACATGAAAAATGGCTATTTTATATTTCAAATCCATATTGAAATATAAACCAGACATCTCAGCATTTGTAGGTGTCTTACCTCAGTAGAGTAGGGGTCATTAGTCCAGACATACTAAAGCATTAGGTTAAGTTTGAGGTTTAATCTTTATTACTGAAGGGAATTAGCTCTTTGTATACGCTGTGTTTGCTAGAACCAGAGACAGACGATTGCACAAAATTGTAAATAAAACTACAGACATATGGCTTAAGATGGAGAAGCTTATTGTAGTACCAAAAATATAAGTGGCTATCTGAAACCCATTATGATGTATCCAACCTTTAATCAATATTCTAATTATATATTCTGTGTTAAGGTATACTTTATCTGTGAATGTATCTCACTGATACATAGCTTCTTAGCACAATATACTGTCTGGAAAGAAAACCTTGTTCTGATTTATAACCCGCTGTAGGATTTACTCTTATCATATGTAAACATTATGACAGAAGTAGAATGGTCCGTGAACAGGTCTTGTCCAGTATTGCTCATCTGTGATAGCTGGCCACTGTCGAGGGATTTGAATGTTGGACAACAACCTATGAACTTTCATGCTTACGTAATATTAGGTTGGGTAAGCATTTTTCTAAAGTATAAAGCTGTTGAAGAATTCAGTTATGGCAGAAGCATTGTGGGCCTTTGAAGAAGACGCTCTTCAAAGTGTAGGACCTAGGACGCATTCTCTGCCCATCGCTGAGCACTTCTCCAGCTGAAGTTTCCGGACAGATGATGTATATGGTACTAGGGAAATCTTTTTCTTCTTCTATCCAATAGTAAGTATGTAACCTTTATAAGTATTTAACCTTAGTAACCTTTAATCTACAAAAGTGTACGCAATATCATAATATCATACTATTCCTTTGATTCTGTATTTAATCTTTCAAATGATCTATTATAAATAAAATTGCGTTATATTACAAATGGTTGCCTTCTTTAAAGCCATATCCGAACCTTATTGCTAAAAACTTGGCAATACACATGGGCAACTTTCCCGTCTTGCTCTCATGAGGTACGCTGGAGCACAATTGGTGGAAATCACAGGTATGTGATTGTACAAATCTACCCGGTCAGGTAGTTTGTCTGGCCACTGATTCCTTTCTTCTAGAGGTAAAGTCTTCAGCCGGTCTATGACGATATTGTTCATCTTTTCACATAGACCATTGGTTTGAGGATGTTACGGCGTAGTCCGAATCTTCTTACACCCGTACAGATGGTAAAACTCTTTGAACAGCTCGGCTTCAAAAGCAGGGCCTTGATCCGTCAGCATCTTATCTGGGTATCCATGGGGCCTGCAGAAGTATGCTTGAAACGTCCTTGCTGCAGTTTCTGCCATCAGATCCTTGATGGGGGCTACCACCAGGAACCGGGAGTAGTGATCCACCATGGTCAGGGCATAGGAGTATCCTGACCTGCTGGGTGACAGCTTGACATGATCCAGGGCAAAGATCTCCAGGGGCTGGGTGGTCTTGATGGACTGCAAGGGTGCTTTCTGGCTGCTGTAGTCTTTTCTTCTGAGGCTACAAGGTCCACAATCCCGGCACCATCTCTCTATGGAGCTCCGCATACCAACCCAATAAAACCGACTCTTCAGGAGGGTTTCCAGTTTCTTCCAGCCAAAGTGCCCTGCTCGATCGTGGTAGGCCTCCAACACCATCTGGATGTCTGTCCTGGGCACTACGATCTGCCATACCATCTCATGGGTCCTAAGGTTGACATACCTCCGGCACAGCTTCTCTCTATAGATGAACAGCCGGCTTCTCTCATTCCACAGTTGCTTGGCTTGTGGAGGAGCGTCCTTCTCCAGGGAGTAACCTTCCTGGGTTATCAGTTCTTTGATACGGCTGACAACCGGGTCGCTGTCCTGGGTCTCCTTCCAACTGTAATGAGGTAACGGGTTTAGTGTCTTACCGCGATACCTCCTGGAGGTGCGCTGCTCGTGTACCATCCCATTTCTGTGGAAGGCAGGTAGCTCAATCTCCTCCAGGTCATCCACTTCTTCTTCATTGTCCGACTGGTGAGGCATTCTGGACAGGGCATTGTCGTTGGCGTTCTTGTGGCCTGTCCGGTATTTGATGGTGAACTGATAGTTTGACAGTCTGGCCATCCAACGCTGTTCCATTGCTCCCAAATTGGCTGTCTCTAGATGCGTCAAGGGGTTGTTGTCAGTATAGGCCGTGAACTTAGTGGAGGCCAGGTAGTGCTTGAATCGTTCAGTGATGGCCCAGACCAAGGCCAGGAGCTCCAACTTGAAGGAGCTATAGTTTTCTGGATTCCTCTCGGTAGGACGAAGCTTCCTGCTGGCATAGGCTATCACCTTCCTTTTGCCATACTGCTTCTGGCTTAACACAGCTCCTAGTCTCTCGTTGCTGGCATCAGTGTACAGCAGGAAAGGTTGGCTGTAGTCAGGGTAGGCCAGGATTTGTTTGCCAGTCAGGATCTCTTTCATCACTGCAAAGGACTCAGCCTGTTCTTTACCCCACTGGAAGGGGGATTTTGCCTCTGTTGGACTGTCCTACCAGGAAATCTTGCAAAGGCACTGCCTTCTTGGTGTAGTCCTTTACAAATCTCCGGTAGTACCCGACCAGTCCCAGTAACTGATGTACCTCCTTGAGATTCTTCGGTTCTGGCCATTTCTGGATGGCTGTGACCTTAACCGGGTCTGGTGCTACGCCTTCTGGACTGACGATGTGCCCCAGCTACTGAACCTTCTGTTTAAGCAGGTGGCACTTGGAAGGTTTCAATTTCATCCCATACCGGACAATGCTTCAAATACCTCCGCCAGGTGCTTCAAATGGTCCTCATAAGTCTTGGAGTAAACTATTACGTCATCCAGGTATAGCAGCACGGTCTCGAAGTTACGGTGTCCCAAACAGCACTCCATCAATCTCTGGAACGTTCCAGGGGCATTGCAGAGTCCGAACGGCATGCTGTTGAACTCGCAGAGTCCCATCGGGGTAGTGAAGGCCGTCTTCTCCCGGTCCTCCTCAGCAACTGCTACTTGCCAGTACCCACTAGTGAGGTCAAGGGTAGAAAAGTAATTTGCAGACTTTAGTGCAGCCAGGGATTCCTCTATATGGGGTAAAGGGTATGCATCTTTATGTGTTATGCGATTTACCTGTCTGTAATCTACACACATCCTCATGCTTCCATCCTTTTTCCTGACCAGGACCAGGGGAGCTGCCCAAGGGCTACAACTATCTCTTATTACCCCTGCTCTCTTCATATCATGCAACATTTCCTTCTCTTTTTGGTAGTGTGCTGGTGGTATGGGTCTGTAACGTTCTTTGATGGGTGGATGGTCACCTGTGGGTATATGGTGTTGTACCCCTTTAATCCTCCCAAAATCAAGTGGGTGTTTGCTGAATACCTGTTCGTATTCCTGGACCACCCTGTGTACACCTTGTTTTTGATGGACAGGAGTGGCGTCAGTCCCAATATGGAGCTGTTGACACCAATCCTCCACCTGGGTTTCGGAGTCATTGTCCTCCACAGTGTCTGATGAGGTCAAGAACTATACTGTGTGTATGGCATCATCATTCACAGTATACAACCGGGCAACAGTGGCGTATCTTGGTAATTTAACTTCGTCCTCCCCACAATTTAGGAGACGTACGGGTACCCTCCCATTGCGTGCATCAACCACCCCTCTGGCAGTTAAGAGTGTAGGTTTGTGCTCTGAGCCAATGGGCTCCACTACCGCCTGGTAGTTCTGTCCTTGAGACCTATTGCTGCCCTACACCAAATCAGCATTTCACTCATCGGGGGAATCACAATGGGTATCGGGTCTGTCACCCGTACATTACCGATCTCACCACCTGTTAGCTTTACCTGTTGCTGGTACAGGAGGGCTCGTATCTCTCTCTGGAGCACCTTCCTCTGCCCTGGTTTGGCAGTGTCAGCAATCTGTTGGAGCAAAAACAACACTTCTCCCAGTTACCAACAATATTTGTACCAAGTATCATATACAAGTCTGTATCACCAGGATTAGACTCCACTACAATCAGTCCTTGGTCTTTTAGTTCCGCTCTCCCCACCTTCACTGTCACATCCTTAAACCCTACTAGGTTAAGAGAAAGGCCGTTAGAGGGATACACAGAGAGGTTCGGGCTGGTGGCTGGAGTTCATCTACAGACCAGTACCTTTTGTAGAGGACATCAGGTATGATGGTTACCTGCGAGCCGGTGTCCAGCAGGGCAGGTGTCGCAATGCCATCCAGCACAATGGACAGGAAAGGTCTTCCTCACACGAACCGATGGTACCAGTTTCATAGGCCTGGTTGATTTACTCCTGGGTGTCGGCCCTCGGCCCCAGGGTTTGCTCGTTTAAAGGACAGTTCTGCGCTCTGCGACCTGCCTTGTGGCAGCGGTAGCAGATGAAGTCTCCTGTAGGGCGACGTTGGTCGTTGGTCCTCCCACGGGGTGGTGTTGTCCTCCTCCGGGGTGACGTTGTTCTCCTACGGGGTGGCTTTGTCCTCCTTCTTCTCCTCATCCAGGGGACATCTTCAGGGCTGTCGGCCAGTAGGATCCTTCCTTCCGGCTCAGGCTCCGTCTGTAGCTGCAGGGTGCTCAGGACAGTGGCCAGGGTTTTACTTAACTGGCGCACTTCAGAGCGTAGTCTGTCCAGCTCGCTACGAGGCACTGTTTGCATTTTTGTTTCAGCCGTTAATGAAGGAGCAGTGGGCGCTGTGGGCACTGGGGTGGCCCCACCCTGGTAGCGCTGGATAGCAGTATCTGTTGTTTCCACGGACTGCAGACCCTTTATAGCCATGTCCTTAAGGGTGTCAAAGTTGGCATCTGGATGATCTAAGGTCCACCACCGTACAGTTCTGCTCTCCTCCTGGGACCTCAACCCCCGGATGAACTGTTCCGTCAGCATTTTATTTTTATCTTGCATGCTGGCTGGACTAACCTGTTTCAGGGCCCCAGAGCCGTGGAGTACTCAGCAGCCGGGCCTATGGATGCTTGCGGGGGATATTATGGTGGCTGTCCCGGTCCGTGGCCCAGGGAGGTCAACAAAAGGGGAAATATTTACAGGGGATTATAAGAGTTTGTGACGCCACCTGTGGATTGCGGCTAAAGGGAGCCACCGCTGCGGAGAAGTCCTCTGAGGCAGATGTTAGGGCAGCTTATGATGGAACGGCTCCCCACAGGTGGTGCGGGCCTCAGGGCAGCGTGGGGGGTAATGTTTAGCAGTGCAGGGGAGAGACAGCCAGGGCGGTTCAGGAAGAAATGACAGACACTCACACGGGGGTGCGCTTCGGTACCTTTACTGGTGTCGGTGTGGTATGGTCCAGGGTACTCGGTAGGCAGGGTGCATTTCTGGACTCTCCCCAGTGAGCGGGTATAGGGCCTCCTGATCCGTCGCTTCCACTTGCTAAGCTTCTGACCTGCCTGGAGCAGGGCATGGCTTAATTACTGTCTCTCTCTCTTGCACCTGCTGACCTGGTGGTAGGGCCTTCTCTTGGAGATCACTCTCCCTGGACACTGGGGCCTCCGTGACTCCTAGCCCTGGTGCTGTAGTCAGCGTTGATCGACCTGGGACTTGTAGTCCTCCAGGTGTCCGGTGATCCCTACTGGGTATGAAGGAACCCGGAAGGCGCGGACCCGATGTCCGGTATATATTTCGGGGTGAGCCTGGTACGCTCCTCTGCCCCCTCAACTCCTCTCTACTTTTCTCTTTGCCGTCAGCCACACTCGGGGCCCTAACTCCTCATTCGTGCCGTAGGCCTTGGCTCGCCTAAGCACAGCAGCCAGCGTGCTGCCTCTTCACTGGTCTAAGTGCCAGCACACTCTCTCACAACTCCGAACTCAGCTCCTGGCTTCACCTTCCCTATGTATATGTCCCTAATGGGCTCCCTCAGCTGGTGTGAGGTGGAAGGGTGGAAGTGTATGAATGTAGTGAGGGCCTCTTGTGGAGAAGTCAATCCATGCACCCAACTGGGTTGTGTGGCACCTAGGCGTAGCAGGACGCCACATATGGGCTGTAGTCAGGACATGGTAGGAGCCCATACATTCTGCTGCCTCCAAGAATATATACTTGGTAGGAGCCTACAGATTCTCCTGCCTCCAATAATATATACCTGACAGGAGCCCATACATTCTGCTGCCTCCAATAATATATACCCGACAGGAGCCCATACATTCTGCAGCCTCCAATAATATATACCTAACAGGAGCCCATTCATTCTGCTGCCTCCAATAATACATACCCGACAGGAGCCCATACATTCTGCTGCCTTCAATAATATATACCTGACAGGAGCCCATACATTCTCCTGCCTCCAATAATATATACGTGACAGGAGCCCATACATTCTGCTGCCTCCAATAATATATACCCGACAGGAGCTCATACATTCTGCTGCCTCCAATAATATATACCTGACAGAAGCCCATACATTCTGCTGCCTCCAATAATATATACCCAACAGGAGCCCATACATTCTGCTGCCTCCAATAATATAAACCAGACAGGAGCCCATACATTCTGCTGCCTCCAATAATATATACCTGACAGGAGCCCATACATTCTCCTGCCTCCAATAATATATACGTGACAGGAGCCCATACATTCTGCTGCCTCCAATAATATATACCCGACAGGAGCTCATACATTCTGCGGCCTCCAATAATATATACCTGACAGAAGCCCATACATTCTGCTGCCTCCAATAATATATACCCAACAGGAGCCCATACATTCTGCTGCCTCCAATAATATATACCCGACAGGAGCCCATACATCCTGCTGTCTCCAATAATATATACCTGACAGGAGCCCATACATTCTGCTGCCTCCAATAATATATACCTGACAGGAGCCCATACATTCTGCTGCCTCCAATAATATATACCTGACAGGAGCCCATACATTCTGCTGCCTCCAATAATATATACCCGACAGGAGCTCATGCATTCTACTGCCTCCAATAATATAAACCTGACAGGACCCCATAGATTCTGCTGCCTCCAATAATATAAATCTGACAGGACCCCATAGATTCTGCTATCTTCCAGAATGTATGGGCTCCTTCCAGGTCCTGACTACAGCCCATACATTCTGGCTGGCTCACTAGTAAAGACGCTAGAATGCATGGGCTCCTTCCAGGTCCTGCAGTCAGGACCTGGAAGGAGCCAATACATTCTAGTTTCCACCCGAAAATGATGATGTGTGCACACACCCTTAGGGTGACTCGTCACACCCAGTGCCATGGAAAAGTTTAGCAGTTGCCCAATCAGATTCCATAGGTCATAGCAGACAAGAGAGTGAGTTGCACATGTGCGACCATCTCTCCTCTGATAGTGGTGCGAGGCAATGCCCCATTACTGTCACACAAACACAAAAAAAGTATATGGCTCAATGTGCCTGACAGAAGCTGCTTTGGAGGTTGTAATGGCCCCCTTATCATTTGGGCTCCTGTGCAGCTGCACAGGTTGCACCAATCATTTGTCCGTCGCTGGTCCTATATATATACTGCAGATTAGCATCTCGTTTCAGGTGACGGTCAGAAGTTTATCTCAATGGGTGGCAAAATATTGCCCTGTGAGATGCCCGCCTAAAAATTCTGCCTTAGAATGGGACCGAGTGTGTGAAGTGGGATCAGGAGCTGTACCTGGTTCACACACAGTAAACGCTGACTGTCACACAGCTGGCATCTGTCTCAAACAGCAATTGCCGGCGCTAAGCATCAAATGCAGCTGTTAACCATTTAGATTATGCTGTCAATTTCTGACAGCGGCATTTAAATGGAGAAGTTACTGCTAAAGCGATTGTGGGGTACCGATAAGCTGCCGGAGGCCAAGGGAAGGCCTGATCCACTGCCATTTAGGCTTTCCAGTCACATTAAGAGGTGGGAAAAAATATATTGTTCACCCTTCTCGATTTATGGCAGTCCGTGGACATCGGACTGAACTCGGATGTCTACCGAGTGAGATTAGATGTTTTCCACGGACCCATAGACTTGCATTGCCAATTTTGATCCAACACTCGGATGAAAATATGACATGTCACCAATTTATTTTTTTTTCTCCCTCGGATGACTGGGTCAAGTGCACAGCCCAATATAATAACATGGATACGAGGGCTATCCGTGAAAACCAAGGATAACACTCGTCCGATATAATAGGTCGTATGCTCAAACCCTTGCTCTGATTCATTCTCATCTGGACTACTGCAACTCTACTAAATATTCTCCCTTTTACTAAACTCTCCTCTCAAATCCATCCTAAATGCGTCAGCGGGGCTCATATTTCTGTCCAGCTGTTACACCGATGCTTCCACCCTGTTTCAGTCATTGCACTGGTTGCATCTGCTAAAGAGTACAATATAAACTTATCAATATCACCCACAACACTCTCCACAGTTCTGTACCACCCTGCATCTCCTCCCTCACCTCTGTCTACCACCCTATCTCCGTTTTCTGTTATGCTAATGACTGTATCCTGACATGCTCTATAATCCAAACCTCCCACTCAAAATCTTCTCTCATGCTGCTCCAGTTCTCTGAAATGCATTACCCCAAACAATCTGGTTAATTCCCAGTATCCACAGTTTTAAATGTGCTCCAAAACCACATTTCTTTAGACTAGCCTATCACAGTACCTCACTAATCTAATCATTGCCCGTTCTCTCTTCTTAAATTCTTAGAATCTTGTACCTTCTGTCATCTATTCTCAACAATCCGTGCACTCAGTAGCACTTTGTATCTGTCCTTATACAGGTACTGACTGATGACTGGTTCATGAAGCGTTATGTGAATACCCCTATTTATTAGAATGACGACTGGACTATACAATACAAGCCCCTTTTGCTCATCCTGCTATTTTCTAATAGATTGTAAGCTCTTGCGAGCAGGGCCCTCACTCCTTTTAGTTTTTGTTGAATTATGTGTTACGATGTAATGTCTGATATTGTTTTTACAAGTATTGTAAATTGCTGCGGAATATGTTGGTGCTATAAAATAATTATTATTTGCACTCATGTATATTTAGAATATGGAAATTATTTTTTATATTCTAGAGTACTGATATAGCAGCCGCCATATGCTGTGCTATGTTAATAGTGGAGCGCACCACATCACTGTGCGCTAGTAGTGGACTACAGCTGTCTTATTAGTGGCTGCTACATCTGGATTTAGAATATTGTAAGCGTTAATTAATAATATGGAGAAAAAAATGTCTCTGGAGCTCTACACCACGGGCGGACCCTGGGAACTTATTGTAAAAATGTGAATCCTATTCCTGGGAGTACAGCAGTGTTTCTTTACACCTGAATATCTGACAAAAGAGAGAAGTACTGCATAAGGCTAAGTGCCCATGCTACAGAAATGCTGCATCTACCTGGCAGGAAGAAAGGATGCGGATTTTACATGCGTTTTTCTTGCCAGGTAGAAGCGTTTGTCAAGCGTTTTTGCATGCATTTCTGCATGCGGGTTATCAAGCGCTTTTCCAAGCGATATTAGCATTGCTTATAAAAGTGCTTGACAATTTGGTCACACTATGTAAATCCATGCAACCGGCATGAATTTATATAGTGTGGCCAAGTTAATAGTTAAAAAAAAGAATAACAATGGTAAAAAATAAAAAAAACATTATACTCACCTTCTGATGGCCCCCGGTCATTTCTCCGCTGCGTCCTGTCTCTTGTACGGCTCGCGGTGGTGTGAAAGGACCTTTCAGGACGTCATTTAGTCATGTGACAGGTCACGCGACGTTCTATGGTACCCGAGTCCCCTCTTCTCCAGACCCGGGTAACATCCGCACATTGAATCGCTTAATATCCGCATGTGCACATGTAGTCATGCGGATATTAAGCGATTCAATGCAAGTCAATGGCGGCAATTACTCTGCGTGTCCGCAAAATTAATGGACATGCTGCGTATTTTTCCGCAATGATAATCCGCAGCGGAAATTTCCGCAGCATGTGCACAGCACATGCGGATTATCATTGGGGACCATGGGGCAGGTATTACCAAGCGTTTTTTTAAGCGTTTTCGCTGCGGAAATTTGGCGGCAAAAACGCTTGAAAAACACATAGTGAGCACGCAGCCTAACTCTTCAAAGGTGTTGTCCATGATCTGAAACTTGTGTTTTTTGTCTAAAAACAGCACCACAACCTGTCTACAGGTTCTGTGTGGTATTGCAGCTCAGCTCCATTTATTTCAGTAGAGCTGAAGTCCAATGCCAGTCACAATCTATGGACAGATGTGATATTGCTTTTGAAAGAAAACAATAATGTTTTTCTAATCCTGTATGTGAAGATCTGAGGTTGTGGGTTGCAATAATCACTAAGACAAGTTAACGATGCAACAATAGTTCATCTCTTATGACTCGCCCCCTGGGCCGTGGGGCACGCGGAACCGGGCAATAGGGAGACGCTGGGAGTAGTAATGGCGGCCTGGTCCCGCGGCTCAGGGTGGTCAGACCAATGGTAGTCTTCTACTTTAGATAATGTCCGACTACGCCACCCGTGGATTGCGGTTATTAGGAACCGCCGCTGGGGCTGATGATATATGCAGCTGGGATGGTGTGACTCCCCATGGGAAGAGTGCGACCCCAGGGCAGTGTAGTGAATGGTGGGAGTGATGGTGGTGAGAGTCCCAGTACCGGTAGTGCTGGAGGCGCAAAGGAGCACACAGACAACAAGTTACTGTCCAGGGTCTTTACTCACAGTTCATGTGCTCCGGGTCACTTCGGCACCAGTAGTGACCGCCCGAGCCGTGCTGCGTCCACCAGGTGTGGGGCTCGGTCAACTCCCAGGCAGTTCAGAAGTATGGCTCAGGACCCCCTTTTGTCCTTTCTCTGGCCTGCCTCACCAGTGACCCACTTTTGTCCAGCTGCCGCGGACCTGTGCGGTTAAACGTGGGCCCCGTCCTCCGCTGTCCTATATGGTGCCTTCCTAGCAGGTTTGATGAGGTGTTGCACCAATAAATCATCACGACGACCGGTCTTTGGCTGAGGGTAGTTTCTCCTCCACCAACTTGGGATCCGGTACCCTTAATCTGCCTGACCCTTCACCCTGTATTCTCGTGGGTTCTTAGGGTCCCTTCCACCTTCTTGTTCCTGAGCCCTTCTGTTTCTCTGTCTCTTCTTCTCCCTTTCTGTTCCTTCCTGTTCTGTCTTCTCCTCCTTCCCTTGGCCTCTTCTCCAGGCCCACTTCTCCTTCTCCTCTCAGGCCCTGGCCTTTTCTCTAGGCCTGCCTCTGGAGCAGCACTCAGCCTGAGCTGCTGCTCCCTGTCAGCTCTCCTCTCAACCTCTCCTCACAGACTGAACTGAACCAAGACCTAAGATGGTGCCCACCTTTTATACCTCCCTCTGACCATGAGCCCAGGTGACCAGCAACCAATGGGCTCCTTCCTATGCCCAGAGACCCACCCCTATCTGCTCCTACACCACTGGGTTTTCCTCCCCCTCCCCACTCCAGCCAGGGACAGATGCTGTCGTGCCTGCACTTCTGTCTAGTGGGAGCACCGTTGAGCTGTCCCTCGGAAATGGGGTGTGTGTGGTGCATGCAGCTTACTGAGTCCTGGTCCACACTCCATCCTTACCCGGGAGTGGAATATCACACCTCTGGTTTGAGGTGCAATACCCCTGTAGCGGCCGAACCCTCGGGGTGCTACACTTACATCAAAGGTTTTACTACGACTCTAGGTAAATGGCCAAAATACATTGTCCCCAGTGCACAAGATACCCTTCCTGGGGCGGTAGTTCAACTGCCTTTGTACCAGGCGATACTCACTGTTTCCCAACTTTTGGTTGGCTCACAGATTTCGTATCGTCAACCAGTATAGTTTGTATTCACATTCCTCGCTCCTCCAGACGACAAGATAAAACGATAGAAACACAGGTATCCAGTAGCAACAGTCCTTAAGAAAGTTCATCAAATCCAGACGACAGATTCCACAACTGTAGCACATTTATCCAGCCCAGTGATCAACCGATCTTCAAACTCCATAGGCCATTCATCCATGGATCCAGGATCTCAGCCTAGATCCTTTCCCTTCAACGTCATTTCACCAACTTCCTAAACATGGGGCTTTTTTTCCTCCCTTCATGGGAGCATTTGAGGGTCATCAGAGAGGTTCACATACAGCAATTTGAATTGGTTTTAGAAATAATATTTTTCTTTCATATATTTTCACGTTTTGGGTGCAGTTTTTGTTTATGTCCTAGATCATATTTATGACTTTTTAGCATTGTATAAATAAAGGTTACATTTTATTATTAGATCCCTTTATGATTTCTGACTTTTTGAGACCTCTATATAAATTTGACAAATAACCTGCAGATTAACTGCATATCTGCAGGTCAATAGCCATTCTTTCACGTGACAGGTTCCCTTGTAGGGTTGTCGTATGAATGCAATCCTTAATAAACCCAATCCTGTCTATGCTATATATACCCTTGTCCAGATCTATATTATAAAAGTATACAGTTGACATCTATCTGATGGATACATTTTTTGGCCAAACCTGTTTTCTAGCTTGCACGTTATATTCATGCTGCAGTGTGGACTTACTTTACAGAGTGTTTTTTATAGCAGCGTGCTTTAGTAGAGGCATTTCCATGGGGATTTTTCACTTGATGTGATATGCATGTAACATTTTACTGTATATGCCGTGCTGCCAATGTGGTTTTCTGTAAAAAGATGTAGTAAATTAATTATTAAAACACTGCGCTACGACAGCCATCAATTACATCCCATAATGATACAATAACCAGTACAGTTCTATTATCCTCATTAGACAGTGGTGTACACAGTTTATTGTATAGACCTTTGCTGCACAATGGGACAGTGTTCATTTATGTAAAATAATCCATAGATGTGGGACAGGTCCATAGGGATATGTACAAACACCCTCCATATAAATGTGCATATATAAGCTAACACTGCCCCCCTACAGCTTCAGTGGCTGATCTCAGGTGCCCACAGGGAATCAGTGCCCATGTATTGTTATTAGACTTCCATTGTAGTCTTTATTAACACATCTACAACCCTTTGTATTATTCTGAACCTCCATAGAAGTGAATGGAGAAAGCCTATCATGCACAGCCACTTCTATGTTCATATTAACTAGAGATACAGCCTTATCTCGATAGCTGTGGGGGGCTACAGAGGTGGAGCCAACATCTATTAGCCATTTATGGCTTATTCGGTGGATATATCTGAGAGGGAAATAACCCTTTAATTGGGTTATCCACTACTAGACACCAACTATTGATGGGCCAAGGGAGGTGAGAAATCTAAAAGAAATTGATATCTCCAGACCAGCGCTGCATACCCCACCGGTTACATGAGGTTAACAACCGGTGGGGGCAACGCAAGAGTGTTGCAGCTTCTGTTTGGTTGCAGCATTCATATTTCATCTAAGCCAGAAGAAGTAGTGCTCACATGACACCCCTGCCTGATGTTGATGTCAGAATAATGGCGGGATACACAACAATGAGTATAAGAGGGCACTGGTTTGGGAGGTGATTTGGAGGTGATTTGGGGATTTTTTAATATTTTCTCCTTCCTAGGTCCACAAATCAAACCCTACAAGTTCCAGGGAACATAGGTACACAGAACACCCTTTTTGGGCTGTGCATCTTGTCTATATACAGTGGGGAAAAAAGTAAACTGCTAAAAAAAATAAAGGGAACATTTAACCAACAGAATATTACTCCAAGTAAATCAAACTTCTGTGAAATCAAACTGTCCACTTAGGAAGCAACACTGATTGACAATCAATTTCACATGCTGTTGTGCAAATGGAATAGACAATAGATGGAAATTATTGGTAATTATCAAGACACCCTCAATAAAGGAGTGGTTCTGCAGGTGGGGACCACAGACCACATCTCAGTACCAATGCTTTCTGGCTGATGTTTTGGTCACTTTTGAATGTTGGTTGTGCTTTCACACTCGTGGTAGCATGAGACGGACTCTACAACCCACAGAAGTTGCTCAGGTAGTGCAGCTCATACAGGATGGCACATCAATGCAAGCAGTGGCAAGAAGGTTTGCTGCATCTGTCAGCGTAGAGTCCAGAGGCTGGAGGCGCTACCAGGAGACAGGCCAGTACACCAGGAGACGTGGAGGGGGCCGTAGGAGGGCAACAACCCAGCAGCAGGACCGCTACCTCCGCCTTTGTGCAAGGAGGAACAGGAGGAGCACTGCCAGAGCCCTTCAAAATGACGTCCAGCAGGCCACAAATGTTTGAAAGAGACTCCATGAGGGTGGTATGAGGGCCCGACGTCCACAGATGGGGGTTGCGGTCACAGCCCAACACCGTGCAGGACACTTGGCATTTTCCACAGAACACCAGGATTGGCAAAGTCGCCACTGGCGCCCTGTGCTCTTCATAGATGAAAGCAGGTTCAAACTGAGCTCATGCGACAGACGTGACAGAGTCTGGAGACGCCGTGGAGAGCGCATAGTGGGCAAACAACCTTACGCGGTGAAATGAGCTGCATCTTTATCTCGTCCACCTAAAGGGACTGTCAGCACAGAATGACTGTTCAAACTTAGTCCCAACTCTCGGTGCTTAATGACGGGGTCAATCATTTATATACACCTTCCCACCTGCTTGCTTTCCCTCTATCCACACCCTCCTCTTCCTTGATTGACAGCTCTGGCTTCATAGAACCATAGAAGGAAGGAGACAGAGGTAAAACAAGCAGGTGAGAAGGTGTATATAAATGATTGGCCCACGCCGTGATCCATGGAGCGCTTGTACTTGGTTTCAACAGTCATTCTTTGCTGACAGTCCCTTTAAAATCAGTGTTTCCCAAACTCCAGTCCCCACGGCCCCCCACAGGTCATGTCTTCAGGATTTCTATAGTATTGCACAGGTGAGAGAATTCCTGATTCCTTGATGATACTTTCATCACATGTGTAATACTGAGGAAATCCTGAAAACATGACCTGTTGGGGGGAAAACCTGACCTGTTGGGGGCCATGAGGACTGGAGTTTCGGAAGCACTGCCTTAAATGGAGCGGTGCTGCAGTTTTATTATTCAGCGATTAGCAGGATCCCCCAACAATTTCTTAAGAAATGAGAAAATGCAGTCCCTAATGATGTCCTCTGACAATAAGCGGATCACGGACAGCAGATGCATTGGGTTCTGCATTTCTTTGAGAATGGGATGGGGCAGCTTCTGTCTTCTCAGTGATACAATCAGGAAGGAGATGCAGCGTGAGACAATCCCTGTCTAGATCTTTGATCTGATCATCAATACAGAGGGCTGATTGGTGAAGACAGAGGGAAAGGCTAATAAGATTATTAAAAAAACCCTTAGTTTTTCAGCTGGTACTTCCTCTGGGGTCAGTATACCAACCTCATTGACTTCATAGCACTTGCCAGAGTGGGCAGACACGATTTATTGCCTTTACACACGTCACCTCCACACAGGGCGATTCTGGCTACGACGCCTCTGTAGTGATCAAACGTTGAGTCAAACAGCAGGGCTTTAAGAGGGCTGCCCTTTTCAATCTTGGGACTAAAACACAAAAATAAGACATCCTGTTAAGAGGTATAAAGGTAAGTAAACCGCATTCAGTCCGGGGTGATGAATTCCAAAAGACAAAGTTTATTCTGCCATCACATAACGTTTCGACCTGTTCTAGGTCTCTATCAAGTATATACAAAGACATACAGGGATACTGATCCCCCTGGTCAGTGGCCAGAACCCTGTAAATTCCCCTTAAATGGTCCGAAACTGAAACTGTGGGAACAATCGAATCCACTTAGGGTTCAGCAAACTTACAGTCAAGGGTTTGATAAAGTTACCTACACCCTTGTGTCTCCGGAAAGCATAGCGTACGTTCACGTGCTGAAAATGCCGACCAGTGCTGGAGTGAGCAGAGGTCCGCAGCTTATGACACTCCTGCTGTAGTGAAACTACAGATCCCAGCAGGCTGACGGTCTCTCATCAAGTTATTCTGGGAGCCGCAGTTTCACAAATAGTGCTAGAGGATCCATGTCAGAAATATGAGGCTGCCACTAGGGTTTCTCCCACAAATATGTAATCGGACGTGGAGCAGATCTGCACGTGGATGAGCCATATTCTCTATCTGTGAACATACTACTCTCCTTCACTCAGATTCTAAGTGGTTCTGCAGCGCATCTGTGCAGAGCAAGCTGTCAATCAAAATACGGGCCAGGTTTACAGCCGTCACCTCCCATATAGTGAGCGGTGCTGTGATCCAAGACTGTAGCCCCTCCGTGCACAACGATGAGTGAAGGCCGGCAGCTGCAGGGAGGAAAGAAGTTAATTTTCTCCCGGTACCTGCACTATCAATAAGGCGGCCGGGCAACATTGTAACAATATTTATCTGCAGATTAACCCTATACCTGCAGGTACATAGCATTTTTCAAGGTGACAGGTTCCCTTTAATAAAGAGAAGATGGATAGAGCCGCATTAGTGCATACTCACGGTGGAAGCCTCCTGACAACTTCTTGAAGAACACTTTCCACATTTGTTCCAAGCTTCGCCGAGATCTAATAGAAATAAACAGAGAAATTAATTTCTTAATACAGTTTAGAACTCGGCTCCAATGAATCACAAGAAATGAAACCTGTTTGAAGCTGACAAGCAATCAAGCCCCTCCGTAAGCCACACAGAACATGGCTACTTATGTCGTCTGCAGGTGATTAAAGGAACCTGTCATGTTGAAATGGTATAAGATCTGTAGGGGGATGTTGTAGAGCAGAGAAGTTGATCAGACTGATAGACATATCTGTGGGAAGAGAGTCAGTAAGACTTGCATTTTATGCAGAGAAAGTCCTGCCGTATGTACACTAGTCCAGTGGGCGGTCCTAAGTGATTGACAGTTCCCTGTATGACCATGCAGGCAAAGATAGCTGTCAATCACTAGCATGACCGCCCACTGGACTCATCTATACAAACAGCAGGATTCCACTGAATAAATTGATACAGGAAAAATATCTATCTTTGTACTGTGTTAGCCAGTAGATAGAAGAGTATTTAGATTTGAGAGTCCTCATTGGTTGATACCTTTTAATGGCTAACGGAAAAGATGGTAACAAATTGCAAACTTTCCAGACTACTCAGGTCTCAGGTCTGCCTGATGAAAAGGCCTGAGCAGTTTGGAAAGCTTGCAATTTGTTACCATCTTTTCAGTTAGCCATTAAAGGTATCAACCACTGAGGACTCTCAAATCTAATGAATGAATTACAATTTATACTCAATCTTCTCCCACAAACCTATATATCGTTCTGCTCAGTTTCTCATGGGTAAAACCTGTAAGTCTGAATGGGGCTGTAATGTTATTACAATCATGTAAACGCAGATCACAAAATCTTTCGTAAGATCTTTTTTTTTTTAACACTCAAAACCCCTATGGATATTTATGTTTACTAAAGGATTCCTTACCAATTCTTTTGACAGCTCTTCTTTAGGTATGGACACATACCGGCATCCGGCATAAAAACATCTGGAGACTTTTCCTTTTTCTGTGATATTGGATAATCTTCTTCATTTCTAACGCTTTAAATCTTTCAAATTCTTTCCGAAAAATGTATCATAAAGGGACTTCCTCAGGTCAGTTTTGCTTGTGGTTGTGTTACCATTATTTCTGCCAAATGTATCAAAGAGTTGCACGATGTTTGATAAATGTTTATGTAGCACTTCCATCTTTATTTATTTTACTCACTTATATAGCACCATCCTATTCTGCTGCGCTTTACAGACATTATCATCACTGTCCCCATTGGGGCTCACAATCTACATTCCCTATCAGTATGTCTTTGGAGTGTGGGAGGAAACTGGAGAACCTGGAGGAAACCCACGCAAACACGGGGAGAACATACAAACTTCTTGCAGATGTCGTCCTTGGTGGGATTTGAACCCAGGATCCCAGTGCTGCAAAGCAACAATGCTAACCACTGAGCCACCGTGTATCTTTATCCACTGAGCCACCGTGTATCTTTATCCACTGAGCCACCGTGTATCTTTATCCACTGTGCCACCGTGTATCTTTATCCACTGTGCCACCGTGTATCTTTATCCACTGAGCCACCGTGTATCTTTATCCACTGAGCCACCGTGTATCTTTATCCACTGAGCCACCGTGTATCTTTATCCACTGTGCCACCGTGTATCTTTATCCACTGTGCCACCGTGTATCTTTATCCACTGAGCCACCGTGTATCTTTATCCACTGTGCCACCGTGTATCTTTATCCACTGTGCCACCGTGTATCTTTATCCACTGAGCCACCGTGTATCTTTATCCACTTTGCCACCGTGTATCTTTATCCACTGTGCCACCGTGCATCTTTATCCACTGAGCCACCGTGTATCTTTATCCACTGTGCCACCGTGTATCTTTATCCACTGTGCCACCGTGTATCTTTATCCACTGAGCCACCGTGTATCTTTATCCACTGAGCCACCGTGTATCTTTATCCACTGAGCCACCGTGTATCTTTATCCACTGTGCCACCGTGTATCTTTATCCACTGTGCCACCGTGTATCTTTATCCACTCAGCCACCGTGTATCTTTATCCACTTTGCCACCGTGTATCTTTATCCACTGAGCCACCGTGTATCTTTATCCACTGAGCCACCGTGTATCATTATCCACTTTGCCACCGTGTATCTTTATCCACTGAGCCACCGTGTATCTTTATCCACTGAGCCACCGTGTATCTTTATCCACTTTTAACGTCACCAGTCATTCTTAGACCTGTGTAGCTTACCAAGAACAATTTCTAAAAGTTGCAAGAGTGCTGTAAAATAGGAAGCTGCACATTTTTGCGCAAAAATGATGCGTCACAAAATAGTTTCGTTTTTTTTTTAACACCAAAAATTGATGTAAATTCCTCGCTACATTGCCCCTTTTCCAGCCAAATTTTGTAGAAAAAAAAATAAAAGACAAGGTACAGACAGCGAAGTTAAATTTGCCTACAGGAATGATTTTGATCTGGAGCGCATTGTACCCGGATACAGTCACTAGCGGGAATGTCAAACATCTTCTCAATTTGTTTCTCCACCCTCTCCGGATCTGCATTCTTCAAGTCTATCTAAAAGCAAAAGTATAAATACTAATTATTTATCAAAGCTGGACAAAATCTAGAAACCATATAATAAAACGGGCATAAAATATAGTGCTGAACAAGAGTTAGGGAGAGATGTACAACTGGCACTGGCCTTTACAAGGGATTGTGTAATCGTACAAAACTAGCAAAAATGTAAAGTGCCAGTAAAACAAGCAACTTGCAGTTTACCTCTTAGTAAAAATCCTATTCTTTCTCAAGAACGGGGGGAATTTTAATTTCATAATTTTTGTTTAATCAAATAATTTTTATTGAAAAGCTCCAAATACAAATTTTCCATCTTTCAAATAACATACATGACATAGTAATTCCATAGTATAAAACATGCACAAAGTATCTGAACTTCAATTCCCTAACCCACCCTAAACCCAAATCCCAACACTCCAGAGAGAACCATTCTCAGAGCAGTTCTAGAATAACGAACTACAGCATTCGTAGAAGGGGGAAGAAGATAAAAAAGTGACTAACAAAGGGATAACAACCAAGAGAAATTGCTGAATGTTATGTCCAAAGAAATATATCAAATGACACGTAAGATGTAATAAAAAACCTTTATTCGACTATGGTTACAGTGGTAAGAAAAGCACAAGAGTGTCCGCATTCATAAAAAGATATATATATATATGAGAAGCATCTCACCTACATAGGCATATATGCACACATCAGTCATATATAATAAATGGAAGTCTCAGCAATTGATTTACATATATCTATAAGGCACTTAGGGTAGTATAAAATGTCCATGCATAATAATGGTTAGGAGCAAATATAGATCATTGCATAAATATAAAATCTAAGAATAACTACTATCTTTTTATGAATGCGGACACTCTTGTGCTTTTCTTACCACTGTAACCATAGTCGAATAAAGGTTTTTTATTATATCTTACGTGTCATATGATATATTTCTTTGGACATAACATTCGGCAATTTCTCTTGGTTGTTGCATGTTTAGCCGAATGGTCTGCCATTCGTTGTCCATATAGCACACATTCCTTCATTATCTGGATGTTTTATATTGACCAAACTGGTCTCTGATGAAACTCCAATACATGTGGCTATATCCTATGTGTCTGCATATTTAACAAAGGGATAGCAGCGTTTTAATTTTATCATTTACTGCTTGATGCCTGAGCCGGGAAGTGCACGCTTGAAAACTGTTGCAGGCTGCTGTAATCACAGGACACAAGCAAACAGCATGGCATTTCCTATCAGCAGGGAGGAAGTAAAGGGAACAGTAATGAAAGTCTCCTCCTACTCCGCTCCATATTGAAATGAATAGTGTGCATCCTACAAATGCGATGCATATGTAGCACCCCGAGGACTCGGCTGCTACAGGGGTATTGCACCTCGAACCAGAGGTGTGGTATTCCACTCCCGGGTAAGGATGGAGTGTGGGACTGAGCTCAGATAGCTGCGTGCACTACATTCACCCCATTTCCGGGGGACAGAACAACGGTACTCCCACCAAATAGATGTGCAGGTACGATAGCGTCTGTCCCTGGCTGGAGTGGGGAGGGGGGAGGAACATCCCAGTAGTGTAGGGGCAGATAGGGGAGGGACTCTGGGCATAGAGGTAGGAGCCCATTGGGTGCTAGTCACCTGGGCTCACACATAGAGGGAGTATATATGGTGGGCACCATCTAGAGACAGGGAGAGTCGAGTTCAGAGGAGGAGCAGAGCAGAGGAGCTCAGCCAAGAGGGCTGACAGGGAGCTGTGGCTCCGGCTGGGCCCAGCTCCAGGGCCAGGCCTGTAGTGGAGAGGAGGAGGAAGAAAGGCCCAGAGACGCAGGACCAGAGGGAACCCTGAGATCCCACAAGTCACCGGGTGAAGGGTTGGCAGAAAAGGGTACCGGATCCCAAACTGGCAGAGGCAAAATATCCTTAACCAGGAACCGGAGGTCGTGGTCAAGTTTTGCCACGACCCTCACCATATCCACCAGGAAGGCATACCACGAATAGGGTCAGGAAAGCCAGAGAAGGTTTTGCCACCAAGAGGCCCGAGGGAGCCGGACAAAGGTGGATCCCTGGTGGGGACGGCCAGCAGAGAGAGAGAGGGGAGCTCAGGACCACGCTCCGGAACTGCCTGGGGGTTAGCCGAGTCCCGCACCTGGTGAACGCGGTACGGCTCGGGTGGTCACTCCCGGCCGCAGTGACTGAAGCAACATCTGTTAGTAAAAACCCTGAAATTGCATCATACGTTTCTGAGTCTCCTTGTCGCACCATCACTACCACCATCATTCACGTCTGCTGCCCTGAGGCCATACCCCTCCCGTTGGGGGTTATACCATCTACGCTGCACAACCATATTAGCTGCATTCAACGGGTGGCGTAGTCGTACAACACCTACTATTCAAGACACTGCCGCTCAGCTTGACTCCCTGGGCACGGACCGGGTCACCGCCACGAGACTACTACTCCCATCTGATCCGGCTCCGGGTAAGCCCCCGTGCGCGCGATGCCGCACGACACAGAAGGCCCAGGGGCGCGTCACATACAGCAAACAATTGATTTTCCATACACAGGTTTTGAGTTGACCACTGGATATACACATGTGTATAACTAATTACCAGAACTGGAAATCGAAAAAAAAGACGAGCAAGTTTGGGGTGAATCCTGCCTTCATTACTGCATAGCCGCTCATAGAGGGATCGGTACTAGGAACAGCAGGAGTGCCGGCGATGTTCACAGATTTACCTGCTGCGGGACTGAAGGAGTCTGATAGTGTTCGACTCTAAGCTTTTTACCTTGTTTACGACAGGAATAATTGAAAGCTGTGCTTCAAAGGCGAGGAAGAAGTTTGTCACCGTCTGCGCTTGAATACCCTTAAGGGGGGAAAAAATATATATACATATATACAAATACTGAAACATCAAAATGCATTAGAAGATCAAACCTGGTGAAGCGGTAAATGACTTGTCCTCCAGGGATACAGGCTACTGTCATTCAGTAATTATTTAATAGGACTTTTACATTTTATGTGATCACCACGCTAAAATGTAAATGATGAAAACACAACACAACTCCTCACCATATGAAGATATTTTGTGTTTTATAGAACAGCATTTCTGTGGAATAACACGACTGATTTACTGTGTATGCACCATAGCCTTCATTTGATGTCACTTACTGTCACCTGTCACCTTGCCCCAACTCTGCAATCCCCAATATCAGTCCATGACCTCAATGGGGTCACTATAAAGTTCTAAAGAGGACTGGTCATGTCTCTATTAGAAAATAGACAAACTTAGGATAGAAACAATATGAGCATATACCCTGCTATAAGTAAGTAAAAAGCAATAGTGAATATATATAATATAGGGTACTTAGTAAACATGGTTTTTGATTTAAAAAAAGCAATCCCACCCGCACCAAGGTGTACCCAGTCAGTTATGTGAAATATATAATAAAATACACTTTGGTACAATATTAGTGTTTTGTCCCTTTAAATCTGCTGCTACTTCTGTCACCATGGTAACTGCATTCATACTCAGCCAATAGGATTGCTCGGTTTGAATTTGGAAAAAAAAAAAAAGTCCTATATGGTCATTTTGTTCCATCTCATCTGAGTGTGAAGACAGACACCTGCGATCAGCGAGAGATTATAGGTATAAGACGTGATATAATATAACGGACGGAGCCACATCCCATCACATGCACTCAGCAACCACAACTGACAGGAGTCAGCACATTTACCAGACAATAAGTTATTATTCCCCAACACATGATACGCTGAGACACCAGTGGGGGGCGTCGCACTCGTTACATCTCCCATCTGGATGGATCCAGCGACGAGATCCTGATATTTCCCCCCAGCTCCGCTCCTCCATAGGGAATGGCCCAGATGCACGCAGAACGGACCGAAGTGTAATACTGCTAGAACTCTGCATGATATCACATCCTCCATATATACCACATAATAAAGGGGTGCTCCCACTGGGACAGGTCATCACCTATCCAGAGATCAGTGATAACTTGTTCCAACTAGACATCCCCTTTAATGGAAGAGATCACATCTCTAACAGTCAATACGCTACTCATTCCCAATCTTCCCTGGCCCCAGTAATGCCCCTGAGTATATCGCCAATATGAGCCAATCATCAAACCCTCTGCTGACTGTTCCCGATGTTTTATAGATTTTGGATACGTTGCTACAAGAGAAGATATCAGCGGACACCATGGGGGTGGAGTATTCTGCCAGCGATGGAGCAGGTAGTATCCACCAGTCTGTGATATCTGACCTTCCTCCATATTCTGCTGTTACATGCGTTTCTTCAGCTTTACCCCTTCCCGACATAACCAATTTATATTTTTTTCTGTTTTTTCCTCGGCTTTTTCCAAGGGCTATAACTTTTTGATATCTGCCCACATAGTGTGAGGTCTTGTTATTTTGTAGGATGAGCGGTACTTATAAATGACACCATTCATTTACCACATAGTACTAGAAAACGGGAAAAACATTTCAAGTGCAGTAAAAGTGCGAAAAAAAAGCCTGACATTGTTTTTCTGGGAACGGTTTTAACGGCGTACATTGTGTGGTAAAAATGACCTGGTAATAGGATCCTGCTCCTCAGTGTGATTACAGCAAGACCAAACTTCTCCAATAGTTTTGGCAAAAGAAAAAAACTTTTTTTTGATGCTGTCACCGTTTTTTCTGAGACCCGTAACATTTTCATTTTTCTGGTTGATGGAGCTGTGTGGGGGCTTATTTTTTGAAGGGCAAGAGGACTTTATTGATAACATTTTGGGACACATATGTCATGGTCATCGCTTCTTACAGGATTTTCTGCAGTATTGAGGCGAACGAAAAAGTGCAATTTTGTCTTTTTGAATTTTTTTCTGTGTTCACTGATCGTTTTTTTTTTTTTATATTTTGATAGATTGTATTTCTCTGAAAGAGACCATACCACAAAATGTGTATATTTTTATTATCTTATTTTTAGTGGGAGGTGAGTTGAACGTGTGGGGTTTAATAAATATACATATATATATTTTTTTTCACTGTATTTGTATACATCATCTGATTGCTTATGCTATATACAGCGATACCACAGTAATGCTCCATATAGCAAAACCACGGTCTTCTTTACAGCCCAAATGAAGCTTTATGATGACAGGCACGGAGGCTTCAGCAGACCCCCGGATGTCATAGCAGTCCATCGGCGCCCTATGATCGCGTCACAGGAGCGCCGGTGGGAGCATGGAACGACGCGTCCCAATGCTGGCGCGCTGTTAATGCTGCTGTTAGAGATTGACAGCAGCACTGAACAGGTTAACAGTGGTGGGCAGATCTTCGCTCCACTCGCAGCTGTTAGAGGCAGGTCCTGGTTGTTTGTCACAGCCATTATCTGCCATGTAAGGGGTGAGCTGACCCTACTCCGTACACCCACTACTGACTTATACCATACATGTACGGCAGATGTTGGTAAGGAGTTAAAGCGGTTGACCAGCTTTGGGGCCATTTTTTTTTACTTTAATGCAAGTATTTGGGGCGATAATTGATTTCTGTAATTGAGTTTCATTAAAAATGTTGCCTTCTGTAGCATCTGTGCTGCACTGTCTATTGCTGGCTGCAAAATTAGCTAACTGAGAATCTATCAGTGAGCTCCTTAGTCTTAAGGGAGAGTTTGTAGATCTTTCATCTGTTTTTTTTTCCTGAGTGCCTTTTAGCTGATCTATGCCCAAAGAAAACACAAAACTTGAATGTGCAGGGAAACAATAAGTCTGTAATAGCCGGTGAAAAACACTTAATGAAACCTAAATGTAAAAAATTACTTTTAGTAGTAAATACATGGACATGAGAAAATATACACTGCTCAAAAAAATAAAGGGAACACTTAAACAACAGAATATAACTCCAAGTAAATCAAACTTCTGTGAAATCAAACTGTCCACTTAGGAAGCAACACTGATTGACAATCAATTTCACATGCTGTTGTGCAAATGGAAGACAATAGATGGAAATTATTGGCAATTATCAAGACACCCTCAATAAAGGAGTGGTTCTGCAGGTGGGGACCACAGACCACATCTCAGTACCAATGCTTTCTGGCTGATGTTTTGGTCACTTTTGAATGTTGGTTGTGCTTTCACACTCGTGGTAGCATGAGACGGACTCAACAACCCACAGAAGTTGCTCAGTTAGTGCGGCTCATCCAGGATGGCACATAAATGCGGGCTGTGGCAAGAAGGTTTGCTGTGTCTGTCAGTGTAGTGTACAGAGGCTGGAGGCGCTACCAGGAGACATGCCAGTACACCAGGAGACGTGGAGGGGGCCATAGGAGGGCAACAACCCAGCAGCAGGACCGCTACCTCCGCCTTTGTGCAAGGAGGAACAGGAGGAGCAGTTCCAGAGCCATGCAAAATGACCTCCAGTAGAGCCACAAATGTGCATGTGTCTGCACAAACGGTTAGAAACCGACTCCATGAGAGTGGGATGAGGGCCAGATGTCCACAGTTGGGGGTTGTGCCCAATGCCAGACCTCATGTGGCTGGAGTGTGTCAGCAGTTCCTGCAAGATGAAGGCATTGAAGCTATGGATTGGCCCGCCCATTCCCCAGACCTGAATCCCATTGAGCACATCTGGGACATCATGTCTCACTCCATCCACCAACGTCACGTTGCACCACAGACTGTCCAGGAGTTGGCTGATGCTTTAGTCCAGGTCTGGGAGGAGATCCCACAGGAGAACATCCGCAACCTCATCAGGAGCATGTCCAGGCGTTGTAGGGAGGTCATACAGGCACGTGGAGGCCACACACAATACTGAGACTCATTTTGACTTGTTTTAAGGACATTACATCAAAGTTGGAACAGCCTGTAGTGTGTTTTTCCACTTTAATTTTGGGGGTGACTCCGAATCCAGGCCTCCATTGGTTAATAAATTTGATTTCCATTGATGATTTTTGTGTGATTTTGTTGTCAACACATTCAACTTTGTACAGAACAAAGTATTCAATGATAATATTTCATTCATTCAGATCTAGGATGTGTTATTTAAGTGTTCCCTTTATTTTTTTGAGCAGTGTATATATATATTATAAACAATTACTGCAGCTTTAATGCTATTTATTACGTCTCAGGAGGAGGACGGAAGAGGAAGAGGACGGAAGAGGCGGAGGACGGAAGAGACGGAGGACGGAAGAGGCGGAGGACGGAAGAGAAGGAGGACAGAAGAGGAGGAGGACGGAAAAGGAGGAGGACGGAAGAGGCGGAGGACGGAGGAGGCGGAGGATGGAAGAGGCGGAGGACAGAAGAGGCAGAGGACGGAAGAGGCGGAGGACGGAAGAGAAGGAGGACGGAAGAGGAGAAGGACGGAAGAGGAGGAGGACGGAAGAGGAGGAGGATGTAAGAGGAAGAGGACGGAAGAGGAGGAGGACGGAAGAGGCGGAGTACAGAAAAGGCGGAGGATGGAAGAGGCGGAGGACAGAAGAGGCGGAGGACGGAAGAGGCGTAGGACGGAAGAGGAGGAGGATGGAAGAGAAGGAGGATGGAAGAGGAGGAGGACGGAAGAGGAGGAGGACGGAAGAGGAGGAGGATGGAAGAGGAAGAGGACGGAAGAGGAGGAGGACAGAAGTGGAGGAGGATGGAAGAGGAGGAGGACAGAATAGGAGGAGGAGGACCGAACTGCATCTTAAGATCCCTAGGGGGAAAGGGATGGTAGTAATATAGTGTAGTATATCCATATTAGTGTAATATGAGTAATAATACTAGTGATAATAGTAAGAATGTAATAAAATAACAGTAGTAATAGTAGTAGGTAGAATAGCAGTGTGATCCAGGGTCCTAGGACTGATCGCCTTTTCTCGGGGTCAAGAAGGAATTTTTCCCCTGTGACACAAATTGGCTGAAGGTGTCCTGGGGTTTTTGCCTTCTTCTGGATCAACACTGTAGGTATAGGGCAGTATTAGTAGTGATAGGAAAGAAGAAGAATACTGTAATAAGATAGCACAATGTAATAATAAACATATCAAATAGATTTATAAAAACAAATTAAAATAACTCCAGTAGTACAATAATTAGTGTAATATTATATAACTTGTAATAACATTATTAGGTTTGATCCAGGGTCCTAGGACTGATCGCCTTTTCCCGGGGTCAAGAAGGAATTTTTCCCCTGTGACAAAAATTGGCTGAAGGTGTCCTGGGGTTTTTGCCTTCTTCTGGATCAACACTGTAGGTATAGGGCAGTATTAGTAGTGAGAGAAAAGAAGAATAATACTGTAATAAGATAGCACAATGTAATAATAACCATATCAAATAGATTTATAAAAACAAATTAAAATAACTCCAGTAGTACAATAATTAGTGTAATATTATATAACTTGTAATAACATTATTAGGTTTGATCCAGGGTCCTAGGACTGATCGCCTTTTCCGGGGGTCAAGAAGGAATTTTTCCCCTGTGACACAAATTGGCTGAAGGTGTCCTGGGGTTTTTGCCTTCTTCTGGATCAACAGCTTTAGGCATAGGGATTTTAGTAATACCATTATTAGAATCACAAGAATAATAAAAAAAAAATAGAATTACATTTTTTTAATTAGTTTTATAGCAGTTACAATTAATTGCATTAATGCAATAATAATAAATAGTAAAAATGGTGGTAATAATAATAATACAAAAAACTAGTCCCAGTTAGTAAGTTAGTGTAATGTTAGTGTAGGGACCCATCTGAAGAGGTCGCCTTGACGTTGGCAGATGGGCTCGCACAATTTGCTCAAAATGTGCGCTAAGAACCTCATATTTCTATGTACAGGAGATCTAGCAGTAATACCATTCAGGAGATAGATATCTGTGTACACACATTTTGTTATATACTTTTGTGCAGCACACAGGGCAGGTATACAGGCACAGGGCGAGAGTGTTACAGTGATATTATAACTCGGCCTTAAGGATAAAATGCTGATAACTACAGATCCTGCAAACACATCCGAAACTAGACCTTGTAAATAACTGGTTCCCAGCTAGTGGTAAATATGTACAGGGCAGTCCGGTACCAAGACCTGCTCTATAGGACACATTATCATCAGGTAGGACCTGTCAGGGCTCTTACAAGATCAGCAGCAGAAGTGTGGCTGTATAACACAGTCCTGTTCCGGCCTCAGCGGCCCACAGTGGAGCCAACCCTGATCCTGGCAGCTTAATCCATTGTATGACACAGTAGGGGGCTTCCACAGCATTTAGGCACTTTAGACAGGAGAGGGAGGCATGATCATGGTGCCAATGAGTTTCTATGGCAGCTGAGATCTAACAATGGATCCCATGACGGCCATCTTACTGCTCCTATTAGACCCCGGCTGAGGAAAGGTCTATGAGGACACCGGTCAGACTTATGTCGCCTGCTCTGCACATATTAGAAATACCTAGGGCTGATTAGTTTGCCATTTGTAAATCTGATCCAGCAGCGCTGGGCTACCACTGACGTGATCAGGGCTATTGAGCTCCTAGATTGGGCAGAGGAGCTCAGTATTCAGCAGGAGCTGGCCGAGGAGAGCGGAGCAACTTGCATAGGGCTGCTGCACAAGAAGCAACTTACAAGGTGGAGATTTACCCGGAGACGCTGTGCTCGGGCTGTGATCTGCTGTGCAGGCTGCATAGTAGATGCCTCCAAGGACCCGAACTTCACCCCTAACAGGCACAGCAGAGCTCGGACGGCTGCAAGTGAACAGAGAGCGGCTGATTAGTAACTGCTGTGTCTCCTGCAGCTCAGATAAGAGCTGCACAGAGCGGGGGCTCAGTAATGATGAATATGGGAAGTGTCCGCCCCTCACATGCCCTATATGCGGCCTCCAGAGGTAAAGTCTCCCCTGTAACCAGCGCCTCCTCCCACCTTCTCTGCTGGCATGCTCCATTACTTAAAGGGGATGTCTGAAGAAAACAAGTTATCACTTATCCACAGGCTCGGTGATCACTTACTAATCGTGGGGTCTGACCGCTGCGAGCCATCGTCTGATCGGGAAGGAGTGGAAAGTCAGGGATCAACTGCAGCTCCATTCATTTTCTATGGGGCTCCGGAAAAGCCGAGCTCAGCGCTTGAATGCCACATAGGGAATGAATGGAGCGGATCCTGGAGCAATAGCATGTCCTCCTCTCCTCAGCTTTCTGTCTGTGTAAGTGGCTCAGCCCTTGTCTCCCCTTCTGCTCCGGCTTCTGTGCTGGTCCTTGTGAGGAAGAGGAAACCCTCTGCCCTTCTGCTCCAGCTTCTGTGCTGGTCCCTGTGAGGAAGAGGAAACCCTCTGCTCTTCTGCTCTCAGTCCTCTGCGACTTTTCACAATCGCTCAGTGCACCCATTATATGTAATAAGGATCATTCTTCATCCCTTGTCCAGCTTTCATCCCCCCCAGTCTGACCAGCAGACAAGATAATAAACATGTGAGCGGAAGGTTCACAATTATTAGATGTGTTGTGAAAAGTATCCACAGCATTATCCAGAGAAAACTGCAGGGTGACCGCTTGTGAAACCAGCACAAAATCCAGCGGACAGCGCTTCCCTGCCACCCCGCCGGTCTCTGTATCCTGGCATTCAGCTATTCCATTTGGTGCTTATTCTGGGAGGAAAACAAAAATGTGATGTTCTTACACAGACGCCTGAAGACTCAGCTTTTCATCATCCATGTTGGGCTGTTGTACGACGTGTGGATTACTCTGCTTGTTGGATTCTTGCATTACCACAAACACTGCCTTTATTTTGTGATTTCTGTGCCGCTTCCCACTTCTATTGGCAGTGTGATATATTAGCACGTGAGGGCTGCCACAATCATGTGTCAATAGGTTATTGCTGGAGGCCGTGATATAGAGACCGTCCTGGACCAGGGAGGAGTTGGTACAGAAGCACCTAGAGAGGGGGGTACAGGGGCTTCATTTCAATTTTAAGCTTAGCTGGATTGTGTTTAGCTACAAGAATGGAAAGTAAAATAATAAAATCTTAATTTTTTTTTTCTATTTGGCAAAAACGTCCATCAGAGGTTTGGCCACTACCGAAAAGTTTTTGATGAACTTACAGTAGTAGCTGGCGAAACCCAAAAGCTTTGTAATGCCTTTAAGTCCTGAATATAATACCAATCCAGTACCGTCCGGACTTTGGCCAGATCCATGCAAAAACGGTGTATGATAAGAAATAACCCTGAATGGAGAACATACATTTCTCTGGTTTGACAAATATTTTATTATCTTTGAGTATCTGTAAGACCTGCCTGACATGTACCTGATGTGACTAGAGGTAAATAAATTAATATGTCATCAAGATTGGTTTGTTGTGATCTACCTGCTAGATGACTAAAAATGTCACTAACAGTGTTGAAAGAAAGCGGGAGCATTAGTCAACCCAAATGCCATCACAAGCTTTTCATAGTGCCCCTCAGGAGTATTGAAGGCCATCTTCCACTCATCTCCTCAATGTGAATGAGATTATAAGCCCCCCTGAGGTCTAGTTTAATCAAATCGTAGGAGCCAAATGGTTTTCTAAAGAGGTCCGGGATGAGAGGGAGAGGATATGCATCCCAGACCGTGATCCGATTAAACTCGCGAAAATCAAGGCGGGGGCGCAACCCCCAGTCTTTTTTTTTGACAAATAAAAACCCCACTGCAACGGGAGATGAAGAACGTCTTATATGGCCCAATGGTAGACTTTCAGTGATCTAGTTTTTCATGGCCTGCCTCTCTGAACCAGAGATATTATATAACCTGCTTTTTTGGCAGCTTGGCCCCAGGAATAATATTAATGACGCAATCATAAGGATGATGGGGAGGAAGCTCTTGACACCCCTGTTCAGAAAACACATTCCTGAAATCAGATCCACCATAGCTATCCGAGTGACCAAGCAGTGTTCTTGACAATACTCGCTCCATTTTACCACCTCCCGAGTCTGCCAGTCTACGGCTAATTGCCTGACTCGCCCCACAGGGCCGTGGGGCACACCGCAGCCGGGTCTTATGGCGGCTTTTGGGGAATATCACGGTGGCTGGCCCGGGGCGGTCAGTGCAAAAAGGATTATTTATAGGATTTGTCGTGACGCCACCTGTGGTGTCTGGTGAGTATCACCAGCGCTGCAACAGTCCTCTGAGGCAGATGTTAGGGCAGCTAGAGATGGAACGGCTCCCCACAGGTGGAGCGGGCCTCAGGGCAGTGTAAATAGATGGAGGGTGCGCTGGGCGTTGTAGTGCAAGGAGGGAAATGGCACCAGTGAAGGAATAGACGGAGGCAACTCAGTGCAGTCGTCCAAGATTTTATTCACAGTTCTGCAGGCAACGCACAAGTGCACGTTACAGGTGAAGGCCTCCCACGTCGCGCCGTGTTCTCCCTGGCAGGGGTTCAATCCTTCCTCAGGAAGTTTAGGAATGCTTGGCAGAACCCCACTTTCTCGTGTTCCTACTTTGACCGTCTTCACAGTAGGTTCTTCTCCCTGCTGCCCTGTGCTGCCCACTCTCAATCCCGCTCGGGTATGCTGAAGTCCTTCCTGTACGTCGGATCCGGGACCAACCTGACCCCCTGGAGATTAGATTAGAATGCGGCAACCGATCCCTCTGTCTTCTGGCCGATGCGGGGCGTACGGGTGCTGTCCTGCACGCGCCGTACCCCTGGGATCCATTCTTAGAATGGAGCCTACTCCCTGCTCCCCTCCGGGGCCTCCATCCTGGACCCTACTTGTGGAGCAGAGCTCCTGCTGAGCCTCTGCTCTCAGACAGTCCTCACTGACTGTCTGTACTGTACTGACTGACCATTCTGTTCTGAACTGCCACCCTAAGATTGCTTCCCATTATATACCTACTGTGTGCTCCTTCTAACTGCTTCCTCCACCCACACCCACTACTGGTTCCCCTTACCTTTGGGTTTCCCCCACTCCAGCCAGGGACAGGGCTCAGCAGCTGCGCTCTGCATGTTGCCCTTCCAGCCGGCCTGGAGCAGTGTAATGTTGGATGCAGGTGTTTTAGGGGGTTCTCTGCAGCACTCCCATCTTACCTGAGTGAAGGGAGACACCACATCTCTGGATGAGGTGCAGTACCTCTGTGGCGACTGATCCCTCAGGGATGCCACATGCCCACGATGCAGAAATGCTCCGGATTAATCTTGAGTGTTTCTGCATCTCCCTGGCAGAAAAAACCCATGCAGATTTTCCATGCATTTTTCCTGCCAGGCACAAGCGTAAGTGAAGCGTTTTTCACATGCATGTCCGCATGCGGGTTGCCAACCGCTTTCCAAGCAATTTTAGCATCACTTGGAAAGTGCTTGACAACTTGGTCACACTATATAAATCCATGCAACCGGCATGGATTTATATAGTGTGACCAAGTTAATAGTTGAAAAAAAGAATAAAAATGGTAAAAAAAAAAAATAGAATTAGACTTACCGGTAATTCTGTTTCTAAGACCCTCCATGACAGCACACCTGGAGGTAGCCTCCCCATCCTAATTAGGGACAGGAAAACAAGAGGTTAAATAGCCCCTCCCTGCTACAATCCCCAGTGTTTTCAAAGGACCACACAGTATGAATGCTCTAAATATTTATTAACACTAAGGATTTTTCCAATCAATAAAGAAATGGAGGGAACTACCCGTGAGGTTGTGGAGGGTCTTAGAAACCGAATTACCGGTAAGTCTAATTCTATTTTCTCCAATCCCCTCCATGACAGCACACCTGGAGTAATACCAAAGAATGAATTTTAGGGAGCGACAACAGCCTGAAGGACTTTCCTTCCAAATGCTAAGTCTCTATTAGATATTACATCTAGTCTATAATGTTTAGCAAAGGTATGGACAGACGACCATGTAGCTGCCTTGCAAATCTGCTCAATGGATGCACTAGCTTTTTCCGCCCAGGAGACCGACATAGCTCTAGTAGAATGAGCTTTCAAGGATTCCAGAGGAGGCAAATCTTGAACTATGTATGTTTCACAAATTGCTTTCTTAATCCAATTTGCTAGCGTATTTTTGCAATTTTCTTTCTTTTATTGGGGCCTCCATATTGGACAAATAGGTTCTGATCCTTCCTCCAGGTTTCAGTCTGCCTCAAATAGCGGATTATAGTCCTCCTTACATCCAACGCGTGGAATTCTTCTTCCTTGCTATTTGACGGATTTAGACAGAATGACGGAAGAATTATGGGCTGAGACATATGAAAATTAGACGACACTTTAGGTAGAAAAGAAGGATCCAACTGGAGGATGATCCTGTCCTCCAAAATACGACAATAAGTCTCTCTGATAGACAGGGCTTGGATTTCACTCACTCTTCTGGCTGTAGTCAGAGCTATAAGCAATGCCGCTTTCCAAGACAATTTGTCTATGTGTGCCTCCGCTATTGGCTCAAAAGGATGCATAGTTAGGCCTCTAAGAACTACGTTGAGATCCCAAGGTGGAACTATTTTAGCTCTTGTTGGATTAATCCGAGAAGCAGCTATCATGAACCTCTTAATCCATCTGTTTTGGGCCAAATCAGCATCAAAATAGGAACTTAAAGGCGAGACTTGGACCTTCAGCGTGCTTGGTCTTAATCCTTTAGACAGACCGTTCTGTAGGAAATCCAAGATTCTGGCCACGTCAGGCCGAAAGGGATCTAATGGACGAGGCTCATACCACAGCTTGAAAGCTTTCTAGATTTTTCCATAGATGGAATTTGTGACTGGTTTTCTGCTTTTCTGCAGTGTATGTGACTCACCCCCAGGGGTGTCGTGGGGCACCCGGCAGCTGGGCCTAAGACTGCCTGCGGGGATTATCGCGGTGGCTGGCCCAGGGCGGTCAGTGCCAAAAGGAATTATTTGTAGGGAATTTGTCGTGACGCCACCTGTGGTGTCTGGTGAGGATCACCAGCGCTGCAACAGTCCTCTGAGGCAGATGTCAGGACAGCTTGAGATGGAACGGCTCCCCACAGGTGGAGCAGGCCTCAGGGCAGTATAAATGATGCAGGTTGCGCTGAGCATTGTGGTGCAGGGAAAGCGATGGCACAGCAGGAGTAACGGACAGAGACAGGGGATTTGCTTCATTACCTTTACTGGTACAGCTGTTAGGTACGGTCCAGGGTACTCCAGATGAAGGGCGCACTTTTGGACTTCTCCCCAGGGAGCGGGTATAGGGCCTCCTGCTCCGTGTCTGTCCCTATCTATGCTCCTGGTCAGCCTGCAACTGGGCCTAGCTTATGTGTCCTGCTTTTACTTCAACTGATGCTCAGAAATAGGACCTCTGGTTGGTAACCACTTTCCCTGGACGTCGGGGCCTTCGTGGTTCCTGATCCTGTGTGTGTCTAGCCTTCAGGTTTGCCAGGGACTTGTAGTCCTCCTGGGATTCCGGTTATCTCCACTGGGTGTAAAGGGTCCCTGTAGGCGCGGACCCAGTGTCCGGTAGATATAATGGGGTGAGCTTACTGTGCTCCTCTGCCCCCTTGGTTTCACCCCCCTTTTTCTCCTCGCCGTCAGTCACACTTGGGGCCCTCACTACTAGGCAGCTGACGTGCTGCATCTTCACCGCTATCTGAGCGTCGGTACGCTCTCAGGCTCTCTCTCAGCCTACCTGCTCTGCTCTGACTCTGAGCACTCACTAATCCACTGAGCTGCCTGGCTCCACCTTCCCTATATATATCCCTATCCGGGCTCCCTCTGCTGGTATGAGGTGGAAGGTAGAGGTGTTTGTATGTAGTGAGGGCCTCTTGCGGAGAAATCCATCCATGCACCCTTCTGGGTTCTGTGGCACCAATGCACAGCAGGGCGCCACATTTGGATCACCTGTACTGAGAAGCCTCTGACTTTTCAGAAGGCGGTCTCAGAAGCCAAGCTGCTAGAGCCAAATTCTGAGGGGCCGGATGCAAAATCTGGCCCTAATGCAGCAGATCGTGGATTCGAGGAAGAATCAATGGATCCTCCATTCTTAGACTGCTCAATGTTCCGAACCATGCTCTTTTTGGCCACATTGGAGCTATTAGGATAGTCTTGACCCCTTCCGACCTGATTTTTTGTAAAGTCCTTGGTATTAACAGAATCAGGGGAAAAGCATTAGCGAGCCCAACTTTCCAAGGGTGAGCGAATGCATCTATCCCTGTTGCTGAATCCTCGGGGTTCAAAGAGAAAAAAGCTCTTACTTTTGCGTTTTCCTGGTTCGGAAACAGGTCCACATCTGGGTATTCCCACTTTTGAACAATCATCTGAAATATCTTCGAGTTCATGCTCCACTCCCCTGGATGAATGTCTTTTCTGCTCAGAAGATCTGCATGATAGCTGTCGGAGCCCCTCAGATGCAGAGCCGATAAGGATAGTAGATGATGCTCCGCCCAGTGGAAGATCCTTTCGGAGATCATCTGTAACCTCCTGTTTCTTGTACTTCCCTGATGTCTCAAGTGGGCTACAGTTGTCATATTGTCTGAGTAGACTCTGACATGTGGCCTCTGAAGCACAGTATTGGCTGCCCATAGGGTTTCTTCCACCACTTTCATTTCTCTTAAGTTTGAGTACTGCTCTGCTATTTCTTGCGACCAGACCCCTTGGAAGGCCACGTGGGAGACTACTGCTCCCCATCCCCTTTTGCTTGCGTTTGTTTTGACGGATAACAAGGGAAGTTGAATCCATGCTGAACCTTTCTCCAGATTTCCTGGACAAAGCCACCAATTTAAAGATGCTTTCACCTTCTCTGGCAGATGAATTCTGTTGGAGAGGGAACTTGGAAATCTGTCCCAACAGGAAAGGATGTAGTTTTGAAGGATCCTTGAATGCACTTGAGCCCAAGGTACCGCCTGAATAGATGAGGTCATGGACCCGAGGACGGACATGGCGAATCTTAATGACACTCCGCTCTGGTTCTTTAGTGCATAAACTTTCGACCTCAACTGAATCTGCTTCTCTTTTGGCAGAAAAGAGGCTTGTTGCTGAGAATCCAGGAGAATTCCCAAGAAGGTCTTCCTGGTGGAGGGAATCAGATCTGACTTTTGGTAGTTTATCAACCATCCCAAGGATTCCAGGATCTGGAGGGTCATCTGGAGGTCTCTTTCCAAACTTGAAACCGAGGGAACCATCACCAAAAAATTGTCTAAATATGGGACGATGCAGATATTCAGTTTCCTTAGATAAACCTACTACCTCTGCCATGAACTTTGTAAACAGGCGGGGTGCTGAAGAAATGCCGAAGGGGAGTACATTGAATTGAAAATGAAGTACTCTCGGTTCTGAGTTACAGCAAATCTGAGAAATTTTCTGTAATCCGGATGAATTGGCACGTGGTGGTAAGCCTCTGGCTGGTCTACTGTTGCCACGACAAATCCTTCTCCAATCAACGGAATCGTGGACTTTATTGACTCCATCTTAAACCTTCTGTATTTCACATATTGGTTGAGATGTTTCAGATTGAGGATTATCATGTAAGAACCTGAGACCTTCCTTAGCAGAAACACCCGAGAATAGTGTCCTTCTCCTTGTTCCATGCGAGGCACTGGTGAAATGACTCCTGCGTTTTGAAGCTTCTGAAGACCTAACATTAGGAGCCTGTGTAATCTTGTTGATGGTAAAGATATTACTTCTATCCCTCTTGGAGGGTAGATGGTAAAGTCTGTTTCTGCTCCAACCGTCACCATGTCCAGTATCTTCCTGTCTGAAGATATAAGCTGCCATTGAGGAAGGAAGCTCGCAATTCTGCCTCCTACCCTCTTGGCGTCATTGTCTGTCCTGCCTAGAACCTTGAAAGATATTCCTACCTCTTCCCCCTTTTGTGTAACTCCAGCGACCAGTTTTACCCTTGCCTCTGTACTGAAATGCTTGCTGCTGTTGTTGTTGAGGGGGAAGAAATGGTCTCTTTCTGAAACTTTTTGGATTCTTTGGCTCTGGCAGAGACTTCTTCTTGTCGGATGCTTTCTCCAACAACTCGTCTAGGACCGCCCCAAACATATACTCTCCTTTAAATGGAATGGAACAAAGCTTAGATTTTGATGCGTTGTCCCCACTCCACATCTTCAACCACAGAGCTCTTCTCGTAGAATTTGATAATGCTGCCGATCTTGCCGCAATCTTGACCGACTCCGCCAAGGCATCCGCTAGGAATCCAGTGGCCTTCTGCAGAAAAGGAAGAGATGATAGGAGGTCCTCTTGAGTGGTACCTTTCCAGAGATATTCCTCTAGATGTTGTAGCTAGAGAAACATGGAACGAGCTACACAAGTTGAAGCGATATTAGTCTTCAGTGAAGCCACCGATGTTTCCCATGCCTTCCTTAGAAGGCTGTCCATCTTCCTATCCATAGGATCTTTGAGCTGTGACGAGTCTTCAAAGGGAAGGGTTGTTTTCTTCGCAACCCTTGCCACCTGTACATCAACCTTCGGGACTTCCATCCATAGCTTAGCCACCTTTTCATCTAGAGGAAATCTATCCTTCATTTCTCCTGCCATACTAAGCCTTTTCTCAGGTGACTCCCATTCATCCAAAATAAGACTCCGAATGTTGTCATGCACAGGGAACACTACCTTCTTGGATTTCAGACCGCCAAACATTTCATCCTGAACTGTACGAGTTTCCTTCTCCTCTTCCACCTGCATCGTGTCTCTCACCTGCGACAACAATTCCTCCATATTCTCAGATGAAAAGTAATATTTCCTATCTTCCTCATGATCTTCACTTAGGACCCCTTCTTCCGGTTCCTCCATAGACCCTAATTCTGAATCAGAGGTCTCTCTAACCGTATATTTTCTCCTTTTGGGGGGAGATGGACCTTCAGCTCTGGCTTGTGAGAAGGAGGCTAGGGAAGATTGTATTTCCTGCCGAACCATTCCCCTGACTTCTTCCATAAGGGAAGGCTGTTCTTCCTTCACAATGTTGTCAGTGCATTTCCAGCATAGGGGTTTCTTATGCCCTGAAGCCAGCTTTTTTATACAGATGGCACATTTGCGAACTGTAGAGCTTTCTCCCACTGTCGGTGCAGGATCCTTGTCTCCCTAAATTAAAAATAAAAAAAGGGGAGATTTAAAATATATTTAGGATCCTGCTCAAAAGAGAGTGGGGAATAACCTAGGACCTAGTACTTACTGGGTCCGGGTTAGCGCTGGGCTCTGCAGACGCAGGCTGTGGAACAGCACCCTCCATAGTAGCAGAATATTCTGTCCTACCTTAATGGAGTCTTCTCATCTGGGTCTTTTATAGGGGAGACCGAGATCCAGTGCCAAATTTTCACCTATCCGGTGAAGGATCCTCATTTTCAGGGCAACCCGCGGCTTCTCCTTTTGAATTTCTTGCCGCGGCCCCATGCGTTCCACGGTGGAACGCACCAGAAGTGACGTCCCGCAGGCCAAAAGCCTGACTGCCGGCACGCCGCCATGGAAGACAGAGGAGACTCCGGCCGGGGAGCTACAGGAGGCCCCCAGCCCCCAAAACCCTACTCGGCTTTACACGCAGGCGAGTGTGTGTGTGGGGGGTCCCGCTCTCAAAGAGACACGGGAGCTGCAAAGGAAGGAAGGTCGGAGGCGATCGCTCCCTGCAGCCCAGCAGGTAAATTTAATAGGGCCCTGCTTGCTGGCCGCAGGCACCCCAGTTTACCTCTTCATCCCATAGGGACAGGAAAACACTGGGGATTGTTGCGGGAAGGGGCTATTTAACCTCTTGTTTTCCTGTCCCAAATTAGGATGGGGAGGCTACCTCCAGGTGTGCTGTCATGGAGGGGATTGGAGAAAATAACATTATACTTACCTTCTGATGGCCCCCGGTCTTTTCTCCACTGCGTCTGGTCTCTTGTACGGCTCGCGGTGGTGTGAAAGGACCTTCCATGACGTCATTTAGTCATGTGACAGGTCACGCGACCACCGTGACCTGTTGAACATCCGCAACAAGACCACAGAGAAACAAATCAAGAAGAAACGTCACACTCACCGGAGTGTTGATCAGGTTCAGGAGATACTTCTTTCCCTCCTAAGTGTAAAACAGAGACGCAGTCTGGGCCTTCACCGTAATCCCGCGCTCCCTCTCCACCTGCAGCTTGTCCAGAACTTGCTTATTGGAGGAGGCTTTTGGAATACACCCTGAGGGAAGGAGCGAGACACCAGAATCCACACTGTTAGCTCGTAGTGGCAGTGTCTCCCTCCATACTAGTCTGTCAATGGTAGCTTGTTTCTGTGTTTTATATATGTATTTTAGGTGTGTAAACCCTCTTCATGTGTACAGCAGCCTGGAATGAACGCTGCTTAAAAAATAAATTATAGAGTAAGGCCTCATTCAGACTTTCATCAGCTTTGTTTTGCATCCGAGAAGTTCTAAACTTTGATTTGGATCAAAATCCAACAGGTCAACGTGTTTCAGTGAAAAATACGCGGTCCGCAGAAATATGTGAACAGATCTAGACTATAATAGATATGAGTTCTGTGAAAAACATGGATCGAGCTCGTACGAAATCCAACATTTCATTCTATAAATCTACATAAATTAAGTAACGTGCCAAATTGCTTTTTTCTTGGTTTATGTTTTGCGTGTACGGAGGGAAAGTTCCCAGTGCTAGTGTCTAGCTCACTGATTTTCCTTGCTTGGTGCCTGATGTCCCAAAAAACTGACAGTGAGCTATCAATCAAGATAAAGAGGCTGGTTCTGGGCAGGGAAGCAACCTTGGAAGGTTGAGGCTTGGTTAGTGCTCCGTTACACCCAGAGCACTCAGAAATGCAGCAACAGATAAAAGATATAGAGGTGTTTATGGATTTAGCTTTCCAAATCCTGCATGGTCATGAATGGGAATTGGAGGGAGAGGTATATCTGATGGATTCCCTTAAATTGTTAATTGGCAATTACAGTTCTCATAGTTGCATATTACTTAATCATTAGAGCTACAAAAATTTGCACTTCAAGCACCAGTAAAACAGAGGCCAAAAAAGATTCCTTAGAGGCATCTGGTCACTATTAGTGATGATCGAGCGTGTTCTATCAACCCCTTCGGCGAGCATGCTCGGGTGCTCGCCGAGTATTTTGGCATGCTTGGCATTTCTTTTAAGGTCGCCGTGCCTGCAAGTGCCACGGCTGTTAGACAGCGTGCTCGCTGAATGGGTTCATAGAACACGCTCGATCATCACTAGTCACTATACATTAGTATACAATAAAAAACAACATATTACATAGTGAATAACACAGATGTGGCACCCAGGGGATGGGGACTACTTGGCGCCCGGGCCTTAATGCTTGGACTTGGGGGATGTCGCGGTGGTCGGCTCCCGGGCCCGTACCCTGGGGTCTCTCTTAAAAAAAAGGGGTTAAATGGAAAATGATAGTTCGTGTCGCCACCTGTGGTGTCTGGTGAGGACCACCAGCGCTGCGGCAGTCCACTGAGGCCGGTGTTACGGCAGCTATGATGGGGTAGCTCCCCACAGGTGGAGCTAGGCCTCAGGGCAGCGGTGTTCGGTAAGGTGCACTATATGGCGGTGACCCAGCCGGTTCCAAGGAAAAATGGGAGACACACTCACGTTTGGCTTCAGTACCTTTTTACTGGTGGAGTTGCGTTACCGCCCGGAGCACTGTAAGATGAGGGGTGCACTGCAGGTCTCTCCCCAGTGAGCAGGTATAGGGCCTCCTGTATCCTTGCCGTTTGTGTAGTTTATGGCCTGTCTGAAACTAGGCCTAACTTAGTCCTTGTGTTGCGCTGGCTGACCTGGTGTTAGGGCCTTTTGCTGAAGAGCACGCTCCTGGTATGGCGGAGCCTCCGTGCCTCCTGGTCCTGTTATGTGTCAGCTCCTGGGCTATCCTGAGACCTGAAGTCTTCCAGGAAAGATCCGGTTGTTTTCCACAGAGGGTATACTGCTCTGCAGACTCGGAGCCGGTGTCCGGTATATTTCTGGGGTGAGCTTATGAAGCTCCTCGGTCCCCGATGCTACTGTTCCACTAGCCTTTGGCCTACTCTGGGCCCTCACTAGGCTATACACACTGGCAGTAAGCTGGCTGCCCCTTCTGCCGCTCTTTAGAGCGTCGGCAACGCTCCTAGCTGTCTCTCTCTGAGCTGCTTGCAGCAGACTCCAAACAACTCCTCTCAGCAGAAACCTGCTGAGTCACTAACCTTCTGTTTCTCAGCAGAGACTCCTGACTGGACTCACTCCTTAGACAACTGACTGAACTCTCTTCCTGCCTCCACCCCACCCTCCTTTATATATTCCCTAAAGGGCTCCCTCTGGTGGTTCTGAGGTAGGGTGGTGGTGTGTGTATGCTCTGAGGGCCTCTTGTGGAGAAAACCTGAAATGCACCCCCCTTTGGTCTGTGACTCCATGCACAGCAGGGCGTCACATTCCCCCCTAGTTAAAGTCAGCACTCCCGGGCTGAAGCACATTTTGTAAACAATAGAAATAACAAGCTTCCCTTTATGGGAGGTTAGAACACTTGAACGTTGCATAACAAAACATGAATAAAAATATATATATACATTGCAAAAGCAGTAGGCAGTGAGCAACCAGAAAGTCCAAGTCTCTTCCGGAGAGGTTGCTCAAAGGGGCACTCCAGGGAGTGCAAATATTTACAAAGAAAATCTTTGGGCTGCACAAAGTCCTCAGCCTCAGAGTTCATATATAAGGAATAAACAGGTTAGGGTTAAAGTGTCCATATCACTTGAATTGTCCATTCAAAGGGAAGAAATATAAGTTACACACATTAATACAATACGTAGTATAATACATAATACCTCAGGGGTAACTATCTACATTCTCAGAAATTGTACTATTTTATTCAATGTACCTAGCAGGGGGTTTACCTCTCGTGCTGCGTACTGATCTGCGTAATGCAGTGGTCTGTGGGGTATCAATGTCTGTATCATCAGTTACCCTGTCTGCCCTTCGTGTGGGTAAGTTGTAAAATTGCCATAACCTCTCTATGGGACTTGCAAGTGTACCATTGGCTGGGCCTTCTTGCTCTGCTCCAGCCGGAGATACTTCTTGAGCTGGCTCTTCAGCAGCACTTACAGGTCCAACTTGCTGTAAAGAGTTTTCTGGTTGCTGGAAGAAGTGGAGTACTGGGACGATCACCGCTCCTCCTATTTGAGGCCAATCTGCCGGGAAGTCACCTAAGTCAGTATGGATTACTGCTTCTTCAGGTTCCTCCTGGATGATGAGGGGCACTTCTTCTTGGGGTTTTAGCAGATCCGGACACAACTTTAGATGGTCCCGAGATACTGTTGCAGTGGTTCTCCCTCGATCTTTGCTGATCAAACACGTCTTCCTGTTGTCAAACCTTGAATTCAACACAGTGTAGGGTTCTCTCTCCCACTGGTCATCAAGCTTGTGGTTCCTCCGCTTCCTTTTCAATACCACTTCTCCTGGTGTGAAGGGTTCTGCTGGTGCACTTCTGTTGTATTGCGCCTCTTGTTTATCCCTCACCCGAGTGAGACTGTCTTCGACACAGGCTTGTACTCTTCTGTACTGCTCCTGTCTGGCTGTGTCCTAGTCCTCAGTGGTCGCATCAGCTTCAGGTTCTACCACACCAAGCTCCAGGTCCATGGGCAACTTCCCAGGTCTTGCCCGCATTAGATATGCCGGAGTGCAATTGGTGGAGCTTACTGGTATGTGATTATACAGATCCACTAAGTCAGGTAGTAGGTCTGGCCACTGGTTTCTCTCTTCTAGTGGTATGGTCTTCAGTAGATCGATGATGATGTTGTTCATCTTTTCACAGAGACCGTTAGTTTGGGGGTGGTACGGTGTAGTCCTGATCTTTTTACACTCGTACAGATGGCAGAACTCTTTGAACAATTCAGCCTCAAAGGCCGGGCCTTGGTCAGTCAGTACCTGCTCAGGGTATCCATGGGGTCTGCAGAAGTATGCTTGAAACGTCTTCGCTGCTGTCTCTGCTGTCAGGTCTTTGACAGGGGCGACCACCAGGAACCTGGAGTAGTGATCCACCATGGTCAGGGCATAGGAGTATCCTGACCGACTAGGTGACAACAGACATGGTCCAGGGCCACGATCTCCAAAGGGCGAGTCATCTTGATGGGTTGCAGAGGTGCCTTCTGGCTGCTGTAGTCTCTTCTTCTGAGGTCACAGGGTCCACAGTCTCTGCACCACCTCTCAATGGAGCTGCGCATCCCCACCCAGTAGAATCGGCACTTCAACAGGGTCTCTAGCTTTTTCCAGCCAAAGTGCTCCGCTTGATCGTAGTAGGCCTCCAACACCATCTGGATGTCCGTCTTGGGGACCACTATCTGCCACACCATCTTGTGGGTTTTGGGATTGACGTACCTCCGGCACAACTTCTCACGGTAGATAAACAGCCGGCTTCTCTCATTCCACAGCTGCTTTGCTTGGAGAGACGCATCCTTCTCCAGGGAGGAACCTTCTTGGGTTATCAGTTCCTTGATACGGCTGACAACCGGGTCGCTGTCCTGGGTCTCTTTCCAGCTGTGGTGAGGCAAGGGGTTTAACGTCTTACCGCGTTGCCTCCTGGAGGCTCGTAGCTCGTGGGTTATCCCATTCCGGTGGAAGTCAGGTAGTTCAACCTCTTCCAGGTCATCCACTTCTTCTTCTGTGTCTGACTGGTGAGGCATCCTGGACAGGGCATCGGCGTTGGCGTTCTTGCGGCCCGCCCGGTACTTTATGGTGAATTGGTAGTTTGACAGCCGAGCCATCCATCGTTGTTCCATGGCTCCCAGCTTGGCTGTTTCAAGATGAGTTAAGGGGTTATTGTCAGTGTAGGCAGTGAACTTGCTGGAGGCTAGGTAGTGCTTGAACCTTTCTGTAATGGCCCAGACCAAGGCCAGAAACTCCAACTTGAAGCTGCTATAGTTCTCTGGGTTCCTCTCGGTCGGGCGGAGCTTTCTGCTTGCATACGCGATGACTTTCTCCTGGCCATTCTGCTTCTGACTTAGGACAGCTCCCAATCCTTCATTGCTGGCATCAGTATACAGCAGGAACGGTTGGCTGTAGTCAGGGTAGGCTAGGATCTCATCATCTGTCAGGATCTTCTTCATTTCTTGAAATGATTCAGCCTGTTCTTTACCCCAGTGGAACGGGGGATTTCTGCCCTTGGGGGACTGTCCTACCAGGAGGTCTTGCAGAGGTGCTGTTCTCTTGGTGTAATCTTTTACAAACCTCCGGTAGTATCCTATCAGTCCCAGGAACTGACGCACCTCCTTGAGGTTCTTCGGCGCCGGCCATTTCTGGATGGCAGTGACCTTCTCCGGGTCTGGTGCTACCCCTTCTGGACTGACAATGTGTCCCAGGTACTGTACCTTCTTCTTGAGCAGGTGGCACTTGGAGGGCTTCAACTTCATCCCATACTGGGACAGTGACTCAAATACCTCCGCCAGGTGCTTCAAGTGGTCCTCATACGTCTTGGAGTACACAATCACGTCATCCAGGTATAATAACACAGTCTCGAAGTTGCAGTGTCCCAGGCAGCACTCCATCAATCTCTGGAACGTTCCGGGGGCATTGCAGAGTCCAAACGGCATACTGTTGAACTCGCAGAGTCCCATCGGGGTGGTGAAGGCTGTCTTCTCCCGATCCTCCTCAGCCACAACTACTTGCCAGTACCCACTAGTGAGGTCAAGGGTGGAAAAGTAATTTGCAGACTTCAAGGCAGCCAGGGATTCCTCAATACATGGTAAAGGGTATGCATCTTTATGTGTAATGCGATTTACTTGACGGTAATCTACGCACATTCTCATGCTTCCATCTTTCTTCCTGACTAGAACTAGGGGAGCTGCCCAGGGACTACAACTATCCCTTACTACCCCTGCCTTCTTCATGTCATGCAACATCTCCTTGGCTTTCTGGTAGTGTGCTGGAGGTATAGGCCTGTACCGTTCCTTGATGGGGGGATGGTTGCCTGTGGGGATGTGATGTTGTACCCCCTTAATCCTCCCAAAGTCAAGCGGGTGTTTGCTGAATACCTGCTCATATTCCTGAACCACCCGGTGTACTCCCTGTTTCTGGTGGGCAGGAGTGGTGTCTGTCCCAACGTGGAGCTGTTGACACCAATCCCCCTCCTGTGTTGTAGGGTCATTATCCTCCACTTGGTCTGGGGAGGTTAAGGACTCCGCCGTGTGAATAGAGTTATTATTTACAGTGTAGAGTTTGGCAATAGTGGCATAACGTGGTAATTTAACCTCGTTTTCCCCATAGTTAAGAAGACGGACGGGCACCCTCCCATTGCGTACATCTACTACCCCCCTGGCGGTTAAGAGTGTAGGTCTGTGCTCTGAGCTAAGGGGTTCTACTACCACCTGGTAGCTCTGTCCTTTAAGACCTATTGCTGCTCTACACCAGATAAGCATTTCACTCATTGGGGGAATTACAATGGGTATCGGGTCAGTTACCTGCACGTTACCAATCTCACCGCCGGTCAGCTTCGCTTGCTGCTGGTACGTCAGGGCTCGGATCTCCTTCTGGATCGCTCTCCTCTGCCCTGGTCTGGCAACGTCAGCGAGCTGTTGGAGTAAAAACACAACCTCCTCCAAACAGTTACCAACAATGTTAGTGCCTAGTACCATATTCAGTCCATTTTCGTCATTGACAGTCTTCACTACAATGAGTCCCTGGTCCTTTAACTCCACTCTCCCCACTTTTACTGCTACATTCTTAACCCCGAGTAGGTCAAGAGGGAGGCCGTTAGAGGCATATACTGAAAAGTCTGGGTTTGGGGGTTGGAGACTGTCCATGGACCAGTATTTGCTCTAGAGGATATCAGGTATGATTGTTACCTGGGATCCGGTGTCCAGCAGGGCAGGTATCGCAATGCCATCAAGTATGATGGATAGGAAAGGTCTTCCTCCCACGAACCTGCGGTGCCAGTCTGAGGGGCCTTCTGAGTCTATTCCTGGGTGCTGGCCCTCGGACCCAGGGTTTGCTCGTTTAAAGGACACTGGTGCACTGTGTGACCTGCCTTCTGGCAGCGGTGGCAGACGAACTCTTGGTGAGGATGGCGCTGGTTGTTGGTCCTTCCTGGGGGTGGCGTTGTCCTCCTCCGGGGTGGCGATGTCCTCCTCCGGGGTGGCGACATCCTCCGGTTCATCCAGGGGACATCCTCAGGGCAATCGGCTAGCAGGATCTTTCCTTCCGTCTCTGGCTCAGTCCGTAGTTGCAGGGCACTCATCACAGTGGCCAGGTTTTTGGTCAGCTGGCGCACTTCTGAGCGCAGACAGTCCAGCTCAGTAGGGGGCGCTGCCTGCACTTTGGCTTCAGCAGCCAGCGGGGAAAAGGTGGGTGCTGCTGGCATTGGAGTGGCCCCACCCTGGTAACGCTGGATAGACGTATCTGCTGTCTCCAGGGGTTGCAGTCCCTTGATAGCCATGTCCTTAAGGGTGTCGAAGGTAGCATCTGGATGGTCCAAGGACCACCAACGCACAGTCCTGCTCTCCGCTTGGGACCTCAGCCCCCGGACAAATTGTTCTTTTAGCATTTTACTCTCATTGGTTATGCTAATTGGACTAACCTGTTTTAGAGCTCGCAGGGCCACCTGTAAACGGCAGGCATAGTCCCGAACGCTGTCCTCCGGCTTCTGAGAGCATTGGTAGAACCTCATCCGGAGGTCTGCCTCAGTGCGGTCCTCAAAGGCAGTCTGTAACTTTTTGAAAATTGTGGACACTGATTCCTGGTCTGTGGCCGACCAAGTCTCTACTTCTCTCTCCGCAGCACCAGTCAATTGTCCCACAACTACTGCAGCTCTTTGTTTGCCGGTCATAGAATACATGTCCAGGATGCTGCATATTTTGCGCTTGAATCCGGACAGGGTGTCCGGCTTGCCGTTGTACTGGGGGAGCCACTTTGCTCCAGGCATGCACGGTAAAGTCAATGGTACAATAGGGGCTACAGGCCCTGGTAATGGGGCGGCTGCTCCGTCTTGCGCGGCGGCGACTGCGGGCGCATCATCGGGGCTGTCAGCCTGGTCAGCGACGTCGGGCTGTTGCTGCAACATCTTGGCGCCCCCCTAGTGAACCGTGGCCTACCTTCCTTCTGTAGGCCGCAGCTCTGCAGGCGGAGGTCTTCGGATAGGACCTTGCGTCGCTTACGTTCCACGTCAGAGCGTTCGCTTGGGCTTCCTGCCAGGACCTGACGCTGCGTCAGTGCGTGGGGCGTGTCCTCGACTTCGCGCGCTTTCAGCGGTTACGCCCTCTAGTTTTCCCGCGGTTACGCCCTTCTTCTCGCATGGCGACCGGAAAGATGGCGGCCAAAGGCGGGAAACTCCAGAAAATGGCGGGAAAAGCTTCACCACTGTGAGTTTTTTACAGTTTCTTAAGGCGCACAGTACCCGGTGGCAACGGGCGCAACTCCTTCTGTTGCCGCGGGCACGCAATCCTGTTCGTGACGCCAGTTAGAGAGATGTGGCACCCAGGGGATGGGGACTACTCGGCGCCCGGGCCTTAATGCCTGGCCTTGGGGGATGTCGCGGTGGTCGGCTCCCGGGCCCGTACCCTGGGGTCTCTCTTAAAAAAAAGGGGTTAAATGGAAAATGATAGTTCGTGACGCCACCTGTGGTGCCTGGTGAGGACCACCAGCGCTGCGGCAGTCCACTGAGGCCGGTGTTACGGCAGCTATGATGGGGTAGCTCCCCACAGGTGGAGCTAGGCCTCAGGGCAGCGGTGTTCGGTAAGGTGCACTATATGGCGGTGACCCAGCCGGGGCCAAGGAAAAATGGGAGACACACTCACGTTTGGCTTCAGTACCTTTTTACTGGTGGAGTTGCGTTACCGCCTGGAGCACTGTAAGATGAGGGGTGCACTGCAGGTCTCTCCCCAGTGAGCAGGTATAGGGCCTCCTGTATCCTTGCCGTTTGTGTAGTTTATGGCCTGTCTGAAACTAGGCCTAACTTAGTCCTTGTGTTGCGCCGGCTGACCTGGTGTTAGGGCCTTTTGCTGAAGAGCACGCTCCTGGTATGGCGGAGCCTCCGTGCCTCCTGGTCCTGTTACGTGTCAGCTCCTGGGCTATCCTGAGACCTGAAGTCTTCCAGGAAAGATCCGGTTGTTTTCCACAGAGGGTATACTGCTCTGCAGACTCGGAGCCGGTGTCCGGTATATTTCTGGGGTGAGCTTATGAAGCTCCTCGGTCCCCGATGCTACTGTTCCACTAGCCTTCGGCCTACTCTGGGCCCTCACTAGGCTATACACACTGGCAGTAAGCTGGCTGCCTCTTCTGCCGCTCTTTAGAGTGTCGGCAACGCTCCTAGCTGTCTCTCTCTGAGCTGCTTGCAGCAGACTCCAAACAACTCCTCTCAGCAGAAACCTGCTGAGTCACTAACCTTCTGTGTCTCAGCAGAAACTCCTGACTGGACTCACTCCTTAGACAACTGACTGAACTCTCTTCCTGCCTCCACCCTCCTTTATATATTCCCTAAAGGGCTCCCTCTGGTGGTTCTGAGGTAGGGTGGAGGTGTGTGTATGCTCTGAGGGCCTCTTGTGGAGAAAACCTGAAATGCACCCCCCTTTGGTCTGTGACTCCATGCACAGCAGGGCGTCACACAGACACTATTCAATACAGTAGGGTTGAGGTGTACTTTGTGGGACAAAATTACAGCATTTTTGAAAGACACCATTCACTTTACTGTGCAACATATAGAAAAAAAAGGGCAATGAATTCCAAATAAAGTGAAATGGTGCAGAAGAAAACGAAAACATTTTACTGCTTTTAAAAAATTCTAAACTTTGCAAACAAATTGTTTGGCTTGTGTTCCAATTTTCTAAGACCGTTTTTAATACCATTTTGGGTTACAACTTTTTGATTGCTCCATCAAATGAATAGTCGTAAGTTACTTACCGGTAACGGGATTTTTCAGAGACCATGACAGCACCACGAGAGAGGGGATCCGCCCACCAAGGAGAGGAAACCTACAGGCTTAAAATGGTGCCACCTCTCTCCCGCCTCAGTTTGGATTACAGAGCATTGAGAGGACCGCCAAGTTAACTGGTTCCCGACCGCCCACTGTAGATAAACGTCCCAACGTCACTGTAGTGATCGCGGCACATAGAAGATAGACAGAGGAGAGGGGGTCGTCTTACTTACCTCTCCGACGACCCCTTATACCTTCCAGGACCTGGTGTTGCTATGGCAGCTGGAGGTCACATGACCGCCTCCAGATCTGCCATATATGGTGTCCTGCCTGGCTCAGCCTGCAGCTGAAGCCTGGCAGGAGACTCTGACTGTGAAACAGTCAGCGAAGATCTCATGTAATGTAATATATGTCTATTTTATTACATGAGATCAGTGATCAGAAAAATAAAAATTAATGTCCCATACAGCGACTAAGTAAAAATGTAAAAAAAAAGTAAAAAAAAATGTTTTTAAACTGTTAAAAAATATCACAAAATAAATAAATAAAATATTAAACCAATAAATCCGTATATTTATGCAAAACCCAAAAAAGTACACATATTTGGTATCGCCGCGTCCGAAACAACCCGATCTATCAAACTGTCACACTAATTAACTCCTTCTGTGCACACCTAATAAAAAGAAATAAAAAACGGAGCAAAAAAATATGCTTTTTCATCATATCGCCAAACAAAAAGTGGAAAAAAATGCGATCAAAAAGCAAATCGGAAATAATAATGGTACCGCTGAAAACGTCATCGTGTTCCGCAAAAAAAAAGCCGCCATTCAGCTCCATCAGCCGAAAAATAAAAAAGTTATAGCGCTCAGAATAAAGCAATGTAAAAAAAATATTTTTTCTATAAAATTGTTTTATTGTGTAAAAGCGCCAAAACATAAAAAAAAATACAGCAAATGTAGTAAACGTACTGACCCGAAGAATAACGCTGCCTGATCACTTTTACCACACACAGAATGGCATAAAAAAAAAACCTCGAAAAACAGTTCCTGAATTGTTGGTTTTTGTTAATTTTACCTCCCAAAAAACGGAATAGAAAGCGATCAAAAAATGTCACGTACCCAAAAATGGTACCAATAACAATGTCAACTCGTCCCGCAAAAAACAAGCCATCACATGACTCTGTCGGCCGAAATATGGAAAAATTATAGCTCTCAAAATATGGCGATGCAAAAACTAGATTTTGCAAAAAAAAGCGTCTCTTAGTGTGTGACAGCTGTCAATCATAAAAACCCAATATAAATCTGGTATCTCTGTAATCGCACTGACCCGAAGAATAAAGTAATCTAAACAGTTATATCACACGAGGAACGGCGTAAAAAATAAATAAAACCAATTCTTCACCTGCTACTAATTTGTTTATTATGTCGCCCAAAGATTGCAGTAAGGCTCTGCTCACATTTATCCTGCGCTCTGCGCTAAGCGCTTACACCAGAGTTTCCGTGTAAATCTCTGAAATATGTGATTCAGCCGGAACCCATGACGGAAGATTCCCTGTAATGAGGCAGATATAGGCCACTGTCGATGCCGTCTGGCCTGTGATCCCACGGTGTCAGTTTTTTTAGGCGTGCATAAAAGTGCGGTTGGCCACAGTTTTGTGCACTCCTGAAAAAAAGGACACCGCTAAACAGAGGCCAGACAGAGTCCAGAGTAACTCTGCTGCAGGGGTTTCATCTGAATTACATCACTTGGAAATTTAGATGGAAACCCCGATGTAAGTGCTCAGTCTAGAGCGCCGGATAAATGTTACGTAAAATGTTCCCAATAAAAGCTTCAACTCAGACCTCAAAAAAAGCTAGTCCCCACTCAGGTCCGTCATCTGTTAAAAATATAAGGGACTTCCAAGTTACTGGTAGCAGAAAGGCTCTGGAAAAGCGAAATGGCCCTTGCCCCCCAAAAGAAATTCAGAAAATTTTGTGCTCCCAAATCCAAATGCCTATTCTACAATAATTTGTTCTCCAATTGTCAAATAGCACTCCGTACCTCCCAGATCTCGCCGTATGGCTGAGCGGTACGATACAGCCACATATGGGGTATTGACACTTTTAGAAGAAATTGTGTGACACATTTCGGCACCAGTTTTACCCATTGCCCTGTGTGAAAATGTAAAATCTGAGGGTAAAACATTTTTTTGTGGTAAAAATATAATTATGCTTTTTTCACTGCCCAATGGTATAAATTTAAAAATGAAAAAATACTCACTACTTCCCTAGATGAATTCCTTGAGAGGCGTAGTTTACAAAATGGGGTCACTTGTGGGGGTTTCTGCTGTTTCGGCATGTCAGCGACTCGTCAAATGTGACATGGTGTCTGCAACCTATCCCAGCCAACATAGCGCTCCTTTCTCTTCCGAACCCTGCCGTACACCAAAGCAGTGGTTTTCCCCCACATATGGGGTATCGGCGTACTCAGGAGAAATTGCACAACAAATTTCATGGTGCAATTTATCCTGTTACCCTTATGATAATGCAAAATTAGGGAATGAAAAACATTTTTTGTGGGAAAAATGTGAAAATTTTATTTTTACAGCTCATTATTATAAACTTCTGTGAAGCACCTTGGCGTTCAAAGTGCTCACCACACATCTAGATAAGTTCCCTAAGGGGTCTAGTTTCCAAAATGGTGTCACTTGTGGGGGGTTTCCACTGTTTAGGCACATCAGGGGCTCCCCAAATGCAACATGGCGTCCGCTAATTATTCAAACAAATTTTACATTCAAAAAGTCAAATGGCGCTCCTTCCCTTTCAAACCCTGCCGTGCGCCCAAACAGTGGTTTGCCTCCACATATGGGGTATCGGCATGTTCAGGAGAAATTTCACATCAAACTTCATGGTGCAATTTATCCTATTACCCTTATGATAATGCAAAATTAAGGGATGAAAAACGTTTTTGTGGGAAAAATGTGAAAATTTTATTTTTACAGCTCATTATTATAAACTTCTGTGAAGCGCCTTGGGGTTCAAGGTGCTCACCACACATCTAGAAAAGTTCCCTAAGGGGTCTAGTTTCCAAAATGGTGTCACTTGTGGGGGGTTTCCACTGTTTAGGCACATCAGGGGCTCCCCAAATGCAACATGGCGTCCGCTAATTATTCAAACAAATTTTACATTCAAAAAGTCAAATGGCGCTCCTTCCCTTTCAAACCCTGCCGTGCGCCCAAACAGTGGTTTGGCTCCACATATGGGGTATCAGCGTGTTCAGGAGAAATTGCACAACAAATTTCATGGTGCAATTTATCCTATTACCCTTATGATAATGCAAAATTAAGGGATGAAAAACGTTTTTGTGGGAAAAATGTGAAAATTTTATTTTTACAGCTCAATATTATAAACTTCTGTGAAGCACCTGGGGGTGCAAGGTGCTCACCACACATCTAGATAAGTTCCCTAAGGGGTCTAGTTTCCAAAATGGTGTCACTTGTGGGGGGTTTCCACTGTTTAGGAACCTCAGGCGCTCTCCAAACGCAACATGGCGTCTGCTAATTATTCAGACAAATTTTACATTCAAAAAGTCTAATGGCGCTCCTTCCCTTCCGAACCCTGCAGTGCGCCCAAACAGTGGTTTTCCCTCACATATGGGGTATCAGCGTGCTCAAGAGAAATTGCACAAAAAATTTTGGGGTCCATTGTTTCCTGTTACCCCTGTGAAAATAAAAAAAATTGGGTCTAAATTAACATTTTTGTGAAAAAAGTTAAATATTAATTTTTTTCTTCCACATTCCAAAAATTCCTGTGAAGCACCTGAAGGGTTAATAAAGTTCTTGAATGTGGTTTTGAGCACCTTGAGGGGTGCAGTTTTTAGAATGGTGTCACTTTCAGGTATTTTCTGTCATAAAGACCCCTCAAAGTGACTTCAAATATGATGTGGTCCCTAAAAAAATGTTTTTGTAAATTTTGTTGGAAAAATGAGAAATAGCTGGTCAACTTTTAACCCTTATAGCTCCCTAACAAAAAAAAATTTTGGTTCCAAAATTGTGCTGATGTAAAGTAGACATGTGGGAAATGTTATTTATTAACTATTTTGTGTGACACATCTCTCTGATTTAAGGGCATGAAAATTCAAAGTTTGAAAATTGCAAAATTTTCAAAATTTTCGCCAAATTTCCGATTTTTTCACAAATAAACGCAAGTGATATCGAAGAAATTTTATGACTATCATGAAGTACAACATGTCACAAAAAATAATCTCAGAATCAGGGGGATCCGCTGAAGCGTTCCAGAGTAATTACTTCATAAATTGACAGTGGTCAGAATTGAAAAAATTGGCCCGGTCACGAAGGCAAAAACAGGCTCTGGTGCGAAGTGGTTAATAAACACAGCAAACAATCACAAAATTGCCATACCAGACGACACCTGCTGAGTGTGAGATTATAATTAATAAAAGGGGAGTGTTCCCACAAGCGTGAAAGGAGGGAATATAAGGGTGCTGTCATGGTCTCCGAAAAATCCCATTACCGGTATGTAATTTAAGATTTTATCGGTCGACCATGACAGCACCACGAGAGAATTACAGAGATGAAGTAATCTATTGAAGGACCACAGCCTGGAACACTCTTCTCCCAAAGGTGAGGTCAGCCGATACACCCATATCTAACCTATCGTGTCTATGGAATGTAGAGGGACAGGACCAGGTAGCAGCCTTACATATGTCTTCTATCGAGACACCTGTCTTCTCAACCCAGGAGGTCGCCACAGCCTGGGTGGAATGAGCCTTCAGCCCTTCTGGCACTTCCTCGCCGCTAGATGTACAGACCAAAAGTTTGGACACACCTTCTCATTTAAAGATTTTTCTGTATTTTCATGACTATGAAAATTGTACATTCACACTGAAGGCATCAAAACTATGAATTAACACATGTGGAATTATATACTTAACAAAAAAGTGTGAAACAACTGAAAATATGTCTTATATTCTAGGTTCTTCAAAGTAACCACCTTTTGCTTTGATGACTGCTTTGCACACTCTTGGCATTCTCTTGATGAGCTTCAAGAGGTAGTCACCGGAAATGGTTTTCACTTCACAGGTATGCCTTTTCAGGTTTAATAAGTGGGATATCTTGCCTTATAAATGGGGTTGGGACCATCAGTTGAGTTGTGCAGAAGTCTGGTGGATACACAGCTGATAGTCCTACTGAACAGACTGTTAGAATTTGTATTATGGCAAGAAAAAAGCAGCTAAGTAAAGAAAAACGAGTGGCCATCATTGCTTTAAGAAATGAAGGTCAGTCAGTCCGAAAAATTAGGAAAACTTTGAAAGTGTCCCCAAGTGCAGTTGCAAAAACCATCAAGCGCTACAAAGAAACTGGCTCACATCAGGACCGCCCCAGGAAAGGAAGACCAAGAGTCACCTCTGCTTCTGAGGATAAGTTTATCCGAGTCACCAGCCTCAGAAATCGCAGTTTAACAGCAGCTCAGATTAGAGACCAGGTCAATGCCACACAGAGTTCTAGCAGCAGACACATCTCTTCAACAACTGTTAAGAGGAGACTTTGTGCAGCAGGCCTTCATGGTAAAATAGCTGCTAGGAAACCACTGCTAAGGACAGGCAACAAGCAGAAGAGACTTGTTTGGACTAAAGAACACAAGGAATGGACATTAGACCAGTGTAAATCTGTGCTTTGGTCTGATGAGTCCAAATTTGAGATCTTTGGTTCCAACCACCGTGTCTTTGTGCGACGCAGAAAAGGTGAACGGATGGACTCTACATGCCTGGTTTCCACCGTGAAGCATGGAGGAGGAGGTGTGATGGTGTGGGGGTGCTTTGCTGGTGACATTGTTGGGGATTTATTCAAAATTGAAGGCATACTAAACCAGCATGGCTACCACAGCATCTTGCAGCAGCATGCTATTCCATCCGCTTTGTGTTTAGTTGGACCATCATTTATTTTTCAACAGGACAATGACCCTAAACACACCTCCAGGCTGTGTAAGGGCTATTTGAACAAGAGGGAGAGTGATGGGGGACTACGCCAGATAACCTGGCCTCCACAGTCACCAGACCTGAACCCAATCGAGATGGTTTGGGGTGAGCTGGACCGCAGAGTGAAGGCAAAAGGGCCAACAAGTGCTAAGCATCTCTGGTAACTCCTTCAAGATTGTTGGAAGACCATTTCCAGTGACTACCTCTTGAAGCTCATCAAGAGAATGCCAAGAGTGTGCAAAGCAATCATTAAAGCAAAAGGTGGCTACTTTGAAGAACCTAGAATATAAGACATATTTTCAGTTGTTTCACACTTTTTTGTTAAGTATATAATTCCACATGGGTTAATTCATAGATTTGATGCCTTCAGTGTGAATGTACAATTTCCATAGTCAAGAAAATACAGAAAAATCTTTAAATGCGAAGGTGTGTCCAAACTTTTGGTCTATACTGTATATGATAGAGAAATGGCCTCCCAATTCCATCTAGCTATGGTGGACTTTGTGACCTTAGACCGTTCCTAGCCCCTTGGTAGGATATAAACAACGAGTTATCTTTCCTAAAGCTTTTGGTAACTGAATGGTACCTAACCACACATCTCCTCACTTCTAACATATGTAACTCCACCTCTTTTTGGTTACTAGGATGTGGACAAAAGGAGGGTAGGAGGACTTCCTGAAGTCTGTGGAAACGAGTAGCTACCTTAGGGAGAGAGAGTGATTTTTAGACCAGATCCTGCCTATTATCCAGAATTTGAGTAAACGGCGAGGCCATAGACATGGCCTGGCTGTCACTAATGCTCCTGGCCGAGGTTAAAGATATTAAAGCGGTCTTAAGAGAGAGGGATTTAAGGGTTGCTGACTATTAGCTCAAACGGAGAGCTAGTCAAGGCCTTTAGAACCAAATTTAAATCCCATGGAACCAAGCTGCTTTTAATAATGAGTCTAGATCTAAAAGCTGCCTTAATGAACCGAGAAACCCAGTAGTTACAAGCTACATCACAGCTATATAGGGCACCCAAGGCAGAAATCTGTACTTTAAGGGTGCTGGTGGATAACCCTAGTTCAAGACCTTTTTGTAAAAACTCCAAAGATTTGTCCTATTGGCACTTCCTCCCCATCAACCCCAGAACCAGAGAAAGACAAAAACTTTCTCCAACTTGTGGCATAAATCTGGGTTGTAACAGGTTTTCTGCTGTGCATCAGGATGGTTACTAGACCTTGGGAAAAACCTTTCTGATTTGGCAGTGTCCTTTCAAGTTCCACACCGTCAAGTGTAGGCCAGTTGCTTGAGGATGGAATATCGGACCCCGGAGAAGGAGATATGGAATCTCTGGAAGAACCCAAGGATCGGAGATGGACATGTTCCTCAGGCATGTGAACCAGGGCCTCCTGGGCCAAAAGGGTGCGATCAGCGGAACCCTGGCCTTGTCCTCCCTGATCTTTCTTATGACTATGAGAAGAAAAGCCAACCGGGGGAGGGGGGGGGGGAGTCATACGCCAGGCTGAAATCCCAACGTATCAGGAGAGCGTCCACAGCTAGGGGATTTAGGGAACACAAGATCTTTGTCTTCCGATTTAGTTTTGTGGCAAACGGATCTACCTGACCGGAGGCCCCCCCCCATCTTCGGCTATTTGGGTAAAAATTCCTTGATTTAGTTCCCATTCCCCTTGCATCAGAGGATAGCAGCTTAGGAAATCTGCTCTCATGTTTTCTTTTTCCCTTATATGGAGGGCCATCAGGGAAAGGAGGTGACTTTCTGTAATCTGGAAGAGATGATCTGTCACTCTCATCAGCGATCTTGACCATGTATCCCCCTGGTGGTTCACATATGCTACCGCAACTAGATTATCCAAGAGGATCTTTACATTCTGGCCCTGAAGGAAAGGTAAGAAATTATTCACTGCCTTGTCTACCGCCAGAAGTTCTTTTGCATTGGAGGAGAGACCCTTTTCGATATCTGACCAGGTCCCCTGGGCTACCATATCTCCCAGATGGGCTCCCCACCCTCTCGGACTCGCATCTGTGTTAATTGTTCTAGTGACCCTAAGTACCCAGGGAACCCCTCGAGATAGGTTAGGCTCATCCTGCCACTACTATAAAGATTTTACTGACCGGGGTGATAAGGACATCTTCCCTTCCAAGTGCCCCTTAAGAGAAACTTCATTATGTAGCACATCCCACAGTAGAACTGTGGCGCCCCTGAGGGTTCGACCGCAACAGGGATGCTGCGCTTCTGTAATGGAGTGTAGTGTTTCTCCTTCAAGGTAAGAACAGCGTGATGGTCGGGACCCAACCTTTGCATCCAACACCACATTTCTCCACCAGAGGGGGCTAGTATGCACCAGGTGCTGCCCTCCTGGTTACAGGGAGACTGGGGAACCAAGAGTGAGGGGAACCAGTTCGTGGGTGAGGGTGGAGGACTTACAATTTAGTGACACTTTAAATTTCATATTTAATAAAAAGCCATCTTTGGTTTTGTTCTTTGTGCTGTTAATTACTGTGAGGCATTGTGATCTCCCACCCTGAATGTGGATCCTGTGTGGACCTGCAGTGGAAGGAGACACAGCCCTCATATCCCGGCCTTGGGACGAGGGGCAGGTTGCAGACAAGGAATGTCTCAACCCGGTCAAGGACCACGACCAAGAAGGCCCGGAGCTTAAGAGTGTAGCTCCACAGCAAATGGATCCAGGGGAGGATGCAGACGGAGCAGTGTACGCCACCTGTCCTCACCACCTGATATATTCAGAGGGAGTCTGGCTGCAAGAGGGGTACCGGCCCCCGACACCCGACCTTGCTACTCCATGTCCTGGTTGGGAAAGCCCGGTAGGCCCAGAGGATCCCATCGGGTATCGGAAGGAGCGGAGCAGCCACCCGTGCCCTTGTTCTGAGAGGAGTTCAGAGGGAGATCCGGCCTATCTACACACACACAGAGAGGAGAGGATACGGTCTGTAGTTCAGGAACACTCTGGTGCGGGGTCCCGATTGAATGCTTGACTTGCTCGGAGGTTGTCGGACCTTCGTCCCTGGTGACCGCAGGACTCAACGGGGAGCAGGGAGTCGCCTTCCTTCTGCCATCTCTAATGTGAATAAAGCCTTGGAAGTTCACCCCTACGGCCTCCGAACTGTTTATTCTGCGCTACACCGCACGACGCGGCACCCGTACTCCTCTACTACTACCCCCTCCATCCTGTCTCTACCAGCCCTGAGGCCCTGCTCTGCCTGTGGGGAGTAGTAACAACCATGGCTGCCCTAACACCAGGCCTCAGCGGACTGCAGCAGCACTGGTGGCATTCACCAGGTGCCACAGGTGGCGTAGTCGGAATCAGCCACTCAATCCGGATAAGCCCACACCATCCTTTTAATGTGACGGCCCTGAGCACAGGTCGGGTCCGGGCCACGGCTGCACCCCATCTCTCCATCTCAGGACCCGACTCCGAGTCCCCCATCTCCCAGGGTAAACAAAAGGGCTATCGAGTAGAGACGTCACAGAAGCCTGGAATGGTATTGTGCTCACAGAACCCCTGGGAAGCACGATGTCAGGGTACCCAACAGGTACATTGCACCTCTAAGGGATATCAAAGAAATTTGTTATGGCTTTCTTCACCTGGCCCCTCAATTATTGTATTTTAACTTCCGGGAGGTAGCATTCTTGAGATTCATAATCCCCAAAAACTGCTGAACTGTCGAGTAATCTGGATCATGTGCTCGCGGCTCCGGATGAAATCTGTGACACAGTGACGGCAGGGTGAGATATTGCGTGATCTCCACGGTGCCGTCTCTGAGGAATCCCTTACGCTGCGCATTAAAAAGAATATTGCACAGCGACAAGATCCTGCTGAGCAACTGAGAGTTAGAATTGACAACCGACACGTGCGCAGAGTAGCAAGGACTAGCCCAGCCCCTGAAACAGGCATCACTGATGACGCTTCATTCAGGGTGGGGAAAGAGGCAGCAGCAGTGACCGCAGCCTCTGCTCCCTGATCACGTCCGTCTTCATATCCCAGGATGCACTGGGGATTTTCAAGCTAAATATTATCAAACAGGAAGTTGGTAAACAAACAAATATATACACACACACACACACACACACACACACACACATACAAACACACCCCAGTTAGATCAATTTAGATTAACTTTTAATTAAAGTATATTAGAAAAGCAATTAGATTATTACATTAAGTAGAGATTTAGGATTAACTCAGTGTTGGTTTCGGACAACCCCTTTAAATTGTTAATTGAAATAAAAACAGTTCCCCGTTGTATTAATAATAAGTGATTCCAACTGTATTACCACTGGGAGACCCCCAACTCACACTCCTATTTCCCGAGTGCCTTCCATGCCTTGGTTATGGAGGCTTTGGATTACCATCCATACTGTTGGGCACAGATCATGCTTCTTATGTCTTCATCGATCCCCCAGAACACAGCCCTGCATTACAGCGTCCTTCAGGCTTTGTCCAATTATTTTCTCCAAATTTGTTTGCTGATCAGTGGCAAGAGGCTGAGCTACTCAATCTCCTTGTTCCTTTGGAAAATTGGCACATTCTTGCATATAACAGTAGAGAGCGGCCAAATCTTACGGAGACACTGGTAGATCGCAACGAAACATGGAGAGCAGATGTTCAGCAGTGAACTTGAAGTCTCCCTCCTCTACGAAACTTTGTCGTACACATCTGACTTACTCGTGAAGACTTCTCATAATTCACATGTGTAAAAATAGTTCAATCCACAACTAAAACGCTTGAACCAACTCGTGGAAAACTGGATAAAGATAGATAAAAGGCACATTACCTGTGGGTAGCCCAAGTGTGAAGTAATTGTCGGGTCCAGGATTGAACCCGGGCGATGCAATTACTTATGTATTTTGCTGCCCATTCGCTGGCCAGGGCATAGTCATCAAGAATCACCAGCCTCATGATTGTGACCACAAGCTCTGTCCTGGCAGCATGTGGCTAACAATCTGAAAAGAGAGGAGATACACAAGATAAGAGGTGACACAATAATATACAAAAGAGGTAACACAATAATACACAGTCGGCAAGTTTGGAGACTGAAACACATTCTGGCTTTCAGAAAGTTGGCTGCTTCAGTTTTTATTGTTTCAATTTGCATTAACTGTAGATTGTTATGAAGAATGATCAGATGAATGGTTAAAAAAAATGCATATTAATGTCTTCACAAGGAAATTACTTAACCACAAAACCCCCATTTCCACAGAATTTCTGCCCTACCACAAAATGATCTGCTTACATCATTTCAGTGATCTTCTCATTAGCTCAGGACAAAGAGTAAAAGAGGACAAAGCAGCTTATAGCACTCAGTCATGCTTACTGAATTACAAGAGCAGGCTGGTGCTTCAAATCATTGTCTTCTGATTACCTTCAAGGAAATGTGTGCAGTCATCATTGCTTTGCAGGCAAGGACATTGCTGCTTGTAAGATTGCCCCTAGATCAACCATTTATCGGATCATTAGGAATTTAGTCTGCGGTGCCTCATATACGTGTTGTGAGGATCACCAGCGCTGCAACAGTCCTCTGAGGCAGGTGTTAGGGCAGCTGGAGATGGAATGGCTCCCCACAAGTGGAGCAGGCCTCAGGGCATTGTAGGGGTAGATGGATGGTGGTGCAGGGGAGAGACGGCAGGACAGTCCCGGAGGAAAGACAGACACTCACAAGGGGGTGCGCTTCAGTACCTTTACTGATGATGATGCAGGCACAGTCCAGGGTACTCCAGGCGAAGGGCGCACTTTTGGACTTCTCCCCAGTGAGCGGGTGGACTGATCGTCTGCTTCCGCTTGATAAGCTCTGACCTGCCTGAAGCTAGGCCTAGCTTGGTTACTGTCTGTCTTTGCACCTGCTGATCTGGTGGTAGGGCCTTCTCTTTGGAGTCACTCTCCCTGGTCGCTGGGGCCTCCGTAACTCCTAGCCATGGTACTGCAGTCAGCTTTTGGTGAACCTGGGACCTGTAGTTCTCCAGGGATTCCGGTAATTCCTACTGGGTATAATGAGTCCCTGTAGGGGCGGACCCGGTGTCCGGTTTGTATAACGGGGTGAGCTTACTATGCTCCTCTGTCCCCTTTGTTACTCCTTCCTTCCTCTCACCTTCGGCCACGCTCGGGGCCCTCTCTAGGCTTCAGGGCTGCTGGAGGCCTAGTTTGCCTCACACAGCAGCCTGCGTGCTGCTCCCTCCTGAGCACACTGCACACTCAACTCTCACTGAGCTGCCTGGCTTCACCTTCCATATATATATCCCTATCCGGGCTCCCTCTGCTGGTATGAGGTGGAAGGTGGAGGTGTGTGAATGTAGCGAGGGCCTCTTGTGGAGAAATCCATCCATGCACCCTTCTGGGTTCTGTGGCACCAATGCACAGCAGGGCGCCACACTTTTCTCTGCCTGCAGCAGACTGAGCAGCACATGCAAGGTTTGCTCACCTTGCACAACACACAGCACCACTGAGACAGGCGCAGCTGTCTTAAATCAGGCCTTCCAAGACCTGGACTGGAGGTAAGTGAGCAGCTGTTCCCCCCCAGCTTTCAGCTGCTTGTAAAACCCGGCCCTTTAACTCCCTCTCAGCACTATGTGTGCTGGAGCCTGTTTCTCTGTGTCCTACAGAAGCTTGGTACTTCGGGGACACATACCTTCTGTCCACGACCTATCTGGGAGCAACCTTTCAGTGTGCTGCACTGAGTAAGACCAGAATTGAACCAGAAGATAACAGAAGGTAACTGCACAGCCATAGTAAATAAAATTCTCTTTGTTTTCACTCTCACCCCTATAGTCCTACACGTTCTACTAACCCTTCTCATCCCTACACCTAATAATGAAGTGGTCATCTCTCCCTCCGTCTCACCTCCTCCTCAGATCTGTTCCTTAACATACAATCCTCGGTCTCCAAACACAGACAGTCACCTCACGCTCTCTCCTGCTCCCATTAATATCACTTTCTCTGCTCCTCCTCACTGCTGGCGATATCTTTCCAAATCATGGCCCTCCTCATCACATCCCCACAGTCACTTCTACCTCTCATCCACAATCTATCAAATTTCCGCAACCTGTCTAACCTATACCCATTGCCTACCCCCCCCTTCCCCAATCCCACCAACAGGAGCTCTATGGAACGCTCTCTCCGTCTGCAACAAACTTTCCTATATCCATGACCTTTTCATTACTAACAAACTTTCCTTCCTTGGCATCAATGGTATCTGACTCACCCCCTCTGACATGGCCTCTCCAGCTGCACTTTCATACATTGGATTCCACCTTTCCCACACCCCTCACCTCATCGGCAAGCATGGCAAAGGAGTTGGTTTTCTCCTGTCAGATAACTCTACTCTGCTGCCTGACTAATCCACCTGTCCCCCCCGCTATTCCCTGGCCTCTCCCCTCTGTCAATCCCTTCACTAGCTCCCCATTATCCAGAGATTCCAGTTGAAAACCCTAACCATGGCATACAAAGCCATCCACAGCCGGTCTCCTCCATATAACTGTGACCTAGCGTCCCGGTACTTACCTGCACGCAACCTCCGATCCTCACAAGATCTTCTCTACTCCCCTCTTATCTTCTTTTCCCACAATCTCACGCAAGATTTCTCCCGTGCATCCCCTCACTCTAGAACTCTCTACCTCAACATATCAGACTGTCGCCTACCGTGGAAACCTTCAAAAGGAAGCTGAAGACCCACCTCTTCCGACAAGCCTACAACCTGCAGTAACCACCGCTCCACGACCAGCTGTACCCTCACCTACTGTATCCTCACCCATCCTTTGTAGACTGAGCCCTCGCGGGCAGGGTCCTCGCTCCTCCTGTACCAGTCGGTGATTTGTTTTTGTTCAAGATTATTGTACTTGTTTTTTGCTATGTATATCTGACGCGCCCCCTGGGCCGTGTGTGTGGGAATACCCGGAGCCGGGTCTCTGTATAATGCTGGGGGTTGTATCTCCGTGGCGGTGACCCGGTCCCGTGGCTCAGGGTGGTCAAACCAGTGGCGGATCTGTTTATCTGGTTTTTAATATTTGAATGTGACGCACCCCTGGGCCGGTGTCGCGCAGCGTTGCGCACGCGGGAGCCTACCCGGAGCCGGATCTGTTGGGGGTAGTAGTCTCGTGGCGGTGACCCGGTCCGTGCCCAGGGAGTCAGACTAAGTGGCAGAGTATTAGCAGTAGATGTTGGATGACTACGCCACCCGTTGAATGCAGCTATGGAGCTGCCACTGCAGGGCAGACCGCTGAGGCCGGTGGAAGGATGGTGCAGCGTGGATGGTATAACCCCCAACGGGAGGGGTATGGCCTCAGGGCAGCCGACGTGGATGATGGGGGTAGCAGGAACCACTCAGAGACGATGCGGTGTAGTTCAGGGTCTTTACTGGTGACAAAGATAGACCCTCCCGGAGTACTTGCTAGCGATCGGGGCCTGGTCAGTCCTTGAGCAGATGGGATCTCCCCTGGCCAGGTGGAGTTGTAGGCCTTCCCAACTAACTGTACTCTTCTGGCTACCTTGCTAGAGGCGGGTAAAAGTAGCCCACGTCCCTGAGTGTACCGTGTGGTGCTCACCCGTATGGCCGGTGACTCGGGGCCTTCTAGTGGCTTCCGCTCCACGACGGCGGTGCTGGTCCCACGCGTGTGACCGTGCCTTCGGGTTTCTGGGCCAGAGGACCTGAAATCCCCTGCCGGACGGTTTCTGCTGCTGGGTAAGGATTAGTCCCCACAGCCTCGGACTCCGGGTCCGGTGATAACTTCTCAGTCAGGGCGAGCTCTGCAGCTGCCAGCCCCTGACTCCTTGTAGCACTGCTCCCACAGAGCTCCTGTTGTTTCTTTCCTATGGCTGCTCATCTTCTTGTTCTCTGCTCTACTCCCTAACCCTGCCTCAGCCCCAGGTTTATATAGGGGAAGTTCTTCCCCTCCCAGGACTGGGCAGGAGGTGTGGCATGCATAGGATTCCTGACCAAGAGACCTCCCACCTGCTCTCAGACATAATATTGCATTACTGTGGAAACCAGACCCCTGGGGTGCCACATTCCCCCCTAGTGAAATTTAGTACTCCGGGACTAAACATACTTTTGTAAACATAACAAGGTATAAACAATAATAATACAATAAGAAAAACACATAAAGATGGTCACGGAGTGTCCGCAACCGGGTGCAGTTTTTGAAGAAAAGCAAGGTGTCCATTTCACCAAAACAGGGAGACGTAACCAGGTAGGGGTCTGTCCTGCCCCGAGTCCTTAACAGTCTTTTAGTCCGTCCTGGGTTACGCTCCAACTATACACAAAGGATTCCCGGTAAATCCACCAAAGACTCCTAAAAATAACTAGAAACACATAATTATTTACAAGTAACAGACAGGTGACCACAAATAAAACAATTTAAACACTTCAAATCCTCCAACGTGCGGGTAACTGGCCTCTAGTGACCCTAGTGGACCTACGGAGCTGGCTGACTGGTCCTGAGCTACAGGGTATAGGAGCTGTTAAGGGTACACTGGGCAGCCGTCTACGGACTCTTTGGCTCACTAGGGGTATGGCAGGCTCACTATAAGCAGAGGGTTGATTTTCCGGGTCTGCTTGTGTGGGGCCTTCTGCCTCCTGGACCGGCTGTTCTTCCAGCTCTACCTGTGTCTCCGTAGGCACTTGGGATGCTGGTTGGAGGAACGTGAGGACGGGTACCACCACAGCACCATTGACTTGAGTCCAAGACCGAGGGAAGTCTCCGAGCACAGTACTAACTACATCTTCCCTTTCCTCTACGGGTCGAGGGTCCTCTTGTTCCTCTTCAGGGTTCCGTAGCTGTTCGGGACACTTCTTCAGGTGATCCCGGGAAACAATGGCTGTGGTTTCCCCTCCGTCTTTGCTGATTGTACAGACCTTCGGGTTGTCGTGGCTTGAGGGCAGTACGGTGTACGGGTCCTTCTCCCACTGGTCGTCCAACTTGTGGAGCCGTCTTTTCCGCTTCAAGACCTGCTCTCCGGGCACCAGGGGAACAGCGGGAGCATATTGGTTGTAAGTTTTCTCTTGTCTTTCCCTAGCTTGACAGAGACTTCGCTCCACGCTCTCCTGTACTTTCCGGTACTGCTGCTGCCTCTCTGTGTCCCAGTCTGCTTCTGGTGAAGTGTCCTCGGGTGTCAGGACTCCCATCTCCAGGTCAACAGGTAGCTTACCAGGTCTTGCCCTCATCAGGTAAGCCGGGGTACAGTTGGTGGAACCTACCGGGATGTGGTTGTATAGGTCCACTAGGTCGGGCAGCTTCTCGGGCCACAGACTGCGTTCTTCCAGGGGCAATGTTTTCAGAAGATCTATCACCACCTGGTTCATTTTCTCACAGAGTCCGTTAGTTTGCGGATGATAGGGTGTCGTCCTTATCTTCCGGCAGCCATACAGAGTGCAGAATTCTTGGAAGACCTCCGCTTCAAAGGCAGGTCCCTGGTCCGTCAACACTTGGTCCGGGTACCCGTGTGGACGGCAGAAATGCTGCTGGAAGGCTCTAGCTGCTGTTTGAGCTGTTAAGTCCTTGACGGGGATGACAACCAAGAACCGGGAGTAGTGATCCACGATGGTTAGCGCGTAGACGTAGCCACTTCTGCTTGGGGTCAGTTTTACATGATCCAAGGCTACCAGTTCCAACGGCTGCCGGGTGACGATGGACTGCAGGGGAGTCTTCTGGCTGGCACGGTCCTTCCTTCTTAGGTTGCACGGGCCACAGTCTCTGCACCACCTCTCGATGGTTCCTCTCATGCCTACCCAATGGAACCGCCCGCGCAGCAGGAACTCCAGCTTCTTCCATCCGAAGTGCCCAGCCCCGTCGTGGTATGCTTCCATCACCATGGCTGCATCTCTTCTTGGCACCACTACTTGCCAGATTAGTTCTTGCGTCCGGGAGTTAACCACCCTGCGGCATAACTTCCCCTTGTAAAGGAACAGACGACTCTTCTCAGCCCACAGTTGCTTGGCTTCCTCCGGAGCGTCTGGGTCAAGGCGTGCATCTGGCCGAGTCAGCATCTCCTTTACCAGTCGGACGGCAGGGTCACTGTCTTGCGTCTCCACCCAGTTGTAATGAGGTAAGGGGTTAAACGTAGCGGATTTACTCCTTACACGGTGGGAATACTGGATAGTCCCATGACGGTGGAATGCGGGGAGTTCGACTTCTTCCAGTCCCTCTGAATCTTCCCCTACGTCCGGTAGATTTGGCATTCTGGACAGGGCGTCCGCGTTGGTATTGGAGCGTCCTGCCCGGTATTTGATTGTGAGCTCATAGTTGGACAAGCGGGCCATCCATCTCTGCTCTAGGGCACCGAGTCTTGCTGTGTCCAGGTGTGTCAACGGGTTGTTATCCGTGTACACGGTGAACCGGGAAGAAGCGAGGTAGTGCTTAAAGCGTTCAGTGACTGCCCACACCACTGCCAGGAACTCTAGCTTAAATGAGCTGTAATTCTCAGGGTTTCTTTCGGTGGGTCGCAGTTTTCGGCTGGCGTAAGCAATTACCCGTTCTTTCCCCTGCTGGATCTGGGACAGTACGGCTCCTAGCCCGATGTTACTTGCGTCGGTGTAGAGGATAAAGGGCTGGCTATAATCAGGGTACGCCAGGATTTCATCCCCCGTGAGGGCCATCTTCAGCTGGCGGAAGGACTCTTCTTCCAGCTTCTCCCATCTGAAGGGTGGCTTCTGGTTCTTGGCCTTCCTGGACTGGCCTATCAGGAGGTCCTGCATAGGAGCTGCCTTTTTGGTGAAACCGGGAATAAACCTTCGGTAGTAGCCTACCAACCCGAGGAACTGCCTCACTTCCTTTACGCTGGAGGGGCTTGGCCATTCCTTAATTGCGGTGATCTTATCAGGGTCGGGAGCCACTCCGTCAGCACTCACCACGTGTCCCAGGTACTGCACCTTTGGCTTCAGGAGGTGACACTTAGAGGGTTTCACCTTCAGGCCGTAACTTGCCAGGGCTTCGAACACTTCCGCCAGATGTTTCAGGTGGTCCTCATAAGTCTTGGAATATACGATGACATCGTCCAGGTACAACAAGACCGTCTCGAAGTTTCTGTGTCCCAGACAGCACTCCATTAATCGTTGGAAGGTTCCTGGTGCATTGCAGAGTCCGAACGGCATGCAGGTAAACTCGCTAAGTCCCATCGGGGTGGTGAATGCGGTCTTCTCCCGGTCCGCCTCTGCTACAGGAACCTGCCAGTACCCGCTAGTGAGATCCAAGGTAGAGAAGAAGTTAGCAGATTTTAAAGCAGCCAAAGACTCCTCTATCCTTGGTAAGGGGTACGCATCCTTGTGTGTGATACGGTTGATTTTCCGGTAATCTACACATATCCTCATGGTGTTGTCTTTCTTTTTGACTAAGACTAGTGGAGCTGCCCAGGGACTACAGCTATCCCTGATTACCCCAGCCTCCTTCATGTCTCTAAGCATCCCCTTGGCGTGTTGGTAGTGTGCAGGGGGTACGGGTCGATACCTCTCTTTTATGGGAGGATGGTCTCCCGTGGGGATGTGGTGTTCTACCCCCTTGACTCGCCCGAAGTCTAACGGGTGTTTACTAAACACTCTCTCGTACTCTTGAACCACCCGATAGACTCCCTGTTTCTGATGGGAGGGAGTGGAGTCAGTACCCAAATGTAGTTGCTGACACCAATCCTCCATTATTTTCTTAGAGCCGTTACCTTCCTCCGGGTGAGATGGAGGCAAGGGTTCCACAGACTGTATAGAGTTTTGGTTGATGGTATATAATTTGGCTAGCGTAGCATACCGGGGCAGGTATACTTCCCTTTTCCCGATATTTATTAGGCGAACGGGCACCCTTCCATGGCGTACATCAACCACCCCCCGGGCTGTCAAAATGGTGGGCCTACTGTCTGAATAGAGTGGTTCTACCATTGCCTGGTAATCTCTACCTCTCAGACCAATAGCTGCCCGGCACCAAATCATCATTTCACTTTTTGGGGGCATGGCAATAGGAAAAGGGTCACACATTCTTACGCTACCAATCTCACCACCGGAGAGTTCCACCTGTTGCCGTCGCATCAGTGCCCGGATCTCTTTCTGGAGCACTCGCTGCTGGCCGGAGCTGGCGTTCTTGGCAACCTGCTGTAAAATGAAAATCACCTCTGCAAGACAATTTTCAATTACATTAGTTCCTAGAGTTATCTTTGGGTGACTCTCGCGCTTGTCAATGTCTACAATGATCAGTCCCTGTGCTGCCAGTTCGACTCTACCGATTTTAATGGTCATCTCTTTAAATCCGATCTGTGGCACGGGCTGACCATTACTGGCGATGATACTCAAGTCGTCGTCTGGATAGCGGGTTATATCCGAGTCATTCCAGTACTGCTTGAAGAGCACGTACGGGATGGTGGTGACCTGTGACCCGGTGTCCAGTAGGGCACTCATAGGGATGCCATCCAGTACCACAGGCAAGACTGGACGTCCTCCCACATATTTGTCGCGCCAGTTCGATGGGCCTGGTGATCTTTTTCCTGGGGGTTGGCCCTCTACCCCAGGTTGTGCCAGTTTAAAGGACAGTACCTTGCCATATGTCCGGGTTGATTGCAGCGGCGGCAGATGGGTTGTCCGTCCTCGTTGTATCGGTCGCTGGGTCTTCCTCTGGCCGGTGGGGTCCTCCTTGGTCGACGCCACGGGATGTCCTCCGGTCCGGATGCCAGCTGGATCTTCCCTGGAGTGGAAACCTGTAAAGACTGCACAGTTCGGGTTAGCGCAGCAACGCTTTTAGCTAGCTCTTGGACCTGATGGTGCAGGTCTGGAGCCGGGTCATTGTTCAAAGCCTGCGCATTAGCTCCCACTGGCCCTGCCGTTAAGGGTGTCGCCCCCTGGTGGTAAGCAGTAGCAGGGCGCCTGTGGGCCACAACGCCACCCGGTGCCGGTTTTCGGAGCACCCGGATGGCTCTGTCCTTGAACTGTGCAAAGTCTAGATGAGGATCCTGTAAGGCTATGGCCCGCAACTGGGTTCGGTGGACATTGCAATATAGTCCCTCTATAAATTGTTCGGTCAACAGCCTGTCCTCGTTTCCCACGCTGTCAGGGTCGGTCTGCTTAATGGCTCTCAGGGCCTCTTGTAGGTTTAGTGCATAGTCCCTTATACTCTCATGTGCTCGCTGCTTGCACCCGTAGAATCTAAGCTTAATCTCGGCTGAGGTGCGGGTATCAAAGGTGTCCCTCAGCCGGGTTAGTATCCCTGCGACAGTCCTCCTCCCAGGTGGCCAGGACTTTACCTCCCTTTGGGCTGCCCCGGTTAGTTGGGCCACCAGGATGCTCACTTTTTGCTCTTCTGTGAGGGGGTACACCTGGAAGAGGCTATCCAGCTTTTCTCTAAAGTCATTCAGGGTATGTGACTCCCCTGAGTACTGGGGTAGCCAGGCTGCTCCCGGGATATAGGGCATGGTGAAAGGCATGACTGCAGCAGCGGTGGCGCTGGCGGGGGTTGAGGCAGTGAAGCTCTCCTCCGTATCCGACATCTTCCTCCCCCCTAGTGGACCGTGGCCTACCTTGCGATGATCCTCTTCCGTAGGCCGCGGCTCCGCAGTGGATCGTCAGGGTTGAGGACCTTCCGTCGCGCTCCTGTGACGTCGGCGTCTGCTGGGCTCCTTCCAGGACCTTACGCAACGTCCGGACGTGAGGCGGGGCTTCAGTTCTCGCGCGCTTTCAGAGTCCACGCCCCTCTTCTTCCCGCGCGGCGTCTTCAAGATGGCGTCCAACGGCGGGAAAACTCCACGGATGGCGGGAAGAAGGCAGAAGATGGCGCCGGATGGCGGGAAAACTTCGCAGATGGCGGGAAGAAGGTAGAAGATGGCGCCGGATGGCGGGAAACTTCCACGGATGGCGGGAATCTTCACCACTGGTAAGTTTGAACAGTCTTTTTCAGGCACGCAGTACCCGGTGGTTGCGGGCACGAAATCCTGCCGACTACGCCAAAAGTTGACGCACCCCTGGGCCGGTGTCGCGCAGCGTTGCGCACGCGGGAGCCTACCCGGAGCCGGATCTGTTGGGGGTAGTAGTCTCGTGGCGGTGACCAGGTCCGTGCCCAGGGAGTCAGACTAAGTGGCAGAGTATTAGCAGTAGATGTTGGATGACTACGCCACCCGTTGAATGCAGCTATGGAGCTGCCGCTGCAGGGCAGACCGCTGAGGCCGGTGGAAGGATGGTGCAGCGTGGATGGTATAACCCCCAACGGGAGGGGTATGGCCTCAGGGCAGCCGACGTGGATGATGGGGGTAGCAGGAACCACTCAGAGACGATGCGGTGTAGTTCAGGGTCTTTACTGGTGACAAAGATAGACCCTCCCGGAGTACTTGCTAGCGATCGGGGCCTGGTCAGTCCTTGAGCAGATGGGATCTCCCCTGGCCAGGTGGAGTTGTAGGCCTTCCCAACTAACTGTACTCTTCTGGCTACCTTGCTAGAGGCGGGTAAAAGTAGCCCACGTCCCTGAGTGTACCGTGTGGTGCTCACCCGTATGGCCGGTGACTCGGGGCCTTCTAGTGGCTTCCGCTCCACGATGGCGGTGCTGGTCCCACGCGTGTGACCGTGCCTTCGGGTTTCTGGGCCAGAGGACCTGAAATCCCCTGCCGGACGGTTTCTGCTGCTGGGTAAGGATTAGTCCCCACAGCCTCGGACTCCGGGTCCGGTGATAACTTCTCAGTCAGGGCGAGCTCTGCAGCTGCCAGCCCCTGACTCCTTGTAGCACTGCTCCCACAGAGCTCCTGTTGTTTCTTTCCTATGGCTGCTTCTCTTCTTGTTCTCTGCTCTACTCCCTAACCCTGCCTCAGCCCCAGGTTTATATAGGGGAAGTTCTTCCCCTCCCAGGACTGGGCAGGAGGTGTGGCATGCATAGGATTCCTGACCAAGAGACCTCCCACCTGCTCTCAGACATAATATTGCATTACTGTGGAAACCAGACCCCTGGGGTGCCACAAATGTCCGACTACGCCACCCGTGGATTGCGGTCACTAAAAACCGCCGCTGCGGGGCAGACCGCTAAGGCTGATGTTGGGTGCGCAGCAGAGAGTAGTATAACTCCCCACGGGAGGAGTATAGCCTCAGGGCAGCGTATGTAGATGGTGAGGGTTGTAGTGCAGGGGCACAGCAGAAATGACTCAGAGTCCGTGCAGTGCAGTTCAGGGTCTTTACTGTTGGTAATGAAGAAGGCCCTGCCAGGAGTACTGGCTAACATTAGAGGCCTGGTCAGTCTGTGAGCGAAAAAGAGTCCCCCTGGCCATGTGGAGGTGTAGGCCTTCCCGTCTGACTGCACTCTCCCTGGCTACCCTGCTGTAGTCGTGTAGTAGCCCACGTCCCTGAGTGTACCGTGTGATGCTCACCCCTATGGCTGGTGACTTGGGGCCTTTGGTTCCTTCCGCTCCTCGATGGCGATACTGGTCCCTTGCGTGTGACTGAGCCTCCGGGCTTTCTATGGCCAGGGGACCTGAAATCCCCTGCCAGGTGGTTTCTGCTGCTGGATGTAGATATCCCCACAGCCTCGGACTCCGGTGTCCGGTTCTCTGCGTCTTCTGCCAGGACGAGCTCTGCTCCAGTCCCTGGTCTTCAGCTCCTGGCTCCTACAGAGCTCCTTGCTGCTGCTCTGTCCCTTCTCTGGAACTAGACTCTTCTCTGCTAACCCCGCCCCAGATCCAGTTTATAAAGGGCAGGATCCTCCCCTGCCTGGACTGGGGCAGGAGGTGTGGCATGCAATAATGCTCCTGACCAGGAAAACCCATGCTCGCTCTCAGACATGGTATTTCTACCACTGTGGCAACCAGACCCCTGGGGTGCTACATATCCCTTTTCACATGTAAAGCTCCATGTAATAAACGGCACTAAAATAGTAACTTGATAGGGGGAGGTTAATTTGCTGTGAAGACTTCAGGACTCAGTATCACCTCCTACATAGGATTCAGCTATGGAATTGGTTCAACACCAGTGCAGAGCTTGCTCAAGAATGGCAGCAGGCAGGCGCCAGTGCTGTTAGGGACATATGGAAGAATGAATGTCCGGAGAAGAAAAGCTGAGCGCTACTTTGAGTCCAGTGTTATGCCAACAGTAAAGCAGCCCGAGACGAGTCATGTGTGGAGTTATCCATCATCAAAAGGGAGTGGGCTCACTCACAGTTTTGCCTAAGAACACAGCAGGAGCATTTTTGGTGATTAACAATGCATTTACCAGCATGACGGAGAATATGTCACAAGGCAAAAGTGACAACTAAGTGTCTGGTTAACATTGACATTTTGGGTTCATCGCCAGTAAACTCTCCAGATCTCAATTTGATTGTGGTCAATCCTCAAAAAGTGGGTGGACAAACAGAAATGTATGTAGTCAGCTCCAAGCAGTGATTAGACAAAAATTGTCCGTAGTCAGTCAGGATTTGGCCCAGCAGCCGATGTCCAGCTGCCAGGGCGAAGGGAGCGAGTCTTGAAAAATAAGGGTCAACACTGTGAATATTGAATCTTTCCATAAACTTGATGTATTTGTCAATAAAAGTGTAAAACTTATAAAATGCTGATAATTGTAGTACAGAAACATCTGACACAGATCTAAAAACACTGAAGTGAACACCAAAATTTGTATCAGTCACAAGACTTTTGGCCACGACTATACATAAAGTGACACAAAACAAGATACAAGACATAGGTCAAAAAAAAATTCTCCATCTTCTCCATTACGTCAATCCGTGAAAAATGGATATTAACTTAAGGACGAATTCACACATCCGTGGTGGGATCGAGCACCCGGCCCGGCTCTCTGGACCTGATCAATGCCTCATCTATTCCTAGGAGGTAATCACAGATCAGCACTGGTGACCCAGCGGTTGTCAGATCTGAGCTCGGTCCGTGGAGCACAGATGTGTGAATTCAGCCTTATAGAAGTTTTTCCAGAGTAGAAAGTCAGAGCTGATGGATTACAGCGCCACCCCAGGGCACATACTGCGTGTGGCATTACAGCTCAGCACCTGTCACGTCACTAGACCGGAGCTGTAGTACCAGGCACAACCTGTGGCCTGGACTGGCGCTCTGTGTTCCTTTTCCTCCTTGACAAACACTGTGTATAAAAATACAGAATCCGGGAACCTCCAAACATTGCAGAAATCGCCAAGTTCTAACAGTGCATAATGGGCACAGCTCCAGCCTTACTGTCAGTGAATGGAAACCTGGTTTATAGTCCAACTGCTGACAGGTGAGAGGCTGCGGCTCCCTGTAATCACTGGCTCTGACCCGTCACGACCATTGCTGCTATACAGCAGTCTATGAGCCTCTCTCTATAGTGCAGGGGACTAACCACATCCACTGAAAGCCAGGCTTCCCCCCGGGACTGAGGCTGCCCCCCGGAACTGAGGCTGCCCGGGAGCTCAGTGTGTGATGCGCAGTCATCCGCCATGTCTCCCCAGTACTCAGCAGCCTCAACACCCACCACGGTAAAAGCAAGAATGTATGGGCTCCTTCTACGTATGATGTCATTTACGGGGCGTGTCCTGACTGTGCATTATGGGCGTGTTCTAGTTTAGCACCAGGGGCCATAGTCTCATGCAGAGAGTGACACAGCTGCCGGTGAAGCTGCAGGAGGAGGTCAGTGCTGCGGGGCTGGTGGCGGCGGCGGCTCTGGGGGCACGCTGCTAGGTGTGTGGAGGCTCTGTGGGATGCTGCGGGCTGGTGGTGGTGGCGGCTCTGTGGGCGGGATGCTGCAGGTTTGAGGAGGCTCTGGGGGATGGTGGGGGTTTGGGGGGGGGGGGCGATGCATGCTTGGGGCTTGTGGGGGCTCTGGGGGGACGCTGCAGGGCTTGTGGGGGCTCTGGGGGGATGCTGCGGGCTTGTGGGGACTCTGGGGGGACTGTAGGCACTCTAGGGGGATGCTGTGAGGCTTGCATGCACTCTAGGGGGACGCATGGTGCGGGACTGTGGGCACTCTAGGGGGACGCTGTGAGGTTTGTGGGGGCTCTGGGGGGATGCAGCATGCACTCTAGAGGGAAACTGCAAGGTTTGTTGGGACTCTGGGGGCATGCTGTGAAGCTTGTGGGGGCTCTGGTGGTACGCTGCAAGGCATGTGGGTGCATGCTGCGGGCTGGTGGTGGCTTTGGAGGGATTCTGGGGTGATGCTGAGGGTTTATGGGGGCATGCTGTGGGTTTGTGGGGGATCTGGGGCCATGCTGCGGGTTTGCGGGGGCTCTGGGGCCATGTTGTGAGGTTTGTGGGGGGATACTGTGGGCTCTGGGGTGATGCTGCGGGCTTGTGGGGCCTCTGGGGGGGAACTGTGGGCACTCTAGGGAGACGCTGCGAGGTTTGCATGCACTCTAGGGGGACGCATGCTGCGGGACTGTGGGCACTCTAGGGGGACGCTGTGAGGTTAGTGGGGGATCTGGAGGCATGCTGCGGGATTGTGGGGGATCTGGGGGATGTAGCGGGCTGGTGGTGGTTCTGGGGGGCATGCTGCGGGTTTGTGGGGGCTCTGGAGGCATTCTGCGAGGTTTGTGCGGGCTCTGGAGGCATGCTGCAGGTTTGTGGGGGCTCTGGGGGGGATGCTGCAGGTTAGTGGGGGCTCTGGGGAGATGTTGCGGGCTGGTGGTGGCTCTGGGAGGATACTGGGGTGCATGCTGCGGCCTTGTGGGGGCTCTGGAGGCATGCTGTGGGTTTCTGGGGGCTCTGGGTGGATGCTGCGGGCTTGTGAGGGCTCTGGGTGGATGCTGCAAGGTTTGTGGGGGCACGCTGTGGGCTGGTGGTGGCTCTGGGAGCATGCTTCGGGCTTTGGGGTGATGCTGCGGATTTGTGGGGGCATGCTGCGGGTTTGTGGGGGCTCTGGTGCCATGCTGCGAGGTTTGTGGGGGCATGCTGCGGGCTCTGGGGTGATGCAGGTTTGTGGGGGCTCTAGGGGCCTGCTGGGGGCTCTGGGGCAATGCTGTGGTGCTTGGAGCAACACTGCAGGGCTTGGGGGGATGCTGCAAGGCTTGGGGGGCCTCTGGGGGGATGCTGCGGGGCTTAGGGGGATGCTGCGGGGCTTGTGGTGGATCTGGGGGGACGCTGCAGGCACTCTTGTGGGATGTGGCAAGGTTTGCATGCACTCTAGGGGGTGGCTCTGGGGGGATGCTGGGGTTTGTGGGGGCTCTGGGGGATGCTGCATGTTTGTGGGGGCTCTGGGGTAATGATGGGGGGATCTGGGGGGGGACACTGCGGGGCTTGTGGGGGCTCTTGGGGGATGCTGCGTGTAACATCCCTGGTGGTGTGCTTGCATGGTGCACCACCTCCCACCATGCAAGACCGCAATCTTACCCATCAGTCCAGCCTGCAAACCGTGTTCCAGTTCATGCAGTGTGCATGTCTCTTGACTGACTGCTTAGGGCGGCGGCCCGGTTACTTCCTGATTCTTATAGCTGCTGTGGGCGCACCTCTAATGCGTCTCCAGCCTATTTCTGTGAGTCACTGGATATTTAAACCCCCTCCACCCAGTAGGAGGTGCCTGAGCAACACTAACATTAAGTGTGCTCCTTGACTCTGAAGTTGCCAGGTCCAGTTCTGTGTCTTCTTGTCTGTTCCGCTATCTCTGGGGGCAGCATTCCCAGACCTGTTTTCTGTGCCTTCTTGTCCGTTCCCGCCATCCCTGGGGGCTGTATACCCAGGCCTGTTCTTGTATCTCTTGCAGTATCAGTTCCTGTCTGAACTGTATCCTAGCCTGTTATCTGTTTGTCTCTATGTTCATACCTTCCCTTTTCCTGCAGTGTCTGAACCAGCACCTAACTCCTACTCGGTGTTTCTGTACTTCTGTTTGTGAGTTTTGAGTCCACTCGCTACTTCATTGTAAGTACCTTGTGTGTATCTGGTTCTGCTTGTCCCTTTTCCCTTCTTCCGTATCTACCTCCTGTGTTCTAGCCATCTTCCTGTATCTTTCAGTCTGTTCCATGTGAACAGAGCCCTGTCCTCTCTGCCTGCACCGTCAGCCCTGTTCTGCTCTGCCTTGCTCACCGCTCCGGCGGTTCCCTTCTGCTCTGCTTGCTCACCGCTCCGGCGGTTCCCCTCTGCTCTGCCTTGCTCACCGGTCCGGCGGTTCCCCTCTGCTCTGCCTTGTTCACCGCACCTGCGGTTTAGTTCTGCTCTGCCTTGCTCACTGCTCCGGCGGCTTACCTCTGCTCTGCCTTGCTCACCGCTCCGGCGGCTCCTCTCTGCTCTGCCTTGTTCACCGCACCTGCGGTACCCCTCTACTCTGCCTTGCTCACCGCTCCGGCGGTTCCCCTCTCCTCTGCCTTGCTCACCGCTCCGGCGGCTCTTCTCTACTCTGCCTTTTTCACCGCACCTGCGGTTTAGTTCTGCTCTGCCTTGCTCACCGCTCCGGCGGTTCCTCTCTGCTCTGCCTTGCTCACCGCTCCGGTGGTTCCTCTCTGCTCTGCCTTGTTCACCGTACCTGCGGTTTAGTTCTGCTCTGCTTGCTCACCGCTCCAGTGGTTCCTCTCTGCTCTGCCTAGCTCACCGCTCCGGCGATTCCTCTGTGGTCTGCCTTGTTCTCCGCACCTGCGGTTTAGTTCTGCTCTGCTTGCTCACTGCTCCGACGGTTTCCCTCTGCTCTGCCTTGCTCACCGCTCCGGCGGGTCCTCTCTGCCTTATCCACCGCACCGGCGGTTTCCCTTTACTCTGCTTGTCTACTGCATCTGCGTCTCTGTTTTTGTATCCCAGTCTGTACTGGACCCTATCCAGTCTGCACTCCTATCTGCTAGTAACCCCCTGTCTGCATACCAGCCGTGCTTGTCAATACCCCCCTGTCTGCATACCAGCCGTGCTTGCCAACACCCACCTGTCTGCATACCAGCCGTGCTTACCAGTACCCACCTGTCTGCATACCAGCCGTGCCTGTCAATAACCACCTGTCTGTACGCCAGTCTTACCTGCCAGTTCCTGCATTCCTCGGTGTGGGTCAACAGCTGTGACCGGGGTCTGACCTGGAGTAGCCCCTGGTCCCTCTGCTCGGTTCCTCCCTGGTTGACGGAGTCGTTAGCCGCCATGCGACCTTGGTCGGATCGGGTTGATACTTAGTTATGCCCCTCCAGGCACTCCTCGGTTCATGGTACAGTGGGATCACTAATCACGCTCACGCCAGTCAGTCCGACGCAAGCGTAACAGTTTGCTCAGGCCATGGTTCCCATTGAGCCCCACGGCCTTTCGCTCTCAGAGACATTTTGAATCCTTGTCTGGAGAATACGTGCACCAAGAAAATTTTTTTCCTCAAGCTATGGCCCAGGCGGTTTATGCACCAGCCCAAATGGATCTACTGTATCAGCACTCATTCCTGCGGATCCACCACGGTACTATGGGGATCCAAAATGAAGCCGTGCATTTGTGGAGCAATGCATGCTGCATTTCAAGTTCTATGCTCACTATTTTCCTACTGATCAGGTTAAAGTAGCATTCATGATGTCCTACCTAGCGGGTGATGCCTTGAAATGGATCACCCCCCTATGGGAAGCATGGGATCCTATCGTCTTTGACCTGCAGGCCTTCCTGGTGGCCTTTCTTATGGTCTTCGATAACCCTAATCCTGAAGCCTCTGCTAAAGCTTCCCTTCCCAATATCCCGGAGCTGCCCCAATGGGTAGTGTGTGTAGGTAGCCTACCAGTTCTCCAGCCTGAAGAGACTGCTGCCCACCCTGAATCCTCACAGGATGACTATGCTCCACAGAATATTCTCTTCCCAACCTCAAGAGGCAGTCCAGACGTGCAAGGCGTAGAGGTAAACCATCACGCCAGGTTCTGTCCTCCCAAAGACCTCCTGTTCACCAGCCTGTAAAGGCAGCTATCCACACTGAATCCATAAAGGATGACTATGTTCTTCAAAGCAGAGGCCAGAACTCAGTCACAAAATCGGATTGCGGTCCCCCTGCGATTGTTTGGGACCCCCTCATGGTCTTTGTCCAGCGAAGGTTGGAGAATCCCAAGACATTAGGCCTGTAGGAGAGGCTGCCCTTGGCGTTAGTGTTTCCTCTCCACAGATGACCATGACTGTCTCCGTGGCAAGTGAAGGCCTCGGATTAACCGGAAGTTTCGGGCTTAAAGCCTTGAAGAGTCGGTGTCTGATTCCTGTCCGACAACTTCAGAAGCCGGTTTGGGCATTGTCAGCAGAAGGACGAGCCCTACTCAGAAACAGTCAAAATATGTCTGTACAAATTAAGCTCCAGATTGGAGCATTACACATGAAGAAGTTAACATTCCAGGTGCTGACTGGCTTACCCACAGGTCGTCCTGAGCCGAGAATTCTAGTGCCCGCTCAGGTCTGGAGATCCTGTATGGTGTATCCTGGGGGCCTGCTAAGGTACAAGGGGTGTCCAGTCCCCATATCTTTAGGACAGTCAGCAGTTTCTTCTTCTTCTTCACCAGATCTGCTAGTCGCTGACTCGCTGTGCGCTGAAGTCTCCGAAGGAAGAGAAGCGGGGGCGATGTCCCCACACAGTCTCGACGATCTCAATGATCTGGCTTCAGGTCTTGACCCGACTCACAGACATGTCATCTCTGAAACCAGATTGAAGATGGTCCCAAAGCAAGGACCCTCCATCTCTAATAAATCTGGTCTCAAGTCCATAAAGGCGGTGGCTACCTCTAAGTCTCTGCCACCCTCCAACCAGGCGGAGGAACCCCAGTTGCCTCCTGAATCTTCCGGGGTGCTATCTGATAATAAATGGAGAGAGACTTTTCTGCACCCTGTACCTGGTACTTCGCCCACTTCGTCTATTAAGCCTGGCAAAGTGAACTTTGAAGCAGTGATTACCCCCGAGTCTCTGCACCCCTCCAACCAGGCAGAGGACCTCCAGTTGTCTTCTGAATTCCCCGGGGTGCTACCTGATAAACGGAGAGAAACTTTCCTACATCCTGTACCTGGTACTTCGCCCACTTCATCCTGTAAGCCTGGCAAAGTGAACTTTGAAGCAGTGATTACCCCTGAGTCTCTGTGTGGCACCCCTGGGGGATCGATCGCCACAGGGATACTGCACCTCTTTAATGGGGTGTGGTATCTCTCCTTCAAGGTAAGGATGGTGCAACTGTCAGGACCCCACCTCTACATCCAACACCACACTTCTCCCACCTGTAGGGGGGGCTAATAGGCACCAGTGTGCTGCCCCAGCCGGGATAAGAGGAGATAACTACAGACCGTATCCTTTCCTGTCTGTGTGTGTGTAGATAGGCCGGGTCTCCCTCTGAACTCCTCTCAGAACAAGGGCACGGGTGGCAGCTCTGCTCCTTCCAATACCCGATGGGATCCTCTGGGCCTACCGGGCTTTCCCAACCAGGACATGGAGTAGCAAGGTCGGGTGTCGGGGGCCGGTACCCCTCTTGCAGCCGGACTCCCTCTGAATATATCAGGTGGTGAGGACAGGTGGCGTACACCGCTCCGTCTGCATTGTCCCCGGGATCCATTTGCTGTGGAGCTACACTCTTAAGCTCCGGGCCTTCTAGGTCGTGGTCCTTGACCGGGTTGAGACATTTCTCGTCTGCAACCTTCCCCTCGTCCCAAGCCCGGGGTACGAGGGCTGTGTCTACATCCACTGCAGGTCCACACAGGATCCACGTTCAGGGTGGGAGATCACAATGCCTCACAGTAATTAGCAGCACAAAGACCAAAACCAAAGATGGCTTTTTATTAAATATGAAATTTAAAGTGTCACTAAATTGTAAGTCCTCCACCCTCACCCACTAACTGGTTCCCCTCACTCTTGGTTCCCCAGTCTCCCTGTAACCAGGAAGGCAGCACCTGGTGCATACTAGTCCCCTCTGGTGGAGAAATGTGGTGTTGGATGCAAAGGTTGGGTCCCGACCATCACGCTGTTCTTACCTCAGAGGAGGAACACTACACTCCATTACAGAAGTGCAGCATCCCTGTGGCGGTCGAGCCCTCAGGGGCGCCACAGTTATACAGTGGGATGTGCTACATAATGAAGTTTCTCTTAAGGGGCACTTGGAAGGGAAGATGTCCTTATCACCCCGGTCAGTAAAATCTTTATAGTGGTGGCAGGATGAGCCTCACCTATCTCGAGGGGTTCCCTGGGTACTTAGGGTCACTAGAACAATTACCACAGATGCGAGTCCGAGAGGGTGGGGAGCCCGTCTGGGAGATATGGTAGCCCAGGGGACCTGGTCAGATATCGAAAAGGGTCTCTCCTCCAATGCAAAAGAACTTCTGGCGGTAGACAAGGCAGTGAATAATTTCTTACCTTTCCTTCAGGGCAAGAATGTAAAGATCCTCTTTGATAATCTAGTTGTGGTAGCATATGTGAACCACCAGGGGGATACATGGTCAAGATCGCTGATGAGAGTGACAGATCATCTCTTCCAGATTACAGAAAGTCACCTCCTTTCCCTGATGGCCCTCCATATAAGGGAAAAAGAAAACATGAGAGCAGATTTCCTAAGCTGCTATCCTCTGATGCAAGGGGAAGGGGAACTAAATCAAGGAATTTTTACCCAAATAGCCGAAGATGGGGGGGGGCCTCCGGTCAGGTAGATCCGTTTGCCACAAAACTAAATCGGAAGACAAAGATCTTGTGTTCCCTAAATCCCCTAGCTGTGGATGCTCTCCTGATACGTTGGGATTTCAGCCTGGCGTATGACTCCTACCCCCTCGGTTGGCTGTTCTTCTCATAGTCATAAGAAAGATCAGGGAGGACAAGGCAAGGGTTCTGCTGATCGCACCCTTTTGGCCCAGGAGGCCCTGGTTCTCATACCTGAGGAACATGTCCATCTCCGATCCTTGGGTTCTTCCAGAGATTCCATATCTCCTTCTCCGGGGTCCGATATTCCATCCTCAAGCAACTGGCCTCCACTTGACGGTGTGGAACTTGAAAGGACATTACCAAATCAGAAAGGTTTTTCCCAAGGTCTAGTAACCATCCTGATGCACATCAGAAAACCTATTACAACCCAGATTTATGCCACAAGTTGGAGAAAGTTTTTGTCTTTCTCTGGTTCTGGGGTTGATGGGGAGGGGGTGCCAATAGGACAAATCTTTGGAGTTTTTACAAGAAGGTCTTGAACTAGGGTATATAGCTGTGATGTAGCTTGTAACTACTGGGTTTCTCGGTTCATTAAGGCAGCTTTTAGATCTAGACTCATTATTAAAAGCAGCTTGGTTCCCTGGGATTTAAATTTGGTTCTAAAGGCCTTGACTAGCTCGCCGTTTGAGCTAATAGTCAGCAACCCTTAAATCCCTCTCTCTTAAGACCGCTTTAATATCTTTAACCTCGGCCAGGAGCATTAGTGACAGCCAGGCCCTGTCTATGGCCTCGCCGTTTACTCAAATTCTCGATGATAGGCAGGATCTGGTCTAAAAATCACTCTCTCTCCCTAAGGTAGCTACTCGTTTCCACAGACTTCAGGAAGTCCTCCTACCCTCCTTTTGTCCACATCCTAGTAACCAGAAAGAGGTGGAGTTACATACGTTAGAAGTGAGAAGATGTGTGGTTAGGTACCATTCTGTTACCAAAAGCTTTAGGAAAGATAACTCGTTGTTTATATCCTACCAAGGGGCTGGGAACGGTCTAAGGTCACGAAGTCCACCATAGCTAGATGGAATTGGGAGGCCATTTCTCTATCATATACAGTATAGACCAAAAGTTTGGACACACCTTCGCATTTAAAGATTTTTCTGTATTTTCTTGACTATGGAAATTGTACATTCACACTGAAGGCATCAAAACTATGAATTAACACATGTGGAATTATATACTTAACAAAAAGTGTGAAACAACTAAAAATATGTCTTATATTCTAGGTTCTTCAAAGTAGCCACCTTTAGCTTTAATGATTGCTTTGCACATTCTTGGCATTCTCTTGATGAGCTTCAAGAGGTAGTCACCGGAAATGGTCTTCCAACAATCTTGAAGGAGTTCCCAGAGATGCTTAGCACTTGTTCGCCCTTTTGCTTTCACTCTGCGGTCCAGCTCACCCCAAACCATCTCGATTGGGTTCAGGTCTGGTGACTGTGGAGGCCAGGTTATCTGGCGTAGTCCCCCATCACTCTCCTTCCTGGTCAAATAGCCCTTACACAGCCTGGAGGTGTGTTTGGGGTCATTGTCCTGTTGAAAAATAAATGATGGTCCAACTAAACGCAAAGTGGATGGAATAGCATGCTGCTGCAAGATGCTGTGGTAGCCATGCTGGTTTAGTATGCCTTCAATTTTGAATAAATCCCCAACAGTGTCACTAGCAAAGCACCCCCACACCATCACACCTCCTCCTCAATGCTTCACGGTGGGAACCAGGCATGTAGAGTCCATCCGTTCACCTTTTCTGCGTCGCACAAAGACACGGTGGTTGTAACCAAAGATCTCAAATTTGGACTCATCAGACCAAAGCACAGATTTCCACTGGTCTAATGTCCATTCCTTGTGTTCTTTAGCCCAAACAAGTCTCTTCTGCTTGTTGCCTGTCCTTAGCAGTGGTTTCCTAGCAGCTATTTTACCATGAAGGCCTGCTGCACAAAGTCTCCTCTTAACAGTTGTTGAAGAGATGTGTCTGCTGCTAGAACTCTGTGTGGCATTGACCTGGTCTCTAATCTGAGCTGCTGTTAAACTGCGATTTCTGAGGCTGGTGACTCGGATAAACTTATCCTCAGAAGCAGAGGTGACTCTTGGTCTTCCTTTCCTGGGGCGGTCCTGATGTGAGCCAGTTTCTTTGTAGCGCTTGATGGTTTTTGCAACTGCACTTGGGGACACTTTCAAAGTTTTCCCAATTTTTCGGACTGACTGACCTTCATTTCTTAAAGTAATGATGGCCACTCGTTTTTCTTTACTTAGCTGCTTCTTGCCATAATACAAATTCTAACAGTCTGTTCAGTAGGACTATCAGCTGTGTATCCACCAGACTTCTGCACAACACAACTGATGGTCCCAACCCCATTTATAAGGCTAGAAATCCCACTTATTAAACCTGACAAGGCATACCTGTGAAGTGAAAACCATTTCCGGTGACTACCTCTTGAAGCTCATCAAGAGAATGCCAAGAGTGTGCAAAGCAGTCATCAAAGCAAAAGGTGGCTACTTTGAAGAACCTAGAATATAAGACATATTTTCAGTTGTTTCACACTTTTTTGTTAAGTATATAATTCCACATGTGTTAATTCATAGTTTTGATGCCTTCAGTGTGAATGTACAATTTTCATAGTCATGAAAATACAGAAAAATCTTTAAATGAGAAGGTGTGTTCAAACTTTTGGTCTGTACATCTAGCGGCGAGGAAGTGCCAGAAGGGCTGAAGGCTCATTCCACCCGGGCTGTGGCGACCTCCTGGGCTGAGAAGACAGGTGTCTCGATAGAAGACATATGTAAGGCTGCTACCTGGTCCTATCCCTCTACATTCCATAGACACGATAGGTTAGATATGGGTGTATCGGCTGACCTCACCTTTGGGAGAAGAGTGTTCCAGGCTGTGATCCTTCAATAGATTACTTCATCTCTGTAATTCTCTCGTGGTGCTGTGATGGTCGACCGATAAAATCTTAAATTACATACCGGTAATGGGATTTTTCAGAGACCATGACAGCACACTTATGTTCCCTCCTTTCACGTTTGTGGGAACACTCCCCTTTTATTAATTATAATCTCACACTCAATAGGTGTCGTCTGGTATGGCAATTTTGTGATTGTTTGCTGTGTTTATTAACCTGGCGGTCCTCTCAATGCTCTGTAATCCAAACTGAGGCGGGAGAGAGGTGACGCCCTTTTAAGCCTGTAGGTTTACTCTCCTTTGTGGGCGGATCCCCTCTCTCGTGGTGCTCTCATGGTCTCTGAAAAATCCCGTTACCGGTAAGTAACTTACGACTATTCATTTGATGGAGCAATCAAAAAGTTGTAACCCAAAATGGTATTAACGGTCTTAGAAAATTGGAACACAAGCCAAACAATTTGTTTGCAAAGTTTAGAATTTTTTAAAAGCAGTAAAATGTTTTCGTTTTCTTCTGCACCATTTCACTTTATTTGGAATTCATTGCCCTCTTTTTTCTATATGTTGCACAGTAAAGTGAATGGTGTCTTTCAAAAATGCTGTAATTTTGTCCCACAAAGTACACCTCAACCCTGCTGTATTGAATAGTGTCTGTGTTATTCACTATGTAATATGTTGTTTTTTATTGTATACTAATGTATAGTGACTAGTGATGAGCGAGCGTGTTCTATGAACCCATTCAGTGAGCACGCTGTCTAACAGCCGTGACACTTGCAGACACGGCGACCTTAAAAGAAATGCCGAGCATGCCAAAATACTCGGCGAGCACCCGAGCGTGCTTGCCGAAGGGGTTGATAGAACACGCTCGATCATCACTAATAGTGACCAGATGCCTCTAAGGAATCTTTTTTGGCCTCTGTTTTGTAGCTCTAATGATTAAGTAATATGCAACTATGTGAACCGCAATTGCCAATTAACAATTTAAGGGAATCCATCAGATATACCCCTCCCTCCAATTCCCATTCATGACCATGCAGGATTTGGAAAGCTAAATCCATAAACACCTCTATATCTTTTATCTGTTGCTGCATTTCTGAGTGCTCTGGGTGTAACGGAGCACTAACCAAGCCTCAGCCTTCCAAGGTTGCTTACCTGCCCAGCACCAGCCTCTTTATCTTGATTGATAGCTCACTGTCAGTTATTTTGGGACGTCAGGCACCAAGCAAGGAAAATCAGTGAGCTAGACACTAGCACTGGGAACTTTCCCTCCGTACACGCAAAACATAAACCAAAAAAAAGCAATTTGGCACAATACTTAATTTATGTAGATTTATAGAATAAAATGTTGGATCTCGTTCGAGCTCGATCCATGTTTTTCACAGAACTCATATCTATTATAGTCTAGGTCTGTTCACATATTTCTGTGGACCGCGTATTTTTCACTGAAACACGTTGACCTGTCGGATTTTGATCCAAATCAAAGTTTAGAACTTCTCAGATGCAAAACAAAGCTGATGAAAGTCTGAATGAGGCCTTACTCATTTATTTTTTAAGCAGCGTTCATTCCAGGCTACTGTACACATGAAGAGGGTTTACACACCTAAAATACATATATAAAACACAGAAACAAGCTACCATTGACATACTAGTATGGAGGGAGACACTGCCACTACGAGCTAACAGTGTGGATTCTGGTGTCTCGCTCCTTCCCTCAGGGTGTATTCCAAAAGCCTCCTCCAATAAGCAAGTACTGGACAAGCTGCAGGTGGAGAGGGAGCGCGGGATTACGGTGAAGGCCCAGACTGCGTCTCTGTTTTACACTTACGAGGGAAAGAAGTATCTCATGAACCTGATCAACACTCCGGTGAGTGTGACGTTTCTTCTTGATTTGTTTCTCTGTGGTCTTGTTGCGGATGTTCAACAGGTCACGGCGGTCGCGTGACCTGTCACATGACTAAATGACGTCATGGAAGGTCCTTTCACACCACCGCGAGCCGTACATGAGACCGGACGCAGTGGAAAAAAGACTGGGGGCCATCAGAAGGTAAGTAAAATGTTATTTTCTCCAATCCCCTCCATGACAGCACACCTGGAGGTAGCCTCCCCATCCTAATTAGGGACAGGAAAACAAGAGGTTAAATAGCCCCTCCCCGCTTCAATCCCCAGTGTTTTCCTGTCCCTATGGCATGAAGAGGTTACCTGGGGTGCCTGCGGCCGGCAAGCAGGGCCCTATTAAATTTACCTGCCGGGCTGCAGGGAGCGATCGCCTCCGACCTTCCTTCCTTTGCAGCTCCTGTGTCTCCTTAAGAGCGGGACCCCCCCCACACACACTCGCCTGCGTTTAAAGCCGAGTAGGGTTTTGGGGGCTGGGGGCCTCCTGTAGTTCCCCGGCCGGAGTCTCCTCTGTCCTCCATGGCGGCGTGCCGGAAGTCAGGCTTTTGGCCTGCGGGACGTCACTTCTGGTGCGTTCCACCGTGGAACGCATGTGCCCTGAAAATGAGGATCCTTCACCGGATAGGTGAAAATTTAGCACTGGATCTCGGTCTCCCCTATAAAAGACCCAGATGAGAAGACTCCATTTAGGTAGGACAGAATATTCTGCTACTATGGAGGGTGCTGTTCCAAAGCCTGCGTCTGCAGAGCCCAGCGCTAACCCAGCCCCAGTAAGTACTAGGTCCTAGGTTATTCCCCACTCTCTTTTGAGCAGGATCCTAAATATATTTTAAATCTCCCCTTTTTTTTTATTTTTAATTTAGGGAGACAAGGATCCTGCACCGACAGTGGGAGGAAGCACTACTGTTCGCAAATGTGCCATCTGTATAAAAAAGCTGGCTTCAGGGCATAAGAAACCCCTATGCTGGAAATGCACTGACAACATTGTGAAGGAAGAACAGACTTCCCTTATGGAAGAAGTCAGGGGAATGGTTCGGCAGGAAATACAATCTTCCCTAGCCTCCTTCTCACAAGCCAGAGCTGAAGGTCCATCTCCCCCCAAAAGGAGAAAATATACGGTTAGGGAGACCTCTGATTCAGAATTAGGGTCTATAGAGGAACCGTAAGAAGGGGTCCTAAGTGAAGATCATGAGGAAGATAGGAAATATTACTTTTCGTCTGAGAATATGGAGGAATTGTTGTCGCAGGTGAGAGACACGATGCAGGTGGAAGAGGAGAAGGAAACCCGTACAGTTCAGGATGAAATGTTTGGCGGTCTGAAATCCAAGAAGAAGGTAGTGTTCCCTGTGCATGACAACATTCGGAGTCTTATTTTGGATGAATGGGAGTCACCTGAGAAAAGGCTTAGTATGGCAGGAGAAATGAAGGATAGATTCCCTCTAGATGAAAAGGCGGCTAATCTATGGATGGAAGTCCTGAAGGTTGATGTACAGGTGGCAAGGGTTGCGAAGAAAACAACCCTTCCCTTTGAAGACTCGTCACAGCTCAAAGATCCTATGGATAGGAAGATGGACAGCCTTCTAAGCAAGGCATGGGAAACATATCGCCGGCTTCACTGAAGACTAATATCGCTTCAACTTGTGTAGCTCGTTCCATGTTCCTCTGGCTCCAACAACTAGAGGAATATCTCTGGAAAGGTACCACTCAAGAGGACCTCCTAGCATCTCTTCCTTTTCTGCAGAAGGCCACTGGATTCCTAGCGGATGCCTTGGCGGAGTCGGTCAAGATTGCGGCAAGATCGGCAGCATTATCAAATTCTATGAGAAGAGCTCTGTGGTTGAAGATGTGGAGTGGGGACAACGCATCAAAATCTAAGCTTTGTTCCATTCCATTTAAAGGAGAGTATATGTTTGGGGCAGTCCTAGACGAGTTGTTGGAGAAAGCATCCAACAAGAAGAAGTCTCTGCCAGAGCCAAAGAATCCAAAAAGTTTCAGAAAGAGACCATTTCTTCCCCCTCAACAACAACAGCAGCAAGCATTTCAGTACAGAAGCAAGGGTAAAACTGGTCGCTGGAGTTACACAAAAGGGGGAAGAGGTAGGAATATCTTTCAAGGTTCTAGGCAGGACAGACAATGACGCCAAGAAGGTAGGAGGCAGAATTGCGAGCTTCCTTCCTCAATGGCAGCTTATATCTTCAGACAGGAAGATACTGGACATGGTGACGGTAGGAGCAGAAACAGACTTTACCATCTACCCTCCAAGAGGGATAGAAGTAACATCTATACCATCAACAAGATTACACAGGCTCCTAATGTTAGGTCTTCAGAAGCTTCAAAACTCGGGAGTCATTTCACCAGTGCCTCGCATGGAACAAGAAGAAGGACACTAATCTCGGGTGTTTCTGCTAAGGAAGGTCTCAGGTTCTTACAGGATAATCCTCAATCTGAAACATCTCAACCAATATGTGAAATACAGAAGGTTCAAGATGGAGTCGATAAAGTCCACGATTCCGTTGATTGGAAATGGATTTGTCGCGGCAACAGTAGACCAGCCAGAGGCTTACTACCACGTGCAAATTCATCCGGATTACAGAAAATTTCTCAGATTTGCTGTAACTCAGAACCGAGAGGTACTTCATTTTCAATTCAATGTTCTCCCCTTCGGCATTTCGTCAGCACCCCGCCTGTTTACAAAGATCATGGCAGAGGTAGTAGGTTTATCTAAGGAAACTGAATATCTGCATCGGCCCATATTTAGACAATTTTTTGGTGATGGTTCCCTCGGTTTCAAGTTTGGAAAGAGACCTCCAGATGACCCTCCAGATCCTGGAATCCTTGGGATGGTTGTTAAACTACCAAAAGTCAGATCTGATTCCCTCCACCAGGAAGACCTTCTTGGGAATTCTCCTGGATTCTCAGCAACAAGCCTCTTTTCTGCCAAAAGAGAAGCAGATTCAGTTGAGGTCGAAAGTTTATGCACTAAAGAACCAGAGCGGAGTGTCATTAAGATTCGCCATGTCCGTCCTCGGGTCCATGGCCTCATCTATTCAGGCGGTACCTTGGGCTCAAGGGTCCTTCAAAACTACATCCTTATCTGTTGGGACAGATCTCCAAGTTCCCTCTCCAACAGAATTCATCTGCAGAGAAGGTGAAAGCATCTTTAAATTGGTGGCTCTGTCCTGGAAATCTGGAGAAAGGTTCAGCATGGATTCAACTTCCCTTGTTATCCGTCAAAACAGACGCAAGCAAAAGAGGATGGGGAGCAGTAGTCTCCCACGTGGCCTTCCAAGGGGTCTGGTCGCAAGAAATAGCAGAGCAGTACTCAAACTTAAGAGAAATGAAAGTGGTGGAAGAAACCCTATGGGCAGCCAATTCTGTGCTTCAGTGGTCGCATGTCAGAGTCTACTCGGACAATATGACAACTGTAGCCCACTTGAGACATCAGGGAAGTACAAGAAACAGGAGGTTACAGATGATCTCCGAAAGGATCTTCCACTGGGCGGAGCATCATCTACTATCCTTATCGGCTCTGCATCTGAGGGGCTCCGACAACTATCATGCAGATCTTCTGAGCAGAAAAGACATTCATCCAGGGGAGTGGAGCATGAACTCGAAGATATTTCAGATGATTGTTCAAAAGTGGGAATACCCAGATGTAGACCTGTTTGCGAACCAGGAAAACGCAAAAGTAAGAGCCTTTTTCTCTTTGAACCCCGAGGATTCAGCAACAGGGATAGATGCATTCACTCACCCTTGGAAAGCAGGGCTTGCTAATGCTTTTCCCCTGATTCTGTTAATACCAAGAAGTTTACAAAAAATCAGGTCGGAAGGGGTCAAGACTATCCTAATAGCTCCAATGTGGCCAAAAAGAGCATGGTTCGGAACATTGAGCAGTCTAAGAATAGAGGATCCATTGATGCTTCCTCGAATCCACGATCTGCTGCATTAGGGCCAGATTTTCCATCCGGCCCCTCAAAATTTGACTCTAGCAGCTTGGCTTCTGAGACCGCCCTCTGAAAAGCCAGAGGCTTCTCAGTACAGGTGATCCAAATGTGGCGCCCTGCTGTGCATTAGTGCCACAGAACTCAGAAGGGTGCATGGATGGATTTCTCCACAAGAGGCAATCACTACATACAAACACCTCTACCTTCCACCTCATACCAGCAGAGGGAGCCCGGATAGGGATATATATATAGGGAAGGTGGAGCCAGGTAGCTCAGTTGATTAGTGAGTGCTCAGAGTCAGAGCAGAGCAGGCAGGCTGAGAGAGAGTCTGAGAGCGTGCAGACGCTCAGATAGCGGTGAAGACGAAGCACGTCAGCTGCCTAGTAGTGAGGGCCCCGAGTGTGGCCGACGGCGAGGAGAAAAAGGGGAGTGAAACCAAAGGGGCAGAGGAGCACAGTAAGCTCACCCCTTTATATCTACCGGACACCGGGTCCGCGCCTACATGGACCCTTTACACCCAGTGGGGATAACCGGAATCCCAGGAGGACTACAAGTCCCTGGCAAACCTGAAGGCTAGACACACACAGGATCAGGAACCACGAAGGCCCCGACGTCCAGGGAAATTGGTTACCAACCAGAGGTCCTATTTCTGAGCATCAGGTGAAGTAAAAGCAGGACACATAAGCTAGGCCCAGTTGCAGGCTGGCCAGGAGCATACATAGGGACAGACACGGATCAGGAGGCCCTATACCCGCTCCCTGGGGAGAAGTCCAAAAGTGCACCCTTCATCTGGAGTACCCTGGACCGTACCTAACAGCTGTACCAGTAAAGGTAATGAAGCAAATCCCCTGTCTCTGTCCGTTACTCCTGCTGTGCCATCGCTTTCCCTGCACCACAACGCTCAGTGCAACCTGCATCATTTATACTGCCCTGAGGCCTGCTCCACCTGTGGGGAGCCGTTCCATCTCAAGCTGTCCTGACATCTGCCTCAGACGACTGTTGCAGCGCTGGTGATCCTCACCAGACACCACAGGTGGCGTCACGACAAATTCCCTACAAATAATTCCTTTTGGCACTGACCGCCCTGGGCCAGCCACCGCGATAATCCCCGCAGGCAGTCTTAGGCCCGGCTGCCGGGTGCCCCGTGACACCCCTGGGGGCGAGTCACATACACTGCAGAAAAGCAGAAAACCAGTCACAAATTCCATCTATGGAAAAATCTAGAAAGCTTTCAAGCTGTGGTATGAGCCTCGTCCATTAGATCCCTTTTGGCCTGACGTGGCCAGAATCTTGGATTTCCTACAGAACGGTCTGTCTAAAGGATTAAGACCAAGCACGCTGAAGGTCCAAGTCTCGCCTTTAAGTTCCTATTTTGATGCTGATTTGGCCCAAAACAGATGGATTAAGAGGTTCATGATAGCTGCTTCTCTGATTAATCCAACAAGAGCTAAAATAGTTCCACCTTGGGATCTCAACGTAGTTCTTAGAGGCCTAACTATGCATCCTTTCGAGCCAATAGCGGAGGCACACATAGACAAATTGTCTTGGAAAGCGGCATTGCTTATAGCTCTGACTACAGCCAGAAGAGTGAGTGAAATCCAAGCCCTGTCTATCAGAGAGACTTATTGTCGTATTTTGGAGGACAGGATCATCCTCCAGTTGAATCCTTCTTTTCTACCTAAAGTGTCGTCTAATTTTCATATGTCTCAGCCCATAATTCTTCCGTCATTCTGTCAAAATCCGTCAAATAGCAAGGAAGAAGAATTCCACGCGTTGGATGTAAGAAGGATTATAATCCGCTATTTGAGGCAGACTGAAACCTGGAGGAAGGATCAGAACCTATTTGTCCAATATGGAGGCCCCAATAAAGGAAAGAAAATTGCAAAAATACGCTAGCAAATTGGATTAAGAAAGCAATTTGTGAAACATACATAGTTCAAGATTTGCCTCCTCTGGAATCCTTGAAAGCTCATTCTACTAGAGCTATGTCGGTCTCCTGGGCGGAAAAAGCTAGTGCATCCATTGAGCAGATTTGCAAGGCAGCTACATGGTCGTCTGTCCATACCTTTGCTAAACATTATAGACTAGATGTAATATCTAATAGAGACTTAGCATTTGGAAGGAAAGTCCTTCAGGCTGTTGTCGCTCCCTAAAATTCATTCTTTGGTATTACTCCAGATGTGCTGTCATGGAGGGGATTGGAGAAAATAGAATTAGACTTACCGGTAATTCGGTTTCTAAGACCCTCCACAACAGCACGGGTAGTTCCCTCCATTTCTTTATTGATTGGAAAAACCTTAGTGTTAATAAATATTTAGAGCATTCATACTGTGTGATCCTTTGAAAACACTGGGGATTGTAGCAGGAAGGGGCTATTTAACCTCTTGTTTTCCTGTCCCTAATTAGGATGGGGAGGCTACCTCCAGGTGTGCTGTCGTGGAGGGTCTTAGAAACAGAATTACCGGTAAGTCTAATTCTATTTTTTTTTTTTACCATTTTTATTCTTTTTTTCAACTATTAACTTGGTCACACTATATAAATCCATGCTGGTTGCATGGATTTATATAGTGTGACCAAGTTGTCAAGCACTTTCCAAGTGATGCTAAAATCGCTTGGAAAGCGGTTGACAACCCGCATGCGGACATGCATGTGAAAAACGCTTCACTTACGCTTGTCCCTGGCAGGAAAAACGCATGTAAAATCTGCATGCGTTTTTTCTGCCAGGGAGCTGCAGAAACACTCAGGAAAAATCCGTAGCATTTCTGCGTCGTGGGCATGTGGCGCCCCTGAGGGTTCAGTCGCCACAGAGGTGTGGTGTCTCCCTTCACTCAGGTAAGATGGGAGTGCTGCAGAGAACCCCCCAAAACACCTGCATCCAACATTACACTGCTCCAGGCCGGCTGGAAGGGCAACATGCAGAGCTCAGCTGCTGAGCCCTGTCCCTGGCTGGAGTGGGGGAAACCCAAAGGTAGGGGGAACCAGTAGTGGGTGTGGGTGGAGGAAGCAGTTAGAAGGAGCACACAGTAGGTATATAATGGGAAGCAATCTTAGGGTGGCAGTTCAGAACACAATGGTCAGTCAGTACAGTACAGACGGTCAGTGAGGACTGTCTGGGAGCAGAGGCTCAGCAGGAGCTCTGCTCCACAAGTAGGGCCCAGGATAGAGGCCCCGGAGGGGAGCAGGGAGTAGGCTCCGTTCTAAGAAGGGATCCCATGGGTACGGCGTGTGCAGGACAGCACCCGTACGCCCCGCATCTGTCAGAAGACAGAGGGATCGGTTGCCGCATTCTAATCTCCAGGGGGTCAGGTTGATCTCGGATCCGACGTACATGAAGGACTTCTGCATACCCGAGCGGGATTGAGAGTGGGCAGCGCAGGGCAGCAGGGAGAAGGACCTAGTGTGAAGACGGTCAAAATAGGAACACGAGAAAGTGGGGTTCTGCCAAGTATTCCTAAACTTCTTGAGGAAGGATTGAACCCCCGCCAGGGTGAACACGGTGCGATGTGGGAGGCCTTCACCTGTAATGTGCACTTGTGTGTTTCCTGAAGAACTGTGAATAAAAATCTTGGATGACTGCACTGAGTTGCCTCCGTCTATTCCTTCACTGGTGCCATTTCCCTCCCTGCTCTACAACACCCAGTGCACCCTCCATCTATTTACTCTGCCCTGAGGCCCACTCCACCTGTTGGGAGCCGTTCCATCTCTAGCTGCCCTAACATCTGCCTCAGAGGACTCTTGCAGCGCTGTTGATCCTCACCAGACACCACAGGTGGTGTCACGACTAGTGTTGAGCATTCCGATACTGAAATATCGGGTATCGGCCGATATTCGCGGTATCGGAATTCCGATACTTAATTCCGATACTTTTACAATATCGAATACCGGAATCGGAAGTTCCCATAATGCCTGCGCTCTGCAGTGTCTCTGAAGGATGACAAACTGGATGGCAGCGCTCAGCTGAGATCCAGCCTGTCATCAGAATGCCATCCCAGCGTGAGAGAATTCTCCTGATTGTTTAAAAGCCAACGGGCGGAAAAAAGCCGGCAGGCGGTAAAAAGCCGCCGGCTTTTAAACAATCACACAGCCCCATACTGCTTCCCCGCAGCCTCCCACCCCGATCCTCCGCTTCTTCGCCACCTCCCATCCCGATCGTAAGTTAGGACCGGGCGGGGAGCGAAGGACCCGGGCGGGGAAGCCGGCAGTGAAAAGACTTCACCGCTGGCTTTCCCGTTCTGTGCTGCGCTCTCCCGCCGGTTATTTCAAATGAACAGCTGAGGTATCAGGTGATGCTGATCAGCTGTTCATTCGAAGTCGCCGCGGTGCCCTCAGAGGGTTCATGTGAGATCATGCTTGACTGCATTGCATGAACTCACATGAACTTTCCCACGGCCGCACAGGTCAGCCTCACCTCCCAGACCCGTCATGATTGGTGTGTGCGGGTGTCTGTGCGATGTCTGCGGGTGTGTGCGGTGTCTGTGCGATGTCTGCGGGTGTGTGCACGGTGTCTGTGCGATGTCTGCGAGTGTGTGCGTGCAGGCAGACATAGGCCGATGTGACACTACTACTCTCATCGGCCTATGTCTGTCCCCCGTCCACTCGTGCCAGCAAGATCAGCTCGATGGGAGCAGTAGTTCCCATCAGCCTGATCCTGCTATTTAAATTGCACTACTGTGTCCCCAATAAATTTTAAATACATGTCATTGGTGGCCAATGGTTACCTACAATAAATTAGTTCATACATTACCTGTCCCCGCCGATCGCCACCTAAAATAAAGTAAAAAATAAAAAACTACACCTATACTCACCTAGACACCTAATTCCCCGAAGCCATCGATCTCCTGTAATAAAATATAAAATAATAAACCACAATCTTATCCTTACCCCTCCGTAGTAGTCCACGAGTGTCCCACGATGATCTCCAGTTTAGAGCAGCCACATAGAATGTGACCGCTCTGAACCGCTGCCGCCGCTAGAATGATGGGGCCGTAAAGCAGCCCCGTCATTGCATAAGCGGGTTCGCCGGAGTTCAGGCAGCGCTGCTCCGGTTAGCTGCTTTACGGCCCTCTGTATCGTGAGAAATTCCCACGGTACAGCAGTGCCGTAAAGGAGGTCTCCCGAGCAGCGCTGACTGAATGCACTCCGGTGACCTCAGTCAGTGGCTCCCGCTGCCGGGAGCGGATGTGTTCCCGGCAGCGTGAGCTTACAGCAGCCATGCACAGCTGTCATCATCTCCAGATGTGACAGCTGTGCATGGGAGATCAGCGCAGGAACGTGGACAGGTAACTATTTTTTTTTAGTAAACTAAGAATTAAATAAAATGGTGTGTTTTATTTCAAATAAATTATTTTTTTCTGGGTGTAGTGTGTGTTTTTTCTTTTTAACACTTTGTAGGTTAGTAATGGGGGTGTCTTATAGACGCCCATCATTACTAACCTGGGCTTCATGGCAGCTGGCGCTGACATGAACCCCACCACTATTACCCCCTGCCACCGCACCAGGGCAGCGTGGAAGAGCGAGGCTAAGTGCCAGAATTGGCGCATCCTATGGATGCGCCATTTCTGGGGCGGCTGACAGCTGGTGTTTCTAGCCTGGGAGGGGGCCAATATTCATGGCCCCCAGCTGTCTGCCTAGCCTTTGCTAGCTATTAAAGTAGGGGGGACCCCACGTCATTTTTTTGGGGGGTCCCCCATTTTAATAGCTAGTAAAGGCTAGGTATTCAGCTGGGGGCTCATATTAGTAGTCTGGGAAGCTCCGTGGGTATTACCCCCTTCCCAGGCTTCAAACATCTGCCCCAGCCGTCTGCTTAACCTCCGCTAGAGACTAAAATTATGGGGGATCCCACGCCAATTTTTTTTTAAATAAATCCTTTATTTTAACACTAAATGACATTTGAGGAGTTAATAAAGATGCAGTCCCTAAATTATTATTTATTTTTTAATAAATTTTTCCCAAAAATTTTGACGTGGGCTTTGCCATATTTTTATATGCCAGCCAGGTACATCATCCAGCTTCTATGAACGCGCCATTTTCCGGGGTGGCTGCGGACTGCAATTTGCAGCGGGGGGGGGGGGCAGAAAGCTTGGGCCTCCCTGCGCTGCAGATTCCATCCCCCAGCTGCCTAGTTGTACCTGGCTGGACACAAAAATAGGGAGAAGCCCCACATATTTTTTTTTTAATTATTTCATGAAATTCATGAAATAATTAAGAAAAAAAGGGCTTCCCTATATTGTTGTGTCCGGACAGGTACAAATAGGCAGCTGGTGGTTGGGGGCAGCCCGTTCCTGCCTGCTGTACCTGGCTGGACACAAATATAGTGCGAAGCCCCACGTAAATTTTTTTTAAATTATTTCAGGAAATTCATGAAATAATTAAAAAAAATTGATGTGGGGCTTCGCCCTATATTTGTGTCCAGCCAGGTACAGCAGGCAGGAACGAGCTGCCCCCAACCACCAGCTGCCTATTTGTACCTGGTTGGACACAACAATATAGAGAAGCCCCTTTTTTTTTTCATTATTTCATGAAATGATTAAAAAAAAATTGACGTGGGGCTTCGCACTATATTTGTGTCCAGCCAGGTACAACTAGGCAGCTGGGGGCTGGAATCCGCAGCGCAGGGAGGCCCAAGCTTTGTGGGCCCCACCCGCTGCAAATTGCAGTCCGCAGCCACCCCGGAAAATGGCGCGTTCATAGAAGCGCCATCTTCTGGCTCTGTACCCAACTCATCCAGGGCCCTGGTGCGGTGACTCACTGGGTAATAAAGGGATTAGGGCCAGCTTGGCATTATCAGCTGGCCCTAAGCCCGAAATTCATGGGGTCACGCCAATATTAGACATGACCGCCATGAATTTCTAGTAAAGTATTTAAAAAAAACCACAACACCCAGAATAAAGTCCTTTAATTGAAATAAACACACAATTCTTTATTGTTCTAAATTAAACCATACTTACCGTCACGCCCATTCCAGCTGAAGCCAACGATCTCCTGCAATAAATGAAAAATAATAAACCAACCTCATCCTTACCTTTCCATGGTTCCCAGGACAGCTTCAGCTCTGCTACATCGAGATGAAAGGCTGGACCGCAGCAGAAAGCTGCCATCCAGCCTGTCATCCCGCGGACACTGAGAAGCGTAGGCATGCTTGCGCTCCTCAGTGTCAGGCTGTGACGGCATCCCGATGAGCCGAGTCTCTCACGCTCACCGCATGCGCAGGAGAATTCTCCCACGCTGTCAGTGACGTGCATGAGGTGAGCTGAGTTCATTGTCGGCTCATCTGGATGCCGTCACAGCCAGACACTGAGGAGCGCAAGCATGCCTGCGCTTCTCAGTGTCCGCGGGATGACAGGCTGGATGGCAGCGTTCTGCTGCGGTCCAGCCTGTCATCTCGATGTAGCAGAGCTGAAGCTGTCCTGGGAACCATGGAAAGGTAAGGATGAGGTTGCTTTATTATTTTACTTTTATTGCAGGAGATCGTTGGCTTCAGCTGGAATGGGCGTGACGGTAAGTATGGTTTAATTTAGAACAATAAAGAATTGTGTGTTTATTTCAATTAAAGATTTTATTCTGGGTGTTTGTGTTTTTTTTAACTTTGACTATGGGGTTAGTAATGGGGGTGTCTTATAGACGCCTCTCCATTACTAACCTGGGCTTGATGTCAGCTGGCATTATAAGCTGACATCAACCCCAGCCCTATTACCCCACTGCCACCGCTACAGGGCAGTGGGAAGAGCGAGGCTAAGTGCCAGAATTGGCGCATCCTATGGATGCGCCATTTCTGGGGCGGCTGATGGCTGGTGTTTCTTGCCTGGGAGGGGGCCAATATTCATGGCACCCTTCCTGGGCTATTAATATCAGCCCCCATCTGTCTGCCTAGCCTTTGCTAGCTATTAAAATAGGGGGGACCCCACGTCATTTTTTTGGGGGTCCCCCATTTTAATAGCTAGTAAAGGCTAGGTATTCAGCTGGGGGCTGATATTAGTAGCCTGGGAAGCTCCGTGGGTATTACCCCCTTCCCAGGCTTCAAACATCTGCCCCAGCCGTCTGCTTAACCTCCGCTAGAGACTAAAATTAGGGGGAACCCCACGCCAATTTTTTTTTTAATAAATCCTTTATTTTAACACTAAATGACAAGTACAGTAATCAACACTATCACTGTACTTCTTATATATGTGACTGACATGTTTCTATCTATCTAATCTATGTGTGATGCTCTATTCTTTCTATTCTAAATTGTCGGGTACAGATGCTGAATTGCCGGCCGGCTTTTTTAAAGAGACGGTGCATGAAAACACTAATATTTTTTTAAATAAATCCTTTACACTAAATGACAAGTACAGTATGCAATACTGTCACTGTACTTCATATATATGTGACTGACATGTTTCTATCTATCAAATCTATGTGTGATTCTCTATTCTTTCTATTCTAAATTGTCGGGTACAGACGCTGAATTGCCGGCCGGCTTTTTTAAAGAGACGGTGCATGAAAACACTAATATTTTGTTTAAATAAATCCTTTACACTAAATGACAAGTACAGTAATCAACACTGTCACTGTACTTCATATATATGTGACTGACATGTTTCTATCTATCTAATCTATGTGTGATTCTCTATTCTTTCTGTTATAAATTGTCGGGTACAGATGCTGAATTGCCGGCCAGCTTTTTTAAAGAGACGGTGCATGAAAACACTAATATTTTTTTTAATAAATCCTTTAGACTAAATGACAAGTACAGTAAGCAGCACTGTCACTGTGTAACATACCTGGCGGTGTCCTTGCATAGTGGTCCATCTCCCACTGTGCAAGAGCGCGCACTTGATCTCCAGTCCAGAATGTCTCTCTGGCTTCCCTCCATGCTGTCTGTTTGTGTCTGTTTCTGCTGCTTAAGGGCGGCGCCCGATCACTTCCTGCTTTTTGTACCTGCTGCAGGCACACCCGTTGTGCGTCCTCAGCCTATTGCTGTCTGTCACCTGGTATTTAACCCAGCTGCTCCAATCAATCCCTGCCTGAGCATTGTGCTTCATTTAGTGTGCTCTTACACTCTGAATGTGCCAGGTCCCTTCTGTGTTCTCTTGTCTGCCTATCCTGGAGGCTGTATTTCCAGGCCAGTCTGAACACGCTCCTAGCCTGTTCCTCCCGCCCTCTAGGGGCTGCATTCCTAGACCCGCTCCTGTATCTTGTCTGTCCTGTCTGAACACGCTCCTAGCCTGTTCCTCCCGCCTTCTAGGGGCTGCTACCTAGACCCGCTCCTGTATCTTGCTACTGTGTCTGTTCTTGTCTGTATTCTCTTCTAGCCTGTTTCCCGTGTTTCTCTATGTTCGTACCTTTCCTTTTTCTGCAGAGTCTGAACTCGTACCTAACTCCTGCTCGTTGTCACTGTACTCCCGTTTGTGAGTTTGTGGTCCACTCGCTACTTCACTGCAAGTACCCTGTGGGTATCTGGTTCTGCCTTTCCCTTCCTGTCTGTTCCGTGTGAACAGAGCCCTGTCCCCCCTGGTCTGCCTTTGCTCACCGCTCTGGCGGTTCTAGCCTGCTCTGCCTTTGCTCACCTCTCCGGCGGTTCTAGCCTGCTCTGCCTTTGCTCACCGCTCCGGCGGTTCTAGCCTGCTCTGCCTTTGCTCACCGCTCCGGCGGTTCTAGCCTGCTCTGCCTTTGCTCACCGCTCCGGCGGTTCTAGCCTGCTCTGCCTTTGCTCACCGCTCTGGCGGTTCTAGCCTGCTCTGCCTTTGCTCACCGCTCTGGCGGTTCTAGCCTGCTCTGCCTTTGCTCACCGCTCCGGCGGTTCTAGCCTGCTCTGCCTTTGCTCACCGCTCCGGCGGTTCTAGCCTGCTCTGCCTTTGCTCACCGCTCCGGCGGTTCTAGCCTGCTCTGCCTTTGCTCACCGCTCCGGCGGTTCTAGCCTGCTCTGCCTTTGCTCACCGCTCCGGCGGTTCTAGCCTGCTCTGCCTTTGCTCACCGCTCTGGCGGTTCTAGCCTGCTCTGCCTTTGCTCACCGCTCTGGCGGTTCTAGCCTGCTCTGCCTTTGCTCACCGCTCCGGCGGTTCTAGCCTGCTCTGCCTTTGCTCACCGCTCCGGCGGTTCTAGCCTGCTCTGCCTTTGCTCACCGCTCCGGCGGTTCTAGCCTGCTCTGCCTTTGCTCACCGCTCCGGCGGTTCTAGCCTGCTCTGCCTTTGCTCACCGCTCCGGCGGTTCTAGCCTGCTCTGCCTTTGCTCACCGCTCCGGAGGTTCTAGCCTGCTCTGCCTTTGCTCACCGCTCCGGCGGTTCTAGCCTGCTCTGCCTTTGCTCACCGCTCCGGCGGTTCTAGCCTGCTCTGCCTTTGCTCACCGCTCCGGCGGTTCTAGCCTGCTCTGCCTTTGCTCACCGCTCCGGCGGTTCTAGCCTGCTCTGCCTTTGCTCACCGCTCCGGCGGTTCTAGCCTGCTCTGCCTTTGCTCACTGCTTCGGCGGTTCTAGCCTGCTCTGCCTTTGCTCACCGCTCCGGCTGTCTCGCTCGGCTCTGACTCCTTTGCTCACTGCTCCGGCTGTCTCGCTCTGCTCTGACTCCTTTGCTCACTGCCCCGGCAGCCTCGCTCTGCTCTGACTCCTTGCTCACTGCTCCGGCAGTCTCGCTCAACTCTGACTCCTTGCTCACTGCTCCGGCAGTCTCGCTCAGCTCTGACCCTTTGCTCATCGCTCCAGGCGGCCTTGTCCTGCTCTACTCTTGCTCACCGCTCCAGGCGGCATTGTCCAGCTCTACTCTTGCTCACTGCTCCAGGCGGCCTCGTCCTGCTCTACTCTTGCTCACCGCTCCAGGCGGTCTTGTCCTGCCCTGCTCTAGCTCACCTCTCTGGGCGGCCTCACTCTGCTGTGTTTGTCCACCACATTTGTGGTTCTGTTCCTGAGTCCCAGTGTGTACTGGGTCCTATCCCGCCTGTGTTCCTACCTGCTAGGGCCTCCCTGTCTGCACTCTAGCCGTGCTTGCCTGTACCCCCCTGCCTGCATACCCGCAGCCTGCATACCAGTCGTGCCTGCCTATTCCCACCAGTCTGTGTGCCAGCCTAACCAGTCTGTTCCTTTATTCTCCTGTGTGGGTCAACAGCCATGTCCGGGGTCTGTCCTGGAGTAGCAACTGGTCCCTCTGCTCAGTTCCTCCTTGGTGCACTGGCATCGCATGCCGTCGTGCGACCCTGGTCGGATCGGGTGAGTACCTAGTTACGCCCCTCCAGGCATTCACTCTCCTGCATGGTCCAGTGGAATCACACGCACACGCCGCTCAGCCCGGGCGCGTGCATTACACACTGTACTTCATATATATGTGACTGACATGTTTCTATCTATCTAATCTATGTGTGAAGCTCTATTCTTTCTGTAATAAATTGTCGGGTACCGGTGTATGCCGCTGCTGAATTGCCGGCTTTTCATGTTTCACTGTGAGCACTGTTCCCATCGATTTGGGCAACCACCTCCCCCAATACATTCTACATTATTGTTAGTTGTTTTCCTTCATGTAGAATTAACCTACAAGGAAAGAAAGGGTTTATTTTCATTCCGATATTTGTGTCCCATTGACTTGCATTGGTTTCCGGTATCGGAATCGGCGATATCCGATACTTTTTGGGTATCGGCCCGATCCAATCCGATCCGATATTTCCTGATATCGGCAGGTATCGCTCAACACTAGTCACGACAAATCCCCTATAAATAATCCCTTTTGCACTGACCGTCCCGGGCCAGCCACCGTGATATTCCCCAAAAGCCGCCATAAGGCCCGGCTGCCATGTGCCCCACGGCCCTGGGGGGCGAGTCAGGCACTTAGCCGTAGATTGGCAGACTCGGGAGGTGGTAAAATGGAGCAAGTATTGCCAAGAATACTGCTTGGTCACTCGGATAGCCATGGTGGATCTGATTTCAGGAATGTGTTTTCTGAACAGGGGTGTCAAGAGCTTCCTCTCCATCATCCTTATGATTACGTCGTTAATATTATTCCTAGGGCCAAGCTGCCAAAAAAGCAGGTTATATAATATCTCTGGTTCAGAGAGGCAGGCCATGGAAAACTAGATCACTGAAAGTCTACCATTGGGCCATATAAGACGTTCTTCATCTCCCGTTGCAGTGGGGTTTTTATTTGTCAAAAAAAAAGACTGGGGGTTGAGCCCCCGCCTTGATTTTCGCGAGTTTAATCGGATCACGGTCTGGGATGCATATCCTCTCCCTCTCATCCCGGACCTCTTTAGAAAACCATTTGGCTCCTACGATTTGATTAAACTAGACCTCAGGGGGGCTTATAATCTCATTCACATTGAAGAGATAAGTGGAAGACGGTCTTCAATACTCCTGAGGGGCACTATGAAAAGCTTGTGATGGCATTTGGGTTGACTAATGCTCCCGCTTTCTTTCAACACTGTTAGTGACATTTTTAGTCATCTGGCAGGTAGATCACAACAAACCAATCTTGATAACATATTAATTTATTTACCTCCAGTCACATTAGGTACATGTCAGGCAGGTCTTACAGATACTCAAAGATAATAAATTATTTGTCAAACCAGAGAAATGTATGTTCTCCATTCAGGGTTATTTCTTATCATTCATCGTTTTTGCATGGATCTGGCCAAAGTCTGGACGGTACTGGATTGGTATTATATTCAGGACTTAAAGGCGTTACAAAGTTTTTTGGGTTTCGCCAGCTACTGCTGTAAGTTCATCAAAAACTTTTCGGTAGTGGCCAAACCTCTGATGGACGATTTTGCCAAATATAAAAAAAAAATTAAGATTTTATTATTTTACTTTCCATTCTTGTAGCTAAACACAATCCAGCTAAGTTTAAAATTGAAATGAAGCCCCTGTACCCCCCTCTCTAGGTGCTTCTGTACCAACTCCTCCCTGGTCCAGGACGGTCTCTATATCACGGCCTCCAGCAATAACCTATTGACACATGATTGTGGCAGCCCTCACGTGCTAATATATCACACTGCCAATAGAAGTGGGAAGCGGCACAGAAATCACAAAATAAAGGCAGTGTTTGTGGTAATGCAAGAATCCAACAAGCAGAGTAATCCACACGTCGTACAACAGCCTAACATGGATGATGAAAAGCTGCGTCTTCAGGCGTCTGTGTAAGAACATCACATTTTTGTTTTCCTCCCAGAATAAGCACCAAATGGAATAGCTGAATGCCAGGATACAGAGACCGGCGGGGTGGCAGGGAAGCGCTGTCCGCTGGATTTTGTGCTGGTTTCACAAGCGGTCACCCTGCAGTTTTCTCCGGATAATGTTGTGGAGACTTTTCACAACACATCTAATAATTGTGAACCTTCCACTCACATGTTTATTATCTTGTCCGCTGGTCAGACTGGGGGGGATGAAAGCTGGACAAGGGATGAAGAATGATCCTTATTACATATAATGGGTGCACTGAGCGATTGTGAAAAGTCACAGAGGACTGAGAGCAGAAGGGCAGAGGGTTTCCTCTTCCTCACAGGGACCAGCACAGAAACTGGAGCATAAGGGCAGAGGGTTTACTCTTCCTCACAAGGACCAGCACAGAAGCCGGAGCAGAAGGGGAGACAAGGGCTGAGCCACTTACACAGACAGAAAGCTGAGGAGAGGAGGACATGTTATTACTCCAGGATCCGCTCCATTCATTCCCTATGTGGCATTCAAGCGCTGAGCTCGGCTTTTCCGGAGCCCCATAGAAAATGATTGGAGCTGCAGTTGATCCCTGACTTTCCACTCCTTCCCGATCAGACGATGGCTCGCAGCGGTCAGACCCCACGATCAGTAAGTGATCACCGAGCCTCTGGATAAGTGATAAATTGTTTTCTTCAGACATCCCCTTTAAGTAATGGAGCATGCCAGCAGAGAAGGTGGGAGAAGGCGCTGGTTACAGGGGAGACTTTACCTCTGGAGACCGCATATAGGGCATGTGAGGGGCGGACACTTCCCATATTCATCATTACTGAACCCCCGCTCTGTGTGGCTGTTATCTGAGCTGCAGGAGACGCAGCAGTTACTAATCAGCCGCTCTCCGTTCACTTGCAGCCGTCCGAGCTCTGCTGTGCCTGTTAGGGGTGAAGTTCGGGTCCTTGGAGGCATCTACTATGCAGCCTGCACAGCAGATCACAGCCCGAGCACAGCGTCTCCGGGTAAATCTCCACCTTGCTTCTTGTGCAGCAGCCCCATGCAAGTTGCTCCGCTCTCCTCGGCTCGCTCCTGCTGAATACTGAGCTCCTCTGCCCAATCTAGGAGCTCAATAGCCCTGATCACGTCAGTGGTAGCCCAGCTCTGCTGGATCAGATTTACAAATGGCAAACTAATCAGCCCTAGGTATTTCTAATATGTGCAGAGCAGGCGACATAAGTCTGACCGGTGTCCTCATAGACCTTTCCTCAGCCGGGGTCTAATAGGAGCAGTAAGATGGCCGTCATGGGGTCCATTGTTAGATCTCAGCTGCCATAGAAACTCATTGGCACCATGATCATGCCTCCCTCTCCTGTCTAAAGTGCCTAAATGCTGTGGAAGCCCCCTACTGTGTCATACAATGGATTAAGCTGCCAGGATCAGGGTTGGCTCCACTGTGGGCAGCTGAGGCCGGAACAGGACAGTGTTATACAGCCACACTTCTGCTGCTGATCTTGTAAGAGCCCTGACAGGTCCTGCCTGATGATAATGTGTCCTATAGAGCAGGTCTTGGTACCGGACTGCCCTGTACATATTTACCACTAGCTGAGAACCAGTTACTTACAAGGTCTAGTTTCGGATGTGTTTCCAGGATCTGTAGTTATCAGCATTTTATCCTTAAGGCCGAGTTATAATATCACTGTAACACTCTCGTCCTGTGCCTGTATACCTGCCCTGTATGCTGCACAAAAGTATATAACAAAATGTGTGTACACAGATATCTATCTCCTGAATGGTATTACTGCTAGATCTCCTGTACATAGAAATATGAGGTTCTTAGCGCACATTTTGAGCAAATTGTGCGAGCCCATCTGCCAACGTCAAGGCGACCTCTTCAGATGGGTCCCTACACTAACATTACACTAACTTACTAACTGGGACTAGTTTTTTGTATTATTATTATTACCACCATTTTTACTATTTATTATTATTGCATTAATGCAATTAATTGTAACTGTTATAAAACTAATTAAAAAAATGTAATTCTAATTTTTTTTTATTATTCTTGTGATTCTAATAATGGTATTACTAAAATCCCTATGCCTAAAGCTGTTGATCCAGAAGAAGGCAAAAACCCCAGGACACCTTCAGCCAATTTGTGTCACAGGGGAAAAATTCCTTCTTGACCCCGGGAAAAGGCGATCAGTCCTAGGACCCTGGATCAAACCTAATAATGTTATTACAAGTTATATAATATTACACTAATTATTGTACTACTGGAGTTATTTTAAATTGTTTTTATAAATCTATTTGATATGGTTATTATTACATTGTGCTATCTTATTACAGTATTATTCTTCTTTTCTCTCACTACTAATACTGCCCTATACCTACAGTGTTGATCCAGAAGAAGGCAAAAACCCCAGGACACCTTCAGCCAATTTGTGTCACAGGGGAAAAATTCCTTCTTGACCCCGGGAAAAGGCGATCAGTCCTAGGACCCTGGATCACACTGCTATTCTACCTACTACTATTACTACTGTTATTTTATTACTTTCTTACTATTATCACTAGTATTATTACTCACATTACACTAATACGGATATACTACCACTATATTACTACCATCCCTTTCCCCCTAGGGATCTTAAGGTGCAGTTCGGTCCTCCTCCTCCTATTCTGTCCTCCTCCTCTTCCATCCTCCTCCACTTCCGTCCTCCTCCTCTTCCGTCCTCTTCCTCTTACGTCTTCCTCCTCTTCCGGCCTCCTCCTCTTCCGTCCTCCTCCTCTTCCGTCCTCCTTCTCTTCTGTGCTCCTCCTCTTCCGTCCTCCGCCTCTTCCGTCCTCCGCCTCTTCTGTCCCCGGCCTCTTCCGTCCTCCGCCTTTTCTGTCCTCCGCCTCTTCCGTCCTCCTCCTCTTCCATCCTCTTCCTCTTCCGTCCTCCTCCTCTTCCGTCCTCCTCCTCTTCCGTCCTCCTCCTCTTCCGTCCTCTTTCTCTTCCGTCCTCCGCCTCTTCCATCCTCCGCCTCTTCCATCCTCCGCCTCTTCCGTCCTCCGCCTCTTCCGTCCTCCTCCTCTTCCATCCTCCTCCTCTTCCATCCTCCTCCTTTTCCGTCCTCCTCCTCTTCTGTCCTCCTCCTCTTCCATCCTCCGCCTCTTCCGTCCTCCGTCTCTTCTGTCCTCCGCCTCTTCCGTCCTCTTCCTCTTCCGTCCTCCTCCTGAGACGTAATAAATATCATTAAAGCTGCAGTAATTGTTTATAATATATATATACACTGCTCAAAAAAATAAAGGGAACACTCAAATAACACATCCTAGATCTGAATGAATGAAATATTCTCATTGAATACTTTGTTCTGTACAAAGTTGAAGGTGTTGACAACAAAATCACACAAAAATCATCAATGGAAATCAAATTTATTAACCAATGGAGGCCTGGATTCGGAGTCACCCTCAAAATTAAAGTGGAAAAACACACTACAGGCTGATCCAACTTTGATGTAATGTCCTTAAAACAGAGGCTCAGTATTGTGTGTGGCCTCCACTTGCCTGTATGACCTCCCTACAACGCCTGGACATGCTCCTGATGAGGTTGCGGATGTTCTCCTGTGGGATCTCCTCCCAGACCTGGACTAAGGCATCCGCCAAATCCTGGACAGTCTGTGGTGCAACGTGACGTTGGTGGATGGAGCGAGACATGATGTCCCAGATGTGCTCAATGGGATTCAGGTCTGGGAATGGGCGGGCCAGTCCATAGCTTCAATGCCTTCATCTTGCAGGAACTGCTGACACACTCCAGCCACATGAGGTCTGGCATTGGGCACAACCCCCATCTGTGGACGTCTGGCTCTCATCCCACTCTCATGGAGTCGGTTTCTAACCGTTTGTGCAGACACATGCACATTTGTGGCCTGCTGGAGGTCATTTTGCAGGGCTCTGGTAGTGCTCCTCCTGTTCCTCCTTGCACAAAGGCAGAGGTAGCGGTCCTGCTGCTGGGTTGTTGCCCTCCTGTGGCCCCCTTCACGTCTCCTGGTGTACTGGCATGTCTCCTGGTAGCGCCTCCAGCCTCTGGACACTACGCTGACAGACACAGCAAACCTTCTTGCCACAGCTCGCATTGATGTGCCATCCTGGATGAGCTGCACTACCTGAGCAACTTCTGTGGGTTGTAGAGTCCGCCTCATGCTACCACGAGTGTGAAAGCACAACCAACATTCAAAAGTGACCAAAACATCAGCCAGAAAGCATTGGTACTGATATGTGGTCTGTGGTCCCCACCTGCAGAACCACTCCTTTATTGAGGGTGTCTTGCTAATTGCCAATAATTTCCATCTATTGTCTTCCATTTGCACAACATCATGTGAAATTGATTGTCAATCAGTGTTGCTTCCTAAGTGGACAGTTTGATTTCACAAAAGTTTGATTTACTTGGAGTTATATTCTGTTGTTTAAGTGTTCCCTTTATTTTTTTGAGCAGTGTATATTTTCTCATGTCCATGTATTTACTACTAAAAGTAATTTTTTACATTTAGGTTTCATTAAGTGTTTTTCACCGGCTATTACAGACTTATTGTTTCCCTGCACATTCAAGTTTTGTGTTTTCTTTGGGCATAGATCAGCTAAAAGGCACTCAGGAAAAAAAACAGATGAAAGATCTACAAACTCTCCCTTAAGACTAAGGAGCTCACTGATATATTCTCAGTTAGCTAATTTTGCAGCCAGCAATAGACAGTGCAGCACAGATGCTACAGAAGGCAACATTTTTAATGAAACTCAATTACAGAAATCAATTTTAGCCCCAAATACTTGCATGAAAGTAAAAAAAATGGTCCCAAAGCTGGTCAACCGCTTTAACTCCTTACCAACATCTGCCGTACATGTATGGTATAAGTCAGTAGCGGGTGTATGGAGCAGGGTCAGCTCACCCTGTACATGGCAGATAATGGCTGTGACAAACAACCAGGACCTGCCTCTAACAGCTGCGAGTGGAGCGAAGATCTGCCCACCACTGTTAACCTGTTCAGTGCTGCTGTCAATCTCTAACAGCAGCATTAACAGCGCGCCAGCATTGGGACGCGTCGTTCCATGCGCCCACCGGCGCTCCTGTGACGTGATCATAGGGCGCCGATAGACTGCTATGACATCCGGGGGTCTGCTGAAGCCTCCGTGCCTGTCATCATAAAGCTTCATTTGGGCTGTAAAGAAGACCGTGGTTTTGCTATATGGAGCATTACTGTGGTATCGCTGTATATAGCATAAGCAATCAGATGATGTATACAAATACAGTGAAAATATATATATATATGTATATTTATTAAACCCCACACGTTCAACTCACCTCCCACTAAAAATAAGATAATAAAAATATACACATTTTGTGGTATGGTCTCTTTCAGAGAAATACAATCTATCAAAATATAAAAAAAAAAAAAACGATCAGTGAACACAGAAAAAAATTCAAAAAGACAAAATTGCACTTTTTCGTTCGCCTCAATACTGCAGAAAATCCTGTAAGAAGCGATGACCATGATATATGTGTCCCAAAATGTTATCAATAAAGTCCTCTTGCCCTTCAAAAAATAAGCCCCCACACAGCTCCATCAACCAGAAAAATGAAAATGTTACGGGTCTCAGAAAAAATGGTGACAGCATCAAAAAAAAGTTTTTTTCTTTTGCCAAAACTATTGGAGAAGTTTGGTCTTGCTGTAATCACACTGAGGAGCAGGATCCTATTACCAGGTCATTTTTACCACACAATGTACGCCGTTAAAACCGTTCCCAGAAAAACAATGTCAGGCTTTTTTTTCGCACTTTTACTGCACTTGAAATGTTTTTCCCGTTTTCTAGTACTATGTGGTAAATGAATGGTGTCATTTATAAGTACCGCTCATCCTACAAAATAACAAGACCTCACACTATGTGGGCAGATATCAAAAAGTTATAGCCCTTGGAAAAAGCCGAGGAAAAAACAGAAAAAAACATAAATTGGTTATGTGGGGAAGGGGTAAAGCTGAAGAAACGCATGTAACAGCAGAATATGGAGGAAGGTCAGATATCACAGGCTGGTGGATACTACCTGCTCCATCGCTGGCAGAATACTCCACCCCCATGGTGTCCGCTGATATCTTCTCTTGTAGCAACGTATCCAAAATCTATAAAACATCGGGAACAGTCAGCAGAGGGTTTGATGATTGGCTCATATTGGCGATATACTCAGGGGCATTACTGGGGCCAGGGAAGATTGGGAATGAATAGCGTATTGACTGTTAGAGATGTGATCTCTTCCATTAAAGGGGATGTCTAGTTGGAACAAGTTATCACTGATCTCTGGATAGGTGATGACCTGTCCCAGTGGGAGCACCCCTTTATTATGTGGTATATATGGAGGATGTGATATCATGCAGAGTTCTAGCAGTATTACACTTCGGTCCGTTCTGCGTGCATCTGGGCCATTCCCTATGGAGGAGCGGAGCTGGGGGGAAATATCAGGATCTCGTCGCTGGATCCATCCAGATGGGAGATGTAATGAGTGCGACGCCCCCCACTGGTGTCTCAGCGTATCATGTGTTGGGGAATAATAACTTATTGTCTGGTAAATGTGCTGACTCCTGTCAGCTGTGGTTGCTGAGTGCATGTGATGGGATGTGGCTCCGTCCGTTATATTATATCACGTCTTATACCTATAATCTCTCGCTGATCGCAGGTGTCTGTCTTCACACTCAGATGAGATGGAACAAACTGACGATATAGGACTTTTTTTTTTTTTCCAAATTCAAACTGAGCAATCCTATTGGCTGAGTATGAATGCAGTTACCATGGTGACAGAAGTAGCAGCAGATTTAAAGGGACAAAACACTAATATTGTACCAAAGTGTATTTTATTATATATTTCACATAACTGACTGGGTACACCTTGGTGCGGGTGGGATGGCTTTTTTTAAATCAAAAACCATGTTTACTAAGTACCCTATATTATATATATTCACTATTGCTTTTTACTTACTTATAGCAGGGTATATGCTCATATTGTTTCTATCCTAAGTTTGTCTATTTTCTAATAGAGACATGACCAGTCCTCTTTAGAATTTTATAGTGACCCCATTGAGGTCATGGACTGATGTTGGGGATTGCAGAGTTGGGGCAAGGTGACAGGTGACAGTAAGTGACATCAAATGAAGGCTATGGTGCATATGTGTCACCCTGGCCTGGATGCCACAAGTGTAATTAAAGCTGTGTCTGAGAGCAGGGGGGAGGTTCTCTAGTCAGGGGAACATTAGCATGCAATGCCTCCTGTCTCAGGCCAGTAGGGGGAGCTGGCTGCCCCTATAAAAGCTGGTACTGAGGGCAGGGTTAGGGAGAACTGGATTGCCTGTCTCAGCACTGAGACGTGTCCCAGAGTGGAGCAGGGACAGAAAGTTGATTGCACCTAAGAGGAAGTGTGGCAGGAGGAGAGCCACAAGCCAGAGACAAGAGGCGAAGAGAGCCTGTCTTGGCAGAGAAAAGACTTAACTTTACCAGACTTTGGTGTCTGAGGCTGGAAGGATTCCACATCCCCCAGCAGAGAACCAGTCCGCAAGGGACTGTACATTCCTTGGCCTAAGAAGCCTGGAGGCCCTGCCACAACCGAAGGGACCAGTAAAGCCGTACAAGGCTGGGAGCAGAAAGGAACCCACGTCGCAGGCCATACAGGCGAGAAAACACGGAAAGCTCGGAAACGTGGGCTGTTACCCTATCAGGAGGAGATAGCCAGAAGGAGCGCAGAAAGCACGGTAGGCCTACACCCTCACCCTGACCAGGGCCAATTTCCCCGTTGCTCTCAGACATCCAGGTCCCCTCCTAGCTGGGACTGTTTATGGGTCAGTTTACCTGTTTCAGTAAAGACCCTGGACTGCAACCTATTGTCTGTGTGCTCCTTCGCGCCTCCAGCACTACCGGTACTGGGACTCTCACCACCATCATTCCCACCATCACTACACTGCCCTGGGGCCGCACTCTTCCCGTGGGGAGTCACACTACCCTAGCTGCACACCTCATCAGCCCCAGCGGTCTGCATGCAGCGGCGGTTCCTAATAACCGCAAATCCACGGGTGGCGTAGTTGGACATAATCAACAACACGTAACGGACTACCACTGGCCTGACCACCCTGAGCCACGGAACCGGGTTGCCACTACTACTCCCATCGTTCCCCCTATTGCCCGGATCCGAGTGCCCCACGGCCCAGGGGGCGAGTCACATACACAGTAAATCAGTCGTGTTATTCCACAGAAATGCTGTTCTATAAAACACAAAATATCTTCATATGGTGAGGAGTTGTGTTGTGTTTTCATCATTTACATTCTAGCGTGGTGATCACATAAAATGTAAAATTCCTATTAAATAATTACTGAATGACAGTAGCCTGTATCCCTGGAGGACAAGTCATTTACCGCTTCACCAGGTTTGATGTTCTAATGCATTTAGATGTTTCAGTATTTGTATATACAGTACAGACCAAAAGTTTGGACACACCTTCTCATTTAAAGATTTTTCTGTATTTTCTTGACTATGAAAACTGTACAATCACACTGAAGGCATAAAAACTATGAATTAACACACGTGGAATTATATAGTTAACAAAAAAGAGTGATTCAACTGAAAATGTGTCTTATAGTCTAGGTTCTTCAAAGTAGTCACCTTTTGCTTTGATGACTTCTTTGCACACTCTTGGCATTCTCTTGATGAGCTTCAAGAGGTAGTCACCGGAAATGGTCTTCCAACAATCTTGAAGGAGTTCCCAGAGATGCCTAGCACTTGTTGGCCCTTTTGCCTTCACTCTGTGGTCCAGCTCACCCCAAACCATCTCGATTGGGTTCAGGTCTGGTGACTGTGGAGGTCAGGTCATCTGGCGTAGCACCCCATCACTCTCCTTCTTGGTCAAATAGCCCTTACACAGCCTGGAGGTGTGTTTGGGGTCATTGTCCTGTTGAAAAATAAATGATGGTCCAACTAAATGCAAACCGGGTGGAACAGCATGCCGCTGCAAGATACTGTGGTAGCCATGCTGGTTCAGTATGCCTTCAAGTTTGAATAAATCCCCAACAGTGTCACCAGCAAAGCACCCTCACACCATCACACCTCCTCCTCCATGCTTCACGGTGGGAACCAGGCATGTAGAGTCCATCCGTTCACCTTTTCTGCGTTGCACAAAGACACGGTGGTTGGAACCAAAGATCTCAAATTTGGACTCATCAGACCAAAGCACAGATTTCCACTGGTCTAATGTCCATTCCTTGTGTTCTTTAGCCCAAACAAGTCTTTTCTGCTTGTTGCCTGTCCTTAGCAGTGGTTTCCTAGCAGCTATTTTACCATGAAGGCCTGCTGCACAAAGTCTCCTCTTAACAGTTATAGAGATGTGTCTGCTGCTAGAACTCTGTGTGGCATTGACCTGGTCTCTAATCTGAGCTGCTGTTAACCTGCGATTTCTGAGGCTGGTGACTTATCCTCAGAAGAGGTGACTCTTGGTCTTCCTTTCCTGGGGCGGTCTTCATGTGAGCCAGTTTCTTTGTAGTGCTTGATGGTTTTGCAACTGCACTTGGAGACACTTACAAAGTTTTCCCAATTTTTCGGACTGACAGACCTTTCTTTAAGTAATGATGGCCACTTGTTTTTCTTTACTTAGTTGCTTTTTTCTTGCCATAATTCAAATTCTAACAGTCTATTCAGTAGGACTATCAGCTGTGTATCCACCAGAGTTCTGCACAACACAACTGATGGTCCCAACCCCATTTATAAGGCAAGAAATCCCACTTATTAAACCTGACAGGGCACACCTGTGAAGTGAAAACCATATCCGGTGACTACCTCTTGAAGCTCATCAAGAGAATGCCAAGAGTGTGCAAAGCAGTCATCAAAGCAAAAGGTGGCTACTTTGAAGAACCTAGAATATAAGACATATTTTCAGTTGTTTCACAATTTTTTGTTAAGTATATAATGCCACGTGTGTTAATTCATAGTTTTGATGCCTTCAGTGTGAATGTACAATTTTCAGAGTCATGAAAATACAGAAAAATCTTTAAATGAGAAGGTGTGTCCAACTTTTGGTCTGTACTGTATGTATATAGATTTTTTCCTCTCTTAAGGGTATTCAATCGCAGACGGAGACAAACTTCTTCCTCGCCTTTGAAGCACAGCTTTCAATTATTCCTGTCGTAAACAAGGTAAAAAGCTTAGAGCCGAACACTATCAGACTCCTTCAGTCCCGCAGCAGGTAAATCTGTGAACATCGCCGGCACTTCTGCTGTTCCTAGTACCGATCCCTCTATGAGCGGCTATGCAGTAATGAAGGCAGGATTCACCCCAAACTTGCTCGTCTTTTTTTTCGATTTCCAGTTCTGGTAATTAGTTATACACATGTGTATATCCAGTGGTCAACTCAAAACCTGTGTATGGAAAATCAATTGTTTGCTGTATGCATTGCATTTGTAGGATGCACACTATTCATTTCAATATGGAGCGGAGTAGGAGGAGACTTTCATTACTGTTCCCTTTACTTCCTCCCTACTGATAGGAAATGCCATGCTCTTTGCTTGTGTCCTGTGATTACAGCAGCCTGCAACAGTTTTCAAGCGTGCACTTGACGCGCCCCCTGGGCCAGTGCTGTAGTGCGGCGCACGTGTGCGCGGAGGGCATACCCGGAGCCGGATCTCTTGGGGGTCGTAGTAGTTGTCGTGGCGGTGACCCGGTCCGTGCCCAGGGTGGTCAAGTTAAACGTGTGGCAGTCTTTGTAGATGTTATAAATGTCGACTACGCCACCCGTTGATTTGCGGTCGCAAGGCCGCCGCTGCAAAACGGTCCGCTGAGGCCGGTGGTATATATGTGCAGCTATGGTGGTATAACCCCCAACGGGAGAGGTATAGCCTCAGGGCAGCTGGTGCGGGTGAAGGGAGTGATAGTAAGAGCGTCCCGGTACCTATGGTGCTGGTGGTGCGATGGAACACAGAGACTGATTGCAGTTTTCAATGCTTTACTCACAGTTGTTATTAACGTCAGTCCTGCAGGTGATGACGACCCGAGCCGTGCTGCGTCCACCAGGTACGGGGCTCGACCAACCCCCAGGCAGTTCCAGAGTGTGACCTTGAACTCCTTTCTCCGTTCCTTTCTCTGGCCGTCCCCACTAGGGACCCACCCATGTCCAGCTTCCTCGGGCCTTCTGGTGGCGAAACCTATTTCCGGTCTCCCTGACCCTATGTGGCGTGCCTTCGTGGTGAGTGTAGTGAGTGGTCGCGCCAAGACGTGGCCACGACCTCCGGTTCCTGGCTGAGGATAAGTGGCCTCCACCAGTTTGGGATCCGGTACCCTGATCTGCCAACCCTTCACCCGCTGACTCCTAGCGTGTTCAGGTTCCTTCTTGCTTCATGTCTCTGGGCCTTTCCTTATGTTTCATTCTTTCCTTGCTTCTTGTTCCTTTCTTCTTCACTCTTGCTCCCTCCAGGGGCAGCACCCAGACAGGGCTGCTGCTCCCTGTCACTCCTCTTCTCACTCTCCTTCTGTCTGACTGAACTGAACTCACTCCTAAGATGGTGCCCACCTTTTATACTCCCTCTGACACCCGAGCCCAGGTGACTAGCAACCAATGGGCTCCTTCCTATGCCCAGAAACCCACTCCCATCTGCTCCTACACCACTGGGATATTCCTCCCCCCTCCCCACTCCAGCCAGGAACAGAAGCTGTCGTACCTGCACATCTTTCTAGTGGGAGTACCGTCGGTCTGTTCCTCGGAAATGGGGTGTGTGTGGTGCATGCAGCTTACTGAGTTCTAGTCCACACTCCATCCTTACCCGGGAGTGGAATACCACACCTCTGGTTCGAGGTGCATTACCCCTGTAGCAGCCGAGCCCTCGGGGTGCTACATTCCCCCCTGGTAAATCACAGCACGTCCTCGGGCTGAAACAGAGCAAAACAATTACAAACATACAAAAATTTTAAAGTGTACACTTGCATATAAGACATTAACTTTCAAATCATCCCTTTATGGGAGGTACTCTTTTCACGTTAACGTTACTGATATCAACACTTTTGCTAATGCCACGGGAACTCTTTTGTAGAAAACACGATATATAAAACTTCAGCATCGTTACTTTTAGCAGCATTATAAAACTTTCACATTTAGACATTTTTCATATAAAACATTTTCAACATTCTTGACTTCTTGCGATCTGGCCGCTCTCAGTCCTCAGCAAGGTAGAGGGATAGGATGACCGCTCTCAGTCCTCGGTCAGGTTAGGGATTAGGGAAAAACAGGCAACAGTTCTCTTTCTGTCCCAACGGGGACCACACTCTTAGTGGAAACAGTCCCACAACAGTCCTCATACCCTGACGGGTAACTATTTACATCTCCTCTTTTACCGTTTACGATTAACGGTGTCCTCCACACGCTCCTTTCTCTTCCTCAGGTTCAGACCCGTCCGGGCCCTCTTTCTTCTCCTCCTGTTTCGATAGCTCCTCCGGGGTGACTTCTCCTGGAGCGGGGGTTGGTGTACTCAGGCGGCCAGACGAATGGTGTCCCATCCGGACAGGTGTGCTGCTCATACAGGTCTTTCCCCAATGGTGGCACGACTGGGGACCCCGGCTGGGGTGCAGCGCCCGCGGGCACTCGGCCTTTTAACCAGGCCGGTGACTTTCTAATTGTGCCCGGTGTTGGGGAGCACGGTCCAGGGCGAGGCTCCGCTGCAGAGCTTGCTGCTGGAGGGCTGACTGCTGGTGATGGAGGCACGGCGGGCGGCGCGGCACCCAGAGCTTCGGGTTCCGCGGCGGGAGGTAGGGGCAGGTCCGCGGCCTCAGGGCCCGGAGTAACGGCGTTCCCCTTACTTGTCGTTGCGGCCTCCCCCGTGGCGTCGTCCTCGGCCTCCGATCCGCTTCTGCTGCCTCTCGGGATGGACGCGGTGCTGGATGATGGCTGCACCTCCGGTTGGCAGGTCAGCGTGCGCCGGATCAACTCCTCCTTCCACCCGGCGAGCACGTCTCGTTGCGCCCGGATCATCCTCTTCCGTAGGCCGCGGCTCCGCAGTGGATCGTCAGGGTTGAGGACCTTCCGTCGCGCTCCTGTGACGTCGGCGTCGCTGGGCTCCCTCCAGGACCTGACGCAACGTCCGGACGTGAGGCGGGGCTTCAGTTCTCGCGGGCTTTAGGAGTCCACGCCCCTCTTCTTCCCGCGTGACGTCCTCAAGATGGCGTCCAATGGCGGGAAAACTCCACGGATGGCGGGAAGAAGGCAGAAGATGGTGTCGGATGGCGGGAATCGGCTCCAGATGGCGGGAAACGACTCCGGACGGCGGGAAACTTCACCACAGGCAAGTATAAAAGTCTCTTTTTCAGGCACGCAGTACCCGGTGGTTGCGGGCACGAAATCCTGCCGACTACGCCAAAGTTGACGCGCCCCCTGGGCCCTTGTGTGTAGTGCGGCGCACGTGTGCGCGGGGGAAATACCCGGAGCCGGATCTCTTGGGGGTCGTAGTAGTTGTCGTGGCGGTGATCCGGTCCGTGCCCAGGGTGGTCAAGTTAAACGTGTGGCAGTCTTTGTAGATGTTATAAATGTCGACTACGCCACCCGTTGATTTGCGGTCGCAAGGCCGCCGCTGCAAAACAGTCCGCTGAGGCCGGTGGTATATATGTGCAGCTATGGTGGTATAACCCCCAACGGGAGAGGTATAGCCTCATGGCAGCTGGTGCGGGTGAAGGGAGTGATAGTAAGAGCGTCCCGGTACCTATGTTGCTGGTGGTGCGATGGAACACAGAGACTGATTGCAGTTTTCAATGCTTTACTCACAGTTGTTATTAACGTCAGTCCTGCAGGTGATGACGACCCGAGCCGTGCTGCGTCCACCAGGTACGGGGCTCGACCAACCCCCAGGCAGTTCCAGAGTGTGACCTTGAACTCCTTTCTCCGTTCCTTTCTCTGGCCGTCCCCACTAGGGACCCACCCATGTCCAGCTTCCTCGGGCCTTCTGGTGGCGAAACCTATTTCCGGTCTCCCTGACCCTATGTGGCGTGCCTTCGTGGTGATTGTAGTGAATGGTCGCACCAAGACGTGGCCACGACCTCCGGTTCCTGGCTGAGGATAAGTGGCCTCCACCAGTTTGGGATCCGGTACCCTGATCTGCCAACCCTTCACCCGCTGACTCCTAGCGTGTTCGGGTTCCTTCTTGCTTCATGTCTCTGGGCCTTTCCTTATGTTTCATTCTTTCCTTGCTTCTTGTTCCTTTCTTCTTCACTCTTGCTCCCTCCAGGGGCAGCACCCAGACAGGGCTGCTGCTCCCTGTCACTCCTCTTCTCACTCTCCTTCTGTCTGACTGAACTGAACTCACTCCTAAGATGATGCCCACCTTTTATACTCCCTCTGACACCCGAGCCCAGGTGACTAGCAACCAATGGGCTCCTTCCTATGCCCAGAAACCCACTCCCATCTGCTCCTACACCACTGGGATATTCCTCCCCCCTCCCCACTCCAGCCAGAAACAGAAGCTGTCGTACCTGCACATCTTTCTAGTGGGAGTACCGTCGGTCTGTTCCTCGGAAATGGGGTGTGTGTGGTGCATGCAGCTTACTGAGTTCTAGTCCACACACCATCCTTACCCGGGAGTGGAATACCACACCTCTGGTTCGAGGTGCAATACCCCTGTAGCAGCCGAGCCCTCGGGGTGCTACACACTTCCTGGCTCAGGCATCAAGCAGTAAATGATAAAATTAAAACGCTGCTATCCCTTTGTTAGTCACTTTTTTATCTTCTTCCCCCTTCTACGAATGCTGTAGTTCGTTATTCTAGAACTGCTCTGAGAATGGTTCTCTCTGGAGTGTTGGGATTTGGGTTTAGGGTGGGTTAGGGAATTGAAGTTCAGATACTTTGTGCATGTTTTATACTATGGAATTACTATGTCATGTATGTTATTTGAAAGATGGAAAATTTGTATTTGGAGTTTTTCAATAAAAATGATTTGATTAAAAAAAATTATGAAATTAAAATTCCTCCCGTTCTTGAGAAAGAATAGGATTTTTACTAAGAGGTAAACTGCAAGTTGCTTGTTTTACTGGCACTTTACATTTTTGCTAGTTTTGTACGATTACACAATCCCTTGTAAAGGCCAGTGCCAGTTGTACATCTCTCCCTAACTCTTGTTCAGCACTATATTTTATGCCCGTTTTATTATATGGTTTCTAGATTTTGTCCAGCTTTGATAAATAATTAGTATTTATACTTTTGCTTTTAGATAGACTTGAAGAATGCAGATCCGGAGAGGGTGGAGAAACAAATTGAGAAGATGTTTGACATTCCCGCTAGTGACTGTATCCGGGTACAATGCGCTCCAGATCAAAATCATTCCTGTAGGCAAATTTAACTTCGCTGTCTGTACCTTGTCTTTTATTTTTTTTTCTACAAAATTTGGCTGGAAAAGGGGCAATGTAGCGAGGAATTTACATCAATTTTTGGTGTTAAAAAAAAACGAAACTATTTTGTGACGCATCATTTTTGCGCAAAAATATGCAGCTTCCTATTTTACAGCACTCTTGCAACTTTTAGAAATTAGGCTTGGTAAGCTACACAGGTCTAAGAATGACTGGTGACGTTAAAAGTGGATAAAGATACACGGTGGCTCAGTGGATAAAGATACACGGTGGCTCAGTGGATAAAGATACACGGTGGCTCAGTGGATAAAGATACACGGTGGCTCAGTGGATAAAGATACACGGTGGCTCAGTGGATAAAGATACACGGTGGCACAGTGGATAAAGATACACGGTGGCTCAGTGGATAAAGATACACGGTGGCTCAGTGGATAAAGATACACGGTGGCTCAGTGGTTAGCATTGTTGCTTTGCAGCACTGGGATCCTGGGTTCAAATGCCACCAAGGACAACATCTGCAAGAAGTTTGTATGTTCTCCCCGTGTTTGCGTGGGTTTCCTCCAGGTTCTCCAGTTTCCTCCCACACTCCAAAGACATACTGCTAGGGAATGTAGATTGTGAGCCCCAATGGGGACAGCGATGATAATGTCTGTAAAGCGCAGCGGAATAGGATGGTGCTATATAAGTGAGTAAAATAAATAAAGATGGAAGTGCTACATAAACATTTATCAAACATCGTGCAACTCTTTGATACATTTGGCAGAAATAATGGTAACACAACCACAAGCAAAACTGACCTGAGGAAGTCCCTTTATGATACATTTTTCGGAAAGAATTTGAAAGATTTAAAGCGTTAGAAATGAAGAAGATTATCCAATATCACAGAAAAAGGAAAAGTCTCCAGATGTTTTTATGCCGGATGCCGGTATGTGTCCATACCTAAAGAAGAGCTGTCAAAAGAATTGGTAAGGAATCCTTTAGTAAACATAAATATCCATAGGGGTTTTGAGTGTTAAAGAAAAAAGATCATGTGAAAGATTTTGTGATCTGCGTTTACATGATTGTAATAACATTACAGCCCCATTCAGACTTACAGGTTTTACCCATGAGAAACTGAGCAGAACGATATATAGGTTTGTGGGAGAAGATTGAGTATAAATTGTAATTCATTCATTAGATTTGAGAGTCCTCAGTGGTTGATACCTTTAATGGCTAACTGAAAAGATGGTAACAAATTGCAAGCTTTCCAAACTGCTCAGGCCTCTTCATCAGGCAGACCTGAGACCTGAGTAGTCTGGAAAGTTTGCAATTTGTTACCATCTTTTCCGTTAGCCATTAAAAGGTATCAACCAATGAGGACTCTCAAATCTAAATACTCTTCTATCTACTGGCTAACACAGTACAAAGATAGATATTTTTCCTGTATCAATTTATTCAGTGGAATCCTGCTGTTTGTATAGATGAGTCCAGTGGGCGGTCATGCTAGTGATTGACAGCTATCTTTGCCTGCATGGTCATACAGGGAACTGTCAATCACTTAGGACCGCCCACTGGACTAGTGTACATACGGCAGGACTTTCTCTGCATAAAATGCAAGTCTTACTGACTCTCTTCCCACAGATATGTCTATCAGTCTGATCAACTTCTCTGCTCTACAACATCCCCCTACAGATCTTATACCATTTCAACATGACAGGTTCCTTTAATCACCTGCAGACGACATAAGTAGCCATGTTCTGTGTGGCTTACGGAGGGGCTTGATTGCTTGTCAGCTTCAAACAGGTTTCATTTCTTGTGATTCATTGGAGCCGAGTTCTAAACTGTATTAAGAAATTAATTTCTCTGTTTATTTCTATTAGATCTCGGCGAAGCTTGGAACAAATGTGGAAAGTGTTCTTCAAGAAGTTGTCAGGAGGCTTCCACCGTGAGTATGCACTAATGCGGCTCTATCCATCTTCTCTTTATTAAAGGGAACCTGTCACCTTGAAAAATGCTATGTACCTGCAGGTATAGGGTTAATCTGCAGATAAATATTGTTACAATGTTGCCCGGCCGCCTTATTGATAGTGCAGGTACCGGGAGAAAATTAACTTCTTTCCTCCCTGCAGCTGCCGGCCTTCACTCATCGTTGTGCACGGAGGGGCTACAGTCTTGGATCACAGCACCGCTCACTATATCGGAGGTGACGGCTGTAAACCTGGCCTGTATTTTGATTGACAGCTTGCTCTGCACAGATGCGCTGCAGAACCACTTAGAATCTGAGTGAAGGAGAGTACAGTCATGGCCAAATGTTTTGAGAATGACACCAAAATTATATTTTCACATGATCTTCTGGCCTCTGGATTTTATTAGTGTTTGTCTGATGTTTATATCACATGCAGAAATATAATTGCAATCATATTATGATTACCAATAGGTTTTATTGACAGTTAGAATGAGGTAATGCAGCAAGTCAATATTTGCAGTGTTGCCCCTTCTTCTTCAAGACCTCTGTAATTCTCCCTGGCATGCTCTCAATCAACTTTTGGACCAAATCCTGACTGATAGCAGTCCATTCTTGTATAATCAATGCTTGCATTTTGCCAGAATTTGTTGGTTTTTGTTTGTCCACCCGTCTGTTGATGATTGACCACAAGTTCTCAATGGGATTAAGATCTGGGGAGTTTCCAGGCCATGGACCCAAAATCTCTATGTTTTGTTCCATGAGCCATTTAGTTATCACCTTTGCATTATGGCAAGGTGCACCATCATGCTGGAAAAGGCATTGTTGGGCGTCAAACTGCTCTTGGACGGTTGGGAGAAGTTGCTCTTGGAGGACATTCTTGTACCATTCTTTATTCATGGCTGTGTTTTTAGGCAAGACTGTGAGTGAGCCGATTCCCTTGGCTGAGAAGCAACCCCACACATGAATGGTTTCAGGATGCTTTACAGTGGGCATGAGACAAGACTGGTGGTAGAGCTCACCTCTTCTTCTCCGAATAAGCTGTTTTCCAGATGTCCCAAACAATCGAAAAGGGGATTCATCAGAGAAAATGACTTTGCCCCAGTCCTCAGCAGTCCACTCCCTGTACCTTTTGCAGAATATCAGTCAATCCCTGATGTTTTTTCTGGAGAGAAGTGGCTTCTTTGCTGCCCTCCTTGAAACCAGCCCTTGCTCAAAGAGTCTCCGCCTCACAGTGCGTGCAGAAGCACTCACACCAGCCTGCTGCCATTCCTGAGCAAGCTCGGCACTGCTGGTAGTCCGATCCCGCAGCTGAAACAGTTTTAAGAGACGGTCCTGGCGCTTGCTGGTCTTTCTTGGGCGCCCTGGAGCCTTTTTGACAACAATGGAAGCTCTCTCCTTGAAGTTCTTGATGATGCGATAGATTGTTGACTGAGGTGTAATCTTTGTAGCTGCGATACTCTTCCCTGTTAGGCCATTTTTGTGCAGTGCAATGATGGCTGCATGTGTTTCTTTAGAGATAACCATGGTTAACTGAAGAGAAACAAGGATACCAAGAACCAGCCTCCTTTTAAAGTGTCCAGTGATGTCATTCTTACTTAATCATGACTGATTGATCGCCAGCCCTGTCCTCATCAACACCCACACCTGTGTTAATGGATCAATCACTAAAACGATGTTAGCTGCTCCTTTTAAGGCAGGACTGCAATGATGTTGAAATGTGTTTTGGGGGTTAAAGTTCATTTTCTGGGCAAATATTGACTTTGCAAGTACAATAATTGCTGTTAAGCTGATCACTCTTTGACATTCAGGAGTATATGCAAATTGCCATTACAAAAAATGAAGCAGTAAACTTTGGAAAAATTACTATTTGTCTCATTCTCAATACTTTTGGCCATGACTGTAGTATGTTCACAGATAGAGAATATGGCTCATCCACGTGCAGATCTGCTCCACGTCCGATTACATATTTGTGGGAGAAACCCTAGTGGCAGCCTCATATTTCTGACATGGATCCTCTAGCACTATTTGTGAAACTGCGGCTCCCAGCATAACTTGATGAGAGACCGTCAGCCTGCTGGGATCTGTAGTTTCACTACAGCAGGAGTGTCATAAGCTGCGGACCTCTGCTCACTCCAGCACTGGTCGGCATTTTCAGCACGTGAACGTACGCTATGCTTTCCGGAGACACAAGGGTGTAGGTAACTTGACTGTAAGTTTGCTGAACCCTAAGTGGATTCGATTGTTCCCACAGTTTCAGTTTTGGACCATTTAAGGGGAATTTACAGGGTTCTGGCCACTGACCAGGGGGATCAGTATCCCTGTATGTCTTTGTATATACTTGATAGAGACCTAGAACAGGTCGAAACGTTATGTGATGGCAGAATGAACTTTGTCTTTTGGAATTCATCACCCCGGACTGAATGCAGTTTACTTACCTTTATACCTCTTAACAGGATGTCTTATTTTTGTGTTTTAGTCCCAAGATTGAAAAGGGCAGCCCTCTTAAAGCCCTGCTGTTTGACTCAACGTTTGATCACTACAGAGGCGTCGTAGCCAGAATTGCCCTGTGTGGAGGTGACGTGTGTAAAGGCAATAAATCGTGTCTGCCCACTCTGGCAAGTGCTATGAAGTCAATGAGGTTGGTATACTGACCCCAGAGGAAGTACCAGCTGAAAAACTAAGTTTTTTTTAATAATCTTATTAGCCTTTCCCTCTGTCTTCACCAATCAGCCCTCTGTATTGATGATCAGATCAAAGATCTAGACAGGGATTGTCTCACGCTGCATCTCCTTCCTGATTGTATCACTGAGAAGACAGAAGCTGCCCCATCCCATTCTCAAAGAAATGCAGAACCCAATGCATCTGCTGTCCGTGATCCGCTTATTGTCAGAGGACATCATTAGGGACTGCTTTTTCTCATTGCTTAAGAAATTGTTGGGGGATCCTGCTAATCGCTGAATAATAAAACTGCAGCACCGCTCCATTTAAGGCAGTGTTTCCCAAACTCCAGTCCTCATGGCCCCCAACAGGTCAGGTTTTCCCCCCAACAGGTCATGTTTTCAGGATTTCCTCAGTATTACACATGTGATGAAAGTATCATCAAGAAATCAGGAATTCTCTCACCTGTGCAATACTATAGAAATCCTGAAGACATGACCTGTGGGGGGCCGTGGGGACTGGAATTTGGGAAACACTGATTTTAAAGGGACTGTCAGCACAGAATGACTGTTGAAACCAAGTACAAGCTCTCCATGGATCACGGCGTGGGCCAATCATTTATATACACCTTCCCACCTGCTTGTTTTACCTCTGTCTCCTTCCTTCTCTGGTTCTATGAAGCCAGAGCAGTCAATCAAGGAAGAGGAGGGTGTGGATAGAGGGAAAGCAAGCAGGTGGGAAGGTGTATATAAATGATTGGCCCCATCATGAAGCACCGAGAGTTGGGACTTAGTTTGAACAGTCATTCTGTGCTGACAGTCCCTTTAGGTGGACAAGATAAAGATGCAGCTCATTTCACCGCGTAAGGTTGTTTGCCCACTATGCGCTCTCCACGGCGTCTCCAGACTCTGTCACGTCTGTCGCATGAGCTCAGTGTGAACCTGCTTTCATCTATGAAGAGCACAGGGCGCCAGTGGCAACTTTGCCAATCCTGGTGTTCTGTGGAAAATGCCAAGTGTCCTGCACGGTGTTGGGCTGTGAGCACAACCATCCATCTGTGGACGTCGGGCCCTCATACCACCCTCATGGAGTCTGTTTCAAACATTTGTGGCCTGCTGGAGGTCATTTTGAAGGGCTCTGGCAGTGCTCCTCCTGTTCCTCCTTGCACAAAGGCGGAGGTAGCTGTCCTGCTGCTGGGTTGTTGCCCTCCTACGGCCCCCTCCACGTCTCCTGGTGTACTGGCCTGTCTCCTGGTAGCGCCTCCAGCCTCTGGACACTACGCTGACAGATGCAGCAAACCTTCTTGCCACTGCTTGCATTGATGTGCCATCCTGTATGAGCTGCACTACCTGAGCAACTTCTGTGGGTTGTAGAGTCCGTCTCATGCTACCACGAGTGTGAAAGCACAACCAACATTCAAAAGTGACCAAAACATCAGCCAGAAAGCATTGGTACTGAGATGTGGTCTGTGGTCCCCACCTGCAGAACCACTCCTTTATTGAGGGTGTCTTGATAATTGCCAATAATTTCCATCTATTGTCTATTCCATTTGCACAACAGCATGTGAAATTGATTGTCAATCAGTGTTGCTTCCTAAGTGGACAGTTTGATTTCACAGAAGTTTGATTTACTTGGAGTAATATTCTGTTGGTTAAATGTTCCCTTTATTTTTTTTAGCAGTTTACTTTTTTCCCCACTGTATATAGACAAGATGCACAGCCCAAAAAGGGTGTTCTGTGTACCTATGTTCCCTGGAACTTGTAGGGTCTTATTTGTGGACCTAGGAAGGGGAAAATATTAAAAAATCCCCAAATCACCTCCCAAACCAGTGCCCTCTTATACTCATTGTTGTGTATCCCGCCATTATTCTGACATCAACATCAGGCAGGGGTGTCATGTGAGCACTACTTCTTCTGGCTTAGATGAAATATGAATGCTGCAACCAATCAGAAGCTGCAACACTCTTGCGTTGCCCCCACCGGTTGTTAACCTCATGTAACCGGTGGGGTATGCAGCGCTGGTCTGGAGATATCAATTTCTTTTAGATTTCTCACCTCCCTTGGCCCATCAATAGTTGGTGTCTAGTAGTGGATAACCCAATTAAAGGGTTATTTCCCTCTCAGATATATCCACCGAATAAGCCATAAATGGCTAATAGATGTTGGCTCCACCTCTGTAGCCCCCCACAGCTATCGAGATAAGGCTGTATCTCTAGTTAATATGAACATAGAAGTGGCTGTGCATGATAGGCTTTCTCCATTCACTTCTATGGAGGTTCAGAATAATACAAAGGGTTGTAGATGTGTTAATAAAGACTACAATGGAAGTCTAATAACAATACATGGGCACTGATTCCCTGTGGGCACCTGAGATCAGCCACTGAAGCTGTAGGGGGGCAGTGTTAGCTTATATATGCACATTTATATGGAGGGTGTTTGTACATATCCCTATGGACCTGTCCCACATCTATGGATTATTTTACATAAATGAACACTGTCCCATTGTGCAGCAAAGGTCTATACAATAAACTGTGTACACCACTGTCTAATGAGGATAATAGAACTGTACTGGTTATTGTATCATTATGGGATGTAATTGATGGCTGTCGTAGCGCAGTGTTTTAATAATTAATTTACTACATCTTTTTACAGAAAACCACATTGGCAGCACGGCATATACAGTAAAATGTTACATGCATATCACATCAAGTGAAAAATCCCCATGGAAATGCCTCTACTAAAGCACGCTGCTATAAAAAACACTCTGTAAAGTAAGTCCACACTGCAGCATGAATATAACGTGCAAACTAGAAAACAGGTTTGGCAAAAAAATGTATCCATCAGATAGATGTCAACTGTATACTTTTATAATATAGATCTGGACAAGGGTATATATAGCATAGACAGGATTGGGTTTATTAAGGATTGCATTCATACGACAACCCTACAAGGGAACCTGTCACGTGAAAGAATGGCTATTAACCTGCAGATATGCAGTTAATCTGCAGGTTATTTGTCAAATTTATATAGAGGTCTCAAAAAGTCAGAAATCATAAAAGGATCTAATAATAAAATGTAACCTTTATTTATACAATGCTAAAAAGTCATAAATATGATCTAGGACATAAACAAAAACTGCACCCAAAACGTGAAAATATATGAAAGAAAAATATTATTTCTAAAACCAATTCAAATTGCTTTATGTGAACCTCTCTGATGACCCTCAAATGCTCCCATGAAGGGAGGAAAAAAAGCCCCATGTTTAGGAAGTTGGTGAAATGACGTTGAAGGGAAAGGATCTAGGCTGAGATCCTGGATCCATGGATAAATGGCCTATGGAGTTTGAAGATCGGTTGATCACTGGGCTGGATAAATGTGCTACAGTTGTGGAATCTGTCGTCTGGATTTGATGAACTTTCTTAAGGACTGTTGTACTGGATACCTGTGTTTCTATCGTTTTATCTTGTCGTCTGGAGGAGCGAGGAATGTGAATGCAAACTATACTGGTTGACGATACGAAATCTGTGAGCCAACCAAAAGTTGGGAAACAGTGAGTATCGCCTGGTACAAAAGCAGATGAACTACCGCCCCAGGAAGGGTATCTTGTGCACTGGGGACAATGTATTTTGGCCATTTACCTAGAGTTGTAGTAAAACCTTGGATGTAAGAGATAAACTATTGTTGCATCGTTAACTTGTCTAGGTGATTATTGCAACCCACAACCTCAGATCTTCACATACAGGATTAGAAAAACATGGTTGTTTTCTTTCAAAAGCAATATCACATCTGTCCATAGATTGTGACTGGCATTGGACTTCAGCTCTACTGAAATAAATGGAGCTGAGCTGCAATACCACACAGAACCTGTAGACAGGTTGTGGTGCTGTTTTTAGACAAAAAACACAAGTTTCTAATCATGGACAACACCTTTGAAGAGTTAGGCTGCGTGTTCACTATGTTCACTATGTTCACTATGCGTGTTCCTTCAAGCGTTTTTGCCGCCGAATTTCCACAGCGAAAACACTTAAAAAAATGCTTGGTAATACGTGCCGCATGGTCCCCAATGATAATCCGCATGTGCTGTGCACATGCTGCGGAAATTTCCGCTGCGGATTGTCATTGCGGAAAAATACGCAGCATGTCCATTAATTTTGCGGACACGCAGCGTAATTGCCGCCATTGACTTGCATTGAATCGCTTAATATCCGCATGACTACATGTGCACATGCGGATATTAACCCCTTTACCCCCGAGGGTGGTTTGCACGTTAATGACCAGGCCAATTTTTACAATTGTGACCACTGTCACTTTATGAGGTAATTACTCTGGAATGCTTCAACGGACCCCCTGATTCTGAGATTATTTTTTGTGACATATTGTACTTAATGATTGTGGTAAAATTTCTTCGATATCACTTGCGTTTATTTGTGAAAAAAACGGAAATTTGGCAAAAATTTTGAAAATTTAGCAATTTTCAAAATTTGAATTTTTATGCCCTTAAATCAGAGAGATATGTCACACAAAAGAGTTAATAAATAACATTTCCCACATGTATACTTTACATCAGCACAATTTTGGAACCAAAATTTTTTTTTTTTAGGGAGCTATAAGGGTTAAAAGTTGACCAGCGATTTCTCATTTTTCCAACAAAATTTACAAAACCATTTTTTTAAGGACCACGTCACATTTGAAGTCACTTTGAGAGGTCTTTATAACAGAAAATACCCAAAAGTGACACCATTCTAAAAACTGCACCCCTCAAGGTGCACAAAACCACATTCAAGAACTTTATTAACCCTTCAGGTGCTTCACAGAAATTTTTGGAATGTGGAAGAAAAAAATGAACATTTAACTTTTTTCACAAAAATGTTATTTTAGCCCCAATATTTTTTATTTTCGCAGGGGTAACAGGAAAAAATGGACCCCAAAATTTGTTGTGCAATTTCCCCTGGGCACGCAGATACCCCATATGTGGGGAAAAACCACTGGGCGCACGGCAGGGCTCGGAAGAGAAGGAGCGCCATTTGACTTTTTGATTGTAAAATTTGCTTGAATAATTAGCGGATGCCATGTTGCGTTTGGAGACCCCCTGATGTGCCTAAACAGTGGAAACCCCCCACAAGTGACCCCATTTTGGAAACTAGACCCCCCAAGGCACCTATCTAGATGCATAGTGAGAACTTGGAACCCCTAGGTGCTTCACAAATTGATTCGTAAAAATGAAAAAGTATTTTTTTTCCACTTTTTCATTTTTACGAATCAATTTGTGAAGCACCTGAGGGTTCCAAGTGCTCACTATGCATCTAGATTGGTGCCTTGGGGGGGTCTAGTTTCCAAAATGGGGTCATTTGTGGGGGAGCTCCAAAGTTTAGGCACACAGGGGCTCTCCAAACGCAACATGGTGTCCGCTAACAATTTGAGCCGATTTTCCATTCAATTTGTTAGCGGACACCATGTCGCATTTGGAGAGCCCCTGATGTGCCTAAACAGTGGAGCTCCCCCACAAGTGACCCCATTTTGGAAACTAGACCCCTCAAGGATTTTATTAACCCTCCGTCACATACAATATCGGTTCTAACGAGTTCACATACAATGTAACTGTCAGGCGCAGGCTAGAAAAATATCCATAATATCTAATGTTTGCAATTTCAGTGCTCTAAAAGTGATCAGTGACCTTCATAGGGATGTAATAAAAGAGACTACACATAATCAGGTGCAAAAAAACCCCATTTACTTAACATAAAACTAATAACTCTGAAATACAAACATTTCAAAACTCCCGCCAAATAGTCCCCAGTTCGACTCTGTCCAAAAACTCTACAAAGAAAATTTATGGAAACAAACTTAATTTTAAGGTACCTTAAGTACTATTAAACACATATTCAATCAGAATTAGATCCTGAAGTTTCCCCAGAAAAATTACACTTGCAGCGCAAAGAGCAAGAATTACACATCATTTTTCATGTGTCAGGCAGATTGCATTATGACATTTGTGACATTCATAAATAGAAAGCCTTCTGATTCCGCTTTCCGTGGTGCAGGTGGTGCATCTCCTTCTTTTAGGAGGTGGTGCAGGTGGTGAATTTTCACTATCATCTTCTGGGCGGAATCTTTTGAGCTGAACTTGAAGGTGAGAGCGGATACCGATTGTTTTCATACTTCTCCTGCGTAGCTCTCCAAGCACTAGTTCATGGGCCAATTTTTTCAGATAGAATCGTCTACGGAGTGGTTCAAGCTTGTTTTCAAGGTAAATGACTTCTGAATTTATACCACCCAAATTCAGCATAGCAAAAAATATGACCATTGGCCAGCGTTTGGTGTTTCTGCTGACGTTGAAAGTTGAGCACATCTGATCAGCTGTATCAACACCCCCTTTGGTTGCATTATAAAATGTAATTATCTCCGTTTTTTTTTGTGCCTCAGTCCCAGGATCGATGACATCATCATCATGAAGTGTTGATAGAAGAAGTACAATTTTTTTTGCTTGTGGTACATAGGAAACCAAAACCTTTCCATTATGGAATGCAAACATACTGCTGTACTGTTGTCTCCCTTTCACACTTACAAACTGTGTAGGCAATTCTTTTTTATTTTTTCTTACAGTTCCGACATATGAAATCTTCTGCATTTTCAGATAATCAATCAGATCACAATTTGAAAACCAATTGTCAGCTGTTATATTGCGACCCGATCCAAATAAGGGCTCAGCCAGTCTTTTTACAACATCACTGGGTTCATTGCTGACACAGTAAGGACCTTCTGGTTGTTTTCCTGCATAAACTTCCAGGTTTTAAGTGTAGGTCTTACTGGCATCAACAAGGGCATACATTTTTATTCCATATTTGTTAGGCTTTGATGGAATATATTGACGAAAGGCACATCTACCACGAAAACCAGAGAGCATTTCGTCAATAGTGAGATTCTCCCCAGGGCAATAGCTTTTTTTACAGTTTTCAACAAATTTTTGGAATATATCACGAATTGGAGCAAGTCGGTCTTATTTTTTACGTTCGGTTCGGGTAGTTCTGTCGTCAAACCGAAGGCAACGAATTAGAAGCTTGAATCTGCTTATGGACATAACAAGGCCAAATTTTTCAACTCCATCCCCATCTTTACTCCAAAGTTCCTCCAAACTTTGTCTATTTGCCCTATAAGCTCCTGCAAGGTATAATAATCCAAAAAAAGCACGCAGTTCTATTTCATCTGTGGCCTTGATGGTTCTGTTGCAGAAGAACTTGTACTTTATAATGTCTATATATTGGTTGGTATATGTGACAATAGAGTCCAGAATGTCATCTGTGAATAAACTATTCCAGTATTCAACTGCAGTTTTTGCATTACTTGCAGTTCCTATAACTGCAGGAAGGTGAGTAATAATGTTTTGAGGTTCCCTACGTTTTTTCTGGAGTGGCTTCTTGTTCTATTGTTTTTTTTTATCTTTTCCCATATAATAAGATTCTACATCTTCATCCTCATCACTGTCACCATCTTGCTCTGTTTCAGAATCCACTTAACATACTTCCACCTCATCATGAGAATCAATCTCACTTTCCTCTCCTAAATCCTCATTCAGTGTGGGGTCTGCATCATCTAACAGCATGTTTGTTACTTCCTCAACATCAAGGTTTTTTGATAAATTGTACGTTTTCCTCTCCATTTCAGCAGATAATCTGAAGCAAGAGAAGGAATATGTGTTAGGGAACTACTGTATATGCCTGAGCAGCACACTTTCTTTTTTAATCTGCCTTATTTCTATGAAATATCCTCACACTTTGTGCTATACATTAATAAAACAAGCTAAATAGACAATTGTGATGAATAAAAACATAAAATACCAACCTTATTGAGTGTGACGTGTTCACATACAATGAGCCTGAGAGATTAGCGCAGTTATATCTGTCCTCCTGAAGCTCTGCAATCCAACTGTGGTATGAGGTTTCACAGAGCTGCTAGAGACAGGAGACTACCTGGAGGGAGGGGATTTCCTCACAATCTGGTGAGGAAGGAGAAATGAAAGTAAAAGAGATGTGCCTGTCAGGCCTATTGTATGTGACGGAGGGTTAACAAGATGGTTTAAATGCCCCTTGGAAGAGCGGTGGAGGTCGCAGTAGCTTAACAAGATGGTTTAAATTCCCCTTGGAAGAGACATGCAGGTCACAGCAGCTTAACAAGACTGTTTAACCCTCCGTCACATACAATATCGGTTCTAACGAGTTCACATACAATGTGACTGTCAGGCGCAGGCTAGAAAAATACCTATAATATCTAATGTTTGCAATTTCAGTGCTCTAAAAGTGATCAGTGACCTTCATAGGGATGTAATGAAAGAGACTACAAATAATCAGGTGCAAAAAAAACCCATTTACTTAACATAAAACTAATAACTCTGAAATACAAACATTTCAAAACTCCCGCCAAATAAAAGAGATGTGCCTGTCAGGCCTATTGTATGTGACAGAGGGTTAAATGCCCCTTGGAAGAGACGTGCAGGTCGCAGTAGCTTAATAAGACGGTTTAAATGCCCCTTGGAAAAGTGGTGGAGGTTACAGTAGCTTAACAAGATGGTTTAAATGCCCCTTGGAAGAGACGTGCAAGTCGCAGTAGCTTAACAAGATGATTTAAATGCCCCTTGGAAGAGACGTGCAGGTCGCAGTAGCTTAACAAGACGGTTTAAATGCCCCTTGGAAGAGACGTGCAGGTCGCAGTAGCTTAACAAGACGGTTTAAATGCCCCTTGGAAGAGCGGTGGAGGTCGCAGTAGCTTAACAAGATGGTTTAAATGCCCCTCGGAAGACACATGCAGGTCGCAGCAGCTTAACAAGATGGTATAAATGCCCCTTGGAAGAGGCTTGCAGGTCGCAGTAGCTTACCAAGACGGTTTAAATGGCCCTTGGAAGAGACGTGCAGGTCGCAGAAGCTTAACAAGATGGTTTAAATTCCCCTTGGAAGAGCGGTGGAGGTCGCAGTAGCTTAACAAGACGGTTTAAATGCCCCTTGGAAGACACATGCAGGTCGGAGCAGCTTATTAAGACGGTATAAATGCCCCTTGGAAGAGGCTTGCAGGTCGCAGTAGCTTACCAAGACGGTTTAAATGGCCCTTGGAAGAGACGTGCAAGTCGCAGTAGCTTAACAAGATGGTTTAAATTCCCCTTGGAAGAGCGGTGGAGGTCGCAGTAGCTTAACAAGACTGTTTAAATGCCCCTTGGAAGACACATGCAGGTCACAGCAGCTTAACAAGACTGTTTAAATGCCCCTTGGAAGAGAAGTGCAGGTCGCAGTAGCTTAACAAGACGGTTTAAATGCCCTTTGGAAAAGTGGTGGAGATTACAGTAGCTTAACAAGACGGTTTAAATGCCCCTTGGAAGAGCGGTGGAGGTCGCAGTAGCTTAACAAGATGGTTTAAATTCCCCTTGGAAGAGACATGCAGGTCACAGCAGCTTAACAAGACTGTTTAACCCTCCGTCACATACAATATCGGTTCTAACGAGTTCACATACAATGTGACTGTCAGGCGCAGGCTAGAAAAATACCTATAATATCTAATGTTTGCAATTTCAGTGCTCTAAAAGTGATCAGTGACCTTCATAGGGATGTAATGAAAGAGACTACAAATAATCAGGTGCAAAAAAAACCCATTTACTTAACATAAAACTAATAACTCTGAAATACAAACATTTCAAAACTCCCGCCAAATAAAAGAGATGTGCCTGTCAGGCCTATTGTATGTGACAGAGGGTTAAATGCCCCTTGGAAGAGACGTGCAGGTCGCAGTAGCTTAATAAGATGGTTTAAATGCCCCTTGGAAAAGTGGTGGAGGTTACAGTAGCTTAACAAGATGGTTTAAATGCCCCTTGGAAGAGACGTGCAAGTCGCAGTAGCTTAACAAGATGGTTTAAATGCCCCTTGGAAGAGACGTGCAGGTCGCAGTAGCTTAACAAGACGGTTTAAATGCCCCTTGGAAGAGACGTGCAGGTCGCAGTAGCTTAACAAGACGGTTTAAATGCCCCTTGGAAGAGCGGTGGAGGTCGCAGTAGCTTAACAAGATGGTTTAAATGCCCCTCGGAAGACACATGCAGGTCGCAGCAGCTTAACAAGATGGTATAAATGCCCCTTGGAAGAGGCTTGCAGGTCGCAGTAGCTTACCAAGACGGTTTAAATGGCCCTTGGAAGAGACGTGCAGGTCGCAGAAGCTTAACAAGATGGTTTAAATTCCCCTTGGAAGAGCGGTGGAGGTCGCAGTAGCTTAACAAGACGGTTTAAATGCCCCTTGGAAGACACATGCAGGTCGGAGCAGCTTATTAAGACGGTATAAATGCCCCTTGGAAGAGGCTTGCAGGTCGCAGTAGCTTACCAAGACGGTTTAAATGGCCCTTGGAAGAGACGTGCAAGTCGCAGTAGCTTAACAAGATGGTTTAAATTCCCCTTGGAAGAGCGGTGGAGGTCGCAGTAGCTTAACAAGACTGTTTAAATGCCCCTTGGAAGACACATGCAGGTCACAGCAGCTTAACAAGACTGTTTAAATGCCCCTTGGAAGAGAAGTGCAGGTCGCAGTAGCTTAACAAGACGGTTTAAATGCCCTTTGGAAAAGTGGTGGAGATTACAGTAGCTTAACAAGACGGTTTAAATGCCCCTTGGAAGAGCGGTGGAGGTCGCAGTAGCTTAACAAGATGGTTTAAATGCCCCTTGGAAGAGACGTGCAGGTTGCAGTAGCTTAAAAAGATGGTTTAAATGCCCCTTGGTAGAGCAGTGGAGGTCGCAGTAGCTTAACAAGATGGTTTAAATGCCCTTGGAAGAGAAGTGCAGGTCGCAGTAGCTTACCAAGACAATTTAAATGCCCCTTGGAAGAGACGTGCAGGTCGCAGTAGCTTAACAAGAAGGTTTAAATGCGCCTTGGAAGAGCGGAGGAGGTCGCAGTAGCTTAACAAGACGGTTTAAATGCCCCTTGGAAGAGATATGTAGGTCGCAGTAGCTTAAGAAGACAGTTTAAATGCCCCTTGGAAGAGACGTGCAGGTCGCAGTAGCTTAACAAGACGGTTTAAATGCCCCTTTGAAGAGTGGTGGAGGTCGCAGTAGCTTAACAAGACGGTTTAAATGCCCCTTGGAAGAGACATGCAGGTCGCAGTAGCTTAACAAGACGGTTTAAATGCCCCTTGGAAGAGACTTGCTGGTCGCAGTAGCTTAACAAGACAGTTTAAATGCCCCTAGGAAAAGACGTGCAGGTCACAGTAGCTTAATAAGACGGTTTAAATGCCCCTTGGAAGAGACGTGCAGGTTGCAGTAGTTTAACAAGACGATTTAAATGCCCCTTGGATAAGTGGTGGAGATCCCAGTAGCTTAACAAAACGGTTTAAATGCCCCTTGGAAGAGACGTGCAGGTCGCAGTAGCTTAACAAGACGGTTTAAATGCACCTTGGAAGAGACGTGCAAGTTGAAGTAGCTTAACAAAACGGTTTAAATGCCCCTTGGAAGAGACATGCAGGTCGCAGTAGCTTAACAAGACGGTTTAAATGCCCCTTGGAAGAGCGGTGGAGGTCGCAGTAGCTTAACAAGACGGTTTAAATGCCCCTTGGAAGAGACGTGCAGGTTGCAGTAGCTTAAAAAGAAGATTTAAATGCCCCTTGGTAGAGCAGTGGAGGTCGCAGTAGATTAACAACATGGTTTAAATGCCCCTTGGAAGAGAAGAGCAGATCGCAGTAGCTTACCAAGATGATTTAAATGCCCCTTGGAAGAGACGTGCAGGTCGCAGTAGCTTAACAAGACGGTTTAAATGCCCTTTGGAAAAGTGGTGGAGATTACAGTAGTTAACAAGATGGTTTAAATGCCCCTTGGAAGAGCGGTGGAGGTCGCAGTAGCTTAACAAGATGGTTTAAATTCCCCTTGGAAGAGACATGCAGGTCACAGCAGCTTAACAAGACTGTTTAACCCTCCGTCACATACAATATCGGTTCTAACGAGTTCACATACAATGTGACTGTCAGGCGCAGGCTAGAAAAATACCTATAATATCTAATGTTTGCAATTTCAGTGCTCTAAAAGTGATCAGTGACCTTCATAGGGATGTAATGAAAGAGACTACAAATAATCAGGTGCAAAAAAAACCCATTTACTTAACATAAAACTAATAACTCTGAAATACAAACATTTCAAAACTCCCGCCAAATAAAAGAGATGTGCCTGTCAGGCCTATTGTATGTGACAGAGGGTTAAATGCCCCTTGGAAGAGACGTGCAGGTCGCAGTAGCTTAATAAGACGGTTTAAATGTCCCTTGGAAGAGTGGTGGAGGTTACAGTAGCTTAACAAGATGGTTTAAATGCCCCTTGGAAGAGACGTGCAAGTCGCAGTAGCTTAACAAGACGGTTTAAATGCCCCTTGGAAGAGACGTGCAGGTCGCAGTAGCTTAACAAGACGGTTTAAATGCCCCTTGGAAGAGACGTGCAGGTCGCAGTAGCTTAACAAGACGGTTTAAATGCCCCTTGGAAGAGCGGTGGAGGTCGCAGTAGCTTAACAAGATGGTTTAAATGCCCCTCGGAAGACACATGCAGGTCGCAGCAGCTTAACAAGACGGTAAAAATGCCCCTTGGAAGAGGCTTGCATTTCGCAGTAGCTTACCAAGACGGTTTAAATGGCCCTTGGAAGAGACGTGCAGGTCGCAGAAGCTTAACAAGATGGTTTAAATTCCCCTTGGAAGAGCAGTGGAGGTCGCAGTAGCTTAACAAGACGGTTTAAATGCCCCTTGGAAGACACATGCAGGTCGGAGCAGCTTATTAAGACGGTATAAATGCCCCTTGGAAGAGGCTTGCAGGTCGCAGTAGCTTACCAAGACGGTTTAAATGGCCCTTGGAAGAGACGTGCAAGTCGCAGTAGCTTAACAAGATGGTTTAAATTCCCCTTGGAAGAGCGGTGGAGGTCGCAGTAGCTTAACAAGACTGTTTAAATGCCCCTTGGAAGACACATGCAGGTCACAGCAGCTTAACAAGACTGTTTAAATGCCCCTTGGAAGAGACGTGCATGTCGCAGTAGCTTAACAAGACGGTTTAAATTCCCCTTGGAAGAGACATGCAGGTCACAGCAGCTTAACAAGACTGTTTAACCCTCCGTCACATACAATATCGGTTGTAACGAGTTCACATACAATGTGACTGTCAGGCGCAGGCTAGAAAAATACCTATAATATCTAATGTTTGCAATTTCAGTGCTCTAAAAGTGATCAGTGACCTTCATAGGGATGTAATCAAAGAGACTACACATAATCAGGTGCAAAAAAACCCCATTTACTTAACATAAAACTAATAACTCTGAATTACAAACATTTCAAAACTCCCGCCAAATAAAAGAGATGTGCCTGTCAGGCCTATTGTATGTGACAGAGGGTTAAATGCCCCTTGGAAGAGACGTGCAGGTCGCAGTAGCTTAATAAGACGGTTTAAATGCCCCTTGGAAAAGTGGTGGAGGTTACAGTAACTTAACAAGACGGTTTAAATGCCCCTTGGAAGAGACGTGCACGTCGCAGTAGCTTAACAAGACAGTTTAAATGCCCCTTGGTAGAGACATGCAGGTTGCAGTAGCTTAACAAGACGGTTTAAATGCCCGATTTAAGAGACATGCAGGTCGCATTAGCTTAACAAGACGGTTTAAATGTCCCTTGGAAAAGTGATGGAGGTTACAGTAGCTTAACAAGACGGTTTAAATGCCCCTTGGAAGAGACGTGCAAGTCGCAGTAGATTAAAAAGACGGTTTAAATGCGCCTTGGAAGAGACGTGCAGGTCGCAGTAGCTTAACAAGACGGTTTAAATGCCCCTTGGAAGAGACGTGCATGTCGCAGTAGCTTAACAAGAAGGTTTAAATGCCCCTTGGAAGAGCGGTGGAGGTCGCAGTAGCTTAACAAGACAGTTTAAATGCCCCTTGGAAGAGACGTGCAGGTCGCAGTAGCTTAACAAGATGGTTTAAATGCCCCTTGGAAGAGACGTGCAGGTCGCAGTAGCTTAACAAGAAGGTTTAAATGCCCCTTGGATAAGTGGTGGAGATTCCAGTAGCTTAACAAAACGGTTTAAATGCACCTTGGAAGAGATGTGCAAGTTGAAGTAGCTTAACAAGACGGTTTAAATGCCCCTTGGAAGAGACATGCAGGTTGCAGTAGCTTAACAGGACGGTTTAAATGCACCTTGGAAGAGACGTGCAAGTTGAAGTAGCTTAAAAAGACGGTTTAAATGCACCTTTGAAGAGTGGTGGAGGTCGCAGTAGCTTAAAACGATGGTTTAAATGCCCCTTGGAAGAGATGTGCAGGTCGCAGTAGCTTAACAAGACGGTTTAAATGCCCCTTTGAAGAGTGGTGGAGGTCGCAGTAGCTTAACAAGACGGTTTAAATGCCCCTTGGAAGAGACGTGCTGGTCGTAGTAGCTTAACAAGACAGATTAAATGCCCCTAGGAAAAGACGTGCAGGTCACAGTAGCTTAATAAGACGGTTTAAATGCACCTTGGAAGAGACGTGCAGGTCGCAGTAGTTTAACAAGACGGTTTAAATCCCCCTTGGAAGAGACGTGCCGCTCGCAGTAGCTTAACAAGACGGTTTAAATGCCCCTTGGAAGAGACATGCAGGTCGCAGTAGCTTAACAAGACGGTTTAAATGCCCCTTGGAAGAGACGTGCTGGTCGCAGTAGCTTAACAAGACAGTTTAAATGCCCCTAGGAAAAGACGTGCAGGTCACAGTAGCTTAATAAGACGGTTTAAATGCCCCTAGGAAAAGACGTGCAGGTCGCAGTAGTTCAACAAGACTATTTAAATGCCCCTTGGATAAGTGGTGGACATTACAGTAGCTTAACAAAACGGTTTAAATGCCCCTTGGAAGAGACGTGCAAGTCGAAGTAGCTTAAAAAGACGGTTTAAATGCCCCTTGGAAGAGACGTGCAGGTTGCAGTAGCTTAACAAGACGGTTTAAATGCACCTTGGAAGAGACATGCAGGTGGCAGTAGCTTAACAAGACGGTTTAAATGCCCCTTGGAAGAGTGGTGGAGTTCGCATTAGCTTAACAAGACGATTTAAATGCACCTTGGAAGAGACGTGCAGGTTGCAGTAGCTTAAAAATAAGGTTTAAATGCCCCTTGGTAGAGCAGTGGAGGTCGCAGTAGCTTAACAATATTGTTTAAATGCCCCTTGGAAGAGAAGTGCGGGTCGCAGTAGCTTACCAAGACAATTTAAATGCCCCTTGGAAGAAACGTGCATGTCGCAGTAGCTTAACAAGACGGTTTAAATGCCCCTTGGAAGAGCGGTGGAGGTCGCAGTAGCTTAACAAGACAGTTTAAATGTCCTTTGGAAGAGACATGCAGGTCGCAGCAGCTTAACAAGACTGTTTAAATGCCCCTTGGAAGAGACGTGCAGGTCGCAGTAGCTTAACAAGACGGTTTATATGCCCCTTGGTAGAGATATGCAGGTCGCAGTAGCTTAACAAGACGGTTTAAATGCCCCATTGAAGAGACGTGCAGGTCGCAGAAGCTTAACAAGACGATTTAAATGCCCCTTGGAAGAGACGTGCAGGTCGCAGTAGCTTAACAAGACGGGTTAAATGCACCCTGGAAGAGACGTGCAGGTCGCAGTAGCTTAACAAGACGGTTTAAATGCCCCTTGGAAGAGCGGTGGAGGTCGCAGAAGCTTAACAAGACAGCTTAAATGCCCCTTGGAAGAGACGTGCAGGTCACAGTAGATTAATAAGACGGATCAAATGTCCCTTGGAAGAGACGTGCAGGTCGCAGTAGCTTAACAAGACGGTTTAAATGCCCCTAGGAAGAGACATGCAGGTCGCAGTAGCTTAACAATACTGTTTAAATGCCCCTTGGAAGAGACGTGCTGGTCGCAGTAGCTTAACAAGACAGTTTAAATGCCCCTAGGAAAATACGTGCAGGTCACAGTAGCTTAATAAAACGGTTTAAATGCCCCTAGAAAAAAGACGTGCAGGTCGCAGTAGTTTAACAAGACGGTTTAAATGCCCCTTGGAAGAGACGTGCCGGTCGCAGTAGCTTAACTAGACGGTTTAAATGCCCCTTGGATAAGTGGTGGAGATTACAGTAGCTTAACAAAACGGTTTAAATGCCCCTTGGAAGAGACGTGCAAGTCGAAGTAGCTTAACAAGACGGTTTAAATGCCCCTTGGAAGAGACGTGCAGGTTGCAGTAGCTTAACAAGACGGTTTAAATGCACCTTGGAAGAGACATGCAGGTCGCAGTAGCTTAACAAGACGGTTTAAATGCCCCTTGGAAGAGCGGAGGAGGTCGCATTAGCTTAACAAGACGGTTTAAATGCCCCTTGGAAGAGACGTGGAGGTTGCAGTAGCTTAAAAAGAAGGTTTAAATGCCCCTTGGTAGAGCAGTGGAGGTCGCAGTAGCTTAACAAGATGGTTTAAATGCCCCTTGGAAGAGAAGTGCAGGTCGCAGTAGCTTACCAAGACGATTTAAATGCCCCTTGGAAGAGACGTGCAGGTCGCAGTAGCTTAACAAGACGTTTTAAATGCCCCTTGGAAGAGCGGTGGAGGTCGCAGTAGCTTAACAAGACAGTTTAAATGCCCTTTGGAAGAGACATGCAGGTCACAGCAGCTTAACAAGACTGTTTAAATGCCCCTTGGAAGAGACGTGCAGGTCGCAGTAGCTTAACAAGATGGTTTAAATGCCCCTTGGCAGAGACATGCAGGTCGCAGTAGCTTAACAAAACGGTTTAATTGCCCCATTGAAGAGACGTGCAGGTCGCAGAAGCTTAACAAGACGATTTAAATGCCCCTTGGAGGAGACGTGCAGGTCGCAGTAGCTTAACAAGACGGTTTAAATGCCCCTTGGAAGAGACGTGCAGGTCGCAGTAGCTTAACAAGACTGTTTAAATGCCCCTTTGAAGAGCGGTGGACGTCGCAGAAGCTTAACAAGACAGTTTAAATGCCCCTTGGAAGAGACGTGCCGGTCACAGTAGCTTAATAAGATGGTTTAAATGTCCCTTGGAAGAGACGTGCTGGTCGCAGTAGCTTAACAAGACGGTTTAAATGCCCCTTGGAAGAGACGTGCAGGTCGCAGTTGCTTAACAAGACGGTTTAAAAGCCACTTGGTAGAGCAGTGGAGGTCACAGTAGCTTAACAAGACAGTTTAATGCCCCTTGGAAAAGACGTGCAGGTCACAGTAGCTTAATAAGACGGTTTAAATGCTCCTTGGAAGAGACGTGCAGGTCGCAGTAGCTTAACAAAACGGTTTAAATGCCCCTTGGAAGAGATGTACAGGTCGCAGTAGCTTAACAAGACGGTTTAAATCAACCTTGGAAGAGACGTGAAGGTCGCAGTAGCTAAACAAGAGGGTTTAAATGCCCCTTGGAATAGGCTCGCAGATCGCAGTAGTTTACCAAGACTGTTTAAATGCCCCTTGGAAGAGACGTGCAGGTCGCAGTAGCTAAACAAGATGGTTCAAATGCCCCTTGGAAGAGCGGTGGAGGTCACAGTAGCTTAACAACACGGTTTAAATGCCCCTTGGAAGAGACGTGCAGGTCGCAGTAGCTTAACAAGACGGTTTAAATCCTCCTTGGAAGAGACGTGAAGGTCGCATTAGCTAAACAAGAGTGTTTAAATGCCCCTTGGAAGAGACGTGCAGGTCGCAGCAGCTAAACAAGATATTTTAAATGCCACTTGGAAGAGCGGTGGAGGTCACAGTAGCTTAACAACACGGTTTAAATGCCACTTGGAAAAGACATGCAGGTCGCAGCAGCTTAACAATACGGTATAAATGCCCCTTGGTAGAGACGTGCAGGTGGCAGTGGCTTAAAAAGACGGTTTAAATGCCCCTTGGAAGAGCGGTGGAGGTCGCAGTAGGTTAACAAGACAGTTTAAATACCCCTTGGAAGAGACGTGCAGGTCGCAGTAGCTTAATAAGACGGTTTAAATGCCCCTTGGAAAAGATGTGCAGGTCGCAGTAGCTTAAAAAGATGTTTTAAATGCCCCTTGGAAGAGACGAGCAGGTCGCAGTAGCTTAACAAGACGGTATAAATGCCCCTTGGAAGAGGCTTGCAGGTCGCAGTAGCTTATCAAGACGGCTTAAATGGCCCTTGGAAGAGACGTGCAGGTCGCAGTAGCTTAACAAGACGGTTTAAATTCCCCTTGGAAGAGCGTTGGAGGTCGCAGCAGCTTAACAAGACCGTTTAAATGCCCCTAGGAGAAGTGGTGGAGATTACAGTGGCTTAACAAGACGGTTTAAATGCCCCTTGGAAGAGACTTGCAAGTCGCAGTCGCTTAACAAGACGGTTTAAATGCCCCTTGGAAGAGACGTGCAAGTCGCAGTAGCTTAACAAGACGGTTTAAATGCCCCTTGGAAGAGACGTGCATTTTGCAGTAGCTTAACAAGACGGTTTAAATGCCCCTTGGAAGAGACGTGCAGGTTGCATTAGCTTAACAAGACGGTTTAAATGCCCCTTGGAAAAGTGATGGAGGTTACAGTAGCTTAACAAGACGGTTTAAATGCCCCTTGGAAGAGACGTGCAAGTCGTAGTAGCTTAAAAAGACGGTTTAAATGCGCCTTGGAAGAGACGTGCAGGTAGCAGTAGCTTAACAAGACGGTTTAAATGCCCCTTGGAAGAGACGAGCATGTCGCAGTAGCTTAACAAGAAGGTTTAAATGCCCCTTGGAAGAGACGTGCAGGTCACAGTAGCTTAATAAGATGATTTAAATGCCCCTTGGAAGAGACGTGCAGTTCGCAGTAGCTTAACAAGACGGTTTAAATGCCCCTTTGAAGAGTGGTGGAGGTCGCAGTAGCTTAGCAAGACGGTTTAAATGCCCCTTGGAAGAGACATGCAGGTCGCAGTAGCTTAACAAGACGGTTTAAATGGCCCTTGGCAGAGACGTGCTGGTCGCAGTAGCTTAACAAGACAGTTTAAATGCCCCTTGGAAGAGACGTGCAGGTCACAGTAGCTTAATAAGATGGTTTAAATGCCCCTTGGAAGAGACGTACAGGTCGCAGTAGTTTAACAAGATGGTTTAAATGCCCCTTGGATAAGTGGTGGAGATTCCAGTAGCTTAACAAAACGGTTTAAATGCCCCTTGGAAGAGACGTGCAAGTTGAAGTAGCTTAACAAGACGGTTTAAATGCCCCTTGGAAGAGACGTGCAGGTTGCAGTAGCTTAACAAGACAGTTTAAATGCACCTTGGAAGAGACGTGCAAGTAGAAGTAGCTTAACAAGACGGTTTAAATGCTCCTTGGAAGAGACGTGCAGGTTGCAGTAGCTTAACAAGACGGTTTAAATGCACCTTGGAAGAGACATGCAGGTCGCAGTAGCTTAACAAGACAGTTTAAATGCCCCTTGGAAGAGCGGTGGAGGTTGCAGTAGCTTAACAAGACGTTTTAAATGCCCCTTGGAAGAGACGTGCAGGTTGCAGTAGCTTAAAAAGAAAGTTTAAATGCCCCTTGGTAGAGCAGTGGAGGTCGCAGTAGATTAACAAGATGGTTTAAATGCCCCTTGGAAGGGAAGAGCAGGTCGCAGTAGCTTACCAAGATGATTTAAATGCCCCTTGGAAGAGACGTGCAGGTCGCAGTAGCGTAACAAGATGGTTTAAATGCCCCTTGGAAGAGCGGTGGGGGTCGCAGTAGCTTAACAAGACAGTTTACATGCGCTTTGGAAGAGACATGCAGGTCGCAGCAGCTTAACAAGACTGTTTAAATGCCCCTTGGAAGAGACGTGCAGGTCGCAGTAGCTTAACAAGACGGTTTAAATGCCCCTTGGAAGAACGGTGGAGGTCGCAGTAGCTTAACAAGACAGTTTAAATGCCCTTTGGAAGAGACATGCAGGTCGCAGCAGCTTAACAAGACTGTTTAAATGCCCCTTGGAAGAGACATGCAGGTCACAGCAGCTTAACAAGACGGTTTAAATGCCCCATTGACGAGACGTGCAGGTCGCAGAAGCTTAACAGGACGGTTTAAATGCCCCTTGGAAGAGACGTGCAAGTCGCAGTAGCTTAACAAGACGATTTAAATGCCCCTTGGAAGAGACGTGCAGGTCGCAGTAGCTTAACAAGACTGTTTAAATGCACCTTGGAAGAGACGTGCAGGTCGCAGTAGCTTAAAAAGACGGTTTAAATGCCCCTTGGAAGAGACGTGCATGTCGCAGTAGCTTAACAAGACGGTTTAAATGCCCCTTGGAAGAGCGGTGGAGGTCGCAGTAGCTTAACAAGACAGTTTAAATGTCCTTTGGAAGAGACATGCAGGTCGCAGCAGCTTAACAAGACTGTTTAAATGCCCCTTGGAAGAGACGAGCAGGTCGCAGCAGCTTAACAAGACGGTTTAAATGCCCCATTGAAGAGACGTGCAGGTCGCAGAAGCTTAACAAGACGATTTAAATGCCCCTTGGAAGAGACGTGCAGGTCGCAGTAGCTTAACAAGAAGGGTTAAATGCCCCCTGGAAGAGACGTGCAGGTCGCAGTAGCTTAACAAGACGGTTTAAATGCCCCTTGGAAGAGCGGTGGAGGTCGCAGAAGCTTAACAAGACAGCTTAAATGCCCCTTGGAAGAGACGTGCAGGTCACAGTAGCTTAATAAGACGGTTTAAATGTCCCTTGGAAGAGACGTGCAGGTCGCAGTAGCTTAACAAGACAGTTTAAATGCCCCTATTAAAAGACGTGCAGGTCACAGTAGCTTAATAAGACGGTTTAAATGTCCCTAGGAAAAGACGTGCAGGTCGCAGTAGTTTAACAAGACGGTTTAAATGCCCCTTGGAAGAGACATGCCGGTCGCAGTAGCTTAACAAGACGGTTTAAATGCCCCTTGGATAAGTGGTGGAGATTACAGTAGCTTAACAAAACGGCTTAAATGCCCCTTGGAAGAGACGTGCAAGTCGAAGTAGCTTAACAAGACGGTTTAAATGCCCCTTGGAAGAGACGTGCAAGTTGCAGTAGCTTAACAAGACGGTTTAAAAGCACCTTGGAAAAGACATGCAGGTCGCAGTAGCTTAACAAGACGGTTTAAATGCCCCTTGGAAGTGCGGTGGAGGTCGCATTAGCTTAACAAGACGGTTTAAATGCCCCTTGGAAGAGACGTGCAGGTTGCAGTAGATTAAAAAGAAGGTTTAAATGCCCCTTGGCAGAGAAGTGGAGGTCGCAATAGCTTAACAATATGGTTTAAATGCCCCTTGGAAGAGAAGTGCAGGTCACAGTAGCTTACCAAGACAATTTAAATGCCCCTTGGAAGAGACGTGCAGGTCGCAGTAGCTTAACAAGACGGTTTAAATGCCCATTGGAAGAGCGGTGGAGGTCGCAGTTGCTTAACAAGACAATTTAAATGCCCCTTGGAAGAGACGTGCAGGTCACAGCAGCTTAACAAGACTGTTTAAATGCCCCTTGGAGGAGACGTGCAGGTCGCAGTAGCTTAATAAAACGGTTTAAATGCCCCTAGGTAAAGACGTGCAAGTCGCAGTAGTTTAACAAGACGCTTTAAATGCCCCTTGGATAAGTGGTGGAGATTACAGTAGCTTAACAAAACGGTTTAAATGCCCCTTGGAAGAGCGGTGGAGGTCGCATTAGCTTAACAAGATGGTTTAAATGCCACATTGAAGAGACGTGCAGGTCGCAGTTGCTTAACAAGATGATTTAAATGCCCCTTGGAAGAGACGTGCAGGTCACAGTAGCTTAACAAGACGGTTTAAATGCCCCTTGGAAGAGACGTGCAGGTCGCAGTAGCTTAACAAGACGGTTTAAATGCCCCTTGGAAGAGCGGTGGAGGTCGCAGTTGCTTAACAAGACAGTTTAAATGCCCTTTGGAAGAGACATGCAGGTCACAGCAGCTTAACAAGACTGTTTAAATGCCCCTTGGAAGAGACGTGCAGGTCGCAGTAGCTTAATAAGACGGTTTAAATGCCCCTAGGAAAAGACGTGCAGGTCGCAGTAGTTTAACAAGACGCTTTAAATGCCCCTTGGATAAGTGGTGGAGATTACAGTAGCTTAACAAAACGGTTTAAATGCCCCTTGGAAGAGCGGTGGAGGTCGCATTAGCTTAACAAGATGGTTTAAATGCCCCATTGAAGAGACGTGCAGGTCGCAGAAGCTTAACAAGACGATTTAAATGCCCCTTGGAAGAGACTTGCAGGTCACAGTAGCTTAACAAGACGGTTTAAATGCTCCTTGGAAGAGACGTGCAGGTCGCAGTAGCTTTACAAGACGGTTTAAATGCCCCTTGGAAGAGCGGTGGAGGTTCCAGAAGCTTAACAAGACAGCTTAAATGCCCCTTGGAAGAGACGTGCAGATCACAGTAGCTTAATAAGACAGTTTAAATGTCCCTTGGAAGAGACGTGCAGGTCGCAGTAGCTTAACAAGACCGTTTAAATGCCCCTTGGAAGAGACGTGCAGGTCGCAGTAGCTTAACAAGAATGTTTAAATGCCCCTTGGAAGAGACGTGCTGGTCGCAGTAGCTTAACAAGACAGTTTAAATGCCCCTAGGAAAAGACGTGCAGGTCGCAGTAGTTTAACAAGACGGTTTAAATGCCCCTTGGAAGAGACGTGCCGGTCGCAGTAGCTTAACTAGACGGTTTAAATGCCCCTTGGATAAGTGGTGGAGATTACAGTAGCTTAACAAAACGGTTTAAATGCCCCTTGGAAGAGACGTGCAAGTCGAAGTAGCTTAACAAGACGGTTTAAATGCCCCTTGGAAGAGACGTGCAGGTTGCAGTAGCTTAACAAGACGGTTTAAATGCACCTTGGAAGAGACATGTGTAGCACCCTGAGGACTCGGCTGCTACAGGGGTATTGCACCTCAAGCCAGAGGTGTGGTATTCCACTCCCGGGTAAGGATGGAGTGTGGAACTGAGCTCAGTAAGCTGCATGCACTACATACATCCCATTTCCGGGGGACAGAACTACGGTACTCCCACCAGATATATGTGCAGGTACGACAGCGTCTGTCCCTGGCTGGAGTGGGAGTGGGGTGGAACATCCCTGTAGTGTAGGGGCAGATAGGGGGAGTAGTCTGGGTAAGGCTAGGAGCTCATTGGGTGCTGGTCACCTGAGCTCACACATAGAGGGAGTATATATGGTGGGCACCATCTTAGAACAGGGTCTGTTTAGCCTGAGGAGGAGAGCAGAAGAGTTCAGCCAGGAGGGCTGACTAGGGAGCTGTGGCTCCGTCTGGGCCCAGCTCCAGGGCTAGACCTGCAGTGAGAAGAGAGGAGGAAGGAAGGCCCAGAGAGGAAAGAAGAGGTAACCCCAAGATCCCAGAATAAAGACAGAAGGGTGAAGGGTTGGCGGACAAGGGTACCGGATCCCAAGCTGGCAGAGGCCAAAGCAAACCTTAGCCAGGAACCGGAGGTCGTGGTCAAGATTTGCCACGACCCTCACCAAATCCACCAGAATGGCACACCGAGCATAGGGTCAGGGAAGCCAGAGAAGGTTCAACCAACAAGAGACCCGAGGGAGCCGGACACAGGTGGATCCCTGGTGGGGACGGCCAGAGAGAGAGGGTCAGAAAGGAGCTCAGGACCACGCTCCGGAATTGCCTGGGGGTTGGCCGAGTCCAGGACCTGGTGGACGCAGCACGGCTCGGGTGGTCACTCAAGGCCAGAGTGACCAAAAGAACATCAGTAAGTAAAAACCCTGAACTGCACCTCCTGTCTCTGAGTCTGCTTACTACAACATCACTACCTCCATCATCCACATCTGCTGCCCTGAGGCCATACCCCTCCCGTTGGGGGTTATACCATCATCGCTGCACCCATATCACCGGCCTCAGCGGACTGTTCTGCAGCGGCGGCTTCAAAGCCGCACTCAACGGGTGGCGTAGTCGATCAAGTTAACATCTACTGCCATAGACTGCCACTTAGTTTGACACCCTGGGCACGGACCGGGTCACCGCCACAAGGACTACTACCCCTATCCAGATCCGGCTCCGGGTATCCCCTGAACATGGCCCAGGGGGCGCGTCACATGCAGGTCGCAGTAGCTTAACAAGACGGTTTAAATGCCCCTTGGAAGAGCGGTGGAGGTCGCATTAGCTTAACAAGACGGTTTAAATGCCCCTTGGAAGAGACGTGGAAGTTGCAGTAGCTTAAAAAGAAGGTTTAAATGCCCCTTGGTAGAGCAGTGGAGGTCGCAGTAGCTTAACAAGATGGTTTAAATGCCCCTTGGAAGAGAAGTGCAGGTCGCAGTAGCTTACCAAGACGATTTAAATGCCCCTTGGAAGAGAAGTGCAGGTCGCAGTAGCTTAACAAGACGGTTTAAATGCCCCTTGGAAGAGCGGTGGAGGTCGCAGTAGCTTAACAAGACAGTTTAAATGCCCTTTGGAAGAGACATGCAGGTCACAGCAGCTTAACAAGACTGTTTAAATGCCCCTTGGAAGAGACGTGCAGGTCGCAGTAGTTTAACAAGACGGTTTAAATGCCCCTTGGCAGAGACATGCAGGTCGCAGTAGCTTAACAAGACGGTTTAATTGCCCCATTGAAGAGACGTGCAGGTCGCAGAAGCTTAACAAGACGATTTAAATGCCCCTTGGAGGAGACGTGCAGGTCGCAGTAGCTTAACAAGACGGTTTAAATGCCCCTTGGAAGAGACGTGCAGGTCGCAGTAGCTTAACAAGACTGTTTAAATGCCCCTTTGAAGAGCGGTGGAGGTCGCAGAAGCTTAACAAGACAGTTTAAATCCCCCTTGGAAGAGACGTGCAGGTCACAGTAGCTTAATAAGATGGTTTAAATGTCCCTTGGAAGAGACGTGCTGGTCGCAGTAGCTTAACAAGACGGTTTAAATGCCCCTTGGAAGAGACGTGCAGGTCGTAGTTGCTTAACAAGACGGTTTAAAAGCCACTTGGTAGAGCAGTGGAGGTCACAGTAGCTTAACAAGACAGTTTAATGCCCCTTGGAAAAGACGTGTAGGTCACAGTAGCTTAATAAGACGGTTTAAATGCACCTTGAAAGAGACGTGCAGGTCGCAGTAGCTTAACAAGACGGTTTAAATGCCCCTTGGAAGAGACGTACATGTCGCAGTAGCTTAACAAGACGGTTTAAATCCCCCTTCGAAGAGACGTGAAGGTCGCAGTAGCGAAACAAGAGGGTTTAAATGCCCCATGGAATAGGCTCGCAGGTCGCAGCAGCTTACCAAGACTGTTTAAATGCCCCTTGGAAGAGACGTGCAGGTCGCAGTAGCTAAACAAGATGGTTCAAATGCCCCTTGGAAGAGCGGTGGAGGTCACAGTAGCTTAACAACACGGTTTAAATGCCCCTTGGAAGAGACGTGCAGGTCGCAGTAGCTTAACAAGACGGTTTAAATCCTCCTTGGAAGAGACGTGAAGGTCGCATTAGGTAAACAAGAGGGTTTAAATGCCCCTTGGAATAGGCTCGCAGGTCGCAGTAGCTTACCAAGACTGTTTAAATGCCCCTTGGAAGAGACGTGCAGGTCGCAGTAGCTAAACAAGATATTTTAAATGCCACTTGGAAGAGCGGTGGAGGTCACAGTAGCTTAACAACATGGTTTAAATGCCACTTGGAAAAGACATGCAGGTCGCAGCAGCTTAACAATACGGTATAAATGCCTCTTGGTAGAGACGTGCATGTCGCAGTGGCTTAAAAAGACGGTTTAAATGCCCCTTGGAAGAGACGTGCAGGTCGCAGTAGCTTAACAAGACGGTTTAAATGCCCCTGTGAAGAGCGGTGGAGGTCGCAGTAGGTTAACAAGACAGTTTAAATACCCCTTGGAAGAGACGTGCAAGTCGCAGTAGCTTAATAAGACGGTTTAAATGCCCCTTGGAAAAGACGTGCAGGTCGCAGTAGCTTAACAAGATGTTTTAAATGCCCCTTGGAAGAGACGTGCAGGTCGCAGTAGCTTAACAAGACGGTATAAATGCCCCTTGGAAGAGGCTTGCAGGTCGCAGTAGCTTATCAAGACGGCTTAAATGGCCCTTGGAAGAGACGTGCAGGTCGCAGTAGCTTAACAAGACGGTTTAAATTCCCCTTGGAAGAGCGGTGGAGGTCGCAGCAGCTTAACAAGATGGTTTAAATGCCCCTAGGAGAAGTGGTGGAGATTACAGTGGCTTAACAAAACGGTTTAAAAGCCCCTTGGAAGAGACTTGCAAGTAGCAGTCGCTTAGCAAGACGGTTTAAATGCCCCTTGGAAGAGACGTGCAAGTCGCAGTAGCTTAACAAGACGGTTTAAATGCCCCTTGGAAGAGACGTGCATTTTGCAGTAGCTTCACAAGACGGTTTAAATGCCCCTTGGAAGAGACGTGCAGGTCGCATTAGCTTAACAAGACGGTTTAAATGCCCCTTGGAAAAGTGATGGAGGTTACAGTAGCTTAACAAGACGGTTTAAATGCCCCTTGGAAGAGACGTGCAAGTCGCAGTAGCTTAAAAAGACGGTTTAAATGCGCCTTGGAAGAGACGTGCAGGTAGCAGTAGCTTAACAAGACGGTTTAAATGCCCCTTGGAAGAGACGAGCATGTCGCAGTAGCTTAACAAGAAGGTTTAAATGCCCCTTGGAAGAGACGTGCAGGTCGCAGTAGCTTAACAAGATGGTTTAAATGCCCCGTGGAAGAGACGTGCAGTTCGCAGTAGCTTAACAAGACGGTTTAAATGCCCCTTTGAAGAGTGGTGGAGGTCGCAGTAACTTAACATGACGGTTTAAATGCCCCTTGGAAGAGACATGCAGGTCGCAGTAGCTTAACAAGACGGTTTAAATGCCCCTTGGAAGAGACATGCAGGTCGCAGTAGCTTAACAAGACGGTTTAAATGCCCCTTTGAAGAGTGGTGGAGGTCGCAGTAGCTTAACAAGATGGTTTAAATGCCCCTTGGAAGAGACATGCAGGTCGCAGTAGCTTAACAAGACGGTTTAAATGGCACTTGGCAGAGACGTGCTGGTCGCAGTAGCTTAACAAGACAATTTAAATGCCCCTTGGAAAAGACGTGCAGGTCACAGTAGCTTAATAAGATGGTTTAAATGCCCCTTGGAAGAGACGTACAGGTCGCAATAGTTTAACAAGACGGTTTAAATGCCTCTTGGATAAGTGGTGGAGATTCCAGTAGCTTAACAAAACGGTTTAAATGCCCCTTGGAAGAGACGAGCATGTCGCAGTAGCTTAACAAGAAGGTTTAAATGCCCCTTGGAAGAGACGTGCAGGTCGCAGTAGCTTAACAAGATGGTTTAAATGCCCCGTGGAAGAGACGTGCAGGTCGCAGTAGCTTAACAAGATGGTTTAAATGCCCCGTGGAAGAGACGTGCAGTTCGCAGTAGCTTAACAAGACGGTTTAAATGCCCCTTTGAAGAGTGGTGGAGGTCGCAGTAACTTAACATGACGGTTTAAATGCCCCTTGGAAGAGACATGCAGGTCGCAGTAGCTTAACAAGACGGTTTAAATGCCCCTTGGAAGAGACATGCAGGTCGCAGTAGCTTAACAAGACGGTTTAAATGCCCCTTTGAAGAGTGGTGGAGGTCGCAGTAGCTTAACAAGATGGTTTAAATGCCCCTTGGAAGAGACATGCAGGTCGCAGTAGCTTAACAAGACGGTTTAAATGGCCCTTGGCAGAGACGTGCTGGTCGCAGTAGCTTAACAAGACAATTTAAATGCCCCTTGGAAAAGACGTGCAGGTCACAGTAGCTTAATAAGATGGTTTAAATGCCCCTTGGAAGAGACGTACAGGTCGCAATAGTTTAACAAGACGGTTTAAATGCCTCTTGGATAAGTGGTGGAGATTCCAGTAGCTTAACAAAACGGTTTAAATGCCCCTTGGAAGAGACGTGCAAGTTGAAGTAGCTTAACAAAACGGTTTAAATGCCCCTTGGAAGAGACGTGCAGGTTGCAGTAGCTTAACAAGACGGTTTAAATGCACCTTGGAAGAGACGTGCAAGTTGAAGTAGCTTAACAAAACGGTTTAAATGCCTCTTGGAAGAGACGTGCAAGTTGAAGTAGCTTAACAAGACGGTTTAAATGCCCCTTGGAAGAGACGTGCAGGTTGCAGTAGCTTAACAAGACGGTTTAAATGCACCTTGGAAGAGATGCAGGTCGCAGTAGCTTAACAAGACAGTTTAAATGCCCCTTGGAAGAGCGGTGGAGGTTGCAGTAGCTTAACAAGACGGTTTAAATGCCCCTTGGAAGAGACGTGCAGGTTGCAGTAGCTTAAAAAGAAAGTTTAAATGCCCCTTGGTAGAGCAGTGGAGGTCGCAGTAGATTAACAAGATGGTTTAAATGCCCCTTGGAAGAGAAGAGCAGGTCGCAGTAGCTTACCAAGATGATTTAAATGCCCCTTGGAAGAGACGTGCAGGTCGCAGTAGCTTAACAAGAAGGTTTAAATGCCCCTTGGAAGAACGGTGGAGGTCGCAGTAGCTTAACAAGACAGTTTAAATGCCCTTTGGAAGTGACATGCAGGTCGCAGCAGCTCAACAAGACGGTTTAAACGCCCCTTGGTAGAGACATGCAGGTCGCAGTAGCTTAACAAGACGGTTTAAATGCCCCATTGAAGAGACGTGCAGGTCGCAGAAGCTTAACAGGACGGTTTAAATGCCCCTTGGAAGAGACGTGCAAGTCGCACTAGCTTAACAAGACGATTTAAATGCCCCTTGGATGAGACGTGCAGGTCGCAGTAGCTTAACAAGACTGTTTAAATGCCCCTTGGAAGAGACGTGCAAGTCGCAGTAGCTTAAAAAGACAGTTTAAATGCGCCTTGGAAGAGACGTGCAGGTCGCAGTAGCATAACAAGATGGTTTAAATGCCTCTTGGAAGAGACGAGCAGGTCGCAGTATCTTAACAAGAAGCTTTAAATGCCCCTTGGAAGAGCGGTGGAGGTCGCAGTAGCTTAACAAGACATTTTAAATGCCCCTTGGAAGAGACATGCAGGTCGCAGTAACTTACAAAGTCGGTTTAAATGCACCTTTGAAGAGTGGTGGAGGTCGCAGTAGCTTAAAACGATGGTTTAAATGCCCCTTGGAAGAGACGTGCAGGTCGCAGTAGCTTAAAAAGACGGTTTAAATGCCCCTTTGAAGAGTGGTGGAGGTCGCAGAAGCTTAACAAGACGGTTTAAATGCCCCTTGGAAGAGACATGCATGTCGCAGTAGCTTAACAAGACGGTTTAAATGCCCCTTGGAAGAGACGTGCAGGTCGCAGTAGCTTAAAAGACTCGTTTAAATGCTCCTTTGAACAGTGGTGGAGGTCGCAGTAGCTTAACAAGATGGTTTAAATGCCCCTTGGAAGAGACATGCAGGTCGCAGTAGCTTAACAAGACGGTTTAAATGCCCCTTGGAAGAGACGTGCTGGTCGCAGTAGCTTAACAAGACAGTTTAAATGCCCCTAGAAAAAGACGTGCAGGTCACAGTAGCTTAATAAGACGGATTAAATGCCCCTAGGAAAAGACGTGCAGGTCGCAGTAGCTTAACAAGACGGTTTAATTGCCCCTTGGATAAGTGGTGGAGATTACAGTAGCTTAACAAAACGGTTTAAATGCCCCTTGGAAGAGACGTGCAGGTCGAAGTAGCTTAACAAAACGGTTTAAATGCCCCTTGGAAGAGACGTGCAGGTTGCAGTAGCTTAACAAGACGGTTTAAATGCACCTTGTAAGAGACATGCAGGTCGCAGTAGCTTAACAAGACGGTTTAAATGCCCCTTTGAAGAGCTGTGGAGGTCGCAGTAGCTTAACAAGACAGTTTAAATGCCCTTTGGAAGAGACATGCAGGTCGCAGCAGCTAAACAAGACTGTTTAAATGCCCCTTGGAAGAGACGTGGAGGTCGCAGTAGCTTAACAAGACAGTTTAAATGCTCCTTGGTAGAGACATGCAGGTCGCAGTAGCTTAACAAGACGGTTTAAATGCCAAATTGAAGAGACGTGCAGGTCGCAGAAGCTTAACAAGACGATTTAAATGCCCCTTGTAAGAGACGTGCAGGTCGCAGTAGCTTAACAAGACGGTTTAAATGCCCCTTGGAAGAGACGTGCAGGGCACAGTAGCTTAACAAGACGGTTTAAATGCCCCTTGGAAGAGCGGTGGAGGTCGCAGAAGCTTTACAAGACAGTTTAAATGCCCCTTGGAAGAGAGGTGCAGGACACAGTAGCTTAATAAGACGGTTTAAGTGCCCTTGGAAGAGACGTGCAGGTCGCAGTTGCTTAACAAGACGGTTTAAAAGCCACTTGGTAGAGCGGTGGAGGTCACAGTAGCTTAACAAGACAGTTTAAATGCCCCTTGGAAAAGACGTGCAGGTCACAGTAGCTTAACAAGACGGTTTAAATCCCCCTTGGAAGAGACGTGAAGGTCGCAGTAGCTTAACAAGAGGGTTTAAATGCCCTTTGGAATGGGCTCGCAGGTCGCAGTAGCTTACCAAGACTGTTTAAATGCCCCTTGGAAGAGACGTGCAGGTCGCAGTAGCTAAACAAGATGGTTTAAATGCCAATTGGAAGAGCGGTGGAGGTCACAGTAGCTTAACAAGATGGTTTAAATGCCACTTGGAAAAGACATGCAGGTCGCAGCAGCTTAACAATACGGTTTAAATGCCCCTTGGTAGAGTCGTGCAGGTCACAGTGGCTTAAAAAGACGGTTTAAATGCCCCTTGGAAGAGACATGCAGGTCGCTGTAGCTTAACAAGACGGTTTAAATGCCCCTTGGGAGAGCGGTGGAGGTCGCAGTAGGTTACCAAGACAGTTTAAATACCCCTTGGAAGAGACGTGCAGGTCGCAGTAGCTTAATAAGACGGTTTAAATGCCCCTTGGAAAAGACGTGCAGGTCGCAGTAGCTTAACAAGATGTTTTAAATGCCCCTTGGAAGAGACGTGCAGGTCGCAGTAGCTTAACAAGACGTTATAAATGCCCCTTGGAAGAGGCTTGCAGGTCGCAGTAGCTTATCAAGACGGCTTAAATGGCCCTTGGAAGAGACGTGCAGGTCGCAGTAGCTTAACAAGACGGTTTAAATTCCCCTTGGAAGAGCGGTGGAGGTCGCAGCAGCTTAACAAGACAGTTTAAATGCCCCTAGGAAAAGTGGTGGAGATTACAGTAGCTTAACAAGACGGTTTAAATGCCCCTTGGAAGAGACTTGCAAGTCGCAGTAGCTTAACAAGACGGTTTAAATGCCCCTTGGAAGAGACGTGCATGTCGCAGTAGCTTAACAAGACGGTTTAAATGCCCCTTGGAAGAGACGTGCAGGTCGCAGTAGCTTAACAAGACGGGTTAAATGCCCTTTGGAAGAGACGTGCAGGTTGCAGTTGCTTAAAAAGACGGTTTAAATGCCCCTTCGTAGAGCGGTGGAGGTCGCAGTAGCTTAACAAGATGGTTTAAATGCCCCTTGGAAGAGACGTGCAGGTCGCAGTAGCTTAACAAGACTGTTTAAATGCCCCTTGGAAGAGCGGTGGAGGTCGCAGAAGCTTAACAAGACAGCTTAAATGCCCCTTGGAAGAGACGTGCAGGTCACAGTAGATTAATAAGACGGATCAAATGTCCCTTGGAAGAGACGTGCAGGTCGCAGTAGCTTAACAAGACGGTTTAAATGCCCCTAGGAAGAGACATGCAGGTCGCAGTAGCTTAACAATACTGTTTAAATGCCCCTTGGAAGAGACGTGCTGGTCGCAGCAGCTTAACAAGACAGTTTAAATGCCCCTAGGAAAATACGTGCAGGTCACAGTAGCTTAATAAAACGGTTTAAATGCCCCTAGGAAAAGACGTGCAGGTCGCAGTAGTTTAACAAGACGGTTTAAATGCCAAACTGAAGAGACGTGCAGGTCGCAGAAGCTTAACAAGACGATTTAAATGCCCCTTGTAAGAGACGTGCAGGTCGCAGTAGCTTAACAAGACGGTTTAAATGCCCCTTGGAAGAGACGTGCAGGGCACAGTAGCTTAACAAGACGGTTTAAATGCCCCTTGGAAGAGCGGTGGAGGTCGCAGAAGCTTTACAAGACAGTTTAAATGCCCCTTGGAAGAGAGGTGCAGGACACAGTAGCTTAATAAGACGGTTTAAGTGCCCTTGGAAGAGACGTGCAGGTCGCAGTTGCTTAACAAGACGGTTTAAAAGCCACTTGGTAGAGCGGTGGAGGTCACAGTAGCTTAACAAGACAGTTTAAATGCCCCTTGGAAAAGACGTGCAGGTCACAGTAGCTTAACAAGACGGTTTAAATCCCCCTTGGAAGAGACGTGAAGGTCGCAGTAGCTTAACAAGAGGGTTTAAATGCCCTTTGGAATGGGCTCGCAGGTCGCAGTAGCTTACCAAGACTGTTTAAATGCCCCTTGGAAGAGACGTGCAGGTCGCAGTAGCTAAACAAGATGGTTTAAATGCCAATTGGAAGAGCGGTGGAGGTCACAGTAGCTTAACAAGATGGTTTAAATGCCACTTGGAAAAGACATGCAGGTCGCAGCAGCTTAACAATACGGTTTAAATGCCCCTTGGTAGAGTCGTGCAGGTCACAGTGGCTTAAAAAGACGGTTTAAATGCCCCTTGGAAGAGACATGCAGGTCGCTGTAGCTTAACAAGACGGTTTAAATGCCCCTTGGGAGAGCGGTGGAGGTCGCAGTAGGTTACCAAGACAGTTTAAATACCCCTTGGAAGAGACGTGCAGGTCGCAGTAGCTTAATAAGACGGTTTAAATGCCCCTTGGAAAAGACGTGCAGGTCGCAGTAGCTTAACAAGATGTTTTAAATGCCCCTTGGAAGAGACGTGCAGGTCGCAGTAGCTTAACAAGACGTTATAAATGCCCCTTGGAAGAGGCTTGCAGGTCGCAGTAGCTTATCAAGACGGCTTAAATGGCCCTTGGAAGAGACGTGCAGGTCGCAGTAGCTTAACAAGACGGTTTAAATTCCCCTTGGAAGAGCGGTGGAGGTCGCAGCAGCTTAACAAGACAGTTTAAATGCCCCTAGGAAAAGTGGTGGAGATTACAGTAGCTTAACAAGACGGTTTAAATGCCCCTTGGAAGAGACTTGCAAGTCGCAGTAGCTTAACAAGACGGTTTAAATGCCCCTTGGAAGAGACGTGCATGTCGCAGTAGCTTAACAAGACGGTTTAAATGCCCCTTGGAAGAGACGTGCAGGTCGCAGTAGCTTAACAAGACGGGTTAAATGCCCTTTGGAAGAGACGTGCAGGTTGCAGTTGCTTAAAAAGACGGTTTAAATGCCCCTTCGTAGAGCGGTGGAGGTCGCAGTAGCTTAACAAGATGGTTTAAATGCCCCTTGGAAGAGACGTGCAGGTCGCAGTAGCTTAACAAGACTGTTTAAATGCCCCTTGGAAGAGCGGTGGAGGTCGCAGAAGCTTAACAAGACAGCTTAAATGCCCCTTGGAAGAGACGTGCAGGTCACAGTAGATTAATAAGACGGATCAAATGTCCCTTGGAAGAGACGTGCAGGTCGCAGTAGCTTAACAAGACGGTTTAAATGCCCCTAGGAAGAGACATGCAGGTCGCAGTAGCTTAACAATACTGTTTAAATGCCCCTTGGAAGAGACGTGCTGGTCGCAGCAGCTTAACAAGACAGTTTAAATGCCCCTAGGAAAATACGTGCAGGTCACAGTAGCTTAATAAAACGGTTTAAATGCCCCTAGGAAAAGACGTGCAGGTCGCAGTAGTTTAACAAGACGGTTTAAATTCCCCTTGGAAGAGACGTGCCGGTCGCAGTAGCTTAACTAGACGGTTTAAATGCCCCTTGGATAAGTGGTGGAGATTACAGTAGCTTAACAAAACGGTTTAAATGCCCCTTGGAAGAGACGTGCAAGTCGAAGTAACTTAACAAGACGGTTTAAATGCCCCTTGGAAGAGACGTGCAGGTTGCAGTAGCTTAACAAGACGGTTTAAATGCACCTTGGAAGAGACATGCAGGTCGCAGTAGCTTAACAAGACGGTTTAAATGCCCCTTGGAAGAGCGGAGGAGGTCGCATTAGCTTAACAAGACGGTTTAAATGCCCCTTGGAAGAGACGTGGAGGTTGCAGTAGCTTAAAAAGAAGGTTTAAATGCCCCTTGGTAGAGCAGTGGAGGTCGCAGTAGCTTAACAAGATGGTTTAAATGAACCTTGGAAGAGAAGTGCAGGTCGCAGTAGCTTACCAAGACGATTTAAATGCCCCTTGGAAGAGACGTGCAGGTCGCAGTAGCTTAACAAGACGGTTTAAATGCCCCTTGGAAGAGCGGTGGCGGTCGCAGTAGCTTAAAAAGACAGTTTAAATGCCCTTTGGAAGAGACATGCAGGTCACAGCAGCTTAACAAGACTGTTTAAATGCCCCTTGGAAGAGACGTGCAGGTCGCAGTAGCTTAACAAGATGGTTTAATTGCCCCTTGGCAGAGACATGCAGGTCGCAGTAGCTTAACAAAACGGTTTAATTGCCCCATTGAAGAGACGTGCAGGTCGCAGAAGCTTAACAAGACGATTTAAATGCCCCTTGGAGGAGACGTGCAGGTCGCAGTAGCTTAACAAGACGGTTTAAATGCGCCTTGGAAGAGACGTGCAGGTCGCAGTAGCTTAACAAGACTGTTTAAATGCCCCTTTGAAGAGCGGTGGACGTCGCAGAAGCTTAACAAGACAGTTTAAATGCCCCTTGGAAGAGACGAGCCGGTCACAGTAGCTTAATAAGATGGTTTAAATGTCCCTTGGAAGAGACGTGCTGGTCGCAGTAGCTTAACAAGACGGTTTAAATGCCCCTTGGAAGAGACGTGCAGGTCGCAGTTGCTTAACAAGACGGTTTAAAAGCCACTTGGTAGAGCAGTGGAGGTCACAGTAGCTTAATAAGACAGTTTAATGCCCCTTGGAAAAGACGTGCAGGTCACAGTAGCTTAATAAGACGGTTTAAATGCTCCTTGGAAGAGACGTGCAGGTCGCAGTAGCTTAACAAAACGGTTTAAATGCCCCTTGGAAGAGATGTACAGGTCGCAGTAGCTTAACAAGACGGTTTAAATCAACCTTGGAAGAGACGTGAAGGTCGCAGTAGCTAAACAAGAGGGTTTAAATGCCCCTTGGAATAGGCTCGCAGATCGCAGTAGTTTACCAAGACTGTTTAAATGCCCCTTGGAAGAGACGTGCAGGTCGCAGTAGCTAAACAAGATGGTTCAAATGCCCCTTGGAAGAGCGGTGGAGGTCACAGTAGCTTAACAACACGGTTTAAATGCCCCTTGGAAGAGACGTGCAGGTCGCAGTAGCTTAACAAGAAGGTTTAAATCCTCCTTGGAAGAGACGTGAAGGTCGCATTAGCAAAACAAGAGTGTTTAAATGCCCCTTGGAAGAGACGTGCAGGTCGCATTAGCTTAACAAGACGGTTTAAATGCCCCTTGGAAAAGTGATGGAGGTTACAGTAGCTTAACAAGACGGTTTAAATGCCCCTTGGAAGAGACGTGCAAGTCGCAGTAGCTTAAAAAGACGGTTTAAATGCGCCTTGGAAGAGACGTGCAGGTAGCAGTAGCTTAACAAGACGGTTTAAATGCCCCTTGGAAGAGACGAGCATGTCGCAGTAGCTTAACAAGAAGGTTTAAATGCCCCTTGGAAGAGACGTGCAGGTCGCAGTAGCTTAACAAGATGGTTTAAATGCCCCGTGGAAGAGACGTGCAGTTCGCAGTAGCTTAACAAGACGGTTTAAATGCCCCTTTGAAGAGTGGTGGAGGTCGCAGTAACTTAACATGACGGTTTAAATGCCCCTTGGAAGAGACATGCAGGTCGCAGTAGCTTAACAAGACGGTTTAAATGCCCCTTGGAAGAGACATGCAGGTCGCAGTAGCTTAACAAGACGGTTTAAATGCCCCTTTGAAGAGTGGTGGAGGTCGCAGTAGCTTAACAAGATGGTTTAAATGCCCCTTGGAAGAGACATGCAGGTCGCAGTAGCTTAACAAGACGGTTTAAATGGCACTTGGCAGAGACGTGCTGGTCGCAGTAGCTTAACAAGACAATTTAAATGCCCCTTGGAAAAGACGTGCAGGTCACAGTAGCTTAATAAGATGGTTTAAATGCCCCTTGGAAGAGACGTACAGGTCGCAATAGTTTAACAAGACGGTTTAAATGCCTCTTGGATAAGTGGTGGAGATTCCAGTAGCTTAACAAAACGGTTTAAATGCCCCTTGGAAGAGACGAGCATGTCGCAGTAGCTTAACAAGAAGGTTTAAATGCCCCTTGGAAGAGACGTGCAGGTCGCAGTAGCTTAACAAGATGGTTTAAATGCCCCGTGGAAGAGACGTGCAGGTCGCAGTAGCTTAACAAGATGGTTTAAATGCCCCGTGGAAGAGACGTGCAGTTCGCAGTAGCTTAACAAGACGGTTTAAATGCCCCTTTGAAGAGTGGTGGAGGTCGCAGTAACTTAACATGACGGTTTAAATGCCCCTTGGAAGAGACATGCAGGTCGCAGTAGCTTAACAAGACGGTTTAAATGCCCCTTGGAAGAGACATGCAGGTCGCAGTAGCTTAACAAGACGGTTTAAATGCCCCTTTGAAGAGTGGTGGAGGTCGCAGTAGCTTAACAAGATGGTTTAAATGCCCCTTGTAAGAGACATGCAGGTCGCAGTAGCTTAACAAGACGGTTTAAATGGCCCTTGGCAGAGACGTGCTGGTCGCAGTAGCTTAACAAGACAATTTAAATGCCCCTTGGAAAAGACGTGCAGGTCACAGTAGCTTAATAAGATGGTTTAAATGCCCCTTGGAAGAGACGTACAGGTCGCAATAGTTTAACAAGACGGTTTAAATGCCTCTTGGATAAGTGGTGGAGATTCCAGTAGCTTAACAAAACGGTTTAAATGCCCCTTGGAAGAGACGTGCAAGTTGAAGTAGCTTAACAAAACGGTTTAAATGCCCCTTGGAAGAGACGTGCAGGTTGCAGTAGCTTAACAAGACGGTTTAAATGCACCTTGGAAGAGACGTGCAAGTTGAAGCAGCTTAACAAAACGGTTTAAATGCCCCTTGGAAGAGACGTGCAAGTTGAAGTAGCTTAACAAGACGGTTTAAATGCCCCTTGGAAGAGACGTGCAGGTTGCAGTAGCTTAACAAGACGGTTTAAATGCACCTTGGAAGAGATGCAGGTCGCAGTAGCTTAACAAGACAGTTTAAATGCCCCTTGGAAGAGCGGTGGAGGTTGCAGTAGCTTAACAAGACGGTTTAAATGCCCCTTGGAAGAGACGTGCAGGTTGCAGTAGCTTAAAAAGAAAGTTTAAATGCCCCTTGGTAGAGCAGTGGAGGTCGCAGTAGATTAACAAGATGGTTTAAATGCCCCTTGGAAGAGAAGAGCAGGTCGCAGTAGCTTACCAAGATGATTTAAATGCCCCTTGGAAGAGACGTGCAGGTCGCAGTAGCTTAACAAGAAGGTTTAAATGCCCCTTGGAAGAACGGTGGAGGTCGCAGTAGCTTAACAAGACAGTTTAAATGCCCTTTGGAAGTGACATGCAGGTCGCAGCAGCTCAACAAGACGGTTTAAACGCCCCTTGGTAGAGACATGCAGGTCGCAGTAGCTTAACAAGACGGTTTAAATGCCCCATTGAAGAGACGTGCAGGTCGCAGAAGCTTAACAGGACGGTTTAAATGCCCCTTGGAAGAGACGTGCAAGTCGCACTAGCTTAACAAGACGATTTAAATGCCCCTTGGATGAGACGTGCAGGTCGCAGTAGCTTAACAAGACTGTTTAAATGCCCCTTGGAAGAGACGTGCAAGTCGCAGTAGCTTAAAAAGACAGTTTAAATGCGCCTTGGAAGAGACGTGCAGGTCGCAGTAGCATAACAAGATGGTTTAAATGCCTCTTGGAAGAGACGAGCAGGTCGCAGTATCTTAACAAGAAGCTTTAAATGCCCCTTGGAAGAGCGGTGGAGGTCGCAGTAGCTTAACAAGACATTTTAAATGCCCCTTGGAAGAGACATGCAGGTCGCAGTAGCTTACAAAGTCGGTTTAAATGCACCTTTGAAGAGTGGTGGAGGTCGCAGTAGCTTAAAACGATGGTTTAAATGCCCCTTGGAAGAGACGTGCAGGTCGCAGTAGCTTAAAAAGACGGTTTAAATGCCCCTTTGAAGAGTGGTGGAGGTCGCAGAAGCTTAACAAGACGGTTTAAATGCCCCTTGGAAGAGACATGCATGTCGCAGTAGCTTAACAAGACGGTTTAAATGCCCCTTGGAAGAGACGTGCAGGTCGCAGTAGCTTAAAAGACTCGTTTAAATGCTCCTTTGAACAGTGGTGGAGGTCGCAGTAGCTTAACAAGATGGTTTAAATGCCCCTTGGAAGAGACATGCAGGTCGCAGTAGCTTAACAAGACGGTTTAAATGCCCCTTGGAAGAGACGTGCTGGTCGTAGTAGCTTAACAAGACAGTTTAAATGCCCCTAGAAAAAGACGTGCAGGTCACAGTAGCTTAATAAGACGGATTAAATGCCCCTAGGAAAAGACGTGCAGGTCGCAGTAGCTTAATAAGACGGTTTAATTGCCCCTTGGATAAGTGGTGGAGATTACAGTAGCTTAACAAAACGGTTTAAATGCCCCTTGGAAGAGACGTGCAGGTCGAAGTAGCTTAACAAAACGGTTTAAATGCCCCTTGGAAGAGACGTGCAGGTTGCAGTAGCTTAACAAGACGGTTTAAATGCACCTTGTAAGAGACATGCAGGTCGCAGTAGCTTAACAAGACGGTTTAAATGCCCCTTTGAAGAGCTGTGGAGGTCGCAGTAGCTTAACAAGACAGTTTAAATGCCCTTTGGAAGAGACATGCAGGTCGCAGCAGCTAAACAAGACTGTTTAAATGCCCCTTGGAAGAGACGTGGAGGTCGCAGTAGCTTAACAAGACAGTTTAAATGCTCCTTGGTAGAGACATGCAGGTCGCAGTAGCTTAACAAGACGGTTTAAATGCCAAATTGAAGAGACGTGCAGGTCGCAGAAGCTTAACAAGACGATTTAAATGCCCCTTGTAAGAGACGTGCAGGTCGCAGTAGCTTAACAAGACGGTTTAAATGCCCCTTGGAAGAAACGTGCAGGTCGCAGTAGCTTAACAAGACGGTTTAAATGCCCCTTGGAAGAGCGGTGGAGGTCGCAGAAGCTTTACAAGACAGTTTAAATGCCCCTTGGAAGAGAGGTGCAGGACACAGTAGCTTAATAAGACGGTTTAAATGCCCTTGGAAGAGACGTGCAGGTCGCAGTTGCTTAACAAGACGGTTTAAAAGCCACTTGGTAGAGCGGTGGAGGTCACAGTAGCTTAACAAGACAGTTTAAATGCCCCTTGGAAAAGACGTGCAGGTCACAGTAGCTTAATAAGACGGTTTAAATGCCCCTTGGAAGAGATGTGCAGGTCGCAGTACCTTAACAAGACGGTTTAAATGCCCCTTGGAAGAGACGTGCAGGTCGCAGTAGCTTAACAAGACGGTTTAAATCCCCCTTGGAAGAGACGTGAAGGTCGCAGTAGCTTAACAAGAGGGTTTAAATGCCCTTTGGAATGGGCTCGCAGGTCGCAGTAGCTTACCAAGACTGTTTAAATGCCCCTTGGAAGAGACGTGCAGGTCGCAGTAGCTAAACAAGATGGTTTAAATGCCAATTGGAAGAGCGGTGGAGGTCACAGTAGCTTAACAAGATGGTTTAAATGCCACTTGGAAAAGACATGCAGGTCGCAGCAGCTTAACAATACGGTTTAAATGCCCCTTGGTAGAGTCGTGCAGGTCGCAGTGGCTTAAAAAGACGGTTTAAATGCCCCTTGGAAGAGACATGCAGGTCGCTGTAGCTTAACAAGACGGTTTAAATGCCCCTTGGGAGAGCGGTGGAGGTCGCAGTAGGTTACCAAGACAGTTTAAATACCCCTTGGAAGAGACGTGCAGGTCGCAGTAGCTTAATAAGATGGTTTAAATGCCCCTTGGAAAAGACGTGCAGGTCGCAGTAGCTTAACAAGATGTTTTAAATGCCCCTTGGAAGAGACGTGCAGGTCGCAGTAGCTTAACAAGACGTTATAAATGCCCCTTGGAAGAGGCTTGCAGGTCGCAGTAGCTTATCAAGACGGCTTAAATGGCCCTTGGAAGAGACGTGCAGGTCGCAGTAGCTTAACAAGACGGTTTAAATTCCCCTTGGAAGAGCGGTGGAGGTCGCAGCAGCTTAACAAGACAGTTTAAATGCCCCTAGGAAAAGTGGTGGAGATTACAGTAGCTTAACAAGACGGTTTAAATGCCCCTTGGAAGAGACTTGCAAGTCGCAGTAGCTTAACAAGACGGTTTAAATGCCCCTTGGAAGAGACGTGCATGTCGCAGTAGCTTAACAAGACGGTTTAAATGCCCCTTGGAAGAGACGTGCAGGTCGCAGTAGCTTAACAAGACGGGTTAAATGCCCTTTGGAAGAGACGTGCAGGTTGCAGTTGCTTAAAAAGACGGTTTAAATGCCCCTTCGTAGAGCGGTGGAGGTCGCAGTAGCTTAACAAGATGGTTTAAATGCCCCTTGGAAGAGACGTGCAGGTCGCAGTAGCTTAACAAGACTGTTTAAATGCCCCTTGGAAGAGCGGTGGAGGTCGCAGAAGCTTAACAAGACAGCTTAAATGCCCCTTGGAAGAGACGTGCAGGTCACAGTAGATTAATAAGACGGATCAAATGTCCCTTGGAAGAGACGTGCAGGTCGCAGTAGCTTAACAAGACGGTTTAAATGCCCCTAGGAAGAGACATGCAGGTCGCAGTAGCTTAACAATACTGTTTAAATGCCCCTTGGAAGAGACGTGCTGGTCGCAGCAGCTTAACAAGACAGTTTAAATGCCCCTAGGAAAATACGTGCAGGTCACAGTAGCTTAATAAAACGGTTTAAATGCCCCTAGGAAAAGACGTGCAGGTCGCAGTAGTTTAACAAGACGGTTTAAATTCCCCTTGGAAGAGACGTGCCGGTCGCAGTAGCTTAACTAGACGGTTTAAATGCCCCTTGGATAAGTGGTGGAGATTACAGTAGCTTAACAAAACGGTTTAAATGCCCCTTGGAAGAGACGTGCAAGTCGAAGTAACTTAACAAGATGGTTTAAATGCCCCTTGGAAGAGACGTGCAGGTTGCAGTAGCTTAACAAGACGGTTTAAATGCACCTTGGAAGAGACATGCAGGTCGCAGTAGCTTAACAAGACGGTTTAAATGCCCCTTGGAAGAGCGGAGGAGGTCGCATTAGCTTAACAAGACGGTTTAAATGCCCCTTGGAAGAGACGTGGAGGTTGCAGTAGCTTAAAAAGAAGGTTTAAATGCCCCTTGGTAGACCAGTGGAGGTCGCAGTAGCTTAACAAGATGGTTTAAATGCCCCTTGGAAGAGAAGTGCAGGTCGCAGTAGCTTACCAAGACGATTTAAATGCCCCTTGGAAGAGACGTGCAGGTCGCAGTAGCTTAACAAGACGGTTTAAATGCCCCTTGGAAGAGCGGTGGCGGTCGCAGTAGCTTAACAAGACAGTTTAAATGCCCTTTGGAAGAGACATGCAGGTCACAGCAGCTTAACAAGACTGTTTAAATGCCCCTTGGAAGAGACGTGCAGGTCGCAGTAGCTTAACAAGATGGTTTAATTGCCCCTTGGCAGAGACATGCAGGTCGCAGTAGCTTAACAAAACGGTTTAATTGCCCCATTGAAGAGACGTGCAGGTCGCAGAAGCTTAACAAGACGATTTAAATGCCCCTTGGAGGAGACGTGCAGGTCGCAGTAGCTTAACAAGACGGTTTAAATGCCCCTTGGAAGAGACGTGCAGGTCGCAGTAGCTTAACAAGACTGTTTAAATGCCCCTTTGAAGAGCGGTGGACGTCGCAGAAGCTTAACAAGACAGTTTAAATGCCCCTTGGAAGAGACGTGCCGGTCACAGTAGCTTAATAAGATGGTTTAAATGTCCCTTGGAAGAGACGTGCTGGTCGCAGTAGCTTAACAAGACGGTTTAAATGCCCCTTGGAAGAGACGTGCAGGTCGCAGTTGCCTAACAAGACGGTTTAAAAGCCACTTGGTAGAGCAGTGGAGGTCACAGTAGCTTAATAAGACAGTTTAATGCCCCTTGGAAAAGACGTGCAGGTCACAGTAGCTTAATAAGACGGTTTAAATGCTCCTTGGAAGAGACGTGCAGGTCGCAGTAGCTTAACAAAACGGTTTAAATGCCCCTTGGAAGAGATGTACAGGTCGCAGTAGCTTAACAAGACGGTTTAAATCAACCTTGGAAGAGACGTGAAGGTCGCAGTAGCTAAACAAGAGGGTTTAAATGCCCCTTGGAATAGGCTCGCAGATCGCAGTAGTTTACCAAGACTGTTTAAATGCCCCTTGGAAGAGACGTGCAGGTCGCAGTAGCTAAACAAGATGGTTCAAATGCCCCTTGGAAGAGCGGTGGAGGTCACAGTAGCTTAACAACACGGTTTAAATGCCCCTTGGAAGAGACGTGCAGGTCGCAGTAGCTTAACAAGAAGGTTTAAATCCTCCTTGGAAGAGACGTGAAGGTCGCATTAGCAAAACAAGAGTGTTTAAATGCCCCTTGGAAGAGACGTGCAGGTCGCAGTAGCTAAACAAGATATTTTAAATGCCACTTGGAAGAGCGGTGGAGGTCACAGTAGCTTAACAACACGGTTTAAATGCCACTTGGAAAAGACATGCAGGTCGCAGCAGCTTAACAATACGGTATAAATGCCCCTTGGTAGAGACGTGCAGGTGGCAGTGGCTTAAAAAGACGGTTTAAATGCCCCTTGGAAGAGCGGTGGAGGTCGCAGTAGGTTAACAAGACAGTTTAAATACCCCTTGGAAGAGACGTGCAGGTCGCAGTAGCTTAATAAGACGGTTTAAATGCCCCTTGGAAAAGACGTGCAGGTCGCAGTAGCTTAAAAAGATGTTTTAAATGCCCCTTGGAAGAGACGAGCAGGTCGCAGTAGCTTAACAAGACGGTATAAATGCCCCTTGGAAGAGGCTTGCAGGTCGCAGTAGCTTATCAAGACGGCTTAAATGGCCCTTGGAAGAGACGTGCAGGTCGCAGTAGCTTAACAAGACGGTTTAAATTCCCCTTGGAAGAGCGTTGGAGGTCGCAGCAGCTTAACAAGACCGTTTAAATGCCCCTAGGAGAAGTGGTGGAGATTACAGTGGCTTAACAAGACGGTTTAAATGCCCCTTGGAAGAGACTTGCAAGTCGCAGTCGCTTAACAAGACGGTTTAAATGCCCCTTGGAAGAGACGTGCAAGTCGCAGTAGCTTAACAAGACGGTTTAAATGCCCCTTGGAAGAGACGTGCATTTTGCAGTAGCTTAACAAGACGGTTTAAATGCCCCTTGGAAGAGATGTGCAGGTCGCATTAGCTTAACAAGACGGTTTAAATGCCCCTTGGAAAAGTGATGGAGGTTACAGTAGCTTAACAAGACGGTTTAAATGCCCCTTGGAAGAGACGTGCAAGTCGTAGTAGCTTAAAAAGACGGTTTAAATGCGCCTTGGAAGAGACGTGCAGGTAGCAGTAGCTTAACAAGACGGTTTAAATGCCCCTTGGAAGAGACGAGCATGTCGCAGTAGCTTAACAAGAAGGTTTAAATGCCCCTTGGAAGAGACGTGCAGGTCGCAGTAGCTTAACAAGATGATTTAAATGCCCCTTGGAAGAGACGTGCAGTTCGCAGTAGCTTAACAAGACGGTTTAAATGCCCCTTTGAAGAGTGGTGGAGGTCGCAGTAACTTAACATGACGGTTTAAATGCCCCTTGGAAGAGACATGCAGGTCGCAGTAGCTTAACAAGACGGTTTAAATGACCCTTGGAAGAGACGTGCAGGTCGCAGTAGTTTAACAAGACGGTTTAAATGCCCCTTTGAAGAGTGGTGGAGGTCGCAGTAGCTTAGCAAGACGGTTTAAATGCCCCTTGGAAGAGACATGCAGGTCGCAGTAGCTTAACAAGACGGTTTAAATGGCCCTTGGCAGAGACGTGCTGGTCGCAGTAGCTTAACAAGACAGTTTAAATGCCCCTTGGAAGAGACGTGCAGGTCACAGTAGCTTAATAAGATGGTTTAAATGCCCCTTGGAAGAGACGTACAGGTCGCAGTAGTTTAACAAGACGGTTTAAATGCCCCTTGGATAAGTGGTGGAGATTCCAGTAGCTTAACAAAACGGTTTAAATGCCCCTTGGAAGAGACGTGCAAGTTGAAGTAGCTTAACAAGACGGTTTAAATGCCCCTTGGAAGAGACGTGCAGGTTGCAGTAGCTTAACAAGACAGTTTAAATGCACCTTGGAAGAGACGTGCAAGTTGAAGTAGCTTAACAAAACGGTTTAAATGCCCCTTGGAAGAAACGTGCACGTTGAAGTAGCTTAACAAGTCGGTTTAAATGCTCCTTGGAAGAGACGTGCAGGTTGCAGTAGCTTAACAAGACGGTTTAAATGCACCTTGGAAGAGACATGCAGGTCGCAGTAGCTTAACAAGACAGTTTAAATGCCCCTTGGAAGAGCGGTGGAGGTTGCAGTAGCTTAACAAGACGGTTTAAATGCCCCTTGGAAGAGACGTGCAGGTTGCAGTAGCTTAAAAAGAAAGTTTAAATGCCCCTTGGTAGAGCAGTGGAGGTCGCAGTAGATTAACAAGATGGTTTAAATGCCCCTTGGAAGGGAAGAGCAGGTCGCAGTAGCTTACCAAGATGATTTAAATGCCCCTTGGAAGAGACGTGCAGGTCGCAGGAGCGTAACAAGATGGTTTAAATGCCCCTTGGAAGAACGGTGGAGGTCGCAGTAGCTTAACAAGACAGTTTACATGCGCTTTGGAAGAGACATGCAGGTCGCAGCAGCTTAACAAGACTGTTTAAATGCCCCTTGGAAGAGACGTGCAGGTCGCAGTAGCTTAACAAGACGGTTTAAATGCCCCTTGGAAGAACGGTGGAGGTCGCAGTAGCTTAACAAGACAGTTTAAATGCCCTTTGGAAGAGACATGCAGGTCGCAGCAGCTTAACAAGACTGTTTAAATGCCCCTTGGAAGAGACATGCAGGTCACAGCAGCTTAACAAGACGGTTTAAATGCCCCATTGACGAGACGTGCAGGTCGCAGAAGCTTAACAGGACGGTTTAAATGCCCCTTGGAAGAGACGTGCAAGTCGCAGTAGCTTAACAAGACAATTTAAATGCCCCTTGGAAGAGACGTGCAGGTCGCAGTAGCTTAACAAGACTGTTTAAATGCGCCTTGGAAGAGACGTGCAGGTCGCAGTAGCTTAAAAAGACGGTTTAAATGCCCCTTGGAAGAGACGTGCATGTCGCAGTAGCTTAACAAGACGGTTTAAATGCCCCTTGGAAGAGCGGTGGAGGTCGCAGTAGCTTAACAAGACAGTTTAAATGTCCTTTGGAAGAGACATGCAGGTCGCAGCAGCTTAACAAGACTGTTTAAATGCCCCTTGGAAGAGACGTGCAGGTCGCAGCAGCTTAACAAGACGGTTTAAATGCCCCATTGAAGAGACGTGCAGGTCGCAGAAGCTTAACAAGACGATTTAAATGCCCCTTGGAAGAGACGTGCAGGTCGCAGTAGCTTAACAAGAAGGGTTAAATGCCCCCTGGAAGAGACGTGCAGGTCGCAGTAGCTTAACAAGACGGTTTAAATGCCCCTTGGAAGAGCGGTGGAGGTCGCAGAAGCTTAACAAGACAGCTTAAATGCCCCTTGGAACAGACGTGCAGGTCACAGTAGCTTAATAAGACGGTTTAAATGTCCCTTGGAAGAGACGTGCAGGTCGCAGTAGCTTAACAAGACAGTTTAAATGCCCCAAGGAAAAGACGTGCAGGTCACAGTAGCTTAATAAGACGGTTTAAATGTCCCTAGGAAAAGACGTGCAGGTCGCAGTAGTTTAACAAGACGGTTTAAATGCCCCTTGGAAGAGACATGCCGGTCGCAGTAGCTTAACAAGACGGTTTAAATGCCCCTTGGATAAGTGGTGGAGATTACAGTAGCTTAACAAAACGGCTTAAATGCCCCTTGGAAGAGACGTGCAAGTCGAAGTAGCTTAAGAAGACGGTTTAAATGCCCCTTGGAAGAGACGTGCAAGTTGCAGTAGCTTAACAAAACGGTTTAAATGCACCTTGGAAAAGACATGCAGGTCGCAGTAGCTTAACAAGACGGTTTAAATGCCCCTTGGAAGAGCGGTGGAGGTCGCATTAGCTTAACAAGACGGTTTAAATGCCCCTTGGAAGAGACGTGCAGGTTGCAGTAGATTAAAAAGAAGGTTTAAATGCCCCTTGGCAGAGAAGTGGAGGTCGCAATAGCTTAACAATATGGTTTAAATGCCCCTTCGAAGAGAAGTGCAGGTCACAGTAGCTTACCAAGACGATTTAAATGCCCCTTGGAAGAGACGTGCAGGTCGCAGTAGCTTAACAAGACGGTTTAAATGCCCCTTGGAAGAGCGGTGGAGGTCGCAGTTGCTTAACAAGACAGTTTAAATGCCCTTTGGAAAAGACATGCAGGTCACAGCAGCTTAACAAGACTGTTTAAATGTCCCTTGGAAGAGACGTGCAGGTCGCAGTAGCTTAATAAGACGGTTTAAATGCCCCTAGGAAAAGACGTGCAAGTCGCAGTAGTTTAACAAGACGCTTTAAATGCCCCTTGGATAAGTGGTGGAGATTACAGTAGCTTAACAAAACGGTTTAAATGCCCCTTGGAAGAGCGGTGGAGGTCGCATTAGCTTAACAAGATGGTTTAAATGCCACATTGAAGAGACGTGCAGGTCGCAGTTGCTTAACAAGACGATTTAAATGCCACTTGGAAGAGACGTGCAGGTCACAGTAGCTTAACAAGACGGTTTAAATGCCCCTTGGAAGAGACGTGCAGGTCGCAGTAGCTTAACAAGACGGTTTAAATGCCCCTTGGAAGAGCGGTGGAGGTCGCAGTTGCTTAACAAGACAGTTTAAATGCCCTTTGGAAGAGACATGCAGGTCACAGCAGCTTAACAAGACTGTTTAAATGCCCCTTGGAAGAGACGTGCAGGTCGCAGTAGCTTAATAAGACGGTTTAAATGCCCCTAGGAAAAGACGTGCAGGTCGCAGTAGTTTAACAAGACGCTTTAAATGCCCCTTGGATAAGTGGTGGAGATTACAGTAGCTTAACAAAACGGTTTAAATGCCCCTTGGAAGAGCGGTGGAGGTCGCATTAGCTTAACAAGATGGTTTAAATGCCCCATTGAAGAGACGTGCAGGTCGCAGAAGCTTAACAAGACGATTTAAATGCCCCTTGGAAGAGACGTGCAGGTCACAGTAGCTTAACAAGACGGTTTAAATGCCCCTTGGAAGAGACGTGCAGGTCGCAGTAGCTTAACAAGACGGTTTAAATGCCCCTTGGAAGAGCGGTGGAGGTTCCAGAAGCTTAACAAGACAGCTTAAATGCCCCTTGGAAGAGACGTGCAGATCACAGTAGCTTAATAAGACAGTTTAAATGTCCCTTGGAAGAGACGTGCAGGTCGCAGTAGCTTAACAAGACCGTTTAAATGCCCCTTGGAAGAGACATGCAGGTCGCAGTAGCTTAACAAGACTGTTTAAATGCCCCTTGGAAGAGACGTGCTGGTCGCAGTAGCTTAACAAGACAGTTTAAATGCCCCTAGGAAAAGACGTGCAGGTCACAGTAGCTTAATAAAACGGTTTAAATGCCCCTAGGAAAAGACGTGCAGGTCGCAGTAGTTTTACAAGACGGTTTAAATGCCCCTTGGAAGAGACGTGCCGGTCGCAGTAGCTTAACTAGACGGTTTAAATGCCCCTTGGATAAGTGGTGGTGATTACAGTAGCTTAACAAAACGGTTTAAATGCCCCTTGGAAGAGACGTGCAAGTCGAAGTAGCTTAACAAGACGGTTTAAATGCCCCTTGGAAGAGACGTGCAGGTTGCAGTAGCTTAACAAGACGGTTTAAATGCACCTTGGAAGAGACATGTGTAGCACCCTGAGGACTCGGCTGCTACAGGGGTATTGCACCTCAAGCCAGAGGTGTGGTATTCCACTCCCGGGTAAGGATGGAGTGTGGAACTGAGCTCAGTAAGCTGCATGCACTACATACATCCCATTTCCGGGGGACAGAACTACGGTACTCCCACCAGATATATGTGCAGGTACGACAGCGTCTGTCCCTGGCTGGAGTGGGAGGGGGGTGGAACATCCCAGTAGTGTAGGGGCAGATAGGGGGAGTAGTCTGGGTAAGGCTAGGAGCTCATTGGGTGCTGGTCACCTGAGCTCACACATAGAGGGAGTATATATTGTGGGCACCATCTTAGAACAGGGTCTGTTTAGCCTGAGGAGGAGAGCAGAAGAGTTCAGCCAGGAGGGCTGACTAGGGAGCTGTGGCTCCGTCTGGGCCCAGCTCCAGGGCTAGACCTGCAGTGAGAAGAGAGGAGGAAGGAAGGCCCAGAGAGGAAAGAAGAGGGAACCCCAAGATCCCAGAATAAAGACAGAAGGGTGAAGGGTTGGCGGACAAGGGTACCGGATCCCAAGCTGGCAGAGGCCAAAGCAAACCTTAGCCAGGAACCGGAGGTCGTGGTCAAGATTTGCCACGACCCTCACCAAATCCACCAGAATGGCACACCGAGCATAGGGTCAGGGAAGCCAGAGAAGGTTCAACCAACAAGAGACCCGAGGGAGCCGGACACAGGTGGATCCCTGGTGGGGACGGCCAGAGAGAGAGGGTCAGAAAGGAGCTCAGGACCACGCTCCGGAATTGCCTGGGGGTTGGCCGAGTCCAGGACCTGGTGGACGCAGCACGGCTCGGGTGGTCACTCAAGGCCATAGTGACCAAAAGAACATCAGTAAGTAAAAACCCTGAACTGCACCTCCTGTCTCTGAGTCTGCTTACTACAACATCACTACCTCCATCATCCACATCTGCTGCCCTGAGGCCATACCCCTCCCGTTGGGGGTTATACCATCATCGCTGCACCCATATCACCGGCCTCAGCGGACTGTTCTACAGCGGCGGCTTCAAAGCTCCACTCAACGGGTGGCGTAGTCGATCAAGTTAACATCTACTGCCATAGACTGCCGCTTAGTTTGACACCCTGGGCACGGACCGGGTCACCGCCACAAGGACTACTACCCCTATCCAGATCCGGCTCCGGGTATCCCCTGAACATGGCCCAGGGGGCGCGTCACATGCAGGTCACAGTAGCTTAACAAGACGGTTTAAATGCCCATTGGAAGAGCGGTGGAGGTCGCATTAGCTTAACAAGACGGTTTAAATGCCCCTTGGAAGAGACGTGGAAGTTGCAGTAGCTTAAAAAGAAGGTTTAAATGCCCCTTGGTAGAGCAGTGGAGGTCGCAGTAGCTTAACAAGATGGTTTAAATGCCCCTTGGAAGAGAAGTGCAGGTCGCAGTAGCTTACCAAGACGATTTAAATGCCCCTTGGAAGAGACGTGCAGGTCGCAGTAGCTTAACAAGACGGTTTAAATGCCCCTTGGAAGAGCGGTGGAGGTCGCAGTAGCTTAACAAGAGAGTTTAAATGCCCTTTGGAAGAGACATGCAGGTCACAGCAGCTTAACAAGACTGTTTAAATGCCCCTTGGAAGAGACGTGCAGGTCGCAGTAGCTTAACAAGACGGTTTAAATGCCCCTTGGCAGAGACATGCAGGTTGCAGTAGCTTAACAAGACGGTTTAATTGCCCCATTGAAGAGACGTGCAGGTCGCAGAAGCTTAACAAGACGATTTAAATGCCCCTTGGAGGAGACGTGCAGGTCGCAGTAGCTTAACAAGACGGTTTAAATGCCCCTTGGAAGAGACGTGCAGGTCGCAGTAGCTTAACAAGACTGTTTAAATGCCCCTTTGAAGAGCGGTGGAGGTCGCAGAAGCTTAACAAGACAGTTTAAATCCCCCTTGGAAGAGACGTGCAGGTCACAGTAGCTTAATAAGATGGTTTAAATGTCCCTTGGAAGAGACGTGCTGGTCGCAGTAGCTTAACAAGACGGTTTAAATGCCCCTTGGAAGAGACGTGCAGGTCGTAGTTGCTTAACAAGACGGTTTAAAAGCCACTTGGTAGAGCAGTGGAGGTCACAGTAGCTTAACAAGACAGTTTAATGCCCCTTGGAAAAGACGTGCAGGTCACAGTAGCTTAATAAGACGGTTTAAATGCCCCTTGGAAGAGACGTGCAGGTCGCAGTAGCTTAACAAGACGGTTTAAATGCCCCTTGGAAGAGACGTACAGGTCGCAGTAGCTTAACAAGACGGTTTAAATCCCCCTTCGAAGAGACGTGAAGGTCGCAGTAGCTAAACAAGAGGGTTTAAATGCCCCTTGGAAAAGGCTCGCAGGTCGCAGTAGCTTACCAAGACTGTTTAAATGCCCCTTGGAAGAGACGTGCAGGTCGCAGTAGCTAAACAAGATGGTTCAAATGCCCCTTGGAAGAGCGGTGGAGGTCACAGTAGCTTAACAACACGGTTTAATTGCCCCTTGGAAGAGACGTGCAGGTCGCAGTAGCTTAACAAGATGGTTTAAATCCTCCTTGGAAGAGACGTGAAGGTCGCATTAGCTAAACAAGAGGGTTTAAATGCCCCTTGGAATAGGCTCGCAGGTCGCAGTAGCTTACCAAGACTGTTTAAATGCCCCTTGGAAGAGACGTGCAGGTCGCAGTAGCTAAACAAGATATTTTAAATGCCACTTGGAAGAGCGGTGGAGGTCACAGTAGCTTAACAACATGGTTTAAATGCCACTTGGAAAAGACATGCAGGTCGCAGCAGCTTAACAATATGGTATAAATGCCTCTTGGTAGAGACGTGCATGTCGCAGTGGCTTAAAAAGACGGTTTAAATGCCCCTTGGAAGAGACGTGCAGGTCGCAGTAGCTTAACAAGACGGTTTAAATGCCCCTGTGAAGAGCGGTGGAGGTCGCAGTAGGTTAACAAGACAGTTTAAATACCCCTTGGAAGAGACGTGCAAGTCGCAGTAGCTTAATAAGACAGTTTAAATGCCCCTTGGAAAAGACATGCAGGTCGCAGTAGCTTAACAAGATGTTTTAAATGCCCCTTGGAAGAGACGTGCAGTTCGCAGTAGCTTAACAAGACGGTATAAATGCCCCTTGGAAGAGGCTTGCAGGTCGCAGTAGCTTATCAAGATGGCTTAAATGGCCCTTGGAAGAGACGTGCAGGTCGCAGTAGCTTAACAAGACGGTTTAAATTCCCCTTGGAAGAGCGGTGGAGGTCGCAGCAGCTTAACAAGATGGTTTAAATGCCCCTAGGAGAAGTGGTGGAGATTACAGTGGCTTAACAAAACCGTTTAAAAGCCCCTTGGAAGAGACTTGCAAGTAGCAGTCGCTTAGCAAGACAGTTTAAATGCCCCTTGGAAGAGACGTGCAAGTCGCAGTAGCTTAACAAGACGGTTTAAATGCCCCTTGGAAGAGACGTGCATTTTGCAGTAGCTTCACAAGACGGTTTGAATGCCCCTTGGAAGAGACGTGCAGGTCGCATTAGCTTAACAAGACGGTTTAAATGCCCCTTGGAAAAGTGATGGAGGTTACAGTAGCTTAACAAGACGGTTTAAATGCCCCTTGGAAGAGACGTGCAAGTCACAGTAGCTTAAAAAGACGGTTTAAATGTGCCTTGGAAGAGACGTGCAGGTAGCAGTAGCTTAACAAGACGGTTTAAATGCCCCTTGGAAGATACGAGCATGTCGCAGTAGCTTAACAAGAAGGTTTAAATGCCCCTTGGAAGAGACGTGCAGGTCGCAGTAGCTTAACAAGATGGTTTAAATGCCCCGTGGAAGAGACGTGCAGTTCGCAGTAGCTTAACAAGAAGGTTTAAATGCCCCTTTGAAGAGTGGTGGAGGTCGCAGTAACTTAACATGACGGTTTAAATGCCCCTTGGAAGAGACATGCAGGTCGCAGTAGCTTAACAAGACGGTTTAAATGCCCCTTGGAAGAGACATGCAGGTCGCAGTAGCTTAACAAGACGGTTTAAATGCCCCTTTGAAGAGTGGTGGAGGTCGCAGTAGCTTAACAAGACGGTTTAAATGCCCCTTGGAAGAGACATGCAGGTCGCAGTAGCTTAACAAGATGGTTTAAATGGCCCTTGGCAGAGACGTGCTGGTCGCAGTAGCTTAACAAGACAATTTAAATGCCCCTTGGAAAAGACGTGCAGGTCACAGTAGCTTAATAAGATGGTTTAAATGCCCCTTGGAAGAGACGTACAGGTCGCAATAGTTTAACAAGATGGTTTAAATGCCCCTTGGATAAGTGGTGGAGATTCCAGTAGCTTAACAAAACGGTTTAAATGCCCCTTGGAAGAGACGTGCAAGTTGAAGTAGCTTAACAAAACGGTTTAAATGCCCCTTGGAAGAGACGTGCAGGTTGCAGTAGCTTAACAAGACGGTTTAAATGCACCTTGGAAGAGACGTGCAAGTTGAAGTAGCTTAACAAAACGGTTTAAATGCCCCTTGGAAGAGACGTGCAAGTTGAAGTAGCTTAACAAGACGGTTTAAATGCCCCTTGGAAGAGACGTGCAGGTTGCAGTAGCTTAACAAGACGGTTTAAATGCACCTTGGAAGAGACATGCAGGTCGCAGTAGCTTAACAAGACAGTTTAAATGCCCCTTGGAAGAGCGGTGGAGGTTGCAGTAGCTTAACAAGACGGTTTAAATGCCCCTTGGAAGAGACGTGCAGGTTGCAGTAGCTTAAAAAGAAAGTTTAAATGCCCCTTGGTAGAGCAGTGGAGGTCGCAGTAGATTAACAAGATGGTTTAAATGCCCCTTGGAAGAGAAGAGCAGGTCGCAGTAGCTTACCAAGATGATTTAAATGCCCCTTGGAAGAGACGTGCAGGTCGCAGTAGCTTAACAAGAAGGTTTAAATGCCCCTTGGAAGAACGGTGGAGGTCGCAGTAGCTTAACAAGACAGTTTAAATGCCCTTTGGAAGTGACATGCAGGTCGCAGCAGCTCAACAAGACGGTTTAAATGCCCCTTGGTAGAGACATGCAGGTCGCAGTAGCTTAACAAGACGGTTTAAATGCCCCATTGAAGAGACGTGCAGGTCACAGAAGCTTAACAGGACGGTTTAAATGCCCCTTGGAAGAGACGTGCAAGTCGCAGTAGCTTAACAAGACGATTTAAATGCCCCTTGGATGAGACGTGCAGGTCGCAGTAGCTTAACAAGACTGTTTAAATGCCCCTTGGAAGAGACGTGCAAGTCGCAGTGGCTTAAAAAGACAGTTTAAATGCGCCTTGGAAGAGACGTGCAGGTCGCAGTAGCATAACAAGATGGTTTAAATGCCTCTTGGAAGAGACGAGCAGGTCGCAGTATCTTAACAAGAAGCTTTAAATGCCCCTTGGAAGAGCGGTGGAGGTCGCAGTAGCTTAACAAGACATTTTAAATGCCCCTTGGAAGAGACATGCAGGTCGCAGTAGCTTAACAAGTCGGTTTAAATGCACCTTTGAAGAGTGGTGGAGGTCGCAGTAGCTTAAAACGATGGTTTAAATGCCCCTTGGAAGAGACGTGCATGTCGCAGTAGCTTAACAAGACGGTTTAAATGCCCCTTGGAAGAGACGTGCAGGTCGCAGTAGCTTAAAAGACTCGTTTAAATGCTCCTTTGAACAGTGGTGGAGGTCGCAGTAGCTTAACAAGATGGTTTAAATGCCCCTTGGAAGAGACATGCAGGTCGCAGTAGCTTAACAAGACGGTTTAAATGCCCCTTGGAAGAGACGTGCTGGTCGCAGTAGCTTAACAAAACAGTTTAAATGCCCCTAGAAAAAGACGTGCAGGTCACAGTAGCTTAATAAGACGGATTAAATGCCCCTAGGAAAAGACGTGCAGGTCGCAGTATTTTAACAAGATGGTTTAATTGCCCCTTGGATAAGTGGTGGAGATTACAGTAGCTTAACAAAACGGTTTAAATGCCCCTTGGAAGAGACGTGCAAGTCGAAGTAGCTTAACAAAACGGTTTAAATGCCCCTTGGAAGAGACGTGCAGGTTGCAGTAGCTTAACAAGACGGTTTAAATGCACCCTGGAAGAGACATGCAGGTCGCAGTAGCTTAACAAGACGGTTTAAATGCCCCTTTGAAGAGCTGTGGAGGTCGCAGTAGCTTAACAAGACAGTTTAAATGCCCTTTGGAAGAGACATGCAGGTCGCAGCAGCTAAACAAGACTGTTTAAATGCCCCTTGGAAGAGACGTGGAGGTTGCAGTAGCTTAACAAGACGGTTTAAATGCCCCTTGGTAGAGACATGCAGGTCGCAGTAGCTTAACAAGACGGTTTAAATGCCAAATTGAAGAGACGTGCAGGTCGCAGAAGCTTAACAAGACGATTTAAATGCCCCTTGTAAGAGACGTGCAGGTCGCAGTAGCTTAACAAGACGGTTTAAATGCCCCTTGGAAGAGACGTGCAGGTCGCAGTAGCTTAACAAGACGGTTTAAATGCCCCTTGGAAGAGCGGTGGAGGTCGCAGAAGCTTAACAAGACAGTTTAAATGCCCCTTGGAAGAGAGGTGCAGGTCACAGTAGCTTAATAAGATGGTTTAAATGTCCCTTGGAAGAGACGTGCAGGTCGCAGTAGCTTAACAAGACGGTTTAAATGCCCCTTGGAAGAGACGTGCAGGTCGCAGTTGCTTAACAAGACGGTTTAAAAGCCACTTGGTAGAGCGGTGGAGGTCACAGTAGCTTAACAAGACAGTTTAAATGCCCCTTGGAAAAGACGTGCAGGTCACAGTAGCTTAATAAGACGGTTTAAATGCCCCTTGGAAGAGATGTGCAGGTCGCAGTAGCTTAACAAGACGGTTTAAATGCCCCTTGGAAGAGACGTGCAGGTCGCAGTAGCTTAACAAGACGGTTTAAATCCCCATTGGAAGAGACGTGAAGGTCGCAGTAGCTTAACAAGAGGGTTTCAATGCCCTTTGGAATGGGCTTGCAGGTCGCAGTAGCTTACCAAGACTGTTTAAATGCCCCTTGGAAGAGACGTGCAGGTCGCAGTAGCTAAACAAGATGGTTTAAATGCCAATTGGAAGAGCGGTGGAGGTCACAGTAGCTTAACAAGATGGTTTAAATGCCACTTGGAAAAGACATGCAGGTCGCAGCAGCGTAACAATACGGTTTAAATGCCCCTTGGTAGAGTCGTGCAGGTCGCAGTGGCTTAAAAAGACGGTTTAAATGCCCCTTGGAAGAGACATGCAGGTCGCTGTAGCTTAACAAGACGGTTTAAATGCCCCTTGGGAGAGCGGTGGAGGTCGCAGTAGGTTACCAAGACAGTTTAAATACCCCTTGGAAGAGACGTGCAGGTCGCAGTAGCTTAATAAGACGGTTTAAATGCCCCTTGGAAAAGACGTGCAGGTCGCAGTAGCTGAACAAGATGTTTTAAATGCCCCTTGGAAGAGACGTGCAGGTCGCAGTAGCTTAACAAGACGTTATAAATGCCCCTTGGAAGAGGCTTGCAGGTCGCAGTAGCTTATCAAGACAGCTTAAATGGCCCTTGGAAGAGACGTGCAGGTCGCAGTAGCTTAACAAGACGGTTTAAATTCCCCTTGGAAGAGCGGTGGAGGTCGCAGCAGCTTAACAAGACAGTTTAAATGCCCCTAGGAAAAGTGGTGGAGATTACAGTAGCTTAACAAGACGGTTTAAATGCCCCTTGGAAGAGACTTGCAAGTCGCAGTAGCTTAACAAGACGATTTAAATGCCCCTTGGAAGAGACGTGCAAGTCACAGTAGCTTAACAAGACGGTTTAAATGCCCCTTGGAAGAGACGTGCAGGTCGCAGTAGCTTAACAAGACGGGTTAAATGCCCCTTGGAAGAGACGTGCAGGTTGCAGTTGCTTAAAAAGACGGTTTAAATGCCCCTTCGTAGAGCGGTGGAGGTCGCAGTAGCTTAACAAGATGGTTTAAATGCCCCTTGGAAGAGACGTGCAGGTCGCAGTAGCTTGACAAGACTGTTTAAATGCCCCTTGGAAGAGCGGTGGAGGTCGCAGTTGCTTAACAAGACAGTTTAAATGCCCTTTGGAAGAGACATGCAGGTCGCAGTAGCTTATCCAGACGGTTTAAATGCCCCTTGGTAGAGACATGCAGGCCACAGTAGCTTAACAAGACGGTTTAAATGCCCCATTGAAGAGACGTGCAGGTCGCATTAGCTTAACAAGACGGTTTAAATGCCCCTTGGAAAAGTGATGGAGGTTACAGTAGCTTAACAATACGGATTAGATGCCCCTTGGAAGAGACGTGCAATTCGCAGTAGCTTAAAACGACGGATTAAATGCGCCTTGGAAGAGACGTGCAGGTCGCAGTAGCTTAACAAGACTGTTTAAATGCCCCTTGGAAGAGATGAGCAGGTCGCAGTAGCTTAACAAGAAGGTTTAAATGCCCCTTGGAAGAGCGGTGGAGGTCGCAGTAGCTTAACAAGACGGTTTAAATGCCCCTTGGAAGAGACATGCTGGTCGCAGTAGCTTAACAAGACAGTTTAAATGCCCCTAGGAAAAGACATGCAGGTCACAGTAGCTTAATAAGACGATTTAAATGCCCCTTGGAAGAGACGTGCAGGTCGCAGTAGTTTAGCAAGACGGTTTAAATGCCCCTTGGAAGAGACGTGCAGGTTGCAGTAGCTTAACAAGACGGTTTAAATCCACCTTGGAAGAGACGTGCAGGTCGCAGTAGCTTAACAAGAGGGTTTAAATGCCCCTTGGAATAGGCTTGCAGGTCGCAGTAGCTTAACAAGACGGTTTAAATGCCCCTTGGAAGAGACGTGCAGGTCGCAGTAGCTTAACAAGACGGTTTAAATGCCCCTTGGAAGAGCGGTGGAGGTCGCAGAAGCTTAACAAGACAGTTTAAATGCCCCTTGGAAGAGAGGTGCAGGTCACAGTAGCTTAATAAGACGGTTTAAATGTCCCTTGGAAGAGACGTGCAGGTCGCAGTAGCTTAACAAGACGGTTTAAATGCCCCTTGGAAAAGACGTGCAGGTCGCAGTTGCTTAACAAGACGGTTTAAAAGCCACTTGGTAGAGCGGTGGAGGTCACAGTAGCTTAACAAGACAGTTTAAATGCCCCTTGGAAAAGACGTGCAGGTCACAGTAGCTTAATAAGACAGTTTAAATGCCCCTTGGAAGAGATGTGCAGGTCGCAGTAGCTTAACAAGACGGTTTAAATGCCCCTTGGAAGAGACGTGCTGGTCGCAGTAGCTTAACAAGACGGTTTAAATCCCCCTTGGAAGAGACGTGAAGGTCGCAGTAGCTTAACAAGAGGGTTTAAATGCCCTTTGGAATGGGCTCGCAGGTCGCAGTAGCTTACCAAGACAGTTTAAATGCCCCTTGGAAGAGACGTGCAGGTCGCAGTAGCTAAACAAGATGGTTTAAATGCCAATTGGAAGAGCGGTGGAGATCACAGTAGCTTAACAAGATGGTTTAAATGCCACTTGGATAAGACATGCAGGTCGCAGCAGCGTAACAATACGGTTTAAATGCCCCTTGGTAGAGTCGTACAGGTCGCAGTGGCTTAAAAAGACGGTTTAAATGCCCCTTGGAAGAGACATGCAGGTCGCTGTAGCTTAACAAGACGGTTTAAATGCCCCTTGGGAGAGTGGTGGAGGTCGCAGTAGGTTACCAAGACAGTTTAAATACCCCTTGGAAGAGTCGTGCAGGTCGCAGCAGCTTAATAAGACGGTTTAAATGCCCCTTGGAAAAGACGTGCAGGTCGCAGTAGCTTAACAAGATGTTTTAAATGCCCCTTGGAAGAGACGTGCAGGTCGCAGTAGCTTAACAAGACGTTATAAATGCCCCTTGGAAGAGGCTTGCAGGTCGCAGTAGCTTATCAAGACGGCTTAAATGGCCCTTGGAAGAGACGTGCAGGTCGCAGTAGCTTAACAAGACGGTTTACATGCCCCTAGGAAAGGTGGTGGAGATTACAGTAGCTTAACAAGACGGTTTAAATGCCCCTTGGAAGAGACTTGCAAGTCGCAGTAGCTTAACAAGACGGTTTAAATGCCCCTTGGAAGAGACGTGCAAGTCGCAGTAGCTTAAAAAGACGGTTTAAATGCCCCTTGGAAGAGACGTGCAGGTCGCAGTAGCTTAACAAGATGGGTTAAATGCCCCTTGCAAGAGACGTGCAGGTCGCAGTAGCTTAACAAGACGGTTTAAATCCCCATTGGAAGAGACGTGAAGGTCGCAGTAGCTTAACAAGAGGGTTTCAATGCCCTTTGGAATGGGCTTGCAGGTCGCAGTAGCTTACCAAGACTGTTTAAATGCCCCTTGGAAGAGACGTGCAGGTCGCAGTAGCTAAACAAGATGGTTTAAATGCCAATTGGAAGAGCGGTGGAGGTCACAGTAGCTTAACAAGATGGTTTAAATGCCACTTGGAAAAGACATGCAGGTCGCAGCAGCGTAACAATACGGTTTAAATGCCCCTTGGTAGAGTCGTGCAGGTCGCAGTGGCTTAAAAAGACGGTTTAAATGCCCCTTGGAAGAGACATGCAGGTCGCTGTAGCTTAACAAGACGGTTTAAATGCCCCTTGGGAGAGCGGTGGAGGTCGCAGTAGGTTACCAAGACAGTTTAAATACCCCTTGGAAGAGACGTGCAGGTCGCAGTAGCTTAATAAGACGGTTTAAATGCCCCTTGGAAAAGACGTGCAGGTCGCAGTAGCTGAACAAGATGTTTTAAATGCCCCTTGGAAGAGACGTGCAGGTCGCAGTAGCTTAACAAGACGTTATAAATGCCCCTTGGAAGAGGCTTGCAGGTCGCAGTAGCTTATCAAGACAGCTTAAATGGCCCTTGGAAGAGACGTGCAGGTCGCAGTAGCTTAACAAGACGGTTTAAATTCCCCTTGGAAGAGCGGTGGAGGTCGCAGCAGCTTAACAAGACAGTTTAAATGCCCCTAGGAAAAGTGGTGGAGATTACAGTAGCTTAACAAGACGGTTTAAATGCCCCTTGGAAGAGACTTGCACGTCGCAGTAGCTTAACAAGACGATTTAAATGCCCCTTGGAAGAGACGTGCAAGTCACAGTAGCTTAACAAGACGGTTTAAATGCCCCTTGGAAGAGACGTGCAGGTCGCAGTAGCTTAACAAGACGGGTTAAATGCCCCTTGGAAGAGACGTGCAGGTTGCAGTTGCTTAAAAAGACGGTTTAAATGCCCCTTCGTAGAGCGGTGGAGGTCGCAGTAGCTTAACAAGATGGTTTAAATGCCCCTTGGAAGAGACGTGCAGGTCGCAGTAGCTTGACAAGACTGTTTAAATGCCCCTTGGAAGAGCGGTGGAGGTCGCAGTTGCTTAACAAGACAGTTTAAATGCCCTTTGGAAGAGACATGCAGGTCGCAGTAGCTTATCCAGACGGTTTAAATGCCCCTTGGTAGAGACATGCAGGCCACAGTAGCTTAACAAGACGGTTTAAATGCCCCATTGAAGAGACGTGCAGGTCGCATTAGCTTAACAAGACGGTTTAAATGCCCCTTGGAAAAGTGATGGAGGTTACAGTAGCTTAACAATACGGATTAGATGCCCCTTGGAAGAGACGTGCAATTCGCAGTAGCTTAAAACGACGGATTAAATGCGCCTTGGAAGAGACGTGCAGGTCGCAGTAGCTTAACAAGACTGTTTAAATGCCCCTTGGAAGAGATGAGCAGGTCGCAGTAGCTTAACAAGAAGGTTTAAATGCCCCTTGGAAGAGCGGTGGAGGTCGCAGTAGCTTAACAAGACGGTTTAAATGCCCCTTGGAAGAGACATGCTGGTCGCAGTAGCTTAACAAGACAGTTTAAATGCCCCTAGGAAAAGACATGCAGGTCACAGTAGCTTAATAAGACGATTTAAATGCCCCTTGGAAGAGACGTGCAGGTCGCAGTAGTTTAGCAAGACGGTTTAAATGCCCCTTGGAAGAGACGTGCAGGTTGCAGTAGCTTAACAAGACGGTTTAAATCCACCTTGGAAGAGACGTGCAGGTCGCAGTAGCTTAACAAGAGGGTTTAAATGCCCCTTGGAATAGGCTTGCAGGTCGCAGTAGCTTAACAAGACGGTTTAAATGCCCCTTGGAAGAGACGTGCAGGTCGCAGTAGCTTAACAAGACGGTTTAAATGCCCCTTGGAAGAGCGGTGGAGGTCGCAGAAGCTTAACAAGACAGTTTAAATGCCCCTTGGAAGAGAGGTGCAGGTCACAGTAGCTTAATAAGACGGTTTAAATGTCCCTTGGAAGAGACGTGCAGGTCGCAGTAGCTTAACAAGACGGTTTAAATGCCCCTTGGAAAAGACGTGCAGGTCGCAGTTGCTTAACAAGACGGTTTAAAAGCCACTTGGTAGAGCGGTGGAGGTCACAGTAGCTTAACAAGACAGTTTAAATGCCCCTTGGAAAAGACGTGCAGGTCACAGTAGCTTAATAAGACAGTTTAAATGCCCCTTGGAAGAGATGTGCAGGTCGCAGTAGCTTAACAAGACGGTTTAAATGCCCCTTGGAAGAGACGTGCTGGTCGCAGTAGCTTAACAAGACGGTTTAAATCCCCCTTGGAAGAGACGTGAAGGTCGCAGTAGCTTAACAAGAGGGTTTAAATGCCCTTTGGAATGGGCTCGCAGGTCGCAGTAGCTTACCAAGACAGTTTAAATGCCCCTTGGAAGAGACGTGCAGGTCGCAGTAGCTAAACAAGATGGTTTAAATGCCAATTGGAAGAGCGGTGGAGATCACAGTAGCTTAACAAGATGGTTTAAATGCCACTTGGATAAGACATGCAGGTCGCAGCAGCGTAACAATACGGTTTAAATGCCCCTTGGTAGAGTCGTACAGGTCGCAGTGGCTTAAAAAGACGGTTTAAATGCCCCTTGGAAGAGACATGCAGGTCGCTGTAGCTTAACAAGACGGTTTAAATGCCCCTTGGGAGAGTGGTGGAGGTCGCAGTAGGTTACCAAGACAGTTTAAATACCCCTTGGAAGAGTCGTGCAGGTCGCAGCAGCTTAATAAGACGGTTTAAATGCCCCTTGGAAAAGACGTGCAGGTCGCAGTAGCTTAACAAGATGTTTTAAATGCCCCTTGGAAGAGACGTGCAGGTCGCAGTAGCTTAACAAGACGTTATAAATGCCCCTTGGAAGAGGCTTGCAGGTCGCAGTAGCTTATCAAGACGGCTTAAATGGCCCTTGGAAGAGACGTGCAGGTCGCAGTAGCTTAACAAGACGGTTTACATGCCCCTAGGAAAGGTGGTGGAGATTACAGTAGCTTAACAAGACGGTTTAAATGCCCCTTGGAAGAGACTTGCAAGTCGCAGTAGCTTAACAAGACGGTTTAAATGCCCCTTGGAAGAGACGTGCAAGTCGCAGTAGCTTAAAAAGACGGTTTAAATGCCCCTTGGAAGAGACGTGCAGGTCGCAGTAGCTTAACAAGATGGGTTAAATGCCCCTTGCAAGAGACGTGCAGGTTGCAGTTGCTTAAAAAGACGGTTTAAATGACCCTTCGTAGAGCGGTGGAGGTCGCAGTAGCTTAACAAGATGGTTTAAATGCCCCTTGGAAGAGAAGTGCAGGTCGCAGTAGCTTACCAAGACGATTTAAATGCCCCTTGGAAGAGACGTGCAGGTCGCAGTAGCTTAACAAGACTGTTTAAATGCCCCTTGGAAGAGCGGTGGAGGTCGCAGTTGCTTAACAAGACAGTTTAAATACCCTTTGGAAGAGACATGCAGGTCGCAGTAGCTTATCCAGACGGTTTAAATGCCCCTTGGTAAAGACATGCAGGCCACAGTAGCTTAACAAGACGGTTTAAATGCCCCACTGAAGAGACGAGCAGGTCGCATTAGCTTAACAAGACGGTGTAAATGCCCCTTGGAAAAGTGATGGAGGTTACAGTAGCTTAACAAGACGGATTAGATGCCCCTTGGAAGAGACGTGCAATTCGCAGTAGCTTAAAACAACGGATTAAATGCGCCTTGGAAGAGACGTGCAGGTCGCAGTAGCTTAACAAGACGGTTTAAATGCCCCTTGGAAGAGATGAGCAGGTCGCAGTAGCTTAACAAGAAGGTTTAAAGGCCCCTTGGAAGAGCGGTGGAGGTCGCAGTAGCTTAACAAGACGGTTTAAATGCCCCTTGTAAGAGACATGCGGGTCGCAGTAGCTTAACAAGACGGTTTAAATGCCCCTTGGAAGAGACGTGCTGGTCGCAGTAGCTTAACAAGACAGTTTAAATGCCCCTAGGAAAAGACATGCAGGTCACAGTAGCTTAATAAGACGATTTAAATGCCCCTTGGAAGAGACGTGCAGGTCGCAGTAGTTTAGCAAGACGGTTTAAATGCCCCTTGGAAGAGACGTGCAGGTTGCAGTAGCTTAACAAGACGGTTTAAATCCACCTTGGAAGAGACGTGCAGGTCGCAGTAGCTTAACAAGAGGGTTTAAATGCCCCTTGGAATAGGCTTTCAGGTCGCAGATGCTTACCAAGACGGTTTAAATGCCCCTTGGAAGAGACGTGCAGGTTGCAGTAGCTTAACAAGATGGTTTAAATGCCCCTTGGAAGAGCGGTGGAGGTCGCAGTAGCTTAAAAAGACGGTTTAAATGCCACTTGGAAGACACATGCAGGTCGCAGCAGCTTAACAATACGGTTTAAATGGCCCTTGGCGGAGACGTGAAGGTCGCAATGGCTTAAAAAGACGGTTTAAATGCACCTTGAAAGAGACGTGCAGGTCGCAGTAGGTTAACAAGAAGGTTTAAATGCCCCTTGGAAGGGCGGTGGAGGTCGCAGTAGCTTAACAAGACAGTTTAAATACCGCTTGGAAGAGACGTGCAGGTCGTAGAAGCTTAATAACACAGTTTAAATGTCCCTTGGACAAGACGTGCAGGTCGCAGTGGCTTAACAAGACGGTTTAAATGCCCCTTGAAAGAGACATGCAGGTCGCAGTAGCTTAACAAGACGGTTTAAATGCCACTTGGAAGAGCAGTGGAGGTCGCAGTAGCTTAACAAGACAGTTTAAATGTCCCTTGGAAGAGAAGTGCAGGTCGCATTAGCTTAATAAGACGGTTTAAATGCCCCTTGGAAGAGATGTGCAGGTCGCAGTAGCTTAACAAGACGGTTTAAATGCCCCTTGGAAGAGACGTGCAGTTCGCAGTAGCTTAACAAGACGGTTTAAATCCCCCTTGGAAGAGAAGTGCAGGTCGCAGTAGCTTAACAAGAGGGTTTAAATGCCCCTTGCAATAGGCTTGCAGGTCGCAATAGCTTACCAAGACGCTTCAAATGCCCCTTGGAAGAGACGTGCATGTCGCAGTAGCTTAACAAGAAGGTTTAAATGCCCCTTGGAAGAGCGGTGGAGGTCGCAGTAGCTTAACAAGACAGTTTAAATGCCCCTTCGAAGAGACGTGAAGGTCGCAGTAGCTTAACAAGATGGTTTAAATGCCCCTTGGAAGAGGCTTGCAGGTCACAGTAGCTTACGAAGACGATTTAAATGCCCCTTGGTAGAGAAGTGCAGGTCACAGTAGCTTAACAAGATGGTTTAAATGACCCTTGGAAGAGAGGTGGAGGTCGCAGTAGCTTAACAAGACAGATTAAATGCCCCTTGGAAGAGACATGCAGGTAACAGCACCTTAACAAGACAGTTTAAATGCCCCTTGGAAGAGACGTGCAGGTCGCAGTAGCTTAACAAGACGGTTTAAATGTCCCTTGGTAGAGACATGCTGGTCGCAGTAGCTTAACAAGACAGTTTAAATGCCCCTTGGAAGAGACGTACAGGTCACAGTAGCTTAATAAGACGATTTAAATGTCGCTTGGAAGAGACGTGCAGGTCGCAGTAGCTTAACAAGACGGTTTAACTGCCCTTTTGAAGAGACGTGCAGGTCGCAGTAGCTTAACAAGACGGTTTAAATCGCCCTTTGAAGAGACGTGCAGGTCGCAGTAGCTTAACATGAGGGATTAAAAAACCCTTGGAATAGGCTTGCAGGTCTCAGTAGCTTACCAAGACGGTTTAAATGCCCCTGGGAAGAGACGTGCAGGTCGCAGTAGCTTAACAAGATGGTTTAAATGCCCCTTGGAAGAGCGGAGGAGGTCGCAGTAGCTTAACAAGATGGTTTAAATGCCCCTTGGAAGAGACCTGCAGTACACAGCAGCTTAAAAAGACGGTTTAAATGCCCCTTGGAAGAAACGTGCTGGTCGCAGTGGCTTAACAAGACTGTTTAAATGCCCCTTGGAAGAGACATGCAGGTCGCACTAGCTTAACAAGACGGTTTAAATGCCCCTTGGAAGAGACATGCAGGTAGAAGTAGCTTAACAAGACGGTTTAAATGCCCCTTGGAAAAGTGGTGGAGGTTACAGTAGCTTAACAAGACGGTTTAAATGCCCCTTGGAAGAGACGTGCAAGTCGCAATTTTTTAAAAAAGATGTTTAAATGCGCCTTGGAAGAGACGTGCAGGTCGCAGTAGCTTAACAAGACGGTTTAAATGCCCCTTAGAAGAGACGAGCAGGTCGCAGTAGCTTAACAAGAAGGTTTAAATGCCCTTTGGAAGAGCGGTGGAGGTCGCAGTAGCTTAACAAGGTGGTTTAAATGCCCCTTGGAAGAGACGTGCAGGTCGCAGTAGCTTAACAAGATGGTTTAAATGCCCCTTGGAAGAGACGTGCAGGTCGCAGTAGCTTAACAAGATGGTTTAAATGCCCCTTGGAAGAGATGTGCAGGTCGCAGTAGCTTAACAAGAGGGTTTAAATGCCCCTTGGAATAGGCTTGCAGGTCGCAGTAGCTTTCCAAGACGGTTTAAATGCCCCTTGGAAGAGACGTGCAGGTCGCAGTAGCTTAACAAGATGGTTTATATGCCCCTTGGAAGAGACATGCAGGTAGAAGTAGCTTAACAAGACGGTTTAAATGCCCCTTGGAAAAGTGGTGGAGGTTACAGTAGCTTAACAAGACGGCTTAAATGCCCCTTGGAAGAGACGTGCAAGTCGCAATTTTTTTAAAAAGACGTTTAAATGCGCCTTGGAAGAGACGTGCAGGTCGCAGTAGCTTAACAAGACGGTTTAAATGCCCCTTGTAAGAGACGAGCAGGTCGCAGTAGCTTAACAAGATGGTTTAAATGCCCCTTGGAAGAGAGGTGCAGGTAGCAGTAGCTTAACAAGACTGTTTAAATCCGCCTTGGAAGAGATGTGCAGGTCGCAGTATCTTAACAAGACGGTTTAAATGCCCGTTGTAAGAGACGAGCAGGTCGCAGTAGCTTAACAAGAGGGTTTAAATGCCCCTTGGAATAGGCTTGCAGGTCGCAGTAGCTTTCCAAGACGGTTTAAATGCCCCTTGGAAGAGACGTGCAGTTCGCAGTAGCTTAACAAGATGGTTTAAATGCACCTTGGAAGAGCGGTGGAGGTCGCAGTAGCTTAACAAGACGGTTTAAATGCCCCTTGGAAGAAACGTGAAGGTCGCAGTAGCTTAAAAACACGATTTAAATGCGCCTTGGAAGAGACGTGCAGGACGCAGTAGCTTAACAAGACGGTTTAAATGCCCCTTGGAAAAGTGATGGAGGTTACAGTAGCTTAACAAGACGGTTTAAATGCCCTTTGGAAGAGACGTGCAGGTCGCAGTAGCTTAAAAACACGATTTAAATGCGCCTTGGAAGAGACGTGCAGGACGCAGTAGCTTAACAAGACGGTTTAAATGCCACTTGGAAGAGATTAGCAGGTCGCAGTAGCTTAACAAGAAGGTTTAAATGCCCCTTGGAAGAGCGGTGGAGGTCGCAGTAGGTTAACAAGATGGTTTAAATGCCCCTTGGAAGAGAAGTGCAGGTCGCAGTAGCTTAACAAGATGGTTTAAATGCCCCTTGGAAGAGACGTGCAGGTCGCAGTAGCTTAACAAGACTGTTTAAATCCCCCTTGGAAGAGATGTGCAGGTCGCAGTAGCTTAACAAGAAGGTTTAAATGCCCCTTGGAATAGGCTTGCAGGTCGCAGTAGCTTTCCAAGACGGTTTAAATGCCCCTTAGAAGAGACGTGCAGGTCGCAGTAGCTTAACAAGATGGTTTATATGCCCCTTGGAAGAGCGGTGCAGGTTGCAGTAGCTTAACAAGACGGTTTAAATGCCCCTTGGAAGAGATGTGAAGGTCGCATTAGCTTAACAAGACGGTTGAAATGCCCCTTGGAAAAGTGATGGAGGTTACAGTAGCTTAACAAGACGGTTTAAATGCCCCTTGGAAGTGACGTGCAGGTCGCAGTAGCTTAAAAACACGATTTAAATGCGCCTTGGAAGAGACGTGCAGGACGCAGTAGCTTAACAAGACGGTTTAAATGCCACTTGGAAAGACGAGAAGGTCGCAGTAGCTTAACAAGAAGGTTTAAATGCCCCTTGGAAGAGCGGTGGAGGTCGCAGTAGCTTAACAAGACGGTTTAAATGCCCCTTTGAAGAGTGGTGGAGGTCGCAGTAGCTTAACAAGACAGTTTAAATGCCCCTTCGAAGAGACATGCAGGTCGCATTAGCTTAACAAGACGGTTTAAATGCCCCTTGGAAGAGACGTGCAGGTCCCAGTCGCTTAACAAGACGTTTTAAATGCCCCTTGGAAAAGTGGTGGAGGTTACAGTAGCTTAACAAGACGGTTTAAATGCCCCTGGGAAAAGACGTGCAAGTCGCAGTAGCTTAAGCAGACGGTTTAAATGCCCCTTGGAAGAGACATGCAGGTCGCAGTAGCTTAACAAGACAGTTTAAATGCCTCTTGGAAGAGACATGCAGGTCGCAGTAGCTTAACAAGACGGTTTAAATGCCCCTTGGAAGAGCGGTGGAGGTCGCAGTAGCTTAACAAGACAGTTTAAATGCCCCTTGGAAGAGACGAGCAGGTCGCAGTAGCTTAACGAGGAGGTTTAAATGCCCCTTGGAAGAGACGTGCAGGTCGCATTAGCTTAAAAAGACGGTTTAAATGCCCCTTGGAAGAGACGTACAGGTCGCAGAAGCTTAACAAGATGGTTTAAATGCCCCTTGGAAGAGATGTGGAGGTCGCCGTAGCTTAACAAGACGGTTTAAATGCCCCTTGCAAGAGACGTGCAGGTTGCAGTAGCTTAACAAGACGGTTTAAATGCACCTTGGTAGAGACATGCAGGTCGCAGTAGCTTAACAAGACGGTTTAAATGCCCCTTCGAAGAGACGTGCAGGTCATAGTATCTTAACAAGACGGTTTAAATGCCCCTAGGAAAAGTGGTGGAGATTACAGTAGCTTAAGAAGACGGTTTAAATGCCCCTTGGAAGAGACGTGCAAGTCGCGGTAGCTTAACAAGACAGTTTAAATGCCCCTTGGAAGAGACGTGCATGTTGTAGTAGCTTAACAAGACGGTTTAAATGCCCCTTGGAAGAGACGTGCAAGTCGCAGTAGCTTAACAAGACGGTTTAAATGCCACTTGGAAGACACATGCAGGTTGCAGCAGCTTAACAATACGGTTTAAATGCACCTTGGGAGAGACGTGAAGGTCGCAATGGCTTTAAAAGACAGTTTAAATGTCCCTTGAAAGAGACGTGCAGGTCGCAGTAGCTTAATAAGACGGTTTAAATGCCCCTTGGAAGAGACGTGGAGGTCGCAGTAGCTTAATAAGATGGTTTAAATGCCACTTGGAAGAGCAGTGGAGGTCGCAGTAGCTTAAAAAGACAGTTTAAATGTCCCTTGGAAGAGAAGTGCTGGTCGCAGTAGCTTAATAAGACGGTTTAAATGCCCTTGGAAGAGACGTGCAGGTCGCAGTACCTTAACAAGAGGGTTTAAATGCCCCTAGGAAAAGTGGTGGAGATTACAGTAGCTTAACAAGATGGTTTAAATGCCCCTTGGAAGAGACGTGCAAGTCGCAGTAGCTTAACAAGACGGTTTAAATGCCCCTTTGAAGAGACGTGCAGGTCGCAGAAGCTTAACAAGACGGTTTAAATGCCCCTTGGAAGAGATGTGGAGGTCGCAGTAGCTTAACAAGATGGTTTAAATGCCCCTTGGAAGAGATGTGGAGGTCGCAGTAGCTTAACAAGACAGTTTAAATGCCCCTTGCAAGAGACGTGCAGGTTGCATTAGCTTAACAAGACGGTTTAAATGCCCCTTGGTAGAGACATGCAGGTCGCAGTAGCTTAACAAGACGGTTTAAATGCCCCTTCGAAGAGACGTGCAGGTCATAGTATCTTAACAAGACGGTTTAAATGCCCCTAGGAAAAGTGGTGGAGATTACAGTAGCTTAACAAGACGGTTTAAATGCCCCTTGGAAGAGACGTGCAAGTCGCAGTAGCTTAACAAGACGGTTTAAATGCCCCTTGGAAGAGACGTGCATGTTGTAGTAGCTTAACAAGACGGTTTAAATGCCCCTTGTAAGAGACGTGCAAGTCGCAGTAGCTTAACAAGACGGTTTAAATGCCACTTGGAAGACACATGCAGGTCGCAGCAGCTTAACAATACGGTTTAAATGCCCCTTGGGAGAGACGTGAAGGTCGCAATGGCTTTAAAAGACAGTTCAAATGTCCCTTGAAAGAGACGTGCAGGTCGCAGTAGCTTAACAAGACGGTTTAAATGCCCCTTGGAAGAGACGTGCAGGTCGCAGTAGCTTAATAAGACGGTTTAAATGCCACTTGGAAGAGCAGTGGAGGTCGCAGTAGCTTAAAAAGACAGTTTAAATGTCCCTTGGAAGAGAAGTGCTGGTCGCAGTAGCTTAATAAGACGGTTTAAATGCCCTTGGAAGAGACGTGCAGGTCGCAGTACCTTAACAAGAGGGTTTAAATGCCACTTGGAATAGACTTGCAGGTCGCAGTAGCTTACCAAGATGCTTTAAATGCCCCTTGGAAGAGGCTTGCAGGTCACAGTAGCTTAACAAGATGGTTTAAATGCCCCTTGGAAGAGAGGTGGAGGTCGCAGTAGCTTAACAAGACAGGTTAAATGCCCCTTGGAAGAGACATGCAGGTAGCAGCACCTTAACAAGACAGTTTAAATGCCCCTTGGAAGAGACGTGCAGGTCGCAGTAGCTTAACAAGACGGTTTAAATGTCCCTTGGTAGAGACATGCTGGTCGCAGTAGCTTAACAAGACGGTTTAAATGCCCCTTGGAAGAGACGTGCAGGTCACAGTAGCTTAATAAGAGGATTTAAATGTCGCTTGAAAGAGACGTGCAGGTCACAGTAGCTTAACAAGACGGTTTAACTGCCCTTTTGAAGAGACGTGCAGGTCGCAGTAGCTTAACAAGACGGTTTAAATCGCCCTTGGAAGAGACGTGCAGGTCGCAGTAGCTTAACATGAGGGTTTAAAAGCCCCTTGGAATAGGCTTGCAGGTATCAGTAGCTTACCAAGACGGTTTAATTGCCCTTGGAAGAGACATGCAGGTCGCAGTAGCTTAACAAGATGGTTTAAATGCTCCTTGGAAGAGCGGAGGAGGTCGCAGTAGCTTAACAAGATGGTTTAAATGCCCCTTGGAAGAGACCTGCAGTACACAGCAGCTTAAAAAGACGGTTTAAATGCCCCTTGGAAGAGCGGTGGAGGTCGCAGTAGCTTAAAAAGACGGTTTAAATGCCACTTGGAAGACACATGCAGGTCGCAGCACCTTTGCAATACGGTTTAAATGGCCCTTGGCGGAGACGTGAAGGTCGCAATGGCTTAAAAAGACGGTTTAAATGCACCTTGAAAGAGACGTGCAGGTCGCAGTAGGTTAACAAGAAGGTTTAAATGTCCCTTGGAAGGGCGGTGGAGGTCGCAGTAGCTTAACAAGACAGTTTAAATACCGCTTGGAAGAGACGTGCAGGTCGTAGTAGCTTAATAACACAGTTTAAATGTCCCTTGGACAAGACGTGCAGGTCGCAGTGGCTTAACAAGACGGTTTAAATGCCCCTTGAAAGAGACATGCAGGTCGCAGTAGCTTAACAAGACGGTTTAAATGCCACTTGGAAGAGCAGTGGAGGTCGCAGTAGCTTAACAAGACAGTTTAAATGTCCCTTGGAAGAGAAGTGCAGGTCGCATTAGTTTAATAAGACGGTTTAAATGCCCCTTGGAAGAGACGTGCAGGTCGCAGTAGCTTAACAAGACGGTTTAAATGCCCCTTGGAAGAGACGTGCAGTTCGCAGTAGCTTAACAAGACGGTTTAAATCCCCCTTGGAAGAGAAGTGCAGGTCGCAGTAGCTTAACAAGAGGGTTTAAATGCCCCTTGCAATAGGCTTGCAGGTCGCAATAGCTTACCAAGACGCTTCAAATGCCCCTTGGAAGAGACGTGCAGGTCGCAGTAGCTTAACAAGACGGTTTAAATGCCCCTTGTAAGAGACGAGCAGGTCGCAGTAGCTTAACAAGATGGTTTAAATGCCCCTTGGAAGAGAGGTGCAGGTAGCAGTAGCTTAACAAGACTGTTTAAATCCCCCTTGGAAGAGATGTGCAGGTCGCAGTATCTTAACAAGACGGTTTAAATGCCCGTTGTAAGAGACGAGCAGGTCGCAGTAGCTTAACAAGAGGGTTTAAATGCCCCTTGGAATAGGCTTGCAGGTCGCAGTAGCTTTCCAAGACGGTTTAAATGCCCCTTGGAAGAGACGTGCAGTTCGCAGTAGCTTAACAAGATGGTTTAAATGCACCTTGGAAGAGCGGTGGAGGTCGCAGTAGCTTAACAAGACGGTTTAAATGCCCCTTGGAAGAGACGTGAAGGTCGCAGTAGCTTAAAAACACGATTTAAATGCGCCTTGGAAGAGACGTGCAGGACGCAGTAGCTTAACAAGACGGTTTAAATGCCCCTTGGAAAAGTGATGGAGGTTACAGTAGCTTAACAAGACGGTTTAAATGCCCTTTGGAAGAGACGTGCAGGTCGCAGTAGCTTAAAAACACGATTTAAATGCGCCTTGGAAGAGACGTGCAGGACGCAGTAGCTTAACAAGACGGTTTAAATGCCACTTGGAAGAGATTAGCAGGTCGCAGTAGCTTAACAAGAAGGTTTAAATGCCCCTTGGAAGAGCGGTGGAGGTCGCAGAAGGTTAACAAGATGGTTTAAATGCCCCTTGGAAGAGAAGTGCAGGTCGCAGTAGCTTAACAAGATGGTTTAAATGCCCCTTGGAAGAGACGTGCAGGTCGCAGTAGCTTAACAAGACTGTTTAAATCCCCCTTGGAAGAGATGTGCAGGTCGCAGTAGCTTAACAAGAAGGTTTAAATGCCCCTTGGAATAGGCTTGCAGGTCGCAGTAGCTTTCCAAGACGGTTTAAATGCCCCTTAGAAGAGACGTGCAGGTCGCAGTAGCTTAACAAGATGGTTTATATGCCCCTTGGAAGAGCGGTGCAGGTTGCAGTAGCTTAACAAGACGGTTTAAATGCCCCTTGGAAGAGATGTGAAGGTCGCATTAGCTTAACAAGACGGTTGAAATGCCCCTTGGAAAAGTGATGGAGGTTACAGTAGCTTAACAAGACGGTTTAAATGCCCCTTGGAAGAGACGTGCAGGTCGCAGTAGCTTAAAAACACGATTTAAATGCGCCTTGGAAGAAACGTGCAGGACGCAGTAGCTTAACAAGACGGTCTAAATGCCACTTGGAAGAGACGAGCAGGTCGCAGTAGCTTAACAAAAGGTTTAAATGCCCTTTGGAAGAGCGGTGGAAGTCGCAGTAGCTTAACAAGGTGGTTTAAATGCCCCTTGGAAGAGACGTGCAGGTCGCAGTAGCTTAAGAAGATGGTTTAAATGCCCCTTGGAAGAGACGTGCAGGTCGCAGTAGCTTAACAAGACTGTTTAAATCCCCCTTGGAAGAGATGTGCAGGTCGCAGTAGCTTAACAAGAGGGTTTAAATGCCCCTTGGAATAGGCTTGCAGGTCGCAGTAGCTTTCCAAGACGGTTTAAATGCCCCTTGGAAGAGACGTGCAGGTCGCAGTAGCTTAACAAGATGGTTTATATGCCCCTTGGAAGAGCGGTGCAGGTTGCAGTAGCTTAACAAGACGGTTTAAATGCCCCTTGGAAGAGATGTGAAGGTCGCATTAGCTTAACAAGACGGTTTAAATGCCCCTTGGAAGAGTGATGGAGGTTACAGTAGCTTAACAAGACGGTTTAAATGCCCCTTGGAAGTGACGTGCAGGTCGCAGTAGCTTAAAAACACGATTTAAATGCGCCTTGGAAGAGACGTGCAGGACGCAGTAGCTTAACAAGACGGTTTAAATGCCACTTGGAAGAGACGAGAAGGTCGCAGTAGCTTAACAAGAAGGTTTAAATGCCCCTTGGAAGAGCGGTGGAGGTCGCAGTAGCTTAACAAGACGGTTTAAATGCCCCTTTGAAGAGTGGTGGAGGTCGCAGTAGCTTAACAAGACAGTTTAAATGCCCCTTCGAAGAGACATGCAGGTCGCATTAGCTTAACAAGACGGTTTAAATGCCCCTTGGAAGAGACGTGCAGGTCGCAGTCGCTTAACAAGACGTTTTAAATGCCCCTTGGAAAAGTGGTGGAGGTTACAGTAGCTTAACAAGACGGTTTAAATGCCCCTGGGAAAAGACGTGCAAGTCGCAGTAGCTTAACCAGACGGTTTAAATGCCCCTTGGAAGAGACGTGCAGGTCGCAGTAGCTTAACAAGACAGTTTAAATGCCTCTTGGAAGAGACATGCAGGTCGCAGTAGCTTAACAAGACGGTTTAAATGCCCCTTGGAAGAGCGGTGGAGGTCGCAGTAGCTTAACAAGACAGTTTAAATGCCCCTTGGAAGAGACGAGCAGGTCGCAGTAGCTTAACGAGGAGGTTTAAATGCCCCTTGGAAGAGACGTGCAGGTCGCATTAGCTTAACAAGACGGTTTAAATGCCCCTTGGAAGAGACGTACAGGTCGCAGAAGCTTAACAAGATGGTTTAAATGCCCCTTGGAAGAGATGTGGAGGTCGCCGTAGCTTAACAAGACGGTTTAAATGCCCCTTGCAAGAGACGTGCAGGTTGCAGTAGCTTAACAAGACGGTTTAAATGCACCTTGGTAGAGACATGCAGGTCGCAGTAGCTTAACAAGACGGTTTAAATGCCCCTTCGAAGAGACGTGCAGGTCATAGTATCTTAACAAGACGGTTTAAATGCCCCTAGGATAAGTGGTGGAGATTACAGTAGCTAAAGAAGACGGTTTAAATGCCCCTTGGAAGAGACGTGCAAGTCGCAGTAGCTTAACAAGACGGTTTAAATGCCCCTTGGAAGAGACGTGCATGTTGTAGTAGCTTAACAAGACGGTTTAAATGCCCCTTGGAAGAGACGTGCAAGTCGCAGTAGCTTAACAAGACGGTTTAAATGCCACTTGGAAGACACATGCAGGTCGCAGCAGCTTAACAATACGGTTTAAATGCCCCTTGGGAGAGACGTGAAGGTCGCAATGGCTTTAAAAGACAGTTTAAATGTCCCTTGAAAGAGACGTGCAGGTCGCAGTAGCTTAACAAGACGGTTTAAATGCCCCTTGGAAGAGACGTGCAGGTCGCAGTAGCTTAATAAGACGGTTTAAATGCCACTTGGAAGAGCAGTGGAGGTCGCAGTAGCTTAAAAAGACAGTTTAAATGTCCCTTGGAAGAGAAGTGCTGGTCGCAGTAGCTTAATAAGACGGTTTAAATGCCCTTGAAAGAGACGTGCAGGTCGCAGTACCTTAACAAGAGGGTTTAAATGCCCCTAGGAAAAGTGGTGGAGATTACAGTAGCTTAACAAGATGGTTTAAATGCCCCTTGGAAGAGACGTGCAAGTCGCAGTAGCTTAACAAGACGGTTTAAATGCCCCTGTGAAGAGACGTGCAGGTCGCAGAAGCTTAACAAGACGGTTTAAATGCCCCTTGGAAGAGATGTGGAGGTCGCAGTAGCTTAAAAAGATGGTTTAAATGCCCCTTGGAAGAGATGTGGAGGTCGCAGTAGCTTAACAAGACAGTTTAAATGCCCCTTGCAAGAGACGTGCAGGTTGCATTAGCTTAACAAGACGGTTTAAATGCCCCTTGGTAGAGACATGCAGGTCGCAGTAGCTTAACAAGACGGTTTAAATGCCCCTTCGAAGAGACGTGCAGGTCATAGTATCTTAACAAGACGGTTTAAATGCCCCTAGGAAAAGTGGTGGAGATTACAGTAGCTTAACAAGACGGTTTAAATGCCCCTTGGAAGAGACGTGCAAGTCGCAGTAGCTTAACAAGACGGTTTAAATGCCCCTTGGAAGAGATGTGCATGTTGTAGTAGCTTAACAAGACGGTTTAAATGCCCCTTGGAAGAGACGTGCAAGTCGCAGTAGCTTAACAAGACGGTTTAAATGCCACTTGGAAGACACATGCAGGTCGCAGCAGCTTAACAATACGGTTTAAATGCCCCTTGGGAGAGACGTGAAGGTCGCAATGGCTTTAAAAGACAGTTTAAATGTCCCTTGAAAGAGACGTGCAGGTCGCAGTAGCTTAACAAGACGGTTTAAATGCCCCTTGGAAGAGACGTGCAGGTCGCAGTAGCTTAATAAGACGGTTTAAATGCCACTTGGAAGAGCAGTGGAGGTCGCAGTAGCTTAAAAAGACAGTTTAAATGTCCCTTGGAAGAGAAGTGCTGGTCGCAGTAGCTTAATAAGACGGTTTAAATGCCCTTGGAAGAGACGTGCAGGTCGCAGTACCTTAACAAGAGGGTTTAAATGCCACTTGGAATAGACTTGCAGGTCGCAGTAGCTTACCAAGATGCTTTAAATGCCCCTTGGAAGAGGCTTGCAGGTCACAGTAGCTTAACAAGATGGTTTAAATGCCCCTTGGAAGAGAGGTGGAGGTCGCAGTAGCTTAACAAGACAGGTTAAATGCCCCTTGGAAGAGACATGCAGGTAGCAGCACCTTAACAAGACAGTTTAAATGCCCCTTGGAAGAGACGTGCAGGTCGCAGTAGCTTAACAAGACGGTTTAAATGTCCCTTGGTAGAGACATGCTGGTCGCAGTAGCTTAATAAGAGGATTTAAATGTCGCTTGAAAGAGACGTGCAGGTCACAGTAGCTTAACAAGACGGTTTAACTGCCCTTTTGAAGAGACGTGCAGGTCGCAGTAGCTTAACAAGACGGTTTAAATCGCCCTTGGAAGAGACGTGCAGGTCGCAGTAGCTTAACATGAGGGTTTAAAAGCCCTTTGGAATAGGCTTGCAGGTATCAGTAGCTTACCAAGACGGTTTAATTGCCCTTGGAAGAGACATGCAGGTCGCAGTAGCTTAACAAGATGGTTTAAATGCTCCTTGGAAGAGCGGAGGAGGTCGCAGTAGCTTAACAAGATGGTTTAAATGCCCCTTGGAAGAGACCTGCAGTACACAGCAGCTTAAAAAGACGGTTTAAATGCCCCTTGGAAGAGCGGTGGAGGTCGCAGTAGCTTAAAAAGACGGTTTAAATGCCACTTGGAAGACACATGCAGGTCGCAGCAGCTTTACAATACGGTTTAAATGGCCCTTGGCGGAGACGTGAAGGTCGCAATGGCTTAAAAAGACGGTTTAAATGCACCTTGAAAGAGACGTGCAGGTCGCAGTAGGTTAACAAGAAGGTTTAAATGTCCCTTGGAAGGGCGGTGGAGGTCGCAGTAGCTTAACAAGACAGTTTAAATACCGCTTGGAAGAGACGTGCAGGTCGTAGTAGCTTAATAACACAGTTTAAATGTCCCTTGGACAAGACGTGCAGGTCGCAGTGGCTTAACAAGACGGTTTAAATGCCCCTTGAAAGAGACATGCAGGTCGCAGTAGCTTAACAAGACGGTTTAAATGCCACTTGGAAGAGCAGTGGAGGTCGCAGTAGCTTAACAAGACAGTTTAAATGTCCCTTGGAAGAGAAGTGCAGGTCGCATTAGCTTAATAAGACGGTTTAAATGCCCCTTGGAAGAGACGTGCAGGTCGCAGTAGCTTAACAAGACTGTTTAAATGCCCCTTGGAAGAGACGTGCAGTTCGCAGTAGCTTAACAAGACGGTTTAAATCCCCCTTGGAAGAGAAGTGCAGGTCGCAGTAGGTTAACAAGAGGGTTTAAATGCCCCTTGCAATAGGCTTGCAGGTCGCAATAGCTTACCAAGACGCTTCAAATGCCCCTTGGAAGAGACGTGCAGGTCGCAGTAGCTTAACAAGAAGGTTTAAATGCCCCTTGAAAGAGCGGTGGAGGTTGCAGTAGCTTAACAAGACAGTTTAAATGCCCATTCGAAGAGACGTGAAGGTCGCAGTAGCTTAACAAGACGGTTTAAATGCCCCTTGGAAGAGGCTTGCAGGTCCCAGTAGCTTACCAAGACGATTTAAATGCCCCTTGGTAGAGAAGTGCAGGTCACAGTAGCTTAACAAGATGGTTTAAATGCCCCTTGGAAGAGAGGTGGAGGTCGCAGTAGCTTAACAAGACAGGTTAAATGCCCCTTGGAAGAGACATGCAGGTATCAGCACCTTAACAAGACAGTTTAAATGCCCCTTGGAAGAGACGTGCAGGTCGCAGTAGCTTAACAAGACGGTTTAAATGTCCCTTGGTAGAGACATGCTGGTCGCAGTAACTTAACAAGACAGTTTAAATGCCCCTTGGAAGAGACGTGCAGGTCACAGTAGCTTAATAAGACGATTTAAATGTCGCTTGGAAGAGACGTGCAGGTCGCAGTAGCTTAACAAGACGGTTTAACTGCCCTTTTGAAGAGACGTGCAGGTCGCAGTAGCTTAACAAGACGGTTTAAATCGCCCTTTGAAGAGACGTGCAGGTCGCAGTAACTTAACATGAGGGTTTAAAAAACCCTTGGAATAGGCTTGCAGGTCTCAGTAGCTTACCAAGACGGTTTAAATGCCCCTTGGAAGAGACGTGCAGGTCGCAGTAGCTTAACAAGATGGTTTAAATGCCCCTTGGAAGAGCGGAGGAGGTCGCAGTAGCTTAACAAGATGGTTTAAATGCCCCTTGGAAGAGACCTGCAGTACACAGCAGCTTAAAAAGACGGTTTAAATGCCCCTTGGAAGAAACGTGCTGGTCGCAGTGGCTTAACAAGACTGTTTAAATGCCCCTTGGAAGAGACATGCAGGTCGCACTAGCTTAACAAGACGGTTTAAATGCCCCTTGGAAGAGACATGCAGGTAGAAGTAGCTTAACAAGACGGTTTAAATGCCCCTTGGAAGAGTGGTGGAGGTTACAGTAGCTTAACAATACGGTTTAAATGCCCCTTGAAAGAGACGTGCAAGTCGCAATTTTTTAAAAAAGACGTTTAAATGCGCCTTGGAAGAGACGTGCAGGTCGCAGTAGCTTAATAAGACGGTTTAAATGCCCCTTGTAAGAGACGAGCAGGTCGCAGTAGCTTAACAAGATGGTTTAAATGCCCCTTGGAAGAGAGCTGCAGGTAGCAGTAGCTTAACAAGACTGTTTAAATCCCCCTTGGAAGAGATGTGCAGGTCGCAGTATCTTAACAAGACGGTTTAAATGCCCGTTGTAAGAGACGAGCAGGTCGCAGTAGCTTAACAAGAGGGTTTAAATTCCCCTTGGAATAGGCTTGCAGGTCGCAGTAGCTTTCCAAGACGGTTTAAATGCCCCTTGGAAGAGACGTGCAGTTCGCAGTAGCTTAACAAGATGGTTTAAATGCCCCTTGGAAGAGCGGTGGAGGTCGCAGTAGCTTAAGAAGACGGTTTAAATGCCACTTGGAAGAGACGTGAAGGTCGCATTAGCTTAACAAGACGGTTTAAATGCCCCTTGGAAAAGTGATGGAGGTTACAGTAGCTTAACAAGACGGTTTAAATGCCCCTTGGAAGAGACGTGCAGGTCGCAGTAGCTTAAAAACACGATTTAAATGCGCCTTGGAAGAGACGTGCAGGACGCAGTAGCTTAACAAGACGGTTTAAATGCCACTTGGAAGAGACGAGAAGGTCGCAGTAGCTTAACAAGAAGGTTTAAATGCCCCTTGGAAGAGCGGTGGAGGTCGCAGTAGCTTAACAAGACGGTTTAAATGCCAATTTGAAGAGTGGTGGAGGGGGCAGTAGCTTAACAAGACAGTTTAAATGCCCCTTCGAAGAGACATGCAGGTCGCAGTAGCTTAACAAGACGGTTTAAATGCCCCTTGGAAGAGACGTGCAGGTCGCAGTCGCTTAACAAGACGTTTTAAATGCCCCTTGGAAAAGTGGTGGAGGTTACAGTAGCTTAACAAGACGGTTTAAATGCCCCTGGGAAAAGACGTGCAAGTCGCAGTAGCTTAACCAGACGGTTTAAATGCCCCTTGGAAGAGACGTGCAGGTCGCAGTAGCTTAAGAAGACAGTTTAAATGCCTCTTGGAAGAGACATGCAGGTCGCAGTAGCTTAACAAGACGGTTTAAATGCCCCTTGGAAGAGCGGTGGAGGTCGCAGTAGCTTAACAAGACGGTTTAAATGCCCCTTGGAAGAGACGAGCAGGTCGCAGTAGCTTAACGAGGAGGTTTAAATGCCCCTTGGAAGAGACGTGCAGGTCGCATTAGCTTAACAAGACGGTTTAAATGCCCCTTGGAAGAGACGTGCAGGTCGCAGAAGCTTAACAAGATGGTTTAAATGCCCCTTGCAAGAGACGTGCAGGTTGCAGTAGCTTAACAAGACGGTTTAAATGCACCTTGGTAGAGACATGCAGGTCGCAGTAGCTTAACAAGACGGTTTAAATGCCCCTTGGAAGAGACGTGCAGGTCGCAGTAGCTTAACAAGACGGTTTAAATGCCCCTAGGAAAAGTGGTGGAGATTACAGTAGCTTAACAAGACGGTTTAAATGCCCCTTGGAAGAGACGTGCAAGTCGCAGTAGCTTAACAAGACGGTTTAAATGCCCCTTTGAAGAGACGTGCAGGTCGCAGAAGCTTAACAAGACGGTTTAAATGCCCCTTGGAAGAGATGTGGAGGTCGCAGTAGCTTAACAAGATGGTTTAAATGCCCCTTGGAAGAGATGTGGAGGTCGCAGTAGCTTAACAAGACAGTTTAAATGCCCCTTGCAAGAGACGTGCAGGTTGCAGTAGCTTAACAAGACGGTTTAAATGCCCCTTGGTAGAGACATGCAGGTCGCAGTAGCTTAACAAGACGGTTTAAATGCCCCTTCGAAGAGACGTGCAGGTCATAGTATCTTAACAAGACGGTTTAAATGCCCCTAGGAAAAGTGGTGGAGATTACAGTAGCTTAACAACACGGTTTAAATGCCCCTTGGAAGAGACGTGCAAGTCGCAGTAGCTTAACAAGACGGTTTAAATGCCCCTTGGAAGAGACGTGCATGTTGTAGTAGCTTAACAAGACGGTTTAAATGCCCCTTGTAAGAGACGTGCAAGTCGCAGTAGCTTAACAAGACGGTTTAAATGCCACTTGGAAGACACATGCAGGTCGCAGCAGCTTAACAATACGGTTTAAATGCCCCTTGGGAGAGACGTGAAGGTCGCAATGGCTTTAAAAGACAGTTTAAATGTCCCTTGAAAGAGACGTGCAGGTCGCAGTAGCTTAACAAGACGGTTTAAATGCCCCTTGGAAGAGACGTGCAGGTCGCAGTAGCTTAATAAGACGGTTTAAATGCCACTTGGAACAGCAGTGGAGGTCGCAGTAGCTTAAAAAGACAGTTTAAATGTCCATTGGAAGAGAAGTGCTGGTCGCAGTAGCTTAATAAGACGGTTTAAATGCCCTTGGAAGAGACGTGCAGGTCGCAGTACCTTAACAAGAGGGTTTAAATGCCACTTGGAATAGGCTTGCAGGTCGCAGTAGCTTACCAAGATGCTTTAAATGCCCCTTGGAAGAGGCTCGCAGGTCACAGTAGCTTAACAAGATGGTTTACATGCCCCTTGGAAGAGAGGTGGAGGTCGCAGTAGCTTAACAAGACAGGTTAAATGCCCCTTGGAAGAGACATGCAGGTAGCAGCACCTTAACAAGACAGTTTAAATGCCCCTTGGAAGAGACGTGCAGGTCGCAGTAGCTTAACAAGACGGTTTAAATGTAACTTGGTAGAGACATGCTGGTCGCAGTAGCTTAACAAGACAGTTTAAATGCCCCTTGGAAGAGACGTGCAGGTCACAGTAGCTTAATAAGAGGATTTAAATGTCGCTTGAAAGAGACGTGCAGGTCGCAGTAGCTTAACAAGACGGTTTAACTGCCCTTTTGAAGAGACGTGCAGGTCGCAGTAGCTTAACAAGACGGTTTAAATCGCCCTTGGAAGAGACGTGCAGGTCGCAGTAGCTTAACATGAGGGTTTAAAGGCCCCTTGGAATAGGCTTGCAGGTCTCAGTAGCTTACCAAGACGGTTTAATTGCCCTTGGAAGAGACATGCAGGTCGCAGTAGCTTAACAAGATGGTTTAAATGCCCCTTGGAAGAGCGGAGGAGGTCGCAGTAGCTTAACAAGATGGTTTAAATGCCCCTTGGAAGAGAACTGCAGTACACAGCAGCTTAAAAAGACGGTTTAAATGCCCCTTGGAAGAAACGTGCTGGTCGCAGTGGCTTAACAAGACTGTTTAAATGCCCCTTGGAAGAGACATGCAGGTCGCACTAGCTTAACAAGACGGTTTAAATGCCCCTTGGATGAGACATGCAGGTAGAAGTAGCTTAACAAGACGGTTTAAATGTCCCTTGGAAAAGTGGTGGAGGTTACAGTAGCTTAACAAGACGGTTTAAATGCCCCTTGGAAGAGACGTGCAAGTCGCAATTTTTTAAAAAAGACGTTTAAATGCGCCTTGGAAGAGACGTGCAGGTCGCAGTAGCTTAACAAGACGGTTTAAATGCCCCCTGTAAGAGACGAGCAGGTCGCAGTAGCTTAACAAGATGGTTTAAATGCCCCTTGGAAGAGACGTGCAGGTCGCAGTAGCTTAACAAGACTGTTTAAATCCCCCTTGAGTAGCTTAACAAGACGGTTTAAATGCCCCTTGGAAGAGACGTGCAGGTCGCAGTAGCTTAACAAGATGGTTTATATGCCCCTTGGAAGAGCGGTGCAGGTTGCAGTAGCTTAACAAGACGATTTAAATGCCCCTTGGAAGAGATGTGAAGGTCGCAGTAGCTTAACAAGATGGTTTAAATGCCCCTTGGAAGAGATGTGGAGGTCGCCGTAGCTTAACAAGACGGTTTAAATGCCCCTTGCAAGAGACGTGCAGGTTGCAGTAGCTTAACAAGATGGTTTAAATGCCCCTTGGTAGAGACATGCAGGTCGCAGTATCCTAACAAGACGGTTTAAATGCCCCTTGGGAGAGACGTGAAGGTCACAATGGCTTTAAAAGACAGTTTAAATGTCCCTTGAAAGAGACGTGCAGGTCGCAGTAGCTTAACAAGACGGTTTAAATGCCACTTGGAAGACACATGCAGGTCGCAGCAGCTTAACAATACGGTTTAAATGCCCCTTGGGAGAGACGTGAAGGTCACAATGGCTTTAAAAGACAGTTTAAATGTCCCTTGAAAGAGACGTGCAGGTCGCAGTAGCTTAACAAGACGGTTTAAATGCCCCTTGGAAGAGACGTGCAGGTCGCATTAGCTTAACAAGACGGTTTAAATGCCCCTTGGAAGAGACGTGCAGGTCGCAGAAGCTTAACAAGATGGTTTAAATGCCCCTTGGAAGAGATGTGGAGGTGGCCGTAGCTTAACAATACGGTTTAAATGCCCCTTGCAAGAGTCGTGCAGGTTGCAGTAGCTTAACAAGATGGTTTAAATGCCCCTTGGTAGAGACATGCAGGTCGCAGTTGCTTAACAAGACGGTTTAAATGCCCCTTGGAAGAGACGTGCAGGTCGCAGTAGCTTAACAAGACGGTTTAAATGCCCCTAGGAAAAGTGGTGGAGATTACAGTAGCTTAACAAGACGGTTTAAATGCCCCTTGGAAGAGACGTGCAAGTCGCAGTAGCTTAACAAGATGGTTTAAATGCCCCATTGAAGAGACGTGCAGGTCGCAGAAGCATTACAAGATGGTTTAAATGCCCCTTGGAAGAGATGTGGAGGTCGCAGTAGCTTAACAAGACGGTTTAAATACCCCTTGGAAAAGACGTGCAGGTCGCAGTAGCTTAAGAAGACGGTTTAAATGCCCCTTGGAAGAGCGGTGGTGGTCGCAGTAGCTTAACAAGACAGTTTAAATGCTCCTTGAAAGAGACGTGCAGGTCGCAGTAGCTTAGCAAGATGGTTAGAGTGCCCCTTGGAAGTGCGGTGGCGGTAGCAGTAGCTTAACAAGACAGTTTAAATGCCCATTTGAAGAGACGTGCAGGTCGCAGTAGCTTAACAAGACGGTTTAAATGCCCCTTGAAAGAGCGGTGGAGGTCGCAGTAGCTTAACAAGACTGTTTAAATGCCCCTTGGAAGAGACGTGCAGGTCGCAGTAGCTTAACAAGAAGGTTTAAATGCCCCTTGGAAGAGATGTGCAGGTTTCAGTAACTTAACAAGACGGTTTAAATGCACCTTGGAAGAGACGTGGAGTTCGCAATAGCTTAACAAGACGGTTTAAATGCCCCTTGGAAGAGACATGCAGGTTGCAGTTAGAGATGAGCGTTGTTCTACTCGAACTTTTCGCCAATCTCAAATTCGAGCTGTTTTGGGCGGTGTTCGAGCCGTTCGGCGAACACGAACAATTTGAGAAAAATTCGGCTGTTCGAGGTTATGTTCGATAACTGTTCATGCACCAAAATCATAACTGGATTTTTTCTCAGTAATGATGAAAATTAATGTTAATACGCAGTTTGAGTGTACAGCGGGGTGGGGGGAGGGGCAGGGGATGGATCTCTGCAGGAACAATGAAGATCTCCATTTTTTTTTCTCTTTCCCGCATTTGCAGTGGGGAGGTGCAATCTGTCAGCCTATCAGCAGCGCACACACGGAGCGAAGTGCTTTTTTTCACACAAGCAAGGGCATGTGTCATTGGCAGTGTATGTCACATGTCCTTGCCCTATAAGACCAAGCCATTTTCCCCGTCGCCACCAATTTCTCACTGCTGCAGCTGCGTGTTAGACGGCACCGCTGTTGCTGTGTGCGCTATACCTTGTTAATTTCAAGCCAATTTTCGCACAAATCTACAGATAGCTTGGGAGTAGGGAATAGTTGTGATTGCAGTCCTTTTAAGGACTAGGTTACAGCATTTCCTACGACTTTTATCAGGGAGGTCTGTGCTCTTAAATAGATAGATTGTGGGAGTAAAGACTAATTGTAATTGGAGTCCTTTTCAGGACTAGGCTACATCAGTTCCTATCAGTTTTTGCCAGGCAGGTCTGTGCCAGTGCTGTGCAAGTTTTTTTCACAGCATTTGGCTGAATCTAGCAAAGCTAATCCTTTTTGGCCTATTGCAGAGTGTGTTAGTCAGTGGAGTAGCCTATCTGTGTTGCAAGATATACCACCTGTGTATAGAATACCAATTTTTTTACTGCACCTAGTGAAGTAAAATCTTTTGGGCATAGCATCATTCTATTAGTCCATCTATACTGACCTCCATCAGGTTGCAAATTGAATATAATTTTTTTCTGCATCTAGCTCTGAAAAAATATTGGGCTTCTAGCTGTGTGTGGGACTTGTTCTATTAATCCATCTATACTGACCTCCATCAGGTTGCAAACTGAATATATTTTTTTCTGCATCTACCTCTGAAAAAATATTGGGCTTCTAGCTGTGTGTGGGACTTGTTCTATTAATCCATCTATACAGACCTCCATCAGGTTGCAAACTGAATATATTTTTTTCTGCATCTACCTCTGAAAAAATATTGGGCTTCTAGCTGTGTGTGGGACTTGTTCTATTAATCCATCTATACAGACCTCCATCAGGTTGCAAACTGAATATAATTTTTTTCTGCATCTACCTCTGAAAAAATATTTGGGCTTCTAGCTGTGTGTGGGACTTGTTCTATTAGTCCATCTATACTGACCTCCATCAGGTTGCAAACTGAATATAATATTTTTCTGCATCTAGCTCTGAAAAAATGTTTGGCCTTCTAGCAGTGTGTGGGACTTGTTCTATTAGTCCATCTATACTGACCTCCATCAGGTTGCAAACTGAATATATTTTTTTCTGCATCTACCTCTGAAAAAATATTGGGCTTCTAGCTGTGTGTGGGACTTGTTCTATTAATCCATCTATACAGACCTCCATCAGGTTGCAAACTGAATATATTTTTTCTGCATCTACCTCTGAAAAAATATTGGGCTTCTAGCTGTGTGTGGGACTTGTTCTATTAATCCATCTATACAGACCTCCATCAGGTTGCAAACTGAATATAATTTTTGTCTGCATCTACCTCTGAAAAAATATTTGGCCTTCTAGCAGTGTGTGGGACTTGTTCTATTAGTCATCTATACTGACCTCCATCAGGTTGCAAATTCAAAATAATTTTTTGTCTGCATCTACCTCTGAAAAAATATTTGGCCTTCTAGCAGTGTGTGGGACTTGTTCTATTAGTCCATCTATACTGACCTCCATCAGGTTGCAAACTGAATATAATTTTTTTCTGCATCTAACTCTGAAAAAATATTTGGCCTTCTAGCAGTGTGTGGGTCTCATTGTATTAGGCCATCTATACCAAGCTCCACCAGCTTTTCAATTAATAATAATTTTTCGCTGCATCTAGCCCTGAAAGTAATTTTTCTTCCCAATAGTGGTAGCAATAGAAATATGGGGCGCGCTCCTGGCTTACAAAAATATACGCTTCATAACAAAAAACACCAGCTTAGCGCACTGCATTAATAAGATGGCATCATCGTCTCTCCCAGTGCTAGGCCTACTACCCAGGCTAGCATTCCTGTGCTTAAAACTCAATGTATGGGTCCGCGCTAGCCACTATGCTGAGGGGTCTAAAGCTGCTGCTAACGCTTTATAACAATTCAATTGGCAGATTTTCACAGAGCTCTTCCACAATGCCCACCCATCGGGACAACAGTTGCCCACCTTCCCTATGGGATCTAATGGCGAATAGTTGATGCCATTAATCAGAGCGTCAGTTGCCCCGTCGACGTGGCAAGCATACGGTAAGGCATGGGAAGAGTGGACACGACTAGTAGCAGGCAGACGGGTTGACCAATGTGAACAAGCCAGATCACAAGTCACCATAGAATTTCTCCACCAGCTAATGATGAGGGGCATATCAGGGGCGTCAGCGCAGCGGTGTCTGACCGGAGTAGCATTTCACTTCCAACTACTGAATTGGGGAGATGTGACAAAGATTCATCATCAGACAATCCATAAAAGGGTGGAAAAGGGGTCAGCCAAGTCAGGAGTGTAGACGTCCCGTCCCGTGTCACTAAAACTGATTTCTCACATCATATCCCTAACACCATTAACATGACACTCACAATTTGAAGCAACAATACTGTCTACTGCATTTGTGATCGCCTACTTCGAGGCGCTATGCATAAGCGAATTAGTCCCTCAATCCAAAATTAGCACCAGTGGAGGCTTATTACACCAGGACGTAGTCATAGGCAATAATGCAATACGTCTACGCATACACAAATCGAAAATGGTTCCAGCGGGCAGGGGCACTTGGGTACTTCTACAACCCACAAACGGTACACTGAGTCGGGTAACAATAGTAAAACCATATCTAACCATCAGATCACAAAGTAATTTGTTCCTATCACACATTGATGGGACGCCATTATCAAGATACCAGTTCCAAGCTATATTTAATAAATGCATAACATCGGCAGGGAACCACCCCAAAGATTACGGGACACACTCATTCCGCATAGGCGCGGCCACAGAAGCAGCAAGAGCAGGACTGTCAGAAACGGAAGTTCAGAGGATAGAGAGATGGTGATCCACGTGTTTGGCAAGATACATAAGACCGGACTTGTTATCCTAATGTGGTTTGTTTCTTTTACAGGTGACGCTAAGCCAACAGTGTGGGTGATAGGCCACTCGTATATATATTGGGCAGATTAAAGGGCGAAAGTCCGCCCAGGCGGGAGGAAATTAGAGTTTCATAACACATATTTCAACTGGAGAGGTATTAGAGGCCTGCTATGGCCACAGGTACTAATGGAGGTAATCAAGGTAGGGAGAGAGGCAAGATGTCTGGTCATCTTAGTTATACAGGCCGGGGGAAACAACCTAGGTCATCACAAGAGCGCATAACTAATGGCAATAATGAAACTAGACACTGAGCGCTTCAGAGAATTTTTCACAAAACTAGCTATAGTATGGTCAGAGATTGTGCCGATAGCGGTATGGCAAGGTGCGCGAGACATCACGGCCATCGAACGGACAAGGCGGGTAATAAATATTCGGATGGCAAAATTTAGAAGAGACAGAGGCGGTGTAGTGGTACGACACCGACAACTGGAAGGAGATAAAGCAGGCCTCATACGGCCCGACGGTGTTCACTTAATGGATATTGGACTGGACATATTCCTGTCAGGACTCCAGGACGGAGTGGAACAAGCGTTAAGAGTGATGGGTGGGGGTCAGAGTCCTGCATACGAGTACGCAGGATCCTCCGTGGCCTGGAAATAGAAAGGACATGTTGGAGAGTTACACTTGTTGGCCAAGTTGCCGGAGTGGAGACCCAGGGCATGCTGCAACAAGCTGAATTATTTTAGAAATAAAATGTCTTTCTAATGGAATGAGTATAAAGAGTTAATAAAGCTGTGACCGATCCTCACCCATCCAGTTGTAAGAGTTATATTATTGTATTGTCAAGGAAAGGGGGGCGGTAGGGGGGCTGAGCGTCTGGGTTTGGTTGGGGGTCCCCACAGTCTGCCTAGGCTAGATGCATTTAAAAATTCTTATTAGATACACAGGCGGTGCAGCTTGCTTCGCAGCTGGGCTACTACGCCCAAAGTATTGCCTAGGCTAGATGCAGTTAAAAATTCTACGCTGACTAGCAGACACTGAAGATTTGGAGCAGTCCTCTGAGTAAACAGCTCTTCAGACTCAATCATCTGTGTTACCCCAAGCCATAGTGTATGTAGTTTCTTACAGTTAAAAGGGGGGGGGGGCGACCCAACCCACCTGGAATTGACGATGCCAATGTCACGTAAGACACAGCAAGGGGACTCCAAAAAGAGTTTCCATTTTTTCCCAAAATTGTGGCACAGACACCACTTAACCCTAGAACGCATACCTGGGGCCTCGCAGTCCCGCCCTGTTGATTGTTTTCTATTTTCTGCAAGATTAGTTAGAATTTTGAAACTCTAGGTATTCTTCATGTATATAGTTGTTTGTCATTTGAGTTTGAGTTATTCAATGTTATTTGCACACGGGCCTAAAAGGCCCCAGGTATATGAAAGTGTAGATTTTTATGGTCATGCGTTCTAGGGTTAAGTGGCATCAATTGCCCCACAGTTGCTTAAAACGGTTGGTGAGGTGATATTACCAAATCCTCAAGCTTTTAGCCTCCCAAGGATAACACAGGATTAGAAAAGTCCTTGCGAATCCATGATTTGTTCATCTTTATGAACGTGAGTCTGTCTACATTCTCAGTGGACAGCCGCGTGCGCTTATCTGTCAGCACACCATCAGCAGCGCTGAACACACGTTCAGAGAGAACACTGGCTGCAGGGCATGACAAGATCTCCAAGGCGTGAGTGGCGAGCTCCGGCCATTTTTCCAGATTGGAATACCAAAATGAGCAAGGGTCCAGTGACACAGTCATGGCTTCGATGTTCACTTGGAGATACTCCTGCACCATCCTCTCTAGGCATTGACTATGTGTCAGACTTCTTGTCTCCTGTGGCCTTGCAAAGGATGGTCTAAAAAAGTGGTGAAACGATTTCACAAAATTGCTGTTACGAGCAGATACTGTGTTACTGTTACGGTTTGAGTGATGAAGACTCGACAGTCCCGCGGTTGGCAAGTTAGAACTGTGAGATTCACTTCGTGCACCACTGGTGTTTTGTGGAAAAGCACATGTAAGATTCTGCAACAGCGTCTGCAGATACTCCTGCATGCGTCAATCCCTTTTTATGGCAGGAATTATTTCGGCAAATTTACTTTTGTACCGGGGATCTAAGAGTGTGGCAACCCAGTAGTCGAGATTACTTCGAATTCTGCAATCTGAGGGTCATGTTGCAGGTAGTGCAGCAAGAAGGCACTCATGTGTCTTGCGCATCCAGGAGGACCAAGTCCTTGTTGTGTTGGTAGCGAGGTAAGAATCATGCTTCTTTCCTCTGCCCTCTCCCCCCAACCTCGCACAACAGAAATGTGATCAAGGTCTCCCTCATCTGATGAGTCTTCCATGCCCATCGCCAGTTCATCCTCCACTTCTTCCTCGGCTCCTGCACCTTCCTCAACAGTTTGGCTGCTACCATGCGCCCTGTTTAATCCCTCTCCCCCACCCTCCCATGCCTGCCTCCTTGGTGCTGCCAACCGTCTGGACCTTGGAGATGTTATCCCTTCCGCATACGACTCCTCCTCTACTTCCTCCACCTCCTCTTGTCCGACCACCTGACTCTGAATTCTGTTTAATGTGTGCTCCAGCATGTAAATCACCGGAATAGTTATGCTGATAATGGCATCGTCGTCAGCACTAAACATCTTCGTCGCCATTTCAAAACTGTGCAGAAAGGTGTGTGGCGCCCCTGAGGGTGCAGTCACCACAGAGTTACTGCATCTCACCCAGAGGTGTGGTATCTCACCCTCAGGTAAGGAAGGCGTATGGCTCGGGACCCTACCACCTGCATCCAACACATACCCGCAGTGGGGTTAGGGCGAGATTGCTCCTAAGAGAGAGCACAGTCCCAGGTCCCTAGCTGGTGGGAGGATCCTATGTAGTGGGTGCTTAGGGGAGCAGCTTAGGGGAGCACATGACAGGGAGAGTATAAATAGGAAGCCATCTTAGAAAGAGCAAGCCAGTCAGAGGAGGAAAAGTGACAGGAGCAGAGGCTCGGCATGAGCTCTGCTCCGGAGGCGGGCCTAGCCTGGGAGGCCCAGGACTGAAGGAGAGAAGAGAGGAGTGGGAGCAGGAAGGCTCCAGGAACCGAAGGGACCCTAGGGCTACAGGCCGTGCAGAAGGCCACCTGTACTCCCGCTGCTACCAGGAGGTAGAGGGGTCAGGGCAGATAAGGGGAACCGGTCCCTCAACTAGAGGAGAAACAGCAAGGCTCAACTAGAAACCGGAGGCTGCAGCATTTCATGTACTGCAGGCAAAAGTCCACACCAGTCTCACTAAGAAGGTAGCCACATAGGACCCAGGGGACGGAACACAAGTCGCCCGCCAAGGCCCGAGGATACCGGATAGAAGTGTCACTGGGTGTGAGGTGCAGGGAGAAGGCCAGAGAAAGGACACACAGAAGGGGGTCCTGCTAAGTACTCCGGAGCTATCTGGGGGTGGACTGAGCCCCTCACTGAGTACGCACAGCACGACGGGTGAGATAGCTCTGGTACCTGTAATCTGGACTGCAACAACTGTGAGTAAAGATCTTGGGACTGCATCACACGGACTCTGTGTTCATTACTGACTCCCTGCACTACAACCACCATCATCCACCCACACTGCCCTGAAGCTACACTCTTCCTGTGGTGAGTAATAATACCATTGCAGCAAAACCACCAGCTTCAGAGGACTGTTCCGCAGCGGCGGCCCCTTTGGCCGCACTCCACAGGTGGCGTAGTCGGACATTATAAAATCCATATATACAAATTACCGTTGGATTGACCGCCCTGGGTCACGGACCGGGTCACCGCCACAGTGACTACAACCCCCAGCGTCTACCGGCCCGGCTCCGGGTACCCCACGGCCCAGGGGGCGCGTCAACTTCATAGGTCCCTGATCTGAGACCACTCCTGCTGTGTGATTTGCCCCACCTCTGGATCTCGTTGGCCCAGGCTATATGTCAGAAACTATTGCACCAGGGCTTGTCGGTGCTGCCACAGTCGCTGCAACATGTGCAGAGTTGAATTCCACCGTGTCGGCACATCGCATTTCAGCCGGTGAACTGGCAGGCCCAACGACTTCTGTAGAGATGTAAGTCGTTGAGCTGCGGGATGCGAACGGCGGAACTGAGCACACAGCGACTGTGCCCTCTGCAGAAGGCCATCTAGTCCGGGATAGTGGGCTAAAAATTTATGGACAACCACGTTCAACACGTGAGCCATACAAGGCACGTGTGTAACATTGCCCCGGCGAAGGGCCGCACCCAGGTTTGCAGCATTGTCGCACACGGCCTTCCCTGGTTGCAGGTCCAGTGGAGACAACCATTCATGAAACTGGGTCTCCAGAGCTGACCACAAGTCCTCAGCTGTGTGACTCACATTTCCCAGACATTTCAAAGTAAACACTGATGCCGTTGAGCCCTGCTGCCAGCATAGTAAGGAGGTGCGCAGTTAGAAAGCAGGTGGCATTACCAGACAGGCTTTGGGTGCAGGTGGAGGACCGAGAGGAGGTTGAGGAGGCAGAAGCAGTGGAGGAACTTCTAGATAAAGAGGATTGACGTACAACTCACGGGGACGGCAAGACTTGGACAGCAGCCCCTTGTCCTGCTGTCACCATAGTTACCCAGTGCCCTGTCAGCGACATGTAACGCCCCTGTCCATGCCTACTCGTCCAAGTGTCTGTGGTGAAATGCACCCTGTCACACACAGAGTTTCTCAAAGAAGCGGTGATGTTGTGTGCGACATGCTGGTGGAGCGCAGGCACACCTTTCTTTGAGAAGTAGTGCCGACTGGGCATCTGGTACTGGGGCACTGCGACGGACATAAGGTCTCAAAAATCCACTGTGTCCTCCAGGCGGAAAGGCAGCATTTCTGTAGCCAACAGCTTGCAGATGGTGAAATTCAACCTCTTAGCTTTCTCATGGCTAGGAGGAAATGGTCTTTTACTTGTCCACATCTGAGGGACCGAGGGCTGGCTGTTGTGCTTTGACGGGGTTGAGTAGGGTGTCCCTGGCAAACTGCCGGTCTGTGAGGAAGATGCAGGCGGACATGTTAGGTTGCCTTGATCCAAAGGTGGTGCTCTCGATGTCAGAGAGCTCTCAACACCAGCAGGTGTTTCCACTTCCCAATGAACTGACGACCTGCCAATCACACTGGCTGTTGCAGGTAAAGAGGTGGCAGGTCTGCATCCAAAAACATGTGTGACTGCTGTCCCCCCAGTCACAGAGGATGAAGAGGCCGCGGATGCACAAGATGGGGCAGACGGTGGTTGGCCCAGCCTGCTAGGCCGTATTGTAGCACAGTGAGCTTCCCACTGCAACTTATGCTTCATATCCATGTGACGGTACATGCATGAAGTACTCAAACTATGGATTTTTTGGCCTCTACTTAGCTTTTGGTGACAAATATTACAGATAACACGAGTTGGGTCATCCTTATCGATCTGAATAAATGCCCAGGCTATGCAAGGCTTAGAGCCCATGCGACCTGAAGAGCCACTACGACTTGTGGTTAGAGGCGGAGTTGTGGTTGAGGATGCAGTTGTTGACGTGCTTCCAGTACTCCGTCTCTGTCCAGGAAGGCGCAACCTAACCTCGTCGTCAATAGCATCTGTGACGCCCCGCTGCGCTTGGTGTCACAGATCCTAGAAGAGTGTATTGATGGAATCCTCCACAAGAGGCCCCCATAAACATTCACACATCTCCACCTTCCACCTCAGACCAGCAGAGGGAGCCCGTTAGGGATATAAATAGGGAAGGTGGAGCTAGGCAGTTCAGTTCCTCTGAAGAGTTCCTGCAGTAGAGAAGCCTAAGAGAGGTCAGTCTGCAGTGGAGCTCAGTCTAGTCTAGAGAACTCAGTTAATAGTTCAGCAGTGGAGCACGAGGCTCCTGCTAGCTAGATTCAGGGAGCCCAGATAGAGCTTAAGGTGTGCCGGCGTCATAAGATCGGTGAAGCGCGGCAAGCTGCCGTTAGTGTGTATAGCCTATTGAGGGCCCGAGTAGGCCGAAGGCGAGTGGCGAGTTAGTACATAAGGGGCAGAGGAGCTTAACCAGCTCACCCCGAAGCATTTACCGGACACCAGATCCGAGCTTACCGGGATCTCTATGACCCAGTAAGGCATAACCGGAATCCCTGGAGAACTACAAGTCCCAGGATCGCTAAGGTGCTGATACGTAACAGAGCCAGGAGACGCTTAGGCCCCGCATACTGGGAGCGTGAACTTCAAGAGAAGGCCCTACCACAAGGTCAGCCAGCGCAGGACAGAGACAAAGTTAGGCCTAGCTCCAGGCAGGGCAGAAACTTACTGCGCAGAGGCAAGAAACAGGAGGCCCTACACCCGCTCATTGGGGAGGATCCTGATATGCACCCTTCACCCTACAGTGCTCCAGGATGTGCCTGAATTTCCTCCAGTAAAAGGTACTGAAGTGACTACTGTGTCCGTTTCCGTTCTTGCTCTGACCCAGCTGGGTCTCGCCTGTCCTGCATTCCCCCTGCATACGCTGCCCTGAGACCTAGCTCCACCTGTGGGGAGCTATACCATCGAGCTGCCTTATCACTGGCCTCAGTGGACTGCGGCAGCGCTGGTGCTTCTCACCAGATACCACAGGTGGTGTCACAAACTCTTATAAAATTAACAATTATCCACCCTTTTAAAGAGTGACCCCAGGGTACGGGCCAGGGAGCCGACCACCGCGACATCCCAAAGGCCAGGCAAAGGCCCGGGTGACCTCATCGACTGGCTGACTGTGGGTTGACAGTAAGTGGGATCTCCAACCTTGTCATCATCACCCTGTGTGTTATCACACCCGTCGTCCTCAAAGCCAACCTCTTCCTGCCCTGACCGAAAAGTCAAGTTGTCGCTCCAATCAGGTATTTGAGTCTCATCATCGTCTTCATCATTGTCTCCACCAACAGGAGTTACAGTTTGGGAACGAGGGTCTACATTATGCTCAGAACCTTCTTCATCTGGTCCTGGATCCGACTTATAAAGATTCTGGGCATCAGTGCAGATCATTTCCTCGTCTGGATTAACAGAAGCTCTGGAGCAGACCTCCGTTTGCCAGGCTATAGTATGAGTAAACAGCTGTGCAGACTCAACCATCTGTGTTACCCCATACTCAGACGGGCAGCTGGAGACTTGGGAGCTGTGAGGAAGCAAGTGCGATTGGGGTGACACCTCTGAGGACTGGAGTATTTGTGATGTTGAAGTTGAGGTGGAGGAGAGCCCACTTGAAGGAGCACTTGATATCCGCTGAAGCACCTGCTGTTTTTGTGCCTCATCTGGAATTTGTAGCGATGGGCGTGTCCGTAACAAAGGGATCGTATCACATTGTCCACGAAAAGAAGTCGACATGTTAGTTTGGCTGGAAGATGGTCTTTCTTCTGCAGATGTTACTCCCCCCCACCGTGGGGGGCTCGACCCACCAGCGGACAGGCACCAGTATTAGGAGAGGGGGGCTGGCTGTCAGGGTCCACCGCGGCTCTGGCACAAACCCGGCGACACGGAGGTGGCACGGGCAGGAACGGACTGGCAGTGTCGGCTTCTCACTTTTTGGATTTTAGAAGGGCATGACATGCCTATATCTGTGTCTCCCCCTCCTTTTACTCCTCCACCTCTTTTATTTTCGCATGACTATATGTACTTGTCACTTTTCCATGTGTTAGTTATGTCTTCTGAGCAGTTTGTCAGCTTTTGGACACCTTTGAAGGTGTTTTCTATGTGTTTCTATGTGTTTTTGTTTGCCTGCCATTGGTTTTAACGGTGTTCGAAGGTGTTCGACGAACAGTTCGACAAACAGTTCGGCGAACACACGGGTGTTCGACGAACCGAACCGAACTCGAACACTACGGGGGTGGCTCAACACTAGTTGCAGTAGCTTAACAAGAGGGTTTAAATGCCCCTTGGAAGAGACGTGCAGGTCGCAGTAGCTTAAAAAGATGGTTTAAATGCCCCTTGTAAGAGCGGTGGAGGTTCCAGTAGCTTAACAAGACGGTTTAAATGCCCCTTGGAAGAGACATGCAGATCGCAGCAGCTTAACAAGATGGTTTAAATGCCCCTAGGAAGAGATGTGCAGGTCGCAGTAGCTTAACAAGACGGTTAAAATGCCCCTTGGAAGAGCGGTGGCGGTAGCAGTAGCTTAACAAGATGGTTTAAATGCCCCTTGGAAGAGACGTGCAGGTCGCAGTAGCTTAACAAGACGGTTTAAATGCCACTTGGAAGAGACATGCAGGTCGCAGTAGCTTAACAAGATGGTTTAAATGCCCCTTGCAAGAGACGTGCAGGTTGCAGTAGCTTAACAAGACGGTTTAAATGCCCCTTGGTAGAGACGTGCAGGTCATAGTAGCTTAACAAGACGGTTTAAATGCCCCTAGGAAAAGTGGTGGAGATTACAGTAGCTTAACAAGACGGTTTAAATGCCCCTTGGAAGAGACGTGCAAGTCGCAGTAGCTTAACAGGACGGTTTAAATGCCCCTTGGAAGAGACGTGCAGGTTGTAGTAGCTTAACAAGACGGTTTAAATGCCCCTTGGAAGAGACGTGCAAGTCGCAGTAGCTTAACAAGACGGTTTAAATGCCACTTGGAAGACACATGCAGGTCGCAGCAGCTTAACAATACGGTTTAAATGCCCCTTGGGAGAGACGTGAAGGTCGCATTGGCTTTAAAAGACAGTTTAAATGTCCCTTGGAAGAGATGTGCAGGTCGCAGTAGCTTAACAAGACGGTTTAAATGCCCCTTGGAAGAGACGTGCAGGTCGCAGTAACTTAATAAGACGGTTTAAATGCCACTTGGAAGAGCAGTGGAGGTCGCAGTAGCTTAAAAAGACAGTTTAAATGTTCCCTGAAAGAGAAGTGCTGGTCACAGTAGCTTAATAAGACGGTTTAAATGCCCTTGGAAGAGACGTGCAGGTCGCAGTACCTTAACAAGAGGGTTTAAATGGCACTTGGAATAGGCTTGCAGTTCGCAGTAGCTTACCAAGATGCTTTAAATGACCCTTGAAAGAGACGTGCAGGTCGCAGAAGCTTAACAAGACGGTTTAAATGCCCCTTGGAAGACACATGCAGGTCGCAGCAGCTTAACAATACGGTTTAAATGCCCCTTGGGAGAGACGTGAAGGTCGCAATGGCTTTAAAAGACAGTTTAAATGTCCCTTGGAAGAGACGTGCAGGTCGCAGTAGCTTAACAAGACGGTTTAAATGCCCCTTGGAAGAGACGTGCAGGTCGCAGTAGCTTAATAAGACGGTTTAAATGCCACTTGGAAGAGCAGTGGAGGTCGCAGTAGCTTAAAAAGACAGTTTAAATGTCCCCTGAAAGAGAAGTGCTGGTCGCAGTAGCTTAATAAGACGGTTTAAATGCCCTTGGAAGAGACGTGCAGGTCGCAGTACCTTAACAAGAGGGTTTAAATGGCACTTGGAATAGGCTTGCAGTTCGCAGTAGCTTACCAAGATGCTTTAAATGCCCCTTGGAAGAGACGTGCAGGTCGCAGAAGCTTAAAAAGACGGTTTAAATGCCCCTTGGAAGAGGCTTGCAGGTCACAGTAGCTTACCAAGACGATTTAAATGCCCCTTGGTAGAGACGTGCAGGTCGCAGTAGCTTAATAAGACAGTTTAATTACCCCTTGGAAGAGAGGTGGAGGTCGCAGTAGCTTAACAAGACAGTTTAAATGCCCTTTGGAAGAGACATGCAAGTAGCAGCATCTTAACAAGACAATTTAAATGCCCCTTGGAAGAGACGTGCAGGTTGCAGGAGCTTAACAAGATGGTTTAAATGTCCCTTGGTAGAGACATGCAGGTCGCAGTAGCTTAACAACACAGTTTAAATGCCCCTTGGAAGAGACGTGCAGGTCGCAGTAGCTTAATAAGACGGTTTAAATGTCCCTTGGAAGAGACGTGCAGGTCGCAGTAGCTTAACAAGACGGTTTAACTGCCATTTTGAAGAGACGTGCAGGTCGCAGTAGCTTAACAAGACGGTTTAAATCGCCCTTGGAAGAGACGCGCAGGTCGCAGTAGCTTAACATGAGGGTTTAAAAGCCCCTTGGAATAGCCTTGCAGGTCGCAGTAGCTTACCAAGACGGTTTAAATGCCCCTTGGAAGAGACGTGCAGGTCGCAGGAGCCTACCAAGATGGTTTAAATGCCCCTTGGAAGAGCGGAGGAGGTCGCAGTAGCTTAACAAGAAGGTTTAAATGCCCCTTGGAAGAGACATGCAGTTCACAGCAGCTTAAAAAGATGGTTTAAATGCCCCTTGGAAGAGACGTGGAGGTCGCAGTAGCTTAAAAAGATGGTGTAAATGCCCCTTGGAAGAGACGTGCAGGTCGCAGTGGCTTAACAAGACGGTTTAAATGCCCCTTGGAAGATACATGCAAGTCGCACTAGCTTAAAAAGACGGTTTAAATGCCCCTTGGAAGAGACGTGCAGGTCGCAGTGGCTTAACAAGACTGTTTAAATGCCCCTTGGAAGAGACATGCAGGTCGCACTAGCTTAACAAGACGGTTTAAATGCCCCTTGGAAGAGACGTGCAGGTCGCAGTAGCTTAACAAGACAGTTTAAATGCCCCTTGGAAGAGATGTGTAGGTCGCAGTAGCTTAACAAGAGGGTTTAAATGCCCCTTGGAATAGGCTTGCAGGTCGCAGTAGCTTAACAAGATGATTTAAATGCCCCTTGGAAGAGCGGTGGAGGTCGCAGTAGCTTAACAAGATGGTTTAAATGCCCCTTGGAAGAGACGTGCAGGTCGCAGTAGCTTAACAAGATGATTTAAATGCCCCTTGGAAGAGCAGTGGAGGTCGCAGTAGCTTAACAAGACGGTTTAAATGCCTCTTGGAAGAGACGTGAAGGTTGCATTAGCTTAACAAGACGGTTTAAATGCCCCTTGGAAAAGTGATGTAGGTTACAGTAGCTTAACAAGACGGTTTAAATGCCCCTTGGAAGAGACGTGCAGGTCGCAGTAGCTTAAAAACACGGTTTAAATGCGCCTTGGAAGAGACGTGCAGGACGCAGTAGCTTAACAAGACGGTTTAAATGCCCCTTGGAAGAGACATGCAGGTCAGGTCGCAGTAGCTTAACAAGACGGCTTAAATGCCCCTTGGAAGAGCGGAGGAAGTCGCAGTAGCTTAACAAGATGGTTTAAATGCCTCTTGAAAGAGACGTGCAGGTCGCAGTAGCTTAACAAGACCGTTTAAATGCCTATTGAAAGAGACGTGCAGGTCGCAGTAGCTTAACAAGACAGTTAAAATGCCTCTTGGAAGAGCGGTGGCGGTAGCAGTAGCTTAACAAGACAGTTTAAATGCCCCTTGGAAGAGCGGTGTAGGTCGCAGTAGCTTAACAAGACGTTTTAAATGCCCCTTGGAAGAGAAATGCAGGTCGCAGCAGCTTATCAAGACGGTTTAAATACCCCATGGAAGAGACTTGCAGGTCGCAGTAGCTTAACAAGACAGTTTAAATGCCCCTTGGAAGAGACGTGCAGGTTGCAGTAGCTTAACAAGACGGTTTAAATGCCCCTTGGAAGAGCGGAGGAGGTCGCAGTAGCTTAACAAGACAGTTTAAATGCCCTTTGGAAGAGACATGCAGGTCGCAGCAGCTTAACAAGACTGTTTAAATGCCCCTTGGAAGAGACGTGCAGGTCGCAGTAGCTTAACAAGACGGTTTAAATGCCCCTTGGTAGAGACATGCAGGCCGCAGTAGCTTAGCAAGACGGTTTAAATGCCCCATTGAAGAGACGTGCAGGTCGCATTAGCTTAACAAGACGGTTTAAATGCCCCTTGGAAAAGTGATGGAGGTTACAGTAGCTTAACAAGACGATTTAGATGCCCCATGGAAGAGACGTGCAAGTCGCAGTAGCTTAAAAAGACAGTTTAAATGCCACTTGGAAGAGACGTGCAGGTCGCAGTAGCTTAACAAGATGGTTTAAATGCCCCTTGGAAGAGACGAGCAGGTCGCAATAGCTTAACAAGAAGGTTTAAATGCCCCTTGGAAGAGAGGTGGAGGTCGCATTAGCTTAAGAAGACGGTTTAAATGCCCCTTTGAAGAGTGGTGGAGGTCGCAGTAGCTTAACAAGACGGTTTAAATGCCCCTTGGAAGAGACATGCAGGTCGCAGTAGCTTAACAAGATGGTTTAAATGCCCCTTGGAAAAGACGTGCTGGTCGCAGTAGCTTAACAAGACAGTTTAAATGCCCCTAGGAGAAGACATGCAGGTCACAGTAGCTTAATAAGACTGTTTAAATGCCCTTTGGAAGAGACGTGCAGTTCGCAGTAGCTTAACAAGACTGTTTAAATCCCCCTTGGAAGAGACGTGCAGGTCGCATTAACTTAACAAGAGGGTTTAAATGCCCCTTGGAATAGGCTTGCAGGTCGCAGTAGCTTACCAAGACGGTTTAAATGCCCCTTTTAAGAGACGTGCAGGTCGCAGTGGCTTAACAAGATGGTTTAAATGCTCCTTGGAAGAGCGGTGGAGGTCGCAGTAGCTTAACAGGACGGTTTAAATGCCACTTGGAAGACACATGCAGGTCGCAGCAGCTTAACAATACGGTTAAATGCACCTTGGGAGAGACGTGAAGGTCGCAGTGGCTTAAGAAGACTGTTTAAATGCCCATTGGAAGAGACGTGCAGGTCGCAGTAGCTTAACAAGACGGTTTAAATGCCCCTTGGAAGAGCGGAGGAGGTCGCAGTAGCTTAACAAGACAGTTTAAATGCCCTTTGGAAGAGACATGCAGGTCGCAGCAGCTTAACAAGACTGTTTAAATGCCCCTTGGAAGAGACGTGCAGGTCGCAGTAGCTTAACAAGACGGTTTAAATGCCCCTTGGTAGAGACATGCAGGCCGCAGTAGCTTAGCAAGACGGTTTAAATGCCCCATTGAAGAGACGTGCAGGTCGCATTAGCTTAACAAGACGGTTTAAATGCCCCTTGGAAAAGTGATGGAGGTTACAGTAGCTTAACAAGACGATTTAGATGCCCCATGGAAGAGACGTGCAAGTCGCAGTAGCTTAAAAAGACAGTTTAAATGCCACTTGGAAGAGACGTGCAGGTCGCAGTAGCTTAACAAGATGGTTTAAATGCCCCTTGGAAGAGACGAGCAGGTCGCAATAGCTTAACAAGAAGGTTTAAATGCCCCTTGGAAGAGAGGTGGAGGTCGCATTAGCTTAAGAAGACGGTTTAAATGCCCCTTTGAAGAGTGGTGGAGGTCGCAGTAGCTTAACAAGACGGTTTAAATGCCCCTTGGAAGAGACATGCAGGTCGCAGTAGCTTAACAAGATGGTTTAAATGCCCCTTGGAAAAGACGTGCTGGTCGCAGTAGCTTAACAAGACAGTTTAAATGCCCCTAGGAGAAGACATGCAGGTCACAGTAGCTTAATAAGACTGTTTAAATGCCCTTTGGAAGAGACGTGCAGTTCGCAGTAGCTTAACAAGACTGTTTAAATCCCCCTTGGAAGAGACGTGCAGGTCGCATTAACTTAACAAGAGGGTTTAAATGCCCCTTGGAATAGGCTTGCAGGTCGCAGTAGCTTACCAAGACGGTTTAAATGCCCCTTGGAAGAGACGTGCAGGTCGCAGTGGCTTAACAAGATGGTTTAAATGCTCCTTGGAAGAGCGGTGGAGGTCGCAGTAGCTTAACAGGACGGTTTAAATGCCACTTGGAAGACACATGCAGGTCGCAGCAGCTTAACAATACGGTTAAATGCACCTTGGGAGAGACGTGAAGGTCGCAGTGGCTTAAGAAGACTGTTTAAATGCCCATTGGAAGAGACGTGCAGGTCGCAGTAGCTTAACAAGACGGTTTAAATGCCCCTTGGAAGAGCGGTGGAGGTCGCAGTAGCTTAACAAGACAGTTTAAGTACCCCTTGGTTTAAATGTCCCTTGGAAGACACGTGCAGGTCGCAGTAGCTTAACAAGACGGTTTAAATGCCCCTTGGAAGAGACGTGCAGGTCGCAGTAGCTTAACAAGACTGTTTAAATGCCCCTTGGAAGAGCAGTGAAGATCGAAGTAGCTTAACATGACAATTTAAATGTCCCTTGGTAGAGAAGTGCAGGTCGCAGTAGCTTAATAAGACGGTTAAAATGCCCCTTGGAAGAGACGTGCAGGTCGCAGTAACTGAACAAGACGGCTTAAATGCCCCTTGGAAGAGACGTGCAGGTCGCAGTAGCTTAACAAGACAGTTTAAATCCCCCTTGGAAGAGATGTGCAGGTGGCATTAGCTTAACAAGAGGGTTTAAATGCCCCTTGGAATAGGCTTGCAGGTCGCAGTAGCTTACCAAGACGCTTTAAATGCCTCTTGGAAGAGACGTGCAGGTCGCAGTAGCTTAACAAGATGGTTTAAATGCCCCTTGGATGAGCGGTGGAGGTCGCAGTAGCTTAACAAGACAGTTTAAATGCCCCTTTGAAGAGACGTGCAGGTCGCAGTAGCTTAACAAGACGGTTTATATGCCCCTTGGAAGAGGCTTGCAGGTCGCAGTAGCTTACCAAGATGATTTAAATGCCCCTTGGTAGAGACGTGCAGGTCGCAGTATCTTAACAAGACGGTTTAAATGCCCCTTTGAAGAGTGGTGGAGGTCGCAGTAGCTTAACAAGACAGTTTAAATGCCCCTTCGAAGAGAAATGCTGGTCGCAGTAGCTTAACAAGACGGTTTAAATGCCCCTTGGAAGAGACGTGCTGGTCGCAGTAGCTTAACAAGACCGTTTAAATGCCCCTTGGAAGACACGTGCAGGTCGCAGTAACTTAACAAGAAGGTTTAAATGCCCCTTGGAAAAGTGGTGGAGGTTACAGTAGCTTAACAAGACGGTTTAAATGATCCTTGGAAAAGACGTGCAAGTTGCTGTAGCTTAACAAGACGGTTTAGATGCCCCTTGGAAGAGACGTGCAGGTCGCAGTATCTTAACAAGGCAGTTTAAATGCCCCTTGGAAGAGACAAGCAGGTCGCAGCAGCTTAACAAGACGGTTTAAATGCCCCTTGGAAGAGACATGCAGGTCGCAGTAGCTTAACAAGGCGGTTTAAATGCACCTTGGAAGAGACGTGCAGGTCGCATTAGCTTAACAAGACGGTTTAAATGCCCCTTGGAAGAGATGTGGAGGTCGCAGTAGCTTAACAAGACGGTTTAAATGCCCCTTGCAAGAGACGTGCAGGTTGCAAATAGCTTAACAAGACTGTTGAAATGCCCCTTCGAAATGCGGTGGCAGTAGCAGTAGCTTAACAAGACGGTTTAGATGCCCCTTGGAAGAGACGTGCAGGTCGCAGTATCTTAACAAGGCAGTTTAAATGCCCCTTGGAAGAGACAAGCAGGTCGCAGCAGCTTAACAAGACGGTTTAAATGCCCCTTGGAAGAGCGGTGGAGGTCGCAGTAGCTTAACAAGACGGTTTAAATGACCCTTGGAAGAGACATGCAGGTCGCAGTAGCTTAACAAGGCGGTTTAAATGCACCTTGGAAGAGACGTGCAGGTCGCATTAGCTTAACAAGACGGTTTAAATGCCCCTTGGAAGAGATGTGGAGGTCGCAGTAGCTTAACAAGACGGTTTAAATGCCCCTTGCAAGAGACGTGCAGGTTGCAAATAGCTTAACAAGACTGTTGAAATGACCCTTCGAAATGCGGTGGCAGTAGCAGTAGCTTAACAAGATGGTTTAAATGCCCCTTGGAAGAGAAGTGCAGGTCGCAGTAGCTTAACAAGACGGTTTAAATGCCCCTTGAAAGAGACTTGGAGGTCACAGTAGCCTAACAAGACGGTTTAAATGCCCCTTGGAAGAGACATGCAGGTCGCAGCAGCATAATAAGACAGTTTAAATGCCCCTTGGAAGAGACGTGCAGGTCGCAGAAGCTTAACAAGGCGGTTTAAATGCCCCTTGGAAGAGCGGTGGCGGTAGCAGTAGCTTAACAAGATGGTTTAAATGCCCCTTGGAAGAGACGTGCAGGTCGCAGTAGCTTAACAAGACTTTTTAAATGCCCCTTCGAAAAGTGGTGGAGGTCACAGTAGCTTAACAAGACGGTATAAATGCCTATTGAAAGAGACGTGCAGGTCGCAGTAGCTTAACAAGACCGTTAAAATGCCCCTTGGAAGAGATGTGGAGGCAGCAGTAGCTTAACAAGATGGTTTAAATGCCCCTTGCAAGAGACGTGCAGGTTGCAGTAGCTTTACAAGACTGTTGAAATGCCCCTTGGAAGTGCGGTGGCGGAAGCAGTAGCTTAATAAGGTGGTTTAAATGCCCCTTGGAAGAGAAGTGCAGGTCGCAGTAGCTTAAGAAGACGGTTTAAATGCCCCTTGGAAGAGACATGCAGGTCGCAGCAGCTTAACAAGACAGTTTAAATGCCCCTTGGAAGAGACGTGCAGGTCGCAGTAGCTTAACAAGACGGTTTAAATGCCCCTTGGAAGAGCGGTGGCGGTAGCAGTAGCTTAACAAGATGGTTTAAATGCCCCTTGGAAGAGACGTGCAGGTCGCAGTAGCTTAACAAGACGGTTTAAATGCCCCTTGGAAAAGTGGTGGAGGTTACATTAGCTTAACAAGACGGTTTAAACGCCCCTTGGAAAAGACGTGCAAGTTGCTGTAGCTTAACAAGACGGTTTAAATGCCCCTTGGAAGAGACGTGCAGGTCGCAGTAGCTTAAGAAGACGGTTTAAATGCCTCTTGGAAGAGACATGCAGGTCGCAGCAGGTTAACAAGACAGTTTAAATGCCCCTTGGAAGAGACGTGCAGGTCGCAGTAGCTTAACAAGACGGTTTAAATGCCCCTTGGAAGAGCGGTGGCGGTAGCAGTAGCTTAACAAGATGGTTTAAATGCCCCTTGGAAGAGACGTGCAGGTCTCAGTAGCTTAACAAGACGGTTTAAATGCCACTTGGAAGAGACATGCAGGTCGCAGTAGCTTAACAAGACGGTTTAAATGCCACTTGGAAGAGCGGTAAAGGTCGCAGTATCTTAAAAAGACGGTTTAAATGCCCCTTGGAAAAGACTTGCAAGGCGCAGTACCTTAACAAGACGGCTTAAATGCCCGTTGAAAGAGACGTGCAGGTCGCAGTAGCTTAACAAGACGGTTAAAATGCCCCTTGGAAGAGCGTTGGCGGTAGCAGTAGCTTAACAAGACGGTTTAAATGCCCCTTGGTTGAGACATGCAGGTGGCAGCAGCTTAGCAAGACGGTTTAAATGCCCCTTGGAAGAGACGTGCAGGTCGCAGTAGCTTAACAAGATGGTTTAAATGCCCCTTGGAAGAGACATGCAGGTCGCAGTAGCTTAACAAGACGGCTTAAATGCCCCTTGGAAGAGCGGAGGAGGTCGCAGTAGCGTAACAAGATGGTTTAAATGCCTCTTGAAAGAGACGTGCAGGTCGCAGTAGCTTAACAAGACGGTATAAATGCCTATTGAAAGAGACGTGCAGGTCGCAGTAGCTTAACAAGACCGTTAAAATGCCCCTTGGAAGAGCGGTGGCGGTAGCAGTAGCTTAACAAAACAGTTTAAATGCCCCTTGGAAAATCGGTGTAGGTCGCAGTAGCTTAATAAGACGGTTTAAATGCCCCTTGGAAGAGCGGTGCAGGACGCAGAAGCTTAACAAGACGGTTTAAATGCCACTTGGAAGAGACGAGCATGTCGCAGAAGCTTAACAAGACGGTTTAAATGCCCCTTGGAAGAGCGGTGGCGGTAGCAGTAGCTTAACAAGATGGTTTAAATGCCCCTTGGAAGAGACGTGCAGGTCGCAGTAGCTTAACAAGACGGTTTAAATGCCCCTTGGAAAAGTGGTGGAGGTTACATTAGCTTAACAAGACGGTTTAAACGCCCCTTGGAAAAGACGTGCAAGTTGCTGTAGCTTAACAAGACGGTTTAAATGCCCCTTGGAAGAGACGTGCAGGTCGCAGTAGCTTAAGAAGACGGTTTAAATGCCTCTTGGAAGAGACATGCAGGTCGCAGCGGGTTAACAAGACAGTTTAAATGCCCCTTGGAAGAGACGTGCAGGTCGCAGTAGCTTAACAAGACGGTTTAAATGCCCCTTGGAAGAGCGGTGGCGGTAGCAGTAGCTTAACAAGATGGTTTAAATTCCCCTTGGAAGAGACGTGCAGGTCTCAGTAGCTTAACAAGACGGTTTAAATGCCACTTGGAAGAGACATGCAGGTCGCAGTAGCTTAACAAGACGGTTTAAATGCCACTTGGAAGAGCGGTAAAGGTCGCAGTATCTTAAAAAGACGGTTTAAATGCCCCTTGGAAAAGACTTGCAAGGCGCAGTACCTTAACAAGACGGCTTAAATGCCCGTTGAAAGAGACGTGCAGGTCGCAGTAGCTTAACAAGACGGTTAAAATGCCCCTTGGAAGAGCGTTGGCGGTAGCAGTAGCTTAACAAGACGGTTTAAATGCCCCTTGGTTGAGACATGCAGGTGGCAGCAGCTTAGCAAGACGGTTTAAATGCCCCTTGGAAGAGACGTGCAGGTCGCAGTAGCTTAACAAGATGGTTTAAATGCCCCTTGGAAGAGACATGCAGGTCGCAGTAGCTTAACAAGACGGCTTAAATGCCCCTTGGAAGAGCGGAGGAGGTCGCAGTAGCGTAACAAGATGGTTTAAATGCCTCTTGAAAGAGACGTGCAGGTCGCAGTAGCTTAACAAGACGGTATAAATGCCTATTGAAAGAGACGTGCAGGTCGCAGTAGCTTAACAAGACCGTTAAAATGCCCCTTGGAAGAGCGGTGGCGGTAGCAGTAGCTTAACAAAACAGTTTAAATGCCCCTTGGAAAAGCGGTGTAGGTCGCAGTAGCTTAATAAGACGGTTTAAATGCCCCTTGGAAGAGCGGTGCAGGACGCAGAAGCTTAACAAGACGGTTTAAATGCCACTTGGAAGAGACGAGCATGTCGCAGTAGCTTAACAAGAAGGTTTAAATGCCCCTTGGAAGAGCGGTGGAGGTCGCAGTAGCTTAATAAGACGGTTTAAATGTCCCTTTGAAGAGTGGTGGAGGTCGCAGTAGCTTAACAAGATAGTTTAAATGCCCCTTGGAAGAGACGTGCAGGTCGCAGTAGCTTAACAAGACTTTTTCAATGCCCCTTGGAAGAGCGGTGGAGGTCGCAGTAGCTCAACAAGACGGTTTAAATGCCCCTTGGTTGAGACATGCAGGTCGCAGCAGCTTAACAAGACGGTTTAAATGCCCCTTGGAAGAGACGTGCAGGTCAGAGTAGCTTGACAAGATGGTTTAAATGCCCCTTGAAAGAGATATGTAGGTCACAGTAGCTTAACAAGACGGCTTAAATGCCCCTTGGAAGAGCGGAGGAGGTCGCAGTAGCTTAACAAGATGGTTTAAATGCCCCTTGGAAGAGACGTGCAATTCGCAGTAGCTTAACAAGACGGTTTAAATGCCTCTTGAAAGAGACGTGCAGGTCGCAGTAGCTTAACAAGACGGTTAAAATGCCGCTTGGAACAGCGGTGGCGGTAGCAGTAGCTTAACAAGACGGTTTAAATGCCTCTTGGAAGAGACGTGCTGGTCGTAGTAACTTAACAAGACAGTTTAAATGCCCCTTGGAAGAGCGGTGGAGGTCGCAGTAGCTTAACAAGACATTTTAAATGCCCCTTGGAAGAGAAATGCAGGTCGCAGCAGCTTATCAAGACTGTTTAAATACCCCTTAGAAGAGACTTGCAGGTCACAGTAGCTTAACAAGATGGTTTAAATGCCCCTTGGAAGAGACGTGCAGGTTGCATTAGCTTAACAAGACGGTTTAAATGCCCCTTGGAAGAGCGGAGGAGGTCGCAGTAGCTTAACAAGATGGTTTAAATGCCCGTTCAAAGAGACGTGCAGGTCGCAGTAGCTTAACAAGACGGTTAAAATGCCCCTTGGAAAAGAGGGGAGGTTACAGTAGCTTAACAAGACGGTTTAAATGCCTGTTGAAAGAGACGTGCAGGTCGCAGTAGCTTAACAAGACGGTTAAAATGTCCCTTGGAAGAGCGGTGGCGGTAGCAGTAGCTTAACAAGACGTTTTAAATGCCCCTTGGAAGAGACGTGCAGGTCGCAGTAGCTTAACAAGACGTTTTAAATGCCCCTTGGAAGAGACATGCAGGTCACAGTAGCTTAACAAGATGGTTTAAATGCCCCTTGGAAGAGCGGTAAAGGTCGCAGTAGCTTAACAAGATGGTTTAAATACCCCTTGGAAAAGACGTGCAAGGCACAGTAGCTTAACAAGACGGTTTAAATGCCAGCTGAAAGAGACGTGCAGGTCGCAGTAGCTTAACAACACGGTTAAAATGTCCTTTCGAAGAGTCGTGCAGGTAGCAGTAGCTTAACAAGACGTTTTAAATGCCCCTTGGAAAAGAGGTGGAGGTTACAGTAGCTTAACAAGATGGTTTAAATGCCCCTTGGAAGAGACGTGCAGGTCGCAGTAGCTTAACAAGACGGTTTAAATGCCCCTTGGAAGAGCGGTGGAGGTCGCAGTAGCTTAAGAAGACGGTTTAAATGCCCCTTGATTGAGACATGCAGGTCGCAGCAGCTTAACAAGATGGTTTAAATGCCTCTTGGAAGAGCGGTGGAGGTCGCAGTAGCTTAAAAAGATGGTTTAAAGGCCCCTTGGAAAAGACATGCAGGTCGCAGTAGCTTAAAAAGACGGTTTAAATGCCCCTTGAAAGAGCGGTGAAGGTCGCAGTAGCTTAACAAGTCAGTTTAAATGCCCCTTGAAAGAGACGCGCAGGTCGCAGTAGCTTAATAAGACGGTTAAAATGCCCCTTGGAAGAGCGGTGGAGGTCGCAGTAGCTTAACAAGACGGTTTAAATGACCCCTTGCAAAAGACATGCACGTCTCAGTAGCTTAACAAGACGGTTTAAATTCCCCTTGGAAAAGACGTGCAAGTCGCAGTAGCTTAACAAGACGGTATAAATGCCCCTTGGAAGAGACGTGCAGGTCGCAGTAGCTTTCAAGACGGTTTAAATGCCCCTTGGAAGAGACATGCAGGTCGCAGTAGCTTAACAAGACGGTTAAAGTGCCCCTTGGAAGTGCGGTGGCGGTAGCAGTAGCTTAACAAGACAATTTAAATGCCCATTGGAAGAGACGTGCAGGTCGCAGTAGCTTAACAAGACGGTTTAAATGCCCCTTGAAAGAGCGGTGGAGGTCGCAGTAGCTTAACAAGACTGTTTAAATGCCCCTTGGAAGAGACGTGCAGGTCGCAGCAGCTTAACAAGAAGGTTTAAATGCCCCTTGGAAGAGATGTGCAGGTTTCAGTAACTTAACAAGACGGTTTAAATGCACCTTGGAAGAGACGTGGAGTTCGCAATAGATTAACAAGACGGTGTAAATGCCCCTTGGAAGAGACATGCAGGTTGCAGTAGCTTAACAAGAGGGTTTAAATGCCCCTTGGAAGAGACGTGCAGGTCGCAGTAGCTTAACAAGATGGTTTAAATGCCCCTTGTAAGAGCGGTGGAGGTCGCAGTAGCTTAACAAGACGGTTTAAATGCCCCTTGGAAGAGACATGCAGATCGCAGCAGCTTAACAAGACGGTTTAAATGCCCCTAGGAAGAGATGTGCAGGTCACAGTAGCTTAACAAGACGGTTAAAATGCCCTTTGAAAGAGCGGTGGCGGTAGCAGTAGCTTAACAAGATGGTTTAAATGCCCCTTGGAAGAGACGTGCAGGTCGCAGTAGCTTAACAAGACGGTTTAAATGAAACTTGGAAGAGACATGCAGGTCGCAGTAGCTTAACAAGATGGTTTAAATGCCCCTTGGAAGAGACGTGCAGGTCGCAGTAGCTTAACAAGACGGTTTAAATGCCCCTTGGAAGTGACATGCAGGTCGCAGTAGCTTAACAAGACCATTTAAATGCCCCATTGAAGAGACGTGCAGGTCGCATTAGTTTAACAAGACAGTTTAAATGCCCCTTGGAAGAGACGTGCAGGTCGCAGTAGCTTAACAAGACGGTTTAAATGCCCCTTGGAAGAGACATGCAGGTCGCAGTAGCTTAACAAGACGGTTTAAATGCCCCATTGAAGAGACGTGCAGGTCGCATAAGCTTAACAAGACGGCTTAAATGCCCCTTGAAAGAGAGGAGGAGGTCGCAGTAGTTAACAAGATGGTTTAAATGCCCCTTGGAAAAGACGTGCAAGTCGCAGTAGCTTAACAAGACGGTTTAAATGCCTCTTGGAAGAGACGTGCAGGTCGTAGTAGCTTAACAAGACAGTTTAAATGCCCCTTGGAAGAGCGGTGGAGGTCGCAGTAGCTTAACAAGACATTTTAAATGCCCCTTGGAAGAGAAATGCAGGTCGCAGCAGCTTATCAAGACTGTTTAAATACCCCTTAGAAGAGACTTGCAGGTCACAGTAGCTTAACAAGACGGTTTAAATGCCCCTTGGAAGAGACGTGCAGGTTGCATTAGCTTAACAAGACGGTTTAAATGCCCCTTGGAAGAGCGGAGGAGGTCGCAGTAGCTTAACAAGATGGTTTAAATGCCCGTTGAAAGAGACGTGCAGGTCGCAGTAGCTTAACAAGACGGTTAAAATGCCCCTTGGAAAAGAGGGGAGGTTACAGTAGCTTAACAAGACGGTTTAAATGCCTGTTGAAAGAGACGTGCAGGTCGCAGTAGCTTAACAAGACCGTTAAAATGCCCCTTGGAAGAGCGGTGGCGGTAGCAGTAGCTTAACAAGACGTTTTAAATGCCCCTTGGAAGAGACGTGCAGGTCGCAGTAGCTTAACAAGACGTTTTAAATGCCCCTTGGAAGAGACATGCAGGTCACAGTAGCTTAACAAGATGGTTTAAATGCCCCTTGGAAGAGCGGTAAAGGTCGCAGTAGCTTAACAAGATGGTTTAAATACCCCTTGGAAAAGACGTGCAAGGCACTGTAGCTTAACAAGACGGTTTAAATGCCAGCTGAAAGAGACGTGCAGGTCGCAGTAGCTTAACAACACGGTTAAAATGTCCCTTCGAAGAGACGTGCAGGTAGCAGTAGCTTAACAAGACGTTTTAAATGCCCCTTGGAAAAGAGGTGGAGGTTACAATAGCTTAACAAGATGGTTTAAATGCCCCTTGGAAGAGACGTGCAGGTCGCAGTAGCTTAACAAGACGGTTTAAATGCCCCTTGGAAGAGCGGTGGAGGTCGCAGTAGCTTAAGAAGACGGTTTAAATGCCCCTTGATTGAGACATGCAGGTCGCAGCAGCTTAACAAGATGGTTTAAATGCGTCTTGGAAGAGCGGTGGAGGTCGCAGTAGCTTAAAAAGATGGTTTAAATGCCCCTTGGAAAAGACATGCAGGTCGCAGTAGCTTAAAAAGACGGTTTAAATGCCCCTTGAAAGAGCGGTGAAGGTCGCAGTAGCTTAACAAGTCAGTTTAAATGCCCCTTGAAAGAGACGCGCAGGTCGCAGTAGCTTAATAAGACGGTTAAAATGCCCCTTGGAAGAGCGGTGGAGGTCGCAGTAGCTTAACAAGACGGTTTAAATGACCCCTTGCAAAAGACGTGCACGTCTCAGTAGCTTAACAAGACGGTTTAAATTCCCCTTGGAAAAGACGTGCAAGTCGCAGTAGCTTAACAAGACGGTATAAATGCCCCTTGGAAGAGACGTGCAGGTCGCAGTAGCTTTCAAGACGGTTTAAATGCCCCTTGGAAGAGACATGCAGGTCGCAGTAGCTTAACAAGACGGTTAAAGTGCCCCTTGGAAGTGCGGTGGCGGTAGCAGTAGCTTAACAAGACAATTTAAATGCCCATTGGAAGAGACGTGCAGGTCGCAGTAGCTTAACAAGACGGTTTAAATGCCCCTTGAAAGAGCGGTGGAGGTCGCAGTAGCTTAACAAGACTGTTTAAATGCCCCTTGGAAGAGACGTGCAGGTCGCAACAGCTTAACAAGAAGGTTTAAATGCCCCTTGGAAGAGATGTGCAGGTTTCAGTAACTTAACAAGACGGTTTAAATGCACCTTGGAAGAGACGTGGAGTTCGCAATAGATTAACAAGACGGTGTAAATGCCCCTTGGAAGAGACATGCAGGTTGCAGTAGCTTAACAAGAGGGTTTAAATGCCCCTTGGAAGAGACGTGCAGGTCGCAGTAGCTTAACAAGATGGTTTAAATGCCCCTTGTAAGAGCTGTGGAGGTCGCAGTAGCTTAACAAGACGGTTTAAATGCCCCTTGGTTGAGACATGCAGGTCGCAGCAGCTTAACAAGACGGTTTAAATGCCCCTTGGAAGAGACGTGCAGGTCAGAGTAGCTTGACAAGATGGTTTAAATGCCCCTTGAAAGAGATATGTAGGTCACAGTAGCTTAACAAGACGGCTTAAATGCCCCTTGGAAGAGCGGAGGAGGTCGCAGTAGCTTAACAAGATGGTTTAAATGCCCCTTGGAAGAGACGTGCAATTCGCAGTAGCTTAACAAGACGGTTTAAATGCCTCTTGAAAGAGACGTGCAGGTCGCAGTAGCTTAACAAGACGGTTAAAATGCCGCTTGGAACAGCGGTGGCGGTAGCAGTAGCTTAACAAGACGGTTTAAATGCCTCTTGGAAGAGACGTGCTGGTCGTAGTAACTTAACAAGACAGTTTAAATGCCCCTTGGAAGAGCGGTGGAGGTCGCAGTAGCTTAACAAGACATTTTAAATGCCCCTTGGAAGAGAAATGCAGGTCGCAGCAGCTTATCAAGACTGTTTAAATACCCCTTAGAAGAGACTTGCAGGTCACAGTAGCTTAACAAGATGGTTTAAATGCCCCTTGGAAGAGACGTGCAGGTTGCATTAGCTTAACAAGACGGTTTAAATGCCCCTTGGAAGAGCGGAGGAGGTCGCAGTAGCTTAACAAGATGGTTTAAATGCCCGTTCAAAGAGACGTGCAGGTCGCAGTAGCTTAACAAGACGGTTAAAATGCCCCTTGGAAAAGAGGGGAGGTTACAGTAGCTTAACAAGACGGTTTAAATGCCTGTTGAAAGAGACGTGCAGGTCGCAGTAGCTTAACAAGACGGTTAAAATGTCCCTTGGAAGAGCGGTGGCGGTAGCAGTAGCTTAACAAGACGTTTTAAATGCCCCTTGGAAGAGACGTGCAGGTCGCAGTAGCTTAACAAGACGTTTTAAATGCCCCTTGGAAGAGACATGCAGGTCACAGTAGCTTAACAAGATGGTTTAAATGCCCCTTGGAAGAGCGGTAAAGGTCGCAGTAGCTTAACAAGATGGTTTAAATACCCCTTGGAAAAGACGTGCAAGGCACAGTAGCTTAACAAGACGGTTTAAATGCCAGCTGAAAGAGACGTGCAGGTCGCAGTAGCTTAACAACACGGTTAAAATGTCCTTTCGAAGAGACGTGCAGGTAGCAGTAGCTTAACAAGACGTTTTAAATGCCCCTTGGAAAAGAGGTGGAGGTTACAGTAGCTTAACAAGATGGTTTAAATGCCCCTTGGAAGAGACGTGCAGGTCGCAGTAGCTTAACAAGACGGTTTAAATGCCCCTTGGAAGAGCGGTGGAGGTCGCAGTAGCTTAAGAAGACGGTTTAAATGCCCCTTGATTGAGACATGCAGGTCGCAGCAGCTTAACAAGATGGTTTAAATGCCTCTTGGAAGAGCGGTGGAGGTCGCAGTAGCTTAAAAAGATGGTTTAAATGCCCCTTGGAAAAGACATGCAGGTCGCAGTAGCTTAAAAAGACGGTTTAAATGCCCCTTGAAAGAGCGGTGAAGGTCGCAGTAGCTTAACAAGTCAGTTTAAATGCCCCTTGAAAGAGACGCGCAGGTCGCAGTAGCTTAATAAGACGGTTAAAATGCCCCTTGGAAGAGCGGTGGAGGTCGCAGTAGCTTAACAAGACGGTTTAAATGACCCCTTGCAAAAGACGTGCACGTCTCAGTAGCTTAACAAGACGGTTTAAATTCCCCTTGGAAAAGACGTGCAAGTCGCAGTAGCTTAACAAGACGGTATAAATGCCCCTTGGAAGAGACGTGCAGGTCGCAGTAGCTTTCAAGACGGTTTAAATGCCCCTTGGAAGAGACATGCAGGTCGCAGTAGCTTAACAAGACGGTTAAAGTGCCCCTTGGAAGTGCGGTGGCGGTAGCAGTAGCTTAACAAGACAATTTAAATGCCCATTGGAAGAGACGTGCAGGTCGCAGTAGCTTAACAAGACGGTTTAAATGCCCCTTGAAAGAGCGGTGGAGGTCGCAGTAGCTTAACAAGACTGTTTAAATGCCCCTTGGAAGAGACGTGCAGGTCGCAGCAGCTTAACAAGAAGGTTTAAATGCCCCTTGGAAGAGATGTGCAGGTTTCAGTAACTTAACAAGACGGTTTAAATGCACCTTGGAAGAGACGTGGAGTTCGCAATAGATTAACAAGACGGTGTAAATGCCCCTTGGAAGAGACATGCAGGTTGCAGTAGCTTAACAAGAGGGTTTAAATACCCCTTGGAAGAGACGTGCAGGTCGCAGTAGCTTAACAAGATGGTTTAAATGCCCCTTGTAAGAGCGGTGGAGGTCGCAGTAGCTTAACAAGACGGTTTAAATGCCCCTTGGAAGAGACATGCAGATCGCAGCAGCTTAACAAGACGGTTTAAATGCCCCTAGGAAGAGATGTGCAGGTCACAGTAGCTTAACAAGACGGTTAAAATGCCCTTTGAAAGAGCGGTGGCGGTAGCAGTAGCTTAACAAGATGGTTTAAATGCCCCTTGGAAGAGACGTGCAGGTCGCAGTAGCTTAACAAGACGGTTTAAATGAAACTTGGAAGAGACATGCAGGTCGCAGTAGCTTAACAAGATGGTTTAAATGCCCCTTGGAAGAGACGTGCAGGTCGCAGTAGCTTAACAAGACGGTTTAAATGCCCCTTGGAAGTGACATGCAGGTCGCAGTAGCTTAACAAGACCATTTAAATGCCCCATTGAAGAGACGTGCAGGTCGCATTAGTTTAACAAGACAGTTTAAATGCCCCTTGGAAGAGACGTGCAGGTCGCAGTAGCTTAACAAGACGGTTTAAATGCCCCTTGGAAGAGACATGCAGGTCGCAGTAGCTTAACAAGACGGTTTAAATGCCCCATTGAAGAGACGTGCAGGTCGCATAAGCTTAACAAGACGGCTTAAATGCCCCTTGAAAGAGAGGAGGAGGTCGCAGTAGCTTAACAAGATGGTTTAAATGCCCCTTGGAAAAGACGTGCAAGTCGCAGTAGCTTAACAAGACGGTTTAAATGCCTCTTGGAAGAGACGTGCAGGTCGTAGTAGCTTAACAAGACAGTTTAAATGCCCCTTGGAAGAGCGGTGGATGTCGCAGTAGCTTAACAAGACATTTTAAATGCCCCTTGGAAGAGAAATGCAGGTCGCAGCAGCTTATCAAGACTGTTTAAATACCCCTTAGAAGAGACTTGCAGGTCACAGTAGCTTAACAAGACGGTTTAAATGCCCCTTGGAAGAGACGTGCAGGTTGCATTAGCTTAACAAGACGGTTTAAATGCCCCTTGGAAGAGCGGAGGAGGTCGCAGTAGCTTAACAAGATGGTTTAAATGCCCGTTGAAAGAGACGTGCAGGTCGCAGTAGCTTAACAAGACGGTTAAAATGCCCCTTGGAAAAGAGGGGAGGTTACAGTAGCTTAACAAGACGGTTTAAATGCCTGTTGAAAGAGACGTGCAGGTCGCAGTAGCTTAACAAGACGGTTAAAATGCCCCTTGGAAGAGCGGTGGCGGTAGCAGTAGCTTAACAAGACGTTTTAAATGCCCCTTGGAAGAGACGTGCAGGTCGCAGTAGCTTAACAAGACGTTTTAAATGCCCCTTGGAAGAGACATGCAGGTCACAGTAGCTTAACAAGATGGTTTAAATGCCCCTTGGAAGAGCGGTAAAGGTCGCAGTAGCTTAACAAGATGGTTTAAATACCCCTTGGAAAAGACGTGCAAGGCACTGTAGCTTAACAAGACGGTTTAAATGCCAGCTGAAAGAGACGTGCAGGTCGCAGTAGCTTAACAACACGGTTAAAATGTCCCTTCGAAGAGACGTGCAGGTAGCAGTAGCTTAACAAGACGTTTTAAATGCCCCTTGGAAAAGAGGTGGAGGTTACAATAGCTTAACAAGATGGTTTAAATGCCCCTTGGAAGAGACGTGCAGGTCGCAGTAGCTTAACAAGACGGTTTAAATGCTCCTTGGAAGAGCGGTGGAGGTCGCAGTAGCTTAAGAAGACGGTTTAAATGCCCCTTGATTGAGACATGCAGGTCGCAGCAGCTTAACAAGATGGTTTAAATGCGTCTTGGAAGAGCGGTGGAGGTCGCAGTAGCTTAAAAAGATGGTTTAAATGCCCCTTGGAAAAGACATGCAGGTCGCAGTAGCTTAAAAAGACGGTTTAAATGCCCCTTGAAAGAGCGGTGAAGGTCGCAGTAGCTTAACAAGTCAGTTTAAATGCCCCTTGAAAGAGACGCGCAGGTCGCAGTAGCTTAATAAGACGGTTAAAATGCCCCTTGGAAGAGCGGTGGAGGTCGCAGTAGCTTAACAAGACGGTTTAAATGACCCCTTGCAAAAGACGTGCACGTCTCAGTAGCTTAACAAGACGGTTTAAATTCCCCTTGGAAAAGACGTGCAAGTCGCAGTAGCTTAACAAGACGGTATAAATGCCCCTTGGAAGAGACGTGCAGGTCGCAGTAGCTTTCAAGACGGTTTAAATGCCCCTTGGAAGAGACATGCAGGTCGCAGTAGCTTAACAAGACGGTTAAAGTGCCCCTTGGAAGTGCGGTGGCGGTAGCAGTAGCTTAACAAGACAATTTAAATGCCCATTGGAAGAGACGTGCAGGTCGCAGTAGCTTAACAAGACGGTTTAAATGCCCCTTGAAAGAGCGGTGGAGGTCGCAGTAGCTTAACAAGACTGTTTAAATGCCCCTTGGAAGAGACGTGCAGGTCGCAACAGCTTAACAAGAAGGTTTAAATGCCCCTTGGAAGAGATGTGCAGGTTTCAGTAAATTAACAAGACGGCTTAAATGCACCTTGGAAGAGACGTGGAGTTCGCAATAGATTAACAAGACGGTGTAAATGCCCCTTGGAAGAGACATGCAGGTTGCAGTAGCTTAACAAGAGGGTTTAAATGCCCCTTGGAAGAGACGTGCAGGTCGCAGTAGCTTAACAAGATGGTTTAAATGCCCCTTGTAAGAGCTGTGGAGGTCGCAGTAGCTTAACAAGACGTTTTAAATGCCCCTTGGAAGAGACATGCAGATCGCAGCAGCTTAACAAGACGGCTTAAATGCCCCTAGGAAGAGATGTGCAGGTCACAGTAGCTTAACAAGACGGTTAAAATGCCCTTTGAAAGAGCGGTGGCGGTAGCAGTAGCTTAACAAGATGGTTTAAATGCCCCTTGGAAGAGACGTGCAGGTCGCAGTAGCTTAACAAGACGGTTTAAATGCCCCTTGGAAGTGACATGCAGGTCGCAGTAGCTTAACAATACCATTTAAATGCCCCATTGAAGAGACGTGCAGGTCGCATTAGTTTAACAAGACAGTTTAAATGCCCCTTGGAAGAGACGTGCAGGTCGCAGTAGCTTAACAAGACGGTTTAAATGCCCCTTGGAAGAGACATGCAGGTCGCAGTAGCTTAACAAGACGGTTTAAATGCCCCATTGAAGAGACGTGCAGGTCGCATAAGCTTAACAAGACGGCTTAAATGCCCCTTGGAAGAGAGGAGGAGGTCGCAGTAGCTTAACAAGATGGTTTAAATGCCCCTTGGAAAAGACGTGCAAGTCGCAGTAGCTTAACAAGATAGTTTAAATGCCTCTTGGAAGAGACGTGCAGGTCGTAGTAGCTTAACAAGACAGTTTAAATGCCCCTTGGAAGAGCGGTGGAGGTCGCAGTAGCTTAACAAGACATTTTAAATGCCCCTTGGAAGAGAAATGCAGGTCGCAGCAGCTTATCAAGACTGTTTAAATACCCCTTAGAAGAGACTTGCAGGTCACAGTAGCTTAACAAGACGGTTTAAATGCCCCTTGGAAGAGACGTGCAGGTTGCATTAGCTTAACAAGACGGTTTAAATGCCTCTTGGAAGAGCGGAGGAGGTCGCAGTAGCTTAACAAGATGGTTTAAATGCCCGTTGAAAGAGAAGTGCAGGTCGCAGTAGCTTAACAAGACGGTTAAAATGCCCCTTGGAAAAGAGGGGAGGTTACAGTAGCTTAACAAGACGGTTTAAATGCCTGTTGAAAGAGACGTGCAGGTCGCAGTAGCTTAACAAGACGGTTAAAATGCCCCTAGGAAGAGCGGTGGCGGTAGCAGTAGCTTAACAAGACGTTTTAAATGCCCCTTGGAAGAGACGTGCAGGTCGCAGTAGCTTAACAAGACGTTTTAAATGCCCCTTGGAAGAGACATGCAGGTCACAGTAGCTTAACAAGATGGTTTAAATGCCCCTTGGAAGAGCGGTAAAGGTCGCAGTAGCTTAACAAGATGGTTTAAATACCCCTTGGAAAAGACGTGCAAGGCACTGTAGCTTAACAAGACGGTTTAAATGCCAGCTGAAAGAGACGTGCAGGTCGCAGTAGCTTAACAACACGGTTAAAATGTCCCTTCGAAGAGACGTGCAGGTAGCAGTAGCTTAACAAGACGTTTTAAATGCCCCTTGGAAAAGAGGTGGAGGTTACAATAGCTTAACAAGATGGTTTAAATGCCCCTTGGAAGAGACGTGCAGGTCGCAGTAGCTTAACAAGACGGTTTAAATGCCCCTTGGAAGAGCGGTGGAGGTCGCAGTAGCTTAAGAAGACGGTTTAAATGCCCCTTGATTGAGACATGCAGGTCGCAGCAGCTTAACAAGATGGTTTAAATGCGTCTTGGAAGAGCGGTGGAGGTCGCAGTAGCTTAAAAAGATGGTTCAAATGCCCCTTGGAAAAAACTTGCAGGTCGCAGTAGCTTAAAAAGACGGTTTAAATGCCCCTTGAAAGAGCGGTGAAGGTCGCAGTAGCTTAACAAGTCAGTTTAAATGCCCCTTGAAAGAGACGCGCAGGTCGCAGTAGCTTAATAAGACGGTTAAAATGCCCCTTGGGAGAGCGGTGGAGGTCGCAGTAGCTTAACAAGACGGTTTAAATGACCCCTTGCAAAAGACGTGCACGTCGCAGTAGCTTAACAAGACGGTTTAAATGCCCCTTGGAAAAGACGTGCAAGTCGCAGTAGCTTAACAAGACGGTATAAATGCCCCTTGGAAGAGACGTGCAGGTCGCAGTAGCTTTCAAGACGGTTTAAATGCCCCTTGGAAGAGACATGCAGGTCGCAGTAGCTTAACAAGACGGTTAAAGTGCCCCTTGGAAGTGCGGTGGCGGTAGCAGTAGCTTAACAAGACAGTTTAAATGCCCATTGGAAGAGACGTGCAGGTCGCAGTAGCTTAACAAGACGGTTTAAATGCCCCTTGAAAGAGCGGTGGAGGTCGCAGTAGCTTAACAAGACTGTTTAAATGCCCCTTGGAAGAGACGTGCAGGTCGCAGCAGCTTAACAAGAAGGTTTAAATGCCCCTTGGAAGAGATGTGCAGGTTTCAGTAACTTAACAAGACGGTTTAAATGCACCTTGGAAGAGACGTGGAGTTCGCAATAGATTAACAAGACGGTTTAAATGCCCCTTGGAAGAGACATGCAGGTTGCAGTAGCTTAACAAGAGGGTTTAAATGCCCCTTGGAAGAGACGTGCAGGTCGCAGTAGCTTAACAAGATGGTTTAAATGCCCCTTGTAAGAGCGGTGGAGGTCGCAGTAGCTTAACAAGGCGGTTTAAATGCCCCTTGGAAGAGACATGCAGATCGCAGCAGCTTAACAAGACGGTTTAAATGCCCCTAGGAAGAGATGTGCAGGTCACAGTAGCTTAACAAGACGGTTAAAATGCCCCTTGGAAGAGCGGTGGCGGTAGCAGTAGCTTAACAAGATGGTTTAAATGCCCCTTGGAAGAGACGTGCAGGTCGCAGTAGCTTAACAAGACGGTTTAAATGAAACTTGGAAGAGACATGCAGGTCGCAGTAGCTTAACAAGATGGTTTAAATGCCCCTTGGAAGAGACGTGCAGGTCGCAGTAGCTTAACAAGACGGTTTAAATGCCCCTTGGAAGTGACATGCAGGTCGCAGTAGCTTAACAAGACGGTTTAAATGCCCCATTGAAGAGACGTGCAGGTCGCATTAGCTTAACAAGACAGTTTAAATGCCCCTTGGAAGAGACGTGCAGGTCGCAGTAGCTTAACAAGACGGTTTAAATGCCCCTTGGAAGAGACATGCAGGTCGCAGTAGCTTAACAAGACGGTTTAAATGCCCCATTGAAGAGACGTGCAGGTCGCATAAGCTTAACAAGACGGCTTAAATGCCCCTTGGAAGAGAGGAGGAGGTTGCAGTAGCTTAACAAGATGGTTTAAATGCCCCTTGGAAAAGACGTGCAAGTCGCAGTACCTTAACAAGATGGTTTAAATGCCTCTTGAAAGAGACGTGCAGGTCGCAGTAGCTTAACAAGACGGATAAAATGCCCCTTGGAAGAGCGGTGGCGGTAGCAGTAGCTTAACAAGACAGTTTAAATGACCCTTGGAAGAGCGATGGAGGTCGCAGTAGCTTAACAAGACGTTTTAAATGCCACTTGGAAGAGAAATGCAGGTCGCAGCAGCTTATCAAGACGATTTAAATACCCCTTGGAAGAGACTTGCAGGTCGCAGTAGCTTAACAAGACGGTTTAAATGCCCCTTGGAAGAGCGGAGGAGGTCGCAGTAGCTGAACAAAACAGTTTAAAGGCCCTTTGGAAGAGACATGCAGGTCGCAGTAGCTTAACAAGATGGTTTAAATGCGTCTTGGAAGAGAGGTGGAGGTCGCAGTAGCTTAAAAAGATGGTTTAAATGCCCCTTGGAAAAAACATGCAGGTCGCAGTAGCTTAAAAAGACGGTTTAAATGCCCCTTGAAAGAGCGGTGAAGGTCGCAGTAGCTTAACAAGTCAGTTTAAATGCCCCTTGAAAGAGACGCGCAGGTCGCAGTAGCTTAATAAGACGGTTAAAATGCCCCTTGGGAGAGCGGTGGAGGTCGCAGTAGCTTAACAAGACGGTTTAAATGACCCCTTGCAAAAGACGTGCACGTCGCAGTAGCTTAACAAGACGGTTTAAATGCCCCTTGGAAAAGACGTGCAAGTCGCAGTAGCTTAACAAGACGGTATAAATGCCCCTTGGAAGAGACGTGCAGGTCGCAGTAGCTTTCAAGACGGTTTAAATGCCCCTTGGAAGAGAAATGCAGGTCGCAGTAGCTTAACAAGACGGTTAAAGTGCCCCTTGGAAGTGCGGTGGCGGTAGCAGTAGCTTAACAAGACAGTTTAAATGCCCATTGGAAGAGACGTGCAGGTCGCAGTAGCTTAACAAGACGGTTTAAATGCCCCTTGAAAGAGCGGTGGTGGTCGCAGTAGCTTAACAAGACTGTTTAAATGCCCCTTGGAAGAGACGTGCAGGTCGCAGCAGCTTAACAAGAAGGTTTAAATGCCCCTTGGAAGAGATGTGCAGGTTTCAGTAACTTAACAAGACGGTTTAAATGCACCTTGGAAGAGACGTGGAGTTCGCAATAGATTAACAAGACGGTTTAAATGCCCCTTGGAAGAGACATGCAGTTTGCAGTAGCTTAACAAGAGGGTTTAAATGCCCCTTGGAAGAGACGTGCAGGTCGCAGTAGCTTAACAAGATGGTTTAAATGCCCCTTGTAAGAGCGGTGGAGGTCGCAGTAGCTTAACAAGGCGGTTTAAATGCCCCTTGGAAGAGACATGCAGATCGCAGCAGCTTAACAAGACGGTTTAAATGCCCCTAGGAAGAGATGTGCAGGTCACAGTAGCTTAACAAGACGGTTAAAATGCCCCTTGGAAGAGCGGTGGCGGTATCAGTAGCTTAACAAGATGGTTTAAATGCCCCTTGGAAGAGACGTGCAGGTCGCAGTAGCTTAACAAGACGGTTTAAATGAAACTTGGAAGAGACATGCAGGTCGCAGTAGCTTAACAAGATGGTTTAAATGCCCCTTGGAAGAGACGTGCAGGTCGCAGTAGCTTAACAAGACGGTTTAAATGCCCCTTGGAAGTGACATGCAGGTCGCAGTAGCTTAACAAGACGGTTTAAATGCCCCATTGAAGAGACGTGCAGGTCGCATTAGCTTAACAAGACAGTTTAAATGCCCATTGGAAGAGACGTGCAGGTCGCAGTAGCTTAACAAGACGGTTTAAATGCCCCTTGGAAGAGACATGCAGGTCGCAGTAGCTTAACAAGACGGTTTAAATGCCCCATTGAAGAGACGTGCAGGTCGCATAAGCTTAACAAGACGGCTTAAATGCCCCTTGGAAGAGAGGAGGAGGTCGCAGTAGCTTAACAAGATGGTTTAAATGCCCCTTGGAAAAGACGTGCAAGTCGCAGTAGCTTAACAAGATGGTTTAAATGCCTCTTGAAAGAGACGTGCAGGTCGCAGTAGCTTAACAAGACGGATAAAATGCCCCTTGGAAGAGCGGTGGCGGTAGCAGTAGCTTAACAAGACAGTTTAAATGACCCTTGGAAGAGCGATGGAGGTCGCAGTAGCTTAACAAGACGTTTTAAATGCCACTTGGAAGAGAAATGCAGGTCGCAGCAGCTTATCAAGACGGTTTAAATACCCCTTGGAAGAGACTTGCAACTCGCAGTAGCTTAACAAGACGGTTTAAATGCCCCTTGGAAGAGCGGAGGAGGTCGCAGTAGCTGAACAAGACAGTTTAAATGCCTTTTGGAAGAGACATGCAGGTCGCAGCAGCTTAACAAGACTGTTTAAATGCCCCTTGGAAGAGACGTGTAGGTCGCAGTAGCTTAACAAGACGGTTTAAATGCCCCTTGGTAGAGACATGCAGGCCGCAGTAGCTTAACAAGATGGTTTAAATGCCCCATTGAAGAGACGTGCAGGTCGCATTAGCTTAACAAGACGGTTTAAATGCCCCTTGGAAAAGTGATGGAGGTTACAGTAGCTTAACAAGACGGTTTAAATGCCCCTTGGTTGAGACATGCAGGTCGCAGTAGCTTAAGAAGACGGTTTAAATGCCCCTTGGAAGAGCGGTGGAGGTCGCAGTAGTTTAACAAGACGGTTTAAATGCCCCTTGGTTGAGACATGCAGGTCGCAGCAGCTTAACAAGACGGTTTAAATGCCTCTTGGAAGAGACGTGCAGGTCACAGTAGCTTAACAAGATGGTTTAAATGCCCCTTGGAAGAGACATGCAGGTCGCAGTAGCTTAACAAGACGGCTTAAATGCCCCTTGGAAGAGCGGGGGAGGTCGCAGTAGCTTAACAAGATGGTTTAAATGCCCCTTGGAAGGGACGTGGAAGTCGCAGTAGCTTAACAAGACGGTTTAAATGCCTCTTGAAAGAGACGTGCAGGTCGCAGTAGCTTAACAAGACGGTTAAAATGCCCCTTGGAAAAGACGTGCAAGTCGCAGTAGCTTAACAAGACGGTTTAAATGCCCCTTGGAAGAGACGTGCAGGTCGTAGAAGCTTAACAAGACGGTTTATATGCCCCTTGGAAGAGCGCTGGAGGTCGCAGTAGCTTAAAAAGACGGTTTAAATGCCCCTTGGAAAAGTGATGGAGGTTACAGTAGCTTAACAAGACGGTTTAGATGCCCCTTGGAAGAGACGTGCAAGTCGCAGTAACTTAAAAGATGGTTTAAATGCGCCTTGGAAGAGAAGTGCAGGTCGCAGTAGCTTAACAATGCGGTTTAAATGCCCCTTGAAAGAGACTTGGAGGTCGCAGAAGCTTAACAAGACGGTTTAAATGCCCCTTGGAAGAGACATGCTGGTCGCAGCAGCTTAACAAGACAGTTTAATTGCCCCTTAGAAGAGATGTGCAGGTCGCAGTAGCTTAACAAGATGGTTTAAATGCCCCTTGGAAGAGACATGCAGGTCGCAGTAGCTTAACAAGACAGTTTAAATGCACCTTGGAAGAGACGTGCAGGTTGCAGTAGGTTAACAAGACGGTTTAAATGCCCCTTGGAAAAAAGGTGGAGGTTACAGTAGCTTAATAAGACGGTTTAAATGCCCGTTGAAAGAGACGTGGAGGTCGCAGTAGCTTAACAAGACGGTTAAAATGCCCCTTGGAAGAGCAGTGGCGGTAGCAGTAGCTTAACAAGATGGTTTAAATGCCCCTTGGAAGAGACGTGCAGGTCGCAGTAGCTTAACAAGACGGTTTAAATGCCACTTGGAAGAGACATGCAGGTCGCAGTAGCTTAACAAGACGGTTTAAATGCCCCTTGAAAGAGCGGTAAAGGTCGCAGTAGCTTAACAAGACGGTTTAAATGCCCCTTGGAAAACACGTGCAAGGCGCAGTACCTTAACAAGACGGTTTAAATGCCCGTTGAAAGAGACGTGCAGGTCGCAGTAGCTTAACAAGACGGTTAAAATGCCCCTTGGAAGAGTGGTGGCGGTAGCAGTAGCTTAACAAGACGGTTTAAATGCCCCTTGGAAGAGACGTGCAGGTCGCAGTAGCTTAACAAGACGGTTTAAATGCCCCTTGGAAGAGCGGTGGAGGTCGCAGTAGCTTAACAAGACGGTTTAAATGCCCCTTGGTTGAGACATGCAGCTCGCAGCAGCTTAACAAGACGGTTTAAATGCCCCTTGGAAGAGACGTGCAGGTCACAGTAGTTAACAAGATGGTTTAAATGCCCCTTGGAAGAGACATGCAGATCGCAGTAGCTTAACAAGATGGCTTAAATGCCCCTTGGAAGAGCGTAGGAGGTCGCAGTAGCTTACAAAGATGGTTTAAATGCCCCTTGGAAGAGACGTGCAAGTCGCAGTAGCTTAACAAGACGGTTTAAATGCCTCTTGAAAGAGACGTGCAGGTCGCAGTAGCTTAACAAGACGGTTAAAATGCCCCTTGGAAAAGACGTGCAAGTCGCAGTAGCTTAACAAGACGGTTTAAATGCCCCTTGGAAGAGACGTGCAGGTCGTAGTAGCTTAACAAGACGGTTTATATGCCCCTTGGAAGAGCAGTGGAGGTCGCAGTAGCTTAAAAAGATGGTTTAAATGCCCCTTGGAAGAGACATGCAGGTCGCAGTAGCTTAAAAAGACGGTTTAAATGCCCCTTGGAAGAGAGGTGAAGGTCGCAGTAGCTTAACAAGTCAGTTTATATGCCCCTTGAAAGAGACGCGCAGGTCGCAGTAGCTTAATAAGACGGTTAAAATGCCCCTTGAAAGAGCGGTGGAGGTCGCAGTAGCTTAACAAGACGGTTTAAATGACCGCTTGCAAAAGATGTGCACGTCGCAGTAGCTTAACAAGACGGTTTAAATGCCCCTTGGAAAAGACGTGCAAGTCGCAGTAGCTTAACAAGACGGTATAAATGCCCCTTGGAAGAGACGTGCAGGTCGCAGTAGCTTTCAAGACGGTTTAAATGCCCCTTGGAAGAGACATGCAGGTCGCAGTAGCTTAAGAAGACGGTTTAAATGCCCCTTGGAAGAGCGGTGGAGGTCGCAGTAGTTTAACAAGACGGTTTAAATGCCCCTTGGTTGAGACATGCAGGTCGCAGCAGCTTAACAAGACGGTTTAAATGCCTCTTGGAAGAGACGTGCAGGTCACAGTAGCTTAACAAGATGGTTTAAATGCCCCTTGGAAGAGACATGCAGGTCGCAGTAGCTTAACAAGACGGCTTAAATGCCCCTTGGAAGAGCGGAGGAGGTCGCAGTAGCTTAACAAAATGGTTTAAATGCCCCTTGGAAGGGACGTGGAAGTCGCAGTAGCTTAACAAGACGGTTTAAATGCCTCTTGAAAGAGACGTGCAGGTCACAGTAGCTTAACAAGACGGTTAAAATGCCCCTTGGAAAAGACGTGCAAGTCGCAGTAGCTTAACAAGACGGTTTAAATGCCCCTTGGAAGAGACGTGCAGGTCGTAGTAGCTTAACAAGACGGTTTATATGCCCCTTGGAAGAGCGTTGGAGGTCGCAGTAGCTTAAAAAGACGGTTTAAATGCCCCTTGAAAGAGACATGCAGGTCGCAGTAGCTTAAAAAGACGGCTTAAATGCCCGTTGGAAGAGCGGTGAAGGTCGCAGTAGCTTAACAAGTCAGTTTAAATGCCCCTTGAAAGAGACGCGCAGGTCTCAGTAGCTTAATAAGACGGTTAAAATGCCCCTTGGAAGAGCGGTGGAGGTCGCAGTAGCTTAACAAGACGGTTTAAATGCCCCTTGGAAAAGACGTGCAAGTCGCAGTAGCTTAACAAGACGGTATAAATGCCCCTTGGAAGAGACGTGCAGGTCGCAGTAGCTTTCAAGACGGTTTAAATGCCCCTTGGAAGAGACGTGCAGGTCGCAGTAGCTTAAAAAGACGGCTTAAATGCCCGTTGGAAGAGCGGTGAAGGTCGCAGTAGCTTAACAAGTCAGTTTAAATGCCCCTTGAAAGAGACGCGCAGGTCGCAGTAGCTTAATAAGACGGTTAAAATGCCCCTTGGAAGAGCGGTGGAGGTCGCAGTAGCTTAACAAGACGGTTTAAATACCCCTTGGAAAAGACGTGCAGGTCGCAGTAGCTTAAGAAGACGGTTTAAATGCCCCTTGGAAGAGCGGTGGTGGTCGCAGTAGCTTAACAAGACAGTTTAAATGCTCCTTGAAAGAGACGTGCAGGTCGCAGTAGCTTAGCAAGATGGTTAGAGTGCCCCTTGGAAGTGCGGTGGCGGTAGCAGTAGCTTAACAAGACAGTTTAAATGCCCATTTGAAGAGACGTGCAGGTCGCAGTAGCTTAACAAGACGGTTTAAATGCCCCTTGAAAGAGCGGTGGAGGTCGCAGTAGCTTAACAAGACTGTTTAAATGCCCCTTGGAAGAGACGTGCAGGTCGCAGTAGCTTAACAAGAAGGTTTAAATGCCCCTTGGAAGAGATGTGCAGGTTTCAGTAACTTAACAAGACGGTTTAAATGCACCTTGGAAGAGACGTGGAGTTCGCAATAGCTTAACAAGACGGTTTAAATGCCCCTTGGAAGAGACATGCAGGTTGCAGTTAGAGATGAGCGTTGTTCTACTCGAACTTTTCGCCAATCTCAAATTCGAGCTGTTTTGGGCGGTGTTCGAGCCGTTCGGCGAACACGAACAATTTGAGAAAAATTCGGCTGTTCGAGGTTATGTTCGATAACTGTTCATGCACCAAAATCATAACTGGATTTTTTCTCAGTAATGATGAAAATTAATGTTAATACGCAGTTTGAGTGTACAGCGGGGTGGGGGGAGGGGCAGGGGATGGATCTCTGCAGGAACAATGAAGATCTCCATTTTTTTTTCTCTTTCCCGCATTTGCAGTGGGGAGGTGCAATCTGTCAGCCTATCAGCAGCGCACACACGGAGCGAAGTGCTTTTTTTCACACAAGCAAGGGCATGTGTCATTGGCAGTGTATGTCACATGTCCTTGCCCTATAAGACCAAGCCATTTTCCCCGTCGCCACCAATTTCTCACTGCTGCAGCTGCGTGTTAGACGGCACCGCTGTTGCTGTGTGCGCTATACCTTGTTAATTTCAAGCCAATTTTCGCACAAATCTACAGATAGCTTGGGAGTAGGGAATAGTTGTGATTGCAGTCCTTTTAAGGACTAGGTTACAGCATTTCCTACGACTTTTATCAGGGAGGTCTGTGCTCTTAAATAGATAGATTGTGGGAGTAAAGACTAATTGTAATTGGAGTCCTTTTCAGGACTAGGCTACATCAGTTCCTATCAGTTTTTGCCAGGCAGGTCTGTGCCAGTGCTGTGCAAGTTTTTTTCACAGCATTTGGCTGAATCTAGCAAAGCTAATCCTTTTTGGCCTATTGCAGAGTGTGTTAGTCAGTGGAGTAGCCTATCTGTGTTGCAAGATATACCACCTGTGTATAGAATACCAATTTTTTTACTGCACCTAGTGAAGTAAAATCTTTTGGGCATAGCATCATTCTATTAGTCCATCTATACTGACCTCCATCAGGTTGCAAATTGAATATAATTTTTTTCTGCATCTAGCTCTGAAAAAATATTGGGCTTCTAGCTGTGTGTGGGACTTGTTCTATTAATCCATCTATACTGACCTCCATCAGGTTGCAAACTGAATATATTTTTTTCTGCATCTACCTCTGAAAAAATATTGGGCTTCTAGCTGTGTGTGGGACTTGTTCTATTAATCCATCTATACAGACCTCCATCAGGTTGCAAACTGAATATATTTTTTTCTGCATCTACCTCTGAAAAAATATTGGGCTTCTAGCTGTGTGTGGGACTTGTTCTATTAATCCATCTATACAGACCTCCATCAGGTTGCAAACTGAATATAATTTTTTTCTGCATCTACCTCTGAAAAAATATTTGGGCTTCTAGCTGTGTGTGGGACTTGTTCTATTAGTCCATCTATACTGACCTCCATCAGGTTGCAAACTGAATATAATATTTTTCTGCATCTAGCTCTGAAAAAATGTTTGGCCTTCTAGCAGTGTGTGGGACTTGTTCTATTAGTCCATCTATACTGACCTCCATCAGGTTGCAAACTGAATATATTTTTTTCTGCATCTACCTCTGAAAAAATATTGGGCTTCTAGCTGTGTGTGGGACTTGTTCTATTAATCCATCTATACAGACCTCCATCAGGTTGCAAACTGAATATATTTTTTCTGCATCTACCTCTGAAAAAATATTGGGCTTCTAGCTGTGTGTGGGACTTGTTCTATTAATCCATCTATACAGACCTCCATCAGGTTGCAAACTGAATATAATTTTTGTCTGCATCTACCTCTGAAAAAATATTTGGCCTTCTAGCAGTGTGTGGGACTTGTTCTATTAGTCATCTATACTGACCTCCATCAGGTTGCAAATTCAAAATAATTTTTTGTCTGCATCTACCTCTGAAAAAATATTTGGCCTTCTAGCAGTGTGTGGGACTTGTTCTATTAGTCCATCTATACTGACCTCCATCAGGTTGCAAACTGAATATAATTTTTTTCTGCATCTAACTCTGAAAAAATATTTGGCCTTCTAGCAGTGTGTGGGTCTCATTGTATTAGGCCATCTATACCAAGCTCCACCAGCTTTTCAATTAATAATAATTTTTCGCTGCATCTAGCCCTGAAAGTAATTTTTCTTCCCAATAGTGGTAGCAATAGAAATATGGGGCGCGCTCCTGGCTTACAAAAATATACGCTTCATAACAAAAAACACCAGCTTAGCGCACTGCATTAATAAGATGGCATCATCGTCTCTCCCAGTGCTAGGCCTACTACCCAGGCTAGCATTCCTGTGCTTAAAACTCAATGTATGGGTCCGCGCTAGCCACTATGCTGAGGGGTCTAAAGCTGCTGCTAACGCTTTATAACAATTCAATTGGCAGATTTTCACAGAGCTCTTCCACAATGCCCACCCATCGGGACAACAGTTGCCCACCTTCCCTATGGGATCTAATGGCGAATAGTTGATGCCATTAATCAGAGCGTCAGTTGCCCCGTCGACGTGGCAAGCATACGGTAAGGCATGGGAAGAGTGGACACGACTAGTAGCAGGCAGACGGGTTGACCAATGTGAACAAGCCAGATCACAAGTCACCATAGAATTTCTCCACCAGCTAATGATGAGGGGCATATCAGGGGCGTCAGCGCAGCGGTGTCTGACCGGAGTAGCATTTCACTTCCAACTACTGAATTGGGGAGATGTGACAAAGATTCATCATCAGACAATCCATAAAAGGGTGGAAAAGGGGTCAGCCAAGTCAGGAGTGTAGACGTCCCGTCCCGTGTCACTAAAACTGATTTCTCACATCATATCCCTAACACCATTAACATGACACTCACAATTTGAAGCAACAATACTGTCTACTGCATTTGTGATCGCCTACTTCGAGGCGCTATGCATAAGCGAATTAGTCCCTCAATCCAAAATTAGCACCAGTGGAGGCTTATTACACCAGGACGTAGTCATAGGCAATAATGCAATACGTCTACGCATACACAAATCGAAAATGGTTCCAGCGGGCAGGGGCACTTGGGTACTTCTACAACCCACAAACGGTACACTGAGTCGGGTAACAATAGTAAAACCATATCTAACCATCAGATCACAAAGTAATTTGTTCCTATCACACATTGATGGGACGCCATTATCAAGATACCAGTTCCAAGCTATATTTAATAAATGCATAACATCGGCAGGGAACCACCCCAAAGATTACGGGACACACTCATTCCGCATAGGCGCGGCCACAGAAGCAGCAAGAGCAGGACTGTCAGAAACGGAAGTTCAGAGGATAGAGAGATGGTGATCCACGTGTTTGGCAAGATACATAAGACCGGACTTGTTATCCTAATGTGGTTTGTTTCTTTTACAGGTGACGCTAAGCCAACAGTGTGGGTGATAGGCCACTCGTATATATATTGGGCAGATTAAAGGGCGAAAGTCCGCCCAGGCGGGAGGAAATTAGAGTTTCATAACACATATTTCAACTGGAGAGGTATTAGAGGCCTGCTATGGCCACAGGTACTAATGGAGGTAATCAAGGTAGGGAGAGAGGCAAGATGTCTGGTCATCTTAGTTATACAGGCCGGGGGAAACAACCTAGGTCATCACAAGAGCGCATAACTAATGGCAATAATGAAACTAGACACTGAGCGCTTCAGAGAATTTTTCACAAAACTAGCTATAGTATGGTCAGAGATTGTGCCGATAGCGGTATGGCAAGGTGCGCGAGACATCACGGCCATCGAACGGACAAGGCGGGTAATAAATATTCGGATGGCAAAATTTAGAAGAGACAGAGGCGGTGTAGTGGTACGACACCGACAACTGGAAGGAGATAAAGCAGGCCTCATACGGCCCGACGGTGTTCACTTAATGGATATTGGACTGGACATATTCCTGTCAGGACTCCAGGACGGAGTGGAACAAGCGTTAAGAGTGATGGGTGGGGGTCAGAGTCCTGCATACGAGTACGCAGGATCCTCCGTGGCCTGGAAATAGAAAGGACATGTTGGAGAGTTACACTTGTTGGCCAAGTTGCCGGAGTGGAGACCCAGGGCATGCTGCAACAAGCTGAATTATTTTAGAAATAAAATGTCTTTCTAATGGAATGAGTATAAAGAGTTAATAAAGCTGTGACCGATCCTCACCCATCCAGTTGTAAGAGTTATATTATTGTATTGTCAAGGAAAGGGGGGCGGTAGGGGGGCTGAGCGTCTGGGTTTGGTTGGGGGTCCCCACAGTCTGCCTAGGCTAGATGCATTTAAAAATTCTTATTAGATACACAGGCGGTGCAGCTTGCTTCGCAGCTGGGCTACTACGCCCAAAGTATTGCCTAGGCTAGATGCAGTTAAAAATTCTACGCTGACTAGCAGACACTGAAGATTTGGAGCAGTCCTCTGAGTAAACAGCTCTTCAGACTCAATCATCTGTGTTACCCCAAGCCATAGTGTATGTAGTTTCTTACAGTTAAAAGGGGGGGGGGGCGACCCAACCCACCTGGAATTGACGATGCCAATGTCACGTAAGACACAGCAAGGGGACTCCAAAAAGAGTTTCCATTTTTTCCCAAAATTGTGGCACAGACACCACTTAACCCTAGAACGCATACCTGGGGCCTCGCAGTCCCGCCCTGTTGATTGTTTTCTATTTTCTGCAAGATTAGTTAGAATTTTGAAACTCTAGGTATTCTTCATGTATATAGTTGTTTGTCATTTGAGTTTGAGTTATTCAATGTTATTTGCACACGGGCCTAAAAGGCCCCAGGTATATGAAAGTGTAGATTTTTATGGTCATGCGTTCTAGGGTTAAGTGGCATCAATTGCCCCACAGTTGCTTAAAACGGTTGGTGAGGTGATATTACCAAATCCTCAAGCTTTTAGCCTCCCAAGGATAACACAGGATTAGAAAAGTCCTTGCGAATCCATGATTTGTTCATCTTTATGAACGTGAGTCTGTCTACATTCTCAGTGGACAGCCGCGTGCGCTTATCTGTCAGCACACCATCAGCAGCGCTGAACACACGTTCAGAGAGAACACTGGCTGCAGGGCATGACAAGATCTCCAAGGCGTGAGTGGCGAGCTCCGGCCATTTTTCCAGATTGGAATACCAAAATGAGCAAGGGTCCAGTGACACAGTCATGGCTTCGATGTTCACTTGGAGATACTCCTGCACCATCCTCTCTAGGCATTGACTATGTGTCAGACTTCTTGTCTCCTGTGGCCTTGCAAAGGATGGTCTAAAAAAGTGGTGAAACGATTTCACAAAATTGCTGTTACGAGCAGATACTGTGTTACTGTTACGGTTTGAGTGATGAAGACTCGACAGTCCCGCGGTTGGCAAGTTAGAACTGTGAGATTCACTTCGTGCACCACTGGTGTTTTGTGGAAAAGCACATGTAAGATTCTGCAACAGCGTCTGCAGATACTCCTGCATGCGTCAATCCCTTTTTATGGCAGGAATTATTTCGGCAAATTTACTTTTGTACCGGGGATCTAAGAGTGTGGCAACCCAGTAGTCGAGATTACTTCGAATTCTGCAATCTGAGGGTCATGTTGCAGGTAGTGCAGCAAGAAGGCACTCATGTGTCTTGCGCATCCAGGAGGACCAAGTCCTTGTTGTGTTGGTAGCGAGGTAAGAATCATGCTTCTTTCCTCTGCCCTCTCCCCCCAACCTCGCACAACAGAAATGTGATCAAGGTCTCCCTCATCTGATGAGTCTTCCATGCCCATCGCCAGTTCATCCTCCACTTCTTCCTCGGCTCCTGCACCTTCCTCAACAGTTTGGCTGCTACCATGCGCCCTGTTTAATCCCTCTCCCCCACCCTCCCATGCCTGCCTCCTTGGTGCTGCCAACCGTCTGGACCTTGGAGATGTTATCCCTTCCGCATACGACTCCTCCTCTACTTCCTCCACCTCCTCTTGTCCGACCACCTGACTCTGAATTCTGTTTAATGTGTGCTCCAGCATGTAAATCACCGGAATAGTTATGCTGATAATGGCATCGTCGTCAGCACTAAACATCTTCGTCGCCATTTCAAAACTGTGCAGAAAGGTGTGTGGCGCCCCTGAGGGTGCAGTCACCACAGAGTTACTGCATCTCACCCAGAGGTGTGGTATCTCACCCTCAGGTAAGGAAGGCGTATGGCTCGGGACCCTACCACCTGCATCCAACACATACCCGCAGTGGGGTTAGGGCGAGATTGCTCCTAAGAGAGAGCACAGTCCCAGGTCCCTAGCTGGTGGGAGGATCCTATGTAGTGGGTGCTTAGGGGAGCAGCTTAGGGGAGCACATGACAGGGAGAGTATAAATAGGAAGCCATCTTAGAAAGAGCAAGCCAGTCAGAGGAGGAAAAGTGACAGGAGCAGAGGCTCGGCATGAGCTCTGCTCCGGAGGCGGGCCTAGCCTGGGAGGCCCAGGACTGAAGGAGAGAAGAGAGGAGTGGGAGCAGGAAGGCTCCAGGAACCGAAGGGACCCTAGGGCTACAGGCCGTGCAGAAGGCCACCTGTACTCCCGCTGCTACCAGGAGGTAGAGGGGTCAGGGCAGATAAGGGGAACCGGTCCCTCAACTAGAGGAGAAACAGCAAGGCTCAACTAGAAACCGGAGGCTGCAGCATTTCATGTACTGCAGGCAAAAGTCCACACCAGTCTCACTAAGAAGGTAGCCACATAGGACCCAGGGGACGGAACACAAGTCGCCCGCCAAGGCCCGAGGATACCGGATAGAAGTGTCACTGGGTGTGAGGTGCAGGGAGAAGGCCAGAGAAAGGACACACAGAAGGGGGTCCTGCTAAGTACTCCGGAGCTATCTGGGGGTGGACTGAGCCCCTCACTGAGTACGCACAGCACGACGGGTGAGATAGCTCTGGTACCTGTAATCTGGACTGCAACAACTGTGAGTAAAGATCTTGGGACTGCATCACACGGACTCTGTGTTCATTACTGACTCCCTGCACTACAACCACCATCATCCACCCACACTGCCCTGAAGCTACACTCTTCCTGTGGTGAGTAATAATACCATTGCAGCAAAACCACCAGCTTCAGAGGACTGTTCCGCAGCGGCGGCCCCTTTGGCCGCACTCCACAGGTGGCGTAGTCGGACATTATAAAATCCATATATACAAATTACCGTTGGATTGACCGCCCTGGGTCACGGACCGGGTCACCGCCACAGTGACTACAACCCCCAGCGTCTACCGGCCCGGCTCCGGGTACCCCACGGCCCAGGGGGCGCGTCAACTTCATAGGTCCCTGATCTGAGACCACTCCTGCTGTGTGATTTGCCCCACCTCTGGATCTCGTTGGCCCAGGCTATATGTCAGAAACTATTGCACCAGGGCTTGTCGGTGCTGCCACAGTCGCTGCAACATGTGCAGAGTTGAATTCCACCGTGTCGGCACATCGCATTTCAGCCGGTGAACTGGCAGGCCCAACGACTTCTGTAGAGATGTAAGTCGTTGAGCTGCGGGATGCGAACGGCGGAACTGAGCACACAGCGACTGTGCCCTCTGCAGAAGGCCATCTAGTCCGGGATAGTGGGCTAAAAATTTATGGACAACCACGTTCAACACGTGAGCCATACAAGGCACGTGTGTAACATTGCCCCGGCGAAGGGCCGCACCCAGGTTTGCAGCATTGTCGCACACGGCCTTCCCTGGTTGCAGGTCCAGTGGAGACAACCATTCATGAAACTGGGTCTCCAGAGCTGACCACAAGTCCTCAGCTGTGTGACTCACATTTCCCAGACATTTCAAAGTAAACACTGATGCCGTTGAGCCCTGCTGCCAGCATAGTAAGGAGGTGCGCAGTTAGAAAGCAGGTGGCATTACCAGACAGGCTTTGGGTGCAGGTGGAGGACCGAGAGGAGGTTGAGGAGGCAGAAGCAGTGGAGGAACTTCTAGATAAAGAGGATTGACGTACAACTCACGGGGACGGCAAGACTTGGACAGCAGCCCCTTGTCCTGCTGTCACCATAGTTACCCAGTGCCCTGTCAGCGACATGTAACGCCCCTGTCCATGCCTACTCGTCCAAGTGTCTGTGGTGAAATGCACCCTGTCACACACAGAGTTTCTCAAAGAAGCGGTGATGTTGTGTGCGACATGCTGGTGGAGCGCAGGCACACCTTTCTTTGAGAAGTAGTGCCGACTGGGCATCTGGTACTGGGGCACTGCGACGGACATAAGGTCTCAAAAATCCACTGTGTCCTCCAGGCGGAAAGGCAGCATTTCTGTAGCCAACAGCTTGCAGATGGTGAAATTCAACCTCTTAGCTTTCTCATGGCTAGGAGGAAATGGTCTTTTACTTGTCCACATCTGAGGGACCGAGGGCTGGCTGTTGTGCTTTGACGGGGTTGAGTAGGGTGTCCCTGGCAAACTGCCGGTCTGTGAGGAAGATGCAGGCGGACATGTTAGGTTGCCTTGATCCAAAGGTGGTGCTCTCGATGTCAGAGAGCTCTCAACACCAGCAGGTGTTTCCACTTCCCAATGAACTGACGACCTGCCAATCACACTGGCTGTTGCAGGTAAAGAGGTGGCAGGTCTGCATCCAAAAACATGTGTGACTGCTGTCCCCCCAGTCACAGAGGATGAAGAGGCCGCGGATGCACAAGATGGGGCAGACGGTGGTTGGCCCAGCCTGCTAGGCCGTATTGTAGCACAGTGAGCTTCCCACTGCAACTTATGCTTCATATCCATGTGACGGTACATGCATGAAGTACTCAAACTATGGATTTTTTGGCCTCTACTTAGCTTTTGGTGACAAATATTACAGATAACACGAGTTGGGTCATCCTTATCGATCTGAATAAATGCCCAGGCTATGCAAGGCTTAGAGCCCATGCGACCTGAAGAGCCACTACGACTTGTGGTTAGAGGCGGAGTTGTGGTTGAGGATGCAGTTGTTGACGTGCTTCCAGTACTCCGTCTCTGTCCAGGAAGGCGCAACCTAACCTCGTCGTCAATAGCATCTGTGACGCCCCGCTGCGCTTGGTGTCACAGATCCTAGAAGAGTGTATTGATGGAATCCTCCACAAGAGGCCCCCATAAACATTCACACATCTCCACCTTCCACCTCAGACCAGCAGAGGGAGCCCGTTAGGGATATAAATAGGGAAGGTGGAGCTAGGCAGTTCAGTTCCTCTGAAGAGTTCCTGCAGTAGAGAAGCCTAAGAGAGGTCAGTCTGCAGTGGAGCTCAGTCTAGTCTAGAGAACTCAGTTAATAGTTCAGCAGTGGAGCACGAGGCTCCTGCTAGCTAGATTCAGGGAGCCCAGATAGAGCTTAAGGTGTGCCGGCGTCATAAGATCGGTGAAGCGCGGCAAGCTGCCGTTAGTGTGTATAGCCTATTGAGGGCCCGAGTAGGCCGAAGGCGAGTGGCGAGTTAGTACATAAGGGGCAGAGGAGCTTAACCAGCTCACCCCGAAGCATTTACCGGACACCAGATCCGAGCTTACCGGGATCTCTATGACCCAGTAAGGCATAACCGGAATCCCTGGAGAACTACAAGTCCCAGGATCGCTAAGGTGCTGATACGTAACAGAGCCAGGAGACGCTTAGGCCCCGCATACTGGGAGCGTGAACTTCAAGAGAAGGCCCTACCACAAGGTCAGCCAGCGCAGGACAGAGACAAAGTTAGGCCTAGCTCCAGGCAGGGCAGAAACTTACTGCGCAGAGGCAAGAAACAGGAGGCCCTACACCCGCTCATTGGGGAGGATCCTGATATGCACCCTTCACCCTACAGTGCTCCAGGATGTGCCTGAATTTCCTCCAGTAAAAGGTACTGAAGTGACTACTGTGTCCGTTTCCGTTCTTGCTCTGACCCAGCTGGGTCTCGCCTGTCCTGCATTCCCCCTGCATACGCTGCCCTGAGACCTAGCTCCACCTGTGGGGAGCTATACCATCGAGCTGCCTTATCACTGGCCTCAGTGGACTGCGGCAGCGCTGGTGCTTCTCACCAGATACCACAGGTGGTGTCACAAACTCTTATAAAATTAACAATTATCCACCCTTTTAAAGAGTGACCCCAGGGTACGGGCCAGGGAGCCGACCACCGCGACATCCCAAAGGCCAGGCAAAGGCCCGGGTGACCTCATCGACTGGCTGACTGTGGGTTGACAGTAAGTGGGATCTCCAACCTTGTCATCATCACCCTGTGTGTTATCACACCCGTCGTCCTCAAAGCCAACCTCTTCCTGCCCTGACCGAAAAGTCAAGTTGTCGCTCCAATCAGGTATTTGAGTCTCATCATCGTCTTCATCATTGTCTCCACCAACAGGAGTTACAGTTTGGGAACGAGGGTCTACATTATGCTCAGAACCTTCTTCATCTGGTCCTGGATCCGACTTATAAAGATTCTGGGCATCAGTGCAGATCATTTCCTCGTCTGGATTAACAGAAGCTCTGGAGCAGACCTCCGTTTGCCAGGCTATAGTATGAGTAAACAGCTGTGCAGACTCAACCATCTGTGTTACCCCATACTCAGACGGGCAGCTGGAGACTTGGGAGCTGTGAGGAAGCAAGTGCGATTGGGGTGACACCTCTGAGGACTGGAGTATTTGTGATGTTGAAGTTGAGGTGGAGGAGAGCCCACTTGAAGGAGCACTTGATATCCGCTGAAGCACCTGCTGTTTTTGTGCCTCATCTGGAATTTGTAGCGATGGGCGTGTCCGTAACAAAGGGATCGTATCACATTGTCCACGAAAAGAAGTCGACATGTTAGTTTGGCTGGAAGATGGTCTTTCTTCTGCAGATGTTACTCCCCCCCACCGTGGGGGGCTCGACCCACCAGCGGACAGGCACCAGTATTAGGAGAGGGGGGCTGGCTGTCAGGGTCCACCGCGGCTCTGGCACAAACCCGGCGACACGGAGGTGGCACGGGCAGGAACGGACTGGCAGTGTCGGCTTCTCACTTTTTGGATTTTAGAAGGGCATGACATGCCTATATCTGTGTCTCCCCCTCCTTTTACTCCTCCACCTCTTTTATTTTCGCATGACTATATGTACTTGTCACTTTTCCATGTGTTAGTTATGTCTTCTGAGCAGTTTGTCAGCTTTTGGACACCTTTGAAGGTGTTTTCTATGTGTTTCTATGTGTTTTTGTTTGCCTGCCATTGGTTTTAACGGTGTTCGAAGGTGTTCGACGAACAGTTCGACAAACAGTTCGGCGAACACACGGGTGTTCGACGAACCGAACCGAACTCGAACACTACGGGGGTGGCTCAACACTAGTTGCAGTAGCTTAACAAGAGGGTTTAAATGCCCCTTGGAAGAGACGTGCAGGTCGCAGTAGCTTAAAAAGATGGTTTAAATGCCCCTTGTAAGAGCGGTGGAGGTTCCAGTAGCTTAACAAGACGGTTTAAATGCCCCTTGGAAGAGACATGCAGATCGCAGCAGCTTAACAAGATGGTTTAAATGCCCCTAGGAAGAGATGTGCAGGTCGCAGTAGCTTAACAAGACGGTTAAAATGCCCCTTGGAAGAGCGGTGGCGGTAGCAGTAGCTTAACAAGATGGTTTAAATGCCCCTTGGAAGAGACGTGCAGGTCGCAGTAGCTTAACAAGACGGTTTAAATGCCACTTGGAAGAGACATGCAGGTCGCAGTAGCTTAACAAGATGGTTTAAATGCCCCTTGTAAGAGCGGTGGAGGTTCCAGTAGCTTAGCAAGACGGTTTAAATGCCCCTTGGAAGAGACATGCAGATCGCAGCAGCTTAACAAGATGGTTTAAATGCCCCTAGGAAGAGATGTGCAGGTCGCAGTAGCTTAACAAGACGGTTAAAATGCCCCTTGGAAGAGCGGTGGCGGTAGCAGTAGCTTAACAAGATGGTTTAAATGCCCCTTGGAAGAGACGTGCAGGTCGCAGTAGCTTAACAAGACGGTTTAAATGCCACTTGGAAGAGACATGCAGGTCGCAGTAGCTTAACAAGACGGTTTAAATGCCCCTTAGAAGAGACGTGCAGGTCGCAGTAGCTTAACAAGACGGTTTAAATGCCCCTTGGAAGAGACATGCAGGTCGCAGTAGCTTAACAAGACGGTTTAAATGCCCCATTGAAGAGACGTGCAGGTCGCATTAGCTTAACAAGACGGTTTAAATGCCCCTTGGAAGAGACGTGCAGGTCGCAGTAGCTTAACAAGACGGTTTAAATGCCCCTTGGAAGAGACATGCAGGTCGCAGTAGCTTAACAAGACGGTTTAAATGCCCCATTGAAGAGACGTGCAGGTCGCATTAGCTTAACAAGACGGCTTAAATGCCCCTTGGAAGAGCGGAGCAGGTCGCAGTAGCTTAACAAGATGGTTTAAATGCCCCTTGGAAAAGACGTGCAAGTCGCAGTAGCTTAACATGACGGTTTAAATGCCTCTTGAAAGAGACGTGCAGGTAGCAGTAGCTTAACAAGACGGATAAAATGCCCCTTGGAAGAGCGGTGGCGGTAGCAGTAGCTTAACAAGACAGTTTAAATGCCCCTTGGAAGAGCGATGGAGGTCGCAGTAGCTTAACAAGACGTTTTAAATGCCACTTGGAAGAGAAATGCAGGTCGCAGCAGCTTATCAAGACGGTTTAAATACCCCTTGGAAGAGACTTGCAGGTCGCAGTAGCTTAAAAAGACGGTTTAAATGCCCCTTGGAAGAGACGTGCAGGTTGCAGTAGCTTAACAAGACGGTTTAAATGCCCCTTGGAAGAGCGGAGGAGGTCGCAGTAGCTGAACATGACAGTTTAAATGCCCTTTGGAACAGATATGCAGGTCGCAACAGCTTAACAAGACTGTTTAAATGCCCCTTGGAAGAGACGTGCAGGTCGCAGTAGCTTAACAAGATGGTTTAAATGCCCCTTGGTAGAGACATGCAGGCCGCAGTAGCTTAACAAGATGGTTTAAATGCCCCATTGAAGAGAGGTGCAGGTCGCATTAGCTTAACAAGACTGTTTACATGCCCGCTGGAAAAGTGATGGAGGTTACAGTAGCTTAAGAACACGGTTTAGATGCCCCTTGGAAGAGACGTGCAAGTCGCAGTAGCTTAAAAAGACGGTTTAAATGCGCCTTGGAAGAGAAGTGCAGGTCGCAGTAGCTTAACAAGGCGGTTTAAATGCCCCTTGAAAGAGACTTGGAGGTCGCAGCAGCTTAACAAGACAGTTTAAATGCCCCTTGGAAGAGACGTGCAGGTCGCAGTGGCTTAACAAGACGGTTTAAATGCCCCTTGGAAGAGACATGCAGGTCGCAGTAGCTTAACAAGACGGTTTAAATGCACCTTGGAAGAGACGTGCAGGTTGCAGTAGCTTAACAAGACGGTTTAAATGCCCCTTGGAAAAGAGGTGGAGGTTACAGTAGCTTAACAAGACGGTTTAAATGCCCGTTGAAAGAGACGTGCAGGTCGCAGTAGCTTAACAAGACGGTTTAAATGCCCCTTGGAAGAGCGGTGGAGGTCGCAGTAGCTTAACAAGACGGTTTAAATGCCCCTTGGTTGAGACATGCAGGTCGCAGCAGCTTAACAAGACGTTTTAAATGCCCCTTGGAAGAGACGTGCAGATCACAGTAGCTTGACAAGATGGTTTAAATGCCCCTTGGAAGAGACATGCAGGTCGCAGTAGCTTAACAAGACGGCTTAAATGCCCCTTGGAAGAGCGGAGGAGGTCGCAGTAGCTTAACAAGATGGTTTAAATGCCCCTTGGAAGAGACGTGCAAGTCGCAGTAGCTTAACAAGACGGTTTAAATGCCTCTTGAAAGAGACGTGCAGGTCGCAGTAGCTTAACAAGACGGTTAAAATGCCCCTTGGAAAAGACGTGCAAGTCGCAGTAGCTTAACAAGATGGTTTAAATGCCCCTTGGAAGAGACGTGCAGGTCGTAGTAGCATAACAAGACGGTTTATATGCCCCTTGGAAGAGCGTTGGAGGTCGCAGTAGCTTAACAAGACGGTTTAAATGCCCCTTGGAAGAGACATGCAGGTCGCATCAGCTTATCAAGACTGTTTAAATGTCCCTTTGAAGAGACTTGCAGGTCGCAGTAGCTTAACAAGACGGTTTAAATGCCACTTGGAAGAGACGTGCAGGTTGCAGTAGCTTAACAAGATGTTTTAAATGCCCCTTGGAAAAGAGGTGGAGGTTACAGTAGCTTAACAAGACGGTTTAAATGCCCGTTGAAAGAGACGTGCAGGTCGCAGTAGCTTAACAAGATGGTTAAAATGCCCCTTGGAAGAGCGGTGGCGGTAGTAGTAGCTTAACAAGACGGTTTAAATGCCCCTTGGAAGAGACGTGCAGGTCGCAGTAGCTTAACAAGACGGTTTAAATGCCCCTTGGAAGAGACATGCAGGTCGCAGTAGCTTAACAAGATGGTTTAAATGCCCCTTGAAAGAGCGGTAAAGGTCGCAGTAGCTTAACAAGACGGTTTAAATGCCCCTTGGAAAAGACGTGCAAGGCGCAGTAGCTTAACAAGACGGTTTAAATGCCCGCTGAAAGAGACGTGCAGGTCGCAGTAGCTTAACAACACGGTTAAAATGTCCCTTGGAAGAGCGGTGGCAGTAGCAGTAGCTTAACAAGACGGTTTAAATGCCCCTTGGAAGAGACGTGCAGGTCGCAGTAGCTTAACAAGACGGTTTAAATGCCCCTTGGAAGAGCGGTGGAGGTCGCAGTAGCTTAAGAAGACGGTTTAAATGGCCCTTGATTGAGACATGCAGGTCGCAGCAGCTTAACAAGACGGTTTAAATGTCCCTTGGAAAAGACGTGCAGGTCGCAGTAGCTTAAAAAGATGGTTTAAATGCCACTTGGAAGAGACATGCAGGTCGCAGTAGCTTAAAAAGACGGTTTAAATGCCCCTTGGAAGAGCGGTGAAGGCCGCAGTAGCTTAACAAGTCAGTTTAAATGCCCCTTGAAAGAGACGCGCAGGTCACAGTAGCTTAACAAGACGGTTAAAATGCCCCTTGGAAAAGACGTGCACGTCGCAGTAGCTTAACAAGACGGTTTAAATGCCCCTTGGAAAAGACGTGCAAGTCGCAGTAGCTTAACAAGACGGAATAATTGCCCCTTGGAAGAGACGTGCAGGTCGCAGTAGCTTTCAAGACGGTTTAAATGCCCCTTGGAAGAGACATGCAGGTCACAGTAGCTTAACAAGACGGTTCGGTTTAAATGCACCTTGGAAGAGCGGTGGCGGTCGCAGTAGCTTAACAAGACAGTTTAAATGCCCGCTGAAAGAGACGTGCAGGTCGCAGTAGCTTAACAAAACGGTTAAAGTGCCCCTTGGAAGTGCGGTGGCGGTAGCAGTAGGTTAACAAGACAGTTTAAATGCCCCTTGGAAGAGACATGCAGGTCGCAGTAGCTTAACAAGACGGTTTAAATGCCCCTTGAAAGAGCGGTGGAGGTCGCAGTAGCTTAACAAGACTGTTTAAATGCCCCTTGGAAGAGACGTGCAGGTCGCAGTAGCTTAACAAGAAGGTTTAAATGCCCCTTGGAAGAGATGTGCAGGTTTCAGTAACTTAACAAGACGGCTTAAATGCACCTTGGAAGAGACGTGGAGTTCGCAATAGTTTAACAAGACGGTTTAAATGCCCCTTGGAAGAGACATGCAGGTTGCAGTAGCTTAACAAGAGGGTTTAAATGCCCCTTGCAAGAGACGTGCAGTTCGCAGTAGCTTAACAAGATGGTTTAAATGCCCCTTGAAAGAGCGGTGGCGGTAGCAGTAGCTTAACAAGATTGTTTAAATGCCCCTTGGAAGAGACGTGCAGGTCGCAGTAGCTTAACAAGACGGTTTAAATGCCCCTTGGTAGAGTGGTAAAGGTCGCAGTAGCTTAACAAGACGGTTTAAATGCCCCTTGGAAAAGACGTGCAAGGCGCAGTAGCTTAACAAGACGGTTTAAATGCCCGCTGAAAGAGACGTGCAGGTCGCAGTAGCTTAACAACACGGTTAAAATGTCCCTTGGAAGAGCGGTGGCTGTAGCAGTAGCTTAACAAGACGGTTTAAATGCCCCTTGGAAGAGACGTGCAGGTCGCAGTAGCTTAACAAGACGGTTTAAATGCCACTTGGAAGAGAGGTAGAGGTCGCAGTAGCTTAACAAGACGTTTTAAATGCCCCTTGGAAAAGAGGTGGAGGTTACAGTAGCTTAACAAGACAGTTTAAATGCCCGTTGAAAGAGACGTGCAGGTCGCCATAGCTTAACAAGACGGTTAAAATGCCCCTTGGAAGAGCGATGGCGGTAGCAGTAGCTTAACAAGACGGTTTAAATGCCCCTTGTAAGAAACGTGCAGGTCGCAGTAGCTTAACAAGACGGTTTAAATGCCCCTTGGAAGAGACATGCAGGTCGCAGTAGCTTAACAAGATGGTTTAAATGCCCCTTGAAAGAGCGATAAAGGTCGCAGTAGCTTAACAAAACGGTTAAAGTGCCCCTTGGAAGTGCGGTGGCGGTAGCAGTAGGTTAACAAGACAGTTTAAATGCCCCTTGGAAGAGACATGCAGGTCGCAGTAGCTTAACAAGACGGTTTAAATTCCCCTTGAAAGAGCGGTGGAGGTCGCAGTAGCTTAACAAGACTGTTTAAATGCCCCTTGGAAGAGACGTGCAGGTCGCAGTAGCTTAACAAGAAGGTTTAAATGCCCCTTGGAAGAGATGTGCAGGTTTCAGTAACTTAACAAGACGGCTTAAATGCACCTTGGAAGAGACGTGGAGTACGAAATAGTTTAACAAGACGGTTTAAATGCCCCTTGGAAGAGACATGCAGGTTGCAGTAGCTTAACAAGAGGGTTTAAATGCCCCTTGCAAGAGACGTGCAGTTCGCAGTAGCTTAACAAGATGGTTTAAATGCCCCTTGGAAGAGCGGTGGCGGTAGCAGTAGCTTAACAAGATTGTTTAAATGCTCCTTGGAAGAGACGTGCAGGTCGCAGTAGCTTAACAAGACGGTTTAAATGCCCCTTGGTAGAGCGGTAAAGGTCGCAGTAGCTTAACAAGACGGTTTAAATACCCCTTGGAAAAGACGTGCAAGGCGCAGTAGCTTAACAAGACGGTTTAAATGCCCGCTGAAAGAGACGTGCAGGTCGCAGTAGCTTAACAACACGGTTAAAATGTCCCTTGGAAGAGCGGTGGCTGTAGCAGTAGCTTAACAAGACGGTTTAAATGCCCCTTGGAAGAGACGTGCAGGTCGCAGTAGCTTAACAAGACGTTTTAAATGCCCCTTGGAAAAGAGGTGGAGGTTACAGTAGCTTAACAAGACAGTTTAAATGCCCGTTGAAAGAGACGTGCAGGTCGCCATAGCTTAACAAGACGGTTAAAATGCCCCTTGGAAGAGCGATGGCAGTAGCAGTAGCTTAACAAGACGGTTTAAATGCCCCTTCTAAGAAACGTGCAGGTCGCAGTAGCTTAACAAGACGGTTTAAATGCCCCTTGGAAGAGACATGCAGGTCGCAGTAGATTAACAAGATGGTTTAAATGCCCCTTGAAAGAGCGATAAAGGTCGCAGTAGTTTAACAAGACGGTTTAAATGCCCGCTGAAAGAGACGTGCAGGTCGCAGTAGCTTAACAACACGGTTAAAATGTCCCTTGGAAGAGCGGTGGCAGTAGCAGTAGCTTAACAAGACGGTTTAAATGCCCCTTGGAAGAGACATGCAGGTCGCAGTAGCTTAACAAGACGGTTTAAATGCCCCTTAGAAGAGACGTGCAGGTCGCAGTAGCTTAACAAGACGGTTTAAATGCCCCTTGGAAGAGACATGCAGGTCGCAGTAGCTTAACAAGACGGTTTAAATGCCCCATTGAAGAGACGTGCAGGTCGCATTAGCTTAACAAGACGGTTTAAATGCCCCTTGGAAGAGACGTGCAGGTCGCAGTAGCTTAACAAGACGGTTTAAATGACCCTTGGAAGAGACATGCAGGTCGCAGTAGCTTAACAAGACGGTTTAAATGCCCCATTGAAGAGACGTGCAGGTCGCATTAGCTTAACAAGACGGCTTAAATGCCCCTTGAAAGAGCGGAGCAGGTCGCAGTAGCTTAACAAGATGGTTTAAATGCCCCTTGGAAAAGACGTGCAAGTCGCAGTAGCTTAACATGACGGTTTAAATGCCTCTTGAAAGAGACGTGCAGGTAGCAGTAGCTTAACAAGACGGATAAAATGCCCCTTGGAAGAGCGGTGGCGGTAGCAGTAGCTTAACAAGACAGTTTAAATGCCCCTTGGAAGAGCGATGGAGGTCGCAGTAGCTTAACAAGACGTTTTAAATGCCACTTGGAAGAGAAATGCAGGTCGCAGCAGCTTATCAAGACGGTTTAAATACCCCTTGGAAGAGACTTGCAGGTCGCAGTAGCTTAACAAGACGGTTTAAATGCCCCTTGGAAGAGACGTGCAGGTTGCAGTAGCTTAACAAGACGGTTTAAATGCCCCTTGGAAGAGCGGAGGAGGTCGCAGTAGCTGAACATGACAGTTTAAATGCCCTTTGGAACAGATATGCAGGTCGCAGCAGCTTAACAAGACTGTTTAAATGCCCCTTGCAAGAGACGTGCAGGTCGCAGTAGCTTAACAAGATGGTTTAAATGCCCCTTGGAAGAGCGGTGGCGGTAGCAGTAGCTTAACAAGATTGTTTAAATGCCCCTTGGAAGAGACGTGCAGGTCGCAGTAGCTTAACAAGACGGTTTAAATGCCCCTTGGTAGAGTGGTAAAGGTCGCAGTAGCTTAACAAGACGGTTTAAATGCCCCTTGGAAAAGACGTGCAAGGCGCAGTAGCTTGACAAGACGGTTTAAATGCCCGCTGAAAGAGACGTGCAGGTCGCAGTAGCTTAACAACACGGTTAAAATGTCCCTTGGAAGAGCGGTGGCTGTAGCAGTAGCTTAACAAGACGGTTTAAATGCCCCTTGGAAGAGACGTGCAGGTCGCAGTAGCTTAACAAGACGGTTTAAATGCCACTTGGAAGAGAGGTAGAGGTCGCAGTAGCTTAACAAGACGTTTTAAATGCCCCTTGGAAAAGAGGTGGAGGTTACAGTAGCTTAACAAGACAGTTTAAATGCCCGTTGAAAGAGACGTGCAGGTCGCCATAGCTTAACAAGACGGTTAAAATGCCCCTTGGAAGAGCGATGGCGGTAGCAGTAGCTTAACAAGACGGTTTAAATGCCCCTTGTAAGAAACGTGCAGGTCGCAGTAGCTTAACAAGACGGTTTAAATGCCCCTTGGAAGAGACATGCAGGTCGCAGTAGCTTAACAAGATGGTTTAAATGCCCCTTGAAAGAGCGATAAAGGTCGCAGTAGCTTAACAAAACGGTTAAAGTGCCCCTTGGAAGTGCGGTGGCGGTAGCAGTAGGTTAACAAGACAGTTTAAATGCCCCTTGGAAGAGACATGCAGGTCGCAGTAGCTTAACAAGACGGTTTAAATTCCCCTTGAAAGAGCGGTGGAGGTCGCAGTAGCTTAACAAGACTGTTTAAATGCCCCTTGGAAGAGACGTGCAGGTCGCAGTAGCTTAACAAGAAGGTTTAAATGCCCCTTGGAAGAGATGTGCAGGTTTTAGTAACTTAACAAGACGGCTTAAATGCACCTTGGAAGAGACGTGGAGTTCGCAATAGTTTAACAAGACGGTTTAAATGCCCCTTGGAAGAGACATGCAGGTTGCAGTAGCTTAACAAGAGGGTTTAAATGCCCCTTGCAAGAGACGTGCAGTTCGCAGTAGCTTAACAAGATGGTTTAAATGCCCCTTGGAAGAGCGGTGGCGGTAGCAGTAGCTTAACAAGATTGTTTAAATGCTCCTTGGAATAGACGTGCAGGTCGCAGTAGCTTAACAAGACGGTTTAAATGCCCCTTGGTAGAGCGTTAAAGGTCGCAGTAGCTTAACAAGACGGTTTAAATACCCCTTGGAAAAGACGTGCAAGGCGCAGTAGCTTAACAAGACGGTTTAAATGCCCGCTGAAAGAGACGTGCAGGTCGCAGTAGCTTAACAACACGGTTAAAATGTCCCTTGGAAGAGCGGTGGCTGTAGCAGTAGCTTAACAAGACGGTTTAAATGCCCCTTGGAAGAGACGTGCAGGTCGCAGTAGCTTAACAAGACGTTTTAAATGCCCCTTGGAAAAGAGGTGGAGGTTACAGTAGCTTAACAAGACAGTTTAAATGCCCGTTGAAAGAGACGTGCAGGTCGCCATAGCTTAACAAGACGGTTTAAATGCCCCTTGGAAGAGCGGTGGCGGTAGCAGTAGCTTAACAAGATTGTTTAAATGCTCCTTGGAATAGACGTGCAGGTCGCAGTAGCTTAACAAGACGGTTTAAATGCCCCTTGGTAGAGCGGTAAAGGTCGCAGTAGCTTAACAAGACGGTTTAAATACCCCTTGGAAAAGACGTGCAAGGCGCAGTAGCTTAACAAGACGGTTTAAATGCCCGCTGAAAGAGACGTGCAGGTCGCAGTAGCTTAACAAAACGGTTAAAATGTCCCTTGGAAGAGCGGTGGCTGTAGCAGTAGCTTAACAAGACGGTTTAAATGCCCCTTGGAAGAGACGTGCAGGTCGCAGTAGCTTAACAAGACGTTTTAAATGCCCCTTGGAAAAGAGGTGGAGGTTACAGTAGCTTAACAAGACAGTTTAAATGCCCGTTGAAAGAGACGTGCAGGTCGCCATAGCTTAACAAGACGGTTAAAATGCCCCTTGGAAGAGCGATGGCGGTAGCAGTAGCTTAACAAGACGGTTTAAATGCCCCTTGTAAGAAACGTGCAGGTCGCAGTAGCTTAACAAGATGGTTTAAATGCCCCTTGGAAGAGACATGCAGGTCGCAGTAGATTAACAAGATGGTTTAAATGCCCCTTGAAAGAGCGATAAAGGTCGCAGTAGTTTAACAAGACGGTTTAAATGCCCGCTGAAAGAGATGTGCAGGTCGCAGTAGCTTAACAACACGGTTAAAATGTCCCTTGGAAGAGCGGTGGCAGTAGCAGTAGCTTAACAAGACGGTTTAAATGCCCCTTGGAAGAGACATGCAGGTCGCAGTAGCTTAACAAGACGGTTTAAATGCCCCATTGAAGAGACGTGCAGGTCGCATTAGCTTAACAAGACGGCTTAAATGCCCCTTGGAAGAGCGGAGCAGGTCGCAGTAGCTTAACAAGATGGTTTAAATGCCCCTTGGAAAAGACGTGCAAGTCGCAGTAGCTTAACATGACGGTTTAAATGCCTCTTGAAAGAGACGTGCAGGTAGCAGTAGCTTAACAAGACGGATAAAATGCCCCTTGGAAGAGCGGTGGCGGTAGCAGTAGCTTAACAAGACAGTTTAAATGCCCCTTGGAAGAGCGATGGAGGTCGCAGTAGCTTAACAAGACGTTTTAAATGCCACTTGGAAGAGAAATGCAGGTCGCAGCAGCTTATCAAGACGGTTTAAATACCCCTTGGAAGAGACTTGCAGGTCGCAGTAACTTAACAAGACGGTTTAAATGCCCCTTGGAAGAGACGTGCAGGTTGCAGTAGCTTAACAAGACGGTTTAAATGCCCCTTGGAAGAGCGGAGGAGGTCGCAGTAGCTGAACATGACAGTTTAAATGCCCTTTGGAACAGATATGCAGGTCGCAGCAGCTTAACAAGACTGTTTAAATGCCCCTTGCAAGAGACGTGCAGGTCGCAGTAGCTTAACAAGATGGTTTAAATGCCCCTTGGAAGAGCGGTGGCGGTAGCAGTAGCTTAACAAGATTGTTTAAATGCCCCTTGGAAGAGACGTGCAGGTCGCAGTAGCTTAACAAGACGGTTTAAATGCCCCTTGGTAGAGTGGTAAAGGTCGCAGTAGCTTAACAAGACGGTTTAAATGCCCCTTGGAAAAGACGTGCAAGGCGCAGTAGCTTAACAAGACGGTTTAAATGCCCGCTGAAAGAGACGTGCAGGTCGCAGTAGCTTAACAACACGGTTAAAATGTCCCTTGGAAGAGCGGTGGCTGTAGCAGTAGCTTAACAAGACGGTTTAAATGCCCCTTGGAAGAGACGTGCAGGTCGCAGTAGCTTAACAAGACGGTTTAAATGCCACTTGGAAGAGAGGTAGAGGTCGCAGTAGCTTAACAAGACGTTTTAAATGCCCCTTGGAAAAGAGGTGGAGGTTACAGTAGCTTAACAAGACAGTTTAAATGCCCGTTGAAAGAGACGTGCAGGTCGCCATAGCTTAACAAGACGGTTAAAATGCCCCTTGGAAGAGCGATGGCGGTAGCAGTAGCTTAACAAGACGGTTTAAATGCCCCTTGTAAGAAACGTGCAGGTCGCAGTAGCTTAACAAGACGGTTTAAATGCCCCTTGGAAGAGACATGCAGGTCGCAGTAGCTTAACAAGATGGTTTAAATGCCCCTTGAAAGAGCGATAAAGGTCGCAGTAGCTTAACAAAACGGTTAAAGTGCCCCTTGGAAGTGCGGTGGCGGTAGCAGTAGGTTAACAAGACAGTTTAAATGCCCCTTGGAAGAGACATGCAGGTCGCAGTAGCTTAACAAGACGGTTTAAATTCCCCTTGAAAGAGCGGTGGAGGTCGCAGTAGCTTAACAAGACTGTTTAAATGCCCCTTGGAAGAGACGTGCAGGTCGCAGTAGCTTAACAAGAAGGTTTAAATGCCCCTTGGAAGAGATGTGCAGGTTTCAGTAACTTAACAAGACGGCTTAAATGCACCTTGGAAGAGACGTGGAGTTCGCAATAGTTTAACAAGACGGTTTAAATGCCCCTTGGAAGAGACATGCAGGTTGCAGTAGCTTAACAAGAGGGTTTAAATGCCCCTTGCAAGAGACGTGCAGTTCGCAGTAGCTTAACAAGATGGTTTAAATGCCCCTTGGAAGAGCGGTGGCGGTAGCAGTAGCTTAACAAGATTGTTTAAATGCTCCTTGGAAGAGACGTGCAGGTCGCAGTAGCTTAACAAGACGGTTTAAATGCCCCTTGGTAGAGCGGTAAAGGTCGCAGTAGCTTAACAAGACGGTTTAAATACCCCTTGGAAAAGACGTGCATTGCGCAGTAGCTTAACAAGACGGTTTAAATGCCCGCTGAAAGAGACGTGCAGATCGCAGTAGCTTAACAACACGGTTAAAATGTCCCTTGGAAGAGCGGTGGCTGTAGCAGTAGCTTAACAAGACGGTTTAAATGCCCCTTGGAAGAGACGTGCAGGTCGCAGTAGCTTAACAAGACGTTTTAAATGCCCCTTGGAAAAGAGGTGGAGGTTACAGTAGCTTAACAAGACAGTTTAAATGCCCGTTGAAAGAGACGTGCAGGTCGCCATAGCTTAACAAGACGGTTAAAATGCCCCTTGGAAGAGCGATGGCGGTAGCAGTAGCTTAACAAGACGGTTTAAATGCCCCTTGTAAGAAACGTGCAGGTCGCAGTAGCTTAACAAGACGGTTTAAATGCCCCTTGGAAGAGACATGCAGGTCGCAGTAGATTAACAAGATGGTTTAAATGCCCCTTGAAAGAGCGATAAAGGTCGCAGTAGTTTAACAAGACGGTTTAAATGCCCGCTGAAAGAGACGTGCAGGTCGCAGTAGCTTAACAACACGGTTAAAATGTCCCTTGGAAGAGCGGTGGCAGTAGCAGTAGCTTAACAAGACGGTTTAAATGCCCCTTGGAAGAGACATGCAGGTCGCAGTAGCTTAACAAGACGGTTTAAATGCCCCTTAGAAGAGACGTGCAGGTCGCAGTAGCTTAACAAGACGGTTTAAATGCCCCTTGGAAGAGACATGCAGGTCGCAGTAGCTTAACAAGACGGTTTAAATGCCCCATTGAAGAGACGTGCAGGTCGCATTAGCTTAACAAGACGGTTTAAATGCCCCTTGGAAGAGACGTGCAGGTCGCAGTAGCTTAACAAGACGGTTTAAATGACCCTTGGAAGAGACATGCAGGTCGCAGTAGCTTAACAAGACGGTTTAAATGCCCCATTGAAGAGACGTGCAGGTCGCATTAGCTTAACAAGACGGCTTAAATGCCCCTTGGAAGAGCGGAGGAGGTCGCAGTAGCTTAACAAGATGGTTTAAATGCCCCTTGGAAAAGACGTGCAAGTCGCAGTAGCTTAACATGACGGTTTAAATGCCTCTTGAAAGAGACGTGCAGGTAGCAGTAGCTTAACAAGACGGATAAAATGCCCCTTGGAAGAGCGGTGGCGGTAGCAGTAGCTTAACAAGACAGTTTAAATGCCCCTTGGATGAGCGATGGAGGTCGCAGTAGCTTAACAAGACGTTTTAAATGCCACTTGGAAGAGAAATGCAGGTCGCAGCAGCTTATCAAGACGGTTTAAATACCCCTTGGAAGAGACTTGCAGGTCGCAGTAGCTTAACAAGACGGTTTAAATGCCCCTTGGAAGAGACGTGCAGGTTGCAGTAGCTTAACAAGACGGTTTAAATGCCCCTTGGAAGAGCGGAGGAGGTCGCAGTAGCTGAACATGACAGTTTAAATGCCCTTTGGAACAGATATGCAGGTCGCAGCAGCTTAACAAGACTGTTTAAATGCCCCTTGGAAGAGACGTGCAGGTCGCAGTAGCTTAACAAGATGGTTTAAATGCCCCTTGGTAGAGACATGCAGGCCGCAGTAGCTTAACAAGATGGTTTAAATGCCCCATTGAAGAGAGGTGCAGGTCGCATTAGCTTAACAAGACTGTTTAAATGCCCCCTGGAAAAGTGATGGAGGTTACAGTAGCTTAAGAACACGGTTTAGATGCCCCTTGGAAGAGACGTGCAAGTCGCAGTAGCTTAAAAAGACGGTTTAAATGCGCCTTGGAAGAGAAGTGCAGGTCGCAGTAGCTTAACAAGGCGGTTTAAATGCCCCTTGAAAGAGACTTGGAGGTCGCAGCAGCTTAACAAGACAGTTTAAATGCCCCTTGGAAGAGACGTGCAGGTCGCAGTGGCTTAACAAGACGGTTTAAATGCCCCTTGGAAGAGACATGCAGGTCGCAGTAGCTTAACAAGACGGTTTAAATGCACCTTGGAAGAGACGTGCAGGTTGCAGTAGCTTAACAAGACGGTTTAAATGCCCCTTGGAAAAGAGGTGGAGGTTACAGTAGCTTAACAAGACGGTTTAAATGCCCGTTGAAAGAGACGTGCAGGTCGCAGTAGCTTAACAAGACGGTTAAAATGCCCCTTGGAAGAGCATGGCGGTAGCAGTAGCTTAACAAGACGGTTTAAATGCCCCTTGGAAGAGCGGTGGAGGTCGCAGTAGCTTAACAAGACGGTTTAAATGCCCCTTGGTTGAGACATGCAGGTCGCAGCAGCTTAACAAGACGTTTTAAATGCCCCTTGGAAGAGACGTGCAGATCACAGTAGCTTGACAAGATGGTTTAAATGCCCCTTGGAAGAGACATGCAGGTCGCAGTAGCTTAACAAGACGGCTTAAATGCCCCTTGGAAGAGCGGAGGAGGTCGCAGTAGCTTAACAAGATGGTTTAAATGCCCCTTGGAAGAGACGTGCAAGTCGCAGTAGCTTAACAAGACGGTTTAAATGCCTCTTGAAAGAGACGTGCAGGTCGCAGTAGCTTAACAAGAAGGTTAAAATGCCCCTTGGAAAAGACGTGCAAGTCGCAATAGCTTAACAAGACGGTTTAAATGCCCCTTGGAAGAGACGTGCAGGTCGTAGTAGCTTAACAAGACGGTTTATATGCCCCTTGGAAGAGCGTTGGAGGTCGCAGTAGCTTAACAAGACGGTTTAAATGCCCCTTGGAAGAGACATGCAGGTCGCATCAGCTTATCAAGACTGTTTAAATGTCCCTTTGAAGAGACTTGCAGGTCGCAGTAGCTTAACAAGACGGTTTAAATGCCACTTGGAAGAGACGTGCAGGTTGCAGTAGCTTAACAAGATGTTTTAAATGCCCCTTGGAAAAGAGGTGGAGGTTACAGTAGCTTAACAAGACGGTTTAAATGCCCGTTGAAAGAGACGTGCAGGTCGCAGTAGCTTAACAAGACGGTTAAAATGCCCCTTGGAAGAGCGGTGGCGGTAGTAGTAGCTTAACAAGACGGTTTAAATGCCCCTTGGAAGAGACGTGCAGGTCGCAGTAGCTTAACAAGACGGTTTAAATGCCCCTTGGAAGAGACATGCAGGTCGCAGTAGCTTAATAAGATGGTTTAAATGCCCCTTGAAAGAGCGGTAAAGGTCGCAGTAGCTTAACAAGACGGTTTAAATGCCCCTTGGAAAAGACATGCAAGGCGCAGTAGCTTAACAAGACGGTTTAAATGCCCGCTGAAAGAGACGTGCAGGTCGCAGTAGCTTAACAACACGGTTAAAATGTCCCTTGGAAGAGCGGTGGCAGTAGCAGTAGCTTAACAAGACGGTTTAAATGCCCCTTGGAAGAGACGTGCAGGTCGCAGTAGCTTAACAAGACGGTTTAAATGCCCCTTGGAAGAGCGGTGGAGGTCGCAGTAGCTTAAGAAGACGGTTTAAATGGCCCTTGATTGAGACATGCAGGTCGCAGCAGCTTAACAAGACGGTTTAAATGTCCCTTGGAAAAGACGTGCAGGTCGCAGTAGCTTAAAAAGATGGTTTAAATGTCCCTTGGAAAAGACGTGCAGGTCGCAGTAGCTTAAAAAGATGGTTTAAATGCCACTTGGAAGAGACATGCAGGTCGCAGTAGCTTAAAAAGACGGTTTAAATGCCCCTTGGAAGAGCGGTGGCGGTAGCAGTAGCTTAACAAGATTGTTTAAATGCCCCTTGGAAGAGACGTGCAGGTCGCAGTAGCTTAACAAGACGGTTTAAATGCCCCTTGGTAGAGTGGTAAAGGTCGCAGTAGCTTAACAAGACGGTTTAAATGCCCCTTGGAAAAGACGTGCAAGGCGCAGTAGCTTAACAAGACGGTTTAAATGCCCGCTGAAAGAGACGTGCAGGTCGCAGTAGCTTAACAACACAGTTAAAATGTCCCTTGGAAGAGCGGTGGCTGTAGCAGTAGCTTAACAAGACGGTTTAAATGCCCCTTGGAAGAGACGTGCAGGTCGCAGTAGCTTAACAAGACGGTTTAAATGCCCCTTGGAAGAGAGGTAGAGGTCGCAGTAGCTTAACAAGACGTTTTAAATGCCCCTTGGAAAAGAGGTGTAGGTTACAGTAGCTTAACAAGACAGTTTAAATGCCCGTTGAAAGAGACGTGTAGGTCGCCATAGCTTAACAAGACGGTTAAAATGCCCCTTGGAAGAGCGATGGCGGTAGCAGTAGCTTAACAAGACGGTTTAAATGCCCCTTGTAAGAAACGTGCAGGTCGCAGTAGCTTAACAAGACGGTTTAAATGCCCCTTGGAAGAGACATGCAGGTCGCAGTAGCTTAACAAGATGGTTTAAATGCCCCTTGAAAGAGCGATAAAGGTCGCAGTAGCTTAACAAAACGGTTAAAGTGCCCCTTGGAAGTGCGGTGGCGGTAGCAGTAGGTTAACAAGACAGTTTAAATGCCCTTGGAAGAGACATGCAGGTCGCAGTAGCTTAACAAGACGGTTTAAATTCCCCTTGAAAGAGCGGTGGAGGTCGCAGTAGCTTAACAAGACTGTTTAAATGCCCCTTGGAAGAGACGTGCAGGTCGCAGTAGCTTAACAAGAAGGTTTAAATGCCCCTTGGAAGAGATGTGCAGGTTTCAGTAACTTAACAAGACGGCTTAAATGCACCTTGGAAGAGACGTGGAGTTCGCAATAGTTTAACAAGACGGTTTAAATGCCCCTTGGAAGAGACATGCAGGTTGCAGTAGCTTAACAAGAGGGTTTAAATGCCCCTTGCAAGAGACGTGCAGTTCGCAGTAGCTTAACAAGATGGTTTAAATGCCACTTGGAAGAGCGGTGGCGGTAGCAGTAGCTTAACAAGATTGTTTAAATGCCCCTTGGAAGAGACGTGCAGGTCGCAGTAGCTTAACAAGACGGTTTAAATGCCCCTTGGTAGAGCGGTAAAGGTCGCAGTAGCTTAACAAGACGGTTTAAATACCCCTTGGAAAAGACGTGCAAGGCGCAGTAGCTTAACAATACGGTTTAAATGCCCGCTGAAAGAGACGTGCAGGTCGCAGTAGCTTAACAACACGGTTAAAATGTCCCTTGGAAGAGCGGTGGCTGTAGCAGTAGCTTAACAAGACGGTTTAAATGCCCCTTGGAAGAGACGTGCAGGTCGCAGTAGCTTAACAAGACGTTTTAAATGCCCCTTGGAAAAGAGGTGGAGGTTACAGTAGCTTAACAAGACAGTTTAAATGCCCGTTGAAAGAGACGTGCAGGTCGCCATAGCTTAACAAGACGGTTAAAATGCCCCTTGGAAGAGCGATGGCGGTAGCAGTAGCTTAACAAGACGGTTTAAATGCCCCTTGTAAGAAACGTGCAGGTCGCAGTAGCTTAACAAGACGGTTTAAATGCCCCTTGGAAGAGACATGCAGGTCGCAGTAGATTAACAAGATGGTTTAAATGCCCCTTGAAAGAGCGATAAAGGTCGCAGTAGTTTAACAAGACGGTTTAAATGCCCGCTGAAAGAGACGTGCAGGTCGCAGTAGCTTAACAACACGGTTAAAATGTCCCTTGGAAGAGCGGTGGCAGTAGCAGTAGCTTAACAAGACGGTTTAAATGCCCCTTGGAAGAGACGAGCAGGTCGCAGTAGCTTAACAAGATGGTTTAAATGCCCTTTGGAAGAGCGGTGGAGGTCGCAGTAGCTTAAGAAGACGATTTAAATGCCCTTGATTGAGACATGCAGGTCGCAGCAGCTTAACAAGACGGTTTAAATGCCCCTTGGAAGAGACGTGCAGGTCGCAGTAGCTTAAAAAGATGGTTTAAATGCCACTTGGAAGAGACATGCAGGTCGCAGTAGCTTAAAAAGACGGTTTAAATGCCCCTTGGAAGAGCGGTGAAGGTCGCAGTAGCTTAACAAGTCAGTTTAAATGCCCCTTGAAAGAGACGCGCAGGTCACAGTAGCTTAACAAGACGGTTTAAATGCCCCCTGGAAGAGATGTGCAGGTAGCTTAAGAAGACGATTTAAATGCCCTTGATTGAGACATGCAGGTCGCAGCAGCTTAACAAGACGGTTTAAATGCCCCTTGGAAGAGACGTGCAGGTCGCAGTAGCTTAAAAAGATGGTTTAAATGCCACTTGGAAGAGACATGCAGGTCGCAGTAGCTTAAAAAGACGGTTTAAATGCCCCTTGGAAGAGCGGTGAAGGTCGCAGTAGCTTAACAAGTCAGTTTAAATGCCCCTTGAAAGAGACGCGCAGGTCACAGTAGCTTAACAAGAGGGTTTAAATGCCCCTTGTAAGAGCGGTGGAGGTCGCAGTAGCTTAACAAGACGGTTTAAATGCCCCTTGGAAGAGACATGCAGATCGCAGCAGCTTAACAAGACGGTTTAAATGCCCCTAGGAAGAGATGTGCAGGTCGCAGTAGCTTAACAAGACGGTTAAAATGCCCCTTGGAAGAGCGGTGGCGGTAGCAGTAGCTTAACAAGATGGTTTCAATGCCCCTTGGAAGAGACGTGCAGGTCGCAGTAGCTTAAAAAGACGGTTTAAATGCCCCTTGGAAGAGCGGTAAAGGTCGCAGTAGCTTAACAAGACGGTTTAAATGCCCCTTGGAAAAGACGTGCAAGGCGCAGTAGCTTAACAAGATGGTTTAAATGCCCGCTGAAAGAGACGTGCAGGTCGCAGTAGCTTAACAACACGGTTAAAATGTCCCTTGGAAGAGCGGTGGCAGTAGCAGTAGCTTAACAAGACGGTTTAAATGCCCCTTGGAAGAACCGTGCAGGTCGCAGTAGCTTAACAAGATGGTTTAAATGCCCCTTGGAAGAGCGGTGGAGGTCGCAGTAGCTTAAAAAGATGGTTTAAATGCCACTTGGAAGAGACATGCAGGTCGCAGTAGCTTAAAAAGACGGTTTAAACGCCCCTTGGAAGAGCGGTGGAGGTCGCAGTCGCTTAAGAAGACGGTTTAAATGGCCCTTGGTTGAGACATGCAGGTCGCAGCAGCTTAACAAGACGGTTTAAATGCCCCTTGGAAGAGACGTGCAGGTCGCAGTAGCTTAAAAAGACGGTTTAAACGCCCCTTGGAAGAGCGGTGGAGGTCGCAGTCGCTTAAGAAGACGGTTTAAATGGCCCTTGGTTGAGACATGCAGGTCGCAGCAGCTTAACAAGATGGTTTAAATGCCCCTTGGAAGAGACATGCAGGTTGCAGTAGCTTAACAAGAGGGTTTAAATGCCCCTTGGAAGAGACGTGCAGGTCGCAGTAGCTTAACAAGATGGTTTAAATGCCCCTTGTAAGAGCGGTGGAGGTCGCAGTAGCTTAACAAGACGGTTTAAATGCCCCTTGGAAGAGACATGCAGATCGCAGCAGCTTAACAAGACGGTTTAAATGCCCCTAGGAAGAGATGTGCAGGTCGCAGTAGCTTAACAAGACGGTTAAAATGCCCCTTGGAAGAGCGGTGACGGTAGCAGTAGCTTAACAAGATGTTTTAAATGCCCCTTGGAACAGACGTGCAGGTCGCAGTAGCTTAACAACACGGATAAAATGTCCCTTGGAAGAGCGGTGGCAGTAGCAGTAGCTTAACAAGACGGTTTAAATGCCCCTTGGAAGAACCGTGCAGGTCGCAGTAGCTTAACAAGATGGTTTAAATGCCCCTTGGAAGAGCGGTGGAGGTCGCAGTAGCTTAAAAAGATGGTTTAAATGCCACTTGGAAGAGACATGCAGGTCGCAGTAGCTTAAAAAGACGGTTTAAACGCCCCTTGGAAGAGCGGTGGAGGTCGCAGTCGCTTAAGAAGACGGTTTAAATGGCCCTGGGTTGAGACATGCAGGTCGCAGCAGCTTAACAAGACGGTTTAAATGCCCCTTGGAAGAGACGTGCAGGTCGCAGTAGCTTAAAAAGAAGGTTTAAATGCCACTTGGAAGAGACATGCAGGTCGCAGTAGCTTAAAAAGACGGTTTTAACGCCCCTTGGAAGAGCGGTGGAGGTCGCAGTCGCTTAAGAAGACGGTTTAAATGGCCCTTTGTTGAGACATGCAGGTCGCAGCAGCTTAACAAGATGGTTTAAATGCCCCTTGGAAGAGACATGCAGGTTGCAGTAGCTTAACAAGAGGGTTTAAATGCCCCTTGGAAGAGACGTGCAGGTCGCAGTAGCTTAACAAGATGGTTTAAATGCCCCTTGTAAGAGCGGTGGAGGTCGCAGTAGCTTAACACGACGGTTTAAATGCCCCTTGGAAGAGACATGCAGATCGCAGCAGCTTAACAAGACGGTTTAAATGCCCCTAGGAAGAGATGTGCAGGTCGCAGTAGCTTAACAAGACGGTTAAAATGCCCCTTGGAAGAGCGGTGACGGTAGCAGTAGCTTAACAAGATGTTTTAAATGCCCCTTGGAACAGACGTGCAGGTCGCAGTAGCTTAACAACACGGTTAAAATGTCCCTTGGAAGAGCGGTGGCAGTAGCAGTAGCTTAACAAGACGGTTTAAATGCCCCTTGGAAGAACCGTGCAGGTCGCAGTAGCTTAACAAGATGGTTTAAATGCCCCTTGGAAGAGCGGTGGAGGTCGCAGTAGCTTAAAAAGATGGTTTAAATGCCACTTGGAAGAGACATGCAGGTCGCAGTAGCTTAAAAAGACGGTTTAAACGCCCCTTGGAAGAGCGGTGGAGGTCGCAGTCGCTTAAGAAGACGGTTTAAATGGCCCTGGGTTGAGACATGCAGGTCGCAGCAGCTTAACAAGACGGTTTAAATGCCCCTTGGAAGAGACGTGCAGGTCGCAGTAGCTTAAAAAGAAGGTTTAAATGCCACTTGGAAGAGACATGCAGGTCGCAGTAGCTTAAAAAGACGGTTTAAACGCCCCTTGGAAGAGCGGTGGAGGTCGCAGTCGATTAAGAAGACGGTTTAAATGGCCCTTGGTTGAGACATGCAGGTCGCAGCAGCTTAACAAGATGGTTTAAATGCCCCTTGGAAGAGACATGCAGGTTGCAGTAGCTTAACAAGAGGGTTTAAATGCCCCTTGGAAGAGACGTGCAGGTCGCAGTAGCTTAACAAGATGGTTTAAATGCCCCTTGTAAGAGCGGTGGAGGTCGCAGTAGCTTAACACGACGGTTTAAATGCCCCTTGGAAGAGACATGCAGATCGCAGCAGCTTAACAAGACGGTTTAAATGCCCCTAGGAAGAGATGTGCAGGTCACAGTAGCTTAACAAGACGGTTAAAATGCCCCTTGGAAGAGCGGTGGCGGTAGCAGTAGCTTAACAAGATGTTTTAAATGCCCCTTGGAACAGACGTGCAGGTCGCAGTAGCTTAACAAGACGGTTTAAATGCCACTTGGAAGAGACATGCAGGTCGCAGTAGCTTAACAAGACGGTTTAAATGCCCCTTGGAAGAGACGTACAGGTCGCAGTAGCTTAACAAGACGGTTTAAATGCCCCTTGGAAGAGACGTGCAGGTCGTAGTAGCTTAATAAGACGGTTTATATGCCCCTTGGAAGAGCGGTGGAGGTCGCAGTAGCTTAAAAAGATGGTTTAAATGCCCCTTGGAAGAGACATGCAGGTCGCAGTAGCTTAAAAAGACGGTTTAAATGCCCCTTGGAAGAGCGGTGAAGGTCGCAGTAGCTTAACAAGTCAGTTTAAACGCCCCTTGAAAGATACGCGCAGGTCGCAGTAGCTTAATAAGACGGTTAAAATGCCCCTTGGAAGAGCGGTGGAGGTCGCAGTAGCTTAACAAGACGGTTTAAATGATCGCTTGCAAAAGACGTGAACGTCGCAGTAGCTTAACAAGACGGTTTAAATGCCCCTTGGAAAAGACGTGCTAGTGGCAGTAGCTTAACAAGACGGTATAAATGCCCCTTGGGAGAGACATGCAGGTCGCAGTAGCTTTCAAGACGGTTTAAATGCCCCATGGAAGAGACATGCAGGTCGCAGTAGCTTAAGAAGACGGTTTAAATGCCCCTTGGAAGAGCGGTGGCGGTCGCAGTAGCTTAACAAGACAGTTTAAATGCCCCTTGAAAGAGACGTGCAGGTCGCAGTAGCTTAACAAGACGGTTAAAGTGCCCCTTGGAAGTGCGGTGGCGGTAGCAGTAGCCTAACAAGACAGTTTAAATGCCCATTTGAAGAGACGTGCAGGTCGCAGTAGCTTAACAAGACGGTTTAAATGCCCCTTGAAAGAGCGGTGGAGGTCGCAGTAGCTTAACAAGACTGTTTAAATGCCCCTTGGAAGAGACGTGCAGGTCGCAGTAGCTTAACAAGAAGGTTTAAATGCCCCTTGGAACAGATGTACAGGTTTCAGTAACTTAACAAGACGGTTTAAATGCACCTTGGAAGAGACGTGGAGTTCGCAATAGCTTAACAAGACGGTTTAAATTCCCCTTGGAAGAGACATGCAGGTTGCAGTAGCTTAACAAGAGGGTTTAAATGCCCCTTGGAAGAGACGTGCAGGTCTCAGTAGCTTAACAAGATGGTTTAAATGCCCCTTGCAAGAGCGGTGGAGGTCGCAGTAGCTTAACAAGACGGTTTAAATGCCCCTTGGAAGAGACATGCAGATCGCAGCAGCTTAACAAGATGGTTTAAATGCCCCTAGGAAGAGATGTGCAGGTCGCAGTAGCTTAACAAGACGGTTAAAATGCCCCTTGGAAGAGCGGTGGCGGTAGCAGCAGCTTAACAAGATGGTTTAAATGCCCCTTGGAAGAGACGTGCAGGTCGCAGTAGCTTAACTAGACGGTTTAAATGCCACTTGGAAGAGACATGCAGGTCGCAGTAGCTTAACAAGACGGTTTAAATGTCCCTTGGAAGAGACGTGCAGGTCGCAGTAGCTTAACAACATGGTTTAAATGCCCCTTGTAAGAGCGGTGGAGGTCGCAGTAGCTTAACAAGACAGTTTAAATGCCCCTTGGAAGAGACATGCAGATTGCAGCAGCTTAACAAGACAGTTTAAATGCCCCTAGGAAGAGATGTGCAGGTCGCAGTAGCTTAACAAGACGGTTAAAATGCCCCGTGGAAGAGCGGTGGCGGTAGCAGTAGCTTAACAAGATGGTTTAAATGCCCCTTGGAAGAAACGTGCAGGTCGCAGTAGCTTAACAAGACGGTTTAAATGCCACTTGGAAGAGACATGCAGGTCGCAGTAGCTTAACAAGACGGTTTAAATGCCCTTTGGAAGAGACGTGCAGGTCGCAGTAGCTTAACAAGACGGTTTAAATGCCCCTTGGAAGAGACGTGCAGGTCGCAGTAGCTTAACAAGACGGTTTAAATGCCCCTTGGAAGAGACATGCAGGTCGCAGTAGCTTAACAAGACGGTTGAAATGCCCCTTGGAAGAGCGGTGGAGGTGGCAGTAGCTTAACAAGACGTTTTAAATGCCCCTTGGAAAAGACGTGCAAGTCGCAGTAGCTTAACAAGACGGTATAAATGCCCCTTGGAAGAGACATGCAGGTCGCAGTAGCTTAAGAAAACGTTTCAAATGCCCCTTGGAAGAACGGTGGAGGTCGCAGTAGCTTAACAAGACGGTTTAAATGCCCCTTGGTTGAGACATGCAGGTCGCAACAGCTTAACAAGACAGTTTAAATGCCCCATGGAAGAGACGTGCAGATCACAGTAGCTTAACAAGATGGTTTAAATGCCCCTTGGAAGAGACATGCAGGTCGCAGTAGCATAACAAGACGGCTTAAATGCCCCTTGGAAGAGCGGAGGAAGTCGCAGTAGCTTAACAAGATGGTTTAAATGCCCCTTGGAAGAGACGTGCAAGTCGCAGTAGCTTAACAAGACAGTTTAAATGCCTCTTGAAAGAGACATGCAGGTCGCAGTAGCTTAAATAGACGGTTTAAATGCCCCTTGGAAACGCGGTGAAGGTCGCAGTAGCTTAACAAGTCAGTTTAAATGCCCCTTGAAAGAGACGCGCAGGTCACAGTAGCTTAACAAGACTGTTAAAATGCCCCTTGGAAAAGACGTGCACGTCGCAGTAGCTTAACAAGACGGTTCAAATGCCCCTTGGAAAAGACGTGCAAGTCGCAGTAGCTTAACAAGACGGTATAAATGCCCCTTGGAAGAGACGTTCAGGTCGCAGTAGCTTTCAAGATGGGTTAAATGCCCCTTGAAAGAGACGTGCAGGTCGCAGTAGCTTAACAAGACGGTTAAAGTGCCCCTTGGAAGTGCGGTGGCGGTAGCAGTAGCTTAACAAGACAGTTTAAATGCCCCTTCGAAGAGACATGCAGGTCGCATTAGCTTAACAAGACGGTTTAAATGCCCCTTGAAAGAGCGGTGGAGGTCGCAGTAGCTTAACAAGACTGTTTAAATGCCCCTTGGAAGAGACGTGCAGGTCGCAGTAGCTTAACAAGAAGGTTTAAATGCCCCTTGGAAGAGATGTGCAGGTTTCAGTAACTTAACAAGACGGTTTAAATGCACCTTGGAAGAGACGTGGAGTTCGCAATAGCTTAACAAGACGGTTTAAATGCCCCTTGGAAGAGACATGCAGGTTGCAGTAGCTTAACAAGAGGGTTTAAATGCCCCTTGGAAGAGACGTGCAGGTCGTAGTAGCTTAACAAGATGGTTTAAATGCCCCTTGTAAGAGCGGTGGAGGTCGCAGTAGCTTAACAAGACGGTTTAAATGCCCCTTGGAAGAGACATGCAGATCGCAGCAGCTTAACAAGATGGTTTAAATGCCCCTAGGAAGAGATGTGCAGGTCGCAGTAGCTTAACAAGACGGTTAAAATGCCCCTTGGAAGAGCGGTGGCGGTAGCAGTAGCTTAACAAGATGGTTTAAATGCCCCTTGGAAGAGCGGTAAAGGTCGCAGTAGCTTAACAAGATGGTTTAAATGCCCCTTGGAAAAGACGTGCAAGGCGCAGTAGCTTAACAAGACGGTTTAAATGCCCGCTGAAAGAGACGTGCAGGTCGCAGTAGCTTAACAACACGGTTAAAATGTCCCTTGTAAGAGCGGTGGCAGTAGCAGTAGCTTAACAAGATGGTTTAAATGCCCCTTGGAAAAGAGGTGGAGGTTACAGTAGCTTAACAAGACGGTTTAAATGCCCGTTGAAAGAAACGTGGAGGTCGCAGTAGCTTAACAAGACGGTTAAAATGCCCCTTGGAAGAGCGGTGGCGGTAGCAGTAGCTTAACAAGATGGTTTAAATGCCCCTTGGAAGAGACGTGCAGGTCGCAGTAGCTTAACAAGACGGTTTAAATGCCAATTGGAAGAGACATGCAGGTCGCAGTAGCTTAACAAGACGGTTTAAATGCCCCTTGGAAGAGCGGTAAAAGTCGCAGTAGCTTAACAAGACGGTTTAAATGCCCCTTGGAAAACACGTGCAAGGCGCAGTACCTTAACAAGACGGTTTAAATGCTCGTTGAAAGAGACGTGCAGGTCGCAGTAGCTTAACAAGACGGTTAAAATGCCCCTTGGAAGAGCGGTGTCGGTAGCAGTAGCTTAACAAGACGGTTTAAATGCCCCTTGGAAGAGACGTGCAGGTCGCAGTAGCTTAACAAGACGGTTTAAATGCCCCTTGGAAGAGCTGTGGAGGTCGCAGTAGCTTAACAAGACGGTTTAAATGCCCCTTGGTTGAGACATGCAGGTCGCAGCAGCTTAACAAGACGGTTTAAATGCCCCTTGGAAGAGACGTGCAGGTCACAGTAGCTTAACAAGATGGTTTAAATGCCCCTTGGAAGAGACATGCAGGTCGCAGTAGCTTAACAAGACGGCTTAAATGCCCCTTGGAAGAGCGGAGGAGGTCGCAGTAGCTTAACAAGATGGTTTAAATGCCCCTTGGAAGAGACGTGCAAGTCGCAGTAGCTTAACAAGACGGCTTAAATGCCCCTTGGAAGAGCTGAGGAGGTCGCAGTAGCTTAACAAGATGGTTTAAATGCCTCTTGAAAGAGACGTGCAGGTCGCAGTAGCTTAACAAGACGGTTAAAATGCCCCTTGGAAAAGACGTGCAAGTCGCAGTAGCTTAACAAGACTGTTTAAATGCCCCTTGGAAGAGACGTGCAGGTCGTAGTAGCTTAACAAGACGGTTTATATGCCCCTTGGAAGAGCGTTGGAGGTCGCAGTAGCTTAACAAGACGGTTTAAATGCCCCTTGGAAGAGACATGCAGGTCGCATCAGCTTATCAACACTGTTTAAATGCCCCTTGGAAGAGACTTGCAGGTCGCAGTAGCTTAACAAGACGGTTTAAATGCCACTTGGAAGAGACGTGCAGGTTGCAGTAGCTTAACAAGATGTTTAAAATTGCCCCTTGGAAAAGAGGTGGAGGTTACAGTAGCTTAACAAGACGGTTTAAATGCCCGTTGAAAGAGACGTGCAGGTCGCAGTAGCTTAACAAGACGGTTAAAATGCTCCTTGGAAGAGCGGTGGCGGTAGCAGTAGCTTAACAAGACGGTTTAAATGCCCCATTGAAGAGACGTGCAGGTCGCAGTAGCTTAACAAGACGGTTTAAATGCCCCTTGGAAGAGACATGCAGGTCGCAGTAGCTTAACAAGATGGTTTAAATGCCCCTTGGAAGAGCGGTAAAGGCCGCAGTAGCTTAACAAGGCGGTTTAAATGCCCCTTGGAAAAGACGTGCAAGGCGCAGTAGCTTAACAAGACGGTTTAAATGCCCGCTGAAAGAGACGTGCAGGTCGCAGTAGCTTAACAAGACGGTTAAAATGCCCCTTGGAAGAGCGGTGTCGGTAGCAGTAGCTTAACAAGACGGTTTAAATGCCCCTTGGAAGAGACGTGCAGGTCGCAGTAGCTTAACAAGACGGTTTAAATGCCCCTTGGAAGAGACGTGCAGGTCGCAGTAGCTTAACAAGACGGTTTAAATGCCCCTTGGAAGAGACGTGCAGGTCGCAGTAGCTTAACAAGATGGTTTAAATGCCCCTTGTAAGAGCGGTGGAGGTCGCAGTAGCTTAACACGACGGTTTAAATGCCCCTTGGAAGAGACATGCAGATCGCAGCAGCTTAACAAGACGGTTTAAATGCCCCTAGGAAGAGATGTGCAGGTCGCAGTAGCTTAACAAGACGGTTAAAATGCCCCTTGGAAGAGCGGTGACGGTAGCAGTAGCTTAACAAGATGTTTTAAATGCCCCTTGGAACAGACGTGCAGGTCGCAGTAGCTTAACAACACGGTTAAAATGTCCCTTGGAAGAGCGGTGGCAGTAGCAGTAGCTTAACAAGACGGTTTAAATGCCCCTTGGAAGAACCGTGCAGGTCGCAGTAGCTTAACAAGATGGTTTAAATGCCCCTTGGAAGAGCGGTGGAGGTCGCAGTAGCTTAAAAAGATGGTTTAAATGCCACTTGGAAGAGACATGCAGGTCGCAGTAGCTTAAAAAGACGGTTTAAACGCCCCTTGGAAGAGCGGTGGAGGTCGCAGTCGCTTAAGAAGACGGTTTAAATGGCCCTGGGTTGAGACATGCAGGTCGCAGCAGCTTAACAAGACGGTTTAAATGCCCCTTGGAAGAGACGTGCAGGTCGCAGTAGCTTAAAAAGAAGGTTTAAATGCCACTTGGAAGAGACATGCAGGTCGCAGTAGCTTAAAAAGACGGTTTAAACGCCCCTTGGAAGAGCGGTGGAGGTCGCAGTCGATTAAGAAGACGGTTTAAATGGCCCTTGGTTGAGACATGCAGGTCGCAGCAGCTTAACAAGATGGTTTAAATGCCCCTTGGAAGAGACATGCAGGTTGCAGTAGCTTAACAAGAGGGTTTAAATGCCCCTTGGAAGAGACGTGCAGGTCGCAGTAGCTTAACAAGATGGTTTAAATGCCCCTTGTAAGAGCGGTGGAGGTCGCAGTAGCTTAACACGACGGTTTAAATGCCCCTTGGAAGAGACATGCAGATCGCAGCAGCTTAACAAGACGGTTTAAATGCCCCTAGGAAGAGATGTGCAGGTCACAGTAGCTTAACAAGACGGTTAAAATGCCCCTTGGAAGAGCGGTGGCGGTAGCAGTAGCTTAACAAGATGTTTTAAATGCCCCTTGGAACAGACGTGCAGGTCGCAGTAGCTTAACAAGACGGTTTAAATGCCACTTGGAAGAGACATGCAGGTCGCAGTAGCTTAACAAGACGGTTTAAATGCCCCTTGGAAGAGACGTACAGGTCGCAGTAGCTTAACAAGACGGTTTAAATGCCCCTTGGAAGAGACGTGCAGGTCGTAGTAGCTTAATAAGACGGTTTATATGCCCCTTGGAAGAGCGGTGGAGGTCGCAGTAGCTTAAAAAGATGGTTTAAATGCCCCTTGGAAGAGACATGCAGGTCGCAGTAGCTTAAAAAGACGGTTTAAATGCCCCTTGGAAGAGCGGTGAAGGTCGCAGTAGCTTAACAAGTCAGTTTAAACGCCCCTTGAAAGATACGCGCAGGTCGCAGTAGCTTAATAAGACGGTTAAAATGCCCCTTGGAAGAGCGGTGGAGGTCGCAGTAGCTTAACAAGACGGTTTAAATGATCGCTTGCAAAAGACGTGAACGTCGCAGTAGCTTAACAAGATGGTTTAAATGCCCCTTGGTTGAGACATGCAGGTCGCAGCAGCTTAACAAGATGGTTTAAATGCCCCTTGGAAGAGCGGTAAAGGCCGCAGTAGCTTAACAAGACGGTTTAAATGCCCCTTGGAGAGCGGTGGAGGTCGAAGTAGCTGAAGAAGTCGGTTTAAATGGCCCTTGGTTGAGACATGCAGGTCGCAGCAGCTTAACAAGACGGTTTAAATGCCCCTTGGAAGAGACGTGCAGGTCGCAGTAGCTTAAAAAGATGGTTTAAATGCCACTTGGAAGAGACATGCAGGTCGCAGTAGCTTAAAAAGACGGTTTAAATGCCCCTTGGAAGAGCGGAGAAGGTCGCAGTAGCTTAACAAGTCAGTTTAATTGCCCATTGAAAGAGACGCGCAGGTCGCAGTAGCTAAACAAGACGGTTTAAATGCCCCTTGGAAAAGACGTGCAAGTCGCAGTAGCTTAACAAGACGGTATAAATGCCCCTTGGAAGAAACGTGCAGGTCGCAGTAGCTTTCAAGACGGTTTAAATGCCCCTTGGAAGAGACATACAGGTCGCAGTAGCTTAACAAGACGGTTTAAATGCCCCTTGGAAGAGCGGTGGCGGTCGCAGTAGTTTAACAAGACAGTTTAAATGCCCCTTGAAAGAGACGTGCAGGTCGCAGTATCTTAACAAGACGGTTAAAGTGCCCCTTGGAAGTGCGGTGGCGGTAGCAGTAGCTTAACAAGACAGTTTAAATGCCCCTTGGAAGAGACATGCAGGTCGCAGTAGCTTAACAAGACGGTTTAAATGCCCCTTGAAAGAGCGGTGGAGGTCGCAGTAGCTTAACAAGACTGTTTAAATGCCCCTTGGAAGAGACGTGCAGGTCGCAGTAGCTTAACAAGAAGGTTTAAATGCCACTTGGAAGAGATGTGCAGGTTTCAGTAACTTAACAAGACGGTTTAAATGCACCTTGGAAGAGACGTGGAGTTCGCAATAGCTTAACAAGACGGTTTAAATGCCCCTTGGAAGAGACATGCAGGTTGCAGTAGCTTAACAAGAGGGTTTAAATGCCCCTTGGAAGAGACGTGCAGGTCGCAGTAGCTTAACAAGATGGTTTAAATGCCCCTTGTAAGAGCGGTGGAGGTCGCAGTAGCTTAACAAGACGGTTTAAATGCCCCTTGGAAGAGACATGCAGATCGCAGCAGCTTAACAAGACAGTTTAAATGCCCCTAGGAAGAGATGTGCAGGTCGCAGTAGCTTAACAAGACGGTAAAAATGCCCCTTGGAAGAGCGGTGGAGGTAGCAGTAGCTTAACAAGATGGTTTAAATGCCCCTTGGAAGAGACGTGCAGGTCGCAGAAGCTTAACAAGACGGTTTAAATGCCACTTGGAAGAGACATGCAGGTCGCAGTAGCTTAACAAGACGGTTTAAATGCCCCTTGGAAGAGACGTGCAGGTCGCAGTAGCTTAACAAGACGGTTTAAATGACCCTTGGAAGAGACATGCAGGTCGCAGTAGGTTAAAAAGACGGCTTAAATGCCCCTTGGAAGAGCGGAGGAGGTCGCAGCAGCTTAACAAGATGGTTTAAATGCCCCTTGGAAGAGACATGCAGGTTGCAGTAGCTTAACAAGAGGGTTTAAATGCCCCTTGGAAGAGACGTGCAGGTCGCAGTAGCTTAACAAGATGGTTTAAATGCCCCTTGTAAGAGCGGTGGAGGTCGCAGTAGCTTAACAAGACGGTTTAAATGCCCCTTGGAAGAGACATGCAGATCGCAGCAGCTTAACAAGACGGTTTAAATGCCCCTAGGAAGAGATGTGCAGGTCGCAGTAGCTTAACAAGACGGTTAAAATGCCCCTTGGAAGAGCGGTGGCGGTAGCAGTAGCTTAACAAGATGTTTTAAATGCCCCTAGGAACAGACGTGCAGGTCGCAGTAGCTTAACAAGACGGTTTAAATGCCACTTGGAAGAGACATGCAGGTCGCAGTAGCTTAACAAGACGGTTTAAATGCCCCTTGGAAGAGACGTACAGGTCGCAGTAGCTTAACAAGATGGTTTAAATGCCCCTTGGAAAAGACGTGCAAGTCGCAGTAGCTTAACAAGACGGTTTAAATGCCTCTTGGAAGAGCGGAGGAGGTCGCAGTAGCTTAACAAGATGCTTTAAATGCCCCTTGGAATAGACGTGCAAGTCGCAGTAGCTTAACAAGACGGTTTAAATGCCTCTTGAAAGAGACATGCAGGTGGCAGTAGCTTAACAAGACGGATAAAATGCCCCTTGGAAGAGCGGTGGCGGTAGCAGTAGCTTAACAAGACAGTTTCAATGCCCCTTGGAAGAGCGATGGAGGTCGCAGTAGCTTAACAAAACGGATTAAATACCCCTTGGAAGAGACTTGCAGGTCGCAGTAGCTTAACAAGACGGTTTAAATGCCCCTTGGAAGAGACGTGCAGGTTGCAGTAGCTTAACAAGACTGTTTAAATGCCCCTTGGAAGAGACGTGCAGGTCGCAGTAGCTTAACAAGACGGTTTAAATGCCCCTTGGTAGAGACATGCAGGCCGCAGTAGCTTAACAAGACGGTTTAAATGCCCCATTGAAGAGACGTGCAGGTCGCATTAGCTTAACAAGACGGTTTAAATGCCCCTTGGAAAAGTGACGGAGGTTACAGTAGCTTAACAAGACGGTTTAGATGCCCCTTGGAAGAGACGTGGAAGTCGCAGTAGCTTAAAAAGACGGTTTAAATGCGCCTTGGAAGAGAAGTGCAGGTCGCAGTAGCTTAACAAGGTGGTTTAAATGCCCCTTGAAAGAGACTTGGAGGTCGCAGAAGCTTAACAAGACGGTTTAAATGCCCCTTGGAAGAGACGTGCAGGTCGCAGCAGCTTAACAAGACAGTTTAAATGCCCCTTGGAAGAGACGTGCAGGTCGCAGTAGCTTAACAAGACGGTTTAAATGCCCCTTGGAAGAGACATGCAGGTCGCAGTAGCTTAACAAGACGGTTTAAATGCACCTTGGAAGAGACGTGCAGGTTGCAGTAGCTTAACAAGACGGTACAAATGCCCGTTGAAAGAGACGTGGAGGTCGCAGTAGCTTAACAAGACGGTTAAAATGCCCCTTGGAAGAGCGGTGGCGGTAGCAGTAGCTTAACAAGATGGTTTAAATGCCCCTTGGAAGAGACGTGCAGTTCGCAGTAGCTTAACAAGACGGTTTAAATGCCACTTGGAAGAGACATGCAGGTCGCAGTAGCTTAACAAGACGGTTTAAATGCCCCTTGGAAGAGCGGTAAAGGTCGCAGTAGCTTAACAAGACGGTTTAAATGCCCCTTGGAAAACACGTGCAAGTCGCAGTACCTTAACAAGACGGTTTAAATGCCCGTTGAAAGAGACGTGCAGGTCGCAGTGGCTTAACAAGACGGTTAAAATGCCCCTTGGAAGAGAGGCGGCGGTAGCAGTAGCTTAACAATATGGTTTAAATGCCCCTTGGAAGAGACGTGCAGGTCGCAGTAGCTTAACAAGACGGTTTAAATGCCCCTTGGAAGAGCGGTGGAGGTCGCAGTAGCTTAACAAGACGGTTTAAATGCCCCTTGGAAAAGACGTGCAAGTCGCAATAGCTTAACAAGACGGTATAAATGCCCCTTGGAAGAGACGTGCAGGTCGCAGTAGCTTTCAAGACGGTTTAAATGCCCCTTGGAAGAGACATGCAGGTCGCAGTAGCTTAAGAAGACGGTTTAAATGCCCCTTGGAAGAGCGGTGGAGGTCGCAGTAGCTTAACAAGATGGTTTAAATGCCCCTTGGAAGAGACATGCAAGTCGCAGCAGCATAACAAGACGGCTTAAATGCCCCTTGGAAGAGCGGAGGAGGTCGCAGTAGCTTAACAAGATGGTTTAAATGCCCCTTGGAAGAGACGTGCAAGTCGCAGTATCTTAACAAGACGGTTTAAATGCCTCTTGAAAGAGACGTGCAGGTCGCAGTAGCTTAACAAGACGGTTAAAATGCCCCTTGGAAAAGACGTGCAAGTCGCAGTAGCTTAACAAGACGGTTTAAATTCCCCTTGGAAGAGACTTGCAGGTCGTAGTAGCTTAACAAGACGGTTTATATGCCCCTTGGAAGAGCGGTGGAGGTCGCAGTAGCTTAACAAGATGGTTTAAATGCCCCTTGGAAGAAACGTGCAAGTCGCAGTAGCTTAACAAGACGGTTTAAATGCCTCTTGAAAGAGACGTGCAGGTCGCAGTAGCTTAACAAGACGGTTAAAATGCCCCTTGGAAAAGACGTGCAATCGCAGTAGCTTAACAAGACGGTTTAAATGCCCCTTGGAAGAGCGGTGAAGGTCGCAGTAGCTTAACAAGTCAGTTTAAATGCCCCTTGAAAGAGACGCGCAGGTTGCAGTAGCTTAATAAGACGGTTAAAATGCCCCTTGGAAGAGCGGTGGAGGTCGCAGTAGCTTAACAAGAGGGTTTAAATGACCGCTTGCAAAAGACGTGCACGTCGCAGTAGCTTAACAAGACGGTTTAAATGCCCCTTGGAAAAGACGTGCTAGTCGCAGTAGCTTAACAAGACGGTATAAATGCCCCTTGGAAGAGACGTGCAGGTCGCAGTAGCTTTCAAGACGGTTTAAATGCCCCTTGGAAGAGACATGCAGGTCGCAGTAGCTTAAGAAGACGGTTTAAATGCCCCTTGGAAGAGCGGTGGCGGTCGCAGTAGCTTAACAAGACAGTTTAAATGCCCCTTGAAAGAGAAGTGCAGGTCGCAGTTGCTTAACAAGACGGTTAAAGTGCCCCTTGGAAGTGCGGTGGTGGTAGCAGTAGCCTAACAAGACAGTTTAAATTCCCATTTGAAGAGACGTGCAGGTCGCAGTAGCTTAACAAGACGGTTTAAATGCCCCTTGAAAGAGCGGTGGAGGTCGCAGTAGCTTAACAAGACTGTTTAAATGCCCCTTGGAAGAGACGTGCAGGTCGCAGTAGCTTAACAAGAAGGTTTAAATGCCCCTTGGAAGAGATGTGCAGGTTTCAGTAACTTAACAAGACGGTTTAAATGCACCTTGGAAGAGACGTGGAGTTCGCAATAGCTTAACAAGACGCTTTAAATGCCCCTTGGAAGAGACATGCAGGTTGCAGTAGCTTAACAAGAGGGTTTAAATGCCCCTTGGAAGAGACGTGCAGGTCTCAGTAGCTTAACAAAACGGTTAAAATGCCCCATGGAAGAGCGGTGGCGGTAGCAGTAGCTTAACAAGATGGTTTAAATGCCCCTTGGAAGAGACGTGCAGGTCGCAGTAGCTTAACAAGACGGTTTAAATGCCACTTGGAAGAGACATGCAGGTCGCAGTAGCTTAACAAGACGGTTTATATGCCCCTTGGAAGAGACGTGCAGGTCGCAGTAGCTTAACAACATGGTTTAAATGCCCCTTGTAAGAGCGGTGGAGGTCGCAGTAGCTTAACAAGACGTTTTAAATGCCCCTTGGAAGAGACATGCAGATCGCAGCAGCTTAACAAGACAGTTTAAATGCCCCTAGGAAGAGATGTGCAGGTCGCAGTAGCTTAACAAGACGGTTAAAATGCCCCTTGGAAGAGCGGTGGTGGTAGCAGTAGCTTAACAAGATGGTTTAAATGCCCCTTGGAAGAGACGTGCAGGTCGCAGTAGCTTAACAAGACGGTTTAAATGCCACTTGGAAGAGACATGCAGGTCGCAGTAGCTTAACAAGACGGTTTAAATGCCCCTTGGAAGAGACGTGCAGGTCGCAGTAGCTTAACAAGACGGTTTAAATGCCCTTGGAATAGCTGTGGAAGTCGCAGTAGCTTAACAAGATGGTTTAAATGCCCCTTGGTTGAGACATGCAGGTCGCAGCAGCTTAACAAGACGGTTTAAATGCCCCTTGGAAGAGACGTGCAGGTCACAGTAGCTTAACAAGATGGTTTAAATGCCCCTTGGAAGAGACATGCAGGTCGCAGTAGCTTAACAAGACGGCTTAAATGCCCCTTGGAAGAGCGGAGGAGGTCGCAGTAGCTTAACAAGATGGTTTAAATGCCTCTTGAAAGAGACGTGCAGGTCGCAGTAGCTTAACAAGACGGTTAAAATGCCCCTTGGAAAAGACGTGCAAGTCGCAGTAGCTTAACAAGACTGTTTAAATGCCCCTTGGAAGAGACGTGCAGGTCGTAGTACCTTAACAAGACGGTTTATATGCCCCTTGGAAGAGCGTTGGAGGTCGCAGTAGCTTAACAAGACGGTTTAAATGCCCCTTGGAAGAGACATGCAGGTCGCATCAGCTTATCAACACTGTTTAAATGCCCCTTGGAAGAGACTTGCAGGTCGCAGTAGCTTAACAAGACGGTTTAAATGCCACTTGGAAGAGACGTGCAGGTTGCAGTAGCTTAACAAGATGTTTTAAATGCCCCTTGGAAAAGAGGTGGAGGTTACAGTAGCTTAACAAGACGGTTTAAATGCCCGTTGAAAGAGACGTGCAGGTCGCAGTAGCTTAACAAGACGGTTAAAATGCTCCTTGGAAGAGCGGTGGCGGTAGCAGTAGCTTAACAAGACGGTTTAAATGCCCTATTGAAGAGACGTGCAGGTCGCAGTAGCTTAACAAGACGGTTTAAATGCCCCTTGGAAGAGACATGCAGGTCGCAGTAGCTTAACAAGATGGTTTAAATGCCCCTTGGAAGAGCGGTAAAGGCCGCAGTAGCTTAACAAGACGGTATAAATGCCCCTTGGAGAGCGGTGGAGGTCGCAGTAGCTGAAGAAGTCGGTTTAAATGGCCCTTGGTTGAGACATGCAGGTCGCAGCAGCTTAACAAGACGGTTTAAATGCCCCTTGGAAGAGACGTGCAGGTCGCAGTAGCTTAAAAAGATGGTTTAAATGCCACTTGGAAGAGACATGCAGGTCGCAGTAGCTTAAAAAGACGGTTTAAATGCCCCTTGGAAGAGCGGAGAAGGTCGCAGTAGCTTAACAAGTCAGTTTAATTGCCCCTTGAAAGAGACGCGCAGGTCGCAGTAGCTAAACAAGACGGTTTAAATGCCCCTTGGAAAAGACGTGCAAGTCGCAGTAGCTTAACAAGACGGTATAAATGCCCCTTGGAAGAAACGTGCAGGTCGCAGTAGCTTTCAAGACGGTTTAAATGCCCCTTGGAAGAGACATACAGGTCGCAGTAGCTTAACAAGACGGTTTAAATGCCCCTTGGAAGAGCGGTGGCGGTCGCAGTAGTTTAACAAGACAGTTTAAATGCCCCTTGAAAGAGACGTGCAGGTCGCAGTATCTTAACAAGACGGTTAAAGTGCCCCTTGGAAGTGCGGTGGCGGTAGCAGTAGCTTAACAAGACAGTTTAAATGCCCCTTGGAAGAGACATGCAGGTCGCAGTAGCTTAACAAGACGGTTTAAATGCCCCTTGAAAGAGCGGTGGAGGTCGCAGTAGCTTAACAAGACTGTTTAAATGCCCCTTGGAAGAGACGTGCAGGTCGCAGTAGCTTAACAAGAAGGTTAAATGCCACTTGGAAGAGATGTGCAGGTTTCAGTAACTTAACAAGACGGTTTAAATGCACCTTGGAAGAGACGTGGAGTTCGCAATAGCTTAACAAGACGGTTTAAATGCCCCTTGGAAGAGACATGCAGGTTGCAGTAGCTTAACAAGAGGGTTTAAATGCCCCTTGGAAGAGACGTGCAGGTCGCAGTAGCTTAACAAGATGGTTTAAATGCCCCTTGTAAGAGCGGTGGAGGTCGCAGTAGCTTAACAAGACGGTTTAAATGCCCCTTGGAAGAGACATGCAGATCGCAGCAGCTTAACAAGACAGTTTAAATGCCCCTAGGAAGAGATGTGCAGGTCGCAGTAGCTTAACAAGACGGTAAAAATGCCCCTTGGAAGAGCGGTGGAGGTAGCAGTAGCTTAACAAGATGGTTTAAATGCCCCTTGGAAGAGACGTGCAGGTCGCAGAAGCTTAACAAGACGGTTTAAATGCCACTTGGAAGAGACATGCAGGTCGCAGTAGCTTAACAAGACGGTTTAAATGCCCCTTGGAAGAGACGTGCAGGTCGCAGTAGCTTAACAAGACGGTTTAAATGCCCCTTGGAAGAGACATGCAGGTCGCAGTAGGTTAAAAAGACGGCTTAAATGCCCCTTGGAAGAGCGGAGGAGGTCGCAGCAGCTTAACAAGATGGTTTAAATGCCCCTTGGAAGAGACGTACAGGTCGCAGTAGCTTAACAAGATGGTTTAAATGCCCCTTGGAAAAGACGTGCAAGTCGCAGTAGCTTAACAAGACGGTTTAAATGCCTCTTGGAAGAGCGGAGGAGGTCGCAGTAGCTTAACAAGATGGTTTAAATGCACCTTGGAATAGACGTGCAAGTCGCAGTAGCTTAACAAGACGGTTTAAATGCCTCTTGAAAGAGACATGCAGGTGGCAGTAGCTTAACAAGACGGATAAAATGCCCCTTGGAAGAGCAGTGGCGGTAGCAGTAGCTTAACAAGACAGTTTCAATGCCCCTTGGAAGAGCGATGGAGGTCGCAGTAGCTTAACAAAACGGATTAAATACCCCTTGGAAGAGACTTGCAGGTCGCAGTAGCTTAACAAGACGGTTTAAATGCCCCTTGGAAGAGACGTGCAGGTTGCAGTAGCTTAACAAGACTGTTTAAATGCCCCTTGGAAGAGACGTGCAGGTCGCAGTAGCTTAACAAGACGGTTTAAATGCCCCTTGGTAGAGACATGCAGGCCGCAGTAGCTTAACAAGACGGTTTAAATGCCCCATTGAAGAGACGTGCAGGTCGCATTAGCTTAACAAGACGGTTTAAATGCCCCTTGGAAAAGTGACGGAGGTTACAGTAGCTTAACAAGACGGTTTAGATGCCCCTTGGAAGAGACGTGGAAGTCGCAGTAGCTTAAAAAGACGGTTTAAATGCGCCTTGGAAGAGAAGTGCAGGTCGCAGTAGCTTAACAAGGTGGTTTAAATGCCCCTTGAAAGAGACTTGGAGGTCGCAGAAGCTTAACAAGACGGTTTAAATGCCCCTTGGAAGAGACGTGCAGGTCGCAGTAGCTTAACAAGAAGGTTTAAATGCCCCTTGGAAGAGATGTGCAGGTTTCAGTAACTTAACAAGACGGTTTAAATGCACCTTGGAAGAGACGTGGAGTTCGCAATAGCTTAACAAGACGCTTTAAATGCCCCTTGGAAGAGACGTGCAGGTTGCAGTAGCTTAACAAGAGGGTTTAAATGCCCCTTGGAAGAGACGTGCAGGTCTCAGTAGCTTAACAAAACGGTTAAAATGCCCCATGGAAGAGCGGTGGCGGTAGCAGTAGCTTAACAAGATGGTTTAAATGCCCCTTGGAAGAGACGTGCAGGTCGCAGTAGCTTAATAAGACGGTTTAAATGCCACTTGGAAGAGACATGCAGGTCGCAGTAGCTTAACAAGACGGTTTAAATGCCCCTTGGAAGAGACGTGCAGGTCGCAGTAGCTTAACAACATGGTTTAAATGCCCCTTGTAAGAGCGGTGGAGGTCGCAGTAGCTTAACAAGACGTTTTAAATGCCCCTTGGAAGAGACATGCAGATCGCAGCAGCTTAACAAGACAGTTTAAATGCCCCTAGGAAGAGATGTGCAGGTCGCAGTAGCTTAACAAGACGGTTAAAATGCCCCTTGGAAGAGCGGTGGTGGTAGCAGTAGCTTAACAAGATGGTTTAAATGCCCCTTGGAAGAGACGTGCAGGTCGCAGTAGCTTAACAAGACGGTTTAAATGCCACTTGGAAGAGACATGCAGGTCGCAGTAGCTTAACAAGACGGTTTAAATGCCCCTTGGAAGAGACGTGCAGGTCGCAGTAGCTTAACAAGACGGTTTAAATGCCCTTGGAAGAGCTGTGGAAGTCGCAGTAGCTTAACAAGATGGTTTAAATGCCCCTTGGTTGAGACATGCAGGTCGCAGCAGCTTAACAAGACGGTTTAAATGCCCCTTGGAAGAGACGTGCAGGTCACAGTAGCTTAACAAGATGGTTTAAATGCCCCTTGGAAGAGACATGCAGGTCGCAGTAGCTTAACAAGACGTCTTAAATGCCCCTTGGAAGAGCGGAGGAGGTCGCAGTAGCTTAACAAGATGGTTTAAATGCCTCTTGAAAGAGACGTGCAGGTCGCAGTAGCTTAACAAGACGGTTAAAATGCCCCTTGGAAAAGACGTGCAAGTCGCAGTAGCTTAACAAGACTGTTTAAATGCCCCTTGGAAGAGACGTGCAGGTCGTAGTACCTTAACAAGACGGTTTATATGCCCCTTGGAAGAGCGTTGGAGGTCGCAGTAGCTTAACAAGACGGTTTAAATGCCCCTTGGAAGAGACATGCAGGTCGCATCAGCTTATCAACACTGTTTAAATGCCCCTTGGAAGAGACTTGCAGGTCGCAGTAGCTTAACAAGACGGTTTAAATGCCACTTGGAAGAGACGTGCAGGTTGCAGTAGCTTAACAAGATGTTTTAAATGCCCCTTGGAAAAGAGGTGGAGGTTACAGTAGCTTAACAAGACGGTTTAAATGCCCGTTGAAAGAGACGTGCAGGTCGCAGTAGCTTAACAAGACGGTTAAAATGCTCCCTGGAAGAGCGGTGGCGGTAGCAGTAGCTTAACAAGACGGTTTAAATGCCCTATTGAAGAGACGTGCAGGTCGCAGTAGCTTAACAAGACGGTTTAAATGCCCCTTGGAAGAGACATGCAGGTCGCAGTAGCTTAACAAGATGGTTTAAATGCCCCTTGGAAGAGCGGTAATGGCCGCAGTAGCTTAACAAGACGGTTTAAATGCCCCTTGGAGAGCGGTGGAGGTCGCAGTAGCTGAAGAAGTCGGTTTAAATGGCCCTTGGTTGAGACATGCAGGTCGCAGCAGCTTAACAAGACGGTTTAAATGCCCCTTGGAAGAGACGTGCAGGTCGCAGTAGCTTAAAAAGATGGTTTAAATGCCACTTGGAAGAGACATGCAGGTCGCAGTAGCTTAAAAAGACGGTTTAAATGCCCCTTGGAAGAGCGGAGAAGGTCGCAGTAGCTTAACAAGTCAGTTTAATTGCCCCTTGAAAGAGACGCGCAGGTCGCAGTAGCTAAACAAGACGGTTTAAATGCCCCTTGGAAAAGACGTGCAAGTCGCAGTAGCTTAACAAGACGGTATAAATGCCCCTTGGAAGAAACGTGCAGGTCGCAGTAGCTTTCAAGACGGTTTAAATGCCCCTTGGAAGAGACATACAGGTCGCAGTAGCTTAACAAGACGGTTTAAATGCCCCTTGGAAGAGCGGTGGCGGTCGCAGTAGTTTAACAAGACAGTTTAAATGCCCCTTGAAAGAGACGTGCAGGTCGCAGTATCTTAACAAGACGGTTAAAGTGCCCCTTGGAAGTGCGGTGGCGGTAGCAGTAGCTTAACAAGACAGTTTAAATGCCCCTTGGAAGAGACATGCAGGTCGCAGTAGCTTAACAAGACGGTTTAAATGCCCCTTGAAAGAGCGGTGGAGGTCGCAGTAGCTTAACAAGACTGTTTAAATGCCCCTTGGAAGAGACGTGCAGGTCGCAGTAGCTTAACAAGAAGGTTTAAATGCCACTTGGAAGAGATGTGCAGGTTTCAGTAACTTAACAAGACGGTTTAAATGCACCTTGGAAGAGACGTGGAGTTCGCAATAGCTTAACAAGACGGTTTAAATGCCCCTTGGAAGAGACATGCAGGTTGCAGTAGCTTAACAAGAGGGTTTAAATGCCCCTTGGAAGAGACGTGCAGGTCGCAGTAGCTTAACAAGATGGTTTAAATGCCCCTTGTAAGAGCGGTGGAGGTCGCAGTAGCTTAACAAGACGGTTTAAATGCCCCTTGGAAGAGACATGCAGATCGCAGCAGCTTAACAAGACAGTTTAAATGCCCCTAGGAAGAGATGTGCAGGTCGCAGTAGCTTAACAAGACGGTAAAAATGCCCCTTGGAAGAGCGGTGGAGGTAGCAGTAGCTTAACAAGATGGTTTAAATGCCCCTTGGAAGAGACGTGCAGGTCGCAGAAGCTTAACAAGACGGTTTAAATGCCACTTGGAAGAGACATGCAGGTCGCAGTAGCTTAACAAGACGGTTTAAATGCCCCTTGGAAGAGACGTGCAGGTCGCAGTAGCTTAACAAGACGGTTTAAATGCCCCTTGGAAGAGACATGCAGGTCGCAGTAGGTTAAAAAGACGGCTTAAATGCCCCTTGGAAGAGCGGAGGAGGTCGCAGCAGCTTAACAAGATGGTTTAAATGCCCCTTGGAAGAGACATGCAGGTTGCAGTAGCTTAACAAGAGGGTTTAAATGCCCCTTGGAAGAGACGTGCAGGTCGCAGTAGCTTAACAAGATGGTTTAAATGCCCCTTGTAAGAGCGGTGGAGGTCGCAGTAGCTTAACAAGACGGTTTAAATGCCCCTTGGAAGAGACATGCAGATCGCAGCAGCTTAACAAGACGGTTTAAATGCCCCTAGGAAGAGATGTGCAGGTCGCAGTAGCTTAACAAGACGGTTAAAATGCCCCTTGGAAGAGCGGTGGCGGTAGCAGTAGCTTAACAAGATGTTTTAAATGCCCCTAGGAACAGACGTGCAGGTCGCAGTAGCTTAACAAGACGGTTTAAATGCCACTTGGAAGAGACATGCAGGTCGCAGTAGCTTAACAAGACGGTTTAAATGCCCCTTGGAAGAGACGTACAGGTCGCAGTAGCTTAACAAGATGGTTTAAATGCCCCTTGGAAAAGACGTGCAAGTCGCAGTAGCTTAACAAGACGGTTTAAATGAGTCTTGGAAGAGCGGAGGAGGTCGCAGTAGCTTAACAAGATGGTTTAAATGCACCTTGGAATAGACGTGCAAGTCGCAGTAGCTTAACAAGACGGTTTAAATGCCTCTTGAAAGAGACATGCAGGTGGCAGTAGCTTAACAAGACGGATAAAATGCCCCTTGGAAGAGCAGTGGCGGTAGCAGTAGCTTAACAAGACAGTTTCAATGCCCCTTGGAAGAGCGATGGAGGTCGCAGTAGCTTAACAAAACGGATTAAATACCCCTTGGAAGAGACTTGCAGGTCGCAGTAGCTTAACAAGACGGTTTAAATGCCCCTTGGAAGAGACGTGCAGGTCGCAGTAGCTTAACAAGACGGTTTAAATGCCCCTTGGTAGAGACATGCAGGCCGCAGTAGCTTAACAAGACGGTTTAAATGCCCCATTGAAGAGACGTGCAGGTCGCATTAGCTTAACAAGACGGTTTAAATGCCCCTTGGAAAAGTGACGGAGGTTACAGTAGCTTAACAAGACGGTTTAGATGCCCCTTGGAAGAGACGTGGAAGTCGCAGTAGCTTAAAAAGACGGTTTAAATGCGCCTTGGAAGAGAAGTGCAGGTCGCAGTAGCTTAACAAGGTGGTTTAAATGCCCCTTGAAAGAGACTTGGAGGTCGCAGAAGCTTAACAAGACGGTTTAAATGCCCCTTGGAAGAGACGTGCAGGTCGCAGCAGCTTAACAAGACAGTTTAAATGCCCCTTGGAAGAGACGTGCAGGTCGCAGTAGCTTAACAAGACGGTTTAAATGCCCCTTGGAAGAGACATGCAGGTCGCAGTAGCTTAACAAGACGGTTTAAATGCACCTTGGAAGAGACGTGCAGGTTGCAGTAGCTTAACAAGACGGTACAAATGCCCGTTGAAAGAGACGTGGAGGTCGCAGTAGCTTAACAAGACGGTTAAAATGCCCCTTGGAAGAGCGGTGGCGGTAGCAGTAGCTTAACAAGATGGTTTAAATGCCCCTTGGAAGAGACGTGCAGTTCGCAGTAGCTTAACAAGACGGTTTAAATGCCACTTGGAAGAGACATGCAGGTCGCAGTAGCTTAACAAGACGGTTTAAATGCCCCTTGGAAGAGCGGTAAAGGTCGCAGTAGCTTAACAAGACGGTTTAAATGCCCCTTGGAAAACACGTGCAAGTCGCAGTACCTTAACAAGACGGTTTAAATGCCCGTTGAAAGAGACGTGCAGGTCGCAGTGGCTTAACAAGACGGTTAAAATGCCCCTTGGAAGAGAGGCGGCGGTAGCAGTAGCTTAACAATATGGTTTAAATGCCCCTTGGAAGAGACGTGCAGGTCGCAGTAGCTTAACAAGACGGTTTAAATGCCCCTTGGAAGAGCGGTGGAGGTCGCAGTAGCTTAACAAGACGGTTTAAATGCCCCTTGGAAAAGACGTGCAAGTCGCAATAGCTTAACAAGACGGTATAAATGCCCCTTGGAAGAGACGTGCAGGTCGCAGTAGCTTTCAAGACGGTTTAAATGCCCCTTGGAAGAGACATGCAGGTCGCAGTAGCTTAAGAAGACGTTTTAAATGCCCCTTGGAAGAGCGGTGGAGGTCGCAGTAGCTTAACAAGATGGTTTAAATGCCCCTTGGAAGAGACATGCAAGTCGCAGCAGCATAACAAGACGGCTTAAATGCCCCTTGGAAGAGCGGAGGAGGTCGCAGTAGCTTAACAAGATGGTTTAAATGCCCCTTGGAAGAGACGTGCAAGTCGCAGTATCTTAACAAGACGGTTTAAATGCCTCTTGAAAGAGACGTGCAGGTCGCAGTAGCTTAACAAGACGGTTAAAATGCCCCTTGGAAAAGACGTGCAAGTCGCAGTAGCTTAACAAGACGGTTTAAATTCCCCTTGGAAGAGACGTGCAGGTCGTAGTAGCTTAACAAGACGGTTTATATGCCCCTTGGAAGAGCGGTGGAGGTCGCAGTAGCTTAACAAGATGGTTTAAATGCCCCTTGGAAGAAACGTGCAAGTCGCAGTAGCTTAACAAGACGGTTTAAATGCCTCTTGAAAGAGACGTGCAGGTCGCAGTAGCTTAACAAGACGGTTAAAATGCCCCTTGGAAAAGACGTGCAATCGCAGTAGCTTAACAAGACGGTTTAAATGCCCCTTGGAAGAGCGGTGAAGGTCGCAGTAGCTTAACAAGTCAGTTTAAATGCCCCTTGAAAGAGACGCGCAGGTTGCAGTAGCTTAATAAGACGGTTAAAATGCCCCTTGGAAGAGCGGTGGAGGTCGCAGTAGCTTAACAAGAGGGTTTAAATGACCGCTTGCAAAAGACGTGCACGTCGCAGTAGCTTAACAAGACGGTTTAAATGCCCCTTGGAAAAGACGTGCTAGTCGCAGTAGCTTAACAAGACGGTATAAATGCCCCTTGGAAGAGACGTGCAGGTCGCAGTAGCTTTCAAGACGGTTTAAATGCCCCTTGGAAGAGACATGCAGGTCGCAGTAGCTTAAGAAGACGGTTTAAATGCCCCTTGGAAGAGCGGTGGCGGTCGCAGTAGCTTAACAAGACAGTTTAAATGCCCCTTGAAAGAGAAGTGCAGGTCGCAGTTGCTTAACAAGACGGTTAAAGTGCCCCTTGGAAGTGCGGTGGTGGTAGCAGTAGCCTAACAAGACAGTTTAAATTCCCATTTGAAGAGACGTGCAGGTCGCAGTAGCTTAACAAGACGGTTTAAATGCCCCTTGAAAGAGCGGTGGAGGTCGCAGTAGCTTAACAAGACTGTTTAAATGCCCCTTGGAAGAGACGTGCAGGTCGCAGTAGCTTAACAAGAAGGTTTAAATGACCCTTGGAAGAGATGTGCAGGTTTCAGTAACTTAACAAGACGGTTTAAATGCACCTTGGAAGAGACGTGGAGTTCGCAATAGCTTAACAAGACGCTTTAAATGCCCCTTGGAAGAGACATGCAGGTTGCAGTAGCTTAACAAGAGGGTTTAAATGCCCCTTGGAAGAGACGTGCAGGTCTCAGTAGTTTAACAAAACGGTTAAAATGCCCCATGGAAGAGCGGTGGCGGTAGCAGTAGCTTAACAAGATGGTTTAAATGCCCCTTGGAAGAGACGTGCAGGTCGCAGTAGCTTAACAAGACGGTTTAAATGCCACTTGGAAGAGACATGCAGGTCGCAGTAGCTTAACAAGACGGTTTAAATGCCCCTTGGAAGAGACGTGCAGGTCGCAGTAGCTTAACAACATGGTTTAAATGCCCCTTGTAAGAGCGGTGGAGGTCGCAGTAGCTTAACAAGACGTTTTAAATGCCCCTTGGAAGAGACATGCAGATCGCAGCAGCTTAACAAGACAGTTTAAATGCCCCTAGGAAGAGATGTGCAGGTCGCAGTAGCTTAACAAGACGGTTAAAATGCCCCTTGGAAGAGCGGTGGCGGTAGCAGTAGCTTAACAAGATGGTTTAAATGCCCCTTGGAAGAGACGTGCAGGTCGCAGTAGCTTAACAAGACGGTTTAAATGCTACTTGGAAGAGACATGCAGGTCGCAGTAGCTTAACAAGACGGTTTAAATGCCCCTTGGAAGAGACGTGCAGGTCGCAGTAGCTTAACAAGACGGTTTAAATGCCCCTTGGAAGAGACGTGCAGGTCGCAGTAGCTTAACAAGACGGTTTAAATGCCCCTTGGAAGAGACGTGCAGGTCGCAGTAGCTTAACAAGACGGTTGAAATGCCCCTTGGAAGAGCGGTGGAGGTCGCAGTAGCTTAACAAGACGGTTTAAATGCCCCTTGGAAAAGACGTGCAAGTCGCAGTAGCTTTCAAGACGGTTTAAATGCCCCTTGGAAGAGACATGCAGGTCGCAGTAGCTTAAGAAAACGGTTTAAATGCCCCTTGGAAGAGCGGTGGAGGTCGCAGTAGCTTAACAAGACGGTTTAAATGCCCCTTGGTTGAGACATGCAGGTCGCAGCAGCTTAACAAGACGGTTTAAATGCCCCTTGGAAGAGACGTGCAGATTACAGTAGCTTAACAAGATGGTTTAAATGCCCCTTGGAAGAGACGTGCAGATTACAGTAGCTTAACAAGATGGTTTAAATGCCCCTTGGAAGAGACATGCAGGTCGCAGTAGCATAACAAGACGGCTTAAATGCCCCTTGGAAGAGCGGAGGAGGTCGCAGTAGCTTAACATTATGGTTTAAATGCCTCTTGAAAGAGACATGCAGGTCGCAGTAGCTTAACAAGACGGTTTAAATGCCCCTTGGAAAAGACGTGCAAGTCGCAGTAGCTTAACAAGACGGTGTAAATGCCCCTTGGAAGAGACGTGCAGGTCGCAGTAGCTTTCAAGATGGTTTAAATGCCCCTTGGAAGAAACATGCAGGTCGCAGTTGCTTAACAAGACGGTTTAAATGCCCCTTGGAAGAGCGGTGGCGGTCGCAGTAGCTTAACAAGACAGTTTAAATGCCCCTTGAAAGAGACGTGCAGGTCGCAGTAGCTTAACAAGACGGTTAAAATGCCCCTTGGAAAAGACGTGCAATCGCAGTAGCTTAACAATACGGTTTAAATGCCCCTTGGAAGAGCGGTGAAGGTCGCAGTAGCTTAACAAGTCAGTTTAAATGCCCCTTGAAAGAGACGCGCAGGTCGCAGTAGCTTAATAAGACGGTTAAAATGCCCCTTGGAAGAGCGGTGGAGGTCGCAGTAGCTTAACAAGACGGTTTAAATGACCGCTTGCAAAAGACGTGCACGTCGCAGTAGCTTAACAAGACGGTTTAAATGCCCCTTGGAAAAGACGTGCTAGTCGCAGTAGCTTAACAAGACGGTATAAATGCCCCTTGGAAGAGACGTGCAGGTCGCAGTAGCTTTCAAGACGGTTTAAATGCCCCTTGGAAGAGACATGCAGGTCGCAGTAGCTTAAGAAGACGGTTTAAATGCCCCTTGGAAGAGCGGTGGCGGTCGCAGTAGCTTAACAAGACAGTTTAAATGCCCCTTGAAAGAGAAGTGCAGGTCGCAGTTGCTTAACAAGACGGTTAAAGTGCCCCTTGGAAGTGCGGTGGTGGTAGCAGTAGCCTAACAAGACAGTTTAAATTCCCATTTGAAGAGACGTGCAGGTCGCAGTAGCTTAACAAGACGGTTTAAATGCCCCTTGAAAGAGCGGTGGAGGTCGCAGTAGCTTAACAAGACTGTTTAAATGCCCCTTGGAAGAGATGTGCAGGTTTCAGTAACTTAACAAGACGGTTTAAATGCACCTTGGAAGAGACGTGGAGTTCGCAATAGCTTAACAAGACGCTTTAAATGCCCCTTGGAAGAGACATGCAGGTTGCAGTAGCTTAACAAGAGGGTTTAAATGCCCCTTGGAAGAGACGTGCAGGTCTCAGTAGCTTAACAAAACGGTTAAAATGCCCCTTGGAAGAGCGGTGGCGGTAGCAGTAGCTTAACAAGATGGTTTAAATTCCCCTTGGAAGAGACGTGCAGGTCGCAGTAGCTTAACAAGACGGTTTAAATGCCACTTGGAAGAGACATGCAGGTCGCAGTAGCTTAACAAGACGGTTTAAATGCCCCTTGGAAGAGACGTGCAGGTCGCAGTAGCTTAACAACATGGTTTAAATGCCCCTTGTAAGAGCGGTGGAGGTCGCAGTAGCTTAACAAGACGTTTTAAATGCCCCTTGGAAGAGACATGCAGATCGCAGCAGCTTAAGAAGACAGTTTAAATGCCCCTAGGAAGAGATGTGCAGGTCGCAGTAGCTTAACAAGACGGTTAAAATGCCCCTTGGAAGAGCGGTGGCGGTAGCAGTAGCTTAACAAGATGGTTTAAATGCCCCTTGGTAGAGACGTGCAGGTCGCAGTAGCTTAACAAGACGGTTTAAATGCCACTTGGAAGAGACATGCAGGTCGCAGTAGCTTAACAAGACGGTTTAAATGCCCCTTGGAAGAGACGTGCAGGTCGCAGTAGCTTAACAAGACGGTTTAAATGCCCCTTGGAAGAGACGTGCAGGTCGCAGTAGCTTAACAAGACGGTTTAAATGCCCCTTGGAAGAGACGTGCAGGTCGCAGTAGCTTAACAAGACGGTTGAAATGCCCCTTGGAAGAGCGGTGGAGGTCGCAGTAGCTTAACAAGACGGTTTAAATGCCCCTTGGAAAAGACGTGCAAGTCGCAGTAGCTTAACAAGACGGTATAAATGCCCCTTGGAAGAGACGTGCAGGTCGCAGTAGCTTTCAAGACGGTTTAAATGCCTCTTGGAAGAGACATGCAGGTCGCAGTAGCTTAAGAAAACGGTTTAAATGCCCCTTGGAAGAGCGGTGGAGGTCGCAGTAGCTTAACAAGACGGTTTAAATGCCCCTTGGTTGAGACATGCAGGTCGCAGCAGCTTAACAAGACGGTTTAAATGCCCCTTGGAAGAGACGTGCAGATTACAGTAGCTTAACAAGATGGTTTAAATGCCCCTTGGAAGAGACGTGCAGATTACAGTAGCTTAACAAGATGGTTTAAATGCCCCTTGGAAGAGACATGCAGGTCGCAGTAGCATAGCAAGACGGCTTAAATGCCCCTAGGAAGAGCGGAGGAGGTCGCAGTAGCTTAACATTATGGTTTAAATGCCTCTTGAAAGAGACATGCAGGTCGCAGTAGCTTAACAAGACGGTTTAAATGCCCCTTGGAAAAGACGTGCAAGTCGCAGTAGCTTAACAAGATGGTGTAAATGCCCCTTGGAAGAGACGTGCAGGTCGCAGTAGCTTTCAAGATGGTTTAAATGCCCCTTGGAAGAAACATGCAGGTCGCAGTTGCTTAACAAGACGGTTTAAATGCCCCTTGGAAGAGCGGTGGCAGTCGCAGTAGCTTAACAAGACAGTTTAAATGCCTCTTGAAAGAGACGTGCAGGTCGCAGTAGCTTAACAAGACGGTTAAAATGCCCCTTGGAAAAGACGTGCAATCGCAGTAGCTTAACAAGACGGTTTAAATGCCCCTTGGAAGAGCGGTGAAGGTCGCAGTAGCTTAACAAGTCAGTTTAAATGCCCCTTGAAAGAGACGCGCAGGTCGCAGTAGCTTTCAAGACGGTTTAAATGCCCCTTGGAAGAGACATGCAGGTCGCAGTAGCTTAAGAAGACGGTTTAAATGCCCCTTGGAAGAGCGGTGGCGGTCGCAGTAGCTTAACAAGACAGTTTAAATGCCACTTGAAAGAGAAGTGCAGGTCGCAGTTGCTTAACAAGACGGTTAAAGTGCCCCTTGGAAGTGCGGTGGTGGTAGCAGTAGCCTAACAAGACAGTTTAAATTCCCATTTGAAGAGACGTGCAGGTCGCAGTAGCTTAACAAGACGGTTTAAATGCCCCTTGAAAGAGCGGTGGAGGTCGCAGTAGCTTAACAAGACTGTTTAAATGCCCCTTGGAAGAGACGTGCAGGTCGCAGTAGCTTAACAAGAAGGTTTAAATGCCCCTTGGAAGAGATGTGCAGGTTTCAGTAACTTAACAAGACGGTTTAAATGCACCTTGGAAGAGACGTGGAGTTCGCAATAGCTTAACAAGACGCTTTAAATGCCCCTTGGAAGAGACATGCAGGTTGCAGTAGCTTAACAAGAGGGTTTAAATGCCCCTTGGAAGAGACGTGCAGGTCTCAGTAGCTTAACAAAACGGTTAAAATGCCCCTTGGAAGAGCGGTGGCGGTAGCAGTAGCTTAACAAGATGGTTTAAATGCCCATTGGAAGAGACGTGCAGGTCGCAGTAGCTTAACAAGACGGTTTAAATGCCACTTGGAAGAGACATGCAGGTCGCAGTAGCTTAACAAGACGGTTTAAATGCCCCTTGGAAGAGACGTGCAGGTCGCAGTAGCTTAACAACATGGTTTAAATGCCCCTTGTAAGAGCGGTGGAGGTCGCAGTAGCTTAACAAGACGTTTTAAATGCCCCTTGGAAGAGACATGCAGATCGCAGCAGCTTAACAAGACAGTTTAAATGCCCCTAGTAAGAGATGTGCAGGTCGCAGTAGCTTAACAAGACGGTTAAAATGCCCCTTGGAAGAGCGGTGGCGGTAGCAGTAGCTTAACAAGATGGTTTAAATGCCCCTTGGAAGAGACGTGCAGGTCGCAGTAGCTTAACAAGACGGTTTAAATGCCACTTGGAAGAGACATGCAGGTCGCAGTAGCTTAACAAGACGGTTTAAATGCCCCTTGGAAGAGACGTGCAGGTCGCAGTAGCTTAACAAGACGGTTTAAATGCCCCTTGGAAGAGACGTGCAGGTCGCAGTAGCTTAACAAGATGGTTTAAATGCCCCTTGGAAGAGACGTGCAGGTCGCAGTAGCTTAACAAGACGGTTGAAATGCCCCTTGGAAGAGCGGTGGAGGTCGCAGTAGCTTAACAAGACGGTTTAAATGCCCCTTGGAAAAGACGTGCAAGTCGCAGTAGCTTAACAAGACGGTATAAATGCCCCTTGGAAGAGACGTGCAGGTCGCAGTAGCTTTCAAGACGGTTTAAATGCCCCTTGGAAGAGACATGCAGGTCGCAGTAGCTTAAGAAAACGGTTTAAATGCCCCTTGGAAGAGCGGTGGAGGTAGCAGTAGCTTAACAAGACGGTTTAAATGCCCCTTGGTTGAGACATGCAGGTCGCAGCAGCTTAACAAGACGGTTTAAATGCCCCTTGGAAGAGACGTGCAGATTACAGTAGCTTAACAAGATGGTTTAAATGCCCCTTGGAAGAGACGTGCAGATTACAGTAGCTTAACAAGATGGTTTAAATGCCCCTTGGAAGAGACATGCAGGTCGCAGTAGCATAACAAGACGGCTTAAATGCCCCTTGGAAGAGCGGAGGAGGTCGCAGTAGCTTAACATTATGGTTTAAATGCCTCTTGAAAGAGACATGCAGGTCGCAGTAGCTTAACAAGACGGTTTAAATGCCCCTTGGAAAAGACGTGCAAGTCGCAGTAGCTTAACAAGACGGTGTAAATGCCCCTTGGAAGAGACGTGCAGGTCGCAGTAGCTTTCAAGATGGTTTAAATGCCCCTTGGAAGAAACATGCAGGTCGCAGTTGCTTAACAAGACGGTTTAAATGCCCCTTGGAAGAGCGGTGGCGGTCGCAGTAGCTTAACAAGACAGTTTAAATGCCCCTTGAAAGAGACGTGCAGGTCGCAGTAGCTTAACAAGACGGTTAAAGTGCACCTTGGAAGTGCGGTGGCGGTAGCAGTAGCTTAACAAAACAGTTTAAATGCCCCTTGGAAGAGATATGCAGGTCGCAGTAGCTTAACAAGACTGTTTAAATGCCCCTTGAAAGAGCGGTGGAGGTCGCAGTAGCTTAACAAGACTGTTTAAATGCCCCTTGGAAGAGTCGTGCAGGTCGCAGTAGCTTAACAAGAAGGTTTAAATGCCCTTTGGAAGAGATGTGCAGGTTTCAGTAACTTAACAAGACGGTTTAAATGCATCTTGGAAGAGATGTGGAGTTCGCAATAGCTTAACAAGACGGTTTAAATGCCCCTTGGAAGAGACATGCAGGTTGCAGTAGCTTAACAAGAGGGTTTAAATGCCCCTTGGAAGAGACGTGCAGGTCGCAGTAGCTTAACAAGATGGTTTAAATGCCCCTAGTAAGAGCGGTGGAGGTCGCAGTAGCTTAACAAGACGGTTTAAATGCACCTTGGAAGAGACAAGCAGATCGCAGCAGCTTAGCAAGACGGTTAAAATGCCCCTTGGAAGAGCGGTGGCGGTAGCAGTAGCTTAACAAGATGGTTTAAATGCCCCTTGGAAGAGCGGTAAAGGTCGCAGTAGCTTAACAAGACGGTTTAAATGCCCCTTGGAAAAGACGTGCAAGGCGCAGTAGCTTAACAAAACGGTTTAAATGCCCGCTGAAAGAGACGTGCAGGTCGCAGTAGCTTAACAACACGGTTAAAATGTCCCTTGTAAGAGCGGTGGCAGTAGCAGTAGCTTAACAAGATGGTTTAAATGCCCCTTGGAAAAGAGGTGGAGGTTACAGTAGCTTAACAAGACGGTTTAAATGCCCCTTGGAAAAGAGGTGGAGGTTACAGTAGCTTAACAAGACGGTTTAAATGCCAGTTGAAAGAGACGTGGAGGTCGCAGTAGCTTAACAAGACGGTTAAAATGCCCCTTGGAAGAGCGGTGGCGGTAGCAGTAGCTTAACAAGATGGTTTAAATGCCCCTTGGAAGAGACGTGCAGGTCGCAGTAGCTTAACAAGACGGTTTAAATGCCACTTGGAAGAGACATGCAGGTCGCAGTAGCTTAACAAGACGGTTTAAATGCCCCTTGTAAGAGCAGTAAAGGTCGCAGTAGCTTAAAAAGACGGTTTAAATGCCCCTTGGAAAACACGTGCAAGGCGCAGTACCTTAACAAGACGGTTTAAATGCTCGTTGAAAGAGACGTGCAGGTCGCAGTAGCTTAACAAGACGGTTAAAATGCCCCTTGGAAGAGCGGTGTCGGTAGCAGTAGCATAACAAGACGGTTTAAATGCCCCTTGGAAGAGACGTGCAGGTCGCAGTAGCTTAACAAGACGGTTTAAATGCCCCTTGGAAGAGCGGTGGAGGTCGCAGTAGCTTAACAAGACGGTTTAAATGCCCCTTGGTTGAGACATGCAGGTCGCAGCAGCTTAACAAGACGGTTTAAATGCCCCTTGGAAGAGACGTGCAGATTACAGTAGCTTAACAAGATGGTTTAAATGCCCCTTGGAAGAGACGTGCAGATTACAGTAGCTTAACAAGATGGTTTAAATGCCCCTTGGAAGAGACATGCAGGTCGCAGTAGCATAACAAGACGGCTTAAATGCCCCTTGGAAGAGCGGAGGAGGTCGCAGTAGCTTAACATTATGGTTTAAATGCCTTTTGAAAGAGACATGCAAGTCGCAGTAGCTTAACAAGACGGTTTAAATGCCCCTTGGAAAAGACGTGCAAGTCGCAGTAGCTTAACAAGACGGTGTAAATGCCCCTTGGAAGAGACGTGCAGGTCGCAGTAGCTTTCAAGATGGTTTAAATGCCCCTTGGAAGAAACATGCAGGTCGCAGTTGCTTAACAAGACGGTTTAAATGCCCCTTGGAAGAGCGGTGGCGGTCGCAGTAGCTTAACAAGACAGTTTAAATGCCCCTTGAAAGAGACGTGCAGGTCGCAGTAGCTTAACAAGACGGTTAAAGTGCACCTTGGAAGTGCGGTGGCGGTAGCAGTAGCTTAACAAAACAGTTTAAATGCCCCTTGGAAGAGATATGCAGGTCGCAGTAGCTTAACAAGACTGTTTAAATGCCCCTTGAAAGAGCGGTGGAGGTCGCAGTAGCTTAACAAGACTGTTTAAATGCCCCTTGGAAGAGTCGTGCAGGTCGCAGTAGCTTAACAAGAAGGTTTAAATGCCCCTTGGAAGAGATGTGCAGGTTTCAGTAACTTAACAAGACGGTTTAAATGCATCTTGGAAGAGATGTGGAGTTCGCAATAGCTTAACAAGACGGTTTAAATGCCCCTTGGAAGAGACATGCAGGTTGCAGTAGCTTAACAAGAGGGTTTAAATGCCCCTTGGAAGAGACGTGCAGGTCGCAGTAGCTTAACAAGATGGTTTAAATGCCCCTAGTAAGAGCGGTGGAGGTCGCAGTAGCTTAACAAGACGGTTTAAATGCCCCTTGGAAGAGACAAGCAGATCGCAGCAGCTTAACAAGACGGTTAAAATGCCCCTTGGAAGAGCGGTGGCGGTAGCAGTAGCTTAACAAGATGGTTTAAATGCCCCTTGGAAGAGCGGTAAAGGTCGCAGTAGCTTAACAAGACGGTTTAAATGCCCCTTGGAAAAGACGTGCAAGGCGCAGTAGCTTAACAAAACGGTTTAAATGAACGCTGAAAGAGACGTGCAGGTCGCAGTAGCTTAACAACACGGTTAAAATGTCCCTTGTAAGAGCGGTGGCAGTAGCAGTAGCTTAACAAGATGGTTTAAATGCCCCTTGGAAAAGAGGTGGAGGTTACAGTAGCTTAACAAGACGGTTTAAATGCCCCTTGGAAAAGAGGTGGAGGTTACAGTAGCTTAACAAGACGGTTTAAATGCCAGTTGAAAGAGACGTGGAGGTCGCAGTAGCTTAACAAGACGGTTAAAATGCCCCTTGGAAGAGCGGTGGCGGTAGCAGTAGCTTAACAAGATGGTTTAAATGCCCCTTGGAAGAGACGTGCAGGTCGCAGTAGCTTAACAAGACGGTTTAAATGCCACTTGGAAGAGACATGCAGGTCGCAGTAGCTTAACAAGACGGTTTAAATGCCCCTTGTAAGAGCAGTAAAGGTCGCAGTAGCTTAAAAAGACGGTTTAAATGCCCCTTGGAAAACACGTGCAAGGCGCAGTACCTTAACAAGACGGTTTAAATGCTCGTTGAAAGAGACGTGCAGGTCGCAGTAGCTTAACAAGACGGTTAAAATGCCCCTTGGAAGAGCGGTGTCGGTAGCAGTAGCATAACAAGACGGTTTAAATGCCCCTTGGAAGAGACGTGCAGGTCGCAGTAGCTTAACAAGACGGTTTAAATGCCCCTTGGAAGAGCGGTGGAGGTCGCAGTAGCTTAACAAGACGGTTTAAATGCCCCTTGGTTGAGACATGCAGGTCGCAGCAGCTTAACAACACGGTTTAAATGCCCCTTGGAAGAGACGTGCAGGTCACAGTAGCTTAACAAGATGGTTTAAATGCCCCTTGGAAGAGACATGCAGGTCGCAGTAGCTTAAAAAGACGGCTTAAATGCCCCTTGGAAGAGCGGAGGAGGTCGCAGTAGCTTAACAAGATGGTTTAAATGCCCCTTGGAAGAGACGTGCAAGTCGCAGTAGCTTAACAAGACGGTTTAAATGCCTCTTGAAAGAGACGTGCAGGTCGCAGTAGCTTAACAATCCGGTTAAAATGCCCCTTGGAAAAGACGTGCAAGTCGCAGTAGCTTAACAAGACTGTTTAAATGCCCCTTGGAAGAGACGTGCAGGTCGTAGTAGCTAAACAAGACGGTTTATATGCCCCTTGGAAGAGCGTTGGAGGTCGCTGTAGCTTAACAAGACGGTTTAAATGCCCCTTGGAAGAGACATGCAGGTCGCATCAGCTTATCAAGACTGTTTAAATGCCCCTTGGAAGATACTTGCAGGTCGCAGTAGCTTAACAAGACGGTTTAAATGCCACTTGGAAGATACGTGCAGGTTGCAGTAGCTTAACAAGATGTTTTAAATGCCTAGACAGCGGAGGGGACGTCTCTTCCTCCCTTCCTGCTGTGTCTGGCGGCACGGGACTCGCTCGGGTGCCTGAGGGGGCGGGATGTTATGACGGGCTGTGTGTCCATTGGACAGACGCTGCTATCAGTTCCTATATATATACACCCTCCGACGGACCTTAGCCACGCCTCCTGACGAAGCCATTCCGGTGAAACGCGCGTCGAGGCGCGCTATTCATTCCCTCTTGCAGACTCCCGTTACCCGGTCATCATTATGTCACAAGGTAATGTGCGGCTATTCTGATTATTACTAGCAGATCATCTCAGATACCTTATCTGCTATATTATTCTATTTAACTCAGATTTATAGCCTAGCTGGACCCATACCACATTGCCTGACTATGTATTATACCTGGTCATTCATTATGGAGTTACACCTGCAACTGGGCTAAGGTTTCCCTCTCACTCTTATGGGGTTTTCTCCATCTTAACCCCCATTGGGGTCTTTCATCCTAGTCACTCCTTTTTGTCCTTTACGGTTATACATTATATGTTGTATTTTAACTAATAAAGATACTGTATTTTGTAACAACAGCTATATCTCTGGCTGCTTATTATTGAGGGCGATGCTCTTTCTATATATTGGTATTATTTCTATAATATTCCTCTCCCTCCTTTCTTGGATGTTCTAATTGTGATTGCTAGCTTTTCTTATAGGCTTACAAGATGTTTTAAATGCCCCTTGGAAAAGAGGTGGAGGTTACAGTAGCTTAACAAGACGGTTTAAATGCCCGTTGAAAGAGACGTGCAGGTCGCAGTAGCTTAACAAGACGGTTAAAATGCCCCTTGGAAGAGCGGTGGCGGTAGCAGTAGCTTAACAAGACGGTTTAAATGCCCCTTGGAAGAGACGTGCAGGTCGCAGTAGCTTAACAAGACGGTTTAAATGCCCCTTGGAAGAGACATGCAGGTCGCAGTAGCTTAACAAGATGGTTTAAATGCCCCTTGGAAGAGCGGTAAAGGTCGCAGAAGCTTAACAAGACGGTTTAAATGCCCCTTGGAAAAGACGTGCAAGGCGCAGTAGCTTAACAAGACGGTTTAAATGCCCGCTGAAAGAGACGTGCAGGTCGCAGTAGCTTAACAACACGGTTAAAATGTCCCTTGGAAGAGCAGTGGCAGTAGCAGTAGCTTAACAAGACGGTTTAAATGCCCCTTGGAAGAGACGTGCAGGTCGCAGTATCTTAACAAGACAGTTTAAATGCCATTTGGAAGAGCGGTGGAGGTCGCAGTAGCTTTAGAAGACGGTTTAAATGGCCCTTGGTTGAGACATGCAGGTCGCAGCAGCTTAACAAGATGGTTCAAATGCCCCTTGGAAGAGACGTGCAGGTCGCAGTAGCTTAAAAAGATGGTTTAAATGCCACTTGGAAGAGACATGCAGGTCGCAGTAGCTTAAAAAGACGGTTTAAATGCCCCTTGGAAGAGCGGTGAAGGTCGCAGTAGCTTAACAAGTCAGTTTAAATGCCCCTTGAAAGAGACGTGCAGGTCGCAGTAGCTTAACAAGACGGTTAAAATGCCCTTGGAAAAGACGTGCACGACGCAGTAGCTAAACAAGACGGTTTAAATGCCCCTTGGAAAAGACGTGCAAGTCGCAGTAGCTTAACAAGACGGTATAAATGCCCCTTGGAAGAGACGTGCAGGTCGCAGTAGCTTTCAAGACGGTTTAATTGCCCCTTGGAAGAGACATGCAGGTCGCAGTAGCTTAACAAGACGGTTTAAATGCCCCTTGGAAGAGCGGTGGCGGTCGCAGTAGCTTAACAAGACAGTTTCAATGCCCCTTGAAAGAGACGTGCAGGTCGCAGTAGCTTAACAAGACGGTTAAAGTGCCCCTTGGAAGTGCGGTGGCGGTAGCAGTAGCTTAACAAGACAGTTTAAATGCCCCTTGGAAGAGACATGCAGGTCGCAGTAGCTTAACAAGACGGTTTAAATGCCCCTTGAAAGAGCGGTGGAGGTCACAGTAGCTTAACAAGACTGTTTAAATGCCCCTTGGAAGAGACGTGCAGGTCGCAGTAGCTTAACAAGAAGGTTTAAATGCCCCTTGGAAGAGATGTGCAGGTTTCAGTAACTTAACAAGACGGTTTAAATGCACCTTGGAAGAGACGTGGAGTTCGCAATAGCTTAACAAGACGGTTTAAATGCCCCTTGGAAGAGACATGCAGTTTGCAGTAGCTTAACAAGAGGGTTTAAATGCCCCTTGGAAGAGACGTGCAGGTCGCACTAGCTTAACAAGATGCTTTAAATGCCCCTTGCAAGAGCGGTGGAGGTCGCAGTAGCTTAACAAGACGGTATAAATGCCCCTTGGAAGAGACATGCAGATCGCAGCAGCTTAACAAGACGGTTTAAATGCCCCTAGGAAGAGATGTGCAGGTCGCAGTAGCTTAACAAGATGGTTAAAATGCCCCTTGGAAGAGCGGTGGAGGTAGCAGTAGCTTAACAAGATGGTTTAAATGCCCCTTGGAAGAGACGTGCAAGTCGCAGTAGCTTAACAAGACGGTTTAAATGCCTCTTGGAAGAGCGGAGGAGGTCGCAGTAGCTTAACAAGATGGTTTAAATGCCCCTTGGAAAAGACGTGCAAGTCGCAGTAGCTTAACAAGACGGTTTAAATGCCTCTTGAAAGAGACGTGCAGGTCGCAGTAGCTTAACAAGACGGATAAAATGCCCCTTGGAAGAGCGGTGGCGGTAGCAGTAGCTTAACAAGACAGTTTAAATGCCCCTTGGAAGAGCGATGGAGGTCGCAGTAGCTTAACAAGACGGTTTAAATGCCACTTGGAAGAGAAATGCAGGTCGCAACTGCTTATCAAGACGGTTTAAATACCCCTTGGAAGAGACTTGCAGGTCGCAGTAGCTTAACAAGACGGTTTAAATGCCCCTTGGAAGAGACGTGCAGGTTGCAGTAGCTTAACAAGACTGTTTAAATGCCCCTTGGAAGAGACGTGCAGGTCGCAGTAGCTTAACAAGACGGTTTAAATGCCCCTTGGTAGAGACATGCAGGCCGCAGTGGCTTAACAAGACGGTTTAAATGCCCCATTGAAGAGACGTGCAGGTCGCATTAGCTTAACAAGACGGTTTAAATGCCCCTTGGAAAAGTGATGGAGGTTACAGTAGCTTAACAAAAAGGTTTAGATGCCCCTTGGAAGAGACGTGCAAGTCGCAGTAGCTTAAAAAGACGGTTTAAATGCGCCTTGGAAGAGAAGTGCAGGTCGCAGTAGCTTAACAAGGCGGTTTAAATGCCCCTTGAAAGAGACTTGGAGGTCGCAGAAGCTTAACAAGACGGTTTAAATGCCCCTTGGAAGAGACATGCAGGTCGCAGTAGCTTAACAAGACGGTTTAAATGTCCCTTGGAAGAGACATGCAGGTCGCAGCAGCTTAACAAGACGGTTTAAATGCACCTTGGAAGAGACGTGCAGGTTGCAGTAGCTTAACAAGACGGTTTAAATGCCCCTTGGAAAAGAGGTGGAGGTTACAGTAGCTTAACAAGACGGTTTAAATGCCCGTTGAAAGAGATGTGGAGGTCGCAGTAGCTTAACAAGACGGTTAAAATGCCCCTTGGAAGAGCGGTGGCGGTAGCAGTAGCTTAACAAGATGGTTTAAATGCCCCTTGGAAGAGACGTGCAGTTCGCAGTAGCTCAACAAGACGGTTTAAATGCCACTTGGAAGAGACATGCAGGTCGCAGTAGCTTAACAAGACGGTTTAAATGCCCCTTGGAAGAGCAGTAAAGGTCGCAGTAGCTTAACAAGACAGTTTAAATGCCCCTTGGAAAACACGTGCAAGGCGCAGTACCTTAACAAGACGGTTTAAATGCCCGTTGAAAGAGACGTGCAAGTCGCAGTAGCTTAACAAGACGGTTAAAATGCCCCTTGAAAGAGCGGCGGCGGTAGCAGTAGCTTAACAAGACGGTTTAAATGCCCCTTGGAAGAGACGTGCAGGTCGCAGTAGCTTAACAAGACGGTTTAAATGCCCCTTGGAAGAGCGGTGGAGGTCGCAGTAGCTTAACAAGACGGTTTAAATGCCCCTTGGTTGAGACATGCAGGTAGCAGCAGCTTAACAAGACGGTTAAAATGCCCCTTGGAAGAGCGGTGGCGGTAGCAGTAGCTTAACAAGATGGTTTAAATGCCCCTTGGAAAACACGTGCAAGGCGCAGTACCTTAACAAGACGGTTTAAATGCCCGTTGAAAGAGACGTGCAGGTCGCAGTAGCTTAACAAGACGGTTAAAATGCCCCTTGAAAGAGCGGCGGCGGTAGCAGTAGCTTAACAAGACGGTTTAAATGCCCCTTGGAAGAGACGTGCAGGTCGCAGTAGCTTAACAAGACGGTTTAAATGCCCCTTGGAAGAGCGGTGGAGGTCGCAGTAGCTTAACAAGATGGTTTAAATGCCCCTTGGTTGAGACATGCAGGTCGCAGCAGCTTAACAAGACGGTTTAAATGCCCCTTGGAAGAGACGTGCAGGTCACAGTAGCTTAACAAGATGGTTTAAATGCCCCTTGGAAGAAACATGCAGGTCGCAGTAGCTTAAAAAGACGGCTTAAATGCCCCTTGGAAGAGCGGAGGAGGTCGCAGTAGCTTAACAAGATGGTTTAAATGCCCCTTGGAAGAGACGTGCAGGTCGCAGTAGCTTAACAAGACGGTTTAAATGCCCCTTGGAAGAGCGGTGGAGGTCGCAGTAGCTTAACAAGACAGTTTAAATGCCCCTTGGTTGAGACATGCAGGTCGCAGCAGCTTAACAAGACGGTTAAAATGCCCCTTCGAAGAGCGTTGGCAGTAGCAGTAGCTTAACAAGATGGTTTAAATGCCCCTTGGAAGAGACGTGCAGGTCGCAGTAGCTTAACAAGACGGTTTAAATGCCACTTGGAAGCGACATGCAGGTCGCAGTAGCCTAACAAGACGGTTTAAATGCCCCTTGGAAGAGCGGTAAAGGTCGCAGTAGCTTAACAAGACGGTTTAAATGCCCCTTGGAAAACACGTGCAAGGCGCAGTACCTTAACAAGACGGTTTAAATGCCCGTTGAAAGAGACTTGTAGGTCGCAGTAGCTTAACAAGACGGTTAAAATACCCCTTGGAAGAGCGGTGGCGGTAGCAGTAGCTTAACAAGACGGTTTAAATGCCCCTTGGAAGAGACGTGCAGGTCGCAGTAGCTTAACAAGACGGTTAAAATACCCCTTGGAAGATCGGTGGCGGTAGCAGTAGCTTAACAAGACGATTTAAATGCCCCTTGGAAGAGACGTGCAGGTCGCAGTAGCTTAACAAGATGGTTTAAATTCCCCTTGGAAGAGAGGTAAAGGTCGCCGTAGCTTAACAAGACAGTTTAAATGCCCCTTGGAAAAGACGTGCAAGGCGCAGTAGCTTAACAAGACGGTTTAAATGCCCGCTGAAAGAGACGTGCAGGTCGCAGTAGCTTAACTACACGGTTAAAATGTCCCTTGGAAGAGCGGTGGCAGTAGCAGCAGCTTAACAAGACGGTTTAAATGCCCCTTGGAAGAGACGTGCAGGTCGCAGTAGCTTAACAAGACGGTTTAAATGCCCCTTGGAAGAGCGGAGGAGGTCGCAGTAGCTTAAGAAGACGGTTTAAATGGCCCTTGGTTGAGACATGCAGGTCGCAGCAGCTTAACAAGACGGTTTAAATGCCCCTTGGAAGAGACGTGCAGGTCGCAGTAACTTAAAAAGATGGTTTAAATGCCCCTTGGAAGAGACATGCAGGTCGCAGTAGCTTAAAAAGACGGTTTAAATGCCCCTTGGAAGAGCGGTGAAGGTCGCAGTAGTTTAACAAGTCAGTTTAAATGCCCCTTGAAAGAGACGCGCAGGTCGCAGTAGCTTAGCAAGACGGTTAAAATGCACCTTGGAAAAGACGTGCACGTCGCAGTAGCTTAACAAGACGGTTTAAATGCCCCTTGGAAAAGACGTGCAAGTCGCAGTAGCTTAACAAGACGGTATAAATGCCCCTTGGAAGAGACGTGCAGGTCGCAGTAGCTTTCAAGACGGTTTAAATGCCCCTTGGAAGAGACATGCAGGTCGCAGTAGCTTAACAAGACGGTTTAAATGCCCCTTGGAAGAGCGGTGGCGGTCGCAGTAGCTTAACAAGACAGTTTAAATGCCCTTGAAAGAGTCGTGCAGGTCGCAGTAGCTTAACAAGACGGTTAAAGTGCCCCTTGGAAGTGCGGTGGCGGAAGCAGTAGCTTAACAAGACAGTTTAAATGCCCCTTGGAAGAGACATGCAGGTCGCAGTAGCTTAACAAGACGGTTTAAATGCCCCTTGAAAGAGCGGTGGAGGTCGCAGTAGCTTAACAAGACTGTTTAAATGCCCCTTGGAAGAGACGTGCAGTTCGCAGTAGCTTAATAAGATGGTTTAAATGCCCCTTGGAAGAGATGTGCAGGTTTCAGTAGCTTAACAAGACTGTTTAAATGCACCTTGGAAGAGACGTGGAGTTCGCAGTAGCTTAACAAGAAGGTTTAAATGCCCCTTGGAAGAGACATGCAGGTTGCAGTAGCTTAATAAGAGGGTTTAAACGCCCCTTGGAAGAGACGTGCAGGTCGCAGTAGCTTAACAAGACGGTTTAAATGCCCCTTGAAAGAGCGGTGGAGGTCGCAGTAGCTTAATAAGACTGTTTAAATGCCCCTTGGAAGAGACGTGCAGTTCACAGTAGCTTAACAAGACGGTTTAAATACCACTTGGAAGAGAAATGCAGGATGCAGTAGCTTAACAAGAGTGTTTAAATGCCCCTTGGAAGAGACGTGCAGGTCGCAGTAGCTTAACAAGACGGTTTAAATGCCCCTTGAAAGAGCGGTGGAGGTCGCAGTAGCTTAACAAGACTGTTTAAATGCCCCTTGGAAGAGACGTGCAGTTCACAGTAGCTTAACAAGACGGTTTAAATGCCACTTGGAAGAGACATGCAGGTTGCAGTAGCTTAACAAGAGGGTTTAAATGCCCCTTGGAAGAGACGTGCAAGTCGCAGTAGCTTAACAAGACGGTTTAAATGCCCCTTGGAAGAGACATGCAGATAGCAGCAGCTTAACAAGATGGTTTAAATGCCCCTAAGAAGAGATGTGCAGGTCGCAGTAGCTTAACAAGACGGTTAAAATGCCCCTTGGAAGAGCGGTGGCGGTAGCAGTGGCTTAACAAAATGGTTTAAATGCCCCTTGGAAGAGGCGTGCAGGTTGCAGTAGCTTAACAAGACGGTTTAAAAGCCACTTGGAAGAGACATGCAGATCGCAGTAGCTTAACAAGACGGTTTAAATGCCCCTTGGAAGAGACGTGCAGGTCGCAGTAGCTTAACAAGACTGTTTAAATGCCCCTTGGAAGAGACATGCAGGTCGCAGTAGCTTAACAAGATGGCTTAAATGCCCCTTGGAAGAGCGGAGGAGGTCGCAGTAGCTTAACAAGATGGTTTAAATGCCCCTTGGAAAAGACGTGCAAGTCGCAGTAGCTTAACAAGACCGTTTAAATGCCTCTTGAAAGAGACGTGCAGGTCGCAGTAGCTCAACAAGACGGTTAAAATGCCCCTTGGAAGAGCGGTGGCGGTAGCAGTAGCTTAACAGGACAGTTTAAATGCCCCTTGGAAGAGCGATGGATGTCGCAGTATCTTAACAAGAAAATTTAAATGCCACTTGGAAGAGAAATGCAGGTCGCAGCATCTTATCAAGACGGTTTAAATACCCCTTGGATGAGACTTGCAGGTCGCAGTAGCTTAAAAAGACGGTTTAAATGCCCCTTGGAAGAGACGTGCAGGTTGCAGTAGCTTAACAAGACATTTTAAATGCCCTTTGGAAGAGACATGCAGGTCGCAGCAGCTTAACAAGACTGTTTAAATGCCCCTTAAAGAGACGTGCAGGTCGCAGTAGCTTAACAAGACGGTTTAAATGCCCCTTGGTAGAGACATGCAGGCCTCAGTTGTTTAACAAGACGGTTTAAATGCCCCATTGAAGAGACGTGCAGGTCGCATTAGCTTAACAAGATGGTTTAAATGCCCCTTGGAAAAGTGATCGAGGTTACAGTAGCTTAACAAGACGGTTTAGATGCCCCTTGGAAGAGACGTGCAGGTCGCAGTAGCTTAACATGATGGTTTAAATGCTCCTTGGAAGAGACGAGCAGGTCGCATTAGCTTAACAATAAGGTTTAAATGCCCCTTGGAAGAGAGGTGAAGGTCGCAGTAGCTTAACAAGACGGTTCAATTGCCCCTTTGAAGAGTGGTGGAGGTCGCAGTACCTTAACAAGACGGTTTAAATGCCCCTTGGAAGAGACATGCGGGTCGCAGTATCTTAACAAGACGGTTTAAATGCCCCTTGGAAGAGACGTGCTGGTCGCAGTAGCTTAACAAGACAGTTTAAATGCCCCTAGGAAAAGACATGCAGGTCACAGTAGCTTAATAAGACGGTTTAAATGCCCCTTGGAAAAGACGTGCAGGTCGCAGTAGTTTAGCAAGACGGTTTGAATGCCCATTGGAAGAGACGTGCAGGTCGAAGTAGCTTAACAAGACTGTTTAAATCCCCCTTGGAAGAGACGTGCAGGTCGCAGTAGCTTAACAAGAGGGTTTAAATGCCCCTTGGAATAGGCTTGCAGGTCGCAGTAGCTTAACAAGACGGTTTAAATGCCCCTTGGAAGAGACGTGCAGGTCGCAGTAGCATAACAAGATGGTTTAAATGCCCCTTGGAAGAGCGGTGGCGGTAGCAGTAGCTTAACAAGACGGTTTAAATGCCACTTGGAAGACACATGCCGGTCGCAGCAGTTTAACAATACGGTTTAAATGCCACTTGGGAGAGACGTGAAGGTCGCAATGGCTTAAAAAGACGGTTTAAATGCCCCTTGGAAGAGACGTGCAGGTCGCAGTAGCTTAACAAGACGGTTTAAATGCCCCTTGGAAGAGCGGTGGAGGTCGCAGTAGCTTAACAAGACAGTTTAAATACCCCTTGGAAGAGACGTGCAGGTCGTAGTAGCTTAATAAGACACTTTAAATGTCCCTTGGAAGAGACGTGCAGGTCGCAGTAGCTTAACAAGACGGTTTAAATGCCCCTTGGAAGAGACGTGCAGGTCGCAGTAGCTTAAGAAGTCTGTTTAAATGCCACTTGGAAGAGCAGTGGAGGTCGCAGTAGCTTAACAAGACAGTTTAAATGTCCCTTGGAAGAGACATGCAGGTCACAGTAGCTTAACAAGACGGTTTAAATGCCCCTTGGAAGAGACGTGCAGGTCGCAGTAGCTTAGCAAGATGGTTTAAATCCCCCTTGGAAGAGATGTGCAGGTCGCAGTAGCTTAAAAAGACGCTTTAAATGCCCCTTGGAAGAGACGTGCAGGTCGCAGTAGCTTAACAAGATGTTTTGAATGCCCCTTGGAAGAGCGGTGGAGGTCGCAGTAGCTTAACAAGACAGTTTAAATGCCCCTTGGAAGAGACGTGCAGGTCGCAGTAGCTTAACAAGACGGCTTAAATGCCCCTTGGAAGAGGCTTGCAGGTCGCAGTAGCTTACCAAGACGATTTAAATGCCCCTTGGTAGAGACGTGCAGTTCGCAGCAGCTTAACAAAACAGTTTAAATGCCCCTTGGAAGAGAGGTGGAGGTCGCAGTAGCTTAGCAAGACAGTTTAAATGCCCCTTGGAAGAGACATGCAGGTAGCAGAATCTTAACAAGACAGTTTAAATGCCCCTTGGAAGAGACGTGCGGGTCGCAGTAGCTTAACAAGACGGATTAATTGTCCCTTGGTAGAGACATGCAGGTCGCAGTAGCTAAACAAGACAGTTTAAATGCCCCTTGGAAGAGACGTGCAGGTCGCAGTAGCTCAACAAGACGGTTTAAATGCGCCTTGGAAGAGACGTGCAGGTCGCAGTAGCTTAACATGATGGTTTAAATGCCCCTTGGAAGAGACGAGCAGGTCGCAGTAGCTTAACAATAAGGTTTAAATGCCCCTTGGAAGAGACGAGCAGGTCGCAGTAGCTTAACAAGACGGTTTAAATGCCCCTTTCAAGAGTGGTTGAGGTCGCAGTACCTTAACAAGACGGTTTAAATGCCCCTTGGAAGAGACATGTGGGTCGCAGTAGCTTAACAAGATGGTTTAAATGCCCCTTGGAAGAGACGTGCTGGTCGCAGTAGCTTAACAAGACAGTTTAAATGCCCCTAGGAAAAGACATGCAGGTCACAGTAGCTTAATAAGAAGGTTTAAATGCCCCTTGGAAGAGACGTGCAGGTCGCAGTAGTTTAGCAAGACGGTTTGAATGCCCCTTGGAAGAGACGTGCAGGTCGCAGTATCTTAACAAGACAGTTTAAATACCCCTTAGAAGAGACGTGCAGGTAGTAGTAGCTTAATAAGACACTTTAAATGCCACTTGGAAGAGCAGTGGAGGTCGCAGTAGGTTAACAAGATAGTTTAAATGTCCCTTGGAAGAGACGTGCAGGTCGCAGTAGCTTAACAAGACGGTTTAAATCCCCCTTGGAAGAGACGTGCAGGTCGCAGTAGCTTAACAAGACGGTTTAAATGCCCCTTGGAATAGGCTTGCAGGTCTCAGTAGCTTACCAAGACGATTTAAATGCCCCTTGGTAGAGACGTGCAGGTCGCAGTAGCTTAACAAGACAGTTTAAATGCCCCTTGGAAGAGAGGTGGAGGTCGCAGTAGCTTAGCAAGACAGTTTAAATGCACCTTGGAAGAGACATGCAGGTAGCAGCATCTTAACAAGACAGTTTAAATGCCCCTTGGAAGAGACGTGCAGGTCACAGTAACTTAATTAGACGGTTTAAATGTCCCTTGGAAGAGACGTGCAGGTCGCAGTAGCTGAACAAGACGGTTTAACTGCCCTTTTGAAGAGACGTGCAGGTCACAGTAGCTTAACAAGACGGTTTAAATCGCCCTTTGAAGAGACGTGCAGGTCGCAGTAGCTTAACATGAGGGTTTAAAAGCCCCTTGGAATAGGCTTGCAAGTCGCAGTAGCTTACCAAGACGGTTTAAACGCCACTTGGAAGAGACGTGCAGGTCGCAGTAGCTTAACAAGATGGTTTAAATGCCCCTTGGAATAGCGGAGGAGGTCGCAGTAGCTTAACAAGATGGTTTAAATGCCCCTTGGAAGAGACATGCAGTTCACAGCAGCGTAAAAAGACGGTTTAAATGCCCCTTGGAAGAGACGTGCAGGTCGCATTGGCTTAACAAGACTGTTTAAATGCCCCTTGGAAGAGATATGCAGGTCGCACTAGCTTAACAAGACGGTTTAAATGCCCCTTGGAAGAGACATGCAGGTAGAAGTAGCTTAACAAGTCGGATTAAATGCCCCTTGGAAAAGTGGTGGAGGTTACAGTAGCTTAACAAGACGGTTTAAATTCCCCTTGTAAGAGACGTGCATGTCGCAATTTTTTTAAAAAGACTTTTAAATGCGCCTTGGAAAAGACGTGCAGGTCGCAGTAGCTTAACAATACTGCTTAAATCCCCCTTGGAAGAGATGTGCAGGTCGCAGTAGCTTTACAAGAGGGTTTAAATGCCCCTTGGAATAGGCTTGCAGGTCGCAGTAAGTTTCCATGACGTTTTAAATGCCCCTTGTTAGAGAAGAGCAGGTCGCAGTAGCTTAACAAGATGGTTTAAATGCCCCTTGGAAGAGCGGTGGAGGTCGCAGTAGCTTAACAAGACGGTTTAAATGCCCCTTGGAAGAGACGTACAGGTCGCATTAGCTTAACAAGACGGTTTAAATGCCACTTGGAAAAGTGATGGAGGTTACAGTAGCTTAACAAGACGGTTTAAATGCCCCTTGGAAGAGACGTGCAGGTCGCAGTAGCTTAAAAACGTAGTTTAAATGCGACTTGGAAGACACGTGCAGGACGCAGTAGCTTAACAAGACGGTTTAAATGCCAATTGGAAAAGACGAGCAGGTCGCAGTAGCTTAACAAGAAGGTTTAAATGACCCTTGGAAGAGCGGTGGAGGTCGCAGTAGCTTAACAAGACGGTTTAAATGCCCCTTTGAAGAGTGGTGGAGGTCGCAGTAGCTTAACAAGACAGTTTAAATGCCCCTCGAAGAGACATGCAGGTCGCAGTAGCTTAACAAGATGATTTAAATGCCCCTTGGAAGAGACGTGCTGGTTGCAGTAGCTTAACAAGACCGTTTAAATGCCCCTTGGAAGAGACATGCAGGTCGCAGTAGTTTAACAACTCGGTTTAAATGCCCCTTGAAAGAGACGTGCAGGTCTCAGTAGCTTAACAAGACGTTTTAAATGCCCCTTGGAAAAGTGGTGGAGGTTACAGTAGCTTAACAAGACGGTTTAAATGCCCCTTGGAAAAGACGTGCAAGTTGCAGTAGCTTAACAAGACGGTTTAAATGCCCCTTGGAAGAGACGTGCAGGTCGCAGTAGCTTAACAAGACGGTTTAAATGCCCCTTGGAAGAGCTGTGGAGGTCGCAGTAGCTTAACAAGACGGTTTAAATGCCCCTTGGAAGAGACGTGCAGGTCGCAGCACCTTAACAAGGCGGTTTAAATGCCCCTTGGAAGAGACGTGCGGGTCGCATTAGCTTAACAAGACGGTTTAAATGCCCCTTGGAAGAGACGTGCAGGTCGCAGCACCTTAACAAGGCGGTTTAAATGCCCCTTGGAAGAGCGTTGGCGGTAGCAGTAGCTTAACAAGACAGTTTAAATGCCCCTTGGAACAGACGTGCAGGTCGCAGTAGCTTAACAAGACGGTTTAAATGCCCCTTGAAAGAGACTTGGAGGTCGCAGTAGCTTAACAAGACAGTTTAAATGCCCCTTGGAAGAGACATGCAGGTCGCAGCAGCTTAACAAGACAGTTTAAATGCCCCTTGGAAGAGACGTGCAGGTCGCAGTAGTTTAACAAGACGGTTTAAATGCCCCTTGGAAGAGACATGCAGGTCGCAGTAGCTTAACAAGACGGTTTAAATGCCCCTTGGAAGAGACGGGCAGGTTGCAGGAGCTTAACAAGACGGTTTAAATGCCCCTTGGAAAAGAGGTGGAGGTTACAGTAGCTTAACAAGACGGTTTAAATGCCCGTTGAAAGAGACGTGGAGGTCGTAGTAGCTTAAAAAGACGGTTAAAATGCCCCTTGGAAGAGCGGTGGCGGTAGCAGTAGCTTAACAATATGGTTTAAATGCCCCTTGGAAGAGACGTGCAGGTTGCAGGAGCTTAACAAGACGGTTTAAATGCCCCTTGGAAAAGAGGTGGAGGTTACAGTAGCTTAACAAGACGGTTTAAATGCCCGTTGAAAGAGACGTGGAGGTCGTAGTAGCTTAAAAAGACGGTTAAAATGCCCCTTGGAAGAGCGGTGGCGGTAGCAGTAGCTTAACAATATGGTTTAAATGCCCCTTGGAAGAGACGTGCAGGTCGCAGTAGCTTAACAAAACGGTTTAAATGCCCGTTGGAAGAGAGGTAAAGGTCGCAGTAGCTTAACAAGACGGTTTAAATGCCCCTTGGAAAAGACGTGCAAGGCGCAGTACCTTAACAAGACTGTTTAAATGCCCGTTGAAAGAGACGTGCAGGTAGAAGTAGCTTAGCAAGACGGTTAAAATGCCCCTTGGAAGAGAGGTGGCGGTAGCAGTAGCTTAACAAGACGGTTTAAATGCCCCTTGGAAGAGACGTGCAGGTCGCAGTAGCTTAACAAGACGGTTTCGATGCCCCTTGGAAGAGCGGTGGAGGTCGCAGTAGCTTAACAAAACGGTTTAAATGCTCCTTGGTTGAGATATGCAGGTCGCAGCAGCTTAAGAAGACGGTTTAAATGCCCCTTGGAAGAGACGTGCAGGTCGCAGTAGCTTAACAAGATGGTTTAAATGCCCCTTGGAAGAGACATGCAGGTCGCAGTAGCTTAACAAGACGGCTTAAATGCCCCTTGGAAGAGCGGAGGAGGTCGCAGTAGCTTAACAAGACGGTTTAAATACCTCTTGAAAAAGACGTGCAGGTCGCAGTAGCTTAACAAGATGGTTAAAATGCCCCTTGGAACAGCGGTGGCGGTAGCAGCAGCTTAACAACACAGTTTAAATGCCTCTTGGAAGAGACGTGCAGTTCGTAGTAGCTTAGTAAGACATTTTAAATGCCCCTTGGAAGAGCGGTGGAGGACGCAGTAGCTTAACAAGACGTTTTAAATGCCCCTTGGAAGAGAAATGCAGTTCGCAGCAGCGTATCAAGAAGGCTTAAATACCCCTTGGAAGAGACTTGCAGGTAGCAGTAGCTTAACAAGACGGTTTAAATGCCCCTTGGAAGAGACGTGCAGGTTGCAGTAGCTTAACAAGACGGTTTAAATGCCCCTTGGAAGAGCGAGGATGTCGCAGTAGCTTAACAAGATGGTTTAAATGCCCCTTGGAAAAGACGTGCAAGTCGCAGTAGCTTAACAAGACGGTTTATATGCCTCTTGAAAGAGAGGTGCAGGTCACAGTAGCTTAACAAGACGGTTAAAATGCCCCTTGGAAGAGCGGTGGCGGTAGCAGTAGCTTAACAAGACGGTTTAAATGCCCCTTGGAAGAGACGTGCAGGTCGTAGTAGCTTAACAAAACGGTTTAAATGCCCCTTGGAAGAGCGTTGGAGGTCGCAGTAGCTTAACAAGACGGTTTAAATGCCCCTTGGAAGAGACATGCAGGTCGCATCAGCTTATCAAGACGGTTTAAATGCCCCTTGGAAGAGACTTGCAGGTCGCAGTAGTTTAACAAGACGGTTTAAATGCCCCTTGGAAGAGACTTGCAGGTCGCAGGAGCTTAACAAGACGGTTTAAATGCCACTTGGAAGAGACGTGCAGGTTACAGTAGCTTAAAAAGACGGTTTAAATGCCCGTTGGAAGAGACATGCAGGTCGCAGTAGCTTAACACGACGGTTAAAATGCCCCTTGGAGGAGCGGTGGCGGTAGGAGTAGCTTAACAAATCGGTTTAAATGCCACTTGGAAGAGACGTGCAGGTCGCAGTAGCTTAACAAGACGGTTTAAATGCCCCTTGGAAGAGACATGCAGGTTGCAGTAGCTTAACAAGATGGTTTAAATGCCCCTTGGAAGAGAAGTGCAGGTCGTAGTAGCTTAACAAGACGGTTTAAATGCCACTTGGAAGAGCGTTGGAGGTCGCAGTAGCTTAACAAAACGGTTTAAATGCCCCTTGGAAGAGACATGCTGGTCGCATCAGCTTATCAAGACGGTTTAAATGCCCTTTGGAAGAGACTTGCAGGTCGCAGTAGCTTAACAAGACGGTTTAAATGCCACTTGGAAGAGACGTGCAGTTTGCAGTAGCTTAACAAGACGGTTAAAATGCCCCTTGGAAGAGCAGTGGCGGTAGCAGTAGCTTAACAAGACGGTTTAAATTTCCCTTGGAAGAGACGTGCAGGTCGTAGTAGCTTAACAAGACGGTTTAAATGCCCCTTGGAAGAGCGTTGGAGGTCGCAGTAGCTTAACAACACGGTTTAAATGCCCCTTGGAAGAGACATGCAGGTCGCATCAGCTTATCAAGACGGTTTAAATGCCCCTTGGAAGAGACTTGCAGGTCGCAGTAGCTTAACAAGACGGTTTAAATGCCCCTTGGAAGAAACATGCAGGTCACAGTAGCTTAACAAGATGTTTTAAATGCCCCTTGGAAGAGCGTTAAAAGTCGCAGTAGCTTAACAAGACGGTTTAAATGCCCCTTGGAAAAGATGTGCAAGGCGCAGTAGCTTAACAAGACGGTTTAAATGCCCCTTGGAAGAGACGTGCAGGTCGCAGTAGCTTAACAAGACGGTTTAAATGCCCCTTGGAAGAGCGGTGGAGTTCGCAGTAGCTTAAGAAGACGGTTTAAATGCCCCTTGGTTGAGACATGCAGGTCGCAGCAGCTTAAGAAGACGGTTAAAATGCCCCTTGGAAGAGACGTGCAGGTCGCAGTAGCTTAAAAAGATGGTTTAAATGCCCCTTGGAAGAGACGTGCTGGTCGCAGTAGCTTAACAAGACGGTTTAAATGCCCGCTGAAAGAGACGTGCAGGTCGCAGAAGCTTAACAACACGGTTAAAATGTCCCTTGGAAGAGCGGTGGCAGTAGCAATAGCTTAACAAGACGGTTTAAATGCCCCTTGGAAGAGACGTGCAGGTCGCAGTAGCTTAACAAGACGGTTTAAATGCCCCTTGGAAGAGCGGTGGAGGTAGCAGTAGCTTAAGAAGATGGTTTAAATGCCCCTTGGTTGAGACATGCAGGTCGCAGCAGCTTAACAAGACGGTTTAAATGGCCCTTGGAAGAGATGTGCATGTCGCAGTAGCTTAAAAAGATGGTTTAAAAGCCCCTTGGAAGAGACATGCAGGTCGCAGTAGCTTAAAAAGACGGTTTAAATGCCCCTTGGAAGAGCGGTGGAGGTCACAGTAGCTTAACAAGTCAGTTTAAATGCCCCTTGAAAGAGACGCGCAGGTCGCAGTAGCTTAAGAAGACGGTTAAAATGCCCCTTGGAAGAGCGGTGGAGGTCGCAGTAGCTTAACAAGACGGTTTAAATGACCCTTGGAAAAGACGTGCAAGTCGCAGTAGCTTAACAAGACGGTATAAATGCCCCTTGGAAGAGACGTGCAGGTTGCAGTAGCTTTGAAGACGGTTTAAATGCCCCTTGGAAGAGACATGCAGGTCGCAGTAGCTTAACAAGATGGTTTAAATTCCCCTTGGAAGAGAGGTAAAGGTCGCAGTAGCTTAACAAGACGGTTTAAATGGCCCTTGGAAAAGACGTGCAAGGCGCAGTAGCTTAAGAAGACGGTTTAAATGCCCGCTGAAAGAGACGTGCAGGTCGCAGTAGCTTAACAACACGGTTAAAATGTCCCTTGGAAGAGCGGTGGCAGTAGCAGTAGCTTAACAAGACGATTTAAATGCCCCTTGGAAGAGACGTGCAGGTCGCAGTAGCTTAACAAGAAGGTTTAAATGCCCCTTGGAAGAGCGGTGGAGTTCGCAGTAGCTTAAGAAGACGGTTTAAATGGCCCTTGGTTGAGACATGCAGGTCACAGCAGCTTAACAAGACGGTTTAAATGCCCCTTGGAAGAGACGTGCAGGTCGCAGTAGCTTAAAAAGATGGTTTAAATGCCCCTTGGAAGAGACATGCAGGTCGCAGTAGCTTAAAAAGACGGTTTAAATGCCCCTTGGAAGAGCGGTGAAGGTCGCAGTAGCTTAACAAGTCAGTTTAAATGCCCCTTGAAAGAGACGTGCAAGTCGCAGTAGCTTAACAAGACGGTTTAAATGCCCCTAAGAAGAGATTTGCAGGTCGCAGTAGCTTAACAAGACGGTTAAAATGCCCCTTGGAAGAGCGGTGGCGGTAGCAGTGGCTTAACAAAATGGTTTAAATGCCCCTTGGAAGAGGCGTGCAGGTTGCAGTAGCTTAACAAGACGGTTTAAAAGCCACTTGGAAGAGACATGCAGATCGCAGTAGCTTAACAAGACGGTTTAAATGCCCCTTGGAAGAGACGTGCAGGTCGCAGTAGCTTAACAAGACGGTTTAAATGCCCCTTGGAAGAGACATGCAGGTCGCAGTAGCTTAACAAGATGGCTTAAATGCCCCTTGGAAGAGCGGAGGAGGTCGCAGTAGCTTAACAAGATGGTTTAAGTGCCCCTTGGAAAAGATGTGCAAGTCGCAGTAGCTTAACAAGACAGTTTAAATGCCTCTTGAAAGAGACGTGCAGGTCGCAGTAGCTCAACAAGACGGTTAAAATGCCCCTTGGAAGAGCGGTGGCGGTAGCAGTAGCTTAACAGGACAGTTTAAATGCCCCTTGGAAGAGCGATGGATGTCGCAGTAGCTTAACAAGACGTTTTAAATGCCACTTGGAAGAGAAATGCAGGTCGCAGCAGCTTATCAAGACGGTTTAAATACCCCTTGGATGAGACTTGCAGGTCGCAGTAGCTTAAAAAGACGGTTTAAATGCCCCTTGGTAGAGACATGCAGGCCGCAGTAGTTTAACAAGACGGTTTAAATGCCCCATTGAAGAGACGTGCAGGTCGCATTAGCTTAACAAGACGGTTTAAATGCCCCTTGGAAAAGTGATGGAGGTTACAGTAGCTTAACAAGACGGTTTAGATGCCCCTTGGAAGAGACGTGCAAGTCGCAGTAGCTTAAAAAGACGGTTTAAATGCGCCTTGGAAGAGACGTGCAGGTCGCAGTAGCTTAACATGATGGTTTAAATGCCCCTTGGAAGAGACGAGCAGGTCGCAGTAGCTTAACAATAAGGTTTAAATGCCCCTTGGAAGAGCGGTGAAGGTCGCAGTAGCTTAACAAGACGGTTTAAATGCCACTTGGAAGAGACGTGCAGTTTGCAGTAGCTTAACAAGACGGTTAAAATGCCCCTTGGAAGAGCAGTGGCGGTAGCAGTAGCTTAACAAGACGGTTTAAATTTCCCTTGGAAGAGACGTGCAGGTCGTAGTAGCTTAACAAGACGGTTTAAATGCCCCTTGGAAGTGCGTTGGAGGTCGCAGTAGCTTAACAAGACGGTTTAAATGCCCCTTGGAAGAGACATGCAGGTCGCATCAGCTTATCAAGACGGTTTAAATGCCCCTTGGAAGAGACTTGCAGGTCGCAGTAGCTTAACAAGATGGTTTAAATGCCCCTTGGAAGAAACATGCAGGTCGCAGTAGCTTAACAAGATGTTTTAAATGCCCCTTGGAAGAGCGTTAAAAGTCGCAGTAGCTTAACAAGATGGTTTAAATGCCCCTTGGAAAAGACGTGCAAGGCGCAGTAGCTTAACAAGACGGTTTAAATGCCCGCTGAAAGAGACGTGCAGGTCGCAGTAGCTTAACAACACGGTTAAAATGTCCCTTGGAAGAGCGGTGGCAGTAGCAGTAGCTTAAGAAGACGGTTTAAATGCCCCTTGGTTGAGACATGCAGGTCGCAGCAGCTTAACAAGACGGTTTAAATGCCCCTTGGAAGAGACGTGCAGGTCGCAGTAGCTTAACAAGACGGTTTAAATGCCCCTTGGAAGAGCGGTGGAGTTCGCAGTAGCTTAAGAAGACGGTTTAAATGCCCCTTGGTTGAGACATGCAGGTCGCAGCAGCTTAACAAGACGGTTTAAATGCCCCTTGGAAGAGACGTGCAGGTCGCAGTAGCTTAAAAAGATGGTTTAAATGCCCCTTGGAAGAGACGTGCTGGTCGCAGTAGCTTAACAAGACGGTTTAAATGCCCGCTGAAAGAGACGTGCAGGTCGCAGTAGCTTAACAACACGGTTAAAATGTCCCTTGGAAGAGCGGTGGCAGTAGCAGTAGCTTAACAAGACGGTTTAAATGCCCCTTGGAAGAGACGTGCAGGTCGCAGTAGCTTAACAAGACGGTTTAAATGCCCCTTGGAAGAGCGGTGGAGGTAGCAGTAGCTTAAGAAGACGGTTTAAATGCCCCTTGGTTGAGACATGCAGGTCGCAGCAGCTTAACAAGACGGTTTAAATGGCCCTTGGAAGAGATGTGCATGTCGCAGTAGCTTAAAAAGATGGTTTAAATGCCCCTTGGAAGAGACATGCAGGTCGCAGTAGCTTAAAAAGACGGTTTAATTGCCCCTTGGAAGAGCGGTGGAGGTCACAGTAGCTTAACAAGTCAGTTTAAATGCCCCTTGAAAGAGACGCGCAGGTCGCAGTAGCTTAAGAAGACGGTTAAAATGCCCCTTGGAAGAGCGGTGGAGGTCGCAGTAGCTTAACAAGACGGTTTAAATGCCCCTTGGAAAAGACGTGCAAGTCGCAGTAGCTTAACAAGACAGTATAAATGCCCCTTGGAAGAGACGTGCAGGTTGCAGTAGCTTTGAAGACGGTTTAAATGCCCCTTGGAAGAGACATGCAGGTCGCAGTAGCTTAACAAGATGGTTTAAATTCCCCTTGGAAGAGAGGTAAAGGTCGCAGTAGCTTAACAAGACGGTTTAAATGGCCCTTGGAAAAGACGTGCAAGGCGCAGTAGCTTAAGAAGACGGTTTAAATGCCCGCTGAAAGAGACGTGCAGGTCGCAGTAGCTTAACAACACGGTTAAAATGTCCCTTGGAAGAGCGGTGGCAGTAGCAGAAGCTTAACAAGACGATTTAAATGTCCCTTGGAAGATACGTGCAGGTCGCAGTAGCTTAACAAGAAGGTTTAAATGCCCCTTGGAAGAGCGGTGGAGTTCGCAGTAGCTTAAGAAGACGGTTTAAATGGCCCTTGGTTGAGACATGCAGGTCACAGCAGCTTAACAAGACGGTTTAAATGCCCCTTGGAAGAGACGTGCAGGTCGCAGTAGCTTAAAAAGATGGTTTAAATGCCCCTTGGAAGAGACATGCAGGTCGCAGTAGCTTAAAAAGACGGTTTAAATGCCCCTTGGAAGAGCGGTGAAGGTCGCAGTAGCTTAACAAGTCAGTTTAAATGCCCCTTGAAAGAGACGTGCAAGTCGCAGTAGCTTAACAAGACGGTTTAAATGCCCCTAAGAAGAGATGTGCAGGTCGCAGTAGCTTAACAAGACGGTTAAAATGCCCCTTGGAAGAGCGGTGGCGGTAGCAGTGGCTTAACAAAATGGTTTAAATGCCCCTTGGAAGAGGCGTGCAGGTTGCAGTAGCTTAACAAGACGGTTTAAAAGCCACTTGGAAGAGACATGCAGATCGCAGTAGCTTAACAAGACGGTTTAAATGCCCCTTGGAAGAGACGTGCAGGTCGCAGTAGCTTAACAAGACGGTTTAAATCCCCTTGGAAGAGACATGCAGGTCGCAGTAGCTTAACAAGATGGCTTAAATGCCCCTTGGAAGAGCGGAGGAGGTCGCAGTAGCTTAACAAGATGGTTTAAGTGCCCCTTGGAAAAGACGTGCAAGTCACAGTAGCTTAACAAGACAGTTTAAATGCCTCTTGAAAGAGACGTGCAGGTCGCAGTAGCTCAACAAGACGGTTAAAATGCCCCTTGGAAGAGCGGTGGCGGTAGCAGTAGCTTAACAGGACAGTTTAAATGCCCCTTGGAAGAGCGATGGATGTCACAGTAGCTTAACAAGACGTTTTAAATGCCACTTGGAAGAGAAATGCAGGTCGCAGCAGCTTATCAAGACGGTTTAAATGCCACTTGGAAGAGAAATGCAGGTCGCAGCAGCTTATCAAGACGGTTTAAATACCCCTTGGATGAGACTTGCAGGTCGCAGTAGTTTAACAAGACGGTTTAAATGCCCCATTGAAGAGACATGCAGGTCGCATTAGCTTAACAAGACGGTTTAAATGCCCCTTGGAAAAGTGATGGAGGTTACAGTAGCTCAACAAGACGGTTTAGATGCCCCTTGGAAGAGACGTGCAAGTCGCAGTAGCTTAAAAAGACGGTTTAAATGCGCCTTGGAAGAGACGTGCAGGTCGCAGTAGCTTAACATGATGGTTTAAATGCCCCTTGGAAGAGACGAGCAGGTCGCAGTAGCTTAACAATAAGGTTTAAATGCCCCTTGGAAGAGCGGTGAAGGTCGCAGTAGCTTAACAAGACGGTTTAAATGCCCCTTTGAAGAGTGGTGGAGGTCGCAGTACCTTAACAAGACGGTTTAAATGCCCCTTGGAAGAGACATGCGGGTCGCAGTAGCTTAACAATATGGTTTAAATGTCCCTTGGAAGAGACGTGCTGGTCGCAGTAGCTTAACAAGACAGTTTAAATGCCCCTAGGAAAAGACATGCAGGTCACAGTAGCTTAATAAGACGGTTTTAATGCCCCTTGGAAAAGACGTGCAGGTCGCAGTAGTTTAGCAAGACGGTTTGAATGCCCATTGGAAGAGACATGCAGGTCGCAGTAGCTTAACAAGACTGTTTAAATCCCCCTTGGAAGAGACGTGCAGGTCTCAGTAGCTTAACAAGAGGGTTTAAATGCCCCTTGGAATAGGCTTGCAGGTCGCAGTAGCTTAACAAAACGATTTAAATGCCCCTTGGAAGAGACGTGCAGGTCGCAGTAGCATAACAAGATGGTTTAAATGCCCCTTGGAAGAGCGGTGGCGGTAGCAGTAGCTTAACAAGACGGTTTAAATGCCACTTGGAAGACACATGCCGGTCGCAGCAGCTTAACAATACGGTTTAAATGCCACTTGGGAGAGACGTGAAGGTCGCAATGGCTTAAAAAGACGGTTTAAATGCCCCTTGGAAGAGACGTGCAGGTCGCAGTAGCTTAACAAGACGGTTTAAATGCCAGTTGGAAGAGCGGTGGAGGTCGCAGTAGCTTAACAAGACGGTTTAAATCCCACTTGGAAGAGATGTGCAGGTCGCAGTAGCTTAAAAAGAGAGTTTAAATGCCCCTTGGAATAGGCTTGCAGGTCGCAGTAGCTTATCAAGACGCTTTAAATGCCCCTTGGAAGAGACGTGCAGGTCGCAGTAGCTTAACAAGATGTTTTGAATGCCCCTTGGAAGAGCAGTGGAGGTCGCAGTAGCTTAACAAGACAGTTTAAATGCCCCTTGAAAGAGACGTGCAGGTCGCAGTAGCTTAACAAGACGGTTTAAATGCCCCTTGGAAGAGACGTGCAGGTTGCAGTAGCTTAACAAGACAGTTTAAATGCCCTTTGGAAGAGACATGCAGGTCGCAGCAGCTTAACAAGACTGTTTAAATGCCCCTTGGAAGAGACGTGCAGGTCGCAGTAGCTTAACAAGACGGTTTCAATGCCCCTTGGTAGAGACATGCAGGCCGCAGTAGTTTAACAAGACGGTTTAAATGCCCCATTGAAGAGACGTGCAGGTCGCATTAGCTTAACAAGACGGTTTAAATGCTCCTTGGAAAAGTGAAGGAGGTCGCAGAAGCTTAACATGATGGTTTAAATGCCCCTTGGAAGAGACGAGCAGGTCGCAGTAGCTTAACAATAAGGTTTAAATGGCCCTTGGAAGAGCGGTGAAGGTCGCAGTAGCTTAACAAGACGGTTTAAATGCCCCTTTGAAGAGTGGTGGAGGTCGCAGTACCTTAACAAGACGGTTTAAATGCCCCTTGGAAGAGACATGCGGGTCGCAGTAGCTTAACAAGATGGTTTAAATGCCCCTTGGAAGAGACGTGCAGGTCGCAGTAGCATAACAAGATGGTTTAAATGCCCCTTGGAAGAGCGGTGGCGGTAGCAGTAGCTTAACAAGACGGTTTAAATGCCACTTGAAAGACACATGCCGGTCGCAGCAGCTTAACAATACGGTTTAAATGCCACTTGGGAGAGACGTGAAGGTCGCAATGGCTTAAAAAGACGGTTTAAATGCCCCTTGGAAGAGACGTGCAGGTCGCAGTAGCTTAACAAGACGGTTTAAATGCCAGTTGGAAGAGCGGTGGAGGTCGCAGTAGCTTAACAAGACGGTTTAAATCCCCCTTGGAAGAGATGTGCAGGTCGCAGTAGCTTAAAAAGAGGGTTTAAATGCCCCTTGGAATAGGCTTGCAGGTCGCCGTAGCTTACCAAGACGCTTTAAATGCCCCTTGGAAGAGACGTGCAGGTCGCAGTAGCTTAACAAGGTGTTTTGAATGCCCCTTGGAAGAGCAATGGAGGTCGCAGTAGCTTAACAAGACAGTTTAAATGCCCCTTGAAAGAGACGTGCAGGTCGCAGTAGCTTAACAAGACGGTTTAAATGCCCCTTGGAAGAGGCTTGCAGGTCGCAGTAGCTTACCAAGACGATTTAAATGCCCTTTGGTAGAGACGTGCAGGTCGCAGTAGCTTAACAAGACAGTTTAAATGCCCCTTGGAAGAGAGGTGGAGGTCGCAGTAGCTTAGCAAGACAGTTTAAATGCCCCTTGGAAGAGACATGCAGGTAGCAGGATCTTAACAAGACAGTTTAAATGCCCCTTGGAAGAGACGTGCAGGTCGCAGTAGCTTAACAAGATGGTTTAAATGTCCCTTGGTAGAGACATGCAGGTCGCAGTAGCTAAACAAGACAGTTTAAATGCCCCTTGGAAGAGACGTGCAGGTCGCAGTAGCTTAATAAGACGGTTTAAATGCGCCTTGGAAGAGACGTGCAGGTCGCAGTAGCTTAACATGATGGTTTAAATGCCCCTTGGAAGAGACGAGCAGGTCGCAGTAGCTTAACAATAAGGTTTAAATGCCCCTTGGAAGAGCGGTGGAGGTCGCAGTAGCTTAACAAGACGGTTTAAATGCCCCTTTCAAGAGTGGTGGAGGTCGCAGTACCTTAACAAGATGGTTTAAATGCCCCTTGGAAGAGACATGCGGGTCGCAGTAGCTTAACAAGACGGTTTAAATGCCCCTTGGAAGAGACGTGCTGGTCGCAGTAGCTTAACAAGACAGTTTAAATGCCCCTATGAAAAGACATGCAGGTCACAGTAGCTTAATAAGACAGTTTAAATGCCCCTTGGAAGAGAAGTGCAGGTCGCAGTAGTTTAGCAAGACGGTTTGAATGCCCCTTGGAAGAGACGTGCAGGTCGCAGTAGCTTAACAAGACAGTTTAAATACCCCTTAGAAGAGACGTGCAGGTCGTAGTAGCTTAATAAGACACTTTAAATGTCCCTTGGAAGAGACGTGCAGGTCGCAGTAGCTTAACAAGACGGTTTAAATGCCCCTTGGAAGAGACATGCAGGTCGCAGTAGCTTAACAAGAATGTTTAAATGCCACTTGGAAGAGCAGTGGAGGTCGCAGTAGCTTAACAAGACAGTTTAAATGTCCCTTGGAAGAGACGTGCAGGTCGCAGTAGCTTAACAAGACGGTTTAAATCCCCCTTGGAAGAGACGTGCAGGTCGCAGTAGCTTAACAAGACGGTTTAACTGCCCCTTGGAATAGGCTTGCAGGTCTCAGTAGCTTAACAAGATGATTTAAATGCCCCTTGGTAGAGACGTGCAGGTCGCAGTAGCTTAACAAGACAGTTTAAATGCCCCTTGGAAGAGAGGTGGAGGTCGCAGTAGCTTAGCAAGACAGTTTAAATGCACATTGGAAGAGACATGCAAGTAGCAGCATCTTAACAAGACAGTTTAAATGCCCCTTGGAAGAGACGTGCAGGTCGCAGTAGCTTAACAAGACAGTTTAAATGCCCCTTGGAAGAGACATGCAGGTCACAGTAACTTAATAAGACGGTTTAAATGTCCCTTGGAAGAGACGTGCAGGTCGCAGTAGCTGAACAAGACTGTTTAACTGCCCTTTTGAAGAGACGTGCAGGTCGCAGTAGCTTAACAAGACGGTTTAAATCGCCCTTTGAAGAGACGTGCAGGTAGCAGTAGCTTAACATGAGGGTTTAAAAGCCCCTTGGAATAGGCTTGCAGGTCGCAGTAGCTTACCAAGATGGTTTAAATGCCCCTTGGAAGAGACGTGCAGGTCGCAGTAGCTTAACAAGATGGTTTAAATGCCCCTTGGAATAGCGGAGGAGGTCGCAGTAGCTTAACAAGATGGTTTAAATGCCCCTTGGAAGAGACATGCAGTTCACAGCAGCGTAAAAAGACGGTTTAAATGCCCCTTGGAAGAGACGTGCAGGTCGCATTGGCTTAACAAGACTGTTTAAATGCCCCTTGGAAGAGACATGCAGGTCGCACTAGCTTAACAAGACGGTTTAAATGCCCCTTGGAAGAGACATGCAGGTAGAAGTAGCTTAACAAGTCGGTTTAAATGCCCCTTGGAAAAGTGGTGGAGGTTACAGTAGCTTAACAAGACGGTTTAAATGCCCCTTGGAAGAGACGTGCATGTCGCAATTTTTTTAAAAAGACGTTTAAATGCGCCTTGGAAAAGACGTGCAGGTCACAGTAGCTTAACAATACTGCTTAAATCCCCCTTGGAAGAGATGTGCAGGTCGCAGTAGCTTAACAAGAGGGTTTAAATGCCCCTTGGAATAGGCTTGCAGGTCGCAGTAAGTTTCCAAGACGCTTTAAATGCCCCTTGTTAGAGATGTGCAGGTCGCAGTAGCTTAACAAGATGGTTTAAATGCCCCTTGGAAGAGCGGTGGAGGTCGCAGTAGCTTAACAAGACGGTTTAAATGCCCCTTGGAAGAGACGTACAGGTCGCATTAGCTTAACAAGACGGTTTAAATGCCCCTTGGAAAAGTGATGGAGGTTACAGTAGCTTAACAAGACGGTTTAAATGCCCCTTGGAAGAGACGTGCAGGTCGCAGTAGCTTAAAAACGTAGTTTAAATGCGCCTTGGAAGACACGTGCAGGACGCAGTAGCTTAACAAGACGGTTTAAATGCCAACTGGAAGAGACGAGCAGGTCGCAGTAGCTTAACAAGAAGGTTTAAATGCCCCTTGGAAGAGCGGTGGAGGTCGCAGTAGCTTAACAAGACAGTTTAAATGCCCCTCGAAGAGACATGCAGGTCGCAGTAGCTTAACAAGATGATTTAAATGCCCCTTGGAAGAGACGTGCTGGTTGCAGTAGCTTAACAAGACCGTTTAAATGCCCCTTGGAAGAGACATGCAGGTCGCAGTAGTTTAACAAGACGGTTTAAATGCCCCTTGAAAGAGACGTGCAGGTCGCAGTAGCTTAACAAGACGTTTTAAATGCCCCTTGGAAAAGTGGTGGAGGTTACAGTAGCTTAACAAGACGGTTTAAATGCCCCTTGGAGAAGATGTGCAAGTCGCAGTAGCTTAACAAGACGGTTTAAATGCCCCTTGGAAGAGACGTGCAGGTCGCAGTAGCTTAACAAGACGGTTTAAATGCCCCTTGGAAGAGCGGTGGAGGTCGCAGTAGCTTAACAAGACGGTTTAAATGCCCCTTGGAAGAGACGTGCACGTCGCAGTACCTTAACAAGGCGGTTTAAATGCCCCTTGGAAGAGACGTGCGGGTCGCATTAGCTTAACAAGACGGTTTAAATGCCCCTTGGAAGAGACGTGCAGGTCGCAGAAGCTTAACAAGTTGATTTAAATGCCCCTTGGAAGAGATGTGGAGGTCGCAGTAGTTTAACAAGACGGTTTATATGCCCCTTGCAAGAGACGTGTAGGTTGCAGTAGCTTAACAAGACGGTTGAAATGCCCCTTGGAAGAGCGTTGGCGGTAGCAGTAGCTTAACAAGACAGTTTAAATGCCCCTTGGAACAGACGTGCAGGTCGCAGAAGCTTAACAAGACGGTTTAAATGCCCCTTGAAAGAGACTTGGAGGTCGCAGTAGCTTACCAAGACGGTTTAAATGCCCCTTGGAAGAGACATGCAGGTCGCAGCAGCTTAACAAGACAGTTTAAATGCCCCTTGGAAGAGACGTGCAGGTCGCAGTGGTTTAACAAGACGGTTTAAATGCCCCTTGGAAGAGACATGCAGGTCGCATTTGCTTAACAAGACGATTTAAATGCCCCTTGGAAGAGACGTGCAGGTTGCAGGAGCTTAACAAGACGGTTTAAATGCCCCTTGGAAAAGAGGTGGAGGTTACAGTAGCTTAACAAGACGGTTTAAATGCCCGTTGAAAGAGACGTGGAGGTCGTAGTAGCTTAAAAAGACGGTTAAAATGCCCCTTGGAAGAGCGGTGGCGGAAGCAGTAGCTTAACAATATGGTTTAAATGCCCCTTGGAAGAGACGTGCAGGTCGCAGTAGCTTAACAAGATTGTTTAAGTGCCACTTGGAAGAGACATGCAGTTCGCAGTAGCTTAACAAGACGGTTTAAATGCCCCTTGGAAGAAAGGTAAAGGTCGCAGTAGCTTAACAAGACGGTTTAAATGCCCCTTGGAAAAGACGTGCAAGGCGCAGTACCTTAACAAGACTGTTTAAATGCCCGTTGAAAGAGACGTGCAGGTCGCAGTAGATTAACAACACGGTTAAAATGTCCCTTGGAAGAGCGGTGGCAGAATCAGTAGCTTAACAAGACGGTTTAAATGCCCCTTGGAAGAGACGTGCAGGTGGCAGTAGCTTAACAAGACGGTTTAAATGCCCCTTGGAAGAGCGGTGGAGTTCGCAGTAGCTTAAGAAGACGGTTTAAATGCCCCTTGGTTGAGACATGCAGGTCGCAGCAGCTTAACAAGACGGTTTAAATGCCCCTTGGAAGAGACGTGCAGGTCGCAGTAGCTTAAAAAGATGGTTTAAATGCCCTTTGGAAGAGACATGCTGGTCGCAGTAGCTTAACAAGACGATTTAAATGCCCGCTGAAAGAGACGTGCAGGTCGCAGTAGCTTAACAACACGGTTAAAATGTCCCTTGGAAGAGCGGTGGCAGTAGCAGTAGCTTAACAAGACGGTTTAAATGCCCCTTGGAAGAGACGTGCAGGTCGCAGTAGCTTAACAAGACGGTTTAAATGCCCCTTGGAAGAGCGGTGGAGGTCGCAGTAGCTTAACAAGACGGTTTAAATGACCCCTTGCAAAAGACGTGCACGTCGCAGTAGCTTAACAAGACGGTTTTAAATGCCCCTTGGAAAAGACGTGTAAGTCGCAGTAGCTTAACAAGACGGTATAAATGCCCCTTGGAAGAGACGTGCAGGTTGCAGTAGCTTTGAAGACGGTTTAAATGCCCCTTGGAAGAGACATGCAGGTCGCAGTAGCTTAACAAGATGGTTTAAATTCCCCTTGGAAGAAAGGTAAAGGTCGCAGTAGCTTAACAAGACGGTTTAAATGCCCCTTGGAAAAGACGTGCAAGGCGCAGTAGCTTAAGAAGACGGTTTAAATGCCCGCTGAAAGAGACGTGCAGGTCGCAGTAGCTTAACAACACGGTTAAAATGTCCCTTGGAAGAGCGGTGGCAGTAGCAGTAGCTTAACAAGACGATTTAAATGCCCCTTGGAAGAGACGTGCAGGTCGCAGTAGCTTAACAAGACGGTTTAAATGCCCCTTGGAAGAGCGGTGGAGGTCGCAGTAGCTTAAGAAGACGGTTTAAATGGCCCTTGGTTGAGACATGCAGGTCACAGCAGCTTAACAAGACGGTTTAAATGCCCCTTGGAAGAGACGTGCAGGTCGCAGTAGCTTAAAAAGATGGTTTAAATGCCCCTTGGAAGAGACATTCAGGTCGCAGTAGCTTAAAAAGACGGTTAAAATGCCCCTTGGAAGAGCGGTGGCGGTAGCAGTGGCTTAACAAAATGGTTTAAATGCCCCTTGGAAGAGGCGTGCAGGTTGCAGTAGCTTAACAAGACGGTTTAAAAGCCACTTGGAAGAGACATGCAGATCGCAGTAGCTTAACAAGACTGTTTAAATGCCCCTTGGAAGAGACGTCCAGGTCGCAGTAGCTTAACAAGACTGTTTAAATGCCCCTTGGAAGAGACATGCAGGTCGCAGTAGCTTAACAAGATGGCTTAAATGCCCCTTGGAAGAGCGGAGGAGGTCGCAGTAGCTTAACAAGATGGTTTAAATGCCCCTTGGAAAAGACGTGCAAGTCGCAGTAGCTTAACAAGATAGTTTAAATGCCTCTTGAAAGCGACGTGCAGGTCGCAGTAGCTCAACAAGACGGTTAAAATGCCCCTTGGAAGAGCGGTGGCGGTAGCAGTAGCTTAACAGGACAGCTTAAATGCCCCTTGGAAGAGCGATGGATGTCGCAGTAGCTTAACAAGACGTTTTAAATGCCACTTGGAAGAGAAATGCAGGTCGCAGCAGCTTATCAAGACGGTTTAAATACCCCTTGGATGAGACTTGCAGGTCGCAGTAGCTTAAAAAGACGGTTTAAATGCCCCTTGGAAGAGACGTGCAGGTTGCAGTAGCTTAACAAGACAGTTTAAATGCCCTTTGGAAGAAACATGCAGGTCTCAGCAGCTTAACAAGACTGTTTAAATGCCCATTGGAAGAGACGTGCAGGTCGCAGTAGCTTAACAAGACGGTTTAAATGCCCCTTGGTAGAGACATGCAGGCCGCAGTAGTTTAACAAGACGGTTTAAATGCCCCATTGAAGAGAAGTGCAGGTCGCATTAGCTTAACAAGACGGTTTAAATGCCCCTTGGAAAAGTGATGGAGGTTACAGTAGCTTAACAAGACGGTTTAGATGCCCTTTGGAAGAGACGTGCAAGTCGCAGTAGCTTAAAAAGACGGTTTAAATGCGCCTTGGAAGAGACGTGCAGGTCGCAGTAGCTTAACATGATGGTTTAAATGCCCCTTGGAAGAGACGAGCAGGTCGCAGTAGCTTAACAATAAGGTTTAAATGCCCCTTGGAAGAGCGGTGAAGGTCGCAGTAGCTTAACAAGACGGTTTAAATGCCCCTGTGAAGAGAGGTGGAGGTCGCAGTACCTTAACAAGACGGTTTAAATGCCCCTTGGAAGAGACATGCGGGTCGCAGTAGCTTAACAAGATGGTTTAAATGCCCCTTGGAAGAGACGTGCTGGTCGCAGTAGCTTAACAAGACAGTTTAAATGCCCCTAGGAAAAGACATGCAGGTCACAGTAGCTTAATAAGACGGTTTAAATGCCCCTTGGAAAAGACGTGCAGGTCGCAGTAGTTTAGCAAGACGGTTTGAATGCCCATTGGAAGAGACGTACAGGTCGCAGTAGCTTAACAAGACTGTTTAAGTCCCCCTTGGAAGAGACGTGCAGGTCGCAGTAGCTTAACAAGAGGTTTTAAATGCCCCTTGGAATAGGCTTGCAGGTCGCAGTAGCTTAACAAGACGGTTTAAATGCCCCTTGGAAGAGACGTGCAGGTCGCAGTAGCTTAACAAGATGGTTTAAATGCCCCTTGGAATAGCGGAGGAGGTCGCAGTAGCTTAACAAGATGGTTTAAATGCCCCTTGGAAGAGACATGCAATTCACAGCAGCGTAAAAAGACGGTTTAAATGCCCCTTGGAAGAGACGTGCAGGTCGCATTGGCTTAACAAGACTGTTTAAATGCCCCTTGGAAGAGACATGCAGGTCGCACTAGCTTAACAAGACGGTTAAATGCCCCTTGGAAGAGACATGCAGGTAGAAGTAGCTTAACAAGTCGGTTTAAATGCCCCTTGGAAAAGTGGTGGAGGTTACAGTAGCTTAACAAGACGGTTTAAATGCCCCTTGGAAGAGACGTGCATGTCGCAATTTTTTTAAAAAGACGTTTAAATGCGCCTTGGAAAAGACGTGCAGGTCAAAGTAGCTTAACAATACTGCTTAAATCCCCCTTGGAAGAGATGTGCAGGTCGCAGTAGCTTAACAAGAGGGTTTAAATGCCCCTTGGAATAGGCTTGCAGGTCGCAGTAAGTTTCCAAGACGCTTTAAATGCCCCTTGTTAGAGATGTGCAGGTCGCAGTAGCTTAACAAGATGGTTTAAATGCCCCTTGGAAGAGCGGTGGAGGTCGCAGTAGCTTAACAAGACGGTTTAAATGCCCCTTGGAAGAGACGTACAGGTCGCATTAGCTTAACAAGACGGTTTAAATGCCCCTTGGAAAAGTGATGGAGGTTACAGTAGCTTAACAAGACGGTTTAAATGCCCCTTGGAAGAGACGTGCAGGTCGCAGTAGCTTAAAAACGTAGTTTAAATGCGCCTTGGAAGACACGTGCAGGACGCAGTAGCTTAACAAGACGGTTTAAATGCCAACTGGAAGAGACGAGCAGGTCGCAGTAGCTTAACAAGAAGGTTTAAATGCCCCTTGGAAGAGCGGTGGAGGTCGCAGTAGCTTAACAAGACAGTTTAAATGCCCCTCGAAGAGACATGCAGGTCGCAGTAGCTTAACAAGATGATTTAAATGCCCCTTGGAAGAGACGTGCTGGTTGCAGTAGCTTAACAAGACCGTTTAAATGCCCCTTGGAAGAGACATGCAGGTCGCAGTAGTTTAACAAGACGGTTTAAATGCCCCTTGAAAGAGACGTGCAGGTCGCAGTAGCTTAACAAGACGTTTTAAATGCCCCTTGGAAAAGTGGTGGAGGTTACAGTAGCTTAACAAGACGGTTTAAATGCCCCTTGGAGAAGATATGCAAGTCGCAGTAGCTTAACAAGACGGTTTAAATGCCCCTTGGAAGAGCGGTGGAGGTCGCAGTGGCTTAACAAGACGGTTTAAATGCCCCTTGGAAGAGACGTGCACGTCGCAGTACCTTAACAAGGCGGTTTAAATGCCCCTTGGAAGAGACGTGCGGGTCGCATTAGCTTAACAAGATGGTTTAAATGCCCCTTGGAAGAGACGTGCAGGTCGCAGAAGCTTAACAAGTTGGTTTAAATGCCCCTTGGAAGAGATGTGGAGGTCGCAGTAGCTTAACAAGACGGTTTATATGCCCCTTGCAAGAGACGTGTAGGTTGCAGTAGCTTAACAAGACGGTTGAAATGCCCCTTGGAAGAGCGTTGGGGGTAGCAGTAGCTTAACAAGACAGTTTAAATGCCCCTTGGAACAGACGTGCAGGTCGCAGAAGCTTAACAAGACGGTTTAAATGCCCCTTGAAAGAGACTTGGAGGTCGCAGTAGCTTAACAAGACGGTTTAAATGCCCCTTGGAAGAGACATGCAGGTCGCAGCAGCTTAACAAGACAGTTTAAATGCCCCTTGGAAGAGACGTGCAGGTCGCAGTGGTATAACAAGACCGTTTAAATGCCCCTTGGAAGAGACATGCAGGTCGCAGTAGCTTAACAAGACGATTTAAATGCCCCTTGGAAGAGACGTGCAGGTTGCAGGAGCTTAACAAGACGGTTTAAATGCCCCTTGGAAAAGAGGTGGAGGTTACAGTAGCTTAACAAGACGGTTTAAATGCCCGTTGAAAGAGACGTGGAGGTCGTAGTAGCTTAAAAAGACGGTTAAAATGCCCCTTGGAAGAGCGGTGGCGGAAGCAGTAGCTTAACAATATGGTTTAAATGCCCCTTGGAAGAGACGTGCAGGTCGCAGTAGCTTAACAAGATTGTTTAAGTGCCACTTGGAAGAGACATGCAGTTCGCAGTAGCTTAACAAGACGGTTTAAATGCCCGTTGGAAGAGAGGTAAAGGTCGCAGTAGCTTAACAAGACGGTTTAAATGCCCCTTGGAAAAGACGTGCAAGGCGCAGTACCTTAGCAAGACTGTTTAAATGCCCGTTGAAAGAGACGTGCAGGTCGCAGTAGATTAACAACACGGTTAAAATGTCCCTTGGAAGAGCGGTGGCAGAATCAGTAGCTTAACAAGACGGTTTAAATGCCCCTTGGAAGAGACGTGCAGGTCGCAGTAGCTTAACAAGACGGTTTAAATGCCCCTTGGAAGAGCGGTGGAGTTCGCAGTAGCTTAAGAAGACGGTTTAAATGCCCCTTGGTTGAGACATGCAGGTCGCAGCAGCTTAACAAGACGGTTTAAATGTCCCTTGGAAGAGACGTGCAGGTCGCAGTAGCTTAAAAAGATGGTTTAAATGCCCCTTGGAAGAGACATGCTGGTCGCAGTAGCTTAACAAGACGATTTAAATGCCCGCTGAAAGAGACGTGCAGGTCGCAGTAGCTTAACAACACGGTTAAAATGTCCCTTGGAAGAGCGGTGGCAGTAGCAGTAGCTTAACAAGACGGTTTAAATGCCCCTTGGAAGAGACGTGCAGGTCGCAGTAGCTTAACAAGACGGTTTAAATGCCCCTTGGAAGAGCGGTGGAGGTCGCAGTAGCTTAACAAGACGGTTTAAATGTCCCCTTGCAAAAGACGTGCACGTCGCAGTAGCTTAACAAGACGGTTTTAAATGCCCCTTGGAAAAGGCGTGTAAGTCGCAGTAGCTTAACAAGATGGTATAAATGCCCCTTGGAAGAGACGTGCAGGTTGCAGTAGCTTTGAAGACGGTTTAAATGCCCCTTGGAAGAGACATGCAGGTCGCAGTAGCTTAACAAGATGGTTTAAATTCCCCTTGGAAGAGAGGTAAAGGTCGCAGTAGCTTAACAAGACGGTTTAAATGCCCCTTGGAAAAGACGTGCAAGGCGCAGTAGCTTAAGAAGACGGTTTAAATGCCCGCTGAAAGAGACGTGCAGGTCGCAGTAGCTTAACAACACGGTTAAAATGTCCCTTGAAAGAGCGGTGGCAGTAGCAGTAGCTTAACAAGACGATTTAAATGCCCCTTGGAAGAGACGTGCAGGTCGCAGTAGCTTAACAAGACGGTTTAAATGCCCCTTGGAAGAGCGGTGGAGGTCGCAGTAGCTTAAGAAGACGGTTTAAATGGCCCTTGGTTGAGACATGCAGGTCACAGCAGCTTAACAAGACGGTTTAAATGCCCCTTGGAAGAGACGTGCAGGTCGCAGTAGCTTAAAAAGATGGTTTAAATGCCCCTTGGAAGAGACATTCAGGTCGCAGTAGCTTAAAAAGACGGTTAAAATGCCCCTTGGAAGAGCGGTGGCGGTAGCAGTGGCTTAACAAAATGGTTTAAATGCCCCTTGGAAGAGGCGTGCAGGTTGCAGTAGCTTAACAAGACGGTTTAAAAGCCACTTGGAAGAGACATGCAGATCGCAGTAGCTTTACAAGACGGTTTAAATGCCCCTTGGAAGAGACGTCCAGGTCGCAGTAGCTTAACAAGACTGTTTAAATGCCCCTTGGAAGAGACATGCAGGTCGCAGTAGCTTAACAAGACGATTTAAATGCCCCTTGGAAGAGACGTGCAGGTTGCAGGAGCTTAACAAGACGGTTTAAATGCCCCTTGGAAAAGAGGTGGAGGTTACAGTAGCTTAACAAGACGGTTTAAATGCCCGTTGAAAGAGACGTGGAGGTCGTAGTAGCTTAAAAAGACGGTTAAAATGCCCCTTGGAAGAGCGGTGGCGGAAGCAGTAGCTTAACAATATGGTTTAAATGCCCCTTGGAAGAGACGTGCAGGTCGCAGTAGCTTAACAAGATTGTTTAAGTGCCACTTGGAAGAGACATGCAGTTCGCAGTAGCTTAACAAGACGGTTTAAATGCCCGTTGGAAGAGAGGTAAAGGTCGCAGTAGCTTAACAAGACGGTTTAAATGCCCCTTGGAAAAGACGTGCAAGGCGCAGTACCTTAGCAAGACTGTTTAAATGCCCGTTGAAAGAGACGTGCAGGTCGCAGTAGATTAACAACACGGTTAAAATGTCCCTTGGAAGAGCGGTGGCAGAATCAGTAGCTTAACAAGACGGTTTAAATGCCCCTTGGAAGAGACGTGCAGGTCGCAGTAGCTTAACAAGACGGTTTAAATGCCCCTTGGAAGAGCGGTGGAGTTCGCAGTAGCTTAAGAAGACGGTTTAAATGCCCCTTGGTTGAGACATGCAGGTCGCAGCAGCTTAACAAGACGGTTTAAATGTCCCTTGGAAGAGACGTGCAGGTCGCAGTAGCTTAAAAAGATGGTTTAAATGCCCCTTGGAAGAGACATGCTGGTCGCAGTAGCTTAACAAGACGATTTAAATGCCCGCTGAAAGAGACGTGCAGGTCGCAGTAGCTTAACAACACGGTTAAAATGTCCCTTGGAAGAGCGGTGGCAGTAGCAGTAGCTTAACAAGACGGTTTAAATGCCCCTTGGAAGAGACGTGCAGGTCGCAGTAGCTTAACAAGACGGTTTAAATGCCCCTTGGAAGAGCGGTGGAGGTCGCAGTAGCTTAACAAGACGGTTTAAATGACCCCTTGCAAAAGACGTGCACGTCGCAGTAGCTTAACAAGACGGTTTTAAATGCCCCTTGGAAAAGGCGTGTAAGTCGCAGTAGCTTAACAAGACGGTATAAATGCCCCTTGGAAGAGACGTGCAGGTTGCAGTAGCTTTGAAGACGGTTTAAATGCCCCTTGGAAGAGACATGCAGGTCGCAGTAGCTTAACAAGATGGTTTAAATTCCCCTTGGAAGAGAGGTAAAGGTCGCAGTAGCTTAACAAGACGGTTTAAATGCCCCTTGGAAAAGACGTGCAAGGCGCAGTAGCTTAAGAAGACGGTTTAAATGCCCGCTGAAAGAGACGTGCAGGTCGCAGTAGCTTAACAACACGGTTAAAATGTCCCTTGAAAGAGCGGTGGCAGTAGCAGTAGCTTAACAAGACGATTTAAATGCCCCTTGGAAGAGACGTGCAGGTCGCAGTAGCTTAACAAGACGGTTTAAATGCCCCTTGGAAGAGCGGTGGAGGTCGCAGTAGCTTAAGAAGACGGTTTAAATGGCCCTTGGTTGAGACATGCAGGTCACAGCAGCTTAACAAGACGGTTTAAATGCCCCTTGGAAGAGACGTGCAGGTCGCAGTAGCTTAAAAAGATGGTTTAAATGCCCCTTGGAAGAGACATTCAGGTCGCAGTAGCTTAAAAAGACGGTTAAAATGCCCCTTGGAAGAGCGGTGGCGGTAGCAGTGGCTTAACAAAATGGTTTAAATGCCCCTTGGAAGAGGCGTGCAGGTTGCAGTAGCTTAACAAGACGGTTTAAAAGCCACTTGGAAGAGACATGCAGATCGCAGTAGCTTTACAAGACGGTTTAAATGCCCCTTGGAAGAGACGTCCAGGTCGCAGTAGCTTAACAAGACTGTTTAAATGCCCCTTGGAAGAGACATGCAGGTCGCAGTAGCTTAACAAGATGGTTTAAATGCCCCTTGGAAGAGCGGAGGAGGTCGCAGTAGCTTAACAAGATGGTTTAAATGCCCCTTGGAAAAGACGTGCAAGTCGCAGTAGCTTAACAAGACAGTTTAAATGCCTCTTGAAAGCGACGTGCAGGTCGCAGTAGCTCAACAAGACGGTTAAAATGCCCCTTGGAAGAGCGGTGGCGGTAGCAGTAGCTTAACAGGACAGTTTAAATGCCCCTTGGAAGAGCGATGGATGTCGCAGTAGCTTAACATGACGTTTTAAATGCCACTTGGAAGAGAAATGCAGGTCGCAGCAGCTTATCAAGACGGTTTAAATACCCCTTGGATGAGACTTGCAGGTCGCAGTAGCTTAAAAAGACGGTTTAAATGCCCATTGGAAGAGACGTGCAGGTCGCAGTAGCTTAAAAAGACGGTTTAAATGCCCATTGGAAGAGACGTGCAGGTCGCAGTAGCTTAACAAGACGGTTTAAATGCCCCTTGGTAGAGACATGCAGGCCGCAGTAGTTTAACAAGACGGTTTAAATGCCTCATTGAAGAGAAGTGCAGGTCGCATTAGCTTAACAAGACGGTTTAAATGCCCCTTGGAAAAGTGATGGAGGTTACAGTAGCTTAACAAGACGGTTTAGATGCCCCTTGGAAGAGACGTGCAAGTCGCAGTAGCTTAAAAAGACGGTTTAAATGCGCCTTGGAAGAGACGTGCAGGTCGCAGTAGCTTAACATGATGGTTTAAATGCCCCTTGGAAGAGACGAGCAGGTCGCAGTAGCTTAACAATAAGGTTTAAATGCCCCTTGGAAGAGCGGTGAAGGTCGCAGTAGCTTAACAAGACGGTTTAAATGCCCCTTTGAAGAGAGGTGGAGGTCGCAGTACCTTAACAAGACAGTTTAAATGCCCCTTGGAAGAGACATGCGGGTCGCAGTAGCTTAACAAGATGGTTTAAATGCCCCTTGGAAGAGACGTGCTGGTCGCAGTAGCTTAACAAGACAGTTTAAATGCCCCTAGGAAAAGACATGCAGGTCACAGTAGCTTAATAAGACGGTTTAAATGCCCCTTGGAAAAGACGTGCAGGTCGCAGTAGTTTAGCAAGACGGTTTGAATGCCCATTGGAAGAGACGTACAGGTCGCAGTAGCTTAACAAGACTGTTTAAGTCCCCCTTGGAAGAGACGTGCAGGTCGCAGTAGCTTAACAAGAGGGTTTAAATGCCCCTTGGAATAGGCTTGCAGGTCGCAGTAGCTTAACAAGACAGTTTAAATGCCCCTTGGAAGAGACATGCAGGTCGCAGTAGCATAACAAGATGGTTTAAATGCCCCTTGGAAGAGCGGTGGCGGTAGCAGTAGCTTAACAAGACGGTTTAAATGCCACTTGGAAGACACATGCCGGTCGCAGCAGCTTAACAATACGGTTTAAATGCCACTTGGGAGAGACATGAAGGTCGCAATGGCTTAAAAAGACGATTTAAATGCCCCTTGGAAGAGACGTGCAGGTCGCAGTAGCTAAACAAGACGGTTTAAATGCCAGTTGGAAGAGCGGTGGAGGTCGCAGTAGCTTAACAAGACGGTTTAAATCCCCCTTGGAAGAGATGTGCAGGTCGCAGTAGCTTAAAAAGAGGGTTTAAATGCCCCTTGGAATAGGCTTGCAGGTCGCAGTAGCTTACCAAGACGCTTTAAATGCCCCTTGGAAGAGACGAGCAGGTCGCAGTAGCTTAACAAGATGTTGTGAATGCCCCTTGGAAGAGCAGTGGAGGTCGCAGTAGCTTAACAAGACAGTTTAAATGCCCCTTGAAAGAGACGTGCAGGTCGCAGTAGCTTAACAAGACGGTTTAAATGCCCCTTAGAAGAGGCTTGCAGGTCGCAGTAGCTTACCAAGACGATTTAAATGCCCCTTGGTAGAGACGTGCAGGTCGCAGTAGCTTAACAAGATAGTTTAAATGCCCCTTGGAAGAGAGGTGGAGGTCGCAGTAGCTTAGCAAGACAGTTTAAACGCCCCTTGGAAGAGACATGCAGGTAGCAGGATCTTAACAAGACAGTTTAAATGCCCCTTGGAAGAGACGTGCAGGTCGCAGTAGCTTAACAAGACGGTTTAAATGTCCCTTGGTAGAGACATGCAGGTCGCAGTAGCTAAACAAGACAGTTTAAATGCCCCTTGGAAGAGACGTGCAGGTCGCAGTAGCTTAATAAGACGGTTTAAATGCGCCTTGGAAGAGACGTGCAGGTCGCAGTAGCTTAACATGATGGTTTAAATGCCCCTTGGAAGAGACGAGCAGGACGCAGTAGCTAAACAATAAGGTTTAAATGCCCCTTGGAAGAGCGGTGGAGGTCGCAGTAGCTTAACAAGACGGTTTAAAATGCCCCTTTCAAGAGTGGTGGAGGTCGCAGTACCTTAACAAGACGGTTTAAATGCCCCTTGGAAGAGACATGCGGGTCGCAGTAGCTTAACAAGATGGTTTAAATGCCCCTTGGAAGAGACGTGCTGGTCGCAGTAGCTTAACAAGACAGTTTAAATGCCCCTAGGAAAAGACATGCAGGTCACAGTAGCTTAATAAGACGGTTTAAATGCCCCTTGGAAGAGACGTGCAGGTCGCAGTAGTTTAGCAAGACGGTTTGAATGCCCCTTGGAAGAGACGTGCAGGTCGCAGTAGCTTAACAAGACAGTTTAAATACCCCTTAGAAGAGACGTGCAGGTCGTAGTAGCTTAATAAGACACTTTAAATGTCCCTTGGAAGAGACGTGCAGGTCGCAGTAGCTTAACAAGATGGTTTAAATGCCCCTTGGAAGAGACGTGCAGGTCGCAGTAGCTTAACAAGAATGTTTAAATGCCACTTGGAAGAGCAGTGGAGGTCGCAGTAGCTTAACAAGACAGTTTAAATGTCCCTTGGAAGAGACGTGCAGGTCGCAGTAGCTTAACAAGACGGTTTAAATCCCCCTTGGAAGAGACGTGCAGGTCGCAGTAGCTTAACAAGACGGTTTAAATGCCCCTTGGAATAGGCTTGCAGGTCTCAGTAGCTTACCAAGACGATTTAAATGCCCCTTGGTAGAGACGTGCAGGTCGCAGTAGCTTAACAAGACAGTTTAAATGCCCCTTGGAAGAGAGGTGGAGGTCGCAGCAGCTTAGCAAGACAGTTTAAATGCACATTGGAAGAGACATGCAGGTAGCAGCATCTTAACAAGACAGTTTAAATGCCCCTTGGAAGAGACGTGCAGGTCGCAGTAGCTTAACAAGATGGTTTAAATGTCCCTTGGTAGAGACATGCAGGTCGCAGTAGCTTAACAAGACAGTTTAAATGCCCCTTGGAAGAGACGTGCAGGTCACAGTAACTTAATAAGACGGTTTAAATGTCCCTTGGAAGAGACGTGCAGGTCGCAGTAGCTTAACAAGACTGTTTAAATCGCCCTTTGAAGAGACGTGCAGGTCGCAGTAGCTTAACATGAGGGTTTAAAAGCCGCTTGGAATAGGCTTGCAGGTCGCAGTAGCTTACCAAGACGGTTTAAATGCCCCTTGGAAGAGACGTGCTGGTCGCAGTAGCTTAACAAGACAGTTTAAATGCCCCTAGGAAAAGACATGCAGGTCACAGTAGCTTAATAAGACGGTTTAAATGCCCCTTGGAAGAGACGTGCAGGTCGCAGTAGTTTAGCAAGACGGTTTGAATGCCCCTTGGAAGAGACGTGCAGGTCGCAGTAGCTTAACAAGACAGTTTAAATACCCCTTAGAAGAGACGTGCAGGTCGTAGTAGCTTAATAAGACACTTTAAATGTCCCTTGGAAGAGACGTGCAGGTCGCAGTAGCTTAACAAGATGGTTTAAATGCCCCTTGGAAGAGACATGCAGGTCGCAGTAGCTTAACAAGAATGTTTAAATGCCACTTGGAAGAGCAGTGGAGGTCGCAGTAGCTTAACAAGACAGTTTAAATGTCCCTTGGAAGAGACGTGCAGGTCGCAGTAGCTTAACAAGACGGTTTAAATCCCCCTTGGAAGAGACGTGCAGGTCGCAGTAGCTTAACAAGACGGTTTAAATGCCCCTTGGAATAGGCTTGCAGGTCTCAGTAGCTTACCAAGACGATTTAAATGCCCCTTGGTAGAGACGTGCAGGTCGCAGTAGCTTAACAAGACAGTTTAAATGCCCCTTGGAAGAGAGGTGGAGGTCGCTGTAGCTTAGCAAGACAGTTTAAATGCACATTGGAAGAGACATGCAGGTAGCAGCATCTTAACAAGACAGTTTAAATGCCCCTTGGAAGAGACGTGCAGGTCGCAGTAGCTTAACAAGATGGTTTAAATGTCCCTTGGTAGAGACATGCAGGTCGCAGTAGCTTAACAAGACAGTTTAAATGCCCCTTGGAAGAGACGTGCAGGTCACAGTAACTTAATAAGACGGTTTAAATGTCCCTTGGAAGAGACGTGCAGGTCGCAGTAGCTTAACAAGACTGTTTAAATCGCCCTTTGAAGAGACGTGCAGGTCGCAGTAGCTTAACATGAGGGTTTAAAAGCCGCTTGGAATAGGCTTGCAGGTCGCAGTAGCTTACCAAGACGGTTTAAATGCCCCTTGGAAGAGACGTGCAGGTCGCAGTAGCTTAACAAGATGGTTTAAATGCCCCTTGGAATAGCGGAGCAGGTCGCAGTAGCTTAACAAGATGGTTTAAATGCCCCTTGGAAGAGACATGCAGTTCACAGCAGCGTAAAAAGACGGTTTAAATGCCCCTTGGAAGAGAAGTGCAGGTCGCATTGGCTTAACAAGACTGTTTAAATGCCCCTTGGAAGAGACATGCAGGTCGCACTAGCTTAACAAGACGGTTTAAATGCCCGTTGGAAGAGACATGCAGGTAGAAGTAGCTTAACAAGTCGGTTTAAATGCCCCTTGGAAAAGTGGTGGAGGTTACAGTAGCTTAACAAGACGGTTTAAATGCCCCTTGGAAGAGACGTGCATGTCGCAATTTTTTTAAAAAGACGTTTAAATGCGCCTTGGAAAAGACGTGCAGGTCGCAGTAGCTTAACAATACTGCTTAAATCCCCCTTGGAAGAGATGTGCAGGTCGCAGTAGCTTAACAAGAGGGTTTAAATGCCCCTTGGAATAGGCTTGCAGGTCGCAGTAAGTTTCCAAGACGCTTTAAATGCCCCTTGTTAGAGATGTGCAGGTCGCAGTAGCTTAACAAGACGGTTTAAATGCCCCTTGGAAGAGACGTACAGGTCGCATTAGCTTAACAAGACGGTTTAAATGCCCCTTGGAAAAGTGATGGAGGTTACAGTAGCTTAACAAGACGGTTTAAATGCCCCTTGGAAGAGACGTGCAGGTCGCAGTAGCTTAAAAACGTAGTTTAAATGCGCCTTGGAAGACACGTGCAGGACGCAGTAGCTTAACAAGACGGTTTAAATGCCAATTGGAAGAGACGAGCAGGTCGCTGTAGCTTAACAAGAAGGTTTAAATGACCCTTGGAAGAGCGGTGGAGGTCGCAGTAGCTTAACAAGACGGTTTAAATGCCCCTTTGAAGAGTGGTGGAGGTCGCAGTAGCTTAACAAGACAGTTTAAATGCCCCTCGAAGAGACATGCAGGTCGCAGTAGCTTAACAAGATGATTTAAATGCCCCTTGGAAGAGACGTGCTGGTTGCAGTAGCTTAACAAGACCGTTTAAATGCCCCTTGGAAGAGACATGCAGGTCGCAGTAGTTTAACAAGACGGTTTAAATGCCCCTTGAAAGAGACATGCAGGTCGCAGTAGCTTAACAAGACGTTTTAAATGCCCCTTGGAAAAGTGATGGAGGTTACAGTAGCTTAACAAGACGGTTTAAATGCCCCTTGGAGAAGATGTGCAAGTCGCAGTAGCTTAACAAGACGGTTTAAATGCCCGTTGGAAGAGACGTGCAGGTCGCAGTAGCTTAACAAGACGGTTTAAATGCCCCTTGGAAGAGCGGTGGAGGTCGCAGTAGCTTAACAAGACGGTTTAAATGCCCCTTGGAAGAGACGTGCAGGTCGCAGTACCTTAACAAGGCGGTTTAAATGCCCCTTGGAAGAGACGTGCGGGTCGCATTAGCTTAACAAGACGGTTTAAATGCCCCTTGGAAGAGACATCCAGGTCGCAGAAGCTTAACAAGTTGGTTTAAATGCCCCTTGGAAGAGATGTGGAGGTCGCAGTAGCTTAACAAGACGGTTTATATGCCCCTTGCAAGAGACGTGAAGGTTGCAGTAGCTTAACAAGACGGTTGAAATGCCCCTTGGAAGAGCGTTGGCGGTAGCAGTAGCTTAACAAGACAGTTTAAATGCCCCTTGGAACAGACGTGCAGGTCGCAGAAGCTTAACAAGACGGTTTAAATGCCCCTTGAAAGAGACTTGGAGGTCGCAGTAGCTTAACAAGACGGTTTAAATGCCCCTTGGAAGAGACATGCAGGTCGCAGCAGCTTAAAAAGACAGTTTAAATGCCCCTTGGAAGAGACGTGCAGGTCGCAGTTGTTTAACAAGACGGTTTAAATGCCCCTTGGAAGAGACATGCAGGTCGCAGTAGCTTAACAAGACGGTTTAAATGCCCCTTGGAAGAGCGGTGGAGGTAGCAGTAGCTTAAGAAGACGGTTTAAATGCCCCTTGGTTGAGACATGCAGGTCGCAGCAGCTTAACAAGACGGTTTAAATGGCCCTTGGAAGAGATGTGCATGTCGCAGTAGCTTAAAAAGATGGTTTAAATGCCCATTGGAAGAGACATGCAGGTCGCAGTAGCTTAAAAAGACGGTTTAAATGCCCCTTGGAAGAGCGGTGGAGGTCACAGTAGCTTAACAAGTCAGTTTAAATGCCCCTTGAAAGAGACGCGCAGGTCGCAGTAGCTTAACAAGACGGTTAAAATGCCCCTTGGAAGAGCGGTGGAGGTCGCCGTAGCTTAACAAGACGGTTTAAATGACCCCTTGCAAAAGACGTGCACGTCGCAGTAGCTTAACAAGACGGTTAAATGCCCCTTGGAAGAGCGGTGGCGGTAGCAGTAGCTTAACAATATGGTTTAAATGCCCCTTGGAAGAGACGTGCAGGTCGCAGTAGCTTAACAAGATTGTTTAAGTGCCACTTGGAAGAGACATGCAGTTCGCAGTAGCTTAACAAGACGGTTTAAATGCCTCTTGGAAGAGAGGTAAAGGTCGCAGTAGCTTAACAATATGGTTTAAATGCCCCTTGGAAGAGACGTGCAGGTCGCAGTAGCTTAAAAAGATGGTTTAAATGCCCCTTGGAAGAGACGTGCTGGTCGCAGTAGCTTAACAAGACGGTTTAAATGCCCGCTGAAAGAGACGTGTCGGTCGCAGTAGCTTAACAACACGGTTAAAATGTCCCTTGGAAGAGCGGTGGCAGTAGCAGTAGCTTAACAAGACGGTTTAAATGCCCCTTGGAAGAGACGTGCAGGTCGCAGTAGCTTAACAAGACGGTTTAAATGCCCCTTGGAAGAGCGGTGGAGGTAGCAGTAGCTTAAGAAGACGGTTTAAATGCCCCTTGGTTGAGACATGCAGGTCGCAGCAGCTTCACAAGACGGTTTAAATGGCCCTTGGAAGAGATGTGCATGTCGCAGTAGCTTAAAAAGATGGTTTAAATGCCCCTTGGAAGAGACATGCAGGTCGCAGTAGCTTAAAAAGACGGTTTAAATGCCCCTTGGAAGAGCGGTGGAGGTCACAGTAGCTTAACAAGTCAGTTTAAATGCCCCTTGAAAGAGACGCGCAGGTCGCAGTAGCTTAACAAGACGGTTTAAATGACCCCTTGCAAAAGACGTGCACGTCGCAGTAGCTTAACAAGACGGTTAAATGCCCCTTGGAAAAGACGTGCAAGTCGCAGTAGCTTAACAAGACGGTATAAATGCCCCTTGGAAGAGACGTGCAGGCTGCAGTAGCTTTGAAGACGGTTTAAATGCCCCTTGGAAGAGACATGCAGGTCGCAGTAGCTTAACAAGACGGTTAAAGTGCCCCTTGGAAGTGCGGTGGCGGTAGCAGTAGCTTAACAAAACAGTTTAAATGCCCATTGGAAGAGATGTGCAGGTCGCAGTAGCTTAACAAGACGATTTTAATGCCACTTGGAAGAGCTGTGGAGGTCGCAGTAGCTTAACAAGACTGTTTAAATTCCTCTTGGAAGAGACGTGCAGGTCTCAGTAGCTTAACAAGAAGGTTTAAATGCCCCTTGGAAGAGATGTGCAGGTCGCAGTAGCTTAACAAGACGGTTTAAATGCAACTTGGAAGAGACGTGGAGTTCGCAGTACCTTAACAAGACGGTTTAAATGCCCCTTGGAAGAGACATGCAGGTTGCAGTAGCTTAACAAGACGGTTGAAATGCCCCTTGGAAGAGCAGTGGCGGTAGCAGCAGCTTAACAAGAGGGTTTAAATGCCCCTTGGAAGAGACGTGCAGGTCGCAGTAGCTTAACAAGATGGTTTAAATGCCCCTTGGAAGAGCGGTGGAGGTCGCAGTAGCTTAACAAGACTGTTTAAATGCCCCTTGGAAGAGACATGCAGGTCGCAGTAGGTTAACAAGACGGATTAAATGCCCCTTGGAAGAGCGGTGGAGTTCGCATTAGCTTAACAAGTCAGTTTAAATGCCCCTTGAAAGAGACGCGCAGGTCGCAGTAGCCTAACAAGACGGTTAAAATGCCACTTGGAAGAGGGGTGGAGGTCGCAGCAGCTTAACAAGACGGCTTAAATGACGCCTTGCAAATGACGAGCAAGTCGCAGTAGCTTAACAAGACTGTTTAAATGCCCCTTACAAGAGACGAGCAGGTCGCAGTAGCTTAATAAGACTGTTTAAATGCCCCTTGGTAGAAACGTGCAGGTCACAGTAGCTTAAAAAGATGGTTTAAATGCCACTTGGAAGAGACGTGCAGGTCGCAGTAGCTTAAAAAGACGGTTTAAATGCCCCTTGGAAGAGCGGTGGAGGTCGCAGTAGCTTAACAAGACGGTTTAAATGCCCCTTGGAAGAGACATGCAGGTCGCAGCAGCTTAACAAGACGGTTTAAATGCCCTTTGGAAGAGACGTGCAGGTCGAAGTAGCTTAACAAGACGGTTTAAATGCCCCTTGGAAGAGACTTGCAGGTCGCAGTAGCTTAACAAAATGGTTTAAATGCCACTTGGAAGAGACATGCAGGTCGCACTAGCTTAACAAGACGGTTTAAATGCCCCTTGGAAGAGACATGCAGGTCACAGTAGCTTAACAAGACGGTTTAAATGTCCCTTGGAAAAGACGTGCAAGTCGCACTAGCTTAACAAGACAGATTAAATGCCCCTTGAAAGAGACGTGAAGGTCGCAGTAGCTTAACAAGACGGTTAAAATGCCCCTTGGAAGAGCGGTGGCGGTAGCAGTAGCTTAACAAGATGGTTTAAATGCCCCTTGGAAGAGACGTGCAGGTCTCAGTAGCTTAACAAGAAGGTTTAAATGCCCCTTGGAAGAGATGTGCAGGTCGCAGTAGCTTAACAAGACGGTTTAAATGCAACTTGGAAGAGACGTGGAGTTCGCAGTACCTTAACAAGACGGTTTAAATGCCCCTTGGAAGAGACATGCAGGTTGCAGTAGCTTAACAAGACGGTTGAAATGCCCCTTGGAAGAGCAGTGGCGGTAGCAGCAGCTTAACAAGAGGGTTTAAATGCCCCTTGGAAGAGACGTGCAGGTCGCAGTAGCTTAACAAGATGGTTTAAATGCCCCTTGGAAGAGCGGTGGAGGTCGCAGTAGCTTAACAAGACTGTTTAAATGCCCCTTGGAAGAGACATGCAGGTCGCAGTAGGTTAACAAGACGGATTAAATGCCCCTTGGAAGAGCGGTGGAGTTCGCATTAGCTTAACAAGTCAGTTTAAATGCCCCTTGAAAGAGACGCGCAGGTCGCAGTAGCCTAACAAGACGGTTAAAATGCCACTTGGAAGAGGGGTGGAGGTCGCAGCAGCTTAACAAGACGGCTTAAATGACGCCTTGCAAATGACGAGCAAGTCGCAGTAGCTTAACAAGACTGTTTAAATGCCCCTTACAAGAGACGAGCAGGTCGCAGTAGCTTAATAAGACTGTTTAAATGCCCCTTGGTAGAAACGTGCAGGTCACAGTAGCTTAAAAAGATGGTTTAAATGCCACTTGGAAGAGACGTGCAGGTCGCAGTAGCTTAAAAAGACGGTTTAAATGCCCCTTGGAAGAGCGGTGGAGGTCGCAGTAGCTTAACAAGACGGTTTAAATGCCCCTTGGAAGAGACATGCAGGTCGCAGCAGCTTAACAAGACGGTTTAAATGCCCTTTGGAAGAGACGTGCAGGTCGAAGTAGCTTAACAAGACGGTTTAAATGCCCCTTGGAAGAGACTTGCAGGTCGCAGTAGCTTAACAAAATGGTTTAAATGCCACTTGGAAGAGACATGCAGGTCGCACTAGCTTAACAAGACGGTTTAAATGCCCCTTGGAAGAGACATGCAGGTCACAGTAGCTTAACAAGACGGTTTAAATGTCCCTTGGAAAAGACGTGCAAGTCGCACTAGCTTAACAAGACAGATTAAATGCCCCTTGAAAGAGACGTGAAGGTCGCAGTAGCTTAACAAGACGGTTAAAATGCCCCTTGGAAGAGCGGTGGCGGTAGCAGTAGCTTAACAAGATGGTTTAAATGCCCCTTGGAAGAGAAGTGCAGGTCGTAGTAGCCTAACAAGACGGTTAAAATGCCCCTTGGAAGAGACGTGCAGGTCGCAGTAGCTTAACAAGACGGTTTAAATGACCCCTTGCAAAAGACGTGCAAGTCGCAGTAGCTTAACAAGACGCTTTACATGCCCCTTGCAAGAGACGTGCATGTCGCAGTAGCTTAACAAGGCAGTTTAAATGCCCCTTGGAAGAGCGTTGGAGGTCGCAGTAGCTTAACAAGACGGTTTAAATGCCCCTTGGTTGAGACATGCAGTTCGCAGCAGCTTAACAAGACGGTTTAAATGCCCCTTGGAAGACACGTGCAGGTCGCAGTAGCTTAGCAAGATGGTTTAAATGCCCCTTGGAAAAGCGGAGGAGGTTGCATCAGCTTGTCAAGATGGTTTAAATGCCCCTTGGAAAAGACGTGCAGTTCGCAGTAGCTTAACAAGACGGTTTAAATGCCACTTGGAAGAGACGTGCAGGTTGCAGTAGCTTAACAAGACGGTTAAAATGCCCCTTGGAAGAACGGTGGCGGTAGCAGTAGCTTAACAAGACGGTTTAAATGCCCCTTGGAAGAGACGTGCAGGTCATAGTAGCTTAACAAGACGGTTTAAATGCCCCTTGGAAGAGCGTTGGAGGTCGCAGTAGCTTAACAAGATGGTTTAAATGCCCCTTGGAAGAGACATGCAGGTCGCATTAGCTTATCAAGACGGTTTAAATGCCCCTTGGAAGAGACTTGCAGGTCGCAGTAGCTTAACAAGACGGTTTAAATGCCCCTTGGAAGAGACTTGCAGGTCGCAGTAGCTTAACAAAATGGTTTAAATGCCACTTGGAAGAGACGTGCAGGTTACAGTAGCTTAACAAGACGGTTTAAATGCCCCTTGGAAAAGACGTGCAAGTCGCACTAGCTTAACAAGACAGATTAAATGCCCCTTGAAAGAGACGTGAAGGTCGCAGTAGCTTAACAAGACGGTTAAAATGCCCCTTGGAAGAGCGGTGGCGGTAGCAGTAGCTTAACAAGATGGTTTAAATGCCCCTTGGAAGAGACATGCAGGTCGTAGTAGCCTAACAAGACGGTTAAAATGACCCTTGGAAGAGACGTGCAGGTCGCAGTATCTTAACAAGACGGTTTAAATGACCCCTTGCAAAAGACGTGCAAGTCGCAGTAGCTTAACAAGACGCTTTACATGCCCCTTGCAAGAGACGTGCATGTCGCAGTAGCTTAACAAGACAGTATAAATGCCCCTTGGAAGAGCGTTGGAGGTCGCAGTAGCTTAACAAGACGGTTTAAATGCCCCTTGGTTGAGACATGCAGTTCGCAGCAGCTTAACAAGACGGTTTAAATGACCCTTGGAAGACACGTGCAGGTCGCAGTAGCTTAGCAAGATGGTTTAAATGCCCCTTGGAAAAGCGGAGGAGGTCGCATCAGCTTGTCAAGATGGTTTAAATGCCCCTTGGAAAAGACGTGCAGTTCGCAGTAGCTTAACAAGACGGTTTAAATGCCACTTGGAAGAGACGTGCAGGTTGCAGTAGCTTAACAAGACGGTTAAAATGCCCCTTGGAAGAACGGTGGCGGTAGCAGTAGCTTAACAAGACGGTTTAAATGCCCCTTGGAAGAGACGTGAAGGTCATAGTAGCTTAACAAGACGGTTTAAATGCCCCTTGGAAGAGCGTTGGAGGTCGCAGTAGCTTAACAAGATGGTTTAAATGCCCCTTGGAAGAGACATGCATGTCGCATTAGCTTATCAAGACGGTTTAAATGCCCCTTGGAAGAGACTTGCAGGTCGCAGTAGCTTAACAAGACGGTTTAAATGCCCCTTGGAAGAGACTTGCAGGTCGCAGTAGCTTAACAAAATGGTTTAAATGCCACTTGGAAGAGACGTGCAGGTTACAGTAGCTTAACAAGACGGTTTAAATGCCCGTTGAAAGAGACGTGCAGGTCGCAGTAGCTTAACACGATGGTTAAAATGCCCCTTGGAGGAGCGGTGACGGTAGCAGTAGCTTAACAAAACGGTTTAAATGCCCCTTGGAAGAGAGGTGCAGGTCGCAGTAGCTTAACAAGACGGTTTAAATGCCCCTTGGAAGAGACATGCAGGTCGCAGTAGCTTAACAAGATGGTTTAAATGCCCCTTGGAAGAGCGATAAAGGTCGCAGTAGCTTAACAAGACTGTTTAAATGCCCCTTGGAAAAGACGTGCAAGGCGCAGTAGCTTAACAAGACGGTTTAAATGCCCGCTGAAAGGGACGTGCAGGTCACAGTAGCTTAACAACACGGTTAAAATGTCCCTTGGAAGAGCGGTGGCAGTAGCTTAACAAGACGGTTTAAATGCCCCTTGGAAGAGACGTGCAGGTCGCAGTAGCTTAACAAGACAGTTTAAATGCCCCTTGGAAGAGCGGTGGAGTTCGAAGTAGCTTAAGAAGACGGTTTAAATGCCCCTTGGCTGAGACATGCAGGTCGCAGCAGCTTAACAAGACGGTTTAAATGCCCCTTGGAAGAGAGGTGCAGGTCGCAGTAGCTTAAAAAGATGGTTTAAATGCCCCTTGGAAGAGACGTACTGGTTGCAGTAGCTTAAAAAGATGGTTTAAATGCCCCTTGGAAGAGACGTGCAGGTCGCAGTAGCTTAAAAAGATGGTTTAAATGCCCCTTGGAAGAGACATGCAGGTCGCAGTAGCTTAAACAGACGGTTTTAATGCCCCTTGGAAGAGCAGTGGAGGTCACAGTAGCTTAACAAGTCAGTTTAAATGCCCCTTGAAAGAGACGCGCAGGTCGCAGTAGCTTAATAAGACGGTTAAAATGCCCCTTGGAAGAGCGGTGGAGGTCACAGTAGCTTAACAAGACGGTTTAAATGCCCCTTGGAAGAGACATGCAGGTCGCATTAGCTTATCAAGACGGTTTAAATGCCCCTTGGAAGAGATTTGCAGGTCGCAGTAGCTTAACAAGACGGTTTAAATGCCCCTTGGAAGAGACTTGCAGGTCGCAGTAGCTTAACAAAATGGTTTAAATGCCACTTGGAAGAGACGTGCAGGTTACAGTAGCTTAACAAGACGGTTTAAATGCCCGTTGAAAGAGACGTGCAGGTCGCAGTAGCTTAACACGACGGTTAAAATGCCCCTTGGAGGAGCGGTGGTGGTAGCAGTAGCTTAACAAAACGGTTTAAATGCCTCTTGGAAGAGCCGTGCAGGTCGCAGTAGCTTAACAAGACGATTTAAATGCCCCTTGGAAGAGACATGCAGGTCGCAGTAGCTTAACAAGATGGTTTAAATGCCCCTTGGAAGAGCGGTAAAGGTCGCAGTAGCTTAACAAGATGGTTTAAATGCCCCTTGGAAAAGACGTGCAAGGCGCAGTAGCTTAACAAGACGGTTTAAATGCCCGCTGAAAGGGACGTGCAGGTCGCAGTAGCTTAACAACACGGTTAAAATGTCCCTTGGAAGAGCGGTGGCAGTAGCAGTAGCTTAACAAGACGGTTTAAATGCCCCTTGGAAGAGACGTGCAGGTCGCAGTAGCTTAACAAGACGGTTTAAATGCCCCTTGGAAGAGCGGTGGAGTTCGCAGTAGCTTAAGAAGACGGTTTAAATGCCCCTTGGCTGAGACATGCAGGTCGCAGCAGCTTAACAAGACGGTTTAAATGCCCATTGGAAGAGACGTGCAGGTCGCAGTAGCTTAAAAAGATGGTTTAAATGCCCCTTGGAAGAGACGTGCTGGTCGCAGTAGCTTAAAAAGATGGTTTAAATGCCCCTTGGAAGAGACGTGCAGGTCGCAGTAGCTTAAAAAGATGGTTTAAATGCCCCTTGGAAGAGACATGCAGGTCGCAGTAGCTTAAACAGACGGTTTTAATGCCCCTTGGAAGAGCGGTGGAGGTCACAGTAGCTTAACAAGTCAGTTTAAATGCCCCTTGAAAGAGACGCGCAGGTCGCAGTAGCTTAATAAGACGGTTAAAATGCCCCTTGGAAGAGCGGTGGAGGTCAGAGTAGCTTAACAAAACGTTTTAAATGACCCCTTGCAAAAGACATGCACGTCGCAGAAGCTTAACAAGACGGTTTAAATGCCCCTTGGAAAAGACGTGAAAGTCGCAGTAGCTTAACAAGACGGTATAAATGCCCCTTGGAAGAGACGTGCAGGTCGAAGTAGCTTAACAAGACGGTTTAAATGCCCCTTGGAAGAGACGTGCAGGTCGCAGTAGCTTAACAAGATGGTTTAAATGCCCATTGGAAAAGTGGTGGAAGTTACAGTAGCTTAACAAGACGGTTTAAATGCCCCTTGGAAGAGCGGTGGAGTTCGCAGTAGCTTAAGAAGACGGTTTAAATGCCCCTTGGCTGAGACATGCAGGTCGCAGAAGCTTAACAAGACGGTTTAAATGCCCATTGGAAGAGACGTGCTGGTCGCAGTAGCTTAAAAAGATGGTTTAAATGCCCCTTGGAAGAGACGTGCTGGTCGCAGTAGCTTAAAAAGATGGTTTAAATGCCCCTTGGAAGAGACGTGCAGGTCGCAGTAGATTAAAAAGATGGTTTAAATGCCCCTTGGAAGAGAAATGCAGGTCGCAGTAGCTTAAACAGACGGTTTTAATGCCCCTTGGAAGAGCGGTGGAAGTCACAGTAGCTTAACAAGTCAGTTTAAATGCCCCTTGAAAGAGACGCGCAGGTCGCAGTAGCTTAATAAGACGGTTAAAATGCCCCTTGGAAGAGCGGTGGAGGTCACAGTAGCTTAACAAGACGGTTTAAATGACCCCTTGCAAAAGACGTGCACGTCGCAGTAGCTTAACAAGACGGTTTAAATGCCCATTGGAAAAGACGTGAAAGTCGCAGTAGCTTAACAAGACGGTATAAATGCCCCTTGGAAGAGACGTGCAGGTCGCAGAAGCTTAACAAGATGGTTTAAGTGCCCTTTGGAAAAGTGGTGGAAGTTACAGTAGCTTAAGAAGACGGTTTAAATGCCCCTTGGAAAAGACGTGCAAGTCACAGTAGCTTAACAATATGGTTTAAATGCCCCTTGGAAGAGACATGCAGGTCACAGTAGCTTAAAAAGACGGTTTAAATGCCCCTTGGAAAAGACATGCAGGTTGCAGTAGCTTAACAAGACGGTTTAAATGCCCCTTGTAAGAGACGTGCTTGTCGCAGTAGCTTAACAAGACCGTTTAAATGCACCTTGGTATAGACATGCAGGTCGCAGTAGCTTAACAAGATGGTTTAAATGCCCCTTGGAAGAGACGTGCAGGTCGCAGCAGCTTAACAAGACGTTTTAAATGCCCCTTGGAAAAGTGGTGGAGCTTACAGTAGCTTAACAAGACGGTTTAAATGCCCCTTGGAAAAGACGTGCAAGTCGCAGTTGCTTAACAAGACGGTTTAAATGCCCCTTGGAAGAGACGTGCAGGTTGCAGTAGCTTAACAAGACAGTTTAAATGCCCCTTTTAAGAGACATGCAGGTCGCAGTAGCTTAACAAGACGGTTTAAATGCCCCTTGGAAGAGACGTGCAGGTCGCAGTAGCTTAACAAGATGGTTTAAATGCCCCTTGGAAGAAACGTGCAGGTCCCAGTAGCTTAACAAGACGGTTTAAATGCCCCTTGGAAGAGAGGTAAAGGTCGCAGTAGCTTAACAAGACGGTTTAAATGCCCCTTGCAAGAGATGTGCAGGTTGCAGTAGCTTAACAAGACGGTTAAAATGCCCCTTGGAAGAGCGGTGGCGGTAGCAGTAGCTTAACAAGACGGTTTAAATGCCCCTTGGAAGAGACGTGCAGGTCGCAGTAGCTTAAAAAGATGGTTTGAATGCCCCTTGGAAGAGACGTGCTGGTCGCAGTAGCTTAAAAAGATGGTTTAAATGCCCCTTGGAAGAGACGTGCAGGTCGCAGTAGCTTAAAAAGATGGTTTAAATGCCCCTTGGAAGAGACATGCAGGTCGCAGTAGCTTAAACAGACGGTTTTAATGCCCCTTGGAAGAGCGGTGGAGGTCACAGTAGCTTAACAAGTCAGTTTAAATGCCCCTTGAAAGAGACGCGCAGGTCGCAGTAGCTTAATAAGACGGTTAAAATGCCCCTTGGTAGAGTGGTGGAGGTCACAGTAGCTTAACAAGACGGTTAAAATGCCCCTTGGAAGATTGGAAGAGCGGTGGAGGTCACAGTAGCTTAACAAGACGGTTGTCACGGGTGTGTTGCCACGAAGATCGTCACGAGTACACAGCCTGACTTCTCGCAGCTGACTTGTTGGTGCTTTGTGTTTTCTCGGCAGTGAAGGAGTTAATTCTCTCTCTCTCTGGGCTAGCTGAGGTCCAGCCTCGCCCAGCTGCAATCAATGCTTCGTTAGTGAGACTCCTTTATATTCCTGCAGGTCTGTTTGTGAGGTGTCGGTGAAAGCTTTTCATTCAGACTTACAGAGCGGATCGTGGTGTTTGGAGTTGCTGAGATAAGTGTATTTGGAAGTGTTATTTCCCTTTCCTCGCTTTATCATTTATCTCCTTTCCCGTTGGTGTTCCCTCTGTTGTAGTTGTGTTGAAGTTGTATGCAAGGTGGTTTTGGTTTTTCCCTTGTACTGTCTCGTTCGTCTAAATACTGTGTGTGGGCATATTATTGCTGGTTCCCAATTGTTGTGATCGGGGTCCTTCTCAGGACTAGATTACTGTGGTGCAGGGATCCTCAGGAGGTAGGGGTTACGCTGGCGGCCTGGACCTCTGTACCTTTAACAGTACCTCCAGGATGAGGGATTAGTCAGGGCCCCAGCTTAGGGTCAGCTTAGGCCCCCTACCTCCAGTATTCTGTGACAGTGTGACATTTTCACCGACCAACTTAGTTTTTCTCCAGCTACCATGGATCCAGTAGCCGGTCTAGCTCGGCAGTTGCAGAGTTTGTCCATGGGGCTGGCGGACGTTAGGTCCAAGGTTTTGCATCCTCTGGAGCAAGCCGGACCAGAACCTAAAGTAGCTCTCCCTGACAGGTTCACTGGGGGGCGGGACAAGTTTTTTGTTTTCCGGGAGGCATGCAAATTGTACTTTCGGCTGCGGCCTCGGTCATCGGGCAGTGAAGAACAAAGGGTGGGAATTGTCATCTCGCTCCTACAAGGGGACCCACAATCTTGGGCGTTCTCTCTTCCCCCAAGCTCCCCGGTTCTCCAGTCAGTGGATAGGTTTTTCGCTGCTTTGGGACTCGTATATGATGACCCAGATCGGATCTCCCTTGCTGAGTCTAAGTTACGTAGGATTCAGCAGGGAGATCGTCCGGCGGAGGAATTCTGTTCGGAGTTCCGTAGGTGGGCCACGGACACCCAGTGGAATGACCCGGCTCTTAGGAGCCAGTTTTGTCATGGTTTATCCGACAAATTACAGGATGTGTTGGCACAGTATGACTCTCCCGCGTCACTGGAAGCCGCTATGGCCCTTGCTATTCGCGTTGACAGACGGCTTCGGGAGAGGTGCGGGATAACTCTACCCCCAGTAATGTCTCCACCTCTTACAAGGTCCCCTCATATGGTGGTTCCCCTGGTCAGTCCGGAGGAGCCTATGCAATTAGGAGGGACATCATTTCGGGGAAGGGGACCGGTGGTGCGCCATAAGACAGGAAGGTGTTTCCTCTGCGGGAAAAAGGGACATTTTATTGGGGGGTGTCCATCCCGCCCCTTGCAGAGTAAAGAGTCGTCGAAAAAACTGTTGATCCCAGGTTGTGTGGTGGACGGCAATCTGGGAGTAGGTATTTCGTCCCTAGGTTCGTCTCAGTTTCTCGTACCGGCGGAGGTGGTGGTGGGTACGAGAACTGAGAGGATATCTGTTCTGCTGGATAGTGGGGCCGGGGCTAATCTGGTTGATGCTCGGTTTGCCCGGGTTCAAGGTATGCGATTGAGTGAGTTGGCTAAACCCATCCCCATATTCTCGATCGATGCCAGGCCTCTCGGTCAGGGAAGTTTTTTGCAAGCTGTGCATGGCGTAAAACTTCAAGTGGGGGCAATACATAAAGAACTGTTGTCTTGCTACGTGTTGGAGGGTCTTCCCACTCCTATAGTGTTGGGCCTTCCTTGGTTAGCTAAGCATAACCCGGTTATTAATTGGCAAACCAGAGAGATAAGCCAATGGAGTAAATTCTGTAATAAAAACTGCATGAACACGGTCATCGGTGCGGTTACTCCTTGGGTCTTACCTCCATTTCTGGCAGACTTTGAGGATGTATTCTCGGAGAATGGGTGTCAGGAACTACCTCCTCATCGCGAGTATGACTGTTCTGTAAAACTGCTCCCTGAGGCCAAGTTACCTAAAGCTAGGTTGTATAACCTTTCTGGTCCTGAGAGGCAGGCCATGAAGGATTATATTTCTGAAAGTCTGGCTAAGGGGCATATTAGACCTTCATCTTCACCGGTGGCCGCGGGGTTCTTCTTTGTTAAGAAGAAAGATGGAGGCCTACGCCCTTGCCTGGATTTCCGTGAACTTAATCGGATTACGGTCCGAGATCCGTATCCGCTCCCACTTATTCCCGATCTCTTTAATCAGATCGTGGGCGCCAAATGGTTCTCTAAGTTGGATCTCAGGGGGGCGTACAATCTGATTAGGATGAAGGAGGGGGATGAGTGGAAGACGGCTTTTAACACTCCGGAGGGGCATTATGAGAACCTTGTCATGCCATTCGGTCTGACTAATGCCCCGGCGGTGTTTCAACACTTTGTTAATGATATTTTTCGCCACCTGGTGGGACAGTTTGTTGTCATATATCTGGATGATATCTTAATTTACTCGCCGGATCTGGTGTCTCATCAGGAGCACGTTAGACAGGTGTTACAGATCTTGCGGGATAATAAACTGTATGCCAAGTGGGAAAAGTGTGTGTTCGCCGTACAGGAACTCCAGTTTTTAGGCTTCCTGGTTTCAGCGTCCGGTTTTCGTATGGACCCTGGGAAAGTGCGGGCAGTTCTTGAGTGGGATCGGCCGGAGAATCTTAAGGCACTACAACGTTTCCTGGGGTTTGCTAACTATTACCGGAAGTTCATTCGTAATTTCTCGTCCATGGTTAAGCCTCTCACAGACATGACTAAAAAGGGGACGGATTTTTCTAGGTGGTCTGACAAGGCTTGTCAAGCATTCTCCTCCTTGAAAAAATGTTTTGCCTCGGCACCCATACTCATTCAACCTGATGCGTCTCAGCCATTCTTTGTAGAGGTAGACGCTTCCGAGGTAGGGGTGGGAGCAGTATTGTCACAGGGTTCGTCCCCTGGTAAGTGGCATCCGTGCGCCTTTTTCTCTAAAAAATTGTCGTCCGCTGAGAGGAATTACGATGTCGGCAATAGGGAACTCCTGGCCATTAAGTTAGCTTTTGAGGAGTGGCGCCATTTTTTGGAGGGGGCAGTTCATCCGGTCACCGTCATCACCGATCACAAGAACCTGCTATATCTGGAGTCCGCTAAACGTCTGAATCCCAGACAAGCTAGGTGGTCATTGTTTTTTACCAGGTTTAATTTCGTCGTTACATATCGTCCTGGGTCTAAAAATGTAAAGGCGGATGCCTTATCTCGTAGTTTCCCTGGGGCCGGGAATACGGACGACCCGATTCCTATTCTTCAGGAGGGGGTGGTGGTTTCGGCAGTATGCTCTGAGCTGGAGGAGGAGATATTGGAGGCTCAGGGGGACGCCCCTGTTGGACCTCCGGGGAGACTGTTCGTTCCAGATCAGTTGCGACAAAAGGTGATCGAGGCACACCATAACTCAGTTTTTGCAGGACACCCGGGGAGTAAAGCAACTGTGGATCTCCTCTCGCGTCGGTTTTGGTGGCCTAACTTACATAAAGAGGTGGTAACTTTTGTCGCGTCCTGTGGGGTTTGTGCGCGCTCTAAGACCTCACATACCCGTCCGTCTGGGGCCCTCTTACCTTTGAAGATCCCGGAGCGTCCTTGGACTCATCTGTCTATGGACTTTATTACGGACCTCCCTCCGTCTTCGGGTAAAACGGTCATACTCGTTGTAGTGGACAGGTTCAGCAAGATGGCACATTTTATCGCTCTTCCGGCTCTCCCTAATGCTAAAACTCTTGCGCAGGTGTTCATTGGGGAGATTGTGAGGCTTCACGGGGTACCCTCCGAGGTGGTGTCTGATCGGGGGTCTCAGTTTGTGTCCAAGTTCTGGAAGGCGTTTTGTGCACGGCGGGGGATGCATTTGTCATTTTCATCGGCTTTTCATCCTCAGACCAATGGTCAGACGGAACGTATGAACCAGAGCTTGGAGACATATCTTCGGTGTTTTGTGTCAGAGAACCAGGAGGACTGGGCTTCTTTCCTACCTCTGGCAGAGTTTGCTCTCAATAATAGGCGGAGCGAGTCCACTGGTAAGTCCCCGTTTTTTGGGGCATATGGTTTTCACCCCCAGTTTTGTACTTTCAGTAGGGGGGGCTCTTCGGGGGTTCCGGAGGAGGAACGATTTTCCTCATCTCTCGCTTCAGTATGGAGAGGGGTGCTGAAGAATCTGAATACTATGGGGAACCGATACAAACGTATGGCTGATAGGAGGAGAGTGTCTGGTCCGGACCTAAGTGTGAACGATCAGGTATGGTTGTCTACCAGGAATATTAAACTTAAGGTTCCCTCCTGGAAACTGGGTCCCAGGTTCATCGGGCCGTACAGAATCAGTTCTGTTATTAATCCGGTGGCATTCCGTCTTGACCTCCCCCCTACGTTTAAAATTCACAACGTGTTTCACAGATCATTGCTTAAGAGGTATGTGGTGCCGGTGGTACCGTCACCTTCACCTCCCCCTCCTGTGGTTGTCAATGGTAACTTGGAGTTCCAGGTATCGAGGGTCATTGATTCACGCTTTAATCGCCGGTCCCTTCAGTACTTGGTTCATTGGAAGGGGTATGGTCCTGAGGAGAGGATGTGGGTTCCTGCGTCGGATATTAACGCAGACCGATTAGTTCGGGCCTTCCACACGACTCACCCGGATAAACCTGGCCCTGAGGGTCCGGAGGCCCCTCGTAGAAGGGGGGGTACTGTCACGGGTGTGTTGCCACGAAGATCGTCACGAGTACACAGCCTGACTTCTCGCAGCTGACTTGTTGGTGCTTTGTGTTTTCTCGGCAGTGAAGGAGTTAATTCTCTCTCTCTCTGGGCTAGCTGAGGTCCAGCCTCGCCCAGCTGCAATCAATGCTTCGTTAGTGAGACTCCTTTATATTCCTGCAGGTCTGTTTGTGAGGTGTCGGTGAAAGCTTTTCATTCAGACTTACAGAGCGGATCGTGGTGTTTGGAGTTGCTGAGATAAGTGTATTTGGAAGTGTTATTTCCCTTTCCTCGCTTTATCATTTATCTCCTTTCCCGTTGGTGTTCCCTCTGTTGTAGTTGTGTTGAAGTTGTATGCAAGGTGGTTTTGGTTTTTCCCTTGTACTGTCTCGTTCGTCTAAATACTGTGTGTGGGCATATTATTGCTGGTTCCCAATTGTTGTGATCGGGGTCCTTCTCAGGACTAGATTACTGTGGTGCAGGGATCCTCAGGAGGTAGGGGTTACGCTGGCGGCCTGGACCTCTGTACCTTTAACAGTACCTCCAGGATGAGGGATTAGTCAGGGCCCCAGCTTAGGGTCAGCTTAGGCCCCCTACCTCCAGTATTCTGTGACAGTGTGACAACGGTTTAAATGACCCCTTGCAATAGACGTGCACGTCGCAGTAGCTTAACAAGACGGTTTAAATGCCCCTTGGAAAAGACGTGAAAGTCGCAGTAGCTTAACAAGACGGTATAAATGCCCCTTGGAAGAGACGTGCAGGTCGCAGTAGCTTTCAAGACGGTTTAAATGCCCCTTGGAAGAGACATGCAGGTCGCAGCAGCTTAACAAGACGGTTTAAATGCCCCTTGGAAGAGACGTGCAGGTCGAAGTAGCTTAACAAGACGGTTTAAATGCCCCTTGGAAGAGACGTGCAGGTCGCAGTAGCTTAAAAAGATGGTTTAAATGCCCATTGGAAAAGTGGTGGAAGTTACAGTAGCTTAACAAGACGGTTTAAATGCCCCTTGGAAAAGACGTGCAAGTCGCAGTAGCTTAACAATATGGTTTAAATGCCCCTTGGAAGAGACATGCAGGTCACAGTAGCTTAAAAAGACAGTTTAAATGCCCCTTGGAAAAGACATGCAGGTCGCAGTAGCTTAACAAGACGGTTTAAATGCCTCTTGTAAGAGACGTGCTTGTCGCAGTAGCTTAACAAGACCGTTTAACTGCACCTTGGAAGAGACATGCAGGTCGCAGTAGCTTAACAAGATGGTTTAAATGCCCCTTGGAAGAGACGTGCAGGTCGCAGCAGCTTAACAAGACGTTTTAAATGCCCCTTGGAAAAGTGGTGGAGCTTACAGTAGCTTAACAAGACGGTTTAAATGCCCCTTGGAAAAGACGTGCAAGTCGCAGTAGCTTAACAAGACGGTTTAAATGCCCCTTGGAAGAGACGTGCAGGTTGCAGTAGCTTAACAAGACAGTTTAAATGCCCCTTTTAAGAGACATGCAGGTCGCAGTAGCTTAACAAGACGGTTTAAATGCCCCTTGGAAGAGACGTGCAGGTCGCAGTAGCTTAACAAGACGGTTTAAATGCCCCTTGGAAGAGACGTGCAGGTCGCAGTAGCTTAACAAGACGGTTTAAATGCCCCTTGGAAGAGAGGTGCAGGTCGCAGTAGCTTAACAAGACGGTTTAAATGCCCCTTGCAAGAGATGTGCAGGTTGCAGTAGGTTAACAAGACGGTTTAAATGCCCCTTGGAAGAGCGGTGGCGGTAGCAATAGCTTAACAAGACTGTTTAAATGCCCCTGAGAAGAGACGTGCAGGTCGCAGTAGCTTAACAAGACGGTTTAAATGCCCCTTGCAAGAGATGTGCAGGTTGCAGTAGGTTAACAAGGCGGTTTAAATGCCCCTTGGAAGAGCGGTGGCGGTAGCAATAGCTTAACAAGACTGTTTAAATGCCCCTGAGAAGAGACATGCAGGTCGCAGCAGCTTAACAAGATGGTTTAAATGCCCCTTGGAAAAGACGTGCAAGTCTCACTAGCTTAACAAGACGGATTAAATGCCCCTTGAAAGAGACGTGAAGGTCGCAGTAGCTTAACAAGACGGTTTAAATGACCCCTTGCAAAAGACTTGCAAGTCGCAGTAGCTTAACAAGACGGTTTATATGCCCCTTGCAAGAGACGTGCAGGTCGCAGTAGCTTAACAAGACAGTATAAATGCCCCTTGGAAGAGCGGTGGAGGTCGCAGTAGCTTAGCAAGACGGTTTAAATGCCCCTTGGTTGAGACATGCAGGTCGCAGCAGCTTAACAAGATGGTTTAAATGCCCCTTGGAAGAGCGGAGGAGGTCGCAGTAGCTTAACAATATGGTTTAAATGCCCCTTGGAAAAGACGTGCAAGTCGCAGTAGCTTAACAAGACGGTTTAAATGCCTCTTGAAAAAGACGTGCAGGTCACAGTAGCTTAACAAGACGGTTAAAATGCCCCTTAGAAGAGCGGTGGCGGTAGCAGTAGCTTAACAAGACGGTTTAAACGCCCCTTGGAAGAGCGGTGGAGGTCGCAGTAGCTTAACAAGACGGTTTAAATGCCCCTTGGAAGAGATATGCAGGTCGCATCAGCTTATCAAGACGGTTTAAATGCCCCTTGGAAGAGACTTGCAGGTCGCAGTAGCTTAACAAGACGGTTTAAATGCCCCTTGGAAGAGACGTGCAGGTTGCAGTAGCTTAACAAGACGTTTTAAATGCTCCTTGGAAAAGAGGTGGTGGTTACAGTAGCTTAACAAGACGGTTTAAATGCCCGTTGAAAGAGACAGGCAGGTCGCAGTAGCTTAACAAGACGGTTTAAATGCCCCTTGGAAGAGACGTGCAGGTCGCAGTAGCTTAACAAGACCGTTTAAATGCCCCTTGGAGGAGACCTGCAGGTCGCAATAGCTTAACAAGATGGTTTAAATGCCCCTTGGAAGAGCGGTAAAGGTCGCAGTAGCTTAACAAGATGGTTTAAATGCCCCTTGGAAAAGACGTGCAAGGCGCAGTAGCTTAACAAGACGGTTTAAATGCCCGCTGAAAGAGACGTGCAGGTCGCAGTAGCTTAACAACATGGTTAAAATGTCCCTTGGAAGAGCGGTGGCAGTAGCAGTAGCTTAACAAGACGGTTTAAATGCCCCTTGGAAGAGACGTGCAGGTCGCAGTAGCTTAACAAGACGGTTTAAATGCCCCTTGGAAGAGCGGTGGAGGTAGCAGTAGCTTAAGAAGACGGTTTAAATGCCCCTTGGTTGAGACATGCAGGTCGCAGCAGCTTAACAAGACGGTTTAAATGCCCCTTGGAAGAGACGTGCAGGTCGCAGTAGCTTAAAAAGATGGTTTAAATGCCCCTTGGAAGAGACATGGAGGTCGCAGTAGCTTAAAAAGACGGTTTAAATGCCCCTTGGAAGAGCGGTGGAGGTCACAGTAGCTTAACAAGTCATTTTAAATGCCCCTTGAAAGAGACGCGCAGGTCACAGTAGCTTAACAAGACGGTTAAAATGCCCCTTGGAAGAGACGTGCAGGTCGCAGTAGCTTAAGAAGATGGTTTAAATGCCCCTTGGAAGCGCGGAGGAGGTCGCAGTAGATTAACAAGATGGTTTAAATGCCCCTTGGAAAAGACGTGCAAGTCGCAGTAGCTTAACAAGACAGTTTAAATGCCTCTTGAAAAAGACGTGCAGGTCACAGTAGCTTAACCAGACGGTTAAAATGCCCCTTGGAAGAGCGGTGGCGGTAGCAGTAGCTTAACAAGACGGTTTAAATGCCCCTTGGAAGAGCGGTGGAGGTCGCAGTAGCTTAACAAGACGGTTTAAATGCCCCTTGGAAGAGATATGCAGGTCGCATCAGCTTATCAAGACGGTTTAAATGCCCCTTGGAAGAGACTTGCAGGTCGCAGTAGCTTAACAAGACGGTTTAAATGCCCCTTGGAAGAGACGTGCAGGTTACAGTAGCTTAACAAGACGGTTTAAATGCCCGTTGAAAGAGACAGGTAGGTCGCAGTAGCTTAACAAGTCGGTTTAAATGCCGCTTGGAAGAGACGTGCAGGTCGCAGTAGCTTACCAATACGGTTTAAATGCCCCTTGGAGGAGACATGCAGGTCGCAGTAGCTTAACAAGATGGTTTAAATGCCCCTTGGAAGAGCGGTAAAGGTCGCAGTAGCTTAACAAGACGGTTTAAATGCCCCTTGGAAAAGACGTGCAAGGCGCAGTCGCTTAACAAGACGGTTAAATGCAACTTGGAAGAGACGTGCAGGTCGCAGTAGCTTAACAAGACAGTTTAAATGCCCCTTGGAAGAGCGGTGGAGTAAGCAGTAGTTTAAGAAGACGGTTTAAATGCCCCTTGGTTGAGACATGCAGGTCGCAGCAGCTTAACAAGACGGTTTAAATGCCCGTTGGAAGAGACGTGCAGGTCGCAGTAGCTTAAAAAGATGGTTTAAATGCCCCTTGGAAGAGACATGCAGGTCGCAGTAGCTTAAAAAGACGGTTTAAATGCCCCTTGGAAGAGCGGTGGAGGTCTCAGTAGCTTAACAAGTCAGTTTAAATGCCCCTTGAAAGAGACGTGCAGGTCGCAGTAGCTTAACAAGACGGTTAAAATGCCCCTTGGAAGAGCGGTGGAGGTCGCAGTAGCTTAACAAGACGGTTTAAATGACCACTTGCAAAAGACGTGCACGTCGCAGTAGCTTAACAAGACGGTTTAAATGCCCCTTGGAAAAGACGTGCAAGTCGCAGTAGCTTAACAAGACGGTATAAATGCCCCTTGGAAGAGACGTGCAGGTCGCAGTAGCTTTCAAGATGGTTTAAATGCCCCTTGGAAGAGACAAGCAGGTCACAGTAGCTTGAAAAGACGGTTTAAATTCCCCTTGGAAGAGATGTGGAGGTCACAGTAGCTTAACAGGTCAGTTTAAATTCCCCTTGAAAGAGACGCGCAGGCCGCAGTAGCTTAACAAGAATGTTAAAGTGCGCCTTGGAAGTGCGGTGGCGGTAGCAGTAGCTTAACATGACAGTTTAAATGCCCATTGGAAGAGACGTGCAGATCGCAGTAGCTTAACAAGACGGTTTAAATGCCCCTTGGAAGAGACGTGCAGGTCGCAGTAGCTTAACAAGAAGGTTTAAATGCCCCTTGGAAGAGATGTGCAGGTCGCACTTGCTTAACAAGACGGTTTAAATGCAACTTGGAAGAGACGTGGAGTTCGCAGTAGCTTAACAAGACGGTTTAAATGCCCCTTGGAAGAGACATGCAGGTTGCAGTCGTTTAACAAGACGGTTGAAATGCCCCTTGGAAGAGCAGTGGCGGTAGCAGTAGCTTAACAAGAGGGTTTAAATGCCCCTTGGGAGAGACGTGCAGGTCGCAGTAGCTTAACAAGATGGTTTAAATGCCACTTGTAAGGGCGGTGGAGGTCGCAGTAGCTTAACAAGACTATTTAAATGCCACTTGGAAGAGACATGCAGGTCGCAGCAGCTTAACAAGACGGTTTAAATGCCCCTAGGAAGAGATGTGCAGGTCGCAGTAGCTTAACAAGACAGTTTAAATGCCCCTTGGAAGAGACATGCAGGTCGCAGTAGCTTAACAAGATGGTTTAAATGCCCCTTGAAAGTGACGTGCAGGTCACAGTAGCTTAACAAGATGGTTTAAATGCCCCGTGTAAGAGCGGTGGAGGTCGCAGTAGCTTAACAAGACTGTTTAAATGCCACTTGGAAGAGACATGCAGGTCGCAGCAGCTTAACAAGACGGTTTAAATGCCCCTAGGAAGAGATGTACAGGTCGCAGTAGCTTAACAAGACAGTTTAAATGCCCCTTGGAAGAGACATGCAGGTCACAGTAGCTTAACAAGATGGTTTAAATGCCCCTTGGAAAAGACATGCAAGTCGCAGTAGCTTAACAAGACGGTTTAAATGCCTCTTGAAAAAGACGTGCAGGTCACAGTACCTTAACAAGATGGATAAAATGCCCCTTGGAAGAGCGGTGGCGGTAGCAGTAGCTTAACAAGATGGTTTAAATGCCCCTTGGAAGAGCGGTGGAGGTCGCAGTAGCTTAACAAGACGGTTTAAATGCCCCTTGGAAGAGATATGCAGGTCGCATCAGCTTATCAAGACGGTTTAAATGCCCCTTGGAAGAGACTTGCAGGTCGCAGTAGCTTAACAAGACGGTTTTAATATCCCTTGGAAGAGACGTGCAGGTTGCAGTAGCTTAACAAGACGTTTTAAATGCCCCTTGGAAAAGAGGTGGAGGTTACAGTAGCTTAACAAGACGGTTTAAATGCCCGTTGAAAGAGACAGGTAGGTCGCAGTAGCTTAACAAGACGGTTTAAATGCCGCTTGGAAGAGACGTGCAGGTCGCAGTAGCTTACCAATACGGTTTAAATGCCGCTTGGAGGAGACATGCAGGTCGCAGTAGCTTAACAAGATGGTTTAAATGCCCCATGGAAGAGCGGTAAAGGTCGCAGTAGCTTAACAAGACGGTTTAAATGCCCCTTGGAAAAGACGTGCAAGGCGCAGTCGCTTAACAAGACTGTTTAAATGCCCCTTGGAAGAGACGTGCAGGTCGCAGTAGCTTAACAATACAGTTTAAATGCCCCTTGGAAGAGCGGTGGAGGTAGCAGTAGCTTAAGAAGACTGTTTAAATGCCCCTTGGTTGAGACATGCAGGTCGCAGCAGCTTAACAAGACGGTTTAAATGCCCCTTGGAAGAGACGTGCAGGTCGCAGTAGCTTAAAAAGATGGTTTAAATGCCCCTTGGAAGAGACATGCAGGTCGCAGTAGCTTAAAAAGACGGTTTAAATGCCCCTTGGAAGAGCGGTGGAGGTCACAGTAGCTTAACAAGTCAGTTTAAATGCCACTTGAAAGAAACGCGCAGGTCGCAGTAGCTTAACAAGACGGTTAAAATGCCCCTTGGAAGAGCGGTGGAGGTCGCAGTAGCTTAACAAGACGGTTTAAATGACCCCTTGCAAAAGACGTGCACGTCGCAGTAGCTTAACAAGACGGTTTGAATGCCCCTTGGAAAAGACGTGCAAGTCGCAGTAGCTTAACAAGACGGTATAAATGCCCCTTGGAAGAGACGTGAAGGTCGCAGTAGCTTTCAAGATGGTTTAAATGCCCCTTGGAAGAGACAAGCAGGTCGCAGTAGCTTGAAAAGATGGTTTAAATTCCCCTTGGAAGAGCGGTGGAGGTCACAGTAGCTTAACAAGTCAGTTTAAATGCCCCTTGAAAAAGAAGCAAAGGTCGCAGTAGCTTAACAAGAATGTTAAAGTGCCCCTTGGAAGTGCGGTGGCGGTAGCAGTAGCTTAACATGACAGTTTAAATGCCCATTGGAAGAGACGTGCAGGTCGCAGTAGCTTAACAAGACGGTTTTAATGCCACTTGGAAGAGCTGTGGAGGTCGCATTAGCTTAACAAGACTGTTTAAATGCTCCTTGGAAGAGACGTGCAGGTCGCAGTAGCTTAACAAGAAGGTTTAAATGCCCCTTGGAAGAGATGTGCAGGTCGCACTTGCTTAACAAGACGGTTTAAATGCAACTTGGAAGAGAGGTGGAGTTCGCAGTAGCTTAACAAGACGGTTTAAATGCCCCTTGGAAGAGACATGCAGGTTGCAGTAGTTTAACAAGACGGTTGAAATGCCCCTTGGAAGAGCAGTGGCGGTAGCAGTAGCTTAACAAGAGGGTTTAAATGCCCCTTGGAAGAGACATGCAGGTCACAGTAGCTTAAAAAGACAGTTTAAATGCCCCTTGGAAAAGACATGCAGGTCGCAGTAGCTTAACAAGACGGTTTAAATGCCCCTTGTAAGAGACGTGCTTGTCGCAGTAGCTTAACAAGACCGTTTAACTGCACCTTGGAAGAGACATGCAGGTCGCAGTAGCTTAACAAGATGGTTTAAATGCCCCTTGGAAGAGACGTGCAGGTCGCAGCAGCTTAACAAGACGTTTTAAATGCCCCTTGGAAAAGTGGTGGAGCTTACAGTAGCTTAACAAGACGGTTTAAATGCCCCTTGGAAAAGACGTGCAAGTCGCAGTAGCTTAACAAGACGGTTTAAATGCCCCTTGGAAGAGACGTGCAGGTTGCAGTAGCTTAACAAGACAGTTTAAATGCCCCTTTTAAGAGACATGCAGGTCGCAGTAGCTTAACAAGACGGTTTAAATGCCCCTTGGAAGAGACGTGCAGGTCGCAGTAGCTTAAAAAGACGGTTTAAATGCCCCTTGGAAGAGACGTGCAGGTCGCAGTAGCTTAACAAGACGGTTTAAATGCCCCTTGGAAGAGAGGTGCAGGTCGCAGTAGCTTAACAAGACGCTTTAAATGCCCCTTGCAAGAGATGTGCAGGTTGCAGTAGGTTAACAAGACGGTTTAAATGCCCCTTGGAAGAGCGGTGGCGGTAGCAATAGGTTAACAAGACTGTTTAAATGCCCCTGAGAAGAGACGTGCAGGTCGCAGTAGCTTAACAAGACGGTTTAAATGCCCCTTGCAAGAGATGTGCAGGTTGCAGTAGGTTAACAAGACTGTTTAAATGCCCCTTGGAAGAGCGGTGGCGGTAGCAATAGCTTAACAAGACTGTTTAAATGCCCCTGAGAAGAGACATGCAGGTCGCAGCAGCTTAACAAGATGGTTTAAATGCCCCTTGGAAAAGACGTGCAAGTCTCACTAGCTTAACAAGACGGATTAAATGCCCCTTGCAAGAGACGTGAAGGTCGCAGTAGCTTAACAAGACGGTTTAAATGACCCCTTGCAAAAGACTTGCAAGTCGCAGTAGCTTAACAAGACGGTTTATATGCCCCTTGCAAGAGACGTGCAGGTCGCAGTAGCTTAACAAGACAGTATAAATGCCCCTTGGAAGAGCGGTGGATGTCGCAGTATCTTAGCAAGACGGTTTAAATGCCCCTTGGTTGAGACATGCAGGTCGCAGCAGCTTAACAAGATGGTTTAAATGCCCCTTGGAAGAGCGGAGGAGGTCGCAGTAGCTTAACAAGATGGTTTAAATGCCCCTTGGAAAAGACGTGCAAGTCGCAGTAGCTTAACAAGACGGTTTAAATGCCTCTTGAAAAAGACGTGCAGGTCACAGTAGCTTAACAAGACGGTTAAAATGCCCCTTGGAAGAGCGGTGGCGGTAGCAGTAGCTTAACAAGACGGTTTAAACGCCCCTTGGAAGAGCGGTGGAGGTCGCAGTAGCTTAACAAGACGGTTTAAATGCCCCTTGGAAGAGATATGCAGGTCGCATCAGCTTATCAAGACGGTTTAAATGCCCCTTGGAAGAGACTTGCAGGTCGCAGTAGCTTAACAAGACGGTTTAAATGCCCCTTGGAAGAGACGTGCAGGTTGCAGTAGCTTAACAAGACGTTTTAAATGCTCCTTGGAAAAGAGGTGGTGGTTACAGTAGCTTAACAAGACGGTTTAAATGCCCGTTGAAAGAGACAGGCAGGTCGCAGTAGCTTAACAAGACGGTTTAAATGCCCCTTGGAAGAGACGTGCAGGTCGCAGTAGCTTAACAAGACCGTTTAAATGCCCCTTGGAGGAGACCTGCAGGTCGCAATAGCTTAACAAGATGGTTTAAATGCCCCTTGGAAGAGCGGTAAAGGTCGCAGTAGCTTAACAAGACGGTTTAAATGCCCCTTGGAAAAGACGTGCAAGGCGCAGCAGCTTAACAAGACGGTTTAAATGCCCGCTGAAAGAGACGTGCAGGTCGCAGTAGCTTAACAACATGGTTAAAATGTCCCTTGGAAGAGCGGTGGCAGTAGCAGTAGCTTAACAAGACGGTTTAAATGCCCCTTGGAAGAGACGTGCAGGTCGCAGTAGCTTAACAAGACGGTTTAAATGCCCCTTGGAAGAGCGGTGGAGGTAGCAGTAGCTTAAGAAGACGGTTTAAATGCCCCTTGGTTGAGACATGCAGGTCGCAGCAGCTTAACAAGACGGTTTAAATGCCCCTTGGAAGAGACGTGCAGGTCGCAGTAGCTTAAAAAGATGGTTTAAATGCCCCTTGGAAGAGACATGCAGGTCGCAGTAGCTTAAAAAGACGGTTTAAATGCCCCTTGGAAGAGCGGTGGAGGTCACAGTAGCTTAACAAGTCATTTTAAATGCCCCTTGAAAGAGACGCGCAGGTCACAGTAGCTTAACAAGACGGTTAAAATGCCCCTTGGAAGAGCGGTGGAGTTCGCAGTAGCTTAACAAGACGGTTTAAATGACCCCTTGTAAAAGACGTGCACGTCGCAGTAGCTTAACAAGATGGTTTAAATGCCCCTTGGAAAACACGTGCAAGTCGCAGTAGCTTAACAAGACGGTATAAATGCCACTTGGAAGAGACGTGCAGGTCGCAGTAGCTTTCAAGATGGTTTAAATGCCCCTTGGAAGAGACAAGCAGGTCGCAGTAGCTTAAAAAGACGGTTTAAATGCCCATTGGAAGAGACGTGCAGGTCGCAGTAGCTTAACAAGACGGTTTAAATGCCCCTTGGAAAAGACGTGCAAGTCGCAGTAGCTTAACAAGATGGTTTAAATGCCCCTTGGAAGAGACATGCAGGTCACAGAAGCTTAAAAAGACGGTTTAAATGCACCTTGGAAAAGACATGCAGGTCGCAGTAGCTTAACAAGACGGTTTAAATGCCCCTTGTAAGAGACGTGATTGTCGCAGTAGCTTAACAAGACCGTTTAAATGCACCTTGGAAGAGACATGCAGGTCGCAGTAGCTTAACAAGATGGTTTAAATGCCCCTTGGAAGAGACGTGCAGGTCGCAGTAGCTTAACAAGACGTTTTAAATGCCCCTTGGAAAAGTGGTGGAGCTTACAGTAGCTTAACAAGACGGTTTAAATGCCCCTTGGAAAAGACGTGCAAGTCGCAGTAGCTTAACAAGACGGTTTAAATGCCCCTTGGAAGAGACGTGCAGGTTGCAGTAGCTTAACAAGACAGTTTAAATGCCCCTTTTAAGTGACATGCAGGTCGCAGTAACTTAACAAGACGGTTTAAATGCCCCTTGGAAGAGACGTGCAGGTCGCAGTAGCTTAACAAGACGGTCTAAATGCCCCTTGGAAGAGACGTGGAGGTCGCAGTAGCATAACAAGACGGTTTAAATGCCCCTTGCAAGAGATGTGCAGGTTGCAGTAGCTTAACAAGACGGTTGAAATCCCCCTTGGAAAAGCGGTGGCGGTAACAGTAGCTTAACAAGACGGTTTAAATGCCCCTTGGAAGAGACGTGCAGGTCGCAGTAGCTTAACAAGACGGTTTAATAGTCCCTTGAAAGAGACTTGGATGTCGCAGTAGCTTAACAAGATGGTTTAAATGCCCCTTGGAAGAGACATGCAGGTCGCAGAAGCTTAACAAGATGGTTTAAATGCCCCTTGGAAAAGACGTGCAAGTCGCACTAGCTTAACAAGACGGATTAAATGCCCCTTGAAAGAGACGTGAAGGTCGCAGTAGCTTAACAAGACGGTTAAAATGCCCCTTAGAAGAACGGTGGCAGTAGCAGCAGCTTAACAAGATGGTTTAAATGCCCCTTGGAAGAGACGTGCAGGTCGTAGTAGCCTAACAAGACGGTTAAAATGCCCCTTGGAAGAGACGTGCAGGTCGCAGTAGCTTAACAAGACGGTTTAAATGACCCCTTGCAAAAGACGTGCAAGTCGCATTAGCTTAACAAGACGGTTTAAATGCCCCTTGCAAGAGATGTGCAGGTCGCAGTAGCTTAACAAGACAGTATAAATGCCCCTTGGAAGAGCGGTGGAGGTCGCAGTAGCTTAACAAGACGGTTTAAATGCCCCTTGGTTGAGACATGCAGGTCGCAGCAGCTTAACAAGACGGTTTAAATGCCCCTTGGAAGAGACGTGCAGGTCGCAGTAGCTTAAGAAGATGGTTTAAATGCCCCTTGGAAGAGCGGAGGAGGTCGCAGTAGATTAACAAGATGGTTTAAATGCCCCTTGGAAAAGACGTGCAAGTCGCAGTAGCTTAACAAGACAGTTTAAATGCCTCTTGAAAAAGACGTGCAGGTCACAGTAGCTTAACCAGACGGTTAAAATGCCCCTTGGAAGAGCGGTGGCGGTAGCAGTAGCTTAACAAGACGGTTTAAATGCCCCTTGGAAGAGCGGTGGAGGTCGCAGTAGCTTAACAAGACGGTTTAAATGCCCCTTGGAAGAGATATGCAGGTCGCATCAGCTTATCAAGACGGTTTAAATGCCCCTTGGAAGAGACTTGCAGGTCGCAGTAGCTTAACAAGACGGTTTAAATGCCCCTTGGAAGAGACGTGCAGGTTACAGTAGCTTAACAAGACGGTTTAAATGCCCGTTGAAAGAGACAGGTTGGTCGCAGTAGGTTAACAAGATGGTTTAAATGCCGCTTGGAAGAGACGTGCAGGTCGCAGTAGCTTACCAATACGGTTTAAATGCCCCTTGGAGGAGACATGCAGGTCGCAGTAGCTTAACAAGATGGTTTAAATGCCCCTTGGAAGAGCGGTAAAGGTCGCAGTAGCTTAACAAGACGGTTTAAATGCCCCTTGGAAAAGACGTGCAAGGCGTAGTCGCTTAACAAGACGGTTTAAATGCAACTTGGAAGAGACGTGCAGGTCGCAGTAGCTTAACAAGACAGTTTAAATGCCCCTTGGAAGAGCGGTGGAGTAAGCAGTAGCTTAAGAAGACGGTTTAAATGCCCCTTGGTTGAGACATGCAGGTCGCAGCAGCTTAACAAGACGGTTTAAATGCCCGTTGGAAGAGACGTGCAGGTCGCAGTAGCTTAAAAAGATGGTTTAAATGCCCCTTGGAAGAGACATGCAGGTCGCAGTAGCTTAAAAAGACGGTTTAAATGCCCCTTGGAAGAGCGGTGGAGGTCACAGTAGCTTAACAAGTCAGTTTAAATGCCCCTTGAAAGAGACGCGCAGGTCGCAGTAGCTTAACAAGACGGTTAAAATGCCCCTTGGAAGAGCGGTGGAGGTCGCAGTAGCTTAACAAGACGGTTTAAATGACCACTTGCAAAAGACGTGCACGTCGCAGTAGCTTAACAAGATGGTTTAAATGCCCCTTGGAAAAGACGTGCAAGTCGTAGTAGCTTAACAAGACGGTATAAATGCCCCTTGGAAGAGACGTGCAGGTCGCAGTAGCTTTCAAGATGGTTTAAATGCCCCTTGGAAGAGACAAGCAGGTCACAGTAGCTTGAAAAGACGGTTTAAATTCCCCTTGGAAGAGATGTGGAGGTCACAGTAGCTTAACAGGTCAGTTTAAATTCCCCTTGAAAGAGACGCGCAGGCCGCAGTAGCTTAACAAGAATGTTAAAGTGCGCCTTGGAAGTGCGGTGGCGGTAGCAGTAGCTTAACATGACAGTTTAAATGCCCATTGGAAGAGACGTGCAGATCGCAGTAGCTTAACAAGACGGTTTAAATGCCCCTTGGAAGAGACGTGCAGGTCGCAGTAGCTTAACAAGAAGGTTTAAATGCCCCTTGGAAGAGATGTGCAGGTCGCACTTGCTTAACAAGACGGTTTAAATGCAACTTGGAAGAGACGTGGAGTTCGCAGTAGCTTAACAAGACGGTTTAAATGCCCCTTGGAAGAGACATGCAGGTTGCAGTAGTTTAACAAGACGGTTGAAATGCCCCTTGGAAGAGCAGTGGCGGTAGCAGTAGCTTAACAAGAGGGTTTAAATGCCCCTTGGGAGAGACGTGCAGGTCGCAGTAGCTTAACAAGATGGTTTAAATGCCACTTGTAAGGGCGGTGGAGGTCGCAGTAGCTTAACAAGACTATTTAAATGCCACTTGGAAGAGACATGCAGGTCGCAGCAGCTTAACAAGACGGTTTAATTGCCCCTAGGAAGAGATGTGCAGGTCGCAGTAGCTTAACAAGACAGTTTAAATGCCCCTTGGAAGAGACATGCAGGTCGCAGTAGCTTAACAAGATGGTTTAAATGCCCCTTGAAAGTGACGTGCAGGTCACAGTAGCTTAACAAGATGGTTTAAATGCCCTGTGTAAGAGCGGTGGAGGTCGCAGTAGCTTAACAAGACTGTTTAAATGCCACTTGGAAGAGACATGCAGGTCGCAGCAGCTTAACAAGACGGTTTAAATGCCCCTAGGAAGAGATGTGCAGGTCGCAGTAGCTTAACAAGACAGTTTAAATGCCCCTTGGAAGAGACATGCAGGTCACAGTAGCTTAACAAGATGGTTTAAATGCCCCTTGGAAAAGACATGCAAGTCGCAGTAGCTTAACAAGACGGTTTAAATGCCTCTTGAAAAAGACGTGCAGGTCACAGTACCTTAACAAGACGGATAAAATGCCCCTTGGAAGAGCGGTGGCGGTAGCAGTAGCTTAACAAGACGGTTTAAATGCCCCTTGGAAGAGATATGCAGGTCGCATCAGCTTATCAAGACGGTTTAAATGCCCCTTGGAAGAGACTTGCAGGTCGCAGTAGCTTAACAAGACGGTTTTAATGCCCCTTGGAAGAGACGTGCAGGTTGCAGTAGCTTAACAAGACGTTTTAAATGCCCCTTGGGAAAGAGGTGGAGGTTACAGTAGCTTAACAAGACGGTTTAAATGCCCGTTGAAAGAGACAGGTAGGTCGCAGTAGCTTAACAAGACGGTTTAAATGCCGCTTGGAAGAGACGTGCAGGTCGCAGTAGCTTACCAATACGGTTTAAATGCCCCTTGGAGGAGACATGCAGGTCGCAGTAGCTTAACAAGATGGTTTAAATGCCCCATGGAAGAGCGGTAAAGGTCGCAGTAGCTTAACAAGACGGTTTAAATGCCCCTTGGAAAAGACGTGCAAGGCGCAGTCGCTTAACAAGACGGTTTAAATGCCCCTTGGAAGAGACGTGCAGGTCGCAGTAGCTTAACAATACAGTTTAAATGCCCCTTGGAAGAGCGGTGGAGGTAGCAGTAGCTTAAGAAGACGGTTTAAATGCCCCTTGGTTGAGACATGCAGGTCGCAGCAGCTTAACAAGACGGTTTAAATGCCCCTTGGAAGAGACGTGCAGGTCGCAGTAGCTTAAAAAGATGGTTTAAATGCCCCTTGGAAGAGACATGCAGGTCGCAGTAGCTTAAAAAGACGGTTTAAATGCCCCTTGGAAGAGCGGTGGAGGTCACAGAAGCTTAACAAGTCAGTTTAAATGCCCCTTGAAAGAGACGCGCAGGTCGCAGTAGCTTAACAAGACGGTTAAAATGCCCCTTGGAAGAGCGGTGGAGGTCGCAGTAGCTTAACAAGACGGTTTAAATGACCCCTTGCAAAAGACGTGCACGTCGCAGTAGCTTAACAAGATGGTTTGAATGCCCCTTGGAAAAGACGTGCAAGTCGCAGTAGCTTAACAAGACGGTATAAATGCCCCTTGGAAGAGACGTGAAGGTCGCAGTAGCTTTCAAGATGGTTTAAATGCCCCTTGGAAGAGACAAGCAGGTCGCAGTAGCTTGAAAAGACAGTTTAAATTCCCCTTGGAAGAGCGGTGGAGGTCACAGTAGCTTAACAAGTCAGTTTAATTCCCCTTGAAAAAGACGCAAAGGTCGCAGTAGCTTAACAAGAATGTTAAAGTGCCCCTTGGAAGTGCGGTGGCGGTAGCAGTAGCTTAACATGACAGTTTAAATGCCCATTGGAAGAGACGTGCAGGTCGCAGTAGCTTAACAAGACGGTTTTAATGCCACTTGGAAGAGCTGTGGAGGTCGCAGTAGCTTAACAAGACTGTTTAAATGCCCCTTGGAAGAGACGTGCAGGTCGCAGTAGCTTAACAAGAAGGTTTAAATGCCCCTTGGAAGAGATGTGCAGGTCGCACTTGCTTAACAAGACGGTTTAAATGCAACTTGGAAGAGAGGTGGAGTTCGCAGTAGCTTAACAAGACGGTTTAAATGCCCCTTGGAAGAGACATGCAGGTTGCAGTAGTTTAACAAGACGGTTGAAATGCCCCTTGGAAGAGCAGTGGCGGTAGCAGTAGCTTAACAAGAGGGTTTAAATGCCCCTTGGGAGAGACGTGCAGGTCGCAGTAGCTTAACAAGATGGTTTAAATGCCCCTTGTAAGAGCGATGGAGGTCGCAGTAGCTTAACAAGACTGTTTAAATGGCACTTGGAAGAGACATGCAGGTCGCAGCAGCTTAACAAGACGGTTTAAATGCCCCTAGGAAGAGATGTGCAGGTCGCAGTAGCTTAACAAGACAGTTTAAATGCCCCTTGGAAGAGACATGCAGGTCGCAGTAGCTTAACAAGATGGTTTAAATGCCCCTTGAAAGTGACGTGCAGGTCACAGTAGCTTAACAAGATGGTTTAAATGCCCCTTGGAAAAGTGGTGGAGGATACAGTAGCTTAACAAAACGGTTTAAATGCCCCTTGGAAGAGACGTGCAGGTCGCAGTAGGTTAACAAGACGGATTAAATGCCCCTTGGAAGAAACGTGCAGGTCACAGTAGCTTAACAAGATGGTTTAAATGCCACTTTGAAGAGGGGTGGAGGTCGCAGTAGCTTAACAAGACGGTTTAAGTGACCCCTTGCAAAAGACGTGCAAGTCGCAGTAGCTTAAAAAGACGGTTTAAATGCACCTTGCAAGAGACGTGCAGGTCGCAGTAGCTTAACAAGACGGTTTAAATGCCCCTTGGAAGAGACATGCAGGTCGCAGCAGCTTATTAAGACGGTTTAAATGCCCCTTGGAAGAGACGTGCAGGTCGAAGTAGCTTAACAAGACGGTTTAAATGCCCCTTGGTAAAGACATGCGCGTCGCAGTAGCTTAACAAGACGTTTTAAATGTCCCTTGGAAGAGACGTGCAGGTCGCAGTAGCTTAACAAGACGTCTTAAATGCCCCTTGGAAAAGTGGTGGAGCTTACAGTAGCTTAACAAGACGGTTTAAATGACTCTTGGAAAAGACGTGCAAGTCGCAGTAGCTTAACAAGACAGTTTAAATGCCCCTTTTAAGAGACATGCAGGTCACAGTAGCTTAACAAGACGGTTTAAATGCCCCTTGGAAGAGACGTGCAGGTCGCAGTAGCTTAACAAGACGGTTTAAATGCCCCTTGGAAGAGACGTGCAGGTCGCAGTAGCTTAACAAGACGGTTTAAATGCCCCTTGGTTGAGACATGCAGGTCGCAGCAGCTTAACAAACGGTTTAAATGCCCCGTGGAAGAGATGTGCAGGTCGCAGTAGCTTAACATGATGGTTTAAATGCCCCTTGGAAGAGCGGAGGAGGTTGCAGTAGCTTAACAAGATGGTTTAAATGCCCCTTGGAAAAGACGTGCAAGTTGCAGTAGCTTAACAAGACGGATTAAATGCCCCTTGAAAGAGACGTGCAGGTCGCAGTAGCTTAACAAGACGGTTTAAATGCCACTTGGAAAAGCGGTAAAGGTCGCAGTCGCTTAACAAGACGGTTTAAATGCCCCTTGGAAGAGCGGTAAAGGTCGCAGTAGCTTAACAAGACGGTTTAAATGCCCCTTGGAAAAGATGTGCAAGGCGCAGTAGCTTAACAAGACGGTTTAAATGCCCGTTGAAAGAGACGTGCAGGTCGCAGTAGCTTAACAAGACGGTTAAAATGCCGCTTGGAAGAGACATGCAGGTCGCAGTAGCTTAACAAGACGGTTTAAATGCCCCTTGGAAGAGCGGTAAAGGTCGCAGTAGCTTAACAAGACGGTTTAAATGCCCCTTGGAAGAGACGTGCAGGTCGCAGTAGCTTAACAAGATGGTTTAAATGCCCCTTGAAAGAGACATGCAGGTCGCAGTAGCTTAACAAGACGGTTTAAATGCCCCTTGGAAGAGCGGAGGAGGTCACAGTAGCTTAACAAAATGGTTTAAATGCCCCTTGGAAAAGACGTGCAAGTCGCAGTAGCTTAACAAGACGGATTAAATGCCCCTTGAAATAGACGTGCAGGTCGCAGTAGCTTAAAAAGACGGTTTAAATGCCCCTTGGAAGAGCGGTGGAGGTCGCAGTAGTGACGCGCCCCTTGGGCCTGTGTTGTGCAGGGGATACCCGGAGCCGGGCCTTCTGTATGATGCTGGGGGTTGTAATCTCCGTGTGGCGGCGACCCGGTCTGTGCCCAGGGTTGTCAAACCTGTGGCAGTCTTGATTTAATAGCAAATGTCCGACTACGCCACCCGTGGATTGCTGTCAGTGGGGACCGCCTCTGCGCTGCAGACCGCTGAGGCTGATGTAGTTTGCGCAGCCGAGTATGGAATAACTCCCCACGGGAGAAGTATTGCCTCAGGGCAGCTAGTGTGGAAGATGGGAGTGATGGTGTGAGTGTCCCAGTAGTAATGGTGCTGGTGCGGCGATGAAACACAGAGACGTGTGGTGCAGTTTCCAATGCTTTACTCACAGTTCTCATCCAGGTCACTTGTGCACATGAAGGACCGCCTAAGCCGTGCTGCGTTCACCAGGCAAGGGGCTCGACCATCTCCCAGGCAATTCCAGAGCGTGGCACAGGGCTCCCTTCCTTTCCTTTCTCTGGCTGTCCCCACCAGTGACCCACCTTTGTCCAGCTCCCTCGGGCCTTCTCTGGGCACGCTGATCTCTGCGTCCCTGACCCTATATGGTATGCCTTCCTGTTGGATGTAGTGAGGGGTCGCACCAAGATGTGGTAACAACCTCCGGTCTTTGGCTGAGGAATTTGTTGCCTCCACCAATTTGGGTTCCGGTACCCTGCTCTGCCAACCCTTCACCCTGTATCTCCTGGGCATATGGGGTTCCTTCTTTACTCGCGTCTCTGGGCCTTTCTTTGTGTTCCTTGCTTCCTTTTTCCTCTGTTCCAGTTCCTTTCTTACTTTCCTTTCCGCTCCTTCTCCTCTCTCTTTCTGCTGTTTCTGGCCTCCACTCCAGGCCTGCCTCTGGAGCTGGGCCCAGACTGAGCCACAGCTCCCTGTCAGCCCTCTCTGGCTGAGCTCCTGTCTTCTTCTCTGAACTGGACTGGACTGACTCCTGTTCTAAGATGGTGCCCACCTTATATACTTCCCTCTATGTGTTAGCCCAGGTGACTAGCAACCAATGGGCTCCTACCTATGCCCAGAGACCCACCCCTATCTGCTCCTACATCACTGAGTGTACTTTCCCCTCCCCACTCCAGACAGGGACAGATGCTGTCGTGCCTGCACTCTTGTCTCGTGGGAGCACCGTTGACCTGTCCCTCGGAAATGGGGTGTGTGTGGTGCATGCAGCCTACCGAGTCCTGGTCCACACTCCATCCTTACCCGGGAGTGGAATATCACACCTCTGGTTCGAGGTGCAATACCCCTAAAGCAGCCGAGCCCTCGGGGTGCTACAGTAGCTTAACAAGACGGTTTAAATGCCCCTTGGAAGAGCGGTGGCGGTAGCAGTAGCTTAACAAGACGGTTTAAATGCCCCTTGGAAGAGACGAGCAGGTCGCAGTAGCTTAACAAGTCGGTTTAAATGCCCCTTGAAAGAGACTTGGAGGTCGCAGTAGCTTAACAAGACGGTTTAAATGCCCCTTGGAAGAGACATGCAGGTCGCAGCAGCTTAACAAGATGGTTTAAATGCCCCTTGGAAGAGACTTGCAGGTCGCAGTAGCTTAACAAGACCGTTTAAATGCCCCTTGGAAGAGACATGCAGGTCGCAGTAGCTTAACAAGACCGTTTAAATGCCCCTTGGAAGAGACGTGCAGGTTGCAGTAGCTTAACAAGACGGCTTAAATGCCCCTTGGAAAAGAGGTGGAGGTTACAGTAGCTTAACAAGACGGTTTAAATGCCTCTTGGAAGAGTGGTGACGGTAGTAGTAGCTTAACAAGACGGTTTAAATGCCCCTTGGTAGAGACGTGCAGGTCGCAGTAGCTTAACAAGACGGTTTAAATGCCCCTTGGAAGAGACATGCAGGACGCAGTAGCTTAACAAGACTGTTAAAATGCCCCTTGGAAGAGCGGTGGCGGTAGCAGTAGCTTAACAAGACGGTTTAAATGCCCCTTGGAAGAGACGTGCAGGTCGCAGTAGCTTAACAAGACAGTTTAAATGCCCCTTGGAAGAGACATGCAGGTCGCAGTAGCTTAACAAAACGGTTTAAATGCCCCTTGGAAGAGCGGTAAAGGTCGCAGTAGCTTAACAAGACGGTTTAAATGCCCGTTGAAAGAGACGTGCAGGTCGCAGTAGCTTAACAAGACGGTTAAAATGCCCCTTGGAAGAGACTTGCAGGTCGCAGTAGCTTAACAAGACGGTTTAAATGCCCCTTGGAAAAGAGGTGGAGGTTACAGTAGCTTAAGAAGACGGTTTAAATGCCTGTTGAAAGAGACGTGCACGTCGCAGTAGCTTAACAAGACGGTTAAAATGCCCCTTGCAAGAGCGGTGGCGGTAGCAGTAGCTTAACAAGACGGTTTAAATGCCCCTTGGAAGAGACGTGCAGGTCGCAGTAGCTTAACAATACGGTTTAAATGCCCCTTGGAAGAGACATGCAGGTCGCAGTAGCTTAACAAGACGGTTTAAATGCCCCTTGGAATAGCGGTAAAGGTCGCAGTAGCTTAACAAGACGGTTTAAATTCCCCTTGGAAAAGACGTGCAAGGCGCAGTAGCTTAACAAGACGGTTTAAATGCCCGTTGAAAGAGACGTGCAGGTCGCAGTAGCTTAACAAGACGCTTAAAATGCCCCTTCAAAGAGCAGTGGCAGTAGCAGTAGCTTAACAAGACTGTTTAAATGCCCCTTAGATGAGACGTGCAGGTCGCAGTAGCTTAACAAGACGGTTTAAATGCCCCTTGGAAGAGCGGTGGAGGTCGCAGTAGCTTAACAATACGGTTTAAATGCCCCTTGGAAGAGACATGCAGGTCGCAGTAGCTTAACAATACGGTTTAAATGCCCCTTGGAATAGCGGTAAAGGTCGCAGTAGCTTAACAAGACGGTTTAAATGCCCCTTGGAATAGCGGTAAAGGTCGCAGTAGCTTAACAAGACGGTTTAAATTCCCCTTGGAAAAGACGTGCAAGGCGCAGTAGCTTAACAAGACGGTTTAAATGCCCGTTGAAAGAGACATGCAGGCCGCAGTAGCTTAACAAGACGGTTAAAATGCCCCTTCAAAGAGCGGTGGCAGTAGCAGTAGCTTAACAAGACGGTTTAAATTCCCCTTGGAAGAGACATGCAGGTCGCAGCAGCTTATCAAGACGGTTTAAATGCCCCTTGGAAGAGACTTGCAGGTCGCAGTAGCTTAACAAGATGGTTTAAATGCCCCTTGGAAGAGACATGCAGGTCGCAGTAGCTTAACAAGACGGTTTAAATGCCCCTTGGAAGAGATGAGCAGGTCGCAGTAGCTTAACAAGACGGTTTAAATATCCCTTCGAAAAGTGGTGGAGGTTACAGTAGCTTGACAAGACGCTTTAAATGCCCCTTGGAAAAGAGTGCAAGTCGCCGTAGCTTAACAAGATGGTATAAATGCCCCTTGGTAGAGACGTGCAGGTTGCAGTAGCTTAACAAGACGGTTTAACTGCCCCTTGGAAGAGCGGTGGAGGTCGCAGTAGCTTAACAAGATGGTATAAATGCCCCTTGGTAGAGACGTGCAGGTTGCAGTACCTTAACAAATTGGTTTAAATGCCCCTTGGAAAAGTGGTGGAGGTTACAGTAGCTTAACAAGACGGTTTAAATGCCCCTTGGAAGAGACGTGCAGGTCGCAGTAGCTTAACAAGACGGTTTAAATGCCCATTGGAAAAGTGGTGTAAGTTACAGTACCTTAACAAGACGGTTTAAATGCCCCTTGGAAAAGATGTGCAAGTCGCAGTAGCTTAACAAGATGGTTTAAATGCCCATTGGAAGAGACATGCAGGTCGCAGTAGCTTAAAAAGACGTTTTAAATGCCCCTTGTAAGAGACGTGCTGGTCGCAGTAGCTTAACAAGACCGTTTAAATGCCCCTTGGAAGAGACTTGCAGGTCGCAGAAGCTTAACAAGATGGTCTAAATGCCCCTTGGAAGAGACATGCAGGTCGCAGTAGCTTAACAAGACGATTTAAATTCCCCTTGGAGGAGACGAGCAGGTCGTAGTAGCTTAACAAGACGTTTTAAATGTCCCTTGGAAAAGTGGTGGAGGTTACAATAGCTTAACAAGACTGTTTAAATGCCCCTTGGAAAAGACGTGCAAGTCGCCGTAGCTTAACAAGATGGTATAAAGGCCCCTTGGTAGAGACGTGCAGGTTGCAGTAGCTTAACAAGACAGTTTAAATGCCCCTTGGAAAAGTGGTGGAGGTTACAGTAGCTTAACTAGACGTTTTAAATGCCCTTTGTAAGAGACGTGCAGGTCGCAGTAGCTTAACAAGACGTATTAAATGCCCCTTGGAAAAGTGGTGGAGCTTACAATAGCTTAACAAGACGGTTTAAATGCCCCTTGGAAAAGACGTGCAAGTCGCAGTAGCTTAACAAGACTGTTTAAATGCCCCTTGGAAGAGACGTGCAGGTTGCAGTAGCTTAACAAGACAGTTTAAATGCCCCTTTTAAGAGACATTCAGGTCGCAGTAGCTTAACAAGACTGTTTAAATGCCCCTTGGAAGAGCGGTGGAGGTCGCAGTAGCTTAAAAAGGCGGTTTAAATGCCACTTGGAAGAGACGTGCAGGTCGCAGAACCTTAACAAGATAGTTTAAATGCCCCTTGGAAGAGACGTGGAGGTCACAGTAGCTTAACAAGACGGTTTAAATGCCCCTTGCAAGAGACGTGCAGATTGCAGTAGCTTAACAAGATGGTTGAAATGCCCCTTGGAAGAGCGGTGGCGGTAGCAGTAGCTTAGCAAGACGGTTTAAATGCCCCTTGGAAGAGACGTGCAGGTCGCAGTAGCTTAACAAGACGGTTTAAATGCCCCTTGAAAGAGACTTGGAGGTCGCAGTAGCTTAACAAGACGGTTTAAATGCCCCTTGGAAGAGACGTGTGTGTCACCCTACCTGGATGCCATAAGTGTAATAAAGCTGTGTCTGAGAGCAAGGGGGAGGTTCTCTGGTCAGGGGAACATTAGTATGCAATGCCTCCTGTCTCAGGCCAGTAGGGGGAGCAGACTGCCCCTATAAAAGCTGGTACTGGGGACAGGGTTAGAGAGAACTGGATTGCCTGTCTCAGCTTTGAGACGTGTCCCAGAGTGGAGCAGGGACAGAAAGTTGCATTGTAACCTAAGAGGAAGTGTGGCAGTAGGAGAGAGCCACCAGCCAGAGACAAGAGGCGAAGACAGCCTGTCTTGGCAGAGAAAAGACTTAATTTTACCAGACTTTGGTGTCTGAGGCTGGAAGGATTCCACATCCCCCAGCAGAGAACCAGCCCGCAAGGGACTGTACATTCCTTGGCCTAAGAAGCCTGGAGGCCCTGCCACAACCGAAGGGACCAGTAAAGCCGTACAAGGCTGGGAGCAGAAAGGAACCCACGTCGCAGGCCATACAGGCGAGAAAACACGGTAGCTCGGAAACGTGGGCTGTTACCCTATAACGAGGAGATAGCCAGAAGGAGCGCAGAAAGCACGGTAGGCCTACACCCTCACCCTGACCAGGGCCAATTTCCCCGTTGCTCTCAAACATCCAGGTCCCCTCCTAGCCGGGACTGTTTGTGGGTCAGTTTACCTGTTCAAGTAAAGACCCTGGACTGCAACCTGTTGTCTGTGTGCTCCTTGCTCCTCCAGCACTATCATCACTGGGACTCTCACTACCATCACTCCCACCATCCACTATACTGCCCTGGGGCCGCACTCTTCCCGTGGGGAGTCACACTACCATAGCTGCACACCTCATCAGCCCCAGCGGTCTGCATGCAGCGGCGGTTCCTAATAATAGCAATCCACGGGTGGCGTAGTCGGACATAATCAATATAACGGACTACCACTGGCCTGACCACCCTGAGCCACGGAACCGGGTTGCCACTACTACTCCCATCGTTTCCCTAATTGCCCGGAACCGAGTGCCCCACGGCCCAGGGGGCGAGTCAGCTTTGGCGTAGTCGGCAGGATTTCGTGCCCGCAACCACCGGGTACTGCGTGCCTGAAAAAGACTTTTGTAAACTTGCCGGTGGAGAAGTTTCCCGCCATCAGATGCCATCTTGGACCGTTTCCCGCCATCTTCTGCCGTCTTCCCGCCATCGGACGCCATCTTCAGGACGCCGCGCGGGAAGAAGAGGGGCGTGGACGTCAAAACCGTGCGAGATCCGAAGCTCCGCCCCACGCACCGACGCTGCGCAAGGTCCTGGAAGGGAGAGAGAGCGACGCTGACGTCATCAGGACGCGACGCCAGGTCCTCGTCCATAGCAGCAGCAGCGGAGCCGCGGCCTACAGAAAAGGATCGCCGGAAGGTAGGCCACGCTTAACTAGGGGGGAGGAAGATGTCGGACACAGAGGCGCCCACTACCACCAACGCAGCTGCAGCAGCGGTGATGCCCTTTTCCTTGCCCTACATCCCTGGAGCGGCCTGGCTGCCCAAATACTCAGGGGAGCCCCATGCCCTAACTGACTTCAAGGAAAGACTGTATAGTTTGTTCCAAGTTTACCCCCTGACAGAGGAACAGAAGGTCAGCATATTGACAGGGCAGTTAACTGGCGCAGCCCAAAGGGAGGTAAAATCATGGCCCATTGAGGAGAAAGGGACAGTGAAGGGTATTCTGGCCCAGCTGCGGGGTACCTTTGATACACGTACCTCCGCTGAAATTAAAATGAGGTTCTATGGATGTAAGCAGCGGGCACAGGACAGCATCAGAGACTATGCCCTAAATCTGCAGGAAGCCTTGAGGGCTATTCAACAAACTGACCCTGGCAGTGTGCAGGAAACCGATAAGCTGCTAACAGAACAATTCATAGAGGGTCTGCTGTCCAGCGCCCACAGGGCCCAGCTGCGCCTCATGTTCTTTCAGAACCCCAACCTGACCTTTGCCCAATTTAAGGACAGGGCCATAAGGGTGCTCCGTGAATCTGCACCCAGTGGCGCTATAAACCCCCGGCGCCCTGCTATCATCTACCACCAGGAGGCGGCGCCCTCCTCTATGGACTCCGTGGAGGCTGATGCACAGGCCCTGAACCAAGCCCCGTCGAAAGGCCTGCACCACCAAGTCCAGGAGCTGACCAGGAGCGTCGCGGCATTGACCAGGACCGTCCAGGCGTTGCAAGTGGACCCGTCAAGACCCATCAAGCTGGCTTCAAGTCCGGAGGATGTCCCGTGGCGTCGACAAAGGAGGATCCCGTCGTTCCGAGGGAGGCCCACAGACCGCTACGCAGAGGATGGACAGCCCATTTGCCGTCGATGCAACCAGCCCGGACACATTTCCAGGTACTGTAATTTAAACGGGTCCAACCTGGGGCAGAGGGCCAACCCCCAGGCATAAGATCACCAGGCCCTTACAATTGGCGTGATAAGTACGTTGGGGGGCGCCCGGTTTTACCCATGGTGCTGGACGGTATCCCCATGAGCGCCTTGCTGGATACTGGGTCGCAAGTAACCACAATCCCTTATGTACTTTTTAAGCAGTATTGGACTGATGCTGATATCACACGGTATCCAGACAGTAACTTGAGCATCATCGCCAGTAATGGCTTGCCCGTGCCGCAGATGGGGTTCAAGGAGATGACCATTAAAATTGGTAAAGTTGAACTGCCGGCACAGGGAGTGATTATTTTGGACATTGACCGTCATGAAAGTCACCCTAAAATAACTGTGGGTACTAACATAATTGAAAATTGTCTTTCAGAAGTAATTGTAATTCTACAACAGGTGGCGGTGAATGCTAGTTCCAGCCTACAGAGAGTCCTCAACAAGGAGATAAAAGCCCTGATGAGACGGCAGCAGGTAGAACTGTCTGGTGGTGAGATCGGTAGCGTAAGACTCAGTGATCCATTCCCCATTTCCATGCCTCCCAAAAGTGAAATGATGATCTGGTGTCGGACTGCAATCGGGTTGAGAGGTAGAGACTACCAAGCCATGGTAGAACCCGTGTACTCAGACAGCAGGCCCACCATTTTGACAGCCCGGGGGGTGGTTGATGTCCGTCATGGGAGGGTGCCCGTCCGCATCCTCAACATTGGGGAGAGGGAAGTACACTTACCCAGGTACGCTACACTCGCCAAACTGTTTGTTGTCAAACACCAAGCTATCAGGGCCGTGGAACCCTTGCCTCCATCTCCTCAGGCGGAGGGTAATGGCTCCCAGAAACAAAAGGAGGACTGGTGCCAGAAACTCCACGTGGGTGCTGACTCCACTCCCCTGCACCAAAAACAAGGAATCTACCGGGTGGTACAGGAGTACGAGAGAGTCTTTAGTAAGCACCCATCTGACTTAGGCAGAGTAAAAGGGATAAAACACCACATCCCCACAGGGAGCCACCCACCAATAAAAGAGAGGCACAGACCTGTACCCCCTGCACATTATCAGAACGCCAAGGGTATGCTGCGGGAAAGGAAAGAAGCTGGGGTCATTAGAGATAGCTGTAGCCCCTGGGCAGCCCCCTTGGTTCTGGTCAAAAAGAAAGACGGCACCATGAGAATGTGCATGGACTATAGACAAATCAACCGTATCACCCACAAAGACGCATATCCGCTGCCTAGAATAGAAGAGTCTTTAGCCGCACTAAAATCTGCTAACTTCTTTTCTACTTTGGACCTTACTAGCGGGTACTGGCAGGTTCCTGTGGCAGAGGCTGACAAGGAGAAGACCGCCTTCACCACCCCGATGGGACTGAGCGAATTCAACTGTATGCCTTTCGGGCTCTGCAATGCACCAGGGACCTTCCAGCGGCTGATGGAATGCTGTCTAGGGCACCGAAACTTCGAGACGGTCCTCCTTTACCTGGACGACGTGATCGTCTATTCGAAAACCTACGAGGACCACCTAAAGCACCTGGCCGAGGTGTTCGAAGCCCTGGCAGGCTATGGCCTGAAGGTAAAACCATCGAAGTGTCACCTGCTGAAACCAAAGGTCCAGTACCTAGGGCACGTGGTAAGCGTGGAAGGAGTGGCCCCCGACCCTGACAAGGTCACGGCAATCAAGAGCTGGCCAAGCCCCTCGAACATCAAAGAGGTGAGACAGTTTCTCGGGTTGGTAGGCTACTACCGAAGGTTCATCCCCGGGTTCACTAAGATGGCAGCTCCTATGCAGGACCTCCTGATCGGACAGTCTAAGTCCCGAAGTCAAAAGCCACCCTTCAAGTGGGATACACCGGAAGAGGAGTCCTTCCGCCAGCTAAAGTTGGCCCTCACTGGGGATGAGATCCTGGCCTACCCTGATTATGGCCAGCCTTTCATTCTCCACACAGATGCCAGTAATGTGGGACTGGGAGCCGTACTGTCCCAAAACCAACAGGGCAGAGAACGGGTGATCGCATACGCCAGCCGGAAGCTGAGGCCCACCGAGAGGAACCCGGAGAATTACAGCTCCTTCAAGCTAGAATTCTTGGCGGTGGTGTGGGCCGTGACGGAACGCTTCAAGCATTACCTGGCCTCCGCAAAGTTCACCGTGTACACGGACAACAACCCGTTGACACACCTGGACAATGCAAGACTGGGTGCCCTGGAACAGCGGTGGATGGCCCGTCTCTCCAACTATGACTTCGTGATCAAGTACCGGGCAGGCAAAACCAACGCCAACGCAGACGCCCTATCAAGAACGCCTCACTTACCTGAAGGTGACGAAGACCCAGAAGAGCTGGAAGAGGTAGAACTCCCCGCGTTTCACCGGTATGGAGCCGCTCAACACTCTCACCGCGTGAAGGAGGAGGATCTAACAACTGTGATGATGAATCCCCTACCTCACCACAGCTGGGCCAAAACCCAAGATAGTGACCCTGCTGTCCGCCTGGTGAAAGATCTGCTGACCCGGGAAGACGCCCGCCTAGATCCAGATGCCCCAGAGGAAGCCAAGCAGCTATGGAAGGAGAAGAGCAAGCTATTCCTCTACGAAGGCAAGTTGTGCAGAAGGATTGTCAACCACCGGACGCACGAGCTGACCTGGCAAGTCGTGGTCCCAAGGCGAGATGCAGCTATGGTCCTGGGAGCTTACCATGACAGAGCGGGACACTTCGGTTGGAAGAAACTGGAGTTCCTACTAAGAGGAAGGTTCTTTTGGGTCGGCATGAGAGGAGCAGTAGAAAAGTGGTGCAGAGACTGTGGCCCTTGTCACCTGAGGAGGAAGGACCGCACCAGCCAGAAGACACCCTTGAGGCCCATCGTCACCACGCAGCCTCTTGAGCTGGTAGCTCTGGACCACGTCAAATTGGCTCCAAGCCGGTCTGGATACATCTATGCCCTGACAATCGTGGACCACTATTCCCGTTTTCTAGTGGTGGTCCCGGTAAAGGACTTGACAGCCCAAACAGCGGCCCGAGCCTTCCAGCAATACTTCTGCCGTCCACACGGGTATCCGGAACAGGTCCTGACAGACCAGGGTCCAGCGTTTGAAGCTGAAATCTTCCAGGAGTTCTGCAACCTCTATGGCTGTAAGAAGATTCGGACAACGCCTTACCACCCACAAACCAACGGGATGTGTGAGAAGATGAACAATATAGTCATTGATCTCCTGAAGACGTTGCCCCTGGAGGAACACAGCCTGTGGCCAGAAAAACTGCCGGACCTGGTAGACATGTACAACAATATCCCGGTGAACGCTACAAACTGCACCCCGGCTTACCTGATGCGAGCTAGACCAGGAAAGCTGCCCGTAGACCTGGAGATGGGAGTCCTAATACCTGAGGACACCTCCCCGGATGCGGACTGGGATACGGAAAGGCAACTGCAGTACAAGAAGGTACAGGAGAGTGTGGAGAAGAGCCTGGCCCAGGTGAGAGAGAAGCAAGAAAGACTCTTCAATCAACACGCCCCTGCTAGTCCCCTAGAACCTGGTGAGCAAGTCCTAAAGCGAAAAAGAAGGCTACATAAGTTGGACGACCAGTGGGAAAGGGAACCCTACACCGTACTGCAGTCTGACCACGACAACCCAAAGGTGTGCGTAATCACCAAGGACGGAGGAGAAACCACTAGTGTCGTCTCCAGAGACCACCTCAAAAGGTGCCCCGAGCAACTCCGTAGTGCAGAAGAGGATCAGAGTGACATTGAACCCGCAGAGGACAAGGAAGAAATGATCAGCACCGTTCTCGGAGAGTTTCCTCAGTCCTGGACTCGCATAAATGATGCCATAGTGGTACCTGTCCTGCATTTCCTGCAACCGGCACAGCAACAACCAACACCAGAGCCGGAAGGTGAAGAGGAGCAAGCGGTTCCAGAGGCAGAAGAGCCTGTACCAGCAGCCCAGGAGAGTCAACCCTCTGCTGACAGTGAGCCTGCCATGCCTGCGGTAAGCCAAAGAACCCGCAGACAGCTGCCTGCCCTACCTGTACACCCAGCTGGTAGCTGTACCCCTAACGCTAGTGGGGAAAGCCAAGTCAGTCCACCACCAGACAGTGGGTTAAGGAGGTCAACCAGGAGCACAAAGGGACAGATACCCGCTCGCTGGAGAATATAGAGTGTACTAAAATTGTAAATAACCCTGTTGCCAAATGTTAAAATGTTTGCCAAAATTACCTGCATGTTTATTGATAGTGTGTTTCAGTTTCTTGCAGCTACCGTAAGGACTCAAAGGTTATGAACTTTTATAACCGGGACCTTGTATGGACTGCATTCTGAGCCTAACCCCGGAATGAACTAAGACTGTGAAGGACTTGGGGTAGGACAGACCCCCACCTGGTTAAGGCTCCCGTTGTTTTGGTGATATGGACACCCGGTCACAGGCCACACTGTGACCTTAAGAACTCAATTTGTGCGTCGTCTGTCTATTAATGTTTTATTGTTATGTATATTATCTTTGTTTACTGTTTAGTCCCGGAGTACTAAATTTCACTAGGGGGGAATGTGTCACCCTACCTGGATGCCACAAGTGTAATAAAGCTGTGTCTGAGAGCAAGGGGGAGGTTCTCTGGTCAGGGGAACATTAGCATGCAATGCCTCCTGTCTCAGGCCAGTAGGGGGAGCAGGCTGCCCCTATAAAAGCTGGTACTGGGGACAGGGTTAGAGAGAACTGGATTGCCTGTCTCAGCTTTGAGACGTGTCCCAGAGTGGAGCAGGGACAGAAAGTTGCATTGTAACCTAAGAGGAAGTGTGGCAGTAGGAGAGAGCCACCAGCCAGAGACAAGAGGCAAAGAGAGCCTGTCTTGGCAGAGAAAAGACTTAATTTTACCAGACTTTGGTGTCTGAGGCTGGAAGGATTCCACATCCCCCAGCAGAGAACCAGCCCGCAAGGGACTGTACATTCCTTGGCCTAAGAAGCCTGGAGGCCCTGCCACAACCGAAGGGACCAGTAAAGCCGTACAAGGCTGGGAGCAGAAAGGAACCCACGTCGCAGGCCATACAGGCGAGAAAGCACGGAAGCTCGGAAACGTGGGCTGTTACCCTATAACGAGGAGATAGCCAGAAGGAGCGCAGAAAGCATGGTAGGCCTACACCCTCAGACTGACCAGGGCCAATTTCCCCGTTGCTCTCAGACATCCAGGTCCCCTCCTAGCCGGGACTGTTTGTGGGTCAGTTTACCTGTTCAAGTAAAGACCCTGGACTGCAACCTGTTGTCTGTGTGCTCCTTGCTCCTCCAGCACTATCATCACTGGGACTCTCACTACCATCACTCCCACCATCCACTATACTGCCCTGGGGCCGCACTCTTCCCGTGGGGAGTCACACTACCATAGCTGCACACCTCATCAGCCCCAGCGGTCTGCATGCAGCGGCGGTTCCTAATAACCGCAATCCACGGGTGTCGTAGTCGGACATAATCAATATAACGGACTACCACTGGCCTGACCACCCTGAGCCACGGAACCGGGTTGCCATCGTTTCCCTAATTGCCCGGAACCGAGTGCCCCACGGCCCAGGGGGCGAGTCACGTGCAGGTCGCAGTAGCTTAACAAGACCGTTTAAATGCCCCTTGGAAGAGACATGCAGGTCGCAGTAGCTTAACAAGACGGTTTAAATGCCCCTTGGAAGAGACGTGCAGGTTGCAGTAGCTTAACAAGACGGTTTAAATGCCCCTTGGAAAAGAGGTAGAGGTTACAGTAGCTTAACAAGACGGTTTAAATGCCCCTTGGAAGAGCAGTGGCGGTAGCAGTAGCTTAACAAGACGGTTTAAATGCCCCTTGGAAGAGACGTGCAGGTCGCAGTAGCTTAACAATACGGTTTAAATGTCCCTTGGAAGAGACATGCAGGTCACAGTAGCTTAACAAGACTGTTAAAATGCCCGTTGGAAGAGCGGTGGCAGTAGCATTAGCTTAACAAGATGGTGTAAATGCCCCTTGGAAGACACGTGCAGGTCGCAGTAGCTTAACAAGACGGTTTAAATGCCCCTTGGAAGAGACGTGCAGGTCGCAGTAGCTTAACAAGACGGTTTAAATGCCCCCTGGAAGAGACATGCAGGTTGCAGTAGCTTAACAAGACTGTTAAAATGCCCCTTGGAAGAGCGGTGGCGGTAGCTGTAGCTTAACAAGATGGTGTAAATGCCCCTTGGAAGAGACGTGCAGGTCGCAGCAGCTTTACAAGACGGTTTAAATGCCCCTTGGAAGAGACGTGCAGGTCGCAGTAGCTTAACAAGATGGTTTAAATGCCCCTTGGAAGAGACATGCAGGTCGCAGTAGCTTAACAAGACGGTTTAAATGCCCCTTGGAAGAGCGGAGGAGGTCGCAGTAGCTTAACAAGATGGTTTAAATGCCCCTTGGAAAAGACGTGCAAGTCGAAGTAGCTTAACAAGACGGATTAAATGCCCCTTGAAAGAGACGTGCAGGTCGAAGTAGCTTAACAAGACGGTTAAAATGCCCCTTGGAAGAGCGGTGGCGGTAGCAGTAGCTTAACAAGATGGTTTAAATGCTCCTTGGAAGAGACGTGCAGGTCGCAACAGCTTATCAAGACGGTATAAATGTCCCTTGGAAGAGACTTCCAGGTCACAGTAGCTTAACAAGACGGTTTAAATGCCCTTTGGAAGAGACGTGCAGGTTGCAGTAGCTTAACAAGACGGTTTAAATGCCCATTGTAAGAGGTGGAGGTTACAGTAGCTTAACAAGACGGTTTAAATGCCCGTTGAAAGAGACGTGCACGTCGCAGTAGCTTAACAAGACGGTTAAAATGCCCCTTGGAAGAGCAGTGGCAGTAGCAGTAGGTTAGCAAGACAGTTTAAATGCCCCTTGGAAGAGACGTGCAGGTCGCAGTAGCTTAACAAGACGGTTTAAATGCCCATTGGAAGAGACATGCAGGTCGCAGTAGCTTAACAAGACGGTTTAAATGGCCCTTGGAAGAGCGGTAAAGGTCGCAGTAGCTTAACAAGACCGTTTAAATGCCCCTTGGAAAAGACGTGCAGGTCGCAGTAGATTAACAAGATGGTTTAAATGCCCCTTGGAAGAGCGGTGGAGGTCGCAGTAGCTTAACAAGACGGTTTAAATGCCCCTTGGTTGAGACATGCAGGTCGCAGCAGCTTAACAAGACGGATTAAATGCCTCTTGGAAGAGCGGTGGAGGTCGCAGTAGCTTAACAAGACAGTTTAAATGCCCCTTGGAAGAGACATGCAGGTCGCAGCAGCTTATCCAGATGGTTTAAATGCCCCTTGGAAGAGACTTGCAGGTCACAGTAGCTTAACGAGATGGTTTAAATTCCCCTTGGAAGAGACATGCAGGTCGCAGTAACTTAACAATACGGTTTAAATGCCCCTTGGAAGAGACGAGCAGGTCGCAGTAGATTAACAAGACGGCTTAAAAGTCCCTTGGAAAAGTGGTGGAGGTTACAATAGCTTAACAAGACGGTTTAAATGCCCCTTGGAAAAGACATGCAAGTCGCTGTAGCTTAACAAGATGGTTTAAATGCCCCTTGGTAGAGACGTGCAGGTTGCAGTAGCTTAACAAGATGGTTTAAATGTCCCTTGGAAAAGTGGTGGAGGGTACAGTGGCTTAACAAGACGGTTTAAATGCCCCTTGGAAAAGACGTGCAAGTAGCAGTAGCTTAACAAGACGGTTTAAATGCCCCTTGGAGGAGACGTGCAGGTCGCAGTAGCTTTTCAAGACGGTTTAAATGCCCCTTGGAAGAGACATGCAGGTCGCAGTAGCTTAACAAGACGGTTTAAATGCCCCTTGGTAGAGCGGTGGCGGTTGCAGTAGCTTAACAAGACAGTTTAAATGCCCCTTGAAAGAGACATGCAGGTCGCAGTAGCTTAACAAGACGGTTAAAATGCCCCTTGGAAGTGCGGTGGCGGTAGCAGTAGCTTAACAAGACGGTTTAAATGCCCTTTGGAAGAGACGTGCAGGTCGCAGTAGCTTAACAAGACGGTTTAAATGCCCCTTGGAAGAGCGGTGGAGGTCGCAGTAGCTTAACAAGAAGGTTTAAATGCCCCTTGGAAGAGATGTGCAGGTCGCAGTAGCTTAACAAGACGGTTTAAATGCACCTTGGAAGAGACGTGGAGGTCGCAGTAGCTTAGCAAGACGGTTTAAATCCCCCTTGCAAGAGAAATGCAGGTTGCAGTAGCTTAACAAGACGGTTGAAATGTCCCTTGGAAGAGCAGTGGCGGTAGCAGTAGCTTAACAAGAGGGTTTAAATGACCCCTTGCAAAAGACGTGCATGTCGCAGTAGCTTAACATGACTGTTTAAATGCCCCTTGGAAAAGACGTGCAAGTCGCAGTAGCTTTTCAAGACGGTTTAAATGCCCCTTGGTAGAGCTGTGGCGATTGCAGTAGCTTAACAAGACAGTTTAAATGCCCCTTGAAAGAGACATGCAGGTCGCAGTAGCTTAACAAGACGGTTAAAATGCCCCTTGGAAGTGCGGTGGCGGTAGCAGTAGCTTAACAAGACGGTTTAAATGCCCATTGGAAGAGACGTGCAGGTCGCAGTAGCTTAACAAGACGGTTTAAATGATTCCTTGGAAGAGCAGTAGTGGTCGCAGTAGCTTAACAAGACAGTTTAAATGCCCCTTGAAAGAGACGTGCAGGTCGCAGTAACTTAACAAGACGGTTAAAGTGCCCCTTGGAAGTGCGGTGGCGGTAGCAGTAGCTTAATAAGACGGTTTAAATGCCAATTGGAAGAGACGTGCAGGTCGCAGTAGCTTAACAAGACGGTTTAAATGCCCCTTGGAAGAGCGGTGGAGGTCGCAGTAGCTTAACAAGACTGTTTAAATGCCCCTTGGAAGAGACGTGCAGGTCGCAGTAGCTTAACAAGAAGGTTTAAATGCCCTTTGGAAAAGATGTGTAGGTCGCAGTAGCTTAACAAGACGATATAAGTGCCCCTTGGAAGAGACATGCAGGTCGCAGTAGCTTTACATGACGGTTTAAATGACCCCTTGCAAAAGACGTGCAAGTCGCAGTAGCTTAACATGACAATTTAAATGATCCCTTGCAATAGACGTGCAGGTCGCAGTAGCTTAACAAGAAGGTTTAAATGCCCCTTGGAAGAGATGTGCAGGTCGCAGTAGCTTAACAAGACGGTTTAAATGCCCGTTGGTAGAGACATGTAGGTCGCAGTAGCTTAACAAGACTGTTTAAATGCCCCTTGGAAGAGACGTGCAGGTTGCAGTAGCTTAACAAGACGGTTTAAATGCCCCTTGGAAAAGAGGTGGAGGTTACAGTAGCTTAACAAGACGGTTTAAATGTCCGTTGAAAGAGAAGTGCAGGTCGCAGTAGCTTAACAAAACGGTTAAAATGCCCCTGGGAAGAGCGGTGGCGGTAGCAGTAGCTTAACAAGACAGCTTAAATGCCCCTTGGAAGAGACGTGCAGGTCGCAGTAGCTTAACAAGACGGTTAAAGAGCCCCTTGGAAGTGCGGTGGCGGTAGCAGTAGCTTAACAAGACGGTTTAAATCCCCCTTGGAAGAGACATGCAGGTCGCAGTAGCTTAACAATACGGATTAAATGCTCCTTGGAAGAGACGTGCAGGTTGCAGTAGCTTAACAAGACGGTTTCAATGACCCCTTTCAAAAGACGTGCAAATCGCAGTAGCTTAACATGACGGTTTAAATGCCCCTTGGAAAAGACGTGCAAGTCGCAGTAGCATTTCAAGACGGTTTAAATGCCCCTTGGAAGAGGCATGCAGGTCGCAGTAGCTTAACAAGACGGTTTAAATGCCCCTTGGTAGAGGTGTGGCGATTGCAGTAGCTTAACAAGACAGTTTAAATGCCCCTTGAAAGAGACATGCAGGTCGCAGTAGCTTAACAAGACGGTTAAAATGACCCTTGGAAGTGCGGTGGCGGTAGCAGTAGCTTAACAAGACGGTTTAAATGCCCATTGGAAGAGACGTGCAGGTCGCAGTAGCTTAACAAGACGGTTTAAATGACCCCTTGGAAGAGCAGTAGCGGTCGCAGTAGCTTAACAAGACAGTTTAAATGCCCCTTGAAAGAGACGTGCAGGTCGCAGTAACTTAACAAGACGGTTAAAGTGCCCCTTGGAAGTGCGGTGGCGGTAGCAGTAGCTTAATAAGACGGTTTAAATGCCAATTGGAAGAGATGTGCAGGTCGCAGTAGCTTAACAAGACGGTTTAAATGCCCCTTGGAAGAGCGGTGGAGGTCGCAGTAGCTTAACAAGACTGTTTAATTGCCCCTTGGAAGAGACGTGCAGGTCGCAGTAGCTTAACAAGAAGGTTTAAATGCCCTTTGGAAAAGATGTGTAGGTCGCAGTAGCTTAACAAGACGATATAAGTGCCCCTTGGAAGAGACATGCAGGTCGCAGTAGCTTTACATGACGGTTTAAATGACCCCTTGCAAAAGACGTGCAAGTCGCAGTAGCTTAACATGACGGTTTAAATGACCCCTTGCAATAGACGTGCAGGTCGCAGTAGCTTAACAAGAAGGTTTAAATGCCCCTTGGAAGAGATGTGCAGGTCGCAGTAGCTTAACAAGACGGTTTAAATGCCCGTTGGTAGAGACATGTAGGTCGCAGTAGCTTAACAAGACTGTTTAAATGCCCCTTGGAAGAGACGTGCAGGTTGCAGTAGCTTAACAAGACGGTTTAAATGCCCCTTGGAAAAGATGTGGAGGTTACAGTAGCTTAACAAGACGGTTTAAATGCCCGTTGAAAGAGAAGTGCAGGTCGCAGTAGCTTAACAAAACGGTTAAAATGCCCCTGGGAAGAGCGGTGGCGGTAGCAGTCGCTTAACAAGACAGTTTAAATGCCCCTTGGAAGAGACGTGGAGGTCGCAGTAGCTTAACAAGACGGTTAAAGAGCCCCTTGGAAGTGCGGTGGCGGTAGCAGTAGCTTAACAAGACGGTTTAAATGCCCCTTGGAAGAGACATGCAGGTCGCAGTAGCTTAACAAGACGGATTAAACGCTCCTTGGAAGAGACGTGCAGGTTGCAGTAGCTTAACAAGACGGTGTCAATGACCCCTTTCAAAAGACGTGCAAATCGCAGTAGCTTAACATGACGGTTTAAATGCCCCTTGGAAAAGACGTGCAAGTCGCAGTAGCATTTCAAGACGGTTTACATGCCCCTTGGAAGAGGCATGCAGGTCGCAGTAGCTTAACAAGACGGTTTAAATGCCCCTTGGAAGAGCGGTAGCGGTCGCAGTAGCTTAACAAGACAGTTTAAATGCCACTTGAAAGAGACGTGCAGGTCGCAGTAGCTTACCAAGACGATTTAAATGCCCCTTGGAAGAGCGGTGGAGGTTGCAGTAGCTTAACAAGACTGTTTAAATGCCCCTTGGAAGAGACGTGCAGGTCGCAGTAGCTTAACAAGAAGGTTTAAATGCCCCTTGGAAGAGATGTGCAGGACGCAGTAGCTTAACAAGACGGTTTAAATGCCCCTTGGAAAAGAGGTGGAGGTTACAGTAGCTTAACAAGACGGTTTAAATTCCCGTTGAAAGAGAAGTGCAGGTCGCAGTAGCTTAACAAAACGGTTAAAATGCCCCTGGGAAGAGCGGTGGCGATAGCAGTAGCTTAACAAGACGGTTTAAATGCCCCTTGAAAGAGACGTGCAGGTCGCAGTAGCTTAACAAGATGGTTTAAATGCCCCTTGGAAGAGACATGCAGGTCGCAGTAGCTTAACAAGACGGTTTAAATGCCCATTGGAAGAGCGGTAAAGGTCGCAGTAGCTTAACAAGACGGTTTAAATGCCCCTTGGAAAAGACGTGCAAGGCGCAGTAGCTTAACAAGACGGTTTAAATGCCCCTTGGAAAAGACGTGCAAGTCGCAGTAGCTTTTCAAGATGGTTTAAATGCCCCTTGGAAGAGACATACAGGTCGTGGTAGCTTAACAAGACGGTTTAAATGCCCCTTGGAAGAGCGGTAGCGGTCGCAGTAGCTTAACAAGACAGTTTAAATGCCCCTTGAAAGAGACGTGCAGGTCGCAGTAGCTTAATAAGACGGTTAAAGAGCCCCTTGGAAGTGCGGTGGCGGTAGCAGTAGCTTAACAAGACGGTTTAAATGCCCCTTGGAAGAGACATGCCGGTCGCAGTAGCTTAACAAGACGGTTTAAATGCTCCTTGGAAGAGACGTGCAGGTTGCAGTAGCTTAACAAGACGGTTTAAATGCCCCTCGGAAAAGAGGTGGAGGTTATAGTAGTTTAACAAGACGGTTTAAATGCCCCTTGGAAGAGCGGTCGCGGTAGCAGTAGCTTAACATGACGGTTTAAATGACCCCTTGCAAAAGACGTGCAAGTCGCAGTAGCTTAACATGACGGTTTAAATGCCCCTTGGAAAAGACGTGCATGTCGCAGTAGCTTTTTAAGACGGTTTAAATGCCCCTTGGAAGAGACATGCAGGTCGCAGTAGCTTAACAAGACGGTTTAAATGCCCCTTGGACGAGCGATAGCGGTCGCAGTAGCTTAACAAGACAGTTTAAATGCCCCTTGAAAGAGACGTGCAGGTCGCAGTAGCTTAACAAGACGGTTAAAGTGCCCCTTGGAAGTGCGGTCGCGGTAGCAGTAGCTTAACAAGACGGTTTAAATGCCCATTGGAAGAGACGTGCAGGTCGCAGTAGCTTAACAAGACGGTTTAAATGCCTCTTGGAAGAGCGGTGGAGGTCGCAGTAGCTTAACAAGACTGTTTAAATGCCCATTGGAAGAGACGTGCAGGTCGCAGTAGCTTAAAAAGAAGGCTTAAATGCCCCTAGGAAGAGACGTGCAGGTTGCAGTAGCTTAACAAGTTGGTTTAAATGCCCCTTGGAAAAGAGGTGGAGGTTACAGTAGCTTAACAAGACGGTTTATATGCCCGTTGAAAGAGAAGTGCAAGTCGCAGTAGCTTAACAAAACGGTTAAAATGCCCCTGGGAAGAGCGGTGGCGGTAGCAGTAGCTTAACAATACGGTTTGAATGCCCCTTGGAAGAGACGTGCAGGTCGCAGTAGCTTAACAAGACGGTTTAAATGCCCCTTGGAAGAGACATGCAGGTCGCAGTAGCTTAACAAGACGGTTTAAATGCCCCTTGGAAGAGTGGTAAAGGTCGCAGTAGCTTAACAAGACCGTTTAAATGCCCCTTGGAAAAGACGTGCAAGGCGTAGAAGCTTAACAAGACGGTTTAAATGCCCATTGAAAGAGACGTGCAGGTCGCAGTAGCTTAACAAGATGGTTAAAATACCCCTTGGAAGAGGGGTGGCAGTAGCAGTAGCTTAACAAGACGATTTAAATGCTCTTTGGAAGAGACGTGCAGGTCGCAGAAGCTTAACAAGATGGTTTAAATGCCCCTTGGAAGAGCGGTGGAGGTCGCAGTATCTTAACAAGACGGTTTAAATGCCCCTTGGTTGAGACATGCAGGTCGCAGCAGCTTAACAAGATGGCTTAAATGTCCCTTGGAAAAGTGGTGGAGGTTACAATAGCTTAACAAGACGGTTTAAATGCCCCTTGGAAAAGACATGCAAGTCGCCGTAGTTTAACAAGATGGTTTAAATGCCCCTTGGTAGAGACGTGCAGGTTGCAGTAGCTGAACAAGATGGTTTAAATGCCCCTTGGAAAAGTGGTGGAGGGTACAGTAGCTTAACAAGACGGTTTAAATGCCCCTTGGAAGAGACATGCAGGTCGCAGTAGCTTAACAAGACGGTTTAAATGCCCCTTGGTAGAGCTGTGGCGATTGCAGTAGCTTAACAAGACAGTTTAAATGCCCCTTGAAAGAGACATGCAGGTCGCAGTAGCTTAACAAGACGGTTAAAATGCTCCTTGGAAGTGCGGTGGCGGTAGCAGTAGCTTAACAAGACGGTTTAAATGCCCATTGGAAGAGACGTGCAGGTCGCAGTAGCTTAACAAGACGTTTTAAATGACCCCTTGGAAGAGCAGTAGCGGTCGCAGTAGCTTAACAAGACAGTTTAAATGCCCCTTGAAAGAGACGTGCAGGTCGCAGTAACTTAACAAGACGGTTAAAGTGCCCCTTGGAAGTGCGGTGGAGGTAGCAGTAGCTTAATAAGACGGTTTAAATGCCCATTGGAAGAGACGTGCAGGTCGCAGTAGCTTAACAAGACGGTTTAAATGCCCCTTGGAAGAGCGGTGGAGGTCGCAGTAGCTTAACAAGACTGTTTAAATGCCCCTTGGAAGAGACGTGCAGGTCGCAGTAGCTTAACAAGAAGGTTTAAATGCCCTTTGGAAAAGATGTGTAGGTCGCAGTAGCTTAACAAGACGATTTAAGTGCCCCTTGGAAGAGACATGCAGGTCGCAGTAGCTTTACATGACGGTTTAAATGACCCCTTGCAAAAGACGTGCAAGTCGCAGTAGCTTAACATGACGGTTTAAATGACCCCTTGCAATAGACGTGCAGGTCGCAGTAGCTTAACAAGAAGGTTTAAATGCCCCTTGGAGGAGATGTGCAGGTCGCAGTAGCTTAACAAGACGGTTTAAATGCCCGTTGGTAGAGACATGTAGGTCGCAGTAGCTTAACAAGACTGTTTAAATGCCCCTTGGAAGAGACGTGCAGGTTGCAGTAGCTTAACAAGACGGTTTAAATGCCCCTTGGAAAAGAGGTGGAGGTTACAGTAGCTTAACAAGACGGTTTAAATGCCCGTTGAAAGAGAAGTGCAGGTCGCAGTAGCTTAACAAAACGGTTAAAATGCCCCTGGGAAGAGCGGTGGCGGTAGCAGTAGCTTAACAAGACAGTTTAAATGCCCCTTGGAAGAGACGTGCAGGTCGCAGTAGCTTAACAAGACGGTTAAAGAGCCCCTTGGAAGTGCGGTGGCGGTAGCAGTAGCTTAACAAGACGGTTTAAATGCCCCTTGGAAGAGACATGCAGGTCGCAGTAGCTTAACAAGACGGATTAAATGCTCCTTGGAAGAGACGTGCAGGTTGCAGTAGCTTAACAAGACGGTTTCAATGACACCTTTCAAAAGACGTGCAAATCGCAGTAGCTTAACATGACGGTTTAAATGCCCCTTGGAAAAGACGTGCAAGTCGCAGTAGCATTTCAAGACGGTTTAAATGCCCCTTGGAAGAGACATGCAGGTCGCAGTAGCTTAACAAGACGGTTTAAATGCCCCTTGGAAGAGCGGTAGCGGTCGCATTAGCTTAACAAGACAGTTTAAATGCCACTTGAAAGAGACGTGCAGGTCGCAGTAGCTTACCAAGACGATTTAAATGCCCCTTGGAAGAGCGGTGGAGGTTGCAGTAGCTTAACAAGACTGTTTAAATGCACCTTGGAAGAGACGTGCAGGTCGCAGTAGCTTAATAAGAAGGTTTAAATGCCCCTTGGAAGAGATGTGCAGGACGCAGTAGCTTAACAAGACGGTTTAAATGCCCCTTGGAAGAGACGTGCAGGTTGCAGTAGCTTAACAAGACAGTTTAAATGCCCCTTGGAAAAGAGGTGGAGGTTACAGTAGCTTAACAAGACGGTTTAAATTCCCGTTGAAAGAGAAGTGCAGGTCGCAGTAGCTTAACAAAACGGTTAAAATGCCCCTGGGAAGAGCGGTGGCGGTAGCAGTAGCTTAACAAGGCGGTTTAAATGCCCCTTGAAAGAGACGTGCAGGTCGCAGTAGCTTAACAAGATGGTTTAAATGCCCCCTGGAAGAGACATGCAGGTCGCAGTAGCTTAACAAGATGGTTTAAATGCCCATTGGAAGAGCGGTAAAGGTCGCAGTAGCTTAACAAGACGGTTTAAATGCCCCTTGGAAAAGACGTGCAAGGCGCAGTAGCTTAACAAGACGGTTTAAATGCCCCTTGGAAAAGACGTGCAAGTCGCAGTAGCTTTTCAAGATGGTTTAAATGTCCCTTGGAAGAGACATGCAGGTCGTGGTAGCTTAACAAGACGGTTTAAATGCCCCTTGGAAGAGCGGTAGCGGTCGCAGTAGCTTAACAAGACAGTTTAAATGCCCCTTGAAAGAGACGTGCAGGTCGCAGTAACTTAATAAGACGGTTAAAGAGCACCTTGGAAGTGCGGTGGCGGTAGCAGTAGCTTAACAAGACGGTTTAAATGCCCATTGGAAGAGACGTGCAGGTCGCAGTAGCTTAACAAGACGTTTTAAATGACCCCTTGGAAGAGCAGTAGCGGTCGCAGTAGCTTAACAAGACAGTTTAAATGCCCCTTGAAAGAGACGTGCAGGTCGCAGTAACTTAACAAGACGGTTAAAGTGCCCCTTGGAAGTGCGGTGGAGGTAGCAGTAGCTTAATAAGACGGTTTAAATGCCCATTGGAAGAGACGTGCAGGTCGCAGTAGCTTAACAAGACGGTTTAAATGCCCCTTGGAAGAGCGGTGGAGGTCGCAGTAGCTTAACAAGACTGTTTAAATGCCCCTTGGAAGAGACGTGCAGGTCGCAGTAGCTTAACAAGAAGGTTTAAATGCCCTTTGGAAAAGATGTGTAGGTCGCAGTAGCTTAACAAGACGATTTAAGTGCCCCTTGGAAGAGACATGCAGGTCGCAGTAGCTTTACATGACGGTTTAAATGACCCCTTGCAAAAGACGTGCAAGTCGCGGTAGCTTAACATGACGGTTTAAATGACCCCTTGCAATAGACGTGCAGGTCGCAGTAGCTTAACAAGAAGGTTTAAATGCCCCTTGGAGGAGATGTGCAGGTCGCAGTAGCTTAACAAGACGGTTTAAATGCCCGTTGGTAGAGACATGTAGGTCGCAGTAGCTTAACAAGACTGTTTAAATGCCCCTTGGAAGAGACGTGCAGGTTGCAGTAGCTTAACAAGACGGTTTAAATGCCCCTTGGAAAAGAGGTGGAGGTTACAGTAGCTTAACAAGACGGTTTAAATGCCCGTTGAAAGAGAAGTGCAGGTCGCAGTAGCTTAACAAAACGGTTAAAATGCCCCTGGGAAGAGCGGTGGCGGTAGCAGTAGCTTAACAAGACAGTTTAAATGCCCCTTGGAAGAGACGTGCAGGTCGCAGTAGCTTAACAAGACGGTTAAAGAGCCCCTTGGAAGTGCGGTGGCGGTAGCAGTAGCTTAACAAGACGGTTTAAATGCCCCTTGGAAGAGACATGCAGGTCGCAGTAGCTTAACAAGACGGATTAAATGCTCCTTGGAAGAGACGTGCAGGTTGCAGTAGCTTAACAAGACGGTTTCAATGACACCTTTCAAAAGACGTGCAAATCGCAGTAGCTTAACATGACGGTTTAAATGCCCCTTGGAAAAGACGTGCAAGTCGCAGTAGCATTTCAAGACGGTTTAAATGCCCCTTGGAAGAGACATGCAGGTCGCAGTAGCTTAACAAGACGGTTTAAATGCCCCTTGGAAGAGCGGTAGCGGTCGCATTAGCTTAACAAGACAGTTTAAATGCCACTTGAAAGAGACGTGCAGGTCGCAGTAGCTTACCAAGACGATTTAAATGCCCCTTGGAAGAGCGGTGGAGGTTGCAGTAGCTTAACAAGACTGTTTAAATGCCCCTTGGAAGAGACGTGCAGGTCGCAGTAGCTTAATAAGAAGGTTTAAATGCCCCTTGGAAGAGATGTGCAGGACGCAGTAGCTTAACAAGACGGTTTAAATGCCCCTTGGAAGAGACGTGCAGGTTGCAGTAGCTTAACAAGACAGTTTAAATGCCCCTTGGAAAAGAGGTGGAGGTTACAGTAGCTTAACAAGACGGTTTAAATTCCCGTTGAAAGAGAAGTGCAGGTCGCAGTAGCTTAACAAAACGGTTAAAATGCCCCTGGGAAGAGCGGTGGCGGTAGCAGTAGCTTAACAAGACGGTTTAAATACCCCTTGAAAGAGACGTGCAGGTCGCAGTAGCTTAACAAGATGGTTTAAATGCCCCCTGGAAGAGACATGCAGGTCGCAGTAGCTTAACAAGATGGTTTAAATGCCCATTGGAAGAGCGGTAAAGGTCGCAGTAGCTTAACAAGACGGTTTAAATGCCCCTTGGAAAAGACGTGCAAGGCGCAGTAGCTTAACAAGACGGTTTAAATGCCCCTTGGAAAAGACGTGCAAGTCGCAGTAGCTTTTCAAGATGGTTTAAATGTCCCTTGGAAGAGACATGCAGGTCGTGGTAGCTTAACAAGACGGTTTAAATGCCCCTTGGAAGAGCGGTAGCGGTCGCAGTAGCTTAACAAGACAGTTTAAATGCCCCTTGAAAGAGACGTGCAGGTCGCAGTAACTTAATAAGACGGTTAAAGAGCCCCTTGGAAGTGCGGTGGCGGTAGCAGTAGCTTAACAAGACGGTTTAAATGCCCCTTGGAAGAGACATGCCGGTCGCAGTAGCTTAACAAGACGGTTTAAATGCTCCTTGGAAGAGACGTGCAGGTTGCAGTAGCTTAACAAGACGGTTTAAATGCCCCTCGGAAAAGAGGTGGAGGTTATAGTAGCTTAACAAGACGGTTTAAATGCCCCTTGGAAGAGCGGTCGCGGTAGCAGTAGCTTAACATGACGGTTTAAATGACCCCTTGCAAAAGACGTGCAAGTCGCAGACGCTTAACATGACGTTTTAAATGCCCCTTGGAAAAGACCTGCATGTCGCAGTAGCTTTTTAAGACGGTTTAAATGCCCCTTGGAAGAGACATGCAGGTCGCAGTAGCTTAACAAGACGGTTTAAATGCCCCTTGGACGAGCGATAGCGGTCGCAGTAGCTTAACAAGACAGTTTAAATGCCCCTTGAAAGAGACGTGCAGGTCGCAGTAGATTAACAAGACGGTTAAAGTGCCCCTTGGAAGTGCGGTCGCGGTAGCAGTAGCTTAACAAGACGGTTTAAATGCCCATTGGAAGAGACGTGCAGGTCGCAGTAGCTTAACAAGACGGTTTAAATGCCTCTTGGAAGAGCGGTGGAGGTCGCAGTAGCTTAACAAGACTGTTTAAATGCCCATTGGAAGAGACGTGCAGGTCGCAGTAGCTTAAAAAGAAGGCTTAAATGCCCCTTGGAAGAGACGTGCAGGTTGCAGTAGCTTAACAAGACGGTTTAAATGCCCCTTGGAAAAGAGGTGGAGGTTACAGTAGCTTAACAAGCCGGTTTATATGCCCGTTGAAAGAGAAGTGCAAGTCGCAGTAGCTTAACAAAACGGTTAAAATGCCCCTGGGAAGAGCGGTGGCGGTAGCAGTAGCTTAACAATACGGTTTAAATGCCCCTTGGAAGAGACGTGCAGGTCGCAGTAGCTTAAAAAGACGGTTTAAATGCCCCTTGGAAGAGACATGCAGGTCGCAGTAGCTTAACAAGACGGTTTAAATGCCCCTTGGAAGAGTGGTAAAGGTCGCAGTAGCTTAACAAGACCGTTTAAATGCCCCTTGGAAAAGATGTGCAAGGCGTAGAAGCTTAACAAGACGGTTTAAATGCCCGTTGAAAGAGACGTGCAGGTCGCAGTAGCTTAACAAGATGGTTAAAATGCCCCTTGGAAGAGGGGTGGCAGTAGCAGTAGCTTAACAAGACGATTTAAATGCTCTTTGGAAGAGACGTGCAGGTCGCAGAAGCTTAACAAGATGGTTTAAATGCCCCTTGGAAGAGCGGTGGAGGTCGCAGTAGCTTAACAAGACAATTTAAATGCCCCTTGGTTGAGACATGCAGGTCGCAGCAGCTTAACAAGATCGCTTAAATGTCCCTTGGAAAAGTGGTGGAGGTTACAATAGCTTAACAAGACGGTTTAAATGCCCCTTGGAAAAGACATGCAAGTCGCCGTAGTTTAACAAGATGGTTTAAATGCCCCTTGGTAGAGACGTGCAGGTTGCAGTAGCTGAACAAGATGGTTTAAATGCCCCTTGGAAAAGTGGTGGAGAGTACAGTAGCTTAACAAGACGGTTTAAATGCCCCTTGGAAAAGACGTGCAAGTCGCAGTAGCTTAACAAGACGGTTTAAATGCCCCTTGGAAGAGACGTGCAGGTCGCAGTAGCTTTTCAAGACGGTTTAAATGCCCCTTGTAAAAAACATGCAGGTCGCAGTAGCTTAACAAGACGGTTTAAATGCCCCTTGGAAAAGTGGTGGAGGTTACAGTAGCTTAACAAGACGGTTTAAATGCCCCTTGGAAGAGACGTGCAGGTCGCAGTAGCTTAACAAGACTGTTAAATTGCCCCCTTGGAAGAGCGGTGGCGGTAGCAGTAGCTTAAAAAGATGGTTTAAATGCCCCTTGGAAGAGACGTGCAGGTCGTAGTAGCTTAACAAGGTGGTTTAAATGCCCCTTGGAAGAGCGGTGGAGGTCGCAGTAGCTTAACAAGACGGTTTAAATGCCCCTTGGAAGAGACATGCAGGTCGCAGAAGCTTAACAAGACGGTTTAAATGCCCCTTGGAAGAAACGTGCAGGTCGCAGTAGCTTAGCAAGACCGTTTAAATGCCCCTTGGAAGAGACTTGCAGGTCGCAGTAGCTTAACAAGACGGTTTAAATGCCCCTTGGAAGAGACATGCAGGTCGCAGCAGCTTAACAAGACGGTTTAAATGCCCCTTGGAAGAGACGTGCAGGTCGCAGTAGCTTAACAAGATGGTTTAAATGCCCCTTGGATGAGACGTGCAGGTTGCAGTAGCTTAACATGACCGTTTAAATGCCCATTGGAAGAGACGTGCAGGTCGCAGTAGCTTAACAAGACGGTTTAAATGCCCCTTGGAAGAGCGGTGGAGGTCGCAGTAGCTTAACAAGAAGGTTTAAATGCCCCTTTGAAGAGATGTGCAGGTCGCAGTAGCTTAACAAGACGGTTTAAATGCACCTTGAAAGAGACGTGGAGGTCGCAGTAGCTTAGCAAGATGGTTTAAATGCCCCTTGCAAGAGAAATGCAGGTTGCAGTAGCTTAACAAGACGGTTGAAATGTCCCTTGGAAGAGCAGTGGCGGTAGCAGTAGCTTAACAAGAGGGTTTAAATGACCCCTTGCAAAAGACGTGCAAGTCGCAGTAGCTTAACATGACGGTTTAAATGCCCCTTGGAAAAGACGTGCATGTCGCAGTAGCTTAACAAGACGGTTTAAATGCCCCTTGGAAGAGCAGAAAGGTCGCAGTAGCTTAACAAGACGGTTTAAATGCCCCTTGGAAGAGACGTGCAGGTCGCAGTAGCTTAAAAAGACGGTTAAAATGCCCCTTGGAAGAGCGCTGGCGGTAGCAGTAGCTTAACAAGATGGTTTAAATGCCCCTTGGAGGAGAAGTGCAGGTCGTAGTAGCTTAACAAGGCGTTTTAAATGCCCCTTGGAAGAGCGGTGGAGGTCGCAATAGCTTAACAAGACGGTTTAAATGCCCCTTGGAAGAAACATGAAGGTCGCAGAAGCTTAACAAGACGGTTTAAATGCCCCTTGGAAGAGACGTGCAGTTCGCAGTAGCTTAACAAGACCGTTTAAATGCCCCTTGGAAGAGACATGCAGGTCGCAGCAGCTTAACAAGACGGTTTAAATGCCCCTTGGAAGAGACGTGCAGGTTGCAGTAGCTTAACAAGACGGTTTAAATGCCCCTTGGAAGAGACATGCAGGTCGCAGTAGCTTAACAAGACAGTTTAAATGCCCCTTGGAAGAGACGTGCAGGTCGCAGTAGCTTAACAAGACGGTTAAATTGCCCCTTGAAAGAGCGGTGGCGGTAGCAGTAGCTTAACAAGATGGTTTAAATGCCCCTTGGAAGAGACCTGCAGGTCGTAGTAGCTTAACAAGGTGGTTTAAATGCCCCTTGGAAGAGCGGTGGAGGTCGCAGTAGCTTAACAAGACGGTTTAAATGCCCCTTGGAAGAGACATGCAGGTCGCAGAAGCTTAACAAGATGGTTTAAATGCCCCTTGGAAGAGACGTGCAGGTCGCAGTAGCTTAACAAGACCGTTTAAATGCCCCTTGGAAGAGACTTGCAGGTCGCAGTAGTTTAACAAGACGGTTTAAATGCCCCTTGGAAGAGAAATGCAGGTCGCAGCAGCTTAACAAGACGGTTTAAATGCCCCTTGGAAGAGACGTGCAGGTCGCAGTAGCTTAACAAGACGGTTTAAATGCCCCTTGGAAGAGACATGCAGGTCGAAGTAGCTTAACAAGACAGTTTAAATGCCCCTTGGATGAGACGTGCAGGTTGCAGTAGCTTAACATGACCGTTTAAATGCCCATTGGAAGAGACGTGCAGGTCGCAGTAGCTTAACAAGACGGTTTAAATGCCCCTTGGAAGAGCGGTGGAGGTTGCAGTAGCTTAACAAGAAGGTTTAAATGCTCCGTGGAAGAGATGTGCAGGTCGCAGTAGCTTAACAAGACGGTTTAAATGCACCTTGAAAGAGACGTGGAGGTCGCAGTAGCTTAGCAAGACGGTTTAAATGCCACTTGCAAGAGAAATGCAGGTTGCAGTAGCTTAACAAGACCGTTGAAATGTCCCTTGGAAGAGCAGTGGCGGTAGCAGTAGCTTAACAAGAGGGTTTAAATGACCCCTTGCAAAAGACGTGCAAGGAGCAGTAGCTTAACAAGACGGTTTAAATGCCCCTTGGAAGAGACGTGCAGGTCGCAGTAGCTTAACAAGATGGTTTAAATGCCCCTTGGAAAAGACGTGCAAGGAGCAGTAGCTTAACAAGACAGTTTAAATGTCCCTTGGAAAAGACGTGCAAGGAGCAGTAGCTTAACAAGACTGTTTAAATGCCCCTTGGAAAAGACGTGCAAGTCGCAGTAGCTTTTCAAGATGGTTTAAATGCCCCTTGGAAGAGACATGCAGGTCGCAGTAGCTTAACAAGACGGTTTAAATGCCCCTTGGAAGAGCGGTAGCGGTCGCAGTAGCTTAACAAGACAGTTTAGATGCACCTTGAAAGAGACGTGCAGGTCGCAGTAGCTTAACTAGACGGTTAAAGTGCCCCTTGGAAGTGCGGTGGCGGTAGCAGTAGCTTAACAAGACGGTTTAAATGCCCCTTGGAAGAGACATGCAGGTCGCAGTAGCTTAACAAAACGGTTTAAATGCTCCTTGGAAAAGACGTGCAGCTTGCAGTAGCTTAACAAGACGGTTTAAATGCCCCTTGGAAAAGAGGTGGAGGTTACAGTAGCTTAACAAGACGGTTTAAATGCCCCTTGGAAGAGCGGTCGCGGTAGCAGTAGCTTAACATGACGGTTTAAATGACCCCTTGCAAAAGACGTGCAAGTCGCAGTAGCTTAGCAAGACGGTTTAAATGCCCCTTGCAAGAGAAATGCAGGTTGCAGTAGCTTAACAAGACGGTTGAAATGTCCCTTGGAAGAGCAGTGGCGGTAGCAGTAGCTTAACAAGAGGGTTTAAATGACCCCTTGCAAAAGACGTGCAAGTCGCAGTAGCTTAACATGACTGTTTAAATGCCCCTTGGAAAGACGTGCAAGTCGCAGTAGCTTTTCAAGATGGTTTAAATGCCCCTTGGAAGAGACATGCAGGTCGCAGTAGTTTAACAAGACGGTTTAAATACCCCTTGGAAGAGCAGTAGCGGTCGCAGTAGCTTAACAAGACAGTTTAAATGCCGCTTGAAAGAGACGTGCAGGTCGCAGTAACTTAACAAGAAGGTTTAAATGCCCCTTGGAAGAGATGTGCAGGTCGCAGTAGCTTAACAAGACGGTTTAAATGCCCATTGGAAGAGCGGTAGCGGTCGCTGTAGCTTAACAAGACAGTTTAAATGCCCCTTGAAAGAGACGTGCAGGTCGCAGTAGCTTAACAAGACGGTTAAAGTGCCCCTTTGAAGTGCGGTGGCGGTAGCAGTAGCTAAACAAGACGGTTTAAATGCCCATTGGAAGAGACGTGCAGGTCGCAGTAGCTTAACAAGAAGGTTTAAATGCCCCTTGGAAGAGATGTGCAGGTCGCAGTAGCTTAACAAGACGGTTTAAATGCCACTTGGTAGAGACAGCAGGTGGCAGTAACTTAACAAGACGGTTTAAATGCCCCTTGGAAGAGACGTGCAGGTTGCTGTAGCTTAACAAGACAGTTTAAATGCCCCTTGGAAAAGAGGTGGAGGTTACAGTAGCTTAACAAGACGGTTTAAATGCCCCTTGGAAGAGACGTGCAGGTCGCAGTAGCTTAACAAGAAGGTTTAAATGCCCTTTGGAAAAGATGTGTAGGTCGCAGTAGCTTAACAAGACGATTTAAGTGCCCCTTGGAAGAGACATGCAGGTCGCAGTAGCTTTACATGACGGTTTAAATGACCCCTTGCAAAAGACGTGCAAGTCGCAGTAGCTTAACATGACGGTTTAAATGACCCCTTGCAATAGACGTGCAGGTCGCAGTAGCTTAACAAGAAGGTTTAAATGCCCCTTGGAAGAGATGTGCAGGTCGCAGTAGCTTAACAAGACGGTTTAAATGCCCGTTGGTAGAGACATGTAGGTCGCAGTAGCTTAACAAGACTGTTTAAATGCCCCTTGGAAGAGACGTGCAGGTTGCAGTAGCTTAACAAGACGGTTTAAATGCCCCTTGGAAAAGAGGTGGAGGTTACAGTAGCTTAACAAGACGGTTTAAATGCCCGTTGAAAGAGAAGTGCAGGTCGCAGTAGCTTAACAAAACGGTTAAAATGCCCCTGGGAAGAGCGGTGGCGGTAGCAGTAGCTTAACAAGACAGTTTAAATGCCCCTTGGAAGAGACGTGCAGGTCGCAGTAGCTTAACAAGACGGTTAAAGAGCCCCTTGGAAGTGCGGTGGCGGTAGCAGTAGCTTAACAAGACGGTTTAAATGCCCCTTGGAAGAGACATGCAGGTCGCAGTAGCTTAACAAGACGGATTAAATGCTCCTTGGAAGAGACGTGCAGGTTGCAGTAGCTTAACAAGACGGTTTCAATGACACCTTTCAAAAGACGTGCAAATCGCAGTAGCTTAACATGACGGTTTAAATGCCCCTTGGAAAAGACGTGCAAGTCGCAGTAGCATTTCAAGACGGTTTAAATGCCCCTTGGAAGAGACATGCAGGTCGCAGTAGCTTAACAAGACGGTTTAAATGCCCCTTGGAAGAGCGGTAGCGGTCGCATTAGCTTAACAAGACAGTTTAAATGCCACTTGAAAGAGACGTGCAGGTCGCAGTAGCTTACCAAGACGATTTAAATGCACCTTGGAAGAGCGGTGGAGGTTGCAGTAGCTTAACAAGACTGTTTAAATGCCCCTTGGAAGAGACGTGCAGGTCGCAGTAGCTTAATAAGAAGGTTTAAATGCCCCTTGGAAGAGATGTGCAGGACGCAGTAGCTTAACAAGACGGTTTAAATGCCCCTTGGAAGAGACGTGCAGGTTGCAGTAGCTTAACAAGACAGTTTAAATGCCCCTTGGAAAAGAGGTGGAGGTTACAGTAGCTTAACAAGACGGTTTAAATTCCCGTTGAAAGAGAAGTGCAGGTCGCAGTAGCTTAACAAAACGGTTAAAATGCCCCTGGGAAGAGCGGTGGCGGTAGCAGTAGCTTAACAAGACGGTTTAAATGCCCCTTGAAAGAGACGTGCAGGTCGCAGTAGCTTAACAAGATGGTTTAAATGCCCCTTGGAAGAGACATGCAGGTCGCAGTAGCTTAACAAGATGGTTTAAATGCCCATTGGAAGAGCGGTAAAGGTCGCAGTAGCTTAACAAGACGGTTTAAATGCCCCTTGGAAGAGACATGCAGGTCGCAGTAGCTTAACAAGACGGATTAAATGCTCCTTGGAAGAGACGTTCAGGTTGCAGTAGCTTAACAAGACGGTTTCAATGACACCTTTCAAAAGACGTGCAAATCGCAGTAGCTTAACATGACGGTTTAAATGCCCCTTGGAAAAGACGTGCAAGTCGCAGTAGCATTTCAAGACGGTTTAAATGCCCCTTGGAAGAGACATGCAGGTCGCAGTAGCTTAACAAGACGGTTTAAATGCCCCTTGGAAGAGCGGTAGCGGTCGCATTAGCTTAACAAGACAGTTTAAATGCCACTTGAAAGAGACGTGCAGGTCGCAGTAGCTTACCAAGACGATCTAAATGCACCTTGGAAGAGCGGTGGAGGTTGCAGTAGCTTAACAAGACTGTTTAAATGCCCCTTGGAAGAGACGTGCAGGTCGCAGTAGCTTAATAAGAAGGTTTAAATGCCCCTTGGAAGAGATGTGCAGGACGCAGTAGCTTAACAAGACGGTTTAAATGCCCCTTGGAAGAGACGTGCAGGTTGCAGTAGCTTAACAAGACAGTTTAAATGCCCCTTGGAAAAGAGGTGGAGGTTACAGTAGCTTAACAAGACGGTTTAAATTCCCGTTGAAAGAGAAGTGCAGGTCGCAGTAGCTTAACAAAACGGTTAAAATGCCCCTGGGAAGAGCGGTGGCGGTAGCAGTAGCTTAACAAGACGGTTTAAATGCCCCTTGAAAGAGACGTGCAGGTCGCAGTAGCTTAACAAGATGGTTTAAATGCCCCTTGGAAGAGACATGCAGGTCGCAGTAGCTTAACAAGATGGTTTAAATGCCCATTGGAAGAGCGGTAAAGGTCGCAGTAGCTTAACAAGACGGTTTAAATGCCCCTTGGAAAAGACGTGCAAGGCGCAGTAGCTTAACAAGACGGTTTAAATGCCCCTTGGAAAAGACGTGCAAGTCGCAGTAGCTTTTCAAGATGGTTTAAATGCCCCTTGGAAGAGACATGCAGGTCGTGGTAGCTTAACAAGACGGTTTAAATGCCCCTTGGAAGAGCGGTAGCGGTCGCAGTAGCTTAACAAGACAGTTTAAATGCCCCTTGAAAGAGACGTGCAGGTCGCAGTAACTTAATAAGACGGTTAAAGAGCCCCTTGGAAGTGCGGTGGCGGTAGCAGTAGCTTAACAAGACGGTTTAAATGCCCCTTGGAAGAGACATGCCGGTCGCAGTAGCTTAACAAGACGGTTTAAATGCTCCTTGGAAGAGACGTGCAGGTTGCAGTAGCTTAACAAGACGGTTTAAATGCCCCTCGGAAAAGAGGTGGAGGTTATAGTAGCTTAACAAGACGGTTTAAATGCCCCTTGGAAGAGCGGTCGCGGTAGCAGTAGCTTAACATGACGGTTTAAATGACCCCTTGCAAAAGACGTGCAAGTCGCAGACGCTTAACATGACGTTTTAAATGCCCCTTGGAAAAGACGTGCATGTCGCAGTAGCTTTTTAAGACGGTTTAAATGCCCCTTGGAAGAGACATGCAGGTCGCAGTAGCTTAACAAGACGGTTTAAATGCCCCTTGGACGAGCGATAGCGGTCGCAGTAGCTTAACAAGACAGTTTAAATGCCCCTTGAAAGAGACGTGCAGGTCGCAGTAGATTAACAAGACGGTTAAAGTGCCCCTTGGAAGTGCGGTCGCGGTAGCAGTAGCTTAACAAGACGGTTTAAATGCCCATTGGAAGAGACGTGCAGGTCGCAGTAGCTTAACAAGACGGTTTAAATGCCTCTTGGAAGAGCTGTGGAGGTCGCAGTAGCTTAAAAAGACTGTTTAAATGCCCATTGGAAGAGACGTGCAGGTCGCAGTAGCTTAAAAAGAAGGCTTAAATGCCCCTTGGAAGAGACGTGCAGGTTGCAGTAGCTTAACAAGACGGTTTAAATGCCCCTTGGAAAAGAGGTGGAGGTTACAGTAGCTTAACAAGCCGGTTTATATGCCCGTTGAAAGAGAAGTGCAAGTCGCAGTAGCTTAACAAAACGGTTAAAATGCCCCTGGGAAGAGCGGTGGCGGTAGCAGTAGCTTAACAATACGGTTTAAATGCCCCTTGGAAGAGACGTGCAGGTCGCAGTAGCTTAACAAGACGGTTTAAATGCCCCTTGGAAGAGACATGCAGGTCGCAGTAGCTTAACAAGACGGTTTAAATGCCCCTTGGAAGAGTGGTAAAGGTCGCAGTAGCTTAACAAGACCGTTTAAATGCCCCTTGGAAAAGATGTGCAAGGCGTAGAAGCTTAACAAGACGGTTTAAATGCCCGTTGAAAGAGACGTGCAGGTCGCAGTAGCTTAACAAGATGGTTAAAATGCCCCTTGGAAGAGGGGTGGCAGTAGCAGTAGCTTAACAAGACGATTTAAATGCTCTTTGGAAGAGACGTGCAGGTCGCAGAAGCTTAACAAGATGGTTTAAATGCCCCTTGGAAGAGCGGTGGAGGTCGCAGTAGCTTAACAAGACAATTTAAATGCCCCTTGGTTGAGACATGCAGGTCGCAGCAGCTTAACAAGATGGCTTAAATGTCCCTTGGAAAAGTGGTGGAGGTTACAATAGCTTAACAAGACGGTTTAAATGCCCCTTGGAAAAGACATGCAAGTCGCCGTAGTTTAACAAGATGGTTTAAATGCCCCTTGGTAGAGACGTGCAGGTTGCAGTAGCTGAACAAGATGGTTTAAATGCCCCTTGGAAAAGTGGTGGAGAGTACAGTAGCTTAACAAGACGGTTTAAATGCCCCTTGGAAAAGACGTGCAAGTCGCAGTAGCTTAACAAGACGGTTTAAATGCCCCTTGGAAGAGACGTGCAGGTCGCAGTAGCTTTTCAAGACGGTTTAAATGCCCCTTGTAAAAAACATGCAGGTCGCAGTAGCTTAACAAGACGGTTTAAATGCCCCTTGGAAAAGTGGTGGAGGTTACAGTAGCTTAACAAGACGGTTTAAATGCCCCTTGGAAGAGACGTGCAGGTCGCAGTAGCTTAACAAGACTGTTAAATTGCCCCCTTGGAAGAGCGGTGGCGGTAGCAGTAGCTTAAAAAGATGGTTTAAATGCCCCTTGGAAGAGACGTGCAGGTCGTAGTAGCTTAACAAGGTGGTTTAAATGCCCCTTGGAAGAGCGGTGGAGGTCGCAGTAGCTTAACAAGACGGTTTAAATGCCCCTTGGAAGAGACATGCAGGTCGCAGAAGCTTAACAAGACGGTTTAAATGCCCCTTGGAAGAAACGTGCAGGTCGCAGTAGCTTAACAAGACCGTTTAAATTCCCCTTGGAAGAGACTTGCAGGTCGCAGTAGCTTAACAAGACGGTTTAAATGCCCCTTGGAAGAGACATGCAGGTCGCAGCAGCTTAACAAGACGGTTTAAATGCCCCTTGGAAGAGACGTACAGGTCGCAGTAGCTTAACAAGACGGTTTAAATGCCCCTTGGATGAGACGTGCAGGTTGCAGTAGCTTAACATGACCGTTTAAATGCCCATTGGAAGAGACGTGCAGGTCGCAGTAGCTTAACAAGACGGTTTAAATGCCCCTTGGAAGAGCGGTGGAGGTCGCAGTAGCTTAACAAGAATCTTTAAATGCCCCTTGGAAGAGATGTGCAGGTCGCAGTAGCTTAACAAGACGGTTTAAATGCACCTTGAAAGAGACGTGGAGGTCGCAGTAGCTTAGCAAGATGGTTTAAATGCCCCTTGCAAGAGAAATGCAGGTTGCAGTAGCTTAACAAGACGGTTGAAATGTCCCTTGGAAGAGCAGTGGCGGTAGCAGTAGCTTAACAAGAGGGTTTAAATGACCCCTTGCAAAAGACGTGCAAGTCGCAGTAGCTTAACATGACGGTTTAAATGCCCCTTGGAAAAGACGTGCATGTCGCAGTAGCTTAACAAGACGGTTTAAATGCCCCTTGGAAGAGCAGAAAGGTCGCAGTAGCTTAACAAGACGGTTTAAATGCCCCTTGGAAGAGACGTGCAGGCCGCAGTAGCTTAAAAAGACGGTTAAAATGCCCCTTGGAAGAGCGCTGGCGGTAGCAGTAGCTTAACAAGATGGTTTAAATGCCCCTTGGAGGAGAAGTGCAGGTCGTAGTAGCTTAACAAGGCGTTTTAAATGCCCCTTGGAAGAGCGGTGGAGGTCGCAATAGCTTAACAAGACGGTTTAAATGCCCCTTGGAAGAAACATGAAGGTCGCAGAAGATTAACAAGACGGTTTAAATGCCCCTTGGAAGAGACGTGCAGTTCGCAGTAGCTTAACAAGACCGTTTAAATGCCCCTTGGAAGAGACATGCAGGTCGCCGCAGCTTAACAAGACGGTTTAAATGCCCCTTGGAAGAGACGTGCAGGTTGCAGTAGCTTAACAAGACGGTTTAAATGCCCCTTGGAAGAGACATGCAGGTCGCAGTAGCTTAACAAGACAGTTTAAATGCCCCTTGGAAGAGACGTGCAGGTCGCAGTAGCTTAACAAGACGGTTAAATTGCCCCTTGAAAGAGCGGTGGCGGTAGCAGTAGCTTAACAAGATGGTTTAAATGCCCCTTGGAAGAGACCTGCAGGTCGTAGTAGCTTAACAAGGTGGTTTAAATGCCCCTTGGAAGAGCGGTGGAGGTCGCAGTAGCTTAACAAGACGGTTTAAATGCCCCTTGGAAGAGACATGCAGGTCGCAGAAGCTTAACAAGATGGTTTAAATGCCCCTTGGAAGAGACGTGCAGGTCGCAGTAGCTTAACAAGACCGTTTAAATGCCCCTTGGAAGAGACTTGCAGGTCGCAGTAGTTTAACAAGACGGTTTAAATGCCCCTTGGAAGAGAAATGCAGGTCGCAGCAGCTTAACAAGACGGTTTAAATGCCCCTTGGAAGAGACGTGCAGGTCGCAGTAGCTTAACAAGACGGTTTAAATGCCCCTTGGAAGAGACATGCAGGTCGAAGTAGCTTAACAAGACAGTTTAAATGCCCCTTGGATGAGACGTGCAGGTTGCAGTAGCTTAACATGACCGTTTAAATGCCCATTGGAAGAGACGTGCAGGTCGCAGTAGCTTAACAAGACGGTTTAAATGCCCCTTGGAAGAGCGGTGGAGGTTGCAGTAGCTTAACAAGAAGGTTTAAATGCTCCGTGGAAGAGATGTGCAGGTCGCAGTAGCTTAACAAGACGGTTTAAATGCACCTTGAAAGAGACGTGGAGGTCGCAGTAGCTTAGCAAGACGGTTTAAATGCCACTTGCAAGAGAAATGCAGGTTGCAGTAGCTTAACAAGACCGTTGAAATGTCCCTTGGAAGAGCAGTGGCGGTAGCAGTAGCTTAACAAGAGGGTTTAAATGACCCCTTGCAAAAGACGTGCAAGGAGCAGTAGCTTAACAAGACGGTTTAAATGCCCCTTGGAAGAGACGTGCAGGTCGCAGTAGCTTAACAAGATGGTTTAAATGCCCCTTGGAAAAGACGTGCAAGGAGCAGTAGCTTAACAAGACAGTTTAAATGTCCCTTGGAAAAGACGTGCAGCTTGCAGTAGCTTAACAAGACGGTTTAAATGCCCCTTGGTAAAGAGGTGGAGGTTACAGTAGCTTAACAAGACGGTTTAAATGCCCCTTGGAAGAGCGGTCGCGGTAGCAGTAGCTTAACATGACGGTTTAAATGACCCCTTGCAAAAGACGTGCAAGTCGCAGTAGCTTAGCAAGACGGTTTAAATGCCCCTTGCAAGAGAAATGCAGGTTGCAGTAGCTTAACAAGACGGTTGAAATGTCCCTTGGAAGAGCAGTGGCGGTAGCAGTAGCTTAACAAGAGGGTTTAAATGACCCCTTGCAAAAGACGTGCAAGTCGCAGTAGCTTAACATGACTGTTTAAATGCCCCTTGGAAAAGACGTGCAAGTCGCAGTAGCTTTTCAAGATGGTTTAAATGCCCCTTGGAAGAGACATGCAGGTCGCAGTAGTTTAACAAGACGGTTTAAATACCCCTTGGAAGAGCAGTAGCGGTCGCAGTAGCTTAACAAGACAGTTTAAATGCCGCTTGAAAGAGACGTGCAGGTCGCAGTAACTTAACAAGAAGGTTTAAATGCCCCTTGGAAGAGATGTGCAGGTCGCAGTAGCTTAACAAGACGGTTTAAATGCCCATTGGAAGAGCGGTAGCGGTCGCTGTAGCTTAACAAGACAGTTTAAATGCCCCTTGAAAGAGACGTGCAGGTCGCAGTAGCTTAACAAGACGGTTAAAGTGCCCCTTGGAAGTGCGGTGGCGGTAGCAGTAGCTAAACAAGACGGTTTAAATGCCCATTGGAAGAGACGTGCAGGTCGCAGTAGCTTAACAAGAAGGTTTAAATGCCCCTTGGAAGAGATGTGCAGGTCGCAGTAGCTTAACAAGACGGTTTAAATGCCACTTGGTAGAGACAGCAGGTGGCAGTAACTTAACAAGACGGTTTAAATGCCCCTTGGAAGAGACGTGCAGGTTGCTGTAGCTTAACAAGACAGTTTAAATGCCCCTTGGAAAAGAGGTGGAGGTTACAGTAGCTTAACAACACGGTTTAAATGCCCGTTGAAAGAGAAGTGCAGGTCGCAGTAGCTTAACAAAACGGTTAAAATGCACCTGGGAAGAGCGGTGGCGGTAGCAGTAGCCTAACAAGACGGTTTAAATGCCCCTTGGAAGAGACGTGCAGGTCGCAGTAGCTTAACAAGATGGTTTAAATGCCCCTTGGAAAAGACGTGCAAGGAGCAGTAGCTTAACAAGACGGTTTAAATGTCCCTTGGAAAAGACGTGCAAGGAGCAGTAGCTTAACAAGACTGTTTAAATGCCCTTTGGAAAAGACGTGCAAGTCGCAGTAGCTTTTCAAGATGGTTTAAATGCCCCTTGGAAGAGACATGCAGGTCGCAGTAGCTTAACAAGACGGTTTAAATGCCCCTTGGAAGAGCGGTAGCGGTCGCAGTAGCTTAACAAGACAGTTTAGATGCCCCTTGAAAGAGACGTGCAGGTCGCAGTAGCTTAACAAGACGGTTAAAGAGCCCCTTGGAAGTGCGGTGGCGGTAGCAGTAGCTTAACAAGACGGTTTAAATGCCCCTTGGAAGAGACATGCAGGTCGCAGTAGCTTAACAAAACGGTGTAAATGCTCATTGGAAGAGACGTGCAGCTTGCAGTAGCTTAACAAGACGGTTTAAATGCCCCTTGGAAAAGAGGTGGAGGTTACAGTAGCTTAACAAGACGGTTTAAATGCCCCTTGGAAGAGCGGTCGCGGTAGCAGTAGCTTAACATGACGATTTAAATGACCCCTTGCAAAAGACGTGCAAGTCGCAGTAGCTTAACATGACGGTTTAAATGCCCCTTGGAAAAGACGTGCAAGTCGCAGTAGCTTTTCAAGACGGTTTAAGTGCCCCTTGGAAGAGACATGCAGGTCGCAGTAGCTTAACAAGAAGGTTTAAATGCCCCTTGGAAGAGCGGTAGCAGTAGCTTAACAAGACAGTTTAAATGCCCCTTGGAAGAGATGTGCAGGTCGCGGTAGCTTAACAAGACGGTTTAAATGCCCATTGGTAGAGACATGCAGGTCACAGTATCTTAACAAGACGGTTTAAATGCCCTTTGGAAGAGACGTGCAGGTTGCAGTAGCTTAACAAGACGGTTTAAATGCCCCTTGGAAAAGAGGTGGAGGTTACAGTAGTTTAACAAGACGGTTTAAATGCCCGTTGAAAGAGAAGTGCAGGTCGCAGTAGTTTAACAAAACGGTTAAAATGCCCCTGGGAAGAGCGGTGGCGGTAGCATTAGCTTAACAAGACTGTTTAAATGCCCCTTGGAAGAGACGTGCAGGTCGCAGTAGCTTAACAAGATGGTTTAATTGCCCCTTGGAAGAGACAGGCAGGTCGCAGTAGCTTAACAAGACGGTTTAAATGCCCCTTGGAAGAGCAGAAAGGTCGCAGTAGCTTAACAAGACGGTTTAAATGACCCTTGGAAAAGACGTGCAAGGCGCAGTAGCTTAACAAGACGGTTTAAATGCCCCTTGGAAAAGACGTGCAAGTCGCAGTAGCTTTTCAAGATGGTATAAATGCCCCTTGGAAGAGAAATGCAGGTCGCAGTGGCTTAACAAGACGGTTTAAATGCCCCTTGGAAGAGCGGTAGCGGTCGCAGTAGCTTAACAAGACAGTTTAAATGCCACTTGAAAGAGACGTGCAGGTCGCAGTAGCTTAACAAGACGGTTAAAGAGCCCCTTGGAAGTGCGGTGGCGGTAGCAGTAGCTTAACAAGACGGTTAAAATGCCCCTTGGAAGAGACATGCAGGTCGCAGTAGCTTAACAAGACGGTTTAAATGCTCCTTGGAAGAGACGTGCAGGTTGCAGTAGCTTAACAAGACGGTTTAAATGCCCCTTGGAAAAGAGGTGGAGGTTACAGGAGCTTAACAAGACAGTTTAAATGCCCCTTGGAAGATCGGTCGCGGTAGCAGTAGCTTAACATGACGGTTTAAATGACCCCTTGCAAAAGACGTGCAAGTCGCAGTAGCTTAACATGACGGTTTAAATGCCCCTTGGAAAAGACGTGCAAGTCGCAGTAGCTTTTCAAGACGGTTTAAATGCCCCTTGGAAGAGACATGCAGGTCGCAGTAGCTTAACAAGGCGGTTAAAGTGCCCCTTGAAAGAGACGTGCAGGTCGCAGTAGCTTAACAAGACGGTTAAAGTGCCCCTTGGAAGTGCGGTCGCGGTAGCAGTAGCTTAACAAGACTGTTTAAATGCCCATTGGAAGAGACGTACAGGTCGCAGTAGCTTAACAAGACGGTTTAAATGCCCCTTGGAAGACACGTGCAGGTCGCAGTAGCTTAAAAAGAAGGTTTAAATGCCCCTTGGAAGAGATGTGCAGGTCGCAGTAGCTTAACAAGACGGTTTAAATGCCCCTTGGTAGAGACATGCAGGTCGCAGTAGCTTAACAAGATGGTTTAAATGCCCCTTGGAAGAGACGTGCAGGTTATTGTAGCTTTACAAGACTGTTTAAATGCCCCTTGGAAAAGAGGTGGAGTTTACAGTAGCTTAACAAGACGGTTTAAATGCCCGTTGAAAGAGAAGTGCAGGTCGCAGTAGCTTAACAAAACGTTTAAAATGCCCCTGGGAAGAGCGGTGGCGGTAGCAGTAGCTTAACAAGACGGTTTAAATGCCCCTTGGAAGAGACGTGCAGGTCGCAGTAGCTTAACAAGATGGTTTAAATGCCCCTTGGAAGAGACATGCAGGTCGCAGTAGCTTAACAAGATGGTTTAAATGCCCCTTGGAGGAGCCGTAAAGATCGCAGTAGCTTAACAAGTCTTTTTAAATGCCCCTTGGAAAAGACGTGCAAGGCGCAGTAGCTTAGCAAGAGCGTTTAAATGCCCCTTGGAAAAGACGTGCAAGTCGAAGTAACTTTTCAAGAAGGTTTAAATGCCCCCTGGAAGAGACATGCAGGTCGCAGTAGCTTAACAAGACGGTTTAAATGCCACTTGGAAGAGCGGTAGCGGTCGCAGTAGCTTAACAAGACAGTTTAAATGCCCCTTGAAAGAGACGTGCAGGTCGCAGTAGCTTAACAAGACGGTTAAAGAGCCCCTTGGAAGTGCGGTGGCGGTAGCAGTAGCTTAATAAGACGGTTTAAATGCCCCTTGGAAGAGACATGCAGGTCTCAGTAGCTTAACAAGACAGTTTAAATGCTCCTTGGAAGAGACGTGCAAGTTGCAGTAGCTTAACAAGACGGTTTAAATGCCACTTGGAAAAGAGGTGGAGGTTACAGGAGCTTAACAAGACGGTTTAAATGACCCTTGGAAGAGCGGTCGCGGTAGCAGTAGCTTAACAAGACAGTTTAAATGCCCATTGGAAGAGACGTGCAGGTCGCAGTAGCTTAACAAGACGGTTTAAATGCACCTTGGAAGAGCGGTGGAGGTCGCAGTAGCTTAACAAGACGGTTTAAATGCCCCTTGGAAGAGACGTGCAGGTCGCAGTAGCTTAACAAGACGGTTAAAATGCCCCTTGGAAGAGCGGTGGCGGTAGCAGTAGCTTAACAAGATGGTTTAAATGCCCCTTGGAAGAGACGTGCAGGTCGTAGTAGCTTAACAAGATGGTTTAAATACCCCTTGGAAGAGACATGCAGGTCGCAGTAGCTTAACAAGATGGTTTAAATGCCCCTTGGAGGAGCCGTAAAGGTCGCAGTAGCTTAACAAGTCTTTTTAAATGCCCCTTGGAAAAGACGTGCAAGGCGCAGTAGCTTAGCAAGAGCGTTTAAATGCCCCTTGGAAAAGACGTGCAAGTCGAAGTAACTTTTCAAGAAGGTTTAAATGCCCCCTGGAAGAGACATGCAGGTCGCAGTAGCTTAACAAGACGGTTTAAATGCCACTTGGAAGAGCGGTAGCGGTCGCAGTAGCTTAACAAGACAGTTTAAATGCCCCTTGAAAGAGACGTGCAGGTCGCAGTAGCTTAACAAGACGGTTAAAGAGCCCATTGGAAGTGCGGTGGCGGTAGCAGTAGCTTAATAAGACTGTTTAAATGCCCCTTGGAAGAGACATGCAGGTCTCAGTAGCTTAACAAGACAGTTTAAATGCTCCTTGGAAGAGACGTGCAAGTTGCAGTAGCTTAACAAGACGGTTTAAATGCCACTTGGAAAAGAGGTGGAGGTTACAGGAGCTTAACAAGACGGTTTAAATGACCCTTGGAAGAGCGGTCGCGGTAGCAGTAGCTTAACAAGACAGTTTAAATGCCCATTGGAAGAGACGTGCAGGTCGCAGTAGCTTAACAAGACGGTTTAAATGCACCTTGGAAGAGCGGTGGAGGTCGCAGTAGCTTAACAAGACGGTTTAAATGCCCCTTGGAAGAGACGTGCAGGTCGCAGTAGCTTAACAAGACGGTTAAAATGCCCCTTGGAAGAGCGGTGGCGGTAGCAGTAGCTTAACAAGATGGTTTAAATGCCCCTTGGAAGAGACGTGCAGGTCGTAGTAGCTTAACAAGACGGTTTAAATGCCCCTTGGAAGAGCGGTGGAGGTCGCAGTAGCTTAACAAGATGGTTTAAATGCCCCTTGGAAGAGACATGCAGGTCGCAGCAGCTTAACAAGACGACTTAAATGCCCCTTGGAAGAGACTTGCAGGTCGCAGTAGCTTAACAAGACCGTTTAAATGCCCCTTGGAAGAGACATGCAGGTCGCAGTAGCTTAACAAGACGGTTTAAATGCCCCTTGGAAGAGACGTGCAGGTTGCAGTAGCTTAACAAGACGGTTTAAATGCCCCTTGGAAGAGACATGCAGGTCGCAGTAGCTTAACAAGACAGTTTAAATGCCCCTTGGAAGAGCGGTGGAGGTCGCAGTAGCTTAACAAGACGGTTTAAATGCCCCTTGGAAGAGACGTGCAGGTCGCAGTAGCTTAACAAGACGGTTAAAATGCCCGTTGGAAGAGCGGTGGCGGTAGCAGTAGCTTAACAAGATGGTTTAAATGCCCCTTGGAAGAGAAGTGCAGGTCGTAGTATCTTAACAAGGCGGTTTAAATGCCCCTTGGAAGAGCGGTGGAGGTCGCAATAGCTTAACAAGACGGTTTAAATGCCCATTGGAAGAGACATGCAGGTCGCAGAAGCTTAACAAAACGGTTTAAATGCCCCTTGGAAGAGACGTGCAGTTCGCAGTAGCTTAACAAGACCGTTTAAATGCCCCTTGGAAGAGGCATGCAGGTTACAGTAGCTTAACAAGACGGTTTAAATGCCCCTTGGAAGAGCGGTGGAGGTCACAGTAGCTTACCAAGACGGTTTAAATGCCCCTTGGAAGAGACGTGCAGGTTGCAGTAGCTTAACAAGACGGTTTAAATGCCCCTTGGAAGAGACATGCAGGTCGCAGTAGCTTAACAGGACAGTTTAAATGCCCCTTGGAAGAGCGGTGGAGGTCACAGTAGCTTAACAAGACGGTTTAAATGCCCCTTGGAAGCGACGTGCAGGTCGCAGTAGCTTAACAAGACTGTTAAATTGCCCCTTGGAAGAGTGGTGGCGGTACCAGTAGCTTAACAAGATGGTTTAAATGCCCCTTGGAAGAGACGTGCAGGTCGTAGTAGCTTAACAAGGTTGTTTAAATGCCCCTTGGAAGAGCAGTGGAGGTCGCAGTAGCTTAACAAGACGGTTTAAATGCCCCTTGGAAGAGACATGCAGGTCGCAGAAGCTTAACAAGACGGTTTAAATGCCCCTTGGAAGAGACGTGCAGGTCGCAGTAGCTTAACAAGACCGTTTAAATGCCCCTTGGAAGAGCGGTGGCGGTAGCAGTAGCTTAACAAAATGGTTTTAATGCCCCTTGGAAGAGACGTGCAGGTCGTAGTAGCTTAACAAGACGGTTTAAATGCCCCTTGCAAGAGCGGTGTAGGTCGCAGTAGCTTAAAAAGACGGTTTAAATGCCCCTTGGAAGAGACATGCAGGTCGCAGAAGCTTAACAAGACGGTTTAAATGCCCCTTGGAAGAGCGGTGGAGGTCGCAGTAGCTTAACAAGACGGTTTAAATGCCCCTTTAAGAGACATGCAGGTCGCAGCAGCTTAACAAGACGGCGTAAATGCCCCTTGGAAGAGACGTGCAGGTCGCAGTAGCTTAACAAGACCATTTAAATGCCCCTTGGAAGAGACATGCAGGTCGCAGTAGCTTAACAAGATGGTTTAAATGCCCCTTGGAAGAGACGTGCAGGTTGCAGTAGCTTAACAAGACGGTGTAAATGCCCCTTGGAAGAGACATGCAGGTCGCAGTAGCTTAACAAGACAGTTTAAATGCCCCTTGGAAGAGCGGTGGAGGTCGCAGTAGCTTAACAAGACGGTTTAAATGCCCCTTGGAAGAGACATGCAGGTCGCAGAACCTTAACAAGACGGTTTAAATGCCCCTTGGAAGAGACGTGCAGGTCACAGTAGCTTAACAAGACCGTTTAAATGCCCCTTGGAAGAGACTTGCAGGTCGCAGTAGCTTAAGAAGACAGTTTAAATGCCCCTTGGAAGAGACATGCAGGTCGAAGTAGCTTAACAAGACGGTTTAAATGCCCCTTGGATGAGACGTGCAGGTTGCAGTAGCTTAATATGACCGTTTAAATGCCCCTTGGAAGAGACATGCAGGTCGCAGTAGCTTAACAAGACAGTTTAAATGACCCTTGGAATAGAGGTGGAGTTTACAGTAGCTTAACAAGACGATTTAAATGCCCCTTGGAAGAGCGGTGGCGGTAGCTGTATCTTAACAAGACGGTTTAAATGCCCCTTGGAAGAGACGTGCAGTTCGCAGTAGCTTAACAAGACGGTTTAAATGCCTCTTGGAAGAGACATGCAGGTCGCAGTAGCTTAACAAGACGGTTTAAATGCCCCTTGGAAGAGCGGTGGAGGTCGCAGTAGCTTAACAAGACGTTTTAAATGCCCCTTGGTTGAGACATGCAGGTGCAGCAGCTTAACAAGACGGTTTAAATGCCCCTTGGAAGAGACGTGCAGGTCGCAGTAGCTTATCAAGACGGTTTAAATGACCCCTTGCAAAAGACATGCAAGTCGCAGTAGCTTAACATGACGGTTTAAATGCCCCTTGGAAAAGACGTGCAAGTCGCAGTAGCTTTTCAAGACGGTTTAAGTGCCCCTTGGAAGAGACATGCAGGTCGCAGTAGCTTAACAAGACGGTTTAAATGCCCCTTGGAAGAGCGGTAGCTGTCGCAGTAGCTTAACAAGACAGTTTAAATGAACCTTGAAAGAGACGTGCAGGTCGCAGTAGCTTAACAAGACGGTTAGAGTGCCCCTTGGAAGTGCGGTCGCGGTAACAGCAGCTTAACAAGACGGTTTAAATGCCCATTGGAAGAGACGTGCAGGTCGCAGTAGCTTAACAAGACGGTTTAAATGCCCATTGTAAGAGCGGTGGAGGTCGCAGTAGCTTAACAAGTCTGTTTAAATGCCCCTTGGAAGAGACGTGCAGGTCGCAGTAGCTTAACAAGACGGTTTAAATGCCCCTTGGTAGAGACATGCAGGTCACAGTAGCTTAACAAGACTGTTTAAATGCCCCTTGGAAGAGACGTGCAGGTTGCAGTAGCTTAACAAGTCGGTTTAAATGCCACTTGGAAAAGAGGTGGAGGTTACAGTAGCTTAACAAGACGGTTTAAATGCCCGTTGAAAGAGAAGTGCAGGTCGCAGTAGCTTAACAAAACGGTTAAAATGCCCCTGGGAAGAGCGGTGGCGGTAGCAGTAGCTTAACAAGACGGTTTAAATGCCCCTTGGAAGAGACGTGCAGGTCGCAGTAGCTTAACAAGATGGTTTATATGCCCCTTGGAAGAAACATGCAGGTCGCAGTAGCTTAACAAGAAGGTTTAAATGCCCCTTGAAAGAGCGGTAAAGGTCGCAGTAGCTTAACAAGACGGTTTAAATGCCCCTTGGAAAAGACGTGCAAGGCGCAGTAGCTTAACAAGACGGTTTAAATGCCCATTGGAAAAGGCGTGCAAGTCGCAGTAGCTTTTCAAGATGGTTTAAATGCCCCTTGGAAGAGACATGCAGGTCGCAGAAGCTTAACAAGACGGTTTAAATGCCCCTTTGAAGAGCGATAGCGGTCGCAGTAGCTTAAAAAGACAGTTTAAATACCCCTTGAAAGAGACGTGCAGGTCGCAGTAGCTTAACAAGACGGTTAAAGAGCCACTTGGAAGTGCGGTGGCGGTAGCAGTAGCTTAACAAGATGGTTTAAATGCCCCTTGGAAGAGACATGCAGGTTGTAGTAGCTTAACAAGACGGTTTAAATGCCCCTTGGAAAAGAGGTGGAGGTTACAGGAGCTTAACAAGACGGTTTAAATGCCCCTTGGAAGAGCGGTCGCGGTAGCAGTAGCTTATCAAGACGGTTTAAATGCCCATTGAAAGAGACGTGCAGGTCGCAGTAGCTTAACAAGACGGTTTAAATGCACCTTGGAAGAGCGGTGGCGGTAGCAGTAGCTTAACAAGATGGTTTAAATGCCCCTTGGAAGAGACGTGCAGGTCGTAGTAGCTTAACAAGACGGTTTAAATGCCCCTTGGAAGAGCGGTGGAGGTCGCAGTAGCTTAACAAGACGGTTTAAATGCCCCTTGGAAGAGACATGCAGGTCGCAGCAGCTTAACAAGACGGCGTAAATGCCCCTTGGAAGAGACATGCAGGTCGCAGTAGCTTAACAAGACGGTTTAAATGCCCCTTGGAAGAGACGTGCAGGTTGCAGTAGCTTAACAAGACGGTTTAAATGCCCCTTGGAAGAGACATGCAGGTCGCAGTAGCTTAACAAGACAGTTTAAATGCCCCTTGGAAGAGCGGTGGAGGTCGCAGTAGCTTAACAAGACAGTTTAAATGCCCCTTGGAAGAGACGTGCAGGTCGCAGTAGCTTAACAAGACGGTTAAAATGCCCCTTGGAAGAGCGGTGGCGGTAGCAGTAGCTTAACAAGATGGTTTAAATGCCCCTTGGAAGAGAAGTGCAGGTCGTAGTAGCTTAACAAGGCGGTTTAAATGTCCCTTGGAAGAGCGGTGGAGGTCGCAATAGCTTAACAAGACGGTTTAAATGCCCCTTGGAAGAGACGTGCAGGTTGCAGTAGCTTAACAAGACGGATTAAATGCCCCTTGGAAAAGAGGTGGAGGTTACAGTAGCTTAACAAGACGGTTTAAATGCCCGTTGAAAGAGAAGTGCAGGTCGCAGTAGCTTAACAAAACGGTTAAAATGCCCCTGGGAAGAGCGGTGGCCGTAGCAGTAGCTTAACAAGATGGTTTAAATGCCCCTTGGAAGAGACGTGCAGGTCGCAGTAGCTTAACAAGATGGTTTAAATGCCCCTTGGAAGAAACATGCAGGTCGCAGTAGCTTAACAAGACGGTTTAAATGCCCCTTGGAAGAGCGGTAAAGGTTGCAACAGCTTAACAAGACGGTTTAAATGCCCCTTGGAAAAGACGTGCAAGGCGCAGTAGCTTAACAGGACGGTTTAAATGCCCCTTGGAAAAGACGTGCAAGTTGCAGTAGCTTTTCAAGATGGTTTAAATGCCCCTTGGAAGAGACATGCAGGTCGCAGTATATTAACAAGACGGTTTAAATGCCCCTTGGAAGAGCGGTAGCGGTCGCAGTAGCTTAACAAGACAGTTTAAATGCCCCTTGAAAGAGACGTGCAGGTCGCAGTAGCTTAACAAGACGGTTAAAGAGCCCCTTGGAAGTGCGGTGGCGGTAGCAGTAGCTTAACAAGACGGTTTAAATGCCCCTTGGAAGAGACATGCAGGTCGCAGTTGCTTAACAAGATGGTTTAAATGCTCCTTGGAAGAGACGTGCAGGTTGCAGTAGCTTAACAAGACGGTTTAAATTCCCCTTGGAAAAGAGGTGGAGGTTACAGTAGCTTAACAAGACGGTTTAATTGGCCCTTGGAAGAGCGGTCGCGGTAGCAGTAGCTTAACAAGATGGATTAAATGCCCCTTGAAAGAGACGTGCAGGTCGCAGTAGCTTAACAAGACGGTTAAAATGCCCCTTGGAAGAGCGGTGGCGGTAGCAGTAGCTTAACAAGATGGTTTAAATGCCCCTTGGAAGAGATGTGCAGATCGTAGTAGCTTAACAAGACCGTTTAAATGCCTCTTGGAAGAGCGGTGGAGGTCGCAGTAGCTTAACAAGACAGTTCAAATACCCCTTGGAAGAGACATGCAGGTCGCAGCAGCTTATCAAGACGGTTTAAATGCCCCTTGGAAGAGACTTGCAGGTCGCAGTAGCTTAACAAGACGGTTTAAATGCTCCTTGGAAGAGACGTGCAGGTTGCAGTAGCTTAACAAGACGGTTTAAATGCCCCTTGGAAAAGAGGTGGAGGTTACAGTAGCTTAACAAGACAGTTTAAATGCCCCTTGGAAGAGCGGTCGCGGTAGCAGTAGCTTAAAATGACGGTTTAAATGACCCCTTGCAAAAGACGTGCAAGTCGCAGTAGCTTAACATGACGGTTTAAATGCCCCTTGGAAGAGACGTGCAAGTCGCAGTAGCTTTTCAAGACGGTTTAAATGCCCCTTGGAAGAGACATGCAGTTCACAGTAGCTTAACAAGACGATTTAAATGCCCCTTGGAATAGCGGTAGCGGTCGCAGTAGCTTAACAAGACAGTTTAAATGCCCCTTGAAAGAGACGTGCAGGTCGCAGTAGCTTAACAAGACGGTTAAAGTGCCCCTTGGAAGTGCGGTGGCGGTAGCAGTAGCTTAATAAGACGGTTTAAATGCCCATTGGAAGAGACATGCAGGTCGCAGTAGCTTAACAAGACGGTTTAAATGCCCCTTGGAAGAGCGGTAGCGGTCGCAGTAGCTTAACAAGACAGTTTAAATGAACCTTGAAAGAGACGTACAGGTCGCAGTAGCTTAACAAGACGGTTAAAGTGCCCCTTGGAAGTGCGGTCGCGGTAGCAGTAGCTTAACAAGATGGTTTAAATGCCCATTGGAAGAGACGTGCAGGTCGCAGTAGCTTAACAAGACGGTTTAAATGCCCCTTGGAAGAGCGGTGGAGGTCGCAGTAGCTTAACAAGTCTGTTTAAATGCCCCTTGGAAGAGACGTGCAGGTCGCAGTAGCTTAACAAGAAGGTTTAAATGCCCTTGGAAGAGATGTGCAGGTCGCAGTAGCTTAACAGGACGGTTTAAATGCCCCTTGGTAGAGACATGCAGGTCGCAGTAGCTTAACAAGATGGTTTAAATGCCCCTTGGAAGAGACGTGCAGGTTGCAGTAGCTTAACAAGACGGTTTAAATGCCCCTTGGAAAAGAGGTGGAGGTTACAGTAGCTTAACAAGACGGTGTAAATGCCCGTTGAAAGAGAAGTGCAGGTCGCAGTAGCTTAACAAAACGTTTAAAATGCCCCTGGGAAGAGCGGTGGCGGTAGCAGTAGCTTAACAAGACGGTTTAAATGCCCCTTGGAAGAGACGTGCAGGTCGCAGTAGCTTAACAAGATGGTTTAAATGCCCCTTGGAAGAAACATGCAGGTCGCAGTAGCTTAACAAGACGGTTTAAATGCCCCTTGGAAGAGCGGTAAAGGTCGCAGCAGCTTAACAAGACGGTTTAAATGACCCTTGGAAAAGACGTGCAAGGCGCAGTAGCTTAACAAGACGGTTTAAATGCCCCTTGGAAAAGACGTGCAAGTCGCAGTAGCTTTTCAAGATGGTTTAAATGCCCCTTGGAAGAGACATGCAGGTCGCAGTAGCTTAACAAGACGGTTTAAATGCCCCTTGGAAGAGCGGTAGCGGTCGCAGTAGCTTAACAAGACAGTTTAAATGCCCCTTGAAAGAGACGTGCAGGTCGCAGTAGCTTAACAAGACGGTTAAAGTGCCCCTTGGAAGTGCGGTGGCGGTAGCAGTAGCTTAACAAGATGGTTTAAATGTCCCTTGGAAGAGACATGCAGGTCGCAGTTGCTTAACAAGACGGTTTAAATGCTCCTTGGAAGAGACGTGCAGGTTGCAGTAGCTTAACAAGACGGTTTAAATGCCCCTTGGAAAAGAGGTGGAGGTTACAGTAGCTTAACAAGACGGTTTAAATGCCCCTTGGAAGAGCGGTCGCGGTAGCAGTAGCTTAACATGACGGTTTAAATGACCCCTTGCAAAAGACGTGCAAGTCGCAGTAGCTTAACAAGACGGTTAAAATGCCCCTTGGAAGAGCGGTGGCGGTCGCAGTAGCTTAACAAGATGGTTTAAATGCCCCTTGGAAGAGACGTGCACATCGTAGTAGCTTAACAAGACCGTTTAAATGCCCCTTGGAAGAGCGGTGGAGGTCGCAGTTGCTTAACAAGACAGTTCAAATGCCCCTTGGAAGAGACATGCAGGTCGCAGCAGCTTATCAAGACGGTTTAAATGCCCCTTGGAAGAGACTTGCAGGTCGCAGTAGCTTAACAAGACGGTTTAAATGCTCCTTGGAAGAGACGTGCAGGTTGCAGTAGCTTAACAAGACGGTTTTAATGCCCCTTGGAAAAGAGGTGGAGGTTACAGTAGCTTAACAAGACGGTTTAAATGCCCCTTGGAAGAGCAGTCGCGGTAGCAGTAGATTAACATGACGCTTTAAATGACCCCTTGCAAAAGACGTGCAAGTCGCAGTAGCTTAACATGACGGTTTAAATGCCCCTTGGAAAAGACGTGCAAGTCGCAGTAGCTTTTCAAAACGGTTTAAAGGCCCCTTGGAAGAGACATGCAGGTCGCAGTAGCTTAACAAGACGATTTAAATGCCCCTTGGAAGAGCGGTAGCGGTCGCAGTAGCTTAACAAGACAGTTTAAATGCCCCTTGAATGAGACGTGCAGGTCGCAGTAGCTTAGCAAGACGGTTAAAGTGCCCCTTGGAAGTGTGGTGGCGGTAGCAGTAGCTTAACAAGACGGTTTAAAAGCCCATTGAAAGAGACGTGCAGGTCGCAGTGGTTTAACAAGACGGTTTAAATGCCCCTTGGTAGAGACATGCAGGTCGCAGTAGCTTAACAAGACGGTTTAAATGCCCCTTGGAAGAGACGTGCAGGTTGCAGTAGCTTAACAAGACGGTTTAAATGCCCCTTGGAAAAGAGGTGGAGGTTACAGTAGCTTAACAAGACGGTTTAAATGCCCGTTGAAAGAGAAGTGCAGGTCGCAGTAGCTTAACAAAACGGTTAAAATGCCCCTGGGAAGAGCGGTGGCGGTAGCAGTAGCTTAACAAGACGGTTTAAATGCCCCTTGGAAGAGACGTGCAGGTCGCAGTAGCTTAACAAGATGGTTTAAATGCTCCTTGGAAGAAACATGCAGGTCGCAGTAGCTTAACAAGACGGTTTAAATGCCCCTTGGAAGAGCGGTAAAGGTCGCAGTAGCTTAACAAGACGGTTTAAATGCCCCTTGGAAAAGACGTGCAAGGCGCAGTAGCTTAACAAGACGGTTTAAATGCCCATTGGAAAAGACGTGCAAGTCGCAGTAGCTTTTCAAGATGGTTTAAATGCCCCTTGGAAGAGACATGCAGGTTGCAGAAGCTTAACAAGACGGTTTAAATGCCCCTTTGAAGAGCGGTAGCGGTCGCAGTAGCTTAACAACACAGTTTAAATGCCCCTTCAAAGAGACGTGCAGATCGCAGTAGCTTAACAAGACGGTTAAAGAGCCCCTTGGAAGTGCGGTGGCGGTAGCAGTAGCTAAACAAGACGGTTTAAATGCCCTTTGGAAGAGACGTGTAGGTTGCAGTAGCTTAACTAGACGGTTTAAATGCCCCTTGTAATGAGGTGGAGGTTACAGTAGCTTAACAAGACGGTTAAAATGCCCCTTGGAAGAGCGGTGGCGGTAGCAGTAGCTTAACAAGATGGTTTAAATGCCCCTTGGAAGCGACGTGCAGGTCGTAGTAGCTTAACAAGGCGCTATAAATGCCCCTTGGAAGAGCGGTGGAGGTCGCAGTGGCTTAACAAGACGGTTTAAATGCCACTTTGAAGAGACGTGCAGGTCGCAGTAGCTTAACAAGACGGTTAAAATGCCCCTTGGAAGAGCGTTGGCTGTAGCAGTAGCTTAACAAGATGGTTTAAATGCCCCTTGGAAGAGACGTGCAGGTCGTAGTAGCTTAAGAAGACGGTTTAAATGCCCCTTGGAAGAGCGGTGGAGGTCGCAGTAGCTTAACTAGACGGTTTAAATGCCCCTTGGAAGAGACATGCAGGTCGCAGCAGCTTAACAAGACGGCTTAAATGCCCCTTGGAAGAGACGTGCAGGTCGCAGTAGCTTAACAAGACCGTTTAAATTCCCCTTGGAAGAGACATGCAGGTCGCAGTAGCTTAACAAGATGGTTTAAATGCCGCTTGGAAGAGACGTGCAGGTTGCAGTAGCTTAACAAGACGGTTTAAATGCCCCTTGGAAGCGACATGCAGGTCGCAGTGGCTTTACAAGACAGTTTAAATGTCCCTTGGAAGAGCGGTGGAGGTCGCAGTAGCTTAACAAGACGGTTTAAATGCCCCTTGGAAGAGACGTGCTGGTCGCAGTAGCTTAACAAGACGGTTAAAATGCCCCTTGGAAGAGCGGTGGCGGTAGCAGTAGCTTAACAAGATGGTTTAAATGCCCCTTGGAAGAGACGTGCAGGTCGTAGTAGCTTAACAAGGCGGTTTAAATGCCCCTTGGAAGACCGGTGGAGGTCGCAGTAGCTTAACAAGATGGTTTAAATGCCCCTTGGAAGAGACATGCAGGTCGCAGCAGCTTAACAAGACGGTTTAAATGCCCCTTGGAAGAGACGTGCAGGTTGCAGTAGCTTAACAACACGGTTTAAATGCCCCTTGGAAGAGACATGCAGGTCGCAGTAGCTTAACAAGACAGTTTAAATGCCCCTTGGAAGAGCGGTGGAGGTCACAGTAGCTTAACAAGATGGTTTAAATGCCCCTTGGAAGAGACATGCAGGTCGCAGTAGCTTAACAAGACGGTTAAAATGCCCCTTGGAAGAGCGGTGGCGGTAGCAGTAGCTTAACAAGATGGTTTAAATGCCCCTTGGAAGAGACGTGCAGGTCGTAGTATCTTAACAAGGCGGTAAAAATGCCCCTTGGAAGAGCGGTGGAGGTCGCAGTAGCTTAACAAGACTGTTTAAATGCCCCTTGGAAGAGACATGCAGGTCGCAGTTGCTTAACAAGATGGTTTAAATGCTCCTTGGAAGAGACGTGCAGGTTGCAGTAGCTTAACACGACGGTTTAAATGCCACTTGGAAAAGAGGTGGAGGTTACAGTAGCTTAACAAGACGGTTTAAATGCCCCTTGGAAGAGCGGTAGCGGTAGCAGAAGCTTAACAAGACGGATTAAATGCCCCTTGAAAGAGACGTGCAGGTCGCAGTAGCTTATCAAGACGGTTAAAATGCCCCTTGGAAGAGCGGTGGCTGTAGCAGTAGCTTAACAAGATGGTTTAAATGCCCCTTGGAAGAGACGTGCAGATCGTAGTAGCTTAACAAGACCGTTTAAATGCCCCTTGGAAGAGCGGTGGAGGTCGCAGTACCTTAACAAGACAGTTCAAATGCCCCTTGGAAGAGACATGCAGGTCGCAGCAGCTTATCAAGACGGTTTAAATGCCCCTTGGAAGAGACTTGCAGGTCGCAGTAGCTTAACAAGATGGTTTAAATGCTCCTTGGAAGAGACGTGCACGTTGCAGTAGCTTAACAAGACGGTTTAAATGCCCCTTGGAAAAGAGGTGGAGGTTACAGTAGCTTAACAAGACGGTTTAAATGCCCCTTGGAAGAGCGGTCGCGGTAGCAGTAGCTTAACATGACGGTTTAAATTACCCCTTGCAAAAGACGTGCAAGTCGCAGTAGCTTAACATGACGATTTAAATGTCCCTTGGAAAAGACGTGCAAGTCGCAGTAGCTTTTCAAGACGGTTTAAATGCCCCTTGGAAGAGACATGCAGGTCGCAATAGCTTAACAAGACGGTTTAAATGCCCCTTGGAAGAGCGGTAGCGGTCGAAGTAGCTTAACAAGACAGTTTAAATGCCCCTTGAAAGAGACGTGGAGTTCGCAGTAGCTTAACAAGACGCTTAAAGTGTCCCTTGGAAGTGCGGTGGCGGTAGCAGTAGCTTAACAAGACGGTTTAAATGCCCATTGGAAGAGACGTGCAGGTCGCAGTAGCTTAACAAGACGGTTTAAATGCCCCTTGGAACAGCGGTGGAGGTCGCAGTAGCTTAACAAGTCTGTTTAAATGCCCCTTGGAAGAGACGTGCAGGTCGCAGTAGCTTAACAAGAAGGTTTAAATGCCCCTGGGAAGAGATGTGCAGGTCGCAGTAGCTTAACAAGACGGTTTAAATGCCCCTTGGTAGAGACATGCAGGTCGCAGTAGCTTAACAAGACGGTTTAAATGCCCCTTGGAAGAGACGTGCAGGTTGCAGTAGCTTAACAAGACGGTTTAAATGCCCCTTGGAAAAGAGGTGGAGGTTACAGTAGCTTAACAAGACGGTTTAAATGCCCGTTGAAAGAGAAGTGCAGGTCGCAGTAGCTTAACAAAACGGTTAAAATGCCCCTGGGAAAAGCGGTGGCGGTAGCAGTAGCTTAACAAGATGGTTTAAATGCCTATTGGAAGAGACGTGCAGGTCGTAGTATCTTAACAAGGCGCTAAAAATGCCCCTTGGAAGAGCGGTGGAGGTCGCAGTAGCTTAACAAGACGGTTTAAATGCCCCTTGTAAGAGACATGCAGGTCGCAGTTGCTTAACAAGACGGTTTAAATGCTCCTTGGAAGAGACGTGCAGGTTGCAGTAGCTTAACAAGACGGTTTAAATGCCCCTTGGAAAAGAGGTGGAGGTTACAGTAGCTTAACAAGACGGTTTAAATGCCCCTTGGAAGAGCGGTCGCGGTAGCAGTAGCTTAACAAGATGGATTAAATGCCCCTTGAAAGAGACGTGCAGGTCGCAGTAGCTGAACAAGATGGTTAAAATGCCCCTTGGAAGAGCGGTGGCGGTAGCAGTAGCTTAACAAGATGGTTTAAATGCCCCTTGGAAGAGACGTGCAGATCGTAGTAGCTTAACAAGACCGTTTAAATGCCCCTTGGAAGAGCGGTGGAGGTCGCAGTACCTTAACAAGACAGTTCAAATGCCCCTTGGAAGAGACATGCAGGTCGCAGCAGCTTATCAAGACGGTTTAAATGCCCCTTGGAAGAGACTTGCAGGTCGCAGTAGCTTAACAAGACGGTTTAAATGCTCCTTGGAAGAGACGTGCACGTTGCAGTAGCTTAACAAGACGGTTTAAATGCCCCTTGGAAAAGAGGTGGAGGTTACAGTAGCTTAACAAGACGGTTTAAATGCCTCTTGGAAGAGCGGTCGCGGTAGCAGTAGCTTAACATGACGGTTTAAATGACCCCTTGCAAAAGACGTGCAAGTCGCAGTAGCTTAACATGACGGTTTAAATGTCCCTTGGAAAAGTCGTGCAAGTCGCAGTAGCTTTTCAAGACGGTTTAAATGCCCCTTGGAAGAGACATGCAGGTCGCAATAGCTTAACAAGACGGTTTAAATGCCCCTTGGAAGAGCGGTAGCGGTCGCAGTAGCTTAACAAGACAGTTTAAATGCCCCTTGAAAGAGACGTGCAGGTCGCAGTAGCTTAACAAGATGGTTAAAGTGTCCCTTGGAAGTGCGGTGGCGGTAGCAGTAGCTTAACAAGACGGTTTAAATGCCCATTGGAAGAGACGTGCAGGTCGCAGTAGCTTAACAAGACGGTTTAAATGCCCGTTGGAACAACGTTGGAGGTCGCAGTAGCTTAACAAGTCTGTTTAAATGCCCCTTGGAAGAGACGTGCAGGACGCAGTAGCTTAACAAGAAGGTTTAAATGCCCCTTGGAAGAGATGTGCAGGTCGCAGTAGCTTAACAAGACGGTTTAAATGCCCCTTGGTAGAGACATGCAGGTCGCAGTAGCTTAACAAGACGGTTTAAATGCCCCTTGGAAGAGACGTGCAGGTTGCAGTAGCTTAACAAGATGGTTTAAATGCCCCTTGGAAAAGAGGTGGAGGTTACAGTAGCTTAACAAGACGGTTTATATGCCCGTTGAAAGAGAAGTGCAGGTCGCAGTAGCTTAACAAAACGGTTAAAATGCCCCTGGGAAGAGCGGTGGCGGTAGCAGTAGCTTAACAAGACGGTTTAAATGCCCCTTGGAAGAGAATTGCAGGTCGCAGTAGCTTAACAAGATGGTTTAAATGCCCCTTGGAAGAAACATGCAGGTCGCAGTAGCTTAACAAGACGGTTTAAATGCCCCTTGGAAGAGCGGTAAAGGTCGCAGTAACTTAACAAGACAGTTTAAATGCCCCTTGGAAAAGACGTGCAAGGCGCAGTAGCTTAACAAGACGGTTTAAATGCCCCTTGGAAAAGACGTGCAAGTCGCAGTAGCTTTTCAAGATGGTTTAAATGCCCCTTGGAAGAGACATGCAGGTCGCAGGAGCTTAACAAGACGGTTTAAATGCCCCTTGGAAGAGCGGTAGCGGTCGCAGTAGCTTAACAAGACAGTTTAAATGCCCCTTGAAAGAGACGTGCAGGTCGCAGTAGCTTAACAAGACGGTTAAAGAGCCCCTTGGAAGTGCGGTTGCGGTAGCAGTAGCTTAACAAGACGGTTTAAATGCCCCTTGGAAGAGACATGCAGGTCGCAGTTGCTTAACAAGATGGTTTAAATGCCCCTTGGAAAAGAGTTGGAGGTTACAGTAGCTTAACAAGACGGTTTAAATGCCCCTTGGAAGAGAGGTCGCGGTAGCAGTAGCTTAACAAGACGGATTATATGCCCCTTGAAAGAGACGTGCAGGTCGCAGTAGCTTAACAAGACCGTTAAAATGCCCCTTGGAAGAGCGGTGGCGGTAGCAGTAGCTTAACAAGATGGTTTAAATGCCCCTTGGAAGAGACGTGCAGATCGTAGTAGCTTAACACGACCGTTTAAATGCCCCTTGGAAGAGCGGTGGAGGTCGCAGTAGCTTAACAAGACAGTTCAAATGCCCCTTGGAAGAGACATGCAGGTCGCAGCAGCTTATCAAGACGGTTTAAATGCCCGTTGGAAGAGACTTGCAGGTCGCAGTAGCTTAACAAGACGGTTTAAATGCTCCTTGGAAGAGACTTGCAGGTTGCAGTAGCTTAACAAGACGGTTTAAATGCCCCTTGGAAAAGAGGTGGAGGTTACAGTAGCTTAACATGACGGTTTAAATGACCCCTTGCAAAAGACTTGCAAGTCGCAGTAGCTTAACATGACGGTTTACATGCCCCTTGGAAAAGACGTGCAAGTCGCAGTAGCTTAACAAGACGGTTAAAATGCCCCTTGGAAGAGCGGTGGCTGTAGCAGTAGCTTAACAAGATGGTTTAAATGCCCCTTGGAAGAGACGTGCAGGTCGTAGTAGCTTAACAAGACGGTTTAAATGCCCCTTGGAAGAGCGGTGGAGGTCGCAGTAGCTTAACAAGACGGTTTAAATGCCCCTTGGAAGAGACATGCAGCTCGCAGCAGCTTAACAAGACGGCTTAAATTCACCTTGGAACAGACGTGCAGGTCGCAGTAGCTTAACAAGACCGTTTAAATGCCCCTTGGAAGAGACATGCAGGTCGCAGTACCTTAACAAGACGGTTTAAATGCCTCCTTGGAAGAGAAGTGCAGGTTGCAGTAGCTTAACAAGACAGTTTAAATGCCCCTTGGAAGAGACATGCAGGTCGCAGTAGCTTAACAAGACAGTTTAAATGCCCCTTGGAAGAGCGGTGGAGGTCACAGTAGCTTAACAAGACGGTTTAAATGCCCCTTGGAAGAGACATGCAGGTCGCAGTAGCTTAACAAGACGGTTAAAATGCCCCTTGAAAGAGCGGTGGCGGTAGCAGTAGCTTAACAAGATGGTTTAAATGCCCCTTGGAAGAGACGTGCAGGTCGTAGTAGCTTAACAAGGCGGTTTAAATGCCCCTTGGAAGAGCGGTGGAGGTCGCAGTAGCTTAACAAGACCGTTTAAATGCCCCTTGGAAGAGACATGCAGGTCGCAGAAGCTTAACAAGACGGTTTAAATGCCCCTTGGAAGAGACGTGCAGGTCGCAGTAGCTTAACAAGACCGTTTAAATGCCCCTTGGAAGAGACATGCAGGTCGCAGTAGCTTAACAAGACGGTTTAAATGCCCCTTGGAAGAGACATGCACGTCGCAGCAGCCTAACAAGACGGTTTAAATGCCCATTTTAAGAGACGTGCAGGTCGCAGTAGCTTAACAAGACCGTTTAAATGCCCCTTGGAAGAGACATGCAGGTCGAAGTAGCTTAACAAGACGGTTTAAATGCCCCTTGGATGAGACGTGCTGGTTGCAGTAGCTTAACAAGACGGTTTAAATGCCCCTTGGAAGAGACATGCAGGTCGCAGTAGCTTAACAAGACAGTTTAAGTGTCCCTTGGAAGAGACATGCAGGTCGCAGTAGCTTAACAAGACGGTTAAATTGCCCCTTGGAAGAGCGGTGGCGGTAGCAGTAGCTTAACAGGATGGTTTAAATGCCCCTTGGAAGAGACGTGCAGGTCGTAGTAGCTTAACAAGACCGTTTAAATGCCCCTTAGAAGAGACATGCAGGTCGAAGTAGCTTAACAAGACGGTTTAAATGCCCCTTGGATGAGACGTGCTGGTTGCAGTAGCTTAACAAGACCGTTTAAATGCCCCTTGGAAGAGACATGCAGGTCGCAGTAGCTTAACAAGACAGTTTAAGTGTCCCTTGGAAGAGACATGCAGGTCGCAGTAGCTTAACAAGACGGTTAAAATGCCCCTTGGAAGAGCGGTGGCGGTAGCAGTAGCTTAACAGGATGGTTTAAATGCCCCTTGGAAGAGACGTGCAGGTCGTAGTAGCTTAACAAGGCGGTTTAAATGCCCCTTGGAAGAGCGGTGGAGGTCGCAGTAGCTTATCAAGACCGTTTATATGCCCCTTGGAAGAGACATGCAGGTCGCAGAAGCTTAACAAGACGGTTCAAATGCCCCTTGGAAGAGACGTGCAGGTCGCAGTAGCTTAACAAGACCGTTTAAATGCCCCTTGGAAGAGACATGCAGGTCGCAGTAGCTTAACAAGACGGTTTAAATGCCCCTTGGAAGAGACATGCAGGTCGCAGCAGCTTAACAAGACGGTTTAAATGCCCCTTTTAAGAGACGTGCAGGTCGCAGTAGCTTAACAAGACCGTTTAAATGCCCCTTGGAAGAGACATGCAGGTCGAAGTAGCTTAACAAGACGGTTTAAATGCCATGAGACGTGCTGGTTGCAGTAGCTTAACAAGACCGTTTAAATGCCCCGTGGAAGAGACATGCAGGTCGCAGTGGCTTAAGTAGACAGTTTAAGTGCCCCTTGGAAGAGACATGCAGGTCGCAGTAGCTTAACAAGACAGTTTAAAAGCCCCTTGGAAAAGAGGTGGAGTTTACAGTAGCTTAACAAGACGGTTTAAATGCCCCTTGGAAGAGCGGTGGCGGTAGCTGTAGCTTAACAAGAAGGTTTAAATGCCCCTTGGAAGAGACGTGCAGGTCGCAGTAGCTTAACAAGACATTTTAAATGCCCCTTGGAAGAGACATGCAGGTCGCAGTAGCTTAACAAGACTGTTAAAATGCCCCTTGGAAGAGCGGTGGCGGTAGCAGTAGCTTAACAAGACGGTTTAAATGCCCGTGGAAGAGACATGCAGGTCGCAGTAGCTTAACAAGACGGTTTAAATGCCCCTTGGAAGAGCGGTAAAGGTCGCAGTAGTTTAACAAGACGTTTTAAATGCCCCTTGGAAAAGACGTGCAAGGCGCAGTAGCTTAACAAGACGGTTTAAATGCCCGTTGAAAGAGACGTGCAGGTCGCAGTAGCTTAACAAGACGGTTTAAATGCCTCTTGGAAGAGACGTGCAGGTCGCAGTAGCTTAACAAAACAGTATAAATGCCCCTTGGAAGAGCGGTGGAGGTCGCAGTATCTTAACAAGACGTTTTAAATGCCCCTTGGTTGAGACATGCAGGTGCAGCAGCTTAACAAGACGGTTTAAATGCCCCTTGGAAGAGACGTGCAGGTCGCAGTAGCTTAACAAGATGGGTTAAATGCCCCTTGGAAGAGACATGCAGGTCTCAGTAGCTTAACAAGACGGTTTAAATGCCCCTTGGAAGAGCGGAGGATGTCGCAGTAGTTTAACAAGATGGTTTAATTGCACCTTGGAAAATACTTGCAAGTCGCAGTAGCTTAACAAGACGGATTAAATGCCCCTTGAAAGAAACGTGCAGGTCGCAGTAGCTTAACAAGACGGTTGAAATGGCCCTTGGAAGAGCGGTGGTGGTAGCAGTAGCTTAACAAGATGGTTTAAATGCCCCTTGGAAGAGACGTGCAGATCGTAGTAGCTTAACAAGACGGTTTAAATGCCCCTTGGAAGAGCGGTGGAGGACGCAGTAGCTTAACAAGACAGTTCAAATGCCCCTTGGAAGAGACATGCAGGTCTCAGTAGATTAACAAGACGGATTAAATGCCCGTTGAAAGAGAATTGTACGTCGCAGTAGCTTAACAAGACGGTTAAAATGCCCCTTGGAAGAGCGGTGGCGGTAGCAGTAGCTTAACAAGACGGTTTAAATGCCCCTTGGAAGAGACGTGCAGGTTGCAGTAGCTTAAGAAGACAGTTTAAATGCCCCTTGGAAGAGACATGCAGGTCGCAGTAGCTTAACAAGACAGTTTAAATGACCCTTGAAAGAGCGGTGGAGGACACAGTAGCTTAACAAGATGGTTTAAATGCCCCTTGGAAGAGACGTGCAGGTCGTAGTAGCTTAACAAGGCGGTATAAATGCCCCTTGGAAGAGCGGTGGAGGTCGCAGTAGCTTAACAGGACGGTTTAAATGCCACTTGGAAGAGACATGCAGGTCGCAGTTGCTTAACAAGACGGTTTAAATGCTCCTTGGAAGAGACGTGCAGGTTGCAGTAGCTTAACAAGACGGTTTAAATGCCCCTTGGAAAAGAGGTGGAGGTTACAGTAGCTTAACAAGATGGTTTAAATGCCCCTTGGAAGAGCGATCGCGGTAGCAGTAGCTTAACAAGACGGATTAAATGCCCCTTGAAAGAGAAGTGCAGGTCGCAGTAGCTTAACAAGACGGTTAAAATGCCCCTTGGAAGAGCGGTGGCGGTAGCAGTAGCTTAACAAGATGGTTTAAATGCCCATTGGAAGAGACGTGCAGATCGTAGTAGCTTAACAAGACCGTTTAAATGCCCCTTGGAAGAGCGATGGAGGTCGCAGTAGCTTAAAAAGACAGTACAAATGCCCCTTGGAAGAGACATGCAGGTCGCAGCAGCTTATCAAGACGGTTTAAATGACCCTTGGAAGAGACTTGCAGGTCGCAGTAGCTTAACAAGACGGTTTAAATGCCCCATGGAAAAGAGGTGGAGGTTACAGTAGCTTAACAAGACGGTTTAAATGCCCCTTGGAAGAGCGGTCGCGGTAGCAGTAGCTTAACATGACGGTTTAAATGACCCCTTGCAAAAGACGTGCAAGTCGCAGTAGCTTAACATGACAGTTTAAATGCCCCTTGGAAAAGACGTGCAAGTCGCAGTAGCTTTTCAAGACGGTTTAAATGCCCCTTGGAAGAGACGTGCAGGTCGCAGTAGCTTAACAAGACGGTTAAAATGCCCCTTGGAAGAGCGGTGGCTGTAGCAGTAGCTTAACAAGATGGTTTAAATGCCCCTTGGAAGAGACGTGCAGGTCGTAGTAGCTTAACAAGACGGTTTAAATGCCCCTTGGAAGAGCGGTGGAGGTCGCAGTAGCTTAACAAGACGGTTTAAATGCCCCTTGGAAGAGACATGCAGGTCGCAGCAGCTTAAAAAGACGGCTTAAATGCCCCTTGGAAGAGCGGTGGAGGTCGCAGTAGCTTTTCAAGACGGTTTAAATGCCCCTTGGAAGAGACATGCAGGTCGCAGTAGCTTAACAAGACGGTTTAAATGCCCCTTGGACGAGCGATAGCGGTCGCAGTAGCTTAACAAGACAGTTTAAATGCCCCTTGAAAGAGACGTGCAGGTCGCAGTAGATTAACAAGACGGTTAAAGTGCCCCTTGGAAGTGCGGTCGCGGTAGCAGTAGCTTAACAAGACGGTTTAAATGCCCATTGGAAGAGACGTGCAGGTCGCAGTAGCTTAACAAGACGGTTTAAATGCCTCTTGGAAGAGCGGTGGAGGTCGCAGTAGCTTAACAAGACTGTTTAAATGCCCATTGGAAGAGACGTGCAGGTCGCAGTAGCTTAAAAAGAAGGCTTAAATGCCCCTTGGAAGAGACGTGCAGGTTGCAGTAGCTTAACAAGACGGTTTAAATGCCCCTTGGAAAAGAGGTGGAGGTTACAGTAGCTTAACAAGCCGGTTTATATGCCCGTTGAAAGAGAAGTGCAAGTCGCAGTAGCTTAACAAAACGGTTAAAATGCCCCTGGGAAGAGCGGTGGCGGTAGCAGTAGCTTAACAATACGGTTTAAATGCCCCTTGGAAGAGACGTGCAGGTCGCAGTAGCTTAACAAGACGGTTTAAATGCCCCTTGGAAGAGACATGCAGGTCGCAGTAGCTTAACAAGACGGTTTAAATGCCCCTTGGAAGAGTGGTAAAGGTCGCAGTAGCTTAACAAGACAATTTAAATGCCCCTTGGTTGAGACATGCAGGTCGCAGCAGCTTAACAAGATCGCTTAAATGTCCCTTGGAAAAGTGGTGGAGGTTACAATAGCTTAACAAGACGGTTTAAATGCCCCTTGGAAAAGACATGCAAGTCGCCGTAGTTTAACAAGATGGTTTAAATGCCCCTTGGTAGAGACGTGCAGGTTGCAGTAGCTGAACAAGATGGTTTAAATGCCCCTTGGAAAAGTGGTGGAGAGTACAGTAGCTTAACAAGACGGTTTAAATGCCCCTTGGAAAAGACGTGCAAGTCGCAGTAGCTTAACAAGACGGTTTAAATGCCCCTTGGAAGAGACGTGCAGGTCGCAGTAGCTTTTCAAGACGGTTTAAATGCCCCTTGTAAAAAACATGCAGGTCGCAGTAGCTTAACAAGACGGTTTAAATGCCCCTTGGAAAAGTGGTGGAGGTTACAGTAGCTTAACAAGACGGTTTAAATGCCCCTTGGAAGAGACGTGCAGGTCGCAGTAGCTTAACAAGACTGCTAAATTGCCCCCTTGGAAGAGCGGTGGCGGTAGCATTAGCTTAAAAAGATGGTTTAAATGCCCCTTGGAAGAGACGTGCAGGTCGTAGTAGCTTAACAAGGTGGTTTAAATGCCCCTTGGAAGAGCGGTGGAGGTCGCAGTAGCTTAACAAGACGGTTTAAATGCCCCTTGGAAGAGACATGCAGGTCGCAGAAGCTTAACAAGACGGTTTAAATGCCCCTTGGAAGAAACGTGCAGGTCGCAGTAGCTTAACAAGACCGTTTAAATGCCCCTTGGAAGAGACTTGCAGGTCGCAGTAGCTTAACAAGACGGTTTAAATGCCCCTTGGAAGAGACATGCAGGTCGCAGCAGCTTAACAAGATGGTTTAAATGCCCCTTGGAAGAGACGTGCAGGTCGCAGTAGCTTAACAAGATGGTTTAAATGCCCCTTGGATGAGACGTGCAGGTTGCAGTAGCTTAACATGACCGTTTAAATGCCCATTGGAAGAGACGTGCAGGTCGCAGTAGCTTAACAAGACGGTTTAAATGCCCCTTGGAAGAGCGGTGGAGGTCGCAGTAGCTTAACAAGAAGGTTTAAATGCCCCTTGGAAGAGATGTGCAGGTCGCAGTAGCTTAACAAGACGGTTTAAATGCACCTTGAAAGAGACGTGGAGGTCGCAGTAGCTTAGCAAGATGGTTTAAATGCCCCTTGCAAGAGAAATGCAGGTTGCAGTAGCTTAACAAGACGGTTGAAATGTCCCTTGGAAGAGCAGTGGCGGTAGCAGTAGCTTAACAAGAGGGTTTAAATGACCCCTTGCAAAAGACGTGCAAGTCGCAGTAGCTTAACATGACGGTTTAAATGCCCCTTGGAAAAGACGTGCATGTCGCAGTAGCTTAACAAGACGGTTTAAATGCCCCTTGGAAGAGCAGAAAGGTCGCAGTAGCTTAACAAGACGGTTTAAATGCCCCTTGGAAGAGACGTGCAGGTCGCAGTAGCTTAAAAAGACGGTTAAAATGCCCCTTGGAAGAGCGCTGGCGGTAGCAGTAGCTTAACAAGATGGTTTAAATGCCCCTTGGAGGAGAAGTGCAGGTCGTAGTAGCTTAACAAGGCGTTTTAAATGCCCCTTGGAAGAGCGGTGGAGGTCGCAATAGCTTAACAAGACGGTTTAAATGCCCCTTGGAAGAAACATGAAGGTCGCAGAAGCTTAACAAGACGGTTTAAATGCCTGTTGGAAGAGACGTGCAGTTCGCAGTAGCTTAACAAGACCGTTAAATGCCCCTTGGAAGAGACATGCAGGTCGCAGCAGCTTAACAAGACGGTTTAAATGCCCCTTGGAAGAGACGTGCAGGTTGCAGTAGCTTAACAAGACGGTTTAAATGCCCCTTGGAGGAGAAGTGCAGGTCGTAGTAGCTTAACAAGGCGTTTTAAATGCCCCTTGGAAGAGCGGTGGAGGTCGCAATAGCTTAACAAGACGGTTTAAATGCCCCTTGGAAGAAACATGAAGGTCGCAGAAGCTTAACAAGACGGTTTAAATGCCCCTTGGAAGAGACGTGCAGTTCGCAGTAGCTTAACAAGACCGTTTAAATGCCCCTTGGAAGAGACATGCAGGTCGCAGCAGCTTAACAAGACGGTTTAAATGCCCCTTGGAAGAGACGTGCAGGTTGCAGTAGCTTAACAAGACGGTTTAAATGCCCCTTGGAAGAGACATGCAGGTCGCAGTAGCTTAACAAGACAGTTTAAATGCCCCTTGGAAGAGACGTGCAGGTCGCAGTAGCTTAACAAGACGGTTAAATTGCCCCTTGAAAGAGCGGTGGCGGTAGCAGTAGCTTAACAAGATGGTTTAAATGCCCCTTGGAAGAGACCTGCAGGTCGTAGTAGCTTAACAAGGTGGTTTAAATGCCCCTTGGAAGAGCGGTGGAGGTCGCAGTAGCTTAACAAGACGGTTTAAATGCCCCTTGGAAGAGACATGCAGGTCGCAGAAGCTTAACAAGATGGTTTAAATGCCCCTTGGAAGAGACGTGCAGGTCGCAGTAGCTTAACAAGACCGTTTAAATGCCCCTTGGAAGAGACTTGCAGGTCGCAGTAGTTTAACAAGACGGTTTAAATGCCCCTTGGAAGAGAAATGCAGGTCGCAGCAGCTTAACAAGACGGTTTAAATGCCCCTTGGAAGAGACGTGCAGGTCGCAGTAGCTTAACAAGACGGTTTAAATGCCCCTTGGAAGAGACATGCAGGTCGAAGTAGCTTAACAAGACAGTTTAAATGCCCCTTGGATGAGACGTGCAGGTTGCAGTAGCTTAACATGACCGTTTAAATGCCCATTGGAAGAGACGTGCAGGTCGCAGTAGCTTAACAAGACGGTTTAAATGCCCCTTGGAAGAGCGGTGGAGGTTGCAGTAGCTTAACAAGAAGGTTTAAATGCTCCGTGGAAGAGATGTGCAGGTCGCAGTAGCTTAACAAGACGGTTTAAATGCACCTTGAAAGAGACGTGGAGGTCGCAGTAGCTTAGCAAGACGGTTTAAATGCCACTTGCAAGAGAAATGCAGGTTGCAGTAGCTTAACAAGACCGTTGAAATGTCCCTTGGAAGAGCAGTGGCGGTAGCAGTAGCTTAACAAGAGGGTTTAAATGACCCCTTGCAAAAGACGTGCAAGGAGCAGTAGCTTAACAAGACGGTTTAAATGCCCCTTGGAAGAGACGTGCAGGTCGCAGTAGCTTAACAAGATGGTTTAAATGCCCCTTGGAAAAGACGTGCAAGGAGCAGTAGCTTAACAAGACAGTTTAAATGTCCCTTGGAAAAGACGTGCAAGGAGCAGTAGCTTAACAAGACTGTTTAAATGCCCCTTGGAAAAGACGTGCAAGTCGCAGTAGCTTTTCAAGATGGTTTAAATGCCCCTTGGAAGAGACATGCAGGTCGCAGTAGCTTAACAAGACGGTTTAAATGCCCCTTGGAAGAGCGGTAGCGGTCGCAGTAGCTTAACAAGACAGTTTAGATGCACCTTGAAAGAGACGTGCAGGTCGCAGTAGCTTAACTAGACGGTTAAAGTGCCCCTTGGAAGTGCGGTGGCGGTAGCAGTAGCTTAACAAGACGGTTTAAATGCCCCTTGGAAGAGACATGCAGGTCGCAGTAGCTTAACAAAACGGTTTAAATGCTCCTTGGAAAAGACGTGCAGCTTGCAGTAGCTTAACAAGACGGTTTAAATGCCCCTTGGAAAAGAGGTGGAGGTTACAGTAGCTTAACAAGACGGTTTAAATGCCCCTTGGAAGAGCGGTCGCGGTAGCAGTAGCTTAACATGACGGTTTAAATGACCCCTTGCAAAAGACGTGCAAGTCGCAGTCGCTTAGCAAGACGGTTTAAATGCCCCTTGCAAGAGAAATGCAGGTTGCAGTAGCTTAACAAGACGGTTGAAATGTCCCTTGGAAGAGCAGTGGCGGTAGCAGTAGCTTAACAAGAGGGTTTAAATGACCCCTTGCAAAAGACGTGCAAGTCGCAGTAGCTTAACATGACTGTTTAAATGCCCCTTGGAAAAGACCTGCAAGTCGCAGTAGCTTTTCAAGATGGTTTAAATGCCCCTTGGAAGAGACATGCAGGTCGCAGTAGTTTAACAAGACGGTTTAAATACCCCTTGGAAGAGCAGTAGCGGTCGCAGTAGCTTAACAAGACAGTTTAAATGCCGCTTGAAAGAGACGTGCAGGTCGCAGTAACTTAACCAGAAGGTTTAAATGCCCCTTGGAAGAGATGTGCAGGTCGCAGTAGCTTAACAAGACGGTTTAAATGCCCATTGGAAGAGCGGTAGCGGTCGCTGTAGCTTAACAAGACAGTTTAAATGCCCCTTGAAAGAGACGTGCAGGTCGCAGTAGCTTAACAAGACGGTTAAAGTGCCCCTTTGAAGTGCGGTGGCGGTAGCAGTAGCTAAACAAGACGGTTTAAATGCCCATTGGAAGAGACGTGCAGGTCGCAGTAGCTTAACAAGAAGGTTTAAATGCCCCTTGGAAGAGATGTGCAGGTCGCAGTAGCTTAACAAGACGGTTTAAATGCCACTTGGTAGAGACAGCAGGTGGCAGTAACTTAACAAGACGGTTTAAATGCCCCTTGGAAGAGACGTGCAGGTTGCTGTAGCTTAACAAGACAGTTTAAATGCCCCTTGGAAAAGAGGTGGAGGTTACAGTAGCTTAACAAGACGGTTTAAATGCCCCTTGGAAGAGACGTGCAGGTCGCAGTAGCTTAACAAGAAGGTTTAAATGCCCTTTGGAAAAGATGTGTAGGTCGCAGTAGCTTAACAAGACGATTTAAGTGCCCCTTGGAAGAGACATGCAGGTCGCAGTAGCTTTACATGACGGTTTAAATGACCCCTTGCAAAAGACGTGCAAGTCGCAGTAGCTTAACATGACGGTTTAAATGACCCCTTGCAATAGACGTGCAGGTCGCAGTAGCTTACCAAGAAGGTTTAAATGCCCCTTGGAAGAGATGTGCAGGTCGCAGTAGCTTAACAAGACGGTTTAAATGCCCCTTGGAAGAGACGTGCAGGTTGCAGTAGCTTAACAAGACGGTTTAAATGCCCCTTGGAAAAGAGGTGGAGGTTACAGTAGCTTAACAAGACGGTTTAAATGCCCGTTGAAAGAGAAGTGCAGGTCGCAGTAGCTTAACAAAACGGTTAAAATGCCCCTGGGAAGAGCGGTGGCGGTAGCAGTAGCTTAACAAGACAGTTTAAATGCCCCTTGGAAGAGACGTGCAGGTCGCAGTAGCTTAACAAGACGGTTAAAGAGCCCCTTGGAAGTGCGGTGGCGGTAGCAGTAGCTTAACAAGACGGTTTAAATGCCCCATGGAAGAGACATGCAGGTCGCAGTAGCTTAACAAGACGGATTAAATGCTCCTTGGAAGAGACGTGCAGGTTGCAGTAGCTTAACAAGACGGTTTCAATGACACCTTTCAAAAGACGTGCAAATCGCAGTAGCTTAACATGACGGTTTAAATGCCCCTTGGAAAAGACGTGCAAGTCGCAGGAGCATTTCAAGACGGTTTAAATGCCCCTTGGAAGAGACATGCAGGTCGCAGTAGCTTAACAAGACGGTTTAAATGCCCCTTGGAAGAGCGGTAGCGGTCGCATTAGCTTAACAAGACAGTTTAAATGCCACTTGAAAGAGACGTGCAGGTCGCAGTAGCTTACCAAGACGATTTAAATGCACCTTGGAAGAGCGGTGGAGGTTGCAGTAGCTTAACAAGACTGTTTAAATGCCCCTTGGAAGAGACGTGCAGGTCGCAGTAGCTTAATAAGAAGGTTTAAATGCCCCTTGGAAGAGATGTGCAGGACGCAGTAGCTTAACAAGACGGTTTAAATGCCCCTTGGAAGAGACGTGCAGGTTGCAGTAGCTTAACAAGACAGTTTAAATGCCCCTTGGAAAAGAGGTGGAGGTTACAGTAGCTTAACAAGACGGTTTAAATTCCCGTTGAAAGAGAAGTGCAGGTCGCAGTAGCTTAACAAAACGGTTAAAATGCCCCTGGGAAGAGCGGTGGCGGTAGCAGTAGCTTAACAAGACGGTTTAAATGCCCCTTGAAAGAGACGTGCAGGTCGCAGTAGCTTAACAAGATGGTTTAAATGCCCCTTGGAAGAGACATGCAGGTCGCAGTAGCTTAACAAGATGGTTTAAATGCCCATTGGAAGAGCGGTAAAGGTCGCAGTAGCTTAACAAGACGGTTTAAATGCCCCTTGGAAAAGACGTGCAAGGCGCAGTAGCTTAACAAGACGGTTTAAATGCCCCTTGGAAAAGACGTGCAAGTCGCAGTAGCTTTTCAAGATGGTTTAAATGCCCCTTGGAAGAGACATGCAGGTCGTGGTAGCTTAACAAGACGGTTTAAATGCCCCTTGGAAGAGCGGTAGCGGTCGCAGTAGCTTAACAAGACAGTTTAAATGCCCCTTGAAAGAGACGTGCAGGTCGCAGTAACTTAATAAGACGGTTAAAGAGCCCCTTGGAAGTGCGGTGGCGGTAGCAGTAGCTTAACAAGACGGTTTAAATGCCCCTTGGAAGAGACATGCCGGTCGCAGTAGCTTAACAAGACGGTTTAAATGCTCCTTGGAAGAGACGTGCAGGTTGCAGTAGCTTAACAAGACGGTTTAAATGCCCCTCGGAAAAGAGGTGGAGGTTATAGTAGCTTAACAAGACGGTTTAAATGCCCCTTGGAAGAGCGGTCGCGGTAGCAGTAGCTTAACATGACGGTTTAAATGACCCCTTGCAAAAGACGTGCAAGTCGCAGACGCTTAACATGACGTTTTAAATGCCCCTTGGAAAAGACGTGCATGTCGCAGTAGCTTTTTAAGACGGTTTAAATGCCCCTTGGAAGAGACATGCAGGTCGCAGTAGCTTAACAAGACGGTTTAAATGCCCCTTGGACGAGCGATAGCGGTCGCAGTAGCTTAACAAGACAGTTTAAATGCCCCTTGAAAGAGACGTGCAGGTCGCAGTAGATTAACAAGACGGTTAAAGTGCCCCTTGGAAGTGCGGTCACGGTAGCAGTAGCTTAACAAGACGGTTTAAATGCCCATTGGAAGAGACGTGCAGGTCGCAGTAGCTTAACAAGACGGTTTAAATGCCTCTTGGAAGAGCGGTGGAGGTCGCAGTAGCTTAACAAGACTGTTTAAATGCCCATTGGAAGAGCGGTAGCGGTCGCTGTAGCTTAACCAGACAGTTTAAATGCCCCTTGAAAGAGACGTGCAGGTCGCAGTAGCTTAACAAGACGGTTAAAGTGCCCCTTTGAAGTGCGGTGGCGGTAGCAGTAGCTAAACAAGACGGTTTAAATGCCCATTGGAAGAGACGTGCAGGTCGCAGTAGCTTAACAAGAAGGTTTAAATGCCCCTTGGAAGAGATGTGCAGGTCGCAGTAGCTTAACAAGACGGTTTAAATGCCACTTGGTAGAGACAGCAGGTGGCAGTAACTTAACAAGACGGTTTAAATGCCCCTTGGAAGAGACGTGCAGGTTGCTGTAGCTTAACAAGACAGTTTAAATGCCCCTTGGAAAAGAGGTGGAGGTTACAGTAGCTTAACAAGACGGTTTAAATGCCCCTTGGAAGAGACGTGCAGGTCGCAGTAGCTTAACAAGAAGGTTTAAATGCCCTTTGGAAAAGATGTGTAGGTCGCAGTAGCTTAACAAGACGATTTAAGTGCCCCTTGGAAGAGACATGCAGGTCGCAGTAGCTTTACATGACGGTTTAAATGACCCCTTGCAAAAGACGTGCAAGTCGCAGTAGCTTAACATGACGGTTTAAATGACCCCTTGCAATAGACGTGCAGGTCGCAGTAGCTTAACAAGAAGGTTTAAATGCCCCTTGGAAGAGATGTGCAGGTCGCAGTAGCTTAACAAGACGGTTTAAATGCCCGTTGGTAGAGACATGTAGGTCGCAGTAGCTTAACAAGACTGTTTAAATGCCCCTTGGAAGAGACGTGCAGGTTGCAGTAGCTTAACAAGACGGTTTAAATGCCCCTTGGAAAAGAGGTGGAGGTTACAGTAGCTTAACAAGACGGTTTAAATGCCCGTTGAAAGAGAAGTGCAGGTCGCAGTAGCTTAACAAAACGGTTAAAATGCCCCTGGGAAGAGCGGTGGCGGTAGCAGTAGCTTAACAAGACAGTTTAAATGCCCCTTGGAAGAGACGTGCAGGTCGCAGTAGCTTAACAAGACGGTTAAAGAGCCCCTTGGAAGTGCGGTGGCGGTAGCAGTAGCTTAACAAGACGGTTTAAATGCCCCTTGGAAGAGACATGCAGGTCGCAGTAGCTTAACAAGACGGATTAAATGCTCCTTGGAAGAGACGTGCAGGTTGCAGTAGCTTAACAAGACGGTTTCAATGACACCTTTCAAAAGACGTGCAAATCGCAGTAGCTTAACATGACGGTTTAAATGCCCCTTGGAAAATACGTGCAAGTCGCAGTAGCATTTCAAGACGGTTTAAATGCCCCTTGGAAGAGACATGCAGGTCGCAGTAGCTTAACAAGACGGTTTAAATGCCCCTTGGAAGAGCGGTAGCGGTCGCATTAGCTTAACAAGACAGTTTAAATGCCACTTGAAAGAGACGTGCAGGTCGCAGTAGCTTACCAAGACGATTTAAATGCACCTTGGAAGAGCGGTGGAGGTTGCAGTAGCTTAACAAGACTGTTTAAATGCCCCTTGGAAGAGACGTGCAGGTCGCAGTAGCTTAATAAGAAGGTTTAAATGCCCCTTGGAAGAGATGTGCAGGACGCAGTAGCTTAACAAGACGGTTTAAATGCCCCTTGGAAGAGACGTGCAGGTTGCAGTAGCTTAACAAGACAGTTTAAATGCCCCTTGGAAAAGAGGTGGAGGTTACAGTAGCTTAACAAGACGGTTTAAATTCCCGTTGAAAGAGAAGTGCAGGTCGCAGTAGCTTAACAAAACGGTTAAAATGCCCCTGGGAAGAGCGGTGGCGGTAGCAGTAGCTTAACAAGACGGTTTAAATGCCCCTTGAAAGAGACGTGCAGGTCGCAGTAGCTTAACAAGATGGTTTAAATGCCCCTTGGAAGAGACATGCAGGTCGCAGTAGCTTAACAAGATGGTTTAAATGCCCATTGGAAGAGCGGTAAAGGTCGCAGTAGCTTAACAAGACGGTTTAAATGCCCCTTGGAAAAGACGTGCAAGGCGCAGTAGCTTAACAAGACGGTTTAAATGCCCCTTGGAAAAGACGTGCAAGTCGCAGTAGCTTTTCAAGATGGTTTAAATGCCCCTTGGAAGAGACATGCAGGTCGTGGTAGCTTAACAAGACGGTTTAAATGCCCCTTGGAAGAGCGGTAGCGGTCGCAGTAGCTTAACAAGACAGTTTAAATGCCCCTTGAAAGAGACGTGCAGGTCGCAGTAACTTAATAAGACGGTTAAAGAGCCCCTTGGAAGTGCGGTGGCGGTAGCAGTAGCTTAACAAGACGGTTTAAATGCCCCTTGGAAGAGACATGCCGGTCGCAGTAGCTTAACAAGACGGTTTAAATGCTCCTTGGAAGAGACGTGCAGGTTGCAGTAGCTTAACAAGACGGTTTAAATGCCCCTCGGAAAAGAGGTGGAGGTTATAGTAGCTTAACAAGACGGTTTAAATGCCCCTTGGAAGAGCGGTCGCGGTAGCAGTAGCTTAACATGACGGTTTAAATGACCCCTTGCAAAAGACGTGCAAGTCGCAGACGCTTAACATGACGTTTTAAATGCCCCTTGGAAAAGACGTGCATGTCGCAGTAGCTTTTTAAGACGGTTTAAATGCCCCTTGGAAGAGACATGCAGGTCGCAGTAGCTTAACAAGACGGTTTAAATGCCCCTTGGACGAGCGATAGCGGTCGCAGTAGCTTAACAAGACAGTTTAAATGCCCCTTGAAAGAGACGTGCAGGTCGCAGTAGATTAACAAGACGGTTAAAGTGCCCCTTGGAAGTGCGGTCACGGTAGCAGTAGCTTAACAAGACGGTTTAAATGCCCATTGGAAGAGACGTGCAGGTCGCAGTAGCTTAACAAGACGGTTTAAATGCCTCTTGGAAGAGCGGTGGAGGTCGCAGTAGCTTAACAAGACTGTTTAAATGCCCATTGGAAGAGACGTGCAGGTCGCAGTAGCTTAAAAAGAAGGCTTAAATGCCCCTTGGAAGAGACGTGCAGGTTGCAGTAGCTTAACAAGACGGTTTAAATGCCCCTTGGAAAAGAGGTGGAGGTTACAGTAGCTTAACAAGCCGGTTTATATGCCCGTTGAAAGAGAAGTGCAAGTCGCAGTAGCTTAACAAAACGGTTAAAATGCCCCTGGGAAGAGCGGTGGCGGTAGCAGTAGCTTAACAATACGGTTTAAATGCCCCTTGGAAGAGACGTGCAGGTCGCAGTAGCTTAACAAGACGGTTTAAATGCCCCTTGGAAGAGACATGCAGGTCGCAGTAGCTTAACAATACGGTTTAAATGCCCCTTGGAAGAGTGGTAAAGGTCGCAGTAGCTTAACAAGACCGTTTAAATGCCCCTTGGAAAAGATGTGCAAGGCGTAGAAGCTTAACAAGACGGTTTAAATGCCCGTTGAAAGAGACGTGCAGGTCGCAGTAGCTTAACAAGATGGTTAAAATGCCCCTTGGAAGAGGGGTGGCAGTAGCAGTAGCTTAACAAGACGATTTAAATGCTCTTTGGAAGAGACGTGCAGGTCGCAGAAGCTTAACAAGATGGTTTAAATGCCCCTTGGAAGAGCGGTGGAGGTCGCAGTAGCTTAACAAGACAATTTAAATGCCCCTTGGTTGAGACATGCAGGTCGCAGCAGCTTAACAAGATGGCTTAAATGTCCCTTGGAAAAGTGGTGGAGGTTACAATAGCTTAACAAGACGGTTTAAATGCCCCTTGGAAAAGACATGCAAGTCGCCGTAGTTTAACAAGATGGTTTAAATGCCCCTTGGTAGAGACGTGCAGGTTGCAGTAGCTGAACAAGATGGTTTAAATGCCCCTTGGAAAAGTGGTGGAGAGTACAGTAGCTTAACAAGACGGTTTAAATGCCCCTTGGAAAAGACGTGCAAGTCGCAGTAGCTTAACAAGACGGTTTAAATGCCCCTTGGAAGAGACGTGCAGGTCGCAGTAGCTTTTCAAGACGGTTTAAATGCCCCTTGTAAAAAACATGCAGGTCGCAGTAGCTTAACAAGACGGTTTAAATGCCCCTTGGAAAAGTGGTGGAGGTTACAGTAGCTTAACAAGACGGTTTAAATGCCCCTTGGAAGAGACGTGCAGGTCGCAGTAGCTTAACAAGACTGTTAAATTGCCCCCTTGGAAGAGCGGTGGCGGTAGCAGTAGCTTAAAAAGATGGTTTAAATGCCCCTTGGAAGAGACGTGCAGGTCGTAGTAGCTTAACAAGGTGGTTTAAATGCCCCTTGGAAGAGCGGTGGAGGTCGCAGTAGCTTAACAAGACGGTTTAAATGCCCCTTGGAAGAGACATGCAGGTCGCAGAAGCTTAACAAGACCGTTTAAATGCCCCTTGGAAGAGACTTGCAGGTCGCAGTAGCTTAACAAGACGGTTTAAATGCCCCTTGGAAGAGACATGCAGGTCGCAGCAGCTTAACAAGACGGTTTAAATGCCCCTTGGAAGAGACGTGCAGGTCGCAGTAGCTTAACAAGACGGTTTAAATGCCCCTTGGATGAGACGTGCAGGTTGCAGTAGCTTAACATGACCGTTTAAATGCCCATTGGAAGAGACGTGCAGGTTGCAGTAGCTTAACAAGACGGTTTAAATGCCCCTTGGAAGAGCGGTGGAGGTCGCAGTAGCTTAACAAGAAGGTTTAAATGCCCCTTGGAAGAGATGTGCAGGTCGCAGTAGCTTAACAAGACGGTTTAAATGCACCTTGAAAGAGACGTGGAGGTCGCAGTAGCTTAGCAAGATGGTTTAAATGCCCCTTGCAAGAGAAATGCAGGTTGCAGTACCTTAACAAGACGGTTGAAATGTCACTTGGAAGAGCAGTGGCGGTAGCAGTAGCTTAACAAGAGGGTTTAAATGACCCCTTGCAAAAGACGTGCAAGTCGCAGTAGCTTAACATGACGGTTTAAATGCCCCTTGGAAAAGACGTGCATGTCGCAGTAGCTTAACAAGACGGTTTAAATGCCCCTTGGAAGAGCAGAAAGGTCGCAGTAGCTTAACAAGACGGTTTAAATGCCCCTTGGAAGAGACGTGCAGGCCGCAGTAGCTTAAAAAGACGGTTAAAATGCCCCTTGGAAGAGCGCTGGCGGTAGCAGTAGCTTAACAAGATGGTTTAAATGCCCCTTGGAGGAGAAGTGCAGGTCGTAGTAGCTTAACAAGGCGTTTTAAATGCCCCTTGGAAGAGCGGTGGAGGTCGCAATAGCTTAACAAGACGGTTTAAATGCCCCTTGGAAGAAACATGAAGGTCGCAGAAGCTTAACAAGACGGTTTAAATGCCCCTTGGAAGAGACGTGCAGTTCGCAGTAGCTTAACAAGACCGTTTAAATGCCCCTTGGAAGAGACATGCAGGTCGCAGCAGCTTAACAAGACGGTTTAAATGCCCCTTGGAAGAGACGTGCAGGTTGCAGTAGCTTAACAAGACGGTTTAAATGCCCCTTGGAAGAGACATGCAGGTCGCAGTAGCTTAACAAGACAGTTTAAATGCCCCTTGGAAGAGACGTGCAGGTCGCAGTAGCTTAACAAGACGGTTAAATTGCCCCTTGAAAGAGCGGTGGCGGTAGCAGTAGCTTAACAAGATGGTTTAAATGCCCCTTGGAAGAGACCTGCAGGTCGTAGTAGCTTAACAAGGTGGTTTAAATGCCCCTTGGAAGAGCGGTGGAGGTCGCAGTAGCTTAACAAGACGGTTTAAATGCCCCTTGGAAGAGACATGCAGGTCGCAGAAGCTTAACAAGATGGTTTAAATGCCCCTTGGAAGAGACGTGCAGGTCGCAGTAGCTTAACAAGACCGTTTAAATGCCCCTTGGAAGAGACTTGCAGGTCGCAGTAGTTTAACAAGACGGTTTAAATGCCCCTTGGAAGAGAAATGCAGGTCGCAGCAGCTTAACAAGACGGTTTAAATGCCCCTTGGAAGAGACGTGCAGGTCGCAGTAGCTTAACAAGACGGTTTAAATGCCCCTTGGAAGAGACATGCAGGTCGAAGTAGCTTAACAAGACAGTTTAAATGCCCCTTGGATGAGACGTGCAGGTTGCAGTAGCTTAACATGACCGTTTAAATGCCCATTGGAAGAGACGTGCAGGTCGCAGTAGCTTAACAAGACGGTTTAAATGCCCCTTGGAAGAGCGGTGGAGGTTGCAGTAGCTTAACAAGAAGGTTTAAATGCTCCGTGGAAGAGATGTGCAGGTCGCAGTAGCTTAACAAGACGGTTTAAATGCACCTTGAAAGAGACGTGGAGGTCGCAGTAGCTTAGCAAGACGGTTTAAATGCCACTTGCAAGAGAAATGCAGGTTGCAGTAGCTTAACAAGACCGTTGAAATGTCCCTTGGAAGAGCAGTGGCGGTAGCAGTAGCTTAACAAGAGGGTTTAAATGACCCCTTGCAAAAGACGTGCAAGGAGCAGTAGCTTAACAAGACGGTTTAAATGCCCGTTGAAAGAGAAGTGCAGGTCGCAGTAGCTTAACAAAACGGTTAAAATGCACCTGGGAAGAGCGGTGGCGGTAGCAGTAGCCTAACAAGACGGTTTAAATGCCCCTTGGAAGAGACGTGCAGGTCGCAGTAGCTTAACAAGATGGTTTACATGCCCCTTGGAAAAGACGTGCAAGGAGCAGTAGCTTAACAAGACGGTTTAAATGTCCCTTGGAAAAGACGTGCAAGGAGCAGTAGCTTAACAAGACTGTTTAAATGCCCCTTGGAAAAGACGTGCAAGTCGCAGTAGCTTTTCAAGATGGTTTAAATGCCCCTTGGAAGAGACATGCAGGTCGCAGTAGCTTAACAAGACGGTTTAAATGCCCCTTGGAAGAGCGGTAGCGGTCGCAGTAGCTTAACAAGACAGTTTAGATGCCCCTTGAAAGAGACGTGCAGGTCGCAGTAGCTTAACAAGACGGTTAAAGAGCCCCTTGGAAGTGCGGTGGCGGTAGCAGTAGCTTAACAAGACGGTTTAAATGCCCCTTGGAAGAGACATGCAGGTCGCAGTAGCTTAACAAAACGGTGTAAATGCTCCTTGGAAGAGACGTGCAGCTTGCAGTAGCTTAACAAGACGGTTTAAATGCCCCTTGGAAAAGAGGTGGAGGTTACAGTAGCTTAACAAGACGGTTTAAATGCCCCTTGGAAGAGCGGTCGCGGTAGCAGTAGCTTAACATGACGATTTAAATGACCCCTTGCAAAAGACGTGCAAGTCGCAGTAGCTTTTCAAGACGGTTTAAGTGCCCCTTGGAAGAGACATGCAGGTCGCAGTAGCTTAACAAGAAGGTTTAAATGCCCCTTGGAAGAGCGGTAGCAGTAGCTTAACAAGACAGTTTAAATGCCCCTTGGAAGAGATGTGCAGGTCGCGGTAGCTTAACAAGACGGTTTAAATGCCCATTGGTAGAGACATGCAGGTCACAGTATCTTAACAAGACGGTTTAAATGCCCTTTGGAAGAGACGTGCAGGTTGCAGTAGCTTAACAAGACGGTTTAAATGCCCCTTGGAAAAGAGGTGGAGGTTACAGTAGTTTAACAAGACGGTTTAAATGCCCGTTGAAAGAGAAGTGCAGGTCGCAGTAGTTTAACAAAACGGTTAAAATGCCCCTGGGAAGAGCGGTGGCGGTAGCATTAGCTTAACAAGACTGTTTAAATGCCCCTTGGAAGAGACGTGCAGGTCGCAGTAGCTTAACAAGATGGTTTAATTGCCCCTTGGAAGAGACAGGCAGGTCGCAGTAGCTTAACAAGACGGTTTAAATGCCCCTTGGAAGAGCAGAAAGGTCGCAGTAGCTTAACAAGACGGTTTAAATGACCCTTGGAAAAGACGTGCAAGGCGCAGTAGCTTAACAAGACGGTTTAAATGCCCCTTGGAACAGAAGTGCAAGGCGCAGTAGCTTAACAAGACGGTTTAAATGCCCCTTGGAAAAGACGTGCAAGTCGCAGTAGCATTTCAAGATGGTATAAATGCCCCTTGGAAGAGAAATGCAGGTCGCAGTGGCTTAACAAGACGGTTTAAATGCCCCTTGGAAGAGCGGTAGCGGTCGCAGTAGCTTAACAAGACAGTTTAAATGCCACTTGAAAGAGACGTGCAGGTCGCAGTAGCTTAACAAGACGGTTAAAGAGCCCCTTGGAAGTGCGGTGGCGGTAGCAGTAGCTTAACAAGACGGTTAAAATGCCCCTTGGAAGAGACATGCAGGTCGCAGTAGCTTAACAAGACGGTTTAAATGCTCCTTGGAAGAGACGTGCAGGTTGCAGTAGCTTAACAAGATGGTTTAAATGCCCCTTGGAAAAGAGGTGGAGGTTACAGGAGCTTAACAAGACAGTTTAAATGCCCCTTGGAAGATCGGTCGCGGTAGCAGTAGCTTAACATGACGGTTTAAATGACCCCTTGCAAAAGACGTGGAAATCGCAGTAGCTTAACATGACGGTTTAAATGCCCCTTGGAAAAGACGTGCAAGTCGCAGTAGCTTTTCAAAACGGTTTAAATGCCCCTTGGAAGAGACATGCAGGTCGCAGTAGCTTAACAAGACGGTTAAAGTGCCCCTTGAAAGAGACGTGCAGGTCGCAGTAGCTTAACAAGACGGTTAAAGTGCCCCTTGGAAGTGCGGTCGCGGTAGCAGTAGCTTAACAAGACTGTTTAAATGCCCATTGGAAGAGACGTGCAGGTCGCAGTAGCTTAACAAGACGGTTTAAATGCCCCTTGGAAGACACGTGCAGGTCGCAGTAGCTTAAAAAGAAGGTTTAAATGCCCCTTGGAAGAGATGTGCAGGTCGCAGTAGCTTAACAAGACGGTTTAAATGCCCCTTGGTAGAGACATGCAGGTCGCAGTAGCTTAACAAGATGGTTTAAATGCCCCTTGGAAGAGACGTGCAGGTTATTGTAGCTTTACAAGACTGTTTAAATGCCCCTTGGAAAAGAGGTGGAGTTTACAGTAGCTTAACAAGACGGTTTAAATGCCCGTTGAAAGAGAAGTGCAGGTCGCAGTAGCTTAACAAAACGTTTTAAATGCCCCTGGGAAGAGCGGTGGCGGTAGCAGTAGCTTAACAAGACGGTTTAAATGCCCCTTGGAAGAGACGTGCAGGTCGCAGTAGCTTAACAAGATGGTTTAAATGCCCCTTGGAAGAGACATGCAGGTCGCAGTAGCTTAACAAGATGGTTTAAATGCCCCTTGGAGGAGCCGTAAAGATCGCAGTAGCTTAACAAGTCTTTTTAAATGCCCCTTGGAAAAGACGTGCAAGGCGCAGTAGCTTAGCAAGAGCGTTTAAATGCCCCTTGGAAAAGACGTGCAAGTCGAAGTAACTTTTCAAGAAGGTTTAAATGCCCCCTGGAAGAGACATGCAGGTCGCAGTAGCTTAACAAGACGGTTTAAATGCCACTTGGAAGAGCGGTAGCGGTCGCAGTAGCTTAACAAGACAGTTTAAATGCCCCTTGAAAGAGACGTGCAGGTCGCAGTAGCTTAACAAGACGGTTAAAGAGCCCCTTGGAAGTGCGGTGGCGGTAGCAGTAGCTTAATAAGACGGTTTAAATGCCCCTTGGAAGAGACATGCAGGTCTCAGTAGCTTAACAAGACAGTTTAAATGCTCCTTGGAAGAGACGTGCAAGTTGCAGTAGCTTAACAAGACGGTTTAAATGCCACATGGAAAAGAGGTGGAGGTTACAGGAGCTTAACAAGACGGTTTAAATGACCCTTGGAAGAGCGGTCGCGGTAGCAGTAGCTTAACAAGACAGTTTAAATGCCCATTGGAAGAGACGTGCAGGTCGCAGTAGCTTAACAAGACGGTTTAAATGCACCTTGGAAGAGCGGTGGAGGTCGCAGTAGCTTAACAAGACGGTTTAAATGCCCCTTGGAAGAGACGTGCAGGTCGCAGTAGCTTAACAAGACGGTTAAAATGCCCCTTGGAAGAGCGGTGGCGGTAGCAGTAGCTTAACAAGATGGTTTAAATGCCCCTTGGAAGAGACGTGCAGGTCGTAGTAGCTTAACAAGATGGTTTAAATACCCCTTGGAAGAGACATGCAGGTCGCAGTAGCTTAACAAGATGGTTTAAATGCCCCTTGGAGGAGCCGTAAAGGTCACAGTAGCTTAACAAGTCTTTTTAAATGCCCCTTGGAAAAGACGTGCAAGGCGCAGTAGCTTAGCAAGAGCGTTTAAATGCCCCTTGGAAAAGACGTGCAAGTCGAAGTAACTTTTCAAGAAGGTTTAAATGCCCCCTGGAAGAGACGTGCAGGTCGCAGTAGCTTAACAAGACGGTTAAAATGCCCCTTGGAAGAGCGGTGGCGGTAGCAGTAGCTTAACAAGATGGTTTAAATGCCCCTTGGAAGAGACGTGCAGGTCGTAGTAGCTTAACAAGACGGTTTAAATGCCCCTTGGAAGAGCGGTGGAGGTCGCAGTAGCTTAACAAGATGGTTTAAATGCCCCTTGGAAGAGACATGCAGGTCGCAGCAGCTTAACAAGACGACTTAAATGCCCCTTGGAAGAGACGTGCAGGTCGCAGTAGCTTAACAAGACCGTTTAAATGCCCCTTGGAAGAGACATGCAGGTCGCAGTAGCTTAACAAGACGGTTTAAATGCCCCTTGGAAGAGACGTGCAGGTTGCAGTAGCTTAACAAGACGGTTTAAATGCCCCTTGGAAGAGACATGCAGGTCGCAGTAGCTTAACAAGACAGTTTAAATGCCCCTTGGAAGAGCGGTGGAGGTCGCAGTAGCTTAACAAGACGGTTTAAATGCCCCTTGGAAGAGACGTGCAGGTCGCAGTAGCTTAACAAGACGGTTAAAATGCCCGTTGGAAGAGCGGTGGCGGTAGCAGTAGCTTAACAAGATGGTTTAAATGCCCCTTGGAAGAGAAGTGCAGGTCGTAGTATCTTAACAAGGCGGTTTAAATGCCCCTTGGAAGAGCGGTGGAGGTCGCAATAGCTTAACAAGACGGTTTAAATGCCCATTGGAAGAGACATGCAGGTCGCAGAAGCTTAACAAAACGGTTTAAATGCCCCTTGGAAGAGACGTGCAGTTCGCAGTAGCTTAACAAGACCGTTTAAATGCCCCTTGGAAGAGGCATGCAGGTTACAGTAGCTTAACAAGACGGTTTAAATGCCCCTTGGAAGAGCGGTGGAGGTCACAGTAGCTTAACAAGACGGTTTAAATGCCCCTTGGAAGAGACGTGCAGGTTGCAGTAGCTTAACAAGACGGTTTAAATGCCCCTTGGAAGAGACATGCAGGTCGCAGTAGCTTAACAAGACAGTTTAAATGCCCCTTGGAAGAGCGGTGGAGGTCACAGTAGCTTAACAAGACGGTTTAAATGCCCCTTGGAAGAGACGTGCAGGTCGCAGTAGCTTAACAAGACTGTTAAATTGCCCCTTGGAAGAGTGGTGGCGGTACCAGTAGCTTAACAAGATGGTTTAAATGCCCCTTGGAAGAGACGTGCAGGTCGTAGTAGCTTAACAAGGTTGTTTAAATGCCCCTTGGAAGAGCAGTGGAGGTCGCAGTAGCTTAACAAGACGGTTTAAATGCCCCTTGGAAGAGACATGCAGGTCGCAGAAGCTTAACAAGACGGTTTAAATGCCCCTTGGAAGAGACGTGCAGGTCGCAGTAGCTTAACAAGACCGTTTAAATGCCCCTTGGAAGAGCGGTGGCGGTAGCAGTAGCTTAACAAAATGGTTTTAATGCCCCTTGGAAGAGACGTGCAGGTCGTAGTAGCTTAACAAGACGGTTTAAATGCCCCTTGCAAGAGCGGTGTAGGTCGCAGTAGCTTAAAAAGACAGTTTAAATGCCCCTTGGAAGAGACATGCAGGTCGCAGAAGCTTAACAAGACGGTTTAAATGCCCCTTGGAAGAGCGGTGGAGGTCGCAGTAGCTTAACAAGACGGTTTAAATGCCCCTTTAAGAGACATGCAGGTCGCAGCAGCTTAACAAGACGGCGTAAATGCCCCTTGGAAGAGACGTGCAGGTCGCAGTAGCTTAACAAGACCGTTTAAATGCCCCTTGGAAGAGACATGCAGGTCGCAGTAGCTTAACAAGATGGTTTAAATGCCCCTTGGAAGAGACGTGCAGGTTGCAGTAGCTTAACAAGACGGTGTAAATGCCCCTTGGAAGAGACATGCAGGTCGCAGTAGCTTAACAAGACAGTTTAAATGCCCCTTGGAAGAGCGGTGGAGGTCGCAGTAGCTTAACAAGACGGTTTAAATGCCCCTTGGAAGAGACATGCAGGTCGCAGAAGCTTAACAAGACGGTTTAAATGCCCCTTGGAAGAGACGTGCAGGTCACAGTAGCTTAACAAGACCGTTTAAATGCCCCTTGGAAGAGACTTGCAGGTCGCAGTAGCTTAAGAAGACAGTTTAAATGCCCCTTGGAAGAGACATGCAGGTCGAAGTAGCTTAACAAGACGGTTTAAATGCCCCTTGGATGAGACGTGCAGGTTGCAGTAGCTTAATATGACCGTTTAAATGCCCCTTGGAAGAGACATGCAGGTCGCAGTAGCTTAACAAGACAGTTTAAATGACCCTTGGAATAGAGGTGGAGTTTACAGTAGCTTAACAAGACGATTTAAATGCCCCTTGGAAGAGCGGTGGCGGTAGCTGTATCTTAACAAGACGGTTTAAATGCCCCTTGGAAGAGACGTGCAGTTCGCAGTAGCTTAACAAGACGGTTTAAATGCCTCTTGGAAGAGACATGCAGGTCGCAGTAGCTTAACAAGACGGTTTAAATGCCCCTTGGAAGAGCGGTGGAGGTCGCAGTAGCTTAACAAGACGTTTTAAATGCCCCTTGGTTGAGACATGCAGGTGCAGCAGCTTAACAAGACGGTTTAAATGCCCCTTGGAAGAGACGTGCAGGTCGCAGTAGCTTATCAAGACGGTTTAAATGACCCCTTGCAAAAGACATGCAAGTCGCAGTAGCTTAACATGACGGTTTAAATGCCCCTTGGAAAAGACGTGCAAGTCGCAGTAGCTTTTCAAGACGGTTTAAGTGCCCCTTGGAAGAGACATGCAGGTCGCAGTAGCTTAACAAGACGGTTTAAATGCCCCTTGGAAGAGCGGTAGCTGTCGCAGTAGCTTAACAAGACAGTTTAAATGAACCTTGAAAGAGACGTGCAGGTCGCAGTAGCTTAACAAGACGGTTAGAGTGCCCCTTGGAAGTGCGGTCGCGGTAGCAGCAGCTTAACAAGACGGTTTAAATGCCCATTGGAAGAGACGTGCAGGTCGCAGTAGCTTAACAAGACGGTTTAAATGCCCATTGTAAGAGCGGTGGAGGTCGCAGTAGCTTAACAAGTCTGTTTAAATGCCCCTTGGAAGAGACGTGCAGGTCGCAGTAGCTTAACAAGACGGTTTAAATGCCCCTTGGTAGAGACATGCAGGTCACAGTAGCTTAACAAGACTGTTTAAATGCCCCTTGGAAGAGACGTGCAGGTTGCAGTAGCTTAACAAGTCGGTTTAAATGCCACTTGGAAAAGAGGTGGAGGTTACAGTAGCTTAACAAGACGGTTTAAATGCCCGTTGAAAGAGAAGTGCAGGTCGCAGTAGCTTAACAAAACGGTTAAAATGCCCCTGGGAAGAGCGGTGGCGGTAGCAGTAGCTTAACAAGACGGTTTAAATGCCCCTTGGAAGAGACGTGCAGGTCGCAGTAGCTTAACAAGATGGTTTATATGCCCCTTGGAAGAAACATGCAGGTCGCAGTAGCTTAACAAGAAGGTTTAAATGCCCCTTGAAAGAGCGGTAAAGGTCGCAGTAGCTTAACAAGACGGTTTAAATGCCCCTTGGAAAAGACGTGCAAGGCGCAGTAGCTTAACAAGACGGTTTAAATGCCCATTGGAAAAGGCGTGCAAGTCGCAGTAGCTTTTCAAGATGGTTTAAATGCCCCTTGGAAGAGACATGCAGGTCGCAGAAGCTTAACAAGACGGTTTAAATGCCTCTTTGAAGAGCGATAGCGGTCGCAGTAGCTTAAAAAGACAGTTTAAATACCCCTTGAAAGAGACGTGCAGGTCGCAGTAGCTTAACAAGACGGTTAAAGAGCCACTTGGAAGTGCGGTGGCGGTAGCAGTAGCTTAACAAGATGGTTTAAATGCCCCTTGGAAGAGACATGCAGGTTGTAGTAGCTTAACAAGACGGTTTAAATGCCCCTTGGAAAAGAGGTGGAGGTTACAGGAGCTTAACAAGACGGTTTAAATGCCCCTTGGAAGAGCGGTCGCGGTAGCAGTAGCTTATCAAGACGGTATAAATGCCCATTGGAAGAGACGTGCAGGTCGCAGTAGCTTAACAAGACGGTTTAAATGCACCTTGGAAGAGCGGTGGAGGTCGCAGTAGCTTAACAAGACGGTTTAAATGCCCCTTGGAAGAGACGTGCAGGTCGCAGTAGCTTAACAAGACGGTTAAAATGCCCCTTGGAAGAGCGGTGGCGGTAGCAGTAGCTTAACAAGATGGTTTAAATGCCCCTTGGAAGAGACGTGCAGGTCGTAGTAGCTTAACAAGACGGTTTAAATGCCCCTTGGAAGAGCGGTGGAGGTCGCAGTAGCTTAACAAGACGGTTTAAATGCCCCTTGGAAGAGACATGCAGGTCGCAGCAGCTTAACAAGACGGCGTAAATGCCCCTTGGAAGAGACATGCAGGTCGCAGTAGCTTAACAAGACGGTTTAAATGCCCCTTGGAAGAGACGTGCAGGTTGCAGTAGCTTAACAAGACGGTTTAAATGCCCCTTGGAAGAGACATGCAGGTCGCAGTAGCTTAACAAGACAGTTTAAATGCCCCTTGGAAGAGCGGTGGAGGTCGCAGTAGCTTAACAAGACGGTTTAAATGCCCCTTGGAAGAGACGTGCAGGTCGCAGTAGCTTAACAAGACGGTTAAAATGCCCCTTGGAAGAGCGGTGGCGGTAGCAGTAGCTTAACAAGATGGTTTAAATGCCCCTTGGAAGAGAAGTGCAGGTCGTAGTAGCTTAACAAGGCGGTTTAAATGTCCCTTGGAAGAGCGGTGGAGGTCGCAGTAGCTTAACAAGACGGTTTAAATGCCCCTTGGAAGAGACGTGCAGGTTGCAGTAGCTTAACAAGACGGATTAAATGCCCCTTGGAAAAGAGGTGGAGGTTACAGTAGCTTAACAAGACGGTTTAAATGCCCGTTGAAAGAGAAGTGCAGGTCGCAGTAGCTTAACAAAACGGTTAAAATGCCCCTGGGAAGAGCGGTGGCCGTAGCAGTAGCTTAACAAGATGGTTTAAATGCCCCTTGGAAGAGACGTGCAGGTCGCAGTAGCTTAACAAGATGGTTTAAATGCCCCTTGGAAGAAACATGCAGGTCGCAGTAGCTTAACAAGTCGGTTTAAATGCCCCTTGGAAGAGCGGTAAAGGTTGCAACAGCTTAACAAGACGGTTTAAATGCCCCTTGGAAAAGACGTGCAAGGCGCAGTAGCTTAACAGGACGGTTTAAATGCCCCTTGGAAAAGACGTGCAAGTTGCAGTAGCTTTTCAAGATGGTTTAAATGCCCCTTGGAAGAGACATGCAGGTCGCAGTATATTAACAAGACGGTTTAAATGCCCCTTGGAAGAGCGGTAGCGGTCGCAGTAGCTTAACAAGACAGTTTAAATGCCCCTTGAAAGAGACGTGCAGGTCGCAGTAGCTTAACAAGACGGTTAAAGAGCCCCTTGGAAGTGCGGTGGCGGTAGCAGTAGCTTAACAAGACGGTTTAAATGCCCCTTGGAAGAGACATGCAGGTCGCAGTTGCTTAACAAGATGGTTTAAATGCTCCTTGGAAGAGACGTGCAGGTTGCAGTAGCTTAACAAGACGGTTTAAATTCCCCTTGGAAAAGAGGTGGAGGTTACAGTAGCTTAACAAGACGGTTTAATTGGCCCTTGGAAGAGCGGTCGCGGTAGCAGTAGCTTAACAAGATGGATTAAATGCCCCTTGAAAGAGACGTGCAGGTCGCAGTAGCTTAACAAGACGGTTAAAATGCCCCTTGGAAGAGCGGTGGCGGTAGCAGTAGCTTAACAAGATGGTTTAAATGCCCCTTGGAAGAGATGTGCAGATCGTAGTAGCTTAACAAGACCGTTTAAATGCCTCTTGGAAGAGCGGTGGAGGTCGCAGTAGCTTAACAAGACAGTTCAAATACCCCTTGGAAGAGACATGCAGGTCGCAGCAGCTTATCAAGACGGTTTAAATGCCCCTTGGAAGAGACTTGCAGGTCGCAGTAGCTTAACAAGACGGTTTAAATGCTCCTTGGAAGAGACGTGCAGGTTGCAGTAGCTTAACAAGACGGTTTAAATGCCCCTTGGAAAAGAGGTGGAGGTTACAGTAGCTTAACAAGACAGTTTAAATGCCCCTTGGAAGAGCGGTCGCGGTAGCAGTAGCTTAAAATGACGGTTTAAATGACCCCTTGCAAAAGACGTGCAAGTCGCAGTAGCTTAACATGACGGTTTAAATGCCCCTTGGAAAAGACGTGCAAGTCGCAGTAGCTTTTCAAGACGGTTTAAATGCCCCTTGGAAGAGACATGCAGGTCACAGTAGCTTAACAAGACGATTTAAATGCCCCTTGGAATAGCGGTAGCGGTCGCAGTAGCTTAACAAGACAGTTTAAATGCCCCTTGAAAGAGACGTGCAGGTCGCAGTAGCTTAACAAGACGGTTAAAGTGCCCCTTGGAAGTGCGGTGGCGGTAGGAGTAGCTTAATAAGACGGTTTAAATGCCCATTGGAAGAGACATGCAGGTCGCAGTAGCTTAACAAGACGGTTTAAATGCCCCTTGGAAGAGCGGTAGCGGTCGCAGTAGCTTAACAAGACAGTTTAAATGAACCTTGAAAGAGACGTACAGGTCGCAGTAGCTTAACAAGACGGTTAAAGTGCCCCTTGGAAGTGCGGTCGCGGTAGCAGCAGCTTAACAAGACGGCTTAAATGCCCCTTGGAAGAGACGTGCAGGTCGCAGTAGCTTAACAAGACCGTTTAAATTCCCCTTGGAAGAGACATGCAGGTCGCAGTAGCTTAACAAGATGGTTTAAATGCCGCTTGGAAGAGACGTGCAGGTTGCAGTAGCTTAACAAGACGGTTTAAATGCCCCTTGGAAGCGACATGCAGGTCGCAGTGGCTTTACAAGACAGTTTAAATGTCCCTTGGAAGAGCGGTGGAGGTCGCAGTAGCTTAACAAGACGGTTTAAATGCCCCTTGGAAGAGACGTGCTGGTCGCAGTAGCTTAACAAGACGGTTAAAATGCCCCTTGGAAGAGCGGTGGCGGTAGCAGTAGCTTAACAAGATGGTTTAAATGCCCCTTGGAAGAGACGTGCAGGTCGTAGTAGCTTAACAAGGCGGTTTAAATGCCCCTTGGAAGACCGGTGGAGGTCGCAGTAGCTTAACAAGATGGTTTAAATGCCCCTTAGAAGAGACATGCAGGTCGCAGCAGCTTAACAAGACGGTTTAAATGCCCCTTGGAAGAGACGTGCAGGTTGCAGTAGCTTAACAACACGGTTTAAATGCCCCTTGGAAGAGACATGCAGGTCGCAGTAGCTTAACAAGACAGTTTAAATGCCCCTTGGAAGAGCGGTGGAGGTCACAGTAGCTTAACAAGATGGTTTAAATGCCCCTTGGAAGAGACATGCAGGTCGCAGTAGCTTAACAAGACGGTTAAAATGCCCCTTGGAAGAGCGGTGGCGGTAGCAGTAGCTTAACAAGATGGTTTAAATGCCCCTTGGAAGAGACGTGCAGGTCGTATTATCTTAACAAGGCGGTAAAAATGCCCCTTGGAAGAGCGGTGGAGGTCGCAGTAGCTTAACAAGACTGTTTAAATGCCCCTTGGAAGAGACATGCAGGTCGCAGTTGCTTAACAAGACGGTTTAAATGCCCCTTGGAAGAGACGTGCAGGTTGCAGTAGCTTAACAAGAAGGTTTAAATGCCCCTGGGAAGAGATGTGCAGGTCGCAGTAGCTTAACAAGACGGTTTAAATGCCCCTTGGTAGAGACATGCAGGTCGCAGTAGCTTAACAAGACGGTTTAAATGCCCCTTGGAAGAGACGTGCAGGTTGCAGTAGCTTAACAAGACGGTTTAAATGCCCCTTGGAAAAGAGGTGGAGGTTACAGTAGCTTAACAAGACGGTTTAAATGCCCGTTGAAAGAGAAGTGCAGGTCGCAGTAGCTTAACAAAACGGTTAAAATGCCCCTGGGAAGAGCGGTGGCGGTAGCAGTAGCTTAACAAGATGGTTTAAATGCCTATTGGAAGAGACGTGCAGGTCGTAGTATCTTAACAAGGCGCTAAAAATGCCCCTTGGAAGAGCGGTGGAGGTCGCAGTAGCTTAACAAGACGGTTTAAATGCCCCTTGTAAGAGACATGCAGGTCGCAGTTGCTTAACAAGACGGTTTAAATGCTCCTTGGAAGAGACGTGCAGGTTGCAGTAGCTTAACAAGACGGTTTAAATGCCCCTTGGAAAAGAGGTGGAGGTTACAGTAGCTTAACAAGACGGTTTAAATGCCCCTTGGAAGAGCGGTCGCGGTAGCAGTAGCTTAACAAGATGGATTAAATGCCCCTTGAAAGAGACGTGCAGGTCGCAGTAGCTTAACAAGATGGTTAAAATGCCCCTTGGAAGAGCGGTGGCGGTAGCAGTAGCTTAACAAGATGGTTTAAATGCCCCTTGGAAGAGACGTGCAGATCGTAGTAGCTTAACAAGACCGTTTAAATGCCCCTTGGAAGAGCGGTGGAGGTCGCAGTACCTTAACAAGACAGTTCAAATGCCCCTTGGAAGAGACATGCAGGTCGCAGCAGCTTATCAAGACGGTTTAAATGCCCCTTGGAAGAGACTTGCAGGTCGCAGTAGCTTAACAAGACGGTTTAAATGCTCCTTGGAAGAGACGTGCACGTTGCAGTAGCTTAACAAGACGGTTTAAATGCCCCTTGGAAAAGAGGTGGAGGTTACAGTAGCTTAACAAGACGGTTTAAATGCCCCTTGGAAGAGACGTGCAGGTTGCAGTAGCTTAACAACACGGTTTAAATGCCCCTTGGAAGAGACATGCAGGTCGCAGTAGCTTAACAAGACAGTTTAAATGCCCCTTGGAAGAGCGGTGGAGGTCACAGTAGCTTAACAAGATGGTTTAAATGCCCCTTGGAAGAGACATGCAGGTCGCAGTAGCTTAACAAGACGGTTAAAATGCCCCTTGGAAGAGCGGTGGCGGTAGCAGTAGCTTAACAAGATGGTTTAAATGCCCCTTGGAAGAGACGTGCAGGTCGTATTATCTTAACAAGGCGGTAAAAATGCCCCTTGGAAGAGCGGTGGAGGTCGCAGTAGCTTAACAAGACTGTTTAAATGCCCCTTGGAAGAGACATGCAGGTCGCAGTTGCTTAACAAGACGGTTTAAATGCCCCTTGGAAGAGACGTGCAGGTTGCAGTAGCTTAACAAGAAGGTTTAAATGCCCCTGGGAAGAGATGTGCAGGTCGCAGTAGCTTAACAAGACGGTTTAAATGCCCCTTGGTAGAGACATGCAGGTCGCAGTAGCTTAACAAGACGGTTTAAATGCCCCTTGGAAGAGACGTGCAGGTTGCAGTAGCTTAACAAGACGGTTTAAATGCCCCTTGGAAAAGAGGTGGAGGTTACAGTAGCTTAACAAGACGGTTTAAATGCCCGTTGAAAGAGAAGTGCAGGTCGCAGTAGCTTAACAAAACGGTTAAAATGCCCCTGGGAAGAGCGGTGGCGGTAGCAGTAGCTTAACAAGATGGTTTAAATGCCTATTGGAAGAGACGTGCAGGTCGTAGTATCTTAACAAGGCGCTAAAAATGCCCCTTGGAAGAGCGGTGGAGGTCGCAGTAGCTTAACAAGACGGTTTAAATGCCCCTTGTAAGAGACATGCAGGTCGCAGTTGCTTAACAAGACGGTTTAAATGCTCCTTGGAAGAGACGTGCAGGTTGCAGTAGCTTAACAAGACGGTTTAAATGCCCCTTGGAAAAGAGGTGGAGGTTACAGTAGCTTAACAAGACGGTTTAAATGCCCCTTGGAAGAGCGGTCGCGGTAGCAGTAGCTTAACAAGATGGATTAAATGCCCCTTGAAAGAGACGTGCAGGTCGCAGTAGCTTAACAAGATGGTTAAAATGCCCCTTGGAAGAGCGGTGGCGGTAGCAGTAGCTTAACAAGATGGTTTAAATGCCCCTTGGAAGAGACGTGCAGATCGTAGTAGCTTAACAAGACCGTTTAAATGCCCCTTGGAAGAGCGGTGGAGGTCGCAGTACCTTAACAAGACAGTTCAAATGCCCCTTGGAAGAGACATGCAGGTCGCAGCAGCTTATCAAGACGGTTTAAATGCCCCTTGGAAGAGACTTGCAGGTCGCAGTAGCTTAACAAGACGGTTTAAATGCTCCTTGGAAGAGACGTGCACGTTGCAGTAGCTTAACAAGACGGTTTAAATGCCCCTTGGAAAAGAGGTGGAGGTTACAGTAGCTTAACAAGACGGTTTAAATGCCCCTTGGAAGAGCGGTCGCGGTAGCAGTAGCTTAACATGACGGTTTAAATGACCCCTTGCAAAAGACGTGCAAGTCGCAGTAGCTTAACATGACGGTTTAAATGTCCCTTGGAAAAGTCGTGCAAGTCGCAGTAGCTTTTCAAGACGGTTTAAATGCCCCTTGGAAGAGACATGCAGGTCGCAATAGCTTAACAAGACGGTTTAAATGCCCCTTGGAAGAGCGGTAGCGGTCGCAGTAGCTTAACAAGACAGTTTAAATGCCCCTTGAAAGAGACGTGCAGGTCGCAGTAGCTTAACAAGATGGTTAAAGTGTCCCTTGGAAGTGCGGTGGCGGTAGCAGTAGCTTAACAAGACGGTTTAAATGCCCATTGGAAGAGACGTGCAGGTCGCAGTAGCTTAACAAGACGGTTTAAATGCCCGTTGGAACAACGTTGGAGGTCGCAGTAGCTTAACAAGTCTGTTTAAATGCCCCTTGGAAGAGACGTGCAGAACGCAGTAGCTTAACAAGAAGGTTTAAATGCCCCTTGGAAGAGATGTGCAGGTCGCAGTAGCTTAACAAGACGGTTTAAATGCCCCTTGGTAGAGACATGCAGGTCGCAGTAGCTTAACAAGACGGTTTAAATGCCCCTTGGAAGAGACGTGCAGGTTGCAGTAGCTTAACAAGATGGTTTAAATGCCCCTTGGAAAAGAGGTGGAGGTTACAGTAGCTTAACAAGACGGTTTATATGCCCGTTGAAAGAGAAGTGCAGGTCGCAGTAGCTTAACAAAACGGTTAAAATGCCCCTGGGAAGAGCGGTGGCGGTAGCAGTAGCTTAACAAGACGGTTTAAATGCCCCTTGGAAGAGAAGTGCAGGTCGCAGTAGCTTAACAAGATGGTTTAAATGCCCCTTGGAAGAAACATGCAGGTCGCAGTAGCTTAACAAGACGGTTTAAATGCCCCTTGGAAGAGCGGTAAAGGTCGCAGTAACTTAACAAGACAGTTTAAATGCCCCTTGGAAAAGACGTGCAAGGCGCAGTAGCTTAACAAGACGGTTTAAATGCCCCTTGGAAAAGACGTGCAAGTCGCAGTAGCTTTTCAAGATGGTTTAAATGCCCCTTGGAAGAGACATGCAGGTCGCAGTAGCTTAACAAGACGGTTTAAATGCCCCTTGGAAGAGACGTGCAGGTCGCAGTAGCTTAACAAGACCGTTTAAATGCCCCTTGGAAGAGACATGCAGGTCGCAGTAGCTTAACAAGACGGTTTAAATGCCCCTTGGAAGAGACATGCACGTCGCAGCAGCCTAACAAGACGGTTTAAATGCCCATTTTAAGAGACGTGCAGGTCGCAGTAGCTTAACAAGACCGTTTAAATGCCCCTTGGAAGAGACATGCAGGTCGAAGTAGCTTAACAAGACCGTTTAAATGCCCCTTGGATGAGACGTGCTGGTTGCAGTAGCTTAACAAGACGGTTTAAATGCCCCTTGGAAGAGACATGCAGGTCGCAGTAGCTTAACAAGACAGTTTAAGTGTCCCTTGGAAGAGACATGCAGGTCGCAGTAGCTTAACAAGACGGTTAAAATGCCCCTTGGAAGAGCGGTGGCGGTAGCAGTAGCTTAACAGGATGGTTTAAATGCCCCTTGGAAGAGACGTGCAGGTCGTAGTAGCTTAACAAGACCGTTTAAATGCCCCTTAGAAGAGACATGCAGGTCGAAGTAGCTTAACAAGACGGTTTAAATGCCCCTTGGATGAGACGTGCTGGTTGCAGTAGCTTAACAAGACCGTTTAAATGCCCCTTGGAAGAGACATGCAGGTCGCAGTAGCTTAACAAGACAGTTTAGGTGTCCCTTGGAAGAGACATGCAGGTCGCAGTAGCTTAACAAGACGGTTAAAATGCCCCTTGGAAGAGCGGTGGCGGTAGCAGTAGCTTAACAGGATGGTTTAAATGCCCCTTGGAAGAGACGTGCAGGTCGTAGTAGCTTAACAAGGCGGTTTAAATGCCCCTTGGAAGAGCGGTGGAGGTCGCAGTAGCTTATCAAGACCGTTTATATGCCCCTTGGAAGAGACATGCAGGTCGCAGAAGCTTAACAAGACGGTTCAAATGCCCCTTGGAAGAGACGTGCAGGTCGCAGTAGCTTAACAAGACCGTTTAAATGCCCCTTGGAAGAGACATGCAGGTCGCAGTAGCTTAACAAGACGGTTTAAATGCCCCTTGGAAGAGACATGCAGGTCGCAGTAGCTTAACAAGACGGTTTAAATGCCCCTTGGAAGAGACATGCAGGTCGCAGCAGCTTAACAAGACGGTTTAAATGCCCCTTTTAAGAGACGTGCAGGTCGCAGTAGCTTAACAAGACCGTTTAAATGCCCCTTGGAAGAGACATGCAGGTCGAAGTAGCTTAACAAGACGGTTTAAATGCCATGAGACGTGCTGGTTGCAGTAGCTTAACAAGACCGTTTAAATGCCCCGTGGAAGAGACATGCAGGTCGCAGTGGCTTAAGTAGACAGTTTAAGTGCCCCTTGGAAGAGACATGCAGGTCGCAGTAGCTTAACAAGACAGTTTAAAAGCCCCTTGGAAAAGAGGTGGAGTTTACAGTAGCTTAACAAGACGGTTTAAATGCCCCTTGGAAGAGCGGTGGCGGTAGCTGTAGCTTAACAAGAAGGTTTAAATGCCCCTTGGAAGAGACGTGCAGGTCGCAGTAGCTTAACAAGACATTTTAAATGCCCCTTGGAAGAGACATGCAGGTCGCAGTAGCTTAACAAGACTGTTAAAATGCCCCTTGGAAGAGCGGTGGCGGTAGCAGTAGCTTAACAAGACGGTTTAAATGCCCGTGGAAGAGACATGCAGGTCGCAGTAGCTTAACAAGACGGTTTAAATGCCCCTTGGAAGAGCGGTAAAGGTCGCAGTAGTTTAACAAGACGTTTTAAATGCCCCTTGGAAAAGACGTGCAAGGCGCAGTAGCTTAACAAGACGGTTTAAATGCCCGTTGAAAGAGACGTGCAGGTCGCAGTAGCTTAACAAGACGGTTTAAATGCCTCTTGGAAGAGACGTGCAGGTCGCAGTAGCTTAACAAAACAGTATAAATGCCCCTTGGAAGAGCGGTGGAGGTCGCAGTATCTTAACAAGACGTTTTAAATGCCCCTTGGTTGAGACATGCAGGTGCAGCAGCTTAACAAGACGGTTTAAATGCCCCTTGGAAGAGACGTGCAGGTCGCAGTAGCTTAACAAGATGGGTTAAATGCCCCTTGGAAGAGACATGCAGGTCTCAGTAGCTTAACAAGACGGTTTAAATGCCCCTTGGAAGAGCGGAGGATGTCGCAGTAGTTTAACAAGATGGTTTAATTGCACCTTGGAAAATACTTGCAAGTCGCAGTAGCTTAACAAGACGGATTAAATGCCCCTTGAAAGAAACGTGCAGGTCGCAGTAGCTTAACAAGACGGTTGAAATGGCCCTTGGAAGAGCGGTGGTGGTAGCAGTAGCTTAACAAGATGGTTTAAATGCCCCTTGGAAGAGACGTGCAGATCGTAGTAGCTTAACAAGACGGTTTAAATGCCCCTTGGAAGAGCGGTGGAGGACGCAGTAGCTTAACAAGACAGTTCAAATGCCCCTTGGAAGAGACATGTAGGTCTCAGTAGATTAACAAGACGGATTAAATGCCCGTTGAAAGAGAATTGTACGTCGCAGTAGCTTAACAAGACGGTTAAAATGCCCCTTGGAAGAGCGGTGGCGGTAGCAGTAGCTTAACAAGACGGTTTAAATGCCCCTTGGAAGAGACGTGCAGGTTGCAGTAGCTTAAGAAGACAGTTTAAATGCCCCTTGGAAGAGACATGCAGGTCGCAGTAGCTTAACAAGACAGTTTAAATGACCCTTGAAAGAGCGGTGGAGGACACAGTAGCTTAACAAGATGGTTTAAATGCCCCTTGGAAGAGACGTGCAGGTCGTAGTAGCTTAACAAGGCGGTATAAATGCCCCTTGGAAGAGCGGTGGAGGTCGCAGTAGCTTAACAGGACGGTTTAAATGCCACTTGGAAGAGACATGCAGGTCGCAGTTGCTTAACAAGACGGTTTAAATGCCCCTTGGAAAAGAGGTGGAGGTTACAGTAGCTTAACAAGATGGTTTAAATGCCCCTTGGAAGAGCGATCGCGGTAGCAGTAGCTTAACAAGACGGATTAAATGCCCCTTGAAAGAGAAGTGCAGGTCGCAGTAGCTTAACAAGACGGTTAAAATGCCCCTTGGAAGAGCGGTGGCGGTAGCAGTAGCTTAACAAGATGGTTTAAATGCCCATTGGAAGAGACGTGCAGATCGTAGTAGCTTAACAAGACCGTTTAAATGCCCCTTGGAAGAGCGATGGAGGTCGCAGTAGCTTAAAAAGACAGTACAAATGCCCCTTGGAAGAGACATGCAGGTCGCAGCAGCTTATCAAGACGGTTTAAATGCCCCTTGGAAGAGACTTGCAGGTCGCAGTAGCTTAACAAGACGGTTTAAATGCTCCTTGGAAGAGAAGTGCAGGTTGCAGTAGCTTAACAAGACGGTTTAAATGCCCCTTGGAAAAGAGGTGGAGGTTACAGTAGCTTAACAAGACGGTTTAAATGCCCCTTGGAAGAGCGGTCGCGGTAGCAGTAGCTTAACATGACGGTTTAAATGACCCCTTGCAAAAGACGTGCAAGTCGCAGTAGCTTAACATGACTGTTTAAATGCCCCTTGGAAAAGACGTGCAAGTCGCAGTAGCTTTTCAAGACGGTTTAAATGCCCCTTGGAAGAGACGTGCAGGTCGCAGTAGCTTAACAAGACGGTTAAAATGCCCCTTGGAAGAGCGGTGGCTGTAGCAGTAGCTTAACAAGATGGTTTAAATGCCCCTTGGAAGAGACGTGCAGGTCGTAGTAGCTTAACAAGACGGTTTAAATGCCACTTGGAAGAGCGGTGGAGGTCGCAGTAGCTTAACAAGACGGTTTAAATGCCCCTTGGAAGAGACATGCAGGTCGCAGCAGCTTAAAAAGACGGCTTAAATGCCCCTTGGAAGAGACGTGCAGGTCGCAGTAGCTTAACAAGACAGTTTAAATGCCCCTTGGAAGAGACATACAGGTCGCAGTAGCTTAACAAGATGGTTTAAATGCCCCTTGGAAGAGACGTGCAGGATGCAGTAGCTTAACAAGATGGTTTAAATGCCCCTTGGAAGAGACGTGCAGGTCGCAGTAGCTTAACAAGACAGTTTAAATGCCCCTTGGAAGAGCGGTGGAGGTCGCAGTAGCTTAACAAGACGGTTTAAATGCCCCTTGGAAGAGACGTGCAGGTCGCAGTAGCTTAACAAGACGGTTAATATGCCCCTTGGAAGAGGGGTGGCGGTAGCAGTAGCTTAACAAGATGGTTTAAATGCCGCTTGGAAGAGACGTGCAGGTCGTAGTAGCTTAACAAGGCGGTTTAAATGCCCCTTGGAAGAGTGGTGGAGGTCGCAGTAGTTTAACAAGATGGTTTAAATGCCCCTTGGAAGAGACATGCAGGTCGCAGAAGCTTAACAAGACGGTTTAAATGCCCCCTGGAAGAGACGTGCAGTTCGCAGTAGCTTAACAAGACCGTTTAAATGCCACTTGGAAGAGACAAGCAGGTCGCAGTAGCTTAACAAGACGGATTAAATGCCCCTTGGAAGAGACGTGCAGGTTGCAGTAGCTTAACAAGACGGTTTAAATGCCCCTTGGAAGAGACATGCAGGTCGCAGTAGCTTAACAAGACAGTTTAAATGCCCCTTGGAAGAGCGGTGGAGGTCACAGTAGCTTAACAAGACTGTTTAAATGCCCCTTGGAAGAGACATGCAGGTCGCAGTAGCTTAACAAGACGGTTAAAATGGCCCTTGGAAGAGCGGTGGCGGTAGCAGTAGCTTAACAAGATGGTTTAAATGCCCCTTGGAAGAGCGGTAAAGGTCGCAGTAGCTTAACAAGACGGTTTAAATGCCCCTTGGAAAAGACGTGCATGGCGCAGTAGCTTAACAAGACGGTTTACAGGCCCGTTGAAAGAGACGTGCAGGTCGCAGTAGCTTAACAAGACAGTATAAATGCCCCTTGGAAGAGCGGTGGAGGTCGCAGTAGCTTAACAAGATGGTTTAAATGCCCCATGGAAGAGACATGCAGGTCGCAGTAGCTTAACAAGACGGTTTAAATGCCCCTTGGAAGAGCGGAGGAGGTCGCAGTAGCTTAACAAGATGGTTTAATTGCCCCTTGGAAAATACTTGCAAGTCGCAGTAGCTTAACAAGACGGATTAAATGCCCCTTGAAAGAAACGTGCAGGTCGCAGTAGCTTAACAAGACGGTTAAAATGCCCCTTGGAAGAGAGGTGGTGGTAGCAGTAGCTTAACAAGATGGTTTAAATGCCCCTTGGAAGAGACGTGCAGATCGTAGTAGCTTAACAAGACAGTTTAAATGCCCCTTGGAAGAGAGGTGGAGGTCGCAGTAGCTTAACAAGACAGTTCAAATGCCCCTTGGAAGAGACATGCAGGTCGCAGTAGATTAACAAGACGGATTAAATGCCCGTTGAAAAAGACGTGCACGTCGCAATAGCTTAACAAGACGGTTAAAATTCCCCTTGGAAGAGCGGTGGCGGTAGCAGTAACTTAACAAGATGGTTTAAATGCCCGTTGGTAGAGACGTGCAGGTCGCAGTAGCTTAACAAGACGGTTTAAATGCCCCTTGGAAGAGACATGCAGGTCGCAGTAGCTTAACAAGACGGTTTAAATGCCCCTTGGAGGAGATGTGCAGGTCGCAGTAGCTTAACAAGACGGTTTAAATGCCCCTTGGTAGAGACATGCAGGTCGCAGTAGCTTAACAAGATGGTTTAAATGCCCCTTGGAAGAGACTTGCAGGTTGCAGAAGCTTAACAAGACGGTTTAAATGCCCCTTGGAAAAGAGTTGGAGGTTACAGTAGCTTAACAAGACGGTTTAAATGCCCATTGAAAGAGAAGTGCAGGTCGCAGTAGCTTAACAAAACGGTTAAAATGCCCCTGGGAAGAGCGGTGGCGGTCGCAGTAGCTTAACAAGACGGTTAAAATGCCCCTTGGAAGAGCGGTGGCTGTAGCAGTAGCTTAACAAGATGGTTTAAATGCCCCTTGGAAGAGACGTGCAGGTCGTAGTAGCTTAACAAGACGGTTTAAATGCCCCTTGGAAGAGCGGTGGAGGTCGCAGTAGCTTAACAAGACGGTTTAAATGCCCCTTGGAAGAGACATGCAGGTCGCAGCAGCTTAAAAAGACGGCTTAAATGCCCCTTGGAAGAGACGTGCAGGTCGCAGTAGCTTAACAAGACAGTTTAAATGCCCCTTGGAAGAGACATACAGGTCGCAGTAGCTTAACAAGATGGTTTAAATGCCCCTTGGAAGAGACGTGCAGGATGCAGTAGCTTAACAAGATGGTTTAAATGCCCCTTGGAAGAGACGTGCAGGTCGCAGTAGCTTAACAAGACAGTTTAAATGCCCCTTGGAAGAGCGGTGGAGGTCGCAGTAGCTTAACAAGACGGTTTAAATGCCCCTTGGAAGAGACGTGCAGGTCGCAGTAGCTTAACAAGACGGTTTAAATGCCCCTTGGAAGAGACGTGCAGGTCGCAGTAGCTTAACAAGACGGTTAATATGCCCCTTGGAAGAGGGGTGGCGGTAGCAGTAGCTTAACAAGATGGTTTAAATGCCGCTTGGAAGAGACGTGCAGGTCGTAGTAGCTTAACAAGGCGGTTTAAATGCCCCTTGGAAGAGTGGTGGAGGTCGCAGTAGCTTAACAAGATGGTTTAAATGCCCCTTGGAAGAGACATGCAGGTCGCAGAAGCTTAACAAGACGGTTTAAATGCCCCCTGGAAGAGACGTGCAGTTCGCAGTAGCTTAACAAGACCGTTTAAATGCCACTTGGAAGAGACAAGCAGGTCGCAGTAGCTTAACAAGACGGATTAAATGCCCCTTGGAAGAGACGTGCAGGTTGCAGTAGCTTAACAAGACGGTTTAAATGCCCCTTGGAAGAGACATGCAGGTCGCAGTAGCTTAACAAGACAGTTTAAATGCCCCTTGGAAGAGCGGTGGAGGTCACAGTAGCTTAACAAGACTGTTTAAATGCCCCTTGGAAGAGACATGCAGGTCGCAGTAGCTTAACAAGACGGTTAAAATGGCCCTTGGAAGAGCGGTGGCGGTAGCAGTAGCTTAACAAGATGGTTTAAATGCCCCTTGGAAAAGACGTGCATGGCGCAGTAGCTTAACAAGACGGTTTACAGGCCCGTTGAAAGAGACGTGCAGGTCGCAGTAGCTTAACAAGACAGTATAAATGCCCCTTGGAAGAGCGGTGGAGGTCGCAGTAGCTTAACAAGATGGTTTAAATGCCCCATGGAAGAGACATGCAGGTCGCAGTAGCTTAACAAGACGGTTTAAATGCCCCTTGGAAGAGCGGAGGAGGTCGCAGTAGCTTAACAAGATGGTTTAATTGCCCCTTGGAAAATACTTGCAAGTCGCAGTAGCTTAACAAGACGGATTAAATGCCCCTTGAAAGAAACGTGCAGGTCGCAGTAGCTTAACAAGACGGTTAAAATGCCCCTTGGAAGAGAGGTGGTGGTAGCAGTAGCTTAACAAGATGGTTTAAATGCCCCTTGGAAGAGACGTGCAGATCGTAGTAGCTTAACAAGACAGTTTAAATGCCCCTTGGAAGAGAGGTGGAGGTCGCAGTAGCTTAACAAGACAGTTCAAATGCCCCTTGGAAGAGACATGCAGGTCGCAGTAGATTAACAAGACGGATTAAATGCCCGTTGAAAAAGACGTGCACGTCGCAATAGCTTAACAAGACGGTTAAAATTCCCCTTGGAAGAGCGGTGGCGGTAGCAGTAACTTAACAAGATGGTTTAAATGCCCGTTGGTAGAGACGTGCAGGTCGCAGTAGCTTAACAAGACGGTTTAAATGCCCCTTGGAAGAGACATGCAGGTCGCAGTAGCTTAACAAGACGGTTTAAATGCCCCTTGGAGGAGATGTGCAGGTCGCAGTAGCTTAACAAGACGGTTTAAATGCCCCTTGGTAGAGACATGCAGGTCGCAGTAGCTTAACAAGATGGTTTAAATGCCCCTTGGAAGAGACTTGCAGGTTGCAGAAGCTTAACAAGACGGTTTAAATGCCCCTTGGAAAAGAGTTGGAGGTTACAGTAGCTTAACAAGACGGTTTAAATGCCCATTGAAAGAGAAGTGCAGGTCGCAGTAGCTTAACAAAACGGTTAAAATGCCCCTGGGAAGAGCGGTGGCGGTAGCAGTAGCTTAACAAGACGGTTTAAAGGCCCCTTGGAAGAGACGTGCAGGTCGCAGTAGCTTAACAAGATGGTTTAAACGCCCCTTGGAAGAGACATGCAGGTCGCAGTAGCTTAACAAGACGGTTTAAATGCCCCTTGGAAGAGCGGTAAAGTTTGCAGTAGCTTAACAAGACGGTTTAAATGCCCCTTGGAAAACACGTGCAAGGCGCAGTAGCTTAACAAGACGGTTTAAATGCCCCTTGGAAAAGACGTGCAAGTCGCAATAGCTTTTCAAGATTGTTTAAATGCCCCTTGGAAGAGACATGCAGGTCGCAGTAGCTTAACAAGACGGTTTTAATGCACCTTGGAAGAGCGGTAGCGGTCGCAGTAGCTTAACAAGACAGTTTAAATGCCTCTTGAAAGAGACATGCAGGTCGCAGTAGCTGAACAAGACGTTTAAAGAGCCCCTTGGAAGTGCGCTGGCGGTAGCAGTAGCTTAACAAGACGGTTTAAATGCCCCTTGGAAGAGACATGCAGGTCGCAATAGCTTAACAAGACGGTTTAAATGCTCCTTGGAAGAGACGTGCAGGTTGCAGTAGCTTAACAAGACGGTTTAAATGCCCATTGGAAAAGAGTTGGAGGTTACAGTAGCTTAACAAGATGGTTTAAATGCCCCTTGGAAGAGCGGTAAAGGTCGCAGTAGCTTAACAAGACGGTTTAAATGCCCCTTGGAAAAGACGTGCAAGTCGCAATAGCTTTTCAAGATTGTTTAAATGCCCCTTGGAAGAGACATGCAGGTCGCAGTAGCTTAACAAGACAGTTTAAATTCCCCTTGGAAGAGCGGTGGAGGTCACAGTAGCTTAACAAGACTGTTTAAATGCCCCTTGGAAGAGACATGCAGGTCGCAGTAGCTTAACAAGACGGTTAAAATGCCCCTTGGAAGAGCGGTGGCGGTAGCAGTAGCTTAACAAGATGGTTTAAATGCCCCTTGGAAGAGACGTGCAGGCCGTAGTAGCTTAACAAGGCGTTTTAAATGCCCCTTGGAAGAGAGGTGGAGGTCGCAGTAGCTTAACAAGATGGTTTAAATGCCCCTTGGAAGAGACGTGCAGGTCGGAGTAGCTTAACAAGACCGTTTAAATGCCCCTTGGAAGAGACATGCAGGTCGCAGTAGCTTAACAAGACGGTTTAAATGCCCCTTGGAAGAGACATGCAGGTCGTAGCAGCTTAACAAGATGGTTTAAATGCCCCTTTTAAGAGACGTGCAGGTCGCAGTAGCTTAACAAGACCGTTTTAATGCCCCTTGGAAGAGACATGCAGGTCGAAGTAGCTTAACAAGACGGTTTAAATGCCCCTTGGATGAGACGTGCAGGTCGCAGCAGCCTGACAAGCCGGTTTAAATGCCCCTTTTAAGAGACGTGCAGGTCGCAGTAGCTAACAAGACCGTTTTAATGCCCCTTTAAAGAGACATGCAGGTCGAAGTAGCTTAACAAGACGGTTTAAATGCCCCTTGGATGAGACGTGCAGGTTGCAGTAGCTTAACAAGACCGTTTAAATGCCCCTTGGAAGAGACATGCAGGTCGCAGTAGCTTAGCAAGACAGTTTAAATGCCCCTTGGAAGAGACATGCAGGTCGAAGCAGCTTAACAAGACGGTTTAAATGCCCCTTTTAAGAGACGTGCAGGTCGCAGTAGCTTAACAAGACCGTTTTAATGCCCCTTGGAAGAGACATGCTGGTCGAAGTAGCTTAACAAGACGGTTTAAATGCCCCTTGGATGAGACGTGCAGGTTGCAGTAGCTTAACAAGACCGTTTAAATACCCCTTGGAAGAGACATGCAGATCGCAGTAGCTTAACAAGACAGTTTAAGTGCCCCTTGGAAGAAACATGCAGGTCGCAGTAGCTTAACAAGACAGTTTAAATGCCCCTTGGAAAAGAGGTGGAGTTTACAGTAGCTTAACAAGACGGTTTAAATGCCCCTTGGAAGAGCGGTGGCGGTAGCTGTAGCTTAACAAGACGGTTTAAATGCCCCTTTGAAGAGACGTGCAGGTCGCAGTAGCTTAACAAGACGGTTTAAATGCCCCTTGGAAGAGACATGCATGTCGCAGTAGCTTGACAAGACTGTTAAAATGCCCCTTGGAAGAGCGGTGGCGGTAGCAGTAGCTTAACAAGACCGTTTAAATGCCCCTTGGAAGAGACATGCAGGTCGCAGTAGCTTATCAAGACGGTTTAAATGCCCCTTGGAAGAGACATGCAGGTCGCAGTAGCTTAACAAGACGGTTTAAATGCCCCTTGGAAGAGCGGTAAAGGTCGCAGTAGCTTAACAAGACGGTTTAAATGCCCCTTGGAAAAGACGTGCAAGGCGCAGTAGCTTAACAAGACGGTTTAAATGCCCGTTGAAAGAGACGTGCAGGTCGCAGTAGCTTAACAAGACGGTTTAAATGCCCCTTGGAAGAGACGTGCAGGTCGCAGTAGCTTAACAAGACGTTTTAAATGCCCCTTGGTTGAGACATGCAGGTGCAGCAGCTTAATAAGACGATTTAAATGCCCCTTGGAAGAGACGTGCAGGTCGCAGTAGCTTAACAAGATGGTTTAAATGCCCCTTGGAAGAGACATGCAGGTCGCAGTAGCTTAACAAGACGGTTTAAATGTCCCTTGGACGAGCGGAGGAGGTCGCAGTAGCTTAACAAGATGGTTTAAATGCCCCTTGGAAAATACTTGCAAGTCGCAGTAGCTTAACAAGACGGATTAAATGCCCCTTGAAAGAAACGTGCAGGTCGCAGTAGCTTGACAAGACTGTTAAAATGCCCCTTGGAAGAGACGTGCAGATCGTAGTAGCTTAACAAGACGGTTTAAATGCCCCTTGGAAGAGAGGTGGAGGTCGCAGTAGCTTAACAAGACAGTTCAAATGCCCCTTGGAAGAGACATGCAGGTCGCAGTAGCTTAACAAGACGGATTAAATGCCCGTTGAAAGAGACGTGCACGTCGCAGTAGCTTAACAAGACGGTTAAAATGCCCCTTGGAAGAGCGGTGGCGATAGCAGTAGCTTAACACGATGGTTTAAATGCCCCTTGGAAGAGACGTGCAGGTCGCAGTAGCTTAACAAGACGGTTTAATTGCCCCTTGGAAGAGACATGCAGATCGCAGTAGCTTAACAAGACGGTTTAAATGCCCCTTGGAGGAGATGTGCAGGTCGCAGCAGCTTAACAAGACGGTTTAAATGCCCCTTGGAAAAGAGGTGGAGGTTACAGTAGCTTAACAAGACGGTTTAAATGCCCGTTGAAAGAGAAGTGCAGGTCGCAGTAGCTTAACAAAACGGTTAAAATGCCCCTGGGAAGAGCGGTGGCGGTAGCAGTAGCTTAACAAGACGGTTTAAATGCCCCTTGGAAGAGACGTGCAGGTCGCAGTAGCTTAACAAGATGGTTTAAGAGCCCCTTGGAAGAGACATGCAGGTCGCAGTAGCTTAACAAGACGGTTTAAATGCCCCTTGGAAGAGCGGTAAAGGTTGTAGTAGCTTAACAAGACGGTTTAAATGCCCCTTGGAAAAGACGTGCGAGGCGCAGTAGCTTAACAAGACGGTTTAAATGCCCCTTGGAAAAGACGTGCAAATCACAATAGCTTTTCAAGATTGTTTAAATGCCCCTTGGAAGAGACATGTAGGTCGCAGTAGCTTAACAAGATGGTTTAAATGCCCCTTGGAAGAGCGGTAGCGGTCGCAGTAGCTTAACAAGACAGTTTAAATGCCCCTTGAAAGAGACATGCAGGTCGCAGTAGCTTAACAAGACGTTTAAAGAGCCCCTTGGAAGTGCGCTCGCGGTAGCAGTAGCTTAACAAGACTGTTTAAATGCCCCTTGGAAGAGACATGCAGGTCGCAGTAGCTTAACAAGACGGTTTAAGTGCTCCTTGGAAGTTACGTGCAGGTTGCAGTAGCTTAACAAGACGTTTTAAATGCCCATTGGAATAGAGGTGGAAGTTACAGTAGCTTAACAAGATGGTTTAAATGCCCCTTGGAAGAGCGGTCGCGGTAGCAGTAGCTTAATATGACGGTTTAAATGACCCCTTGCAAAAGACGTGCAAGTTGCAGTAGCTTAACATGACGGTTTAAATGCCCCTTGGAAAAGAAGTGCAAGTCGCAGTAGCTTTTCAAGACGGTTTAAATGCCCCTTGGAAGAGACATGCAGGTCGCAGTAGCTTAACAAGACGGTTTAAATGCCCCTTGGATGAGACGTGCAGGTTGCAGTAGCTTAACAAGACCGTTTAAATGCCCCTTGGAAGAGACATGCAGGTCGCAGTAGCTTAGCAAGACAGTTTAAATGCCCCTTGGAAGAGACATGCAGGTCGAAGCAGCTTAACAAGACGGTTTAAATGCCCCTTTTAAGAGACGTGCAGGTCGCAGTAGCTTAACAAGACCGTTTTAATGCCCCTTGGAAGAGACATGCTGGTCGAAGTAGCTTAACAAGACGGTTTAAATGCCCCTTGGATGAGACGTGCAGGTTGCAGTAGCTTAACAAGACCGTTTAAATACCCCTTGGAAGAGACATGCAGGTCGCAGTAGCTTAACAAGACAGTTTAAGTGCCCCTTGGAAGAAACATGCAGGTCGCAGTAGCTTAACAAGACAGTTTAAATGCCCCTTGGAAAAGAGGTGGAGTTTACAGTAGCTTAACAAGACGGTTTAAATGCCCCTTGGAAGAGCGGTGGCGGTAGCTGTAGCTTAACAAGACGGTTTAAATGCCCCTTTGAAGAGACGTGCAGGTCGCAGTAGCTTAACAAGACGGTTTAAATGCCCCTTGGAAGAGACATGCATGTCGCAGTAGCTTGACAAGACTGTTAAAATGCCCCTTGGAAGAGCGGTGGCGGTAGCAGTAGCTTAACAAGACCGTTTAAATGCCCCTTGGAAGAGACATGCAGGTCGCAGTAGCTTAACAAGACGGTTTAAATGCCCCTTGGAAGAGACATGCAGGTCGCAGTAGCTTAACAAGACGGTTTAAATGCCCCTTGGAAGAGCGGTAAAGGTCGCAGTAGCTTAACAAGACGGTTTAAATGCCCCTTGGAAAAGACGTGCAAGGCGCAGTAGCTTAACAAGACGGTTTAAATGCCCGTTGAAAGAGACGTGCAGGTCGCAGTAGCTTAACAAGACGGTTTAAATGCCCCTTGGAAGAGACGTGCAGGTCGCAGTAGCTTAACAAGACGTTTTAAATGCCCCTTGGTTGAGACATGCAGGTGCAGCAGCTTAATAAGACGGTTTAAATGCCCCTTGGAAGAGACGTGCAGGTCGCAGTAGCTTAACAAGATGGTTTAAATGCCCCTTGGAAGAGACATGCAGGTCGCAGTAGCTTAACAAGACGGTTTAAATGTCCCTTGGACGAGCGGAGGAGGTCGCAGTAGCTTAACAAGATGGTTTAAATGCCCCTTGGAAAATACTTGCAAGTCGCAGTAGCTTAACAAGACGGATTAAATGCCCCTTGAAAGAAACGTGCAGGTCGCAGTAGCTTGACAAGACTGTTAAAATGCCCCTTGGAAGAGACGTGCAGATCGTAGTAGCTTAACAAGACGGTTTAAATGCCCCTTGGAAGAGAGGTGGAGGTCGCAGTAGCTTAACAAGACAGTTCAAATGCCCCTTGGAAGAGACATGCAGGTCGCAGTAGCTTAACAAGACGGATTAAATGCCCGTTGAAAGAGACGTGCACGTCGCAGTAGCTTAACAAGACGGTTAAAATGCCCCTTGGAAGAGCGGTGGCGATAGCAGTAGCTTAACAAGATGGTTTAAATGCCCCTTGGAAGAGACGTGCAGGTCGCAGTAGCTTAACAAGACGGTTTAATTGCCCCTTGGAAGAGACATGCAGATCGCAGTAGCTTAACAAGACGGTTTAAATGCCCCTTGGAGGAGATGTGCAGGTCGCAGTAGCTTAACAAGACGGTTTAAATGCCCCTTGGAAAAGAGGTGGAGGTTACAGTAGCTTAACAAGACGGTTTAAATGCCCGTTGAAAGAGAAGTGCAGGTCGCAGTAGCTTAACAAAACGGTTAAAATGCCCCTGGGAAGAGCGGTGGCGGTAGCAGTAGCTTAACAAGACGGTTTAAATGCCCCTTGGAAGAGACGTGCAGGTCGCAGTAGCTTAACAAGATGGTTTAAGAGCCCCTTGGAAGAGACATGCAGGTCGCAGTAGCTTAACAAGACGGTTTAAATGCCCCTTGGAAGAGCGGTAAAGGTTGTAGTAGCTTAACAAGACGGTTTAAATGCCCCTTGGAAAAGACGTGCGAGGCGCAGTAGCTTAACAAGACGGTTTAAATGCCCCTTGGAAAAGACGTGCAAATCACAATAGCTTTTCAAGATTGTTTAAATGCCCCTTGGAAGAGACATGTAGGTCGCAGTAGCTTAACAAGATGGTTTAAATGCCCCTTGGAAGAGCGGTAGCGGTCGCAGTAGCTTAACAAGACAGTTTAAATGCCCCTTGAAAGAGACATGCAGGTCGCAGTAGCTTAACAAGACGTTTAAAGAGCCCCTTGGAAGTGCGCTCGCGGTAGCAGTAGCTTAACAAGACTGTTTAAATGCCCCTTGGAAGAGACATGCAGGTCGCAGTAGCTTAACAAGACGGTTTAAGTGCTCCTTGGAAGTTACGTGCAGGTTGCAGTAGCTTAACAAGACGTTTTAAATGCCCATTGGAATAGAGGTGGAAGTTACAGTAGCTTAACAAGATGGTTTAAATGCCCCTTGGAAGAGCGGTCGCGGTAGCAGTAGCTTAATATGACGGTTTAAATGACCCCTTGCAAAAGACGTGCAAGTTGCAGTAGCTTAACATGACGGTTTAAATGCCCCTTGGAAAAGAAGTGCAAGTCGCAGTAGCTTTTCAAGACGGTTTAAATGCCCCTTGGAAGAGACATGCAGGTCGCAGTAGCTTAACAAGACGGTTTAAATGCCCCTTGGAAGAGCGGTAGCGGTCGCAGTAGCTTAACAAGACAGTTTAAATGGCCCTTGAAAGAGACGTGCAGGTCGCAGTAGCTTAACAAGACGGTTAAAGTGCCCCTTGGAAGTGCGGTCGAGGTAGCAGTAGCTTAACAAGACGGTTTAAATGCCCCTTGGAAGAGACATGCAGGTCACAGTAGCTTAACAAGACAGTTTAAATGCCCCTTGGAAGAGCGGTGGAGGTCACAGTAGCTTAACAAGACTGTTTAAATGCCCCTTGGAAGAGACATGCAGGTCGCAGTAGATTAACAAGACGGTTAAAATGCCCCTTGGAAGAGCGGTGGCGGTAGCAGTAGCTTAACAAGATGGTTTAAATGCCCCTTGGAAGAGTCGTGCAGGTCGTAGTAGCTTAACAAGGCGGTTTAAATGCCCCTTGGAAGAGACATGCAGGTCGCAGAAGCTTAACAAGACGGTTTAAATGCCCCTTGGAAGAGATGTGCAGGTCGGAGTATCTTAACAAGACCGTTTAAATGCCCCTTGGAAGAGACATGCAGGTCGCAGTAGCTTAACAAGACGGTTTAAATGCCCCTTGGAAGAGACATGCAGGTCGCAGAAGCTTAACAAGATGGTTTAAATGCCCCTTTTAAGAGACGTGCAGGTCGCAGTAGCTTAACATGTCCGTTTTAATGCCCCTTGGAAGAGACATGCAGGTCGAAGTAGCTTAACAAGACGGTTTAAATGCCCTTTGGATGAGACGAGCAGGTCGCAGCAGCTTGACAAGACGGTTTAAATGCCCCTTCTAATAGACGTGCAGGTCGCAGTAGCTTAACAAGACCGTTTTAATGCCCCTTAGAAGAGACATGCAGGTCGAAGTAGCTTAACAAGACGGTTTAAATGCCCCTTGGATGAGACGTGCAGGTTGCAGTAGCTTAACAAGACCGTTTAAATGCCCCTTGGAAGAGACATGCAGGTCGCAGTAGCTTAACAAAACGGTTTAAATGCCCCTTGGAAGAGATATGCAGGTCGCAGCAGCTTAACAAGACGGTTTAAATGTCCCTTTTAAGAGACGTGCAGGTCGCAGTAGCTTAACAAGACCGTTTTAATGCCCCTTGGAAGAGACATGCAGGTCGAAGTAGCTTAACAAGACGGTTTAAATGCCCCTTGGATGAGACGTGCAGGTTGCAGTAGCTTAACAAGACCGTTTAAATACCCCTTGGAAGAGACATGCAGGTCGCAGTAGCTTAACAAGACAGTTTAAGTGCCCCTTGGAAGAGACATGCAGGTCGCAGTAGCTTAACAAGACAGTTTAAATGCCCCTTGGAAAAGAGGTGGAGTTTACAGTAGCTTAACAAGACGGTTTAAATGCCCCTTGGAAGAGCGGTGGCGGTAGCTGTAGCTTAACAAGACGGTTTAAATGCCCATTTGAAGAGACGTGCAGGTCGCAGTAGCTTAACAAGACGGTTTAAATGCCCCTTGGAAGAGACATGCATGTCGCAGTAGCTTGAAAAGACTGTTAAAATGCCCCTTGGAAGAGAGGTGGCGGTAGCAGTAGCTTAACAAGACGGTTTAAATGCCCCTTGGAAGAGACATGCAGGTCGCAGTAGCTTAACAAGACGGTTTAAATGCCCCTTGGAAGAGACATGCAGGTCGCAGTAGCTTAACAAGACGGTTTAAATGCCCCTTGGAAGAGCGGTAAAGGTCGCAGTAGCTTAACAAGACGGTTTAAATGCCCCTTGGAAAAGACGTGCAAGGCGCAGTAGCTTAACAAGACGGTTTAAATGCCCATTGAAAGAGACGTGCAGGTCGCAGTAGCTTAACAAGACAGTTTAAATGCCCCTTGGAAGAGACGTGCAGGTCGCAGTAGCTTAACAAGACAGTATAAATGCCCCTTGGAAGAGCGGTGGAGGTCGCAGTAGCTTAACAAGACGTTTTAAATGCCCCTTGGTTGAGACATGCAGGTGCAGCAGCTTAATAAGACGGTTTAAATGCCCCTTGGAAGAGACGTGCAGGTCGCAGTAGCTTAACAAGATGGTTTATATGCCCCTTGGAAGAGACATGCAGGTCGCAGTAGCTTAACAAGACGGTTTAAATGCCCCTTGGAAGAGCGGAGGAGGTCGCAGTAGCTTAACAAGATGGTTTAATTGCCCCTTGGAAAATACTTGCAAGTCGCAGTAGCTTAACAAGACGGATTGATTGCCACCTTGGAAGAGACATGCAGGTCGCAGTAGCTTAACAAGACGGTTTAAATGCCCCTTGGAGGAGATGTGCAGGTCGCAGTAGCTTAACAAGACGGTTTAAATGCCCCTTGTTAGAGACATGCAGGTCGCAGTAGCTTAACAAGACGGTTTAAATGCCCCTTGGAAGAGACTTGCAGGTTGCAGAAGCTTAACAAGACGGTTTAAATGCCCCTTGGAAAAGAGGTGGAGGTTACAGTAGCTTAACAAGACTGTTTAAATGCCCCTTGGAAGAGACATGTAGGTCGCAGTAGCTTAACAAGACGGTTAAAATGCCCCTTGGAAAAGCGGTGGCGGTAGCAGTAGCTTAACAAGATGGTTTAAATGCCCCTTGGAAGAGACGTGCAGGTCGTAGTAGCTTAACAAGGCATTTTAAATGCCCCTTGGAAGAGCGGTGGAGGTCGCAGTAGCTTAACAAGATGGTTTAAATGCCCCTTGGAAGAGACGTGCAGGTCGGAGTAGCTTAACAAGACCGTTTAAATGCCCCTTGGAAGAGACATGCAGGTCGCAGTAGCTTAACAAGACGGTTTAAATGCCCCTTGGAAGAGACATGCAGGTCGTAGCAGCTTAACAAGATGGTATAAATGCCCCTTTTAAGAGACGTGCAGGTCGCAGTAGCTTAACAAGACCGTTTTAATGCCCCTTGGAAGAGACATGCAGGTCGAAGTAGCTTAACAAGACGGTTTAAATGCCCCTTGGATGAGACGTGCAGGTCGCAGCAGCTTGACAAGCCGGTTTAAATGCCCCTTTTAAGAGACGTGCAGGTCGCAGTAGCTTAACAAGACCGTTTTAATGCCCCTTTAAAGAGACATGCAGGTCGAAGTAGCTTAACAAGACGGTTTAAATGCCCCTTGGATGAGACGTGCAGGTTGCAGTAGCTTAAAAAGACGGTTTAAATACCCCTTGGAAGAGACATGCAGGTCGCAGTAGCTTAACAAGACAGTTTAAGTGCCCCTTGGAAGAGACATGCAGGTCGCAGTAGCTTAACAAGACAGTTTAAATGCCCCTTGGAAAAGAGGTGGAGTTTACAGTAGCTTAACAAGACGGTTTAAATGCCCCTTGGAAGAGCGGTGGCGGTAGCTGTAGCTTAACAAGACGGTTTAAATGCCCCTTTGAAGAGACGTGCAGGTCGCAGTAGCTTAACAAGACGGTTTAAATGCCCCTTGGAAGAGACATGCATGTCGCAGTAGCTTGACAAGACTGTTAAAATGCCCCTTGGAAGAGCGGTGGCGGTAGCAGTAGCTTAACAAGACCGTTTAAATGCCCCTTGGAAGAGACATGCAGGTCGCAGTAGCTTAACAAGATGGTTTAAATGCCCCTTGGAAGAGACATGCAGGTCGCAGTAGCTTAACAAGACGGTTTAAATGCCCCTTGGAAGAGCGGTAAAGGTCGCAGTAGCTTAACAAGACGGTTTAAATGCCCCTTGGAAAAGACGTGCAAGGCGCAGTAGCTTAACAAGACGGTTTAAATGCCCGTTGAAAGAGACGTGCAGGTCGCAGTAGCTTAACAAGACGGTTTAAATGCCCCTTGGAAGAGACGTGCAGGTCGCAGTAGCTTAACAAGACGTTTTAAATGCCCCTTGGTTGAGACATGCAGGTGCAGCAGCTTAATAAGACGGTTTAAATGCCCCTTGGAAGAGACGTCCAGGTCGCAGTAGCTTAACAAGATGGTTTAAATGCCCCTTGGAAGAGACATGCAGGTCGCAGTAGCTTAACAAGACGGTTTAAATGCCCCTTGGAAGAGCGGAGGAGGTCGCAGTAGCTTAACAAGATGGTTTAAATGCCCCTTGGAAAATACTTGCAAGTCGCAGTAGCTTAACAAGACGGATTAAATGCCCCTTGAAAGAAACGTGCAGGTCGCAGTAGCTTGACAAGACTGTTAAAATGCCCCTTGGAAGAGCGGTGGTGGTAGCAGTAGCTTAACAAGATGGTTTAAATGCCCCTTGGAAGAGACGTGCAGATCGTAGTAGCTTAACAAGACGGTTTAAATGCCCCTTGGAAGAGAGGTGGAGGTCGCAGTAGCTTAACAAGACAGTTCAAATGCCCCTTGGAAGAGACATGCAGGTCGCAGTAGCTTAACAAGACGGATTAAATGCCCGTTGAAAGAGACGTGCACGTCGCAGTATCTTAACAAGATGGTTAAAATGCCCCTTGGAAGAGCGGTGGCGATAGCAGTAGCTTAACAAGATGGTTTAAATGCCCCTTGGAAGAGACGTGCAGGTCGCAGTAGCATAACAAGACGGTTTAATTGCCCCTTGGAAGAGACATGCAGGTCGCAGTAGCTTAACAAGACGGTTTAAATGCCCCTTGGAGGAGATGTGCAGGTCGCAGTAGCTTAACAAGACGGTTTAAATGCCCCTTGTTAGAGACATGCAGGTCGCAGTAGCTTAACAAGACGGTTTAAATGCCCCTTGGAAGAGACTTGCAGGTTGCAGAAGCTTAACAAGACGGTTTAAATGCCCCTTGGAAAAGAGGTGGAGGTTACAGTAGCTTAAGAAGACGGTTTAAATGCCCGTTGAAAGAGAAGTGCAGGTCGCAGTAGCTTAACAAAACGGTTAAAATGCCCCTGGGAAGAGCGGTGGCGGTAGCAGTAGCTTAACAAGACGGTTTAAATGCCCCTTGGAAGAGACGTGCAGGTCGCAGTAGCTTAACAAGATGGTTTAAGAGCCCCTTGGAAGAGACATGCAGGTCGCAGTAGCTTAACAAGACGGTTTAAATGCCCCTTGGAAGAGCGGTAAAGGTTGTAGTAGCTTAACAAGACGGTTTAAATGCCCCTTGGAAAAGACGTGCAAGTCACAATAGCTTTTCAAGATTGTTTAAATGCCCCTTGGAAGAGACATGTAGGTCGCAGTAGCTTAACAAGATGGTTTAAATGCCCCTTGGAAGAGCGGTAGCGGTCGCAGTAGCTTAACAAGACAGTTTAAATGCCCCTTGAAAGAGACATGCAGGTCGCAGTAGCTTAACAAGACGTTTAAAGAGCCCCTTGGAAGTGCGCTCGCGGTAGCAGTAGCTTAACAAGACTGTTTAAATGCCCCTTGGAAGAGACATGCAGGTCGCAGTAGCTTAACAAGACGGTTTAAATGCTCCTTGGAAGTAACGTGCAGGTTGCAGTAGCTTAACAAGACGTTTTAAATGCCCATTGGAATAGAGGTGGAGGTTACAGTAGCTTAACAAGATGGTTTAAATGCCCCTTGGAAGAGCGGTCGCGGTAGCAGTAGCTTAATATGACGGTTTAAATGACCCCTTGCAAAAGACGTGCAAGTTGCAGTAGCTTAACATGACGGTTTAAATGCCCCTTGGAAAAGAAGTGCAAGTCGCAGTAGCTTTTCAAGACGGTTTAAATGCCCCTTGGAAGAGACATGCAGGTCGCAGTAGCTTAACAAGACGGTTTAAATGCCCCTTGGAAGAGCGGTAGCGGTCGCAGTAGCTTAACAAGACAGTTTAAATGGCCCTTGAAAGAGACGTGCAGGTCGCAGTAGCTTAACAAGACGATTAAAGTGCCCCTTGGAAGTGCGGTCGAGGTAGCAGTAGCTTAACAAGACGGTTTAAATGCCCCTTGGAAGAGACATGCAGGTCGCAGTAGCTTAACAAGACAGTTTAAATGCCCATTGGAAGAGCGGTGGAGGTCACAGTAGCTTAACAAGACTGTTTAAATGCCCCTTGGAAGAGACATGCAGGTCGCAGTAGCTTAACAAGACGGTTAAAATGCCCCTTGGAAGAGCGGTGGCGGTAGCAGTAGCTTAACAAGATGGTTTAAATGCCCCTTGGAAGAGACGTGCAGGTCGTAGTAGCTTAACAAGGCGGTTTAAATGCCCCTTGGAAGAGCGGTGGAGGTCGCAGTAGCTTAACAAGATGGTTTAAATGCCCCTTGGAAGAGACATGCAGGTCGCAGAAGCTTAACAAGACGGTTTAAATGCCCCTTGGAAGAGACGTGCAGGTCGGAGTAGCTTAACAAGACCGTTTAAATGCCCCTTGGAAGAGACATGCAGGTCGCAGTAGCTTAACAAGACGGTTTAAATGCCCCTTGGAAGAGACATGCAGGTCGCAGAAGCTTAACAAGACGGTTTAAATGCCCCTTTTAAGAGACGTGCAGGTCGCAGTAGCTTAACAAGACCGTTTTAATGCCCCTTGGAAGAGACATGCAGGTCGAAGTAGCTTAACAAGACGGTTTAAATGCCCCTTGGATGAGACGAGCAGGTCGCAGCAGCTTGACAAGACGGTTTAAATGCCCCTTCTAATAGACGTGCAGGTCGCAGTAGCTTAACAAGACCGTTTTAATGCCCCTTGGAAGAGACATGCAGGTCGAAGTAGCTTAACAAGACGGTTTAAATGCCCCTTGGATGAGACGTGCCGGTTGCAGTAGCTTAACAAGACCGTTTAAATACCCCTTGGAAGAGACATGCAGGTCGCAGTAGCTTATCAAGACAGTTTAAGTGCCCCTTGGAAGAGACATGCAGGTCGCAGTAGCTTAACAAGACAGTTTAAATGCCCCTTGGAAAAGAGGTGGAGTTTACAGTAGCTTAACAAGACGGTTTAAATGCCCCTTGGAAGAGCGGTGGCGGTAGCTGTAGCTTAACAAGATGGTTTAAATGCCCCTTTGAAGAGACGTGCAGGTCGCAGTAGCTTAACAAGACGGTTTAAATGCCCCTTGGAAGAGACATGCATGTCGCAGTAGCTTGACAAGACTGTTAAAATGCCCCTTGGAAGAGAGGTGGCGGTAGCAGTAGCTTAACAAGACGGTTTAAATGCCCCTTGGAAGAGACATGCAGGTCGCAGTAGCTTAACAAGACGGTTTAAATGCCTATTGGAAGAGACATGCAGGTCTCAGTAGCTTAACAAGACGGTTTAAATGCCCCTTGGAAGAGCGGTAAAGGTCGCAGTAGCTTAACAAGACGGTTTAAATGCCCCTTGGAAAAGACGTGCAAGGCGCAGTAGCTTAACAAGACGGTTTAAATGCCCGTTGAAAGAGACGTGCAGGTCGCAGTAGCTTAACAAGACAGTTTAAATGCCCCTTGGAAGAGACGTGCAGGTCGCAGTAGCTTAACAAGACAGTATAAATGCCCCTTGGAAGAGCGGTGGAGGTCGCAGTAGCTTAACAAGACGTTTTAAATGCCCCTTGGTTGAGACATGCAGGTGCAGCAGCTTAATAAGACGGTTTAAATGCCCCTTGGAAGAGACGTGCAGGTCGCAGTAGCTTAACAAGATGGTTTATATGCCCCTTGGAAGAGACATGCAGGTCGCAGTAGCTTAACAAGACGGTTTAAATGCCCCTTGGAAGAGCGGAGGAGGTCGCAGTAGCTTAACAAGACGGATTGATTGCCACCTTGGAAGAGACATGCAGGTCGCAGTAGCTTAACAAGACGGTTTAAATGCCCCTTGGAGGAGATGTGCAGGTCGCAGTAGCTTAACAAGACGGTTTAAATGCCCCTTGTTAGAGACATGCAGGTCGCAGTAGCTTAACAAGATGGTTTAAATGCCCCTTGGAAGAGACTTGCAGGTTGCAGAAGCTTAACAAGACGGTTTAAATGCCCCTTGGAAAAGAGGTGGAGGTTACAGTAGCTTAACAAGACGGTTTAAATGCCCGTTGAAAGAGAAGTGCAGGTCGCAGTAGCTTAACAAAACGGTTAAAATGCCCCTGGGACGAGCGGTGGCGGTAGCAGTAGCTTAACAAGACGGTTTAAATGCCCCTTGGAAGAGACGTGCAGGTCGCAGTAGCTTAACAAGATGGTTTAAACGCCCCTTGGAAGAGACATGCAGGTCGCAGTAGCTTAACAAGACGGTTTAAATGCCCCTTGGAAGAGCGGTAAAGGTTGTAGTAGCTTAACAAGACGGTTTAAATGCCCCTTGGAAAAGACGTGCAAGGCGCAGTAGCTTAACAAGACGGTTTAAATGCCCCTTGGAAAAGACGTGCAAGTCGCAATAGCTTTTCAAGATTGTTTAAATGCCCCTTGGAAGAGACATGCAAGTCGCAGTAGCTTAACAAGACGGTTTAAATGCCCCTTGGAAGAGCGGTAGCGGTCGCAGTAGCTTAACAAGACAGTTTAAATGCCCCTTGAAAGAGACATGCAGGTCACAGTAGCTTAACAAGACGTTTAAAGAGCCCCTTGGAAGTGCGCTGGCGGTAGCAGTAGCTTAACAAGACGGTTTAAATGCCCCTTGGAAGAGACATGCAGGTCGCAGTAGCTTAACAAGACGGTTTAAATGCTCCTTGGAAGAGACGTGCAGGTTGCAGTAGCTTAACAAGACGTTTTAAATGCCCATTGGAAAAGAGGTGGAGGTTACAGTAGCTTAACAAGATGGTTTAAATGCCCCTTGGAAGAGCGGTCGCGGTACCATTAGCTTAATATGACGGTTTAAATGACCCCTTGCAAAAGACGTGCAAGTTGCAGTAGCTTAACATGACGGTTTAAATGCCCCTTGGAAAACAAGTGCAAGTCGCAGTAGCTTTTCAAGACGGTTTAAATGCCCCTTGGAAGAGACATGCAGGTCGCAGTAGCTTAACAAGACGGTTTAAATGCCCCTTGGAAGAGCGGTAGCGGTCGCAGTAGCTTAACAAGACAGTTTAAATGCCCCTTGGAAGTGCGGTCGCGGTAGCAGTAGCTTAACAAGACGGTTTAAATGCCCCTTGGAAGAGACATGCAGGTCGCAGTAGCTTAACAAGACAGTTTAAATGCCCCTTGGAAGAGCGGTGGAGGACACAGCAGCTTAACAAGACTGTTTAAAAGCCCCTTGGAAGAGACATGCAGGTCGCAGTAGCTTAACAAGACGGTTAAAATGCCCCTTGGAAGAGCGGTGGCGGTAGCAGTAGCTTAACAAGATGGTTTAAATGCCCCTTGGAAGAGACGTGCAGGTCGTAGTAGCTTAACAAGACGGTTTAAATGGCCCTTGGAAAAGAGGTGCAAGGCGCAGTAGCTTAACAAGACGGTTTAAATGCCCGTTGAAAGAGACGTGCAGGTCGAAGTAACTTAACAAGACGGTTTAAATGCCCCTTGGAAGAGATGTGCAGGTCGCAGTAGCTTAACAAGACAGTATAAATGCCCTTTGGAAGAGCGGTGGAGGTCGCAGTAGCTTAACAAGACGTTTTAAATGCCCCTTGGTTGAGACATGCAGGTGCAGCAGCTTAACAAGACGGTTTAAATGCCCCTTGGAAGAGACGTGTAGGTCGCAGTAGCTTAACAAGATGGTTTAAATGCCCCTTGGAAGAGACATGCAGGTCGCAGTAGCTTAACAAGACGGTTTAAATGCCCCTTGGAAGAGCGGAGGAGGTCGCAGTAGCTTAACAAGATGGTTTAATTGCCCCTTGGAAAATACTTGCAAGTCTCAGTACCTTAACAAGACGGATGAAATGCCCCTTGAAAGAAACGTGCAGGTCGAAGTAGCTTAACAAGACGGTTAAAATGCCCCTTGGAAGAGCGGTGGTGGTAGCAGTAGCTTAACAAGATGGTTTAAATGCCCCTTGGAAGAGACGTGCAGATCGTAGTAGCTTAACAAGACGGTTTAAATGCCCCTTGGAAGAGAGGTGGAGGTCGCAGTAGCTTAACAAGACAGTTCAAATGCCCCTTGGAAGAGACATGCAGGTCGCAGTAGCTTAACAAGACGGATTAATTGCCCGTTGAAAGAGACGTGCACGTCGCAGTAGCTTAACAAGACGGTTAAAATGCCCCTTGGAAGAGCGGTGGCGGTAGCAGTAGCTTAACAAGATGGTTGAAATGCCCCTTGGAAGAGACGTGCAGGTCGCAGTAGCTTAACAAGACGGTTTAAATGCCCCTTGGAAGAGACATGCAGGTCGCAGTAGCTTAACAAGACGGTTTAAATGCCCCTTGGAGGAGATGTGCAGGTCGCAGTAGCTTAACAAGACGGTTTAAATGCCCCTTGGTAGAGACATGCAGGTCGCAGTAGCTTAACAAGACGGTTTAAATGCCCCTTGGAAGAGACTTGCAGGTTGCAGAAGCTTAACAAGACGGTTTAAATGCCCCTTGGAAAAGAGGTGGAGGTTACAGTAGCTTAACAAGACAGTTTAAATGCCCGTTGAAAGAGAAGTGCAGGTCGCAGTAGCTTAACAAAACGGTTAAAATGCCCCTGGGAAGAGCGGTGGCAGTAGCAGTAGCTTAACAAGACGGTTTAAATGCCCCTTGGAAGAGACGTGCAGGTCGCAGTAGCTTAACAAGATGGTTTAAACACCCCTTGGAAGAGACATGCAGGTCGCAGTAGCTTAACAAGACGGTTTAAATGCCCCTTGGAAGAGCGGTAAAGGTTGCAGTAGCTTTACAAGACGGTTTAAATGCCCCTTGGAAAAGACGTGCAAGGCGCAGTAGCTTAACAAGACGGTTTAAATGCCTCTTGGAAAAGACGTGCAAGTCGCAATAGCTTTTCAAGATTGTTTAAATGCCCCTTGGAAGAGACATGCAGGTCGCAGTAGCTTAACAAGACGGTTTAAATGCCCCTTGGAAGAGCGGTAGCGGTCGCAGTAGCTTAACAAGACAGTTTAAATGCCCCTTGAAAGAGACATGCAGGTCGCAGTAGCTTAACAAGACGGTTTAAATGCTCCTTGGAAGAGACGTGCAGTTTGCAGTAGCTTAACAAGACGGTTTAAATGCCCATTGGAAAAGAGGTGGAGGTTACAGTAGCTTAACAAGATGGTTTAAATGCCCCTTGGAAGAGCGGTCGCGGTAGCAGTAGCTTAATATGACGGTTTAAATGACCCCTTGCGAAAGACGTGCAAGTCGCAGTAGCTTAACATGACGGTTTAAATGCCCCTTGGAAGAGCGGTAGCGGTCGCAGTAGCTTAACAAGACAGTTTAAATGGCCCTTGAAAGAGACGTGCAGGTCGCAGTAGCTTAACAAGACGGTTAAAGTGCCCCTTGGAAGTGCGGTCGCGGTAGCAGTAGCTTAACAAGACGGTTTAAATGCCCCTTGGAAGAGACATGCAGGTTGCAGTAGCTTAACAAGACGGTTTAAATGCCCCTTGGAAGAGACGTGCAGGTCGCAGTAGCTTAACAAGACAGTTTAAATGCCCCTTGGAAGAGCGGTGGAGGTCACAGTAGCATAACAAGACTGTTTAAATGCCCCTTGGAAGAGACATGCAGGTCGCAGTAGCTTAACAAGACGGTTAAAATGCCCCTTGAAGAGACGTGCAGGTCGTAGTAGCTTAACAAGGCGGTTTAAATGCCCCTTGGAAGAGCGGTGGAGGTCGCAGTAGCTTAACAAGACGGTTTAAATGCCCCTTGGAAGAGACATGCAGGTCGCAGAAGCTTAACAAAACGGTTTAAATGCCCCTTGGAAGAGACGTGCAGGTCGGAGTAGCTTAACAAGACCGTTTAAATGCCCCTTGGAAGAGACATGCAGGTCGCAGTTGCTTAACAAGACGGTTTAAATGCCCCTTGGAAGAGACATGCAGGTCGCAGCAGCTTAACAAGACGGTTTAAATGCCCCTTTTAAGAGACGTGCAGGTCGCAGTAGCTTAACAAGACCGTTTTAATGCCCCTTGGAAGAGACATGCAGGTCGAAGTAGCTTAACAAGACGGTTTCAATGCCCCTTGGATGAGACGTGCAGGTTGCAGTAGCTTAACAAGACCGTTTAAATACCCCTTGGAAGAGACATGCAGGTCGCAGTAGCTTAACAAGACAGTTTAAGTGCCCCTTGGAAGAGACATGCAGGTCGCAGTAGCTTAACAAGACAGTTTAAATGCCCCTTGGAAAAGAGGTGGAGTTTACAGTAGCTTAACAAGACGGTTTAAATGCCCCTTGGAAGAGCGGTGGCGGTAGCTGTAGCTTAACAAGACGGTTTAAATGCCCCTTTTAAGAGACGTGCAGGTCGCAGTAGCTTAACAAGACGGTTTAAATGCCCCTTGGAAGAGACATGCAGGTCGCAGTAGCTTGACAAGACTGTTAAAATGCCCCTTGGAAGAGACATGCAGGTCGCAGTAGCTTAACAAGACGGTTTAAATGCCCCTTGGAAGAGCGGTAAAGGTCGCAGTAGCTTAACGAGACGGTTTAAATGCCCCTTGGAAAAGACGTGCAAGGCGCAGTAGCTTAACAAGGCGGTTTAAATGCCCGTTGAAAGAGACGTGCAGGTCGCAGTAGCTTAACAAGACGGTTTAAATGCCCCTTGGAAGAGACGTGCAGGTCGCAGTAGCTTAACAAGACAGTATAAATGACCCTTGGAAGAGCGGTGGAGGTCGCAGTAGCTTAACAAGACGTTTTAAATGCCCCTTGGTTGAGACATGCAGGTGCAGCAGCTTAACAAGACGGTTTAAATGACCCTTGGAAGAGACGTGCGGATCGCAGTAGCTTAACAAGATGGTTTAAATGCCCCTTGGAAGAGACATGCAGGTCGCAGTAGCTTAACAAGACGGTTTAAATGCCCCTTGGAAGAGCGGAGGAGGTCGCAGTAGCTTAACAAGATGGTTTAATTGCCCCTTGGAAATTACTTGCAAGTCGCAGTAGCTTAACAAGACGGATTAAATGCCCCTTGAAAGAAACGTGCAGGTCGCAGTAGCTTAACAAGCCGGTTAAAATGCCCATTGGAAGAGCGGTGGTGGTAGCAGTAGCTTAACAAGATGGTTTAAATGCCCCTTGGAAGAGACGTGCAGATCGTAGTAGCTTAACAAGACGGTTTAAATGCCCCTTGGAAGAGAGATGGAGGTCGCAGTAGCTTAACAAGACAGTTCAAATGCCCCTTGGAAGAGACATGCAGGTCGCAGTAGCTTAACAAGACGGATTAAAGGCCCGTTGAAAGAGACGTGCACGTCGCAGTAGCTTAACAAGACGGTTTAAATGCCCCTTGGAAGAGAGATGCAGGTCGCAGTAGCTTAACAAGACGGTTTAAATGCCCCTTGGAGTAGATGTGCAGGTCGCAGTAGCTTGACAAAACGGTTTAAATGCCCCTTGGAAGAGACTTGCAGGTTGCAGAAGCTTAACAAGACGGTTTAAATGCCCCTTGGAAAAGAGGTGGAGGTTACAGTAGCTTAACAAGACGGTTTAAATGCCCGTTGAAAGAGAAGTGCAGGTCGCAGTAGCTTAACAAAACGGTTAAAATGCCCCTGGGAAGAGCGGAGGCGGTAGCAGTAGCTTAACAAGACAGTTTAAATGCCCCTTGGAAGAGACGTGCAGGTCGCAGTAGCTTAACAAGATGGTTTAAACGCCCCTTGGAAGAGACATGCAGGTCGCAGTAGCTTAACAAGACGGTTTAAATGCCCCTTGGAAGAGCGGTAAAGGTTGCAGCAGCTTAACAAGATGGTTTAAATGCCCCTTGGAAAAGACGTGCAAGGCGCAGTAGCTTAACAAGACGGTTTAAATGCAACTTGGAAAAGACGTGCAAGTCGCAGTAGCTTTTCAAGATTGTTTAAATGCCCCTTGGAAGAGACATGCAGGTCGCAGTAGCTTAACAAGACGGTTTAAATGCCCCTTGGAAGAGCGGTAGCGGTCGCAGTAGCTTAACAAGACAGTTTAAATGCCCCTTGAAAGAGACATGCAGGTCGCAGTAGCTTAACAAGACGGTTTAAATGCTCCTTGGAAGAGACGTGCAGTTTGCAGTAGCTTAACAAGACGGTTTAAATGCCCATTGGAAAAGAGGTGGAGGTTACAGTAGCTTAACAAGATGGTTTAAATGCCCCTTGGAAGAGCGGTCGCGCTAGCAGTAGCATAATATGACGGTTTAAATGACCCCTTGCGAAAGACGTGCAAGTCGCAGTAGCTTAACATGACGGTTTAAATGCCCCTTGGAAAAGAAGTGCAAGTCGCAGTAGCTTTTCAAGACGGTTTAAATGCCCCTTGGAAGAGACATGCAGGTCGCAGTAGCTTAACAAAACGGTTTAAATGCCCCTTGGAAGAGCGGTAGCGGTCGCAGTAGCTTAACAAGACAGTTTAAATGGCCCTTGAAAGAGACGTGCAGGTCGCAGTAGCTTAACAAGACGGTTAAAGTGCCCCTTGGAAGTGCGGTCGCGGTAGCAGTAGCTTAACAAGACGGTTTAAATGCCCCTTGGATGAGACATGCAGGTTGCAGTAGCTTAACAAGACGGTTTAAATGCCCCTTGGAAGAGACGTGCAGGTCGCAGTAGCTTAACAAGACAGTTTAAATGCCCCTTGGAAGAGCGGTGGAGGTCACAGTAGCATAACAAGACTGTTTAAATGCCCCTTGGAAGAGACATGCAGGTCGCAGTAGCTTAACAAGACGGTTAAAATGCCCCTTGAAGAGACGTGCAGGTCGTAGTAGCTTAACAAGGCGGTTTAAATGCCCCTTGGAAGAGCGGTGGAGGTCGCAGTAGCTTAACAAGACGGTTTAAATGCCCCTTGGAAGAGACATGCAGGTCGCAGAAGCTTAACAAAACGGTTTAAATGCCCCTTGGAAGAGACGTGCAGGTCGGAGTAGCTTAACAAGACCGTTTAAATGCCCCTTGGAAGAGACATGCAGGTCGCAGTTGCTTAACAAGACGGTTTAAATGCCCCTTGGAAGAGACATGCAGGTCGCAGCAGCTTAACAAGACGGTTTAAATGCCCCTTTTAAGAGACGTGCAGGTCGCAGTAGCTTAACAAGACCGTTTTAATGCCCCTTGGAAGAGACATGCAGGTCGAAGTAGCTTAACAAGACGGTTTAAATGCCCCTTGGATGAGACGTGCAGGTTGCAGTAGCTTAACAAGACCGTTTAAATACCCCTTGGAAGAGACATGCAGGTCGCAGTAGCTTAACAAGACAGTTTAAGTGCCCCTTGGAAGAGACATGCAGGTCGCAGTAGCTTAACAAGACAGTTTAAATGCCCCTTGGAAAAGAGGTGGAGTTTACAGTAGCTTAACAAGACGGTTTAAATGCCCCTTGGAAGAGCGGTGGCGGTAGCTGTAGCTTAACAAGACGGTTTAAATGCCCCTTTTAAGAGACGTGCAGGTCGCAGTAGCTTAACAAGACGGTTTAAATGCCCCTTGGAAGAGACATGCAGGTCGCAGTAGCTTGACAAGACTGTTAAAATGCCCCTTGGAAGAGACATGCAGGTCGCAGTAGCTTAACAAGACGGTTTAAATGCCCCTTGGAAGAGCGGTAAAGGTCGCAGTAGCTTAACGAGACGGTTTAAATGCCCCTTGGAAAAGACGTGCAAGGCGCAGTAGCTTAACAAGGCGGTTTAAATGCCCGTTGAAAGAGACGTGCAGGTCGCAGTAGCTTAACAAGACAGTATAAATGACCCTTGGAAGAGCGGTGGAGGTCGCAGTAGCTTAACAAGACGTTTTAAATGCCCCTTGGTTGAGACATGCAGGTGCAGCAGCTTAACAAGACGGTTTAAATGACCCTTGGAAGAGACGTGCAGATCGCAGTAGCTTAACAAGATGGTTTAAATGCCCCTTGGAAGAGACATGCAGGTCGCAGTAGCTTAACAAGACGGTTTAAATGCCCCTTGGAAGAGCAGAGGAGGTCGCAGTAGCTTAACAAGATGGTTTAATTGCCCCTTGGAAATTAATTGCAAGTCGCAGTAGCTTAACAAGACGGTTTAAATGCCCCTTGAAAGAAACGTGCAGGTCGCAGTAGCTTAACAAGCCGGTTAAAATGCCCCTTGGAAGAGCGGTGGTGGTAGCAGTAGCTTAACAAGATGGTTTAAATGCCCCTTGGAAGAGACGTGCAGATCGTAGTAGCTTAACAAGACGGTTTAAATGCCCCTTGGAAGAGAGATGGAGGTCGCAGTAGCGTAACAAGACAGTTCAAATGCCCCTTGGAAGAGACATGCAGGTCGCAGTAGCTTAACAAGACGGATTAAAGGCCCGTTGAAAGAGACGTGCACGTCGCAGTAGCTTAACAAGACGGTTTAAATGCCCCTTGGAAGAGAGATGCAGGTCGCAGTAGCTTAACAAGACGGTTTAAATGCCCCTTGGAGTAGATGTGCAGGTCGCAGTAGCTTAACAAAACGGTTTAAATGCCCCTTGGAAGAGACTTGCAGGTTGCAGAAGCTTAACAAGACGGTTTAAATGCCCCTTGGAAAAGAGGTGGAGGTTACAGTAGCTTAACAAGACGGTTTAAATGCCCGTTGAAAGAGAAGTGCAGGTCGCAGTAGCTTAACAAAACGGTTAAAATGCCCCTGGGAAGAGCGGTGGCGGTAGCAGTAGCTTAACAAGACAGTTTAAATGCCCCTTGGAAGAGACGTGCAGGTCGCAGTAGCTTAACAAGATGGTTTAAACGCCCCTTGGAAGAGACATGCAGGTCGCAGTAGCTTAACAAGACGGTTTAAATGCCCCTTGGAAGAGCGGTAAAGGTTGCAGTAGCTTAACAAGATGGTTTAAATGCCCCTTGGAAAAGACGTGCAAGGCGCAGTAGCTTAACAAGACGGTTTAAATGGACCTTGGAAAAGACGTGCAAGTCGCAGTAGCTTTTCAAGATTGTTTAAATGCCCCTTGGAAGAGACATGCAGGTCGCAGTAGCTTAACAAGACGGTTTAAATGCCCCTTGGAAGAGCGGTAGCGGTCGCAGTAGCTTAACAAGACAGTTTAAATGCCCCTTGAAAGAGACATGCAGGTCGCAGTAGCTTAACAAGACATTTAAAGAGCCCCTTGGAAGTGCGCTGGCGGTAGCAGTAGCTTAACAAGACGGTTTAAGTGCCCCTTGGAAGAGATATGCAGGTCGCAGTAGCTTAACAAGACGGTTTAAATGCTCCTTGGAAGAGACGTGCAGGTTGCAGTAGCTTAACAAGACGGTTTAAATGCCCATTGGAAAAGAGGTGGAGGTTACAGTAGCTTAACAAGATGGTTTAAATGCCCCTTGGAAGAGCGGTCGCGGTAGCAGTAGCTTAATATGACGGTTTAAATGACCCCTTGCAAAAGATGTGCAAGTCGCAGTAGCTTAACATGACGGTTTAAATGCCCCTTGGAAAAGAAGTGCAAGTCGCAGTAGCTTTTCAAGACGGTTTAAATGCCCCTTGGAAGAGACATGCAGGTCACAGTAGCTTAACAAGACGGTTTAAATGGCCCTTGAAAGAGACGTGCAGGTCGCAGTAGCTTAACAAGACGGTTTAAATGCCCCTTGGAAGAGACATGCAGGTCGCAGTAGCTTAACAAGACGGTTTAAATACCCCTTGGAAGAGCGGTAGCGGTCGCAGTAGCTTAACAAGACAGTTTAAATGGCCCTTGAAAGAGACGTGCAGGTCGCAGTAGCTTAACAAGACGGTTAAAGTGCCCCTTGGAAGTGCGGTCGCGGTAGCAGTAGCTTAACAAGACGGTTTAAATGCCCATTGGAAGAGACGTGCAGGTCGCAGTAGCTTAACAAGACGGTTTAAATGCCCCTTGGAAGAGCGGTGGAGGTCGCAGTAGCTTAACAAGACTTTTTAAATGCCCCTTGGAAGAGACGTGCAGGTCGCAGTAGCTTAACAAGAAGGTTTAAATGCCCCTTATAAGAGATGCGCAGGTCGCAGTAGCTTAACAAGACAGTTTAAATGCCCCTTGGAAGAGACGTGCAGGTTGCAGTAGCTTAACAAGCCGGTTTAAATGCCCCTTGGAAAAGAGGTGGAGGTTACAGTAGCTTAACAAGACGATTTAAATGCCCGTTGAAAGAGAAGTGCAGGTCGCAGTAGCTTAAAAAAACGGTTAAAACGCCCCTGGGAAGAGCGGTGGCGGTAGCAGTAGCTTAACAAGACGGTTTAAATGCCCCTTGGAAGAGACGTGCAGGTCGCAGTATCTTAACAAGATGGTTTAAATGCCCCTTGGAAGAGACATGCAGGTCGCAGTAGCTTAACAAGACGGTTTAAATGCCCCTTGGAAGAGCGGTAAAGGTCGCAGTAGCTTAACAAGACAGATTAAATGCCCCTTGAAAGAGACGTGCAGGTCGCAGTAGCTTAACAAGACGTTTAAAGAGCCCCTTGGAAGTGTGCTGGCGGTAGCAGTAGCTTAACAATACGGTTTAAATGCCCCTTGGAAGAGACATGCAGGTCGCAGTAGCTTAACAAGACGGTTTAAATGCCCATTGGAAAAGAGGTGGAGGTTACAGTAGCTTAACAAGATGGTTTAAATGTCCCTTGGAAGAGCGGTCGCGGTAGCAGTAGCTTAATATGACGGTTTAAATGACCCCTTGCAAAAGACATGCAAGTCGCAGTAGCTTAACATGACGGTTTAAATGCCCCTTGGAAAAGAAGTGCAAGTCGCAGTAGCTTTTCAAGACCGTTTAAATGCCCCTTGGAAGAGACATGCAGGTCGCAGTAGCTTAACAAGATGGTTTAAATGCCCCTTGGAAGAGACATGCAGGTCGCAGTAGCTTAACAAGACGTTTTAAATGCCCCTTGGAAGAGCAGTAAAGGTCGCAGTAGCTTAACAATGTGAAAAGAAAAGAAAGGGCGCATGTGTAGACTCACAGGGCTATTTTATTAATTTAAAAAGTGCCAGTACACTCACCTGTGATGGTTGTGTACGTCTACACAACCAAGATTAAGCGTGTGATTAATGAGGCTCCGGGTCACCTCTATTTGTAGTACCGTCCTGTCGGTGTTTGCCTCGCAACTCCGTGCTCCTCAAGTGGTCACACGATCCTGCTGGACCAGATACTACGTCACCGCAGGTCCTCAGTAGTTTAACCCGGTGGCTGGATAACCGCAGGTCCTCAAACATCCAAATAGACCAGGCTGCTCCTGCCGCTTTGGCTCCGTATGGAGATATTTCACAAGTAAACAATGGTGCAGCGGTCTCAGGGAGCGCCAAAGGAATACTGGACAATTTAATAGATGTCAACCGACTTTTATTCTTCATCCAATACCACTGCCACAACGCGTTTCAACGGTCTAAGCCGTCTTCATCAGGTGGGGTCTGATGAAGACGGCTTAGACCGTTGAAACGCGTTGTGGCAGTGGTATTGGAGGAAGAATAAAAGTCGGTTGACATCTATTAAATTGTCCAGTATTCCTTTGGCGCTCCCTGAGACCGCTGCACCATTGTTTACTTGCAGTAGCTTAACAAGACGGTTTAAATGCCCCTTGGAAAAGACGTGCAAGGCACAGTAGCTTAACAAGATGGTTTAAATGCCCCTTGGAAAAGACGTGCAAGTCGCAGTAGCTTTTCAAGATGGTTTAAATGCCCCTTGGAAGAGACATGCAGGTCGCAGTAGCTTAACAAGACGGTTTAAATGCCCCTTGGAAGAGCGGTAGCGGTCGCAGTAGCTTAGCAAGACAGTTTAAATGCCCCTTGAAAGAGACGTCCAGGTCGCAATAGCTTAACCAGACGGTTAAAGAGCCCCTTGGAAGTGCGGTGGCGGTAGCAGTAGCTTAGCAAGACGGTTTAAATGCCCCTTGGAAGAGACATGCAGGTCGCAGTAGCTTAACAAGACGGTTTAAATGCTCCTTGGAAGAGACGTGCAGGTTGCAGTAGCTTAACAAGACGGTTTAAATGCCCCTTGTAATAGAGGTGGAGGTTACAGTAGCTTAACAAGACGGTTTAAATGCCCCTTGGAAGAGCGGTCGCGGTAGCAGTAGCTTAACAAGACGGTTTAAATGCCCATTGGAAGAGACGTGCAGGTCGCAGTAGCTTAACAAGACGGTTTAAATGCCCCTTGGAAGAGCGGTGGAGGTCGCAGTAGCTTAACAAGACGGTTTAAATGCCCCTTGGAAGAGACATGCAGGTCGCAGTAGCTTAACAAGACGGTTTAAATGCTCCTTGGAAGAGACGTGCAGGTTGCAGTAGCTTAACAAGACGGTTTAAATGCCCCTTGTAAAAGAGGTGGAGGTTACAGTAGCTTAACAAGACGGTTTAAATGCCCCTTGGAAGAGCGGTCGCTGTAGCAGTAGCTTAAAAAGTTGGTTTAAATGCCCCTTGGAAGAGACATGGAGCTCGCAGCAGCTTAACAAGATTGTTTAAATGCCCCTTGGAAGAGACGTGCAGGTCGCAGTAGCTTAACAAGATGGTTTAAATGCCCCTTGGAAGAGACATGCCGGTCGCAGTAGCTTAGCAAGACGGTTAAAATGCCCCTTGGAAGAGCGGTGGCGGTTACAGTAGCTTAACAAGACGGTTTAAATGCCCCTTGGAAGAGCGGTCGCGGTAGCAGTAGTTTAAAAAGTTGGTTTAAATGCCCCTTGGAAGAGACATGGAGGTCGCAGCAGCTTAACAAGATTGTTTAAATGCCCCTTGCAATAGCGGTGGAGTTCGCAGTGGCTTAACAAGATGGTTTAAATGCCCCTTGGAAGAGACGTGCCGGTCGCAGTAGCTTAGCAAGACGGTTAAAATGCCCCTTGGAAGAGCGGTGGCGGTAGCAGTAGCGTAACAAGATGGTTTAAATGTCCCTTGGAAGAGACATGCAGGTCGCAGAAGCTTAACAAGACGGTTTAAATGCCTCTTGGAAAAGACGTGGGGGTTACAGTAGCTTAACAAGACGGTTTAAATGCCCCTTGGAAGAGAGGTGGCGGTAGCAGTAGCTTAGCAAGATGGTTTAAATGCCTCTTGGAAGAGACGTGCAAGTCGCAGGAGCTTAACAAGATGGTTTAAATGCCCCTTGGAAGAGACATGCAGGTTGCAGTAGCTTAACAAGACTGTTAAAATGACCCTTGGAAGCGCGGTGGTGGTAGCAGTAGCTTAACAAGACGGTTTAAATGCCCCTTGGAAGAGACGTGCAGGTCGCAGTAGCTTAACAAGACGGTTTAAATGCCCCTTGGAAGAGACATGCAGGTCGCAGTAGCTTAACAAGACGGTTTAAATGCCACTTGGAAGAGCGGTAAAGGTCGCAGTAGCTTAACAAGACGGTTTAAATGCCCCTTGGAAAAGACGTGCAAGGCGCAGTAGCTTAACAAAACGGTTTAAATGCCCGTTGAAAGAGACGTGCTGGTCGCAGTAGCTTAACAAGACGGTTAAAATGCCCCTTGGAAGAGCGGTGGCGGTAGCAGTAGCTTAACAAGGCGGTTTAAATGCACCTTGACAGAGAAGTGCAGGTCGCAGTAGCTTAATAACACGGTTTAAATGCAACTTGGAAGAGACGTGCAGGTCGCAGTAGCTTAACAAGACTGTTTAAATGCCCCTTGGAAGAGACATGCAGGTCGCAGTAGCTTAACAGGACGGGTTAAATGCCCCTTGGAAGAGCGGTAAAGGTCGCAGTAGCTTAACAAGATGGTTTAAATGCCCCTTGGAAAAGAAGTGCAAGGCGCAGTAGCTTAACAAAACGGTTTAAATGCCCGTTGAAAGAGACGTGCAGGTCGCAGTAGCTTAACAAGACGCTTTAAATGCCCCTTGGAAGAGACGTGCAGGTCGCAGTAGCTTAACAAGACAGTATAAATGACCCTTGGTTGAGACATGCAGGTGCAGCAGCTCAACAAGACGGTTTAAATGACCCTTGGTAGAGACGTGCAGATCGCAGTAGCTTAACAAGATGGTTTAAATGCCCCTTGGAAGAGACATGCAGGTCGCAGTAGCTTAACAAGACGGTTTAAATGCCCCTTGGAAGAGCGGAGGAGGTCGCAGTAGCTTAACAAGACTTTTTAAATGCCCCTTGGAAGAGACGTGCAGGTCGCAGTAGCTTAACAAGAAGGTTTAAATGCCCCTTATAAGAGATGCGCAGGTCGCAGTAGCTTAACAAGACAGTTTAAAGCTACTGCGACCGGCATGTCTCTTCCAAGGGGCATTTAAACCATCTTGTTAAGCTACTGCGACCTGCACGTCTCTTCCAAGGGGCATTTAAACAATCTTGTTAAGCTGCTGCGACCTCCATGTCTCTTCCAAGGGGCATTTAAACCAACTTTTTAAGCTACTGCTACAGCGACCGCTCTTCCAATGGGCATTTAAACCGTCTTGTTAAGCTACTGTAACCTCCACCTCTTTTACAAGGGGCATTTAAACCGGCTTGTTAAGCTACTGCAACCTGCACGTCTCTTCCAAGGAGCATTTAAACCGTCTTGTTAAGCTACTGCGACCTGCATGTCTCTTCCAAGGGGCATTTAAACCGTCTTGTTAAGCTACTGCGACCTCCACCGCTCTTCCAAGGGGCATTTAAACCGTCTTGTTAAGCTACTGCGACCTGCACGTCTCTTCCAATGGGCATTTAAACCGTCTTGTTAAGCTACTGCTACTGAGACGGCTTAGACCGTTGAAACGCGTTGTGGCAGTGGTATTGGAGGAAGAATAAAAGTCGGTTGACATCTATTAAATTGTCCAGTATTCCTTTGGCGCTCCCTGAGACCGCTGCACCATTGTTTACTTGTGAAATATCTCCATACGGAGCCAAAGCGGCAGGAGCAGCCTGGTCTATTTGGATGTTTGAGGACCTGCGGTTATCCAGCCACCGGGTTAAACTACTGAGGACCTGCGGTGACGTAGTATCTGGTCCAGCAGGATCGTGTGACCACTTGAGGAGCACGGAGTTGCGAGGCAAACACCGACAGGACGGTACTACAAATAGAGGTGACCCGGAGCCTCATTAATCACACGCTTAATCTTGGTTGTGTAGACGTACACAACCATCACAGGTGAGTGTACTGGCACTTTTTAAATTAATTAAATAGCCCTGTGAGTCTACACATGCGCCCTTTCTTTTCTTTTCACATTGTTAAGCTACTGCGACCTTTACTGCTCTTCCAAGGGGCATTTAAAACATCTTGTTAAGCTACTGCGACCTGCATGTCTCTTCCAAGGGGCATTTAAACCATCTTGTTAAGCTACTGCGACCTGCATGTCTCTTCCAAGGGGCATTTAAACGGTCTTGAAAAGCTACTGCGACTTGCCCCTTGGAAGAGACATGCCGGTCGCAGTAGCTTAGCAAGACGGTTAAAATGCCCCTTGGAAGAGCGGTGGCGGTTACAGTAGCTTAACAAGACGGTTTAAATGCCCCTTGGAAGAGCGGTCGCGGTAGCAGTAGTTTAAAAAGTTGGTTTAAATGCCCCTTGGAAGAGACATGGAGGTCGCAGCAGCTTAACAAGATTGTTTAAATGCCCCTTGGAATAGCGGTGGAGGTCGCAGTGGCTTAACAAGACGGTTTAAATGCCCCTTGGAAGAGACGTGCCGGTCGCAGTAGCTTAGCAAGACGGTTAAAATGCCCCTTGGAAGAGCGGTGGCGGTAGCAGTAGCTTAACAAGATGGTTTAAGTGTCTCTTGGAAGAGACGTGCAGGTCGTAGTAGCTTAACAAGGCGGTTTAAATGCCCCTTGGAAGAGCGGTGGAGGTCGCAGTAGCTTAACAAGACGGTTTAAATGTCCCTTGGAAGAGACATGCAGGTCGCAGAAGCTTAACAAGACGGTTTAAATGCCTCTTGGAAAAGACGTGGGGGTTACAGTAGCTTAACAAGACGGTTTAAATGCCCCTTGGAAGAGAGGTGGCGGTAGCAGTAGCTTAGCAAGACGGTTTAAATGCCTCTTGGAAGAGACGTGCAAGTCGCAGGAGCTTAACAAGATGGTTTAAATGCCCCTTGGAAGAGACATGCAGGTCGCAGTAGCTTAACAAGACTGTTAAAATGACCCTTGGAAGCGCGGTGGTGGTAGCAGTAGCTTAACAAGACGGTTTAAATGCCCCTTGGAAGAGACGTGCAGGTCGCAGTAGCTTAACAAGATGGTTTAAATGCCCCTTGGAAGAGACATGCAGGTCGCAGTAGCTTAACAAGACGGTTTAAATGCCCCTTGGAAGAGCGGTAAAGGTCGCAGTAGCTTAACAAGACAGATTAAATGCCCCTTGAAAGAGACGTGCAGGTCGCAGTAGCTTAACAAGACGTTTAAAGAGCCCCTTGGAAGTGTGCTGGCGGTAGCAGTAGCTTAACAAGACAGTTTAAATGCCCCTTGGAAGAGACGTGCAGGTCGCAGTAGCTTAACAAGACGGTTTAAATGCCCATTGGAAAAGAGGTGGAGGTTACAGTAGCTTAACAAGATGGTTTAAATGCCCCTTGGAAGAGCGGTAAAGGTTGCAGTAGCTTAACAAGATGGTTTAAATGCCCCTTGGAAAAGACGTGCAAGGCGCAGTAGCTTAACAAGACGGTTTAAATGCACCTTGGAAAAGACGTGCAAGTCGCAGTAGCTTTTCAAGATTGTTTAAATGCCCCTTGGAAGAGACATGCAGGTCGCAGTAGCTTAACAAGACGGTTTAAATGCCCCTTGGAAGAGCGGTAGCGGTCGCAGTAGCTTAACAAGACAGTTTAAATGCCCCTTGAAAGAGACATGCAGGTCGCAGTAGCTTAACAAGACATTTAAAGAGCCCCTTGGAAGTGCGCTGGCGGTAGCAGTAGCTTAACAAGACGGTTTAAGTGCCCCTTGGAAGAGACATGCAGGTCGCAGTAGCTTAACAAGACGGTTTAAATGCTCCTTGGAAGAGATGTGCAGGTTGCAGTAGCTTAACAAGACGGTTTAAATGCCCATTGGAAAAGAGGTGGAGGTTACAGTAGCTTAACAAGATGGTTTAAATGCCCCTTGGAAGAGCGGTCGCGGTAGCAGTAGCTTAATATGACGGTTTAAATGACCCCTTGCAAAAGATGTGCAAGTCGCAGTAGCTTAACATGACGGTTTAAATGCCCCTTGGAAAAGAAGTGCAAGTCGCAGTATCTTTTCAAGACGGTTTAAATGCCCCTTGGAAGAGACATGCAGGTCGCAGTAGCTTAACAAGACGGTTTAAATGGCCCTTGAAAGAGACGTGCAGGTCGCAGTAGCTTAACAAGACGGTTTAAATGCCCCTTGGAAGAGACATGCAGGTCGCAGTAGCTTAACAAGACGGTTTAAATGCCCCTTGGAAGAGCGGTAGCGGTCGCAGTAGCTTAACAAGACAGTTTAAATGGCCCTTGAAAGAGACGTGCAGGTCGCAGTAGCTTAACAAGACGGTTAAAGTGCCCCTTGGAAGTGCGGTCGCGGTAGCAGTAGCTTAACAAGACGGTTTAAATGCCCATTGGAAGAGACGTGCAGGTCGCAGTAGCTTAACAAGACGGTTTAAATGCCCCTTGGAAGAGCGGTGGAGGTCGCAGTAGCTTAACAAGACTTTTTAAATGCCCCTTGGAAGAGACGTGCAGGTCGCAGTAGCTTAACAAGAAGGTTTAAATGCCCCTTATAAGAGATGCGCAGGTCGCAGTAGCTTAACAAGACAGTTTAAATGCCCCTTGGAAGAGACGTGCAGGTTGCAGTAGCTTAACAAGCCGGTTTAAATGCCACTTGGAAAAGAGGTGGAGGTTACAGTAGCTTAACAATACGATTTAAATGCCCGTTGAAAGAGAAGTGCAGGTCGCAGTAGCTTAAAAAAACGGTTAAAACGCCCCTGGGAAGAGCGGTGGCGGTAGCAGTAGCTTAACAAGACGGTTTAAATGCCCCTTGGAAGAGACGTGCAGGTCGCAGTATCTTAACAAGATGGTTTAAATGCCCCTTGGAAGAGACATGCAGGTCGCAGTAGCTTAACAAGACGGTTTAAATGCCCCTTCGGAAGAGCGGTAAAGGTCGCAGTAGCTTAACAAGACATAGTTACATAGTTACATAGTTTATAAGGCCGAAAAAAAGACAAGCGTCCATCCAGTTCAGCCTATTTCTTGTGCACTGCAGCTATTCCGCAGCGTTGATCCAGGGGAACGCAAAAAAAAAAACAAAAAACAAAAAAAAAACATGCGGTATAGGCCAATTGACATCATTGAGGAAAAAATTCACTTCCCGACACCAATCTGGATTAATTAACTATCACTAAGCATAAGATGTAATTTTATTGTTCTCAAGAAAGGCGTCCAGGCCTCTCTTGAACTCATTAAGTGAGTTGGACATCACCACTTCCTCTCCCAGAGAGTTCCAGAGTCTCACGGCTCTGACCGTAAAGAATCCCCTTCTATGCTGGTGCAGGAACCTCCTTTCCTCCAGACGCATAGTGTGCCCCCTCGTCTTTGTCACCATCCTTGGTATAAACAGGTCATGGGAGAGATCTCTGTACTGCCCCCTGATATATTTATACATGTTTATGAGGTCTCCCCTAAGCCTTCTCTTTTCCAACGTAAATAGGCCTAATTTTGACAACCTCTCTGGGTATTCTAGTCCCTCCATTCCCTTTATTACCTTAGTCGCCCTCCTTTGTACCCTCTCTGGCTCCAATATGTCTTTCCTGAGCACCGGAGCCCAGAACTGTGCACAATATTCTAAGTGCGGCCTTACCAGCGCTTTATACAGAGGAAGAACAATGTTCTCATCATATGCCCCTATTCCTCTTCTGATGCATGCCATGACTCTATTTGCCTTCGCAGCTGCTGCCTGACACTGGGCACTCCAATTTAATTTGCTATTAACCAAGACGCCCAGGTCCTTCTCCATGTCAGATTTCCCCAACGGTTTCCCATTTAATATGTATGGGTGACTGCTGTTTTTCTTTCCCATGTGCATGACCTTACATTTATCGGCATTGAATCCCATTTGCCATTTTTTGGCCCAACTCCCCAATTTATCTAAATCCTCCTGTAGCTGTGCCCTATCCTCATCTGTGTTAACTACTTTACAAAGTTTAGTATCATCTGCAAATATTGCTATTTTACTATGCAACCCTTCCACTAGATCATTAATAAATATATTAAATAATATAGGGCCCAAGACAGACCCTTGAGGCACCCCGCTAGTAACCCTGACACACCCTGAGCTTACTCCATTGATAACCACCCTCTGCTTTCTATCACTCAGCCAGCTATTTACCCACTTACACACATTATCCCCCAGACCAAGCATTCTCATTTTATATACCAACCTTTTGTGTGGCACGGTATCAAACGCTTTGGAGAAGTCAAGGTATACAACATCCACTGACTCTCCCCGGTCCAGCTGTGAGCTCACCTCCTCGTAGAAGGCAATCAGGTTTGTTTGGCAGGAGCGATCTCTCATGAATCCATGTTGATATGGAGTTAGACAGTTATTATCATTAAGATATTCTACAATAGCATCTCTAAGAAATCCTTCAAACAATTTACCCACAACAGACGTTAAGCTGACTGGTCTATAGTTCCCAGGGTCACTTTTAGACCCCTTTTTGAATATTGGTACCACATTTGCTTGGCGCCAGTCTAGTGGGGCAGTCCCTGTCCATAAAGAGTGCTTGAATATAAGATACAGCGGTCTGTCTATCACATTACTTAATTCTTTTAGTAGCCGGGGGTGTATGCCATCTGGGCCTGGTGACTTGTCTATTTTGATATTATTTAGGCGTTTCTGAACTTCCTCCTGGGTTAGGTGGGTGATATTTAGCGGAGGGTTTACTTTATCACTTTGCATTTCCTCCGATAAATTGTTTTCTTTTGTGACAGATTAAATGCCCCTTGAAAGAGACGTGCAGGTCGCAGTAGCTTAACAAGATTGTTTAAATGCCCCTTGGAAGAGACGTGCAGGTCGCAGTAGCTTAACAAGATGGTTTAAATGCCCCTTGGAAGAGACATGCCGGTCGCAGTAGCTTAGCAAGACGGTTAAAATGCCCCTTGGAAGAGCGGTGGCGGTTACAGTAGCTTAACAAGACGGTTTAAATGCCCCTTGGAAGAGCGGTCGCGGTAGCAGTAGCTTAAAAAGTTGGTTTAAATGCCCCTTGGAAGAGACATGGAGGTCGCAGCAGCTTAACAAGATTGTTTAAATGCCCCTTGGAATAGCGGTGGAGGTCGCAGTGGCTTAACAAGACGGTTTAAATGCCCCTTGGAAGAGACGTGCCGGTCGCAGTAGCTTAGCAAGACGGTTAAAATGCCCCTTGGAAGAGCGGTGGCGGTAGCAGTAGCTTAACAAGATGGTTTAAGTGTCTCTTGGAAGAGACGTGCAGGTCGTAGTAGCTTAACAAGGCGGTTTAAATGCCCCTTGGAAGAGCGGTGGAGGTCGCAGTAGCTTAACAAGACGGTTTAAATGTCCCTTGGAAGAGACATGCAGGTCGCAGAAGCTTAACAAGACGGTTTAAATGCCTCTTGGAAAAGACGTGGGGGTTACAGTAGCTTAACAAGACGGTTTAAATGCCCCTTGGAAGAGAGGTGGCGGTAGCAGTAGCTTAGCAAGACGGTTTAAATGCCTCTTGGAAGAGACGTGCAAGTCGCAGGAGCTTAACAAGATGGTTTAAATGCCCCTTGGAAGAGACATGCAGGTCGCAGTAGCTTAACAAGCCTGTTAAAATGACCCTTGGAAGCGCGGTGGTGGTAGCAGTAGCTTAACAAGACGGTTTAAATGCCCCTTGGAAGAGACGTGCAGGTCGCAGTAGCTTAACAAGACGGTTTAAATGCCCCTTGGAAGAGACATGCAGGTCGCAGTAGCTTAACAAGACGGTTTAAATGCCCCTTGGAAGAGCGGTAAAGGTCGCAGTAGCTTAACAAGACGGTTTAAATGCCCCTTGGAAAAGTCGTGCAAGGCGCAGTAGCTTAACAAAACGGTTTAAATGCCCGTTGAAAGAGACGTGCTGGTCGCAGTAGCTTAACAAGACGGTTAAAATGCCCCTTGGAAGAGCGGTGGCGGTAGCAGTAGCTTAACAAGGCGGTTTAAATGCCCCTTGACAGAGAAGTGCAGGTCGCAGTAGCTTAATAACACGGTTTAAATGCAACTTGGAAGAGACGTGCAGGTCGCAGTAGCTTAACAAGACTGTTTAAATGCCCCTTGGAAGAGACATGCAGGTCGCAGTAGCTTAACAGGACGGGTTAAATGCCCCTTGGAAGAGCGGTAAAGGTCGCAGTAGCTTAACAAGATGGTTTAAATGCCCCTTGGAAAAGAAGTGCAAGGCGCAGTAGCTTAACAAAACGGTTTAAATGCCTGTTGAAAGAGACGTGCTGGTCGCAGTAGCTTAACAAGACGGTTAAAATACCCCTTGGAAGAGCGGTGGCGGTAGCAGTAGCTTAACAAGGCGGTTTAAATGCCCCTTGACAGAGAAGTGCAGGTCGCAGTAGCTTAATAACACGGTTTAAATGCAACTTGGAAGAGACGTGCAGGTCGCAGTAGCTTAACAAGACTGTTTAAATGCCCCTTGGAAGAGACATGCAGGTCGCAGTAGCTTAACAGGACGGTTTAAATGCCCCTTGGAAGAGCGCTAAATGTCGCAGTAGCTTAACAAGACGGTTTAAATGACCATTGAAAGAGACGTGCAGGTCGCAGTAGCTTAACAAGACCGTTTAAATGCCCCTTGGAAGAGACATGCAGGTCGCAGTAGCTTAACAAGATGGTTTAAATGCCCCTTGAAAGAGACGTGCAGATTGCAGTAGCTTAACAAGACGGTTTAAATACCCTTGGAAAAGAGGTGGAGGTTACAGTAGCTTAACAAGACGGTTTAAATGCCCGTTGAAAGAGAAGTGCAGGTCGCAGTAGCTTAACAAAACGGTTAAAACGCCCCTGGGAAGAGCGGTGGAGGTAGCAGTAGCTTAACAAGACGGTTTAAATGCCCATTGGAAGAGACGTGCAGGTCGCAGTAGCTTAACAAGATGGTTTAAATGCCCCTTGGAAGAGACATGCAGGTCGCAGTAGCTTAACAAGACGGTTTAAATGCCCCTTGGAAGAGACGTGCAGGTCGCAGTAGCTTAACAAGACCGTTTAAATGCCCCTTGGAAGAGACATGCAGGTCGCAGTAGCTTAATAAGACGGTTTAAATGCCCCTTGGAAGAGACGTGCAGGTTGCAGTAGCTTAACAAGACGGTTTAAATGCCCCTTGGAAGAGACATGCAGGTCGCAGTAGCTTAACAAGACAGTTTAAATGCCCCTTGGAAGAGAGGTGGAGGTCGCAGTAGCTTAACAAGACGGTTTAAATGCCCCTTGGAAGAGACGTGCCGGTCGCAGTAGCTTAAGAAGACGGTTAAAATGCCCCTTGGAAGAGCGGTGGCGGTAGCAGTGGCTTAACAAGATGGTTTAAATGCCCCTTGGAAGAGACGTGCAGGTCGTAGTAGCTTAACAAGGCGGTTTAAATGCCCCTTGGAAGAGCGGTGGAGGTTGCAGTAGCTTAACAAGACGGTTTAAATGCCCCTTGGAAGAGACATGCAGGTCGCAGTAGCTTAACAAGACCGTTTAAATGCCCCTTGGAAGAGACATGCAGGTCGCAATAGCTTAACAAGACGGTTTAAATGCCCCTTGGAAGAGACATGCAGATCGCAGCAGCTTAACATGACGGTTTAAATGCCCCTTGGAAGAGACGTGCAGGTCACAGTAGCTTAACAAGACAGTTTTAATGCCCCTTGGAAGAGATATGCAGGTTGCAGTAGCTTAACAAGACCGTTTAAATGCCCCTTAGAAGAGACATGCAGGTCGCAGTAGCTTAACAAGACGGTTTAAATGCCCCTTGGAAGAGACATGCAGTTCGCAGTAGCTTAACAAGACAGTTTAAATGCCCCTTGTAAAAGAGTTGGAGTTTACAGTAGCTTAACAAGACGGTTTAAATGCCCCTTGGAAGAGCGGTAGCGGTAGCAGTAGCTTAACAAGACGGTTTAAATGCCCCTTGGAAGAGACGTGCAGGTCGCAGTAGCTTAACAAGACGGTTTAAATGCCCCTTGGAAGAGACATGCAGGTCGCAGTAGCTTAACAAGACAGTTTAAATGCCCCTTGGAAAAGCGGTGGAGGTCACAGTAGCTTAACAAGATGGTTTAAATGCCCCTTGGAAGGGACGTGCAGGTCGCAGTAGCTTAACAAGACTGTTAAAATGCCCCTTGGAAGAGCGGTGGCGGTAGCAGTAGCTTAACAAGACGGTTTAAATGCCCCTTGGAAGAGACGTGCAGGTCGCAGTAGCTTAACAAGACGGTTTAAATGCCCCTTGGAAGAGACATGCAGGTCGCAGTAGCTTAACAAGACAGTTTAAATGCCCCTTGGAAAAGCGGTGGAGGTCACAGTAGCTTAACAAGACGGTTTAAATGCCCCTTGGAAGGGACGTGCAGGTCGCAGTAGCTTAACAAGACTGTTAAAATGCCCCTTGGAAGAGCGGTGGCGGTAGCAGTAGCTTAACAAGATGGTTTAAATGCCCCTTGGAAGAGACGTGCAGGTCGTAGTAGCTTAACAAGGCGGTTTAAATGCCCCTTGGAAGAGCTGTGGAGGTTGCAGTAGCTTAAAAAGACGCTTTAAATGCCCCTTGGAAGAGACATGCAGGTCGCAGAAGCTTAACAAGACGGTTTAAATGCCCCTTGGAAGAGACGTGCAGGTCGCAGTAGCTTAACAAGACCGTTTAAATGCCCCTTGGAAGAGACATGCAGGTCGCAGTAGCTTAACAAGACGGTTTAAATGCCCCTTGGAAGAGACATGCAGGTCGCAGCAGCTTAACAAGACGGTTTAAATGCCCCTTGGAAGAGACGTGCAGGTCGCAGTAGCTTAACAAGACAGTTTTAATGCCCCTTGGAAGAGATATGCAGGTTGCAGTAGCTTTACAAGACCGTTTAAATGCCCCTTAGAAGAGACATGCAGGTCGCAGTAGCTTAACAAGACGGTTTAAATGCCCCTTGGAAGAGACATGCAGTTCGCAGTAGCTTAACAAGACAGTTTAAATGCCCCTTGTAAAAGAGTTGGAGTTTACAGTAGCTTAACAAGACGGTTTAAATGCCCCTTGGAAGAGTGGTGGCGGTAGCTGTAGCTTAACAAGACAGTTTAAATGCCCCTTGGAAGAGACGTGCAGGTCGCAGTAGCTTAACAAGACGGTTTAAATGCCCCTTGGAAGAGACATGCAGGTCGCAGTAGCTTAACAAGACTGTTAAAATGCCCCTTGGAAGAGCGGTGGCGGTAGCAGTAGCTTAACAAGAAGGTTTAAATGCCCCTTGGAAGAGACGTGCAGGTCGCAGTAGCTTAACAAGACGGTTTAAATGCCCCTTTGAAGAGACATGCAGGTCGCAGTAGCTTAACAAGACAGTTTAAATGCCCCTTGGAAAAGCGGTGGAGGTCACAGTAGCTTAACAAGACGGTTTAAATGCCCCTTGGAAGGGACGTGCAGGTCGCAGTAGCTTAACAAGACTGTTAAAATGCCCCTTGGAAGAGCGGTGGCGGTAGCAGTAGCTTAACAAGATGGTTTAAATGCCCCTTGGAAGAGACGTGCAGGTCGTAGTAGCTTAACAAGGCGGTTTAAATTCCCCTTGGAAGAGAGGTGGAGGTTGCAGTAGCTTAACAATACGCTTTAAATGCCCCTTGGAAGAGACATGCAGGTCGCAGAAGTTTAACAAGACGGTTTAAATGTCCCTTGGAAGAGACGTGCAGGTCGCAGTAGCTTAACAAGACCGTTTAAATGCCCCTTGGAAGAGACATGCAGGTCGCAGTAGCTTAACAAGACGGTTTAAATGCCCCTTGGAAGAGACATGCAGGTCGCAGCAGCTTAACAAGACGGTTTAAATGCCCCTTGGAAGAGATGTGCAGGTCGCAGTAGCTTAACAAGACCGTTTAAATGCCCCTTGTAAGAGGCATGCAGGTCAAAGTAGCTTAACAAGATGGTTTAAATGCCCCTTGGAAGAGACATGCAGGTCGCAGTAGATTAACAAGACGGTTTAAATGCCCCTTGGAAGAAACGTGCAGGTGGCAGTAGCTTAACAAGACGGTTTAAATGCCCCTTGGAAGAGACATGCAGGTCGCAGTAGCTTAACAAGACAGTTTAAATGCCCCTTGGAAAAGAGGTGGAGTTTAAAGTAGCTTAACAAGACGGTTTAAATGCCCCTTGGAAGAGCGGTGGAGGTCGCAGTAGCTTAACAAGACGGTTTAAATGCCCCTTGGAAGAGACGAGCAGGTCGCAGTAGCTTAACAAGACGGTTAAAATGCCCCTTGGAAGAGCGGTGGCGGTAGCAGTAGCTTAACAAGATGGGTTAAATGCCCCTTGGAAGAGACTTGCAGGTCGTAGTAGCTTAACAAGACGGTTTAAATGCCCCTTGGAAGAGCGGTGGAGGTCGCAGTAGCTTAAAAAGATGGTTTAAATGCCCCTTGGAGGAGACATGCAGGTCGCAGCAGCTTAACAAGGCGGTTTAAATGCCCCTTGGAAGAGACGTGCAGGTCGCAGTAGCTTAACAAGACCGTTTAAATGCCCCTTGGAAGAGACATGCAGGTCGCAGTAGCTTAACAAGACAGTTTAAATGCCCCTTGGAAGAGACGTGCAGGTTGCAGTAGCTTAACAAGACGGTTTAAATGCCCCTTGGAAGAGACATACAGGTCGCAGTAGCTTAACAAGACAGTTTAAATGCCCCTTGGAAGAGCGGTGGAGGTCGCAGTAGCTTAACAAAACGGTTTAAATGCCCCTTGGAAGAGACGTGCCGGTCGCAGTAGCTTAACAAGACGGTTAAAATGCCCCTTGGAAGAGCGGTGGTGGTAGCAGTAACTTAACAAGATGGTTTAAATGCCCCTTGGAAGAGACGTGCAGGTCGTAGTAGCTTAACAAGGCGGTTTAAATGCCCCTTGGAGGAGCGGTGGAGGTCGCAGTAGCTTAACAAGACGGTTTAAATGCCCCTTGGAAGAGACATGCAGGTCGCAGAAGCTTAACAAGACGGTTTAAATGCCCCTTGGAAGAGACGTGCAGGTCGCAGTAGCTTAACAAGACAGTTTTAACGCCCCTTGGAAGAGATATGCAGGTTGCAGTAGCTAAAAAGACCGTTTAAATGCCCCTTGGAAGAGACATACAGGTCGCAGTAGCTTAACAAGACGGTTTAAATGCCCCTTGGAAGAGACATGCAGGTCGCAGTAGCTTAACAAGACAGTTTAAATGCCCCTTGTAAAAGAGTTGGAGTTTACAGTAGCTTAACAAGACAGTTTAAATGCCCCTTGGAAGAGCGGTGGAGGTAGCTGTAGCTTAACAAGACGGTTTAAATGCCCCTTGGAAGAGACGTGCAGGTCGCAGTAGCTTAACAAGATGGTTTAAATGCCCCTTGGAAGAGACATGCAGGTCACAGTAGCTTAACAAGACTGTTAAAATGCCCCTTGGAAGAGCGGTGGCGGTAGCAGTAGCTTAACAAGACGGTTTAAATGCGCCTTGGAAGAGACGTGCAGGTCGCAGAAGCTTAACAAGACGGTTTAATGCCCCTTGGAAGAGACATGCAGTTCGCAGTAGCTTAACAAGACAGTTTAAATGCCCCTTGTAAAAGAGTTGGAGTTTACAGTAGCTTAACAAGACGGTTTAAATGCCCCTTGGAAGAGCGGTGGCGGTAGCTGTAGCTTAACAAGACGGTTTAAATGCCCCTTGGAAGAGACGTGCAGGTCGCAGTAGCTTAACAAGACGGTTTAAATGCCCCTTGGAAGAGACATGCAGGTCGCAGTAGCTTAACAAGACTGTTAAAATGCCCCTTGGAAGAGCGGTGGCGGTAGCAGTAGCTTAACAAGACGGTTTAAATGCCCCTTGGAAGAGACGTGCAGGTCGCAGTAGCTTAACAAGACGGTTTAAATGCCCCTTGGAAGAGACATGCAGGTCGCAGTAGCTTAACAAGACAGTTTAAATGCCCCTTGGAAAAGCGGTGGAGGTCACAGAAGCTTAACAAGACGGTTTAAATGCCCCTTGGAAGAGACGTGCAGGTCGCAGTAGCTTAACAAGATGGTTAAAATGCCCCTTGGAAGAGCGGTGGCGGTAGCAGTAGCTTAACAAGATGGTTTAACTGCCCCTTGGAAGAGACGTGCAGGTCGTAGTAGCTTAACAAGGCGGTTTAAATGCCCCTTGGAAGAGCGGTGGAGGTTGCAGTAGCTTAACAAGACGGTTTAAATGCCCCTTGGAAGAGACATGCGGGTCGCAGTAGCTTAACAAGACCGTTTAAATGCCCCTTGGAAGAGACATGCAGGTCGCAGTAGCTTAACAAGACGGTTTAAATGCCCCTTGGAAGAGACATGCAGGTCGCAGCAGCTTAACAAGACGGTTTAAATGCCCCTTGGAAGAGACGTGCAGGTCGCAGTAGCTTAACAAGACAGTTTTAATGCCCCTTGGAAGAGATATGCAGGTTGCAGTAGCTTAACAAGACCGTTTAAATGCCCCTTGGAAGAGACATGCAGGTCGCAGTAGCTTAACAAGACGGTTTAAATGCCCTTTGGAAGAGACATGCAGTTCGCAGTAGCTTAACAAGACAGTTTAAATGCCCCTTGTAAAAGAGTTGGAGTTTACAGTAGCTTAACAAGACAGTTTAAATGTCCCTTGGAAGAGCGGTGGCGGTAGCTGTAGCTTAACAAGACGGTTTAAATGCCCCTTGGAAGAGACGTGCAGGTCGCAGTAGCTTAACAAGACGGTTTAAATGCCCCTTGGAAGAGACATGCAGGTCGCAGTAGCTTAACAAGACTGTTAAAATGCCCCTTGGAAGAGCGGTGGCGGTAGCAGTATCTTAACAAGACGGTTTAAATGCCCCTTGGAAGAGATGTGCAGGTCGCAGTAGCTTATCAAGACCGTTTAAATGCCCCTTGTAAGAGACATGCAGGTCGAAGTAGCTTAACAAGACGGTTTAAATGCCCCTTGGAAGAGACGTGCAGGTGTCAGTAGCTTAACAAGACCGTTTAAATGCCCCTTGGAAGAGACATGCAGGTCGCAGTAGCATAACAAGACGGTTTAAATGCCCCTTGGAAGAGACGTGCAGGTCGCAGTAGCTTAACAAGACGGTTTAAATGCCCCTTGGAAGAGCGGTGGAGGTCACAGTAGCTTAAAAAGACAGTTTAAATGCCCCTTGGAGGAGACATGCAGGTCGCAGCAGCTTAACAAGACGGTTTAAATGCCCCTTGGAAGAGACGTGCAGGTCGCAGTAGCTTAACAAGACCGTTTAAATGCCCCTTGGAAGAGACATGCAGGTCGCAGTAGCTTAACAAGACAGTTTAAATGCCCCTTGGAAGAGACGTGCAGGTTGCAGTAGCTTAACAAGACGGTTTAAATGCCCCTTGGAAGAGACATGCAGGTCGCAGTAGCCTAACAAGACAGTTTAAATGCCCCTTGGAAGAGCGGTGGAGGTCGCAGTAGCTTAACAAGACGGTGTAAATGCCCCTTGGAAGAGACATGCAGGTCGCAGAAGCTTAACAAGACGGTTTAAATGCCCCTTGGAAGAGACGTGCAGGTCGCAGTAGCTTAACAAGACCGTTTAAATGCCCCTTGGAAGAGACATGCAGGTCGTAGTAGCTTAACAAGACGGTTTAAATGCCCCTTGGAAGAGACATGCAGGTCGCAGCAGCTTAACAAGACAGTTTTAACGCCCCTTGGAAGAGATATGCAGGTTACAGTAGCTTAAAAAGACCGTTTAAATGCCCCTTAGAAGAGACATGCAGGTCGCAGTAGCTTAACAAGACGGTTTAAATGCCCCTTGGAAGAGACATGCAGGTCGCAGTAGCTTAACAAGACGGTTTAAATGCCCCTTGGAAGAGCGGTGGCGGTAGCTGTAGCATAACAAGACGGTTTAAATGCCCCTTGGAAGAGACGTGCAGGTCGCAGTAGCTTAACAAGACGGTTTAAATGCCCCTTAGAAGAGACATGCAGGTCGCAGTAGCTTAACAAGACTGTTAAAATGCCCCTTGGAAGAGCGGTGGCGGTAGCAGTAGCTTAACAAGACGGTTTAAATGCCCTTTGGAAGAGACGTGCAGGTCGCAGTAGCTTAACAAGACGGTTTAATGCCCCTTGGAAGAGACTTGCAGGTCGCAGTAGCTTAACAAGACAGTTTAAATGCCCCTTGGAAAAGCGGTGGAGGTCACAGTAGCTTAACAAGACGGTTTAAATGCCTCTTGGAAGAGACATGCAGGTCGCAGTAGCTTAACAAGACGGTTAAAATGCCGCTTGGAAGAGCGGTGGCGGTAGCAGTGGCTTAACAAGATGGTTTAACTGCCCCTTGGAAGAGACGTGCAAGTCGAAGTAGCTTAACAAGGCGGTTTAAATTCCCCTTGGAAGAGCGGTGGAGGTTGCAGTAGCTTAACAAGACGGTTTAAATGCCCCTTGGAAGAGACATGCAGGTCGCAGAAGCTTAACAAGACGGTTTAAATGCCCCTTGGAAGAGACGTGCAGGTCGCAGTAGCTTAACAAGACCGTTTAAATGCCCCTTGGAAGAGACATGCAGGTCGCAGTAGCTTAACAAGACGGTTTAAATGCCCCTTGGAAGAGACATGCAGGTCGCAGCAGCTTAACAAGACGGTTTAAATGCCCCTTGGAAGAGACGTGCAGGTCACAGTAGCTTAACAAGACCGTTTAAATGCCCCTTGTAAGAGACATGCAGGTCGAAGTAGCTTAACAAGACTGTTTAAATGCCCCTTGGAAGAGACGTGCAGGATGCAGTAGCTTAAGAAGAACGTTTAAATGCCCCTTGGAAGAGACATGCAGGTCGCAGTAGCTTAACAAGACGGTTTAAATGCCCCTTGGAAGAGACGTGCAGGTCGCAGTAGCTTAACAAGACGGTTTAAATGCCCCTTGGAAGAGACATGCAGGTCGCAGTAGCTTAACAAGGCAGTTTAAATGCCCCTTGGAAAAGAGGTGGAGTTTACAGTAGCTTAACAAGACGGTTTAAATGCCCGTTGAAAGAGACGTGCACGTCGCAGTAGCTTAACAAGAAGGTTAAAATGCCCCTTGGAAGAGCGGTGGCGGTAGCAGTAGCTTAACAAGACGGTTTAAATGCCCATTGGAAGAGACGTGCAGGTCGCAGTAGCTTAACAAGACGGTTTAAATGACCCTTGGAAGAGACATGCAGGTCGCAGTAGCTTAACAAAACGGTTTAAATGCCCCTTGGAAGAGCGGTAAAGGTCGCAGTAGCTTAACAAGACGGTTTAAATGCCCCTTGGAAAAGACATGCAAGGCGCAGTAGCTTAACAAGACTGTTTAAATGCCCGTTGAAAGAGACGTGCAGGTCGCAGTAGCTTAACAAGACGGTTTAAATGCCCCTTGGAAGAGACATGCAGGTGCAGTAGCTTAACAAGACGGTTTAAATGCCCCTTGGAAGAAACGTGCAGGTCGCAGAAGCTTAACAAGACGGTTTAAATGCCCCTTGGAAGAGACATGCAGGTCGCTGTAGCTTAACAAGACATTTTAAATGCCCCTTGGAAAAGAAGTGGAGTTTAAAGTAGCTTAACAAGACGGTTTAAATGCCCCTTGGAAGAGCGGTGGAGGTCGCAGTAGCTTAACAAGACGGTTTAAATGCCCCTTGGAAGAGACGAGCAGGTCGCAGTAGCTTAACAAGACGGTTAAAATGCCCCTTGGAAGAGCGGTGGCGGTAGCAGTAGCTTAACAAGATGGGTTAAATGCCCCTTGGAAGAGACTTGCAGGTCGTAGTAGCTTAACAAGACGGTTTAAATGCCCCTTGGAAGAGCGGTGGAGGTCGCAGTAGCTTAAAAAGATGGTTTAAATGCCCCTTGGAGGAGACATGCAGGTCGCAGCAGCTTAACAAGACGGTTTAAATGCCCCTTGGAAGAGACGTGCAGGTTGCAGTAGCTTAACAAGACCGTTTAAATGCCCCTTGGAAGAGACATGCAGGTCGCAGTAGCTTAACAAGACAGTTTAAATGCCCCTTGGAAGAGACGTGCAGGTTGCAGTAGCTTAACAAGACGGTTTAAATGCCCCTTGGAAGAGACATGCAGGTCGCAGTAGCTTAACAAGACAGTTTAAATGCCCCTTGGAAGAGCGGTGGAGGTCGCAGTAGCTTAACAAAACGGTTTAAATGCCCCTTGGAAGAGACGTGCCGGTCGCAGTAGCTTAACAAGACGGTTAAAATGCCCCTTGGAAGAGCGGTGGCGGTAGCAGTAACTTAACAAGATGGTTTAAATGCCCCTTGGAAGAGACGTGCAGGTCGTAGTAGCTTAACAAGGCGGTTTAAATGCCCCTTGGAAGAGCGGAGGAGGTCGCAGTAGCTTAACAAGACGGTTTAAATGCCCCTTGGAAGAGACGTGCAGGTCGCAGTAGCTTAACAAGACAGTTTTAACGCCCCTTGGAAGAGATATGCAGGTTGCAGTAGCTAAAAAGACCGTTTAAATGCCCCTTGGAAGAGACATACAGGTCGCAGTAGCTTAACAAGACGGTTTAAATGCCCCTTGGAAGAGACATGCAGGTCGCAGTAGCTTAACAAGACAGTTTAAATGCCCCTTGTAAAAGAGTTGGAGTTTACAGTAGCTTAACAAGACGGTTTAAATGCCCCTTGGAAGAGCGGTGGAGGTAGCTGTAGCTTAACAAGACGGTTTAAATGCCCCTTGGAAGAGACGTGCAGGTCGCAGTAGCTTAACAAGATGGTTTAAATGCCCCTTGGAAGAGACATGCAGGTCACAGTAGCTTAACAAGACTGTTAAAATGCCCCTTGGAAGAGCGGTGGCGGTAGCAGTAGCTTAACAAGACGGTTTAAATGCGCCTTGGAAGAGACGTGCAGGTCGCAGTAGCTTAAGAAGACGGTTTAATGCCCCTTGGAAGAGACATGCAGTTCGCAGTAGCTTAACAAGACAGTTTAAATGAACCTTGTAAAAGAGTTGGAGTTTACAGTAGCTTAACAAGACGGTTTAAATGCCCCTTGGAAGAGCGGTGGCGGTAGCTGTAGCTTAACAAGATGGTTTAAATGCCCCTTGGAAGAGACGTGCAGGTCGCAGTAGCTTAACAAGACGGTTTAAATGCCCCTTGGAAGAGACATGCAGGTCGCAGTAGCTTAACAAGACTGTTAAAATGCCCCTTGGAAGAGCGGTGGCGGTAGCAGTAGCTTAACAAGACGGTTTAAATGCCCCTTGGAAGAGACGTGCAGGTCGCAGTAGCTTAACAAGACGGTTTAAATGCCCCTTGGAAGAGACATGCAGGTCGCAGTAGCTTAACAAGACAGTTTAAATGCCCCTTGGAAAAGCGGTGGAGGTCACAGTAGCTTAACAAGACGGTTTAAATGCCCCTTGTAAGAGACGTGCAGGTCGCAGTAGCTTAACAAGATGGTTAAAATGCCCCTTGGAAGAGCGATGGCGGTAGCAGTAGCTTAACAAGATGGTTTAACTGCCCCTTGGAAGAGACGTGCAGGTCGTAGTAGCTTAACAAGGCGGTTTAAATGCCCCTTGGAAGAGCGGTGGAGGTTCCAGTAGCTTAACAAGACGGTTTAAATGCCCCTTGGAAGAGACATGCAGGTCGCAGTAGCTTAACAAGACCGTTTAAATGCCCCTTGGAAGAGACATGCAGGTCGCAGTAGCTTAACAAGACGGTTTAAATGCCCCTTGGAAGAGACATGCAGGTCGCAGCAGCTTAACAAGACGGTTTAAATGCCCCTTGGAAGAGACGTGCAGGTCGCAGTAGCTTAACAAGACAGTTTTAATGCCCCTTGGAAGAGATATGCAGGTTGCAGTAGCTTAACAAGACCGTTTAAATGCCCCTTGGAAGAGACATGCAGGTCGCAGTAGCTTAACAAGACGGTTTAAATGCCCTTTGGAAGAGACATGCAGTTCGCAGTAGCTTAACAAGACAGTTTAAATGCCCCTTGTAAAAGAGTTGGAGTTTACAGTAGCTTAACAAGACAGTTTAAATGCCCCTTGGAAGAGCGGTGGCGGTAGCTGTAGCTTAACAAGACGGTTTAAATGCCCCTTGGAAGAGACGTGCAGGTCGCAGTAGCTTAACAAGACGGTTTAAATGACCCTTGGAAGAGACATGCAGGTCGCAGTAGCTTAACAAGACTGTTAAAATGCCCCTTGGAAGAGCGGTGGCGGTAGCAGTAGCTTAACAAGACGGTTTAAATGCCCCTTGGAAGAGATGTGCAGGTCGCAGTAGCTTAAAAAGACGGTTTAAATGCCCCTTGGAAGAGACATGCAGGTCGCAGTAGCTTAACAAGACAGTTTAAATGCCCCTTGGAAAAGCGGTGGAGGTCACAGTAGCTTAACAAGACGGTTTAAATGCCCCTTGGAAGAGACGTGCAGGTCGCAGTAGCTTAACAAGACGGTTAAAATGCCCCTTGGAAGAGCGGTGGCGGTAGCAGTAGCTTAACAAGATGGTTTAAATGCACCTTGGAAGAGACGTGCAGGTCGTAGTAGCTTAACAAGGCGGTTTAAATGCCCCTTGGAAGAGCGGTGGAGGTTGCAGTAGCTTAACAAGACGCTTTAAATGCCCCTTGGAAGGGACATGCTGGTCGCAGAAGCTTAACAAGACGGTTTAAATGCCCCTTGGAAGAGACGTGCATGTCGCAGTAGCTTAACAAGACCGTTTAAATGCCCCTTGGAAGAGACATGCAGGTCGCAGTAGCTTAACAAGACGGTTTAAATGCCCCTTGGAAGAGACATGCAGGTCGCAGCAGCTTAAGAAGACGGTTTAAATGGCCCTTGGAAGAGACGTGCAGGTCGCAGTAGCTTATCAAGACCGTTTAAATGCCCCTTGTAAGAGACATGCAGGTCGAAGTAGCTTAACAAGACGGTTTAAATGCCCCTTGGAAGAGACGTGCAGGTGTCAGTAGCTTAACAAGACCGTTTAAATGCCCCTTGGAAGAGACATGCAGGTCGCAGTAGCTTAACAAGACGGTTTAAATGCCCCTTGGAAGAGACGTGCAGGTCGCAGTAGCTTAACAAGACGGTTTAAATGCCCCTTGGAAGAGCGGTGGAGGTCACAGTAGCTTAAAAAGACAGTTTAAATGCCCCTTGGAGGAGACATGCAGGTCGCAGCAGCTTAACAAGACGGTTTTAATGCCCCTTGGAAGAGACGTGCAGGTCGCAGTAGCTTAACAAGACCGTTTAAATGCCCCTTGGAAGAGACATGCAGATCGCAGTAGCTTAACAAGACAGTTTAAATGCCCCTTGGAAGAGACGTGCAGGTTGCAGTAGCTTTACAAGACGGTTTAAATGCCCCTTGGAAGAGACATGCAGGTCGCAGTAGCCTAACAAGACAGTTTAAATGCCCCTTGGAAGAGCGGTGGAGGTCGCAGTAGCTTAACAAGACGGTTTAAATGCCCCTTGGAGGAGACATGCAGGTCGCAGAAGCTTAACAAGATGGTTTAAATGCCCCTTGGAAGAGACGGGCAGGTCGCAGCAGCTTAACAAGACCGTTTAAATGCCCCTTGGAAGAGACATGCAGGTCGTAGTAGCTTAACAAGACGGTTTAAATGCCCCTTGGAAGAGACATGCAGGTCGCAGCAGCTTAACAAGACAGTTTTAACGCCCCTTGGAAGAGATATGCAGGTTACAGTAGCTTAAAAAGACCGTTTAAATGCCCCTTAGAAGAGACATGCAGGTCGCAGTAGCTTAACAAGACGGTTTAAATGACCCTTGGAAGAGACATGCAGGTCGCAGTAGCTTAACAAGACAGTTTAAATGCCCCTTGTAAAAGAGTTGGAGTTTACAGTAGCTTAACAAGACGGTTTAAATGCCCCTTGGAAGAGCGGTGGCGGTAGCTGTAGCTTAACAAGACGGTTTAAATGCCCCTTGGAAGAGACGTGCAGGTCGCAGTAGCTTAACAAGACGGTTTAAATGCCCCTTAGAAGAGACATGCAGGTCGCAGTAGCTTAACAAGACTGTTAAAATGCCCCTTGGAAGAGCGGTGGCGGTAGCAGTAGCTTAACAAGACGGTTTAAATGCCCTTTGGAAGAGACGTGCAGGTCGCAGTAGCTTAACAAGACGGTTTAATGCCCCTTGGAAGAGACATGCAGGTCGCAGTAGCTTAACAAGACAGTTTAAATGCCCCTTGGAAAAGCGGTGGAGGTCACAGTAGCTTAACAAGACGGTTTAAATGCCTCTTGGAAGAGACATGCAGGTCGCAGTAGCTTAACAAGACGGTTAAAATGCCGCTTGGAAGAGCGGTGGCGGTAGCAGTGGCTTAACAAGATGGTTTAACTGCCCCTTGGAAGAGACGTGCAAGTCGAAGTAGCTTAACAAGGCGGTTTAAATGCCCCTTGGAAGAGCGGTGGAGGTTGCAGTAGCTTAACAAGATGGTTTAAATGCCCCTTGGAAGAGACATGCAGGTCGCAGAAGCTTAACAAGACGGTTTAAATGCCCCTTGGAAGAGACGTGCAGGTCGCAGTAGCTTAACAAGACCGTTTAAATGCCCCTTGGAAGAGACATGCAGGTCGCAGTAGCTTAACAAGACGGTTTAAATGCCCCTTGGAAGAGACATGCAGGTCGCAGCAGCTTAACAAGACGGTTTGAATACCCCTTGGAAGAGACGTGCATGTCGCAGTAGCTTAACAAGACCGTTTAAATGCCCCTTGGAAGAGACATGCAGGTCGCAGTAGCTTAACAAGACGGTTTAAATGCCCCTTGGAAGAGACATGCAGGTCGCAGCAGCTTAAGAAGACGGTTTAAATGGCCCTTGGAAGAGACGTGCAGGTCGCAGTAGCTTATCAAGACCGTTTAAATGCCCCTTGTAAGAGACATGCAGGTCGAAGTAGCTTAACAAGACGGTTTAAATGCCCCTTGGAAGAGACGTGCAGGTGTCAGTAGCTTAACAAGACCGTTTAAATGCCCCTTGGAAGAGACATGCAGGTCGCAGTAGCTTAACAAGACGGTTTAAATGCCCCTTGGAAGAGACGTGCAGGTCGCAGTAGCTTAACAAGACGGTTTAAATGCCCCTTGGAAGAGCGGTGGAGGTCACAGTAGCTTAAAAAGACAGTTTAAATGCCCCTTGGAGGAGACATGCAGGTCGCAGCAGCTTAACAAGACGGTTTTAATGCCCCTTGGAAGAGACGTGCAGGTCGCAGTAGCTTAACAAGACCGTTTAAATGCCCCTTGGAAGAGACATGCAGATCGCAGTAGCTTAACAAGACAGTTTAAATGCCCCTTGGAAGAGACGTGCAGGTTGCAGTAGCTTTACAAGACGGTTTAAATGCCCCTTGGAAGAGACATGCAGGTCGCAGTAGCCTAACAAGACAGTTTAAATGCCCCTTGGAAGAGCGGTGGAGGTCGCAGTAGCTTAACAAGACGGTTTAAATGCCCCTTGGAGGAGACATGCAGGTCGCAGAAGCTTAACAAGACGGTTTAAATGCCCCTTGGAAGAGACGGGCAGGTCGCAGTAGCTTAACAAGACCGTTTAAATGCCCCTTGGAAGAGACATGCAGGTCGTAGTAGCTTAACAAGACGGTTTAAATGCCCCTTGGAAGAGACATGCAGGTCGCAGCAGCTTAACAAGACAGTTTTAACGCCCCTTGGAAGAGATATGCAGGTTACAGTAGCTTAAAAAGACCGTTTAAATGCCCCTTAGAAGAGACATGCAGGTCGCAGTAGCTTAACAAGACGGTTTAAATGACCCTTGGAAGAGACATGCAGGTCGCAGTAGCTTAACAAGACAGTTTAAATGCCCCTTGTAAAAGAGTTGGAGTTTACAGTAGCTTAACAAGACGGTTTAAATGCCCCTTGGAAGAGCGGTGGCGGTAGCTGTAGCTTAACAAGACGGTTTAAATGCCCCTTGGAAGAGACGTGCAGGTCGCAGTAGCTTAACAAGACGGTTTAAATGCCCCTTAGAAGAGACATGCAGGTCGCAGTAGCTTAACAAGACTGTTAAAATGCCCCTTGGAAGAGCGGTGGCGGTAGCAGTAGCTTAACAAGACGGTTTAAATGCCCTTTGGAAGAGACGTGCAGGTCGCAGTAGCTTAACAAGACGGTTTAATGCCCCTTGGAAGAGACATGCAGGTCGCAGTAGCTTAACAAGACAGTTTAAATGCCCCTTGGAAAAGCGGTGGAGGTCACAGTAGCTTAACAAGACGGTTTAAATGCCTCTTGGAAGAGACATGCAGGTCGCAGTAGCTTAACAAGACGGTTAAAATGCCGCTTGGAAGAGCGGTGGCGGTAGCAGTGGCTTAACAAGATGGTTTAACTGCCCCTTGGAAGAGACGTGCAAGTCGAAGTAGCTTAACAAGGCGGTTTAAATGCCCCTTGGAAGAGCGGTGGAGGTTGCAGTAGCTTAACAAGACGGTTTAAATGCCCCTTGGAAGAGACGTGCAGGTCGCAGTAGCTTAACAAGACCGTTTAAATGCCCCTTGGAAGAGACATGCAGGTCGCAGTAGCTTAACAAGACGGTTTAAATGCCCCTTGGAAGAGACATGCAGGTCGCAGCAGCTTAACAAGACGGTTTAAATACCCCTTGGAAGAGACGTGCAGGTCGCAGTAGCTTAACAAGACCGTTTAAATGCCCCTTGTAAGAGACATGCAGGTCGAAGTAGCTTAACAAGACGGTTTAAATGCCCCTTGGAAGAGACGTGCAGGATGCAGTAGCTTAAGAAGAACGTTTAAATGCCCCTTGGAAGAGACATGCAGGTCGCAGTAGCTTAACAAGACGGTTTAAATGCCCCTTGGAAGAGACATGCAGGTCGCAGTAGCTTAACAAGACAGTTTAAATGCCCCTTGGAAAAGAGGTGGAGTTTACAGTAGCTTAACAAGACGGTTTAAATGCCCGTTGAAAGAGACGTGCACGTCGCAGTAGCTTAACAAGAAGGTTAAAATGCCCCTTGGAAGAGCGGTGGCGGTAGCAGTAGCTTAACAAGACGGTTTAAATGCCCATTGGAAGAGACGTGCAGGTCGCAGTAGCTTAACAAGACGGTTTAAATGACCCTTGGAAGAGACATGCAGGTCGCAGTAGCTTAACAAAACGGTTTAAATGCCCCTTGGAAGAGCGGTAAAGGTCGCAGTAGCTTAACAAGACGGTTTAAATGCCCCTTGGAAAAGACATGCAAGGCGCCGTAGCTTAACAAGACTGTTTAAATGCCCGTTGAAAGAGACGTGCAGGTCGCAGTAGCTTAACAAGACCGTTTAAATGCCCCTTGGAAGAGACATGCAGGTCGCAGTAGCTTAACAAGACCGTTTAAATGCCACTTGGAAGAGACATGCAGGTCGCAGTAGCTTAATAAGACGGTTTAAATGCCCCTTGGAAGAGACGTGCAGATTGCAGTAGCTTAACAAGACGGTTTAAATGCCTCTTTGAAAAAAGGTGGGGGTTACAGTAGCTTAACAAGACGGTTTAAATGCCCCTTGGAAGAGAGGTGGCGGTAGCAGTAGCTTAACAAGACGGTTTAAATGCCCCTTGGAAGAGACGTGCAAGTCGCAGTAGCTTAACAAGACGGTTTAAATGCCCCTTGGAAAAGACATGCAGGTCGCAGTAGCTTAACAAGACTGTTAAAATGACCCTTGGAAGCGTGGTGGCGGTAGCAGTAGCTTAACAAGGCGGTTTAAATGCCCCTTGGAAAAGACATGCAGGTCGCAGTAGCTTAACAAGACTGTTTAAATGCCCCTTGGAAGAGACATGCAGGTCGCAGTAGCTAAACAAGACGGTTTAAATGCCCCTTGGAAGAGCGGTAAAGGTCGCAGTAGCTTAACAAGACGGTTTAAATGCCCCTTGGAAAAGACGTGCAAGGCGCAGTAGCTTAACAAGACGGTTTAAATGCTCGTTGAAAGAGACATGCAGGTCGCAGTAGCTTAACAAGACGGTTAAAATGCCCCTTGGAAGAGCCGTGGCGGTAGCAGTCGCTTAACAAGACGGTTTAAATGCCCCTTGGAAGAGACGTGCAGGTCGCAGTAGCTTAACAAGACTGTTTAAATGCCCCTTGGAAGAGACATGCAGGTCCCAGTAGCTTAACAACATGGTTTAAATGCCCCTTGGAAGAGCGGTAAAGGTCGCAGTAGCTTAACAAGACGGTTTAAATGCCCCATGGAAAAGACGTGCAAGGCGCAGTAGCTTAACAAGACGGTTTAAATGACCGTTGAAAGAGACGTGCAGGTCGCAGTAGCTTAACAAGACCGTTTAAATGCCCCTTGGAAGAGACATGCAGGTCCCAGTAGCTTAACAAGATGGTTTAAATGCCTCTTGGAAGAGACGTGCAGATTGCAGTAGCTTAACAAGACGGTTTAAATGCCTCTTGGAAAAGAGGTGGAGGTTACAGTAGCTTTAGAAGACGGTTTAAATGCCCCTTAAAAGAGCGGTGGCGGTAGCAGTAGCTTAACAAGGCGGTTTAAATGCCCCTTGGAAGAGACATGCAGGTCGAAGTAGCTTAACAAGACAGTATAAATGCCCCTTGGAAGAGCGGTGGAGGTCGCAGTAGCTTAACAAGACTGTTTAAATGACCCTTGGTTGAGACATGCAGGTCGCAGCAGCTTAACAAGACGGTTTAAATGCCCCTTGGAAGAGACGTGCAGTTCGCAGTAGCTTAACAAGATGGTTTAAATGCCCCTTGGAAGAGACGTGCAGGTCGCAGTAGCTTAACAAGACGGTTTAAATGCCCCTTGGAAGAGCGGAGGAGGTCGCAGTAGCTTAACAAGATGGTTTAAATGCCCCTTGGAAAAGACGTACAAATCGCAGTAGCTTAACAAGACAGATTAAATGCCCCTTGAAAGAGACGTGCAGGTCGCAGTAGCTTAACAAGTCGGTTAAAATGCCCCTTGGAAGAGCGGTGGCGGTAGCAGTAGCTTAACAAAATGGATTAAATGCCACTTGGAAGAGACATGCAGGTCGTAGTAGCTTAACAAGACGGTTTAAATGCCCCTTGGAAGAGCGGTGGAGGTCGCAGTAGCTTAAAAAGATGGTTTAAATGCCCCTTGGAAGACACATGCAGGTCGCAGCTGCTTAACAAGATGGTTTAAATGCCCCTTGGAAGAGACGTGCAGGTCGCAGTACCTTTACAAGACCGTTTAAATGACCCTTGGAAGAGACATGCAGGTCGCAGTAGCTTAATAAGACGGTTTAAATGCCCCTTGGAAGAGACGTGCAGGTTGCAGTAGCTTAACAAGACGGTTTAAATGCTCTTGGAAGAGACGTGCAGGTTGCAGTAGCTTAACAAGATGGTTTAAATGCCCCTTGGAAAAGAGGTGGAGGTTACAGTAGCTTAACAAGACGGTTTAAATGCCCGTTGAAAGAGACGTGCACGTCGCAGTAGCTTAACAAGACGGTTAAAATGCCCCTTGGAAGAGACATGCGGGTCGCAGCAGCTTATCTAGATGGTTTAAATGCCCCTTGGAAGAGACTTGCAGGTCGCCGTAGCTTAACAAAACGGTTTAAATGCGCCTTGGAAGAGACGTGCAGGTTGCAGTAGCTTAACAAGACGGTTTACATGCCCCTTGGAAAAGAGGTGGAGGTTACAGTAGCTTATCTAGACGGTTTAAATGCCCCTTGGAAGAGACATGCAGGTCGCAGTAGCTTAACAAGAAGCTTAAAATGCCCCTTGGAAGAGCGGTGGCCGTATCAGTAGGTTAGCAAGACGGTTTAAATGCCCCTTGGAAGAGGCGTGCAGTTCGCAGTAGCTTAACAAGACGGTTTAAATGCCCCTTGGAAGAGCGGAGGAGGTCGCAGTAGCTTAAAGAGATGGTTTAAATGCCCCTTGGAAAAGACGTACAAGTCGCAGTAGATTAACAAGACGGATTAAATGCCCCTTGAAAGAGACGTGCAGGTCGCAGTAGCTTAACAAGACGGTTAAAATGCCCCTTGGAAGAGCCGTGGCGGTAGCAGTAGCTTAACAAGATGGTTTAAATGCCCCTTGGAAGAGACATGCAGGTCGCAGTAGCTTAACAAGACGGTTTAAATGCCCCTTGGAAGAGCGGTGGTGGTCGCAGTAGCTTAACAAGACAGTTTAAATGCCCCTTGGAAGAGACGTGCAGGTCGCAGCAGCTTATCAAGACGGTTTAAATGCCCCATGGAAGATACTTGCAGTTCGCAGTAGCTTAACAAGACGGTTTAAATGCCCCTTGGAAAAGAGGTGGAGGTTACAGTAGCTTAACAAGATGGTTTAAATGCCCGTTGAAAGAGACGTGCACGTCGCAGGAGCTTAACAAGACGGTTAAAATGCCCCTTGGAAGAGCGGTGGCGGTAGCAGTAGCTTAACAAGACGGTTTAAATGCCCCTTGGAAGAGACGTGCAGGTCGCAGTAGCTTAACAAGACGGTTTAAATTCCCCTTGGAAGAGACATGCAGGTCGCAGTAGCTTAACAAGACGGTTTAAATGCCCCGTGGAAGAGCGGTAAAGGTCGCAGTAGCTTAACAAGACGGTTTAAATGCCCCTTGGAAAAGACGTGCAAGGTGCAGTAGCTTAACAAGACGGTTTAAATGCCCGTTGAAAGAGACGTGCAGGTCGCAGTAGCTTAACAAGACGGTTTAAATGACCCTTGGAAGAGACATGCAGGTCGCAGTAGCTTAACAAGACGGTTTAAATGCCCCTTGGAAGAGCTGTAAAGGTCGCAGTAGCTTAACAAGACGGTTTAAATGCCCCTTGGAAAAGACGTGCAAGGCGCAGTAGCTTAACAAGACGGTTTAAATGCCCGTTGAAAGAGACGTGCAGGTCGCATTAGCTTAACAAGACCTTTTAAATGCCCCTTGGAAGAGACATGCAGGTCGCAGTAGCTTAACAAGACGGTTTAAATGCCCCTTGGAAGAAAATTGCAGGTTGCAGTAGCTTAACAAGACGGTTTAAATGCCCCTTGGAAAAGACGTGCAAGGTGCAGTAGCTTAACAAGACGGTTTAAATGCCCGTTGAAAGAGACGTGCAGGTCGCAGTAGCTTAACAAGACGGTTTAAATGCCCCTTGGAAGAGACATGCAGGTCCCAGTAGCTTAACAAGACGGTTTAAATGCCCCTTGGAAGAGCGGTAAAGGTCGCAGTAGCTTAACAAGACGGTTTAAATGCCCCTTGGAAAAGACGTGCAAGGCGCAGTAGCTTAACAAGACGGTTTAAATGCCCGTTGAAAGAGACGTGCAGGTCGCATTAGCTTAACAAGACCTTTTAAATGCCCCTTGGAAGAGACATGCAGGTCGCAGTAGCTTAACAAGACGGTTTAAATGCCCCTTGCAAGAGACGTGCAGGTTGCAGTAGCTTAACAAGACGGTTTAAATGCCCCTTGGAAGAGACATGCTGGTCGCAGTAGCTTAACAAGACAGTTTAAATGCCCCTTGGAAGAGCGGAGGAGGTCGCATAAGCTTAACAAGATGGTTTAAATGCCCCTTGGAAAAGACGTACAAGTTGCAGTAGCTTAACAAGACGGATTAAATGCCCCTTGAAAGAGATGTGCAGGTCTCAGTAGCTTAACAAGATGGTTAAAATGCCCCTTGGAAGAGACGTGCAGGTAGTAGTAGCTTAACAAGACGGTTTAAATGCCCCTTGGAAGAGCGGTGGAGGTCGCAGTAGCTTAACAGGACAGTTTAAATGTCCCTTGGAAGAGACGTGCAGGTCGCAGCAGCTTATCAAGACGGTTTAAATGCCCCTTTGAAGAGACTTGCAGTTCACAGTAGCTTAACAAGACGGTTTAAATGCCCCTTGGAAGAAAAGTGCAGGTTGCAGTAGCTTAACAAGACAGTTTAAATGCCCCTTGGAAAAGAGGTGGAGGTTACAGTAGCTTAACAAGATGGTTTAAATGCCCGTTGAAAGAGACGTGCACGTCGCAGTAGCTTAACAAGACGGTTAAAATGCCCCTTGGAAGAGCGGTGGCGGTAGCAGTAGCTTAACAAGACGGTTTAAATGCCCCTTGGAAGAGACGTGCAGGTTGCGGTAGCTTAACAGGACGGTTTAAATGCCCCTTGGAAGAGACATGCAGGTCGCAGTAGCTTAACAAGATGGTTTAAATGCCCCTTGGAAGAGCGGTAAAGGTCGCAGTAGCTTAATAAGACGGTTTAAATGCCCCTTGGAAAAGACGTGCAAGGTGCAGTAGCTTAACAAGACGGTTTAAATGCCCGTTGAAAGAGACGTGCAGGTCGCAGTAGCTTAACTAGACGGTTTAAATGCCCCTTGGAAGAGACATGCAGGTCGCAGTAGCTTAACAAGACGGTTTAAATGCCCCTTGGAAGAGCGGTAAAGGTCGCAGTAGCTTAACAAGACGGCTTAAATGCCGCTTAGAAAAGACGTGCAAGGCGCAGTAGCTTAACAAGACGGTTTAAATGCCCGTTGAAAGAGACGTGCAGGTCGCAGTAGCTTAACAAGACCTTTTAAATGCCCCATGGAAGAGACATGCAGGTCGCAGTAGCTTAACAAGACGGTTTAAATGCCCCTTGCAAGAGACGTGCAGGTTGCAGTAGCTTAACAAGACGGTTTAAATGCCCCTTGGAAAAGAGGTGGAGGTTACAGTAGCTTAACAAGACGGTTTAAATGCCCCTTGGAAGAGCGGTGGCGGTAGCAGTAGCTTAACAAGACGGTATAAATGCCCCTTGGAAGAGACGTGCAGGTCGCAGTAGCTTAACAAGACTGTTTAAATGCCCCTTGGAAGAGACATGCAGGTCGCAGTAGCTTAACAAGACTGTTAAAATGACCCTTGGAAGAGCGGTGGCGGTAGCAGTAGCTTAACAAGACGGTTTAAATGCCCCTTGGAAGAGACATGCAGTTCGCAGTAGCTTAGCAAGAAGCTTAAAATGCCCCTTGGAAGAGCGGTGGCCGTAGCAGTAGCTTAACAAGACGGTTTAAATGCCCCTTGGAAGAGACGTGCAGGTCGCAGTAGCTTAACAAGACGGTTTAAATGCCCCTTGGAAGAGCGGTGGAGGTCGCAGTAGCTTAACAAGACAGTTTAAATGCCCCTTGGAAGAGACGTGCAGGTCGCAGCAGCTTATCAAAACGGTTTAAATGCCCCTTGAAAGATACGTGCAGGTTGCAGTAGCTTAACAAGATGGTTTAAATGCCCCTTGGAAAAGACGTACAAGTCGCAGTAGCTTAACAAGACGGATTAAATGCCCCTTGAAAGAGACGTGCAGGTCGCAGTAGCTTAACAAGATGGTTAAAATGCCCCTTGGAAGAGCGGTGGCGGTAGCAGTAGCTTAACAAGATGGTTTAAATGCCCCTTGGAAGAGACGTGCAGGTCGTAGTAGCTTAACAAGACGGTTTAAATGCCCCTTGGAAGAGCGGTGGAGGTCTCAGTAGCTTAACAAGACAGTTTAAATGCCCCTTGGAAGAGACGTGCAGGTCGCAGCAGCTTATCAAGACGGTTTAAATGCCCCTTTGAAGAGACTTGCAGTTCGCAGTAGCTTAACAAGACGGTTTAAATGCCCCTTGGAAGAAAAGTGCAGGTTGCAGTAGCTTAACAAGACGGTTTAAATGCCCCTTGGAAAAGAGGTGGAGGTTACAGTAGCTTAACAAAACGGTTTAAATGCCCGTTGAAAGAGACGTGCACGTCGCAGTAGCTAAACAAGACGGTTAAAATGCCCCTTGGAAGAGCGGTGGCGGTAGCAGTAGCTTAACAAGATGGTTTAAATGCCCCTTGGAAGAGACGTGCAGGTCGCAGTAGCTTAACTAAACGGTTTAAATGCCCCTTGGAAGAGACATGCAGGTCGCAGTAGCTTAACAAGACGGTTTAAATGCCCCTTGGAAGAGCGGTAAAGGTCGCAGTAGCTTAACAAGACGGTTTAAATGCCCCTTGGAAAAGACGTGCAAGGCGCAGTAGCTTAACAAGACGGTTTAAATGCCTGTTGAAAGAGACGTGCAGGTCGCAGTAGCTTAACAAGACCTTTTAAATGCCCCTTGGAAGAGACATGCAGGTCGCAGTAGCTTAACAAGACGGTTTAAATGCCCCTTGAAAGAGACGTGCAGGTTGCAGTAGCTTAACAAGATGGTTTAAATGCCTCTTGGAAAAGACGTACAAGTCGCAGTAGCTTAACAAGACGGATTAAATGCCCCTTGGAAGAAAAGTGCAGGTTGCAGTAGCTTAACAAGACGGTTTAAATGCCCCTTGGAAAAGAGGTGGTGGTTACAGTAGCTTAACAAGACGGTTTAAATGCCCGTTGAAAGAGACTTGCACGTCGCAGTAGCTTAACAAAACGGTTAAAATGCCCCTTGGAAGAGCGGTGGCGGTAGCAGTAGCTTAACAAGACAGTTTAAATGCCCCTTGGAAGAGAGGTGCAGGTCGCAGCAGCTTATCAAGACGGTTTAAATGCCCCTTTGAAGAGACTTGCAGTTCGCAGTAGCTTAACAAGACGGTTTAAATGCCCCTTGGAAGAAAAGTGCAGGTCGCAGTAGCTTAACAAGACGGTTAAAATGCCCCTTGGAAGAGCGGTGGCGGTAGCAGTAGCTTAACAATACGGTTTAAATGCCTATTGGAAGAGACGTGCAGGTCGCAGTAGCTTAACAGGACGGTTTAAATGCCCCTTGGAAGAGACATGCAGCTCGCAGTACCTTAACAAGACGGTTTGAATGCCCCTTGGAAAAGACGTGCAAGGCGCAGTAGCTTAACAAGACGGTTTAAATGCCCGTTGAAAGAGACATGCAGGTCGCAGTAGCTTAACAAGACCTTTTAAATGCCCCTTGGAAGAGACATGCAGGTCGCAGTAGCTTAACAAGACGGTTTAAATGCCCCTTGCAAGAGACGTGCAGGTTGCAGTAGCTTAACAAGATGGTTTAAATGCCCCTTGGAAAAGAGGTGGAGGTTACAGTAGCTTAACAAGACTGTTTAAATGCCCCTTGGAAGAGACATGCAGGTCACAGTAGCTTAACAAGACTGTTAAAATGCCCCTTGGAAGAGCGGTGGCGGTAGCAGTAGCTTAACAAGACGGTTTAAATGCCCCTTGGAAGAGACATGCAGGTCGCAGTAGCTTAACAAGAAGCTTAAAATGCCCCTTGGAAGAGCGGTGGCCGTAGCAGTAGCTTAACAAGATGGTTTAAATGCCCCTTGGAAGAGACATGCAGGTCGCAGTAGCTTAACAAGACAGTTTAAAAGCACCTTGGAAGAGCGGAGGAGGTCGCATAAGCTTAACAAGATGGTTTAAATGCCCCTTGGAAAAGACGTACAAGTCGCAGTAGCTTAACATGACGGATTAAATGCCCCTTGAAAGAGACGTGCAGGTCGCAGTAGCTTAACAAGATGGTTAAAATGCCCCTTGGAAGAGCGGTGGCGGTAGCAGTAGCTTAACAAGATGGTTTAAATGCCCCTTGGAAGAGACGTGCAGGTCGTAGTAGCTTAACAAGACGGTTTAAATGCCCCTTGGAAGAGCGGTGGAGGTCGCAGTAGCTTAACAACACAGTTTAAATGCCCCTTGGAAGAGACGTGCAGGTCGCAGCAGCTTATCAAGACGGTTTAAATGCCCCTTGGAAGAGACTTGCAGTTCGCAGTAGCTTAACAAGACGGTTTAAATGCCCCTTGGAAGAAAAGTGCAGGTTGCAGTAGCTTAACAAGACGGTTTAAATGCCCCTTGGAAAAGAGGTGGTGGTTACAGTAGCTTAACAAGACGGTTTAAATGCCCGTTGAAAGAGACTTGCACGTCGCAGTAGCTTATCAAAACGGTTAAAATGCCCCTTGGAAGAGCGGTGGCGGTAGCAGTAGCTTAACAAGACGGTTTAAATGCCCCTTGGAAGAGACATGCAGGTCGCAGTAGCTTAACAGGATGGTTTAAATGCCCCTTGGAAGAGCGCTAAAGGTCGCAGTAGCTTAACAAGACGGTTTAAATGTCCCTTGGAACAGACGTGCAAGGTGCAGTAGCTTAACAAGACGGTTTAAATGCCCGTTGAAAGAGACGTGCAAGTCGCAGTAGCTTAACAAGACGGTTTAAATGCCCGTTGAAAGAGACGTGCAAGTCGCAGTAGCTTAACAAGACGGTTTAAATGCCCCTTGGAAGAGACATGCAGGTCGCAGTAGCTTAACAAGACGGTTTAAATGCCCCTTGGAAGAGCGGGAAAGGTCGCAGTAGCTTAACAAGACGGCTTAAATGCCGCTTAGAAAAGACGTGCAAGGCGCAGTAGCTTAACAAGACGGTTTAAATGCCCGTTGAAAGAGACGTGCAGGTCGCAGTAGCTTAACAAGACCTTTTAAATGCCCCATGGAAGAGACATGCAGGTCTCAGTAGCTTAACAAGACGGTTTAAATGCCCCTTGCAAGAGACGTGCAGGTTGCAGTAGCTTAACAAGACAGTTTAAATGCCCCTTGGAAAAGAGTTGGAGGTTACAGTAGCTTAACAAGACGGTTTAAATGCCCCTTGGAAGAGCGGTGGCGGTAGCAGTAGCTTAACAAGACGGTATAAATGCCCCTTGGAAGAGACGTGCAGGTCGCAGTAGCTTAACAAGACTGTTTAAATGCCCCTTGGAAGAGACATGCAGGTCGCAGTAGCTTAACAAGACTGTTAAAATGACCCTTGGAAGAGCGGTGGCGGTAGCAGTAGCTTAACAAGACGGTTTAAATGCCCCTTGGAAGAGACATGCAGTTCGCAGTAGCTTAGCAAGAAGCTTAAAATGCCCCTTGGAAGAGCGGTGGCCGTAGCAGTAGCTTAACAAGACGGTTTAAATGCCCCTTGGAAGAGACGTGCAGGTCGCAGTAGCTTAACAAGACGGTTTAAATGCCCCTTGGAAGAGCGGTGGAGGTCGCAGTAGCTTAACAAGACAGTTTAAATGCCCCTTGGAAGAGACGTGCAGGTCGCAGCAGCTTATCAAAACGGTTTAAATGCCCCTTGAAAGATACGTGCAGGTTGCAGTAGCTTAACAAGATGGTTTAAATGCCCCTTGGAAAAGACGTACAAGTCGCAGTAGCTTAACAAGACGGATTAAATGCCCCTTGAAAGAGACGTGCAGGTCGCAGTAGCTTAACAAGATGGTTAAAATGCCCCTTGGAAGAGCGGTGGCGGTAGCAGTAGCTTAACAAGATGGTTTAAATGCCCCTTGGAAGAGACGTGCAGGTCGTAGTAGCTTAACAAGACGGTTTAAATGCCCCTTGGAAGAGCGGTGGAGGTCTCAGTAGCTTAACAAGACAGTTTAAATGCCCCTTGGAAGAGACGTGCAGGTCGCAGCAGCTTATCAAGACGGTTTAAATGCCCCTTTGAAGAGACTTGCAGTTCGCAGTAGATTAACAAGACGGTTTAAATGCCCCTTGGAAGAAAAGTGCAGGTTGCAGTAGCTTAACAAGACGGTTTAAATACCCCTTGGAAAAGAGGTGGAGGTTACAGTAGCTTAACAAAACGGTTTAAATGCCCGTTGAAAGAGACGTGCACGTCGCAGTAGCTAAACAAGACGGTTAAAATGCCCCTTGGAAGAGCGGTGGCGGTAGCAGTAGCTTAACAAGATGGTTTAAATGCCCCTTGGAAGAGACGTGCAGGTCGCAGTAGCTTAACAGGACGGTTTAAATGCCCCTTGGAAAAGACATGCAGGTCGCAGTAGCTTAACTAAACGGTTTAAATGCCCCTTGGAAGAGACATGCAGGTCGCAGTAGCTTAACAAGACGGTTTAAATGCCCCTTGGAAGAGCGGTAAAGGTCGCAGTAGCTTAACAAGACAGTTTAAATGCCCCTTGGAAAAGACGTGCAAGGCGCAGTAGCTTAACAAGACGGTTTAAATGCCTGTTGAAAGAGACGTGCAGGTCGCAGTAGCTTAACAAGACCTTTTAAATGCCCCTTGGAAGAGACATGCAGGTCGCAGTAGCTTAACAAGACGGTTTAAATGCCCCTTGAAAGAGACGTGCAGGTTGCAGTAGCTTAACAAGATGGTTTAAATGCCTCTTGGAAAAGACGTACAAGTCGCAGTAGCTTAACAAGACGGATTAAATGCCCCTTGGAAGAAAAGTGCAGGTTGCAGTAGCTTAACAAGACGGTTTAAATGCCCCTTGGAAAAGAGGTGGTGGTTACAGTAGCTTAACAAGACGGTTTAAATGCCCGTTGAAAGAGACTTGCACGTCGCAGTAGCTTAACAAAACGGTTAAAATGCCCCTTGGAAGAGCGGTGGCGGTAGCAGTAGCTTAACAAGACAGTTTAAATGCCCCTTGGAAGAGAGGTGCAGGTCGCAGCAGCTTATCAAGACGGTTTAAATGCCCCTTTGAAGAGACTTGCAGTTCGCAGTAGCTTAACAAGACGGTTTAAATGCCCCTTGGAAGAAAAGTGCAGGTCGCAGTAGCTTAACAAGACGGTTAAAATGCCCCTTGGAAGAGCGGTGGCGGTAGCAGTAGCTTAACAATACGGTTTAAATGCCTATTGGAAGAGACGTGCAGGTCGCAGTAGCTTAACAGGACGGTTTAAATGCCCCTTGGAAGAGACATGCAGGTCGCAGTAGCTTAACAAGACGGTTTGAATGCCCCTTGGAAAAGACGTGCAAGGCGCAGTAGCTTAACAAGACGGTTTAAATGCCCGTTGAAAGAGACGTGCAGGTCGCAGTAGCTTAACAAGACCTTTTAAATGCCCCTTGGAAGAGACATGCAGGTCGCAGTAGCTTAACAAGACGGTTTAAATGCCCCTTGCAAGAGACGTGCAGGTTGCAGTAGCTTAACAAGATGGTTTAAATGCCCCTTGGAAAAGAGGTGGAGGTTACAGTAGCTTAACAAGACGGTTTAAATGCCCCTTGGAAGAGCGGTGGCGGTAGCAGTAGCTTAACAAGACGGTTTAAATGCCCCTTGGAAGAGACGTGCAGGTCGCAGTAGCTTAACAAGACTGTTTAAATGCCCCTTGGAAGAGACATGCAGGTCACAGTAGCTTAACAAGACTGTTAAAATGCCCCTTGGAAGAGCGGTGGCGGTAGCAGTAGCTTAACAAGACGGTTTAAATGCCCCTTGGAAGAGACATGCAGGTCGCAGTAGCTTAACAAGAAGCTTAAAATGCCCCTTGGAAGAGCGGTGGCCGTAGCAGTAGCTTAACAAGATGGTTTAAATGCCCCTTGGAAGAGACATGCAGGTCGCAGTAGCTTAACAAGACAGTTTAAAAGCACCTTGGAAGAGCGGAGGAGGTCGCATAAGCTTAACAAGATGGTTTAAATGCCCCTTGGAAAAGACGTACAAGTCGCAGTAGCTTAACATGACGGATTAAATGCCCCTTGAAAGAGACGTGCAGGTCGCAGTAGCTTAACAAGATGGTTAAAATGCCCCTTGGAAGAGCGGTGGCGGTAGCAGTAGCTTAACAAGATGGTTTAAATGCCCCTTGGAAGAGACGTGCAGGTCGTAGTAGCTTAACAAGACGGTTTAAATGCCCCTTGGAAGAGCGGTGGAGGTCGCAGTAGCTTAACAACACAGTTTAAATGCCCCTTGGAAGAGACGTGCAGGTCGCAGCAGCTTATCAAGACGGTTTAAATGCCCCTTGGAAGAGACTTGCAGTTCGCAGTAGCTTAACAAGACGGTTTAAATGCCCCTTGGAAGAAAAGTGCAGGTTGCAGTAGCTTAACAAGACGGTTTAAATGCCCCTTGGAAAAGAGGTGGTGGTTACAGTAGCTTAACAAGACGGTTTAAATGCCCGTTGAAAGAGACTTGCACGTCGCAGTAGCTTATCAAAACGGTTAAAATGCCCCTTGGAAGAGCGGTGGCGGTAGCAGTAGCTTAACAAGACGGTTTAAATGCCCCTTGGAAGAGACATGCAGGTCGCAGTAGCTTAACAAGATGGTTTAAATGCCCCTTGGAAGAGCGCTAAAGGTCGCAGTAGCTTAACAAGACGGTTTAAATGTCCCTTGGAACAGACGTGCAAGGTGCAGTAGCTTAACAAGACGGTTTAAATGCCCGTTGAAAGAGACGTGCAAGTCGCAGTAGCTTAACAAGACGGTTTAAATGCCCGTTGAAAGAGACGTGCAAGTCGCAGTAGCTTAACAAGACGGTATAAATGCCCCTTGGAAGAGACATGCAGGTCGCAGTAGCTTAACAAGACGGTTTAAATGCCCCTTGGAAGAGCGGGAAAGGTCGCAGTAGCTTAACAAGATGGTTTAAATGCCCTTTGGAAAAGACGTGCAAGGCGCAGTAGCTTAACAAGACGGTTTAAATGCCCGTTGAAAGAGACGTGCAGGTCGCAGTAGCTTAACAAGACCTTTTAAATGCCCCTTGGAAGAGACATGCAGGTCGCAGTAGCTTAACAAGTCGGTTTAAATGCCCCTTGCAAGAGACGTGCAGGTTGCAGTAGCTTAACAAGACGGTTTAAATGCTCCTTGGAAAAGAGGTGGAGGTTACAGTAGCTTAACAAGACGGTTTAAATGCCCCTTGGAAGAGCGGTGGCGGTAGCAGTAGCTTAACAAGACGGTTTAAATGCCCCTTGGAAGAGACGTGCAGGTCGCAGTAGCTTAACAAGACTGTTTAAATGCCCCTTGGAAAAGAAATGCAGGTCGCAGTAGCTTAACAAGACTGTTAAAATGCCTCTTGGAAGAGCGGTGGCGGTAGCCGTAGCTTAACAATACGGTTTAAATGCCCCTTGGAAGAGACGTGCAGGTCGCAGTAGCTTAACAAGACGGTTTAAATGCCCCTTGGAAGAGACGTGGAGGTCGCAGTAGCTTAACAAGACGGTTTAAATGCCCCTTGGAAGAGCGGTAAAGGTCGCAGTAGCTTAACAAGACGGTTTAAATGCCCCTTGGAAAAGACGTGCAAGGCGCAGTAGCTTAACAAGACACTTTAAATGCCCGTTGAAAGAGACGTGCAGGACGCAGTAGCTTAACAAGACATTTAAAATGCCCCTTGGAAGAGCGGTGGCGGTAGCAGTAGCTTAACAAGACGGTTTAAATGCCCCTTGGAAGAGATGTGCAGGTCGCAGTAGCTTAACAAGACAGTATAAATGCCCCTTGGAAGAGCAGTGGGGGTCGCAGTAGCTTAACAAGACGGTTTAAATGCCCCTTGGTTGAGACATGCAGGTCGCAGCAGCTTAGCAAGACGGTTTAAATGCCCCTTGCAAGAGACGTGCAGGTTGCAGTAGCTTAACAAGACGGTTTAAATGCCCCTTGGAAAAGAGGTGGAGGTTACAGTAGTTTATCAAGATGGTTTACATGCCCCTTGGAAGAGCGGTGGCGGTAGCAGTAGCTTAACAAGACGGTTTAAATGCCCCTTGGAAGAGACGTGCAGGTCGCAGTAGCTTAACAAGACTGTTTAAATGCCCCTTGGAAGAGACATGCAGGTCGCAGTAGCTTAACAAGACTGTTAAAATGCCCCTTGGAAGAGCGATGGCGGTAGCAGTAGCTTAACAAGACGGTTTAAATGCCCCTTGAAAGAGACGTGCAGGTCGCAGTAGCTTAACAAGATGGTTAAAATGCCCCTTGGAAGAGCGGTGGCGGTAGCAGTAGCTTAACAAGATGGTTTAAATGCCCGTTGGAAGAGACGTGCAGGTCGTAGTAGCTTAACAAGACGGTTTAAATGCCCCTTGGAAGAGCGGTGGAGGTCGCAGTAGCTTAACAAGACAGTTTAAATGCCCCTTGGAAGAGACGTGCAGGTCGCAGCAGCTTATCAAGACGGTTTAAATGCCCCTTTGAAGAGACTTGCAGTTCGCAGTAGCTTAACAAATGGTTTAAATGCCCCTTGGAAGAAAAGTGTAGGTTGCAGTAGCTTAACAAGACGGTTTAAATGCCCCTTGGAAAAGAGGTGGAGGTTACAGTGGCTTAACAAGACGGTTTAAATGCCCGTTGAAAGAGACGTGCACGTCGCAGTAGCTTAACAAGACGGTTAAAATGCCCCTTGGAAGAGCGGTGGCGGTAGCAGTAGCTTAACAAGACGGTTTAAATGCCCCTTGGAAGAGACGTGCAGGTCGCAGTAGCTTAACAGGACGGTTTAAATGCCCCTTGGAAGAGACATGCAGGTCGCAGTAGCTTAACAAGACGGTTTAAATGCCCCTTGGAAGAGCGGTAAAGGTCGCAGTAGCTTAACAAGACGGTTTAAATGCCCCTTGGAAAAGACGTGCAAGGCGCAGTAGCTTAACAAGACACTTTAAATGCCCGTTGAAAGAGACGTGCAGGACGCAGTAGCTTAACAAGACATTTAAAATGCCCCTTGGAAGAGCGGTGGCGGTAGCAGTAGCTTAACAAGACGGTTTAAATGCCCCTTGGAAGAGATGTGCAGGTCGCAGTAGCTTAACAAGACAGTATAAATGCCCCTTGGAAGAGCAGTGGGGGTCGCAGTAGCTTAACAAGACGGTTTAAATGCCCCTTGGTTGAGACATGCAGGTCGCAGCAGCTTAGCAAGACGGTTTAAATGCCCCTTGCAAGAGACGTGCAGGTTGCAGTAGCTTAACAAGACGGTTTAAATGCCCCTTGGAAAAGAGGTGGAGGTTACAGTAGTTTATCAAGATGGTTTAAATGCCCCTTGGAAGAGCGGTGGCGGTAGCAGTAGCTTAACAAGACGGTTTAAATGCCCCTTGGAAGAGACGTGCAGGTCGCAGTAGCTTAACAAGACTGTTTAAATGCCCCTTGGAAGAGACATGCAGGTCGCAGTAGCTTAACAAGACTGTTAAAATGCCCCTTGGAAGAGCGATGGCGGTAGCAGTAGCTTAACAGGACGGTTTAAATGCCCCTTGGAAGAGACATGCAGGTCGCAGTAGCTTAGCAAGAAGCTTAAAATGCCCCTTGGAAGAGCGGTGGCCGTAGCAGTAGCTTAACAAGACGGTTTAAATGCCCCTTGGAAGAGAAGTGCAGGTCGCAGTAGCTTAACAAGACGGTTTAAATGCCCCTTGGAAGAGCGGAGGAGGTCGCAGTAGCTTAACTAGATGGTTTAAATGCCCCTTGGAAAAGACGTACAAGTCGCAGTAGCTTAACAAGATGTATTAAAAGCCCCTTGAAAGAGACGTGCAGGTTGCAGTAGCTTAACAAGATGGTTTAAATGCCCCTTGGAAAAGACGTACAAGTCGCAGTAGCTTAACAAGACGGATTAAATGCCCCTTGAAAGAGACGTGCAGGTCGCAGTAGCTTAACAAGATGGTTAAAATGCCCCTTGGAAGAGCGGTGGCGGTAGCAGTAGCTTAACAAGATGGTTTAAATGCCCGTTGGAAGAGACGTGCAGGTCGTAGTAGCTTAACAAGACGGTTTAAATGCCCCTTGGAAGAGCGGTGGAGGTCGCAGTAGCTTAACAGGACAGTTTAAATGCCCCTTGGAAGAGACGTGCAGGTCGCAGCAGCTTATCAAGACGGTTTAAATGCCCCTTTGAAGAGACTTGCAGTTCGCAGTAGCTTAACAAATGGTTTAAATGCCCCTTGGAAGAAAAGTGTAGGTTGCAGTAGCTTAACAAGACGGTTTAAATGCCCCTTGGAAAAGAGGTGGAGGTTACAGTGGCTTAACAAGACGGTTTAAATGCCCGTTGAAAGAGACGTGCACGTCGCAGTAGCTTAACAAGACGGTTAAAATGCCCCTTGGAAGAGCGGTGGCGGTAGCAGTAGCTTAACAAGACGGTTTAAATGCCCCTTGGAAGAGACGTGCAGGTCGCAGTAGCTTAACAGGACGGTTTAAATGCCCCTTGGAAGAGACATGCAGGTCGCAGTAGCTTAACAAGACGGTTTAAATGCCCCTTGGAAGATCGGTAAAGGTCGCAGTAGCTTAACAAGATGGTTTAAATGCCCCTTGGAAAAGACGTGCAAGGTGCAGTAGCTTAACAAGACGGTTTAAATGCCCGTTGAAAGAGAGGTGCAGGTCGCAGTAGCTTAACTAAACGGCTTAAATGCCCCTTGGAAGAGACATGCAGGTCGCAGTAGCTTAACAAGACGGTTTAAATGCCCCTTGGAAGAGCGGTAAAGGTCGCAGTAGCTTAACAAGACGGTTTAAATGCCCCATGGAAAAGACGTGCAAGGCGCAGTAGCTTAACAAGACGGTTTAAATGCCTGTTGAAAGAGACGTGCAGGTCGCAGTAGCTTAACAAGTGTAAAGAGAGGAGAGAACAAGGCGCAATGGGTGACTCAGTATTGCAATTTGTAGAGGGGTGTGGGAATGGCTACTAACCTTATGAGGTTGTGCACCTCTGCACAACCCCAGTGTAAAGCTCCACAAGCTCCGCTCTGTTGGTGGCTGTCATCTATTTCCAGCGGCGTTCACAGATCCTGGTCTCTCGGTGGTGGATCACGTGGTCAGGTTAGTAGCATGTAATGCCAAGATAGACGCCCAGCTTCACCAACTCCCCCGGCAGCGTTCCGGAGGGGTTAAGGCAGCGCAGCTTGGAAAACCAGGGTAGTAATTTTAATTAAATTGCTCCCACAGGTGAGAAAACAATAGGTTAAAGGCAGCTCTACCGCACCCCAACAGGGGGAAAAGGACAATCAGTGAATGTGAATAGCGGTACCAGAGCGCCAATAACAGGGCAAAAATATTAAAAGGACTGATTTATTAATACACACGCAGTAGCTTAACAAGACCTTTTAAATGCCCCTTGGAAGAGACATGCAGGTCGCAGTAGCTTAACAAGATGGTTTAAATGCCCCTTGAAAGTGACGTGCAGGTTGCATTAGCTTAACAAGACGGTTTAAATGCGCCTTGGAAAAGAGGTGGAGGTTACAGTAGCTTAACAAGACGGTTTAAATGCCCGTTGAAAGAGACGTGCACGTCGCAGTAGCTTAACAAGACGATTAAAATGCCCCTAGGAAGAGCGGTGGCGGTAGCAGTAGCTTAACAAGACGGTTTAAATGCCCCTTTGAAGAGACGGGCAGGCCGCAGTAGCTTAACAAGACGGTTTAAATGCCCCTTGGAAGAGACATGCAGGTCGCAGTAGCTTAACAAGACTGTTTAAATGCCCCTTGGAAGAGACGTGCAGGTTGCAGTAGCTTAACAAGATGGTTTAAATGCCCCTTGCAAGAGACGTGCAGGTTGCAGTAGCTTAACAAGGCGGTTTAAATGCCCCTTGGAAAAGAGGTGGAGGTTACAGTAGCTTAACAAGACGGTTTAAATGCCCCTTGGAAGAGCGGTGGCGGTAGCAGTAGCTTAACAAGACGGTTTAAATGCCCCTTGGAAGAGACGTGCAGGTCGCAGTAGCTTAACAAGACTGTTTAAATGCCCCTTGGAAGAGACATGCAGGTCGCAGTAGCTTAACAAGACTGTTAAAATGCCCCTTGGAAGAGCGGTGGCGGTAGCAGTAGCTTAACAAGACGGTTTAAATGCCCCTTGGAAGAGACGTGCAGGTCGCAGTAGCTTAACAAGACGGTTTAAATGCTTCTTGGAAGAGACATGCAGGTCGCAGTAGCTTAACAAGACGGTTTAAATGCCCCTTGGAAGAGCGGTAAAGGTCGCAGTAGCTTAAGAAGACGGATTAAATGCCCCTTGGAAAAAACGTGCAAGGCGCAGTAGCTTAATAAGACGCTTTAAATGCCCGTTGAAAGAGAAGTGCAGGTCGCAGTAGCTTAACAAGACGTTTAAAATGCCCCTTGGAAGAGCGGTGGCGGTAGCAGTAGCTTAACAAGACGGTTTAAATGCTCCTTGGAAGAGACGTGCAGGTCGCAGTAGCTTAAGAAGACAGTATAAATGCCCCTTGGAAGAGCGGTGGGGGTCGCAGTAGCTTAACAAGACGGTTTAAATGCCCCTTGGTTGAGACATGCAGGTCGCAGCAGCTTAGCAAGACGGTTTAAATGCCCATTGGAAGAGACGTGCAGGTCGCAGTAGCTTAACAAGATGGTTTAAATGCCCCTTGGAAGAGACATGCAGGTCGCAGTAGCTTAACAAGATGGTTTAAATGCCCCTTGGAAAAGACGTACAAGTCGCAGTAGCTTAACAACACGGGTTAAATGCCCCTTGAAAGAGACGTGCAGGTCGTAGTAGCTTAACAAGATGGTTAAAATGCCCCTTGGAAGAGCGGCTGCGTTAGCAGTAGCTTAACAAGATGGTTTAAATGCCCCTTGGAAGAGACGTGCAGGTCGTAGTAGCTTAACAAGACGGTTTAAATGCCCCTTGGAAGAGCGGTGGAGGTCGCAGTAGCTTAACAACACAGTTTAAATGCCCCTTGGTAGAGACGTGCAGGTCGCAGCAGCTTATCAAGACGATTAAAATGCCCCTTGGAAGAGCGGTGGCGGTAGCAGTAGCTTAACAAGATGGTTTAAATGCCCCTTGGAAGAGACGTGCAGGCCGCAGTAGCTTAACAAGACGGTTTAAATGCCCCTTGGAAGAGACATGCAGGTCGCAGTAGCTTAACAAGACTGTTTAAATGCCCCTTGGAAGAGATGTGCAGGTTTGCAGTAGCTTAACAAGACTGTTTAAATGCCCCTTGGAAGAGACATGCAGGTCGCAGTAGCTTAACAATACGGTTTAAATGCCCCTTTGAAGAGCGGTGGCGGTAGCAGTAGCTTAACAAGACGGTTTAAATGCCCCTTGGAAGAGACGTGCAGGTCGCAGTAGCTTAACAAGACTGTTTAAATGCCCCTTGGAAGAGACATGCAGGTCGCAGTAGCTGAACAAGACTGTTAAAATGCCCCTTGGAAGAGCGGTGGCGGTAGCAGTAGCTTAACAAGACGGTTTAAATGCCCCTTGGAAGAGACGTGCAGGTCGCAGTAGCTTAACAGGATGGTTTAAATGCCCCTTGGAAGAGACATGCAGGTCGCAGTAGCTTAACAAGACGGTTTAAATGCCCCTTGGAAGAGTGGTAAAGGTCGCAGTAGCTTAACAAGATGGTTTAAATTCCCCTTGGAAAAGACGTGCAAGTCACAGTAGCTTAACAAGACGCTTTTACTGCCCGTTGAAAGAGACGTGCAGGTCGCAGTAGCTTAAAAAGACGTTTAAAATGCCCCTTGGAAGAGCGGTGGCGGTAGCAGTAGCTTAACAAGATGGTTTAAATGCCCCTTGGAAGAGACGTGCAGGTCGCAGTAGCTTAACAAGACAGCATAAATGCCCCTTGGAAGAGCGGTGGGGGTCGCAGTAGCTTAACAAGACGGTTTAAATGCCCCTTGGTTGAGACATGCAGGTCGCAGCAGCTTAGCAAGACAGTTTAAATGCCCCTTGCAAGAGACGTGCAGGTTGCAGTAGCTTAACAAGACGGTTTAAATGCCCCTTGGAAAAGAGGTGGAGGTTACAGTATCTTAACAAGACGGTTTAAATGCCCCTTGGAAGAGCGGTGGCGGTAGCAGTAGCTTAACAAGACGGTTTAAATGCCCCTTGGAAGAGACGTGCAGGTCGCAGTAGCTTAAAAAGACTGTTTAAATGCCCCTTGGAAGAGACATGCAGGTCGCAGTAGCTTAACAAGACTGTTAAATTGCCCCTTGGAAGAGCGGTGGCGGTAGCAGTAGCTTAACAAGACGGTTTAAATGCCGCTTGGAAGAGACGTGCAGGTCGCAGTAGCTTAACAAGACGGTTTAAATGCCCCTTGGTAGAGACATGCAGGTCGCAGTAGCTTAACAAGACGGTTTAAATGCCCCTTGGAAGAGCGGTAAAGGTCGCAGTAGCTTAACAAGACGGTTTAAATGCCCCTTGGAAAAAACGTGCAAGGCGCAGTAGCTTAACAAGACGCTTTAAATGCCCGTTGAAAGAGATGTGCAGGTCGCAGTAGCTTAACAAGACGTTTAAAATGCCCCTTGGAAGAGCGGTGGCGGTAGCAGTAGCTTATCAAGACGGTTTAAATGCCCCTTTGAAGAGACTTGCAGTTCGCAGTAGCTTAACAAATGGTTTAAATGCCCCTTGGAAGAAAAGTGTAGGTTGCAGTAGCTTAACAAGACGGTTTAAATGCCCCTTGGAAAAGAGGTGGAGGTTACAGTGGCTTAACAAGACGGTTTAAATGCCCGTTGAAAGAGACGTGCACGTCGCAGTAGCTTAACAAGACGGTTAAAATGCCCCTTGGAAGAGCGGTGGCGGTAGCAGTAGCTTAACAAGACGGTTTAAATGCCCCTTGGAAGAGACGTGCAGGTCGCAGTAGCTTAACAGGACGGTTTAAATGCCCCTTGGAAGAGACATGCAGGTCGCAGTAGCTTAACAAGACGGTTTAAATGCCCCTTGGAAGAGCGGTAAAGGTCGCAGTAGCTTAACAAGACGGTTTAAATGCCCCTTGGAAAAGACGTGCAAGGCGCAGTAGCTTAACAAGACACTTTAAATGCCCGTTGAAAGAGACGTGCAGGACGCAGTAGCTTAACAAGACATTTAAAATGCCCCTTGGAAGAGCGGTGGCGGTAGCAGTAGCTTAACAAGACGGTTTAAATGCCCCTTGGAAGAGATGTGCAGGTCGCAGTAGCTTAACAAGACAGTATAAATGCCCCTTGGAAGAGCAGTGGGGGTCGCAGTAGCTTAACAAGACGGTTTAAATGCCCCTTGGTTGAGACATGCATGTCGCAGCAGCTTAGCAAGACGGTTTAAATGCCCCTTGCAAGAGACGTGCAGGTTGCAGTAGCTTAACAAGACGGTTTAAATGCCCCTTGGAAAAGAGGTGGAGGTTACAGTAGTTTATCAAGATGGTTTAAATGCCCCTTGGAAGAGCGGTGGCGGTAGCAGTAGCTTAACAAGACGGTTTAAATGCCCCTTGGAAGAGACGTGCAGGTCGCAGTAGCTTAACAAGACTGTTTAAATGCCCCTTGGAAGAGACATGCAGGTCGCAGTAGCTTAACAAGACTGTTAAAATGCCCCTTGGAAGAGCGATGGCGGTAGCAGTAGCTTAACAAGACGGTTTAAATGCCCCTTGGAAGAGACATGCAGGTCGCAGTAGCTTAGCAAGAAGCTTAAAATGCCCCTTGGAAGAGCGGTGGCCGTAGCAGTAGCTTAACAAGACGGTTTAAATGCCCCTTGGAAGAGAAGTGCAGGTCGCAGTAGCTTAACAAGACGGTTTAAATGCCCCTTGGAAGAGCGGAGGAGGTCGCAGTAGCTTAACTAGATGGTTTAAATGCCCCTTGGAAAAGACGTACAAGTCGCAGTAGCTTAACAAGACGGATTAAATGCCCCTTGAAAGAGACGTGCAGGTCGCAGTAGCTTAACAAGATGGTTAAAATGCCCCTTGGAAGAGCGGTGGCGGTAGCAGTAGCTTAACAAGATGGTTTAAATGCCCGTTGGAAGAGACGTGCAGGTCGTAGTAGCTTAACAAGACGGTTTAAATGCCCCTTGGAAGAGCGGTGGAGGTCGCAGTAGCTTAACAAGACAGTTTAAATGCCCCTTGGAAGAGACGTGCAGGTCGCAGCAGCTTATCAAGACGGTTTAAATGCCCCTTTGAAGAGACTTGCAGTTCGCAGTAGCTTAACAAATGGTTTAAATGCCCCTTGGAAGAAAAGTGTAGGTTGCAGTAGCTTAACAAGACGGTTTAAATGCCCCTTGGAAAAGAGGTGGAGGTTACAGTGGCTTAACAAGACGGTTTAAATGCCCGTTGAAAGAGACGTGCACGTCGCAGTAGCTTAACAAGACAGTTAAAATGCCCCTTGGAAGAGCGGTGGCGGTAGCAGTAGCTTAACAAGACGGTTTAAATGCCCCTTGGAAGAGACGTGCAGGTCGCAGTAGCTTAACAGGACGGTTTAAATGCCCCTTGGAAGAGACATGCAGGTCGCAGTAGCTTAACAAGACGGTTTAAATGCCCCTTGGAAGATCGGTAAAGGTCGCAGTAGCTTAACAAGATGGTTTAAATGCCCCTTGGAAAAGACGTGCAAGGTGCAGTAGCTTAACAAGACGGTTTAAATGCCCGTTGAAAGAGAGGTGCAGGTCGCAGTAGCTTAACTAAACGGCTTAAATGCCCCTTGGAAGAGACATGCAGGTCGCAGTAGCTTAACAAGACGGTTTAAATGCCCCTTGGAAGAGCGGTAAAGGTCGCAGTAGCTTAACAAGACGGTTTAAATGCCCCATGGAAAAGACGTGCAAGGCGCAGTAGCTTAACAAGACGGTTTAAATGCCTGTTGAAAGAGACGTGCAGGTCGCAGTAGCTTAACAAGTGTAAAGAGAGGAGAGAACAAGGCGCAATGGGTGACTCAGTATTGCAATTTGTAGAGGGGTGTGGGAATGGCTACTAACCTTATGAGGTTGTGCACCTCTGCACAACCCCAGTGTAAAGCTCCACAAGCTCCGCTCTGTTGGTGGCTGTCATCTATTTCCAGCGGCGTTCACAGATCCTGGTCTCTCGGTGGTGGATCACGTGGTCAGGTTAGTAGCATGTAATGCCAAGATAGACGCCCAGCTTCACCAACTACCCCGGCAGCGTTCCGGAGGGGTTAAGGCAGCGCAGCTTGGAAAACCAGGGTAGTAATTTTAATTAAATTGCTCCCACAGGTGAGAAAACAATAGGTTAAAGGCAGCTCTACCGCACCCCAACAGGGGGAAAAGGACAATCAGTGAATGTGAATAGCGGTACCAGAGCGCCAATAACAGGGCAAAAATATTAAAAGGACTGATTTATTAATACACACGCAGTAGCTTAACAAGACCTTTTAAATGCCCCTTGGAAGAGACATGCAGGTCGTAGTAGCTTAACAAGACGGTTTAAATGCCCCTTGAAAGTGACGTGCAGGTTGCATTAGCTTAACAAGACGGTTTAAATGCGCCTTGGAAAAGAGGTGGAGGTTACAGTAGCTTAACAAGACGGTTTAAATGCCCGTTGAAAGAGACGTGCACGTCGCAGTAGCTTAACAAGACGATTAAAATGCCCCTAGGAAGAGCGGTGGCGGTAGCAGTAGCTTAACAAGACGGTTTAAATGCCCCTTTGAAGAGACGGGCAGGCCGCAGTAGCTTAACAAGACGGTTTAAATGCCCCTTGGAAGAGACATGCAGGTCGCAGTAGCTTAACAAGACTGTTTAAATGCCCCTTGGAAGACACGTGCAGGTTGCAGTAGCTTAACAAGATGGTTTAAATGCCCCTTGCAAGAGACGTGCAGGTTGCAGTAGCTTAACAAGGCGGTTTAAATGCCCCTTGGAAAAGAGGTGGAGGTTACAGTAGCTTAACAAGACGGTTTAAATGCCCCTTGGAAGAGCGGTGGCGGTAGCAGTAGCTTAACAAGACGGTTTAAATGCCCCTTGGAAGAGACGTGCAGGTCGCAGTAGCTTAACAAGACTGTTTAAATGCCCCTTGGAAGAGACATGCAGGTCGCAGTAGCTTAACAAGACTGTTAAAATGCCCCTTGGAAGAGCGGTGGCGGTAGCAGTAGCTTAACAAGACGGTTTAAATGCCCCTTGGAAGAGACGTGCAGGTCGCAGTAGCTTAACAAGACGGTTTAAATGCTTCTTGGAAGAGACATGCAGGTCGCAGTAGCTTAACAAGACGGTTTAAATGACCCTTGGAAGAGCGGTAAAGGTCGCAGTAGCTTAAGAAGACGGATTAAATGCCCCTTGGAAAAAACGTGCAAGGCGCAGTAGCTTAATAAGACGCTTTAAATGCCCGTTGAAAGAGAAGTGCAGGTCGCAGTAGCTTAACAAGACGTTTAAAATGCCCCTTGGAAGAGCGGTGGCGGTAGCAGTAGCTTAACAAGACGGTTTAAATGCTCCTTGGAAGAGACGTGCAGGTCGCAGTAGCTTAAGAAGACAGTATAAATGCCCCTTGGAAGAGCGGTGGGGGTCGCAGTAGCTTAACAAGACGGTTTAAATGCCCCTTGGTTGAGACATGCAGGTCGCAGCAGCTTAGCAAGACGGTTTAAATGCCCATTGGAAGAGACGTGCAGGTCGCAGTAGCTTAACAAGATGGTTTAAATGCCCCTTGGAAGAGACATGCAGGTCGCAGTAGCTTAACAAGATGGTTTAAATGCCCCTTGGAAAAGACGTACAAGTCGCAGTAGCTTAACAACACGGGTTAAATGCCCCTTGAAAGAGACGTGCAGGTCGTAGTAGCTTAACAAGATGGTTAAAATGCCCCTTGGAAGAGCGGTGGCGGTAGCAGTAGCTTAACAAGATGGTTTAAATGCCCCTTGGAAGAGACGTGCAGGTCGTAGTAGCTTAACAAGACGGTTTAAATGCCCCTTGGAAGAGCGGTGGAGGTCGCAGTAGCTTAACAACACAGTTTAAATGCCCCTTGGTAGAGACGTGCAGGTCGCAGCAGCTTATCAAGACGATTAAAATGCCCCTTGGAAGAGCGGTGGCGGTAGCAGTAGCTTAACAAGATGGTTTAAATGCCCCTTGGAAGAGACGTGCAGGCCGCAGTAGCTTAACAAGACGGTTTAAATGCCCCTTGGAAGAGACATGCAGGTCGCAGTAGCTTAACAAGACTGTTTAAATGCCCCTTGGAAGAGATGTGCAGGTTTGCAGTAGCTTAACAAGACTGTTTAAATGCCCCTTGGAAGAGACATGCAGGTCGCAGTAGCTTAACAATACGGTTTAAATGCCCCTTGCAAGAGACGTGCAGGTTGCAGTAGCTTAACAAGACGGTTTAAATGCCCCTTGGAAAAGAGGTGGAGGTTACAGTAGCTTAACAAGACGGTTTAAATGCCCCTTTGAAGAGCGGTGGCGGTAGCAGTAGCTTAACAAGACGGTTTAAATGCCCCTTGGAAGAGACGTGCAGGTCGCAGTAGCTTAACAAGACTGTTTAAATGCCCCTTGGAAGAGACATGCAGGTCGCAGTAGCTGAACAAGACTGTTAAAATGCCCCTTGGAAGAGCGGTGGCGGTAGCAGTAGCTTAACAAGACGGTTTAAATGCCCCTTGGAAGAGACGTGCAGGTCGCAGTAGCTTAACAGGATGGTTTAAATGCCCCTTGGAAGAGACATGCAGGTCGCAGTAGCTTAACAAGACGGTTTAAATGCCCCTTGGAAGAGTGGTAAAGGTCGCAGTAGCTTAACAAGATGGTTTAAATTCCCCTTGGAAAAGACGTGCAAGTCACAGTAGCTTAACAAGACGCTTTTACTGCCCGTTGAAAGAGACGTGCAGGTCGCAGTAGCTTAACAAGACGTTTAAAATGCCCCTTGGAAGAGCGGTGGCGGTAGCAGTAGCTTAACAAGATGGTTTAAATGCCCCTTGGAAGAGACGTGCAGGTCGCAGTAGCTTAACAAGACAGCATAAATGCCCCTTGGAAGAGCGGTGGGGGTCGCAGTAGCTTAACAAGACGGTTTAAATGCCCCTTGGTTGAGACATGCAGGTCGCAGCAGCTTAGCAAGACAGTTTAAATGCCCCTTGCAAGAGACGTGCAGGTTGCAGTAGCTTAACAAGACGGTTTAAATGCCCCTTGGAAAAGAGGTGGAGGTTACAGTATCTTAACAAGACGGTTTAAATGCCCCTTGGAAGAGCGGTGGCGGTAGCAGTAGCTTAACAAGACGGTTTAAATGCCCCTTGGAAGAGACGTGCAGGTCGCAGTAGCTTAAAAAGACTGTTTAAATGCCCCTTGGAAGAGACATGCAGGTCGCAGTAGCTTAACAAGACTGTTAAATTGCCCCTTGGAAGAGCGGTGGCGGTAGCAGTAGCTTAACAAGACGGTTTAAATGCCGCTTGGAAGAGACGTGCAGGTCGCAGTAGCTTAACAAGACGGTTTAAATGCCCCTTGGTAGAGACATGCAGGTCGCAGTAGCTTAACAAGACGGTTTAAATGCCCCTTGGAAGAGCGGTAAAGGTCGCAGTAGCTTAACAAGACGGTTTAAATGCCCCTTGGAAAAAACGTGCAAGGCGCAGTAGCTTAACAAGACGCTTTAAATGCCCGTTGAAAGAGATGTGCAGGTCGCAGTAGCTTAACAAGACGTTTAAAATGCCCCTTGGAAGAGCGGTGGCGGTAGCAGTAGCTTAACAAGACGGTTTAAATGCCCCTTGGAAGAGACGTGCAGGTCGCAGTAGCTTAATAAGACAGTATAAATGCCCCTTGGAAGAGCGGTGGGGGTCGCAGTAGCTTAACAAGACGGTTTAAATGCCCCTTGGTTGAGACATGCAGGTCGCAGCAGCTTAGCAAGACGGTTTAAATGCCCCTTGGAAGAGACATGCAGGTCGCAGTAGCTTATCAAGATGGTTTAAATGCCCCTTGGAAAAGACGTACAAGTCGCAGTAGCTTAACAACACGGATTAAATGCCCCTTGAAAGAGACGTGCAGGTCGCAGTAGCTTAACAAGATGGTTAAAATGCCCCTTGGAAGAGCGGTGGCGGTAGCAGTAGCTTAACAAGATGGTTTAAATGCCCCTTTGAAGAGACGTGCAGGTCATAGTAGCTAAACAAGACGGTTTAAATGCCCCTTGGAAAAGCGGTGGAAGTCGCAGTAGCTTAACAACACAGTTTAAATGCCCCTTGGAAGAGACGTGCAGGTCGCAGCAGCTTATCAAGACTGTTTAAATGCCCCTTGGAAGAGACTTGCAGTTCGCAGTAGCTTAACAAGACGGTTTAAATGCCCCTTGGAAGAAAAGTGCAGGTTGCAGTAGCTTAACAAGACGGTTTAAATGCCCCTTGGAAAAGAGGTGGAGGTTACAGTAGCTTAACAAAACGGTTTAAATGCCCATTGAAAGAGACGTGCACGTCGTAGTAGCTTAACAAGACGGTTAAAATGCCCCTTGGAAGAGCGGTGGCGGTAGCAGTAGCTTAACAAGACGGTTTAAATGCCCCTTGGAAGAGACGTGCACGTCGCAGTAGCTTAACAAGACGGTTTAAATGCCCTTGGAAGAGACATGCAGGTCGCAGTAGCTTAACAAGATGGTTTAAATGCCCCTTGGAAGAGCGGTAAAGGTCGCAGTAGCTTAACAAGACGGTTTAAATGTCCCTTGGAAAAGAAGTGCAAGGTGCAGTAGCTTAACAAGACGGTTTAAATGCCCGTTGAAAGAGACGTGCAAGTCGCAGTAGCTTAACAAGACGGTTTAAATGCCCCTTGGAAGAGACATGCAGGTCGCAGTAGCTTAACAAGACGGTTTAAATGCCCCTTGGAAGAGCGGTAAAGGTCGCAGTAGCTTAACAAGACGGTTTAAATGCCCCTTGTTAAAGACGTGCAAGGCGCAGTAGCTTAACAACACGGATTAAATGCCCCTTGAAAGAGACGTGCAGGTCGCAGTAGCTTAACAAGACGGTTTAAATGCCCCTTGGAAGAGACGTGCAGGTTGCAGTAGCTTAAGAAGACGGTTTAAATGCCCCTTGGAAAAGAGGTGGAGGTTACAGCAGTTTAACAAGACGGTTTAAATGCCCGTTGAAAGAGACGTGCACGTCGCAGTAGCTTAACAAGATGATTAAAATGCCCCTTGGAAGAGCGGTGGCGGTAGCAGTAGCTTAACAAGACGGTTTAAATGCCCCTTGGAAGAGACGTGCAGGCCGCAGTAGCTTAGCAAGACGGTTTAAATGCCCCTTGGAAGAGACATGCAGGTCGCAGTAGCTTAACAAGACTGTTTAAATGCCCCTTGGAAGAGACATGCAGGTTGCAGTAGCTTAACAAGACTGTTTAAATGCCCCTTGGAAGAGACATGCAGGTCGCAGTAGCTTAACAAGACGGTTTAAATGCCCCTTGCAAGAGACGTGCAGGTTGCAGTAGCTTAACAAGACGGTTTAAATGCCCCTTGGAAAAGAAGTGGAGGTTACAGTAGCTTAACAAGACGGTTTAAATGCCCCTTGGAAGAGCGGTGGCGGTAGCAGTAGCTTAACAAGACGGTTTAAATGCCCCTTGGAAGAGACGTGCAGGTCGCAGTAGCTTAACAAGACTGTTTAAATGCCCCTTGGAAGAGACATGCAGGTCGCAGTAGCTTAACAAGACTGTTAAAATGCCCCTTGGAAGAGCGGTGGCGGTAGCAGCAGCTTAACAAGACGGTTTAAATGCCCCTTGGAAGAGACGTGCAGGTCGCAGTAGCTTAACAAGACGGTTTAAATGCCCCTTGGAAGAGACATGCAGGTCGCAGTAGCTTAACAAGACGGTTTAAATGCCCCTTGGAGGAGCGGTAAAGGTCGCAGTAGCTTAACAAGACGGTTTAAATGCCCCTTGGAAAAGACGTGCAAGGCGCAGTAGCTTAACAAGACGCTTTAAATGCCCATTGAAAGAGACGTGCAGGTCGCAGTAGCTTAACAAGACGTTTAAAATGCCCCTTGGAAGAGCGGTGGCGATAGCAGTAGCTTAACAAGACGGTTTAAATGCCCCTTGGAAGAGACGTGCAGGTCGCAGTAGCTTAACAAGACAGTATAAATGCCCCTTGGAAGAGCGGTGGCGGTCGCAGTAGCTTAACAAGACGGTTTAAATGCCCCTTGGTTGAGACATGCAGGTCGCAGCAGCTTAGCAAGACGGTTTAAATGCCCCTTGCAAGAGACGTGCAGGTTGCAGTAGCTTAAGAAGACGGTTTAAATGCCCCTTGGAAAAGAGGTGGAGGTTACAGTATCTTAACAAGACGGTTTAAATGCCCCTTGGAAGAGCGGTGGCGGTAGCAGTAGCTTAACAAGACGGTTTAAATGCCCCTTGGAAGAGACGTGCAGGTCGCAGTAGCTTAAAAAGACTGTTTAAATGCCCCTTGGAAGAGACATGTAGGTCGCAGTAGCTTAACAAGACTGTTAAAATGCCCCTTGGAAGAGCGGTGGCGGTAGCAGTAGCTTAACAAGACGGTTTAAATGCCCCTTGGAAGAGACGTGCAGGTCGCAGTAGCTTAACAAGACGGTTTAAATGCCCCTTGGAAGAGACATGCAGGTCGCAGTAGTTTAACAAGACGGTTTAAATGCCCCTTGGAAGAGCGGTAAAGGTCGCAGTAGCTTAACAACACGGTTTAAATGCCCCTTGGAAAAAACGTGCAAGGCGCAGTAGCTTAACAAGATGCTTTAAATGCCCGTTGAAAGAGACGTGCCGGTCGCAGTAGCTTAACAAGACGTTTAAAATGCCCCTTGGAAGAGCGGTGGCGGTAGCAGTAGCTTAACAAGACGGTTTAAATGCCCCTTGGAAGAGCGGTGGGGGTCGCAGTAGCTTAACAAGACGGTTTAAATGCCCCTTAGTTGAGACATGCAGGTCGCAGCAGCTTAGCAAGACGGTTTAAATGACCTTTGGAAGAGACGTGCAGGTCGCAGTAGCTTAACAAGATGGTTTAAATGCCCCTTGGAAGAGACATGCAGGTCGCAGTAGCTTAACAAGATGGTTTAAATGCCCCTTGGAAAAGACGTACAAGTCGCAGTAGCTTAACAACACGCATTAAATGGCCCTTGAAAGAGACGTGCAGGTCGCAGTAGTTTAACAAGACGGTTTAAATGCCCCTTGGAAGAGACGTGCAGGTTGCAGTAGCTTAAGAAGACGGTTTAAATGCCCCTTGGAAACGAGGTGGAGGTTACAGTAGCTTAACAAGACGGTTTAAATGCCCCTTGGAAGAGACGTGCAGGTTACAGTAGCTTAAGAAGACGGTTTAAATGCCCCTTGGAAACGAGGTGGAGGTCGCAGTAGCTTAACAAGACGATTAAAATGCCCCTTGGAAGAGCGGTGGCGGTAGCAGTAGCTTAACAATACGGTTTAAATGCCCCTTGGAAGAGACATGCAGGTCGCAGTAGCTTAACAAGACGGTTTAAATGCCCCTTGGAAGAACGGTAAAGGTCGCAGTAGCTTAACAAGACGGTTTAAATGCCCCTTGGAAGAGACGTGCAGGTTGCAGTAGCTTAACAAGACGGTTTAAATGCCCCTTGGAAGAACGGTGGCGGTAGCAGTAGCTTAACAAGACGGTTTAAATGCCCCTTGGAAGAGACGTGCAGGTCGCAGTATCTTAACAAGACGGTTTAAATGCCCCTTGGAAGAGAAATGCAGGTCGCAGTAGCTTAACAAGACTGTTAAAATGCCCCTTGGAAGAGCAGTGGCGGTAGCAGTAGCTTAACAAGACGGTTTAAATGCCACTTGGAAGAGACGTGCAGGTCGTAGTAGCTTAACAAGACGGTTTAAATGCCCCTTGGAAGAGATATGCAGGTCGCAGTAGCTTAACAAGACGGTTTAAATGCCCCTTGGAAAAGACGTGCAAGGCGCAGTAGCTTAACAAGACTGTTTAAATGCCCGATGAAAGAGACGCGCAGGTTGCAGTAGCTTAACAAGACGTTTAAAATGCCCCTTGGAAGAGCGGTGGCGGTAGCAGTAGCTTAACAAGACGGTTTAAATGCCCCTTGGAAGATACGTGCAGGTCGCAGTAGCTTAACAAGACAGTATAAATGCTCATTGGAAGAGCGGTGGAGGTCGCAGTAGCTTAATAAGACGGTTTAAATTCCCCTTGGAAGAGACATGCAGGTCGCAGTAGCTTAACAAGACTGTTAAAATGCCCCTTGGAAGAGCGGAGGCGGTAGCAGTAGCTTAACAAGACGGTTTAAATGCCCCTTGGAAGAGACGTGCAGGTCGCAGTAGCTTAACAAGACGGTTTAAATGCCCCATGGAAGAGACATGCAGGTCGCAGTAGCTTAACAAGACGGTTTAAATGCCCCTTGGAAGAGACATGCAGGTCGCAGTAGCTTAACAAGACGGTTTAAATGCCCCTTGGAAGAGCGGTAAAGGTCGCAGTAGCTTAACAAGACGGTTTAAATGCCGCTTGGAAAAGACGTGCAAGGCGCAGTAGCTTAACAAGACGCTTTTAATGCCCGTTGAAAGAGACGTGCAGGTCGCAGTAGCTTAACAAGACGTTTAAAATGCCCCTTGGAAGAGCGGTGGCGGTAGCAGTAGCTTAACAAGACGATTTAAATGCCCCTTGCAAGAGACGTGCAGGTCGCAGTAGCTTAACAAGACAGTATAAATGCCCCTTGGAAGAGCGGTGGGGGTCGCAGTAGCTTAAAAAGACGGTTTAAATGCCCCTTGGTTGAGACATGCAGGTCGCAGCAGCTTAGCAAGACAGTTTAAATGCCCCTTACAAGAGACGTGCAGGTTGCAGTAGCTTAACAAGACGGTTTAAATGCCCCTTGGAAAAGAGGTGGAGGTTACAGTATCTTAACAAGACGGTTTAAATGCCCCTTGGAAGAGCGGTGGCGGTAGCAGTAGCTTAACAAGATGGTTTAAATGCCCCTTGGAAAAGACGTGCAGGTCGCAGTAGCTTAAAAAGACTGTTTAAATGCCCCTTGGAAGAGACATGCAGGTCGCAGTAGCTGAACAAGACTGTTAAAATGACCCTTGGAAGAGCGGTGGCGGTAGCAGTAGCTTAACAAGACGGTTTAAATGCCCCTTGGAAGAGACGTGCAGGTCGCAGTAGCTTAACAAGACGGTTTAAATGCCCCTTGGAAGAGACATGCAGGTCGCAGTAGCTTAACAAGACGGTTTAAATGCCACTTGGAAGAGCGGTAAAGGTCGCAGTAGCTTAACAAGACGGTTTAAATGCCCCTTGGAAAAGACGTGCAAGGCGCAGTAGCTTAACAAGACGCTTTAAATGCCCATTGAAAGAGACGTGCAGGTCGCAGTAGCTTAACAAGACGTTTAAAATGCCCCTTGGAAGAGCGGTGGCGATAGCAGTAGCTTAACAAGACGGTTTAAATGCCCCTTGGAAGAGACGTGCAGGTCGCAGTAGCTTAACAAGACAGTATAAATGCCCCTTGGAAGAGCGGTGGGGGTCGCAGTAGCTTAACAAGACGGTTTAAATGCCCCTTGGTTGAGACATGCAGGTCGCAGCAGCTTAGCAAGACGGTTTAAATGCCCCTTGCAAGAGACGTGCAGGTTGCAGTAGCTTAAGAAGACGGTTTAAATGCCCCTTGGAAAGAGGTGGAGGTTACAGTATCTTAACAAGACGGTTTAAATGCCCCTTGGAAGAGCGGTGGCGGTAGCAGTAGCTTAACAAGACGGTTTAAATGCCCCTTGGAAGAGACGTGCAGGTCGCAGTAGCTTAAAAAGACTGTTTAAATGCCCCTTGGAAGAGACATGTAGGTCGCAGTAGCTTAACAAGACTGTTAAAATGCCCCTTGGAAGAGCGGTGGCGGTAGCAGTAGCTTAACAAGACGGTTTAAATGCCCCTTGGAAGAGACGTGCAAGTCGCAGTAGCTTAACAAGACGGTGTAAATGCCCCTTGGAAGAGACATGCAGGTCGCAGTAGTTTAACAAGACGGTTTAAATGCCCCTTGGAAGAGCGGTAAAGGTCGCAGTAGCTTAACAAGACGGTTTAAATGCCCCTTGGAAAAAACGTGCAAGGTGCAGTAGCTTAACAAGATGCTTTAAATGCCCGTTGAAAGAGACGTGCAGGTCGCAGTAGCTTAACAAGACGTTTAAAATGCCCCTTGGAAGAGCGGTGGCGGTAGCAGTAGCTTAACAAGACGGTTTAAATGCCCCTTGGAAGAGCGGTGGGGGTCGCAGTAGCTTGATAAGTCGGTTTAAATGCCCCTTAGTTGAGACATGCAGGTCGCAGCAGCTTAGCAAGACGGTTTAAATGCCCCTTGGAAGAGACGTGCAGGTCGCAGTAGCTTAAAAAGACTGTTTAAATGCCCCTTGGAAGAGACATGTAGGTCGCAGTAGCTTAACAAGGCTGTTAAAATGCCCCTTGGAAGAGCGGTGGCGGTAGCAGTAGCTTAACAAGACGGTTTAAATGCCCCTTGGAAGAGACGTGCAGGTCGCAGTAGCTTAACAAGACGGTTTAAATGCCCCTTGGAAGAGACATGCAGGTCGCAGTAGTTTAACAAGACGGTTTAAATGCCCCTTGGAAGAGCGGTAAAGGTCGCAGTAGCTTAACAAGACGGTTTAAATGCCCCTTGGAAAAAACGTGCAAGGCGCAGTAGCTTAACAAGATGCTTTAAATGCCCGTTGAAAGAGACGTGCCGGTCGCAGTAGCTTAACAAGACGTTTAAAATGCCCCTTGGAAGAGCGGTGGCGGTAGCAGTAGCTTAACAAGACGGTTTAAATGCCCCTTGGAAGAGCGGTGGGGGTCGCAGTAGCTTAACAAGACGGTTTAAATGCCCCTTAGTTGAGACATGCAGGTCGCAGCAGCTTAGCAAGACGGTTTAAATGACCTTTGGAAGAGACGTGCAGGTCGCAGTAGCTTAACAAGATGGTTTAAATGCCCCTTGGAAGAGACATGCAGGTCGCAGTAGCTTAACAAGATGGTTTAAATGCCCCTTGGAAAAGACGTACAAGTCGCAGTAGCTTAACAACACGGATTAAATGGCCCTTGAAAGAGACGTGCAGGTCGCAGTAGTTTAACAAGACGGTTTAAATGCCCCTTGGAAGAGACGTGCAGGTTGCAGTAGCTTAAGAAGACGGTTTAAATGCCCCTTGGAAACGAGGTGGAGGTTACAGTAGCTTAACAAGACGGTTTAAATGCCCGTTGAAAGAGACGTGCACGTCGCAGTAGCTTAACAAGACGATTAAAATGCCCCTTGGAAGAGCGGTGGCGGTAGCAGTAGCTTAACAATACGGTTTAAATGCCCCTTGGAAGAGACATGCAGGTCGCAGTAGCTTAACAAGACGGTTTAAATGCCCCTTGGAAGAACGGTAAAGGTCGCAGTAGCTTAACAAGACGGTTTAAATGCCCCTTGGAAGAGACGTGCAGGTTGCAGTAGCTTAACAAGACGGTTTAAATGCCCCTTGGAAGAACGGTGGCGGTAGCAGTAGCTTAACAAGACGGTTTAAATGCCCCTTGGAAGAGACGTGCAGGTCGCAGTAGCTTAACAAGACGGTTTAAATGCCCCTTGGAAGAGAAATGCAGGTCGCAGTAGCTTAACAAGACTGTTAAAATGCCCCTTGGAAGAGCAGTGGCGGTAGCAGTAGCTTAACAAGACGGTTTAAATGCCACTTGGAAGAGACGTGCAGGTCGTAGTAGCTTAACAAGACGGTTTAAATGCCCCTTGGAAGAGACATGCAGGTCGCAGTAGCTTAACAAGACGGTTTAAATGCCCCTTGGAAAAGACGTGCAAGGCGCAGTAGCTTAACAAGACTGTTTAAATGCCCGATGAAAGAGACGCGCAGGTTGCAGTAGCTTAACAAGACGTTTAAAATGCCCCTTGGAAGAGCGGTGGCGGTAGCAGTAGCTTAACAAGACGGTTTAAATGCCCCTTGGAAGATACGTGCAGGTCGCAGTAGCTTAACAAGACAGTATAAATGCTCATTGGAAGAGCGGTGGAGGTCGCAGTAGCTTAATAAGACGGTTTAAATTCCCCTTGGAAGAGACATGCAGGTCGCAGTAGCTTAACAAGACTGTTAAAATGCCCCTTGGAAGAGCGGAGGCGGTAGCAGTAGCTTAACAAGACGGTTTAAATGCCCCTTGGAAGAGACGTGCAGGTCGCAGTAGCTTAACAAGACGGTTTAAATGCCCCATGGAAGAGACATGCAGGTCACAGTAGCTTAACAAGACGGTTTAAATGCCCCTTGGAAGAGACATGCAGGTCGCAGTAGCTTAACAAGACGGTTTAAATGCCCCTTGGAAGAGCGGTAAAGGTCGCAGTAGCTTAACAAGACGGTTTAAATACCGCTTGGAAAAGACGTGCAAGGCGCAGTAGCTTAACAAGACGCTTTAAATGCCCATTGAAAGAGACGTGCAGGTCGCAGTAGCTTAACAAGACGTTTAAAATGCCCCTTGGAAGAGCGGTGGCGATAGCAGTAGCTTAACAAGACGGTTTAAATGCCCCTTGGAAGAGACGTGCAGGTCGCAGTAGCTTAACAAGACAGTATAAATGCCCCTTGGAAGAGCGTTGGGGGTCGCAGTAGCTTAACAAGACGGTTTAAATGCCCCTTGGTTGAGACATGCAGGTCGCAGCAGCTTAGCAAGACGGTTTAAATGCCCCTTGCAAGAGACGTGCAGGTTGCAGTAGCTTAAGAAGACGGTTTAAATGCCCCTTGGAAAAGAGGTGGAGGTTACAGTATCTTAACAAGACGGTTTAAATGCCCCTTGGAAGAGCGGTGGCGGTAGCAGTAGCTTAACAAGACGGTTTAAATGCCCCTTGGAAGAGACGTGCAGGTCGCAGTAGCTTAAAAAGACTGTTTAAATGCCCCTTGGAAGAGACATGTAGGTCGCAGTAGCTTAACAAGACTGTTAAAATGCCCCTTGGAAGAGCGGTGGCGGTAGCAGTAGCTTAACAAGACGGTTTAAATGCCCCTTGGAAGAGACGTGCAGGTCGCAGTAGCTTAACAAGACGGTTTAAATGCCCCTTGGAAGAGACATGCAGGTCGCAGTAGTTTAACAAGACGGTTTAAATGCCCCTTGGAAGAGCGGTAAAGGTCGCAGTAGCTTAACAAGACGGTTTAAATGCCCCTTGGAAAAAACGTGCAAGGCGCAGTAGCTTAACAAGATGCTTTAAATGCCCGTTGAAAGAGACGTGCAGGTCGCAGTAGCTTAACAAGACGTTTAAAATGCCCCTTGGAAGAGCGGTGGCGGTAGCAGTAGCTTAACAAGACGGTTTAAATGCCCCTTGGAAGAGCGGTGGGGGTCGCAGTAGCTTAACAAGACGGTTTAAATGCCCCTTAGTTGAGACATGCAGGTCGCAGCAGCTTAGCAAGACGGTTTAAATGCCCCTTGGAAGAGACGTGCAGGTCGCAGTAGCTTAAAAAGACTGTTTAAATGCCCCTTGGAAGAGACATGTAGGTCGCAGTAGCTTAACAAGACTGTTAAAATGCCCCTTGGAAGAGCGGTGGCGGTAGCAGTAGCTTAACAAGACGGTTTAAATGCCCCTTGGAAGAGACGTGCAGGTCGCAGTAGCTTAACAAGACGGTTTAAATGCCCCTTGGAAGAGACATGCAGGTTGCAGTAGTTTAACAAGACGGTTTAAATGCCCCTTGGAAGAGCGGTAAAGGTCGCAGTAGCTTAACAAGACGGTTTAAATGCCCCTTGGAAAAAACGTGCAAGGCGCAGTAGCTTAACAAGATGCTTTAAATGCCCGTTGAAAGAGACGTGCCGGTCGCAGTAGCTTAACAAGACGTTTAAAATGCCCCTTGGAAGAGCGGTGGCGGTAGCAGTAGCTTAACAAGACGGTTTAAATGCCCCTTGGAAGAGCGGTGGGGGTCGCAGTAGCTTAACAAGACGGTTTAAATGCCCCTTAATTGAGACATGCAGGTCGCAGCAGCTTAGCAAGACGGTTTAAATGACCTTTGGAAGAGACGTGCAGGTCGCAGTAGCTTAACAAGATGGTTTAAATGCCCCTTGGAAGAGACATGCAGGTCGCAGTAGCTTAACAAGATGGTTTAAATGCCCCTTGGAAAAGACGTACAAGTCGCAGTAGCTTAACAACACGGATTAAATGGCCCTTGAAAGAGACGTGCAGGTCGCAGTAGTTTAACAAGACGGTTTAAATGCCCCTTGGAAGAGACGTGCAGGTTGCAGTAGCTTAAGAAGACGGTTTAAATGCCCCTTGGAAACGAGGTGGAAGTTACAGTAGCTTAACAAGACGGTTTAAATGCCCGTTGAAAGAGACGTGCACGTCGCAGTAGCTTAACAAGACGATTAAAATGCCCCTTGGAAGAGCGGTGGCGGTAGCAGTAGCTTAACAATACGGTTTAAATGCCCCTTGGAAGAGACATGCAGGTCGCAGTAGCTTAACAAGACGGTTTAAATGCCCCTTGGAAGAACGGTAAAGGTCGCAGTAGCTTAACAAGACGGTTTAAATGCCCCTTGGAAGAGACGTGCAGGTTGCAGTAGCTTAACAAGACGGTTTAAATGCCCCTTGGAAGAACGGTGGCGGTAGCAGTAGCTTAACAAGACGGTTTAAATGCCCCTTGGAAGAGACGTGCAGGTCGCTGTAGCTTAACAAGACGGTTTAAATGCCCCTTGGAAGAGAAATGCAGGTCGCAGTAGCTTAACAAGACTGTTAAAATGCCCCTTGGAAGAGCAGTGGCGGTAGCAGTAGCTTAACAAGACGGTTTAAATGCCACTTGGAAGAGACGTGCAGGTCGTAGTAGCTTAACAAGACGGTTTAAATGCCCCTTGGAAGAGACATGCAGGTCGCAGTAGCTTAACAAGACGGTTTAAATGCCCCTTGGAAAAGACGTGCAAGGCGCAGTAGCTTAACAAGACTGTTTAAATGCCCGATGAAAGAGACGCGCAGGTTGCAGTAGCTTAACAAGACGGTTTAAATGCCCCTTGGAAGAGACATGCAGGTCGCAGTAGCTTAACAAGACTGTTAAAATGCCCCTTGGAAGAGCAGTGGCGGTAGCAGTAGCTTAACAAGACGGTTTAAATGCCACTTGGAAGAGACGTGCAGGTCGCAGTAGCTTAACAAGACGGTTTAAATGCCCCTTGGAAAAGACGTGCAAGGCGCAGTAGCTTAACAAGACTGTTTAAATGCCCGATGAAAGAGACGCGCAGGTTGCAGTAGCTTAACAAGACGTTTAAAATGCCCCTTGGAAGAGCGGTGGCGGTAGCAGTAGCTTAACAAGACGGTTTAAATGCCCCTTGGAAGATACGTGCAGGTCGCAGTAGCTTAACAAGACAGTATAAATGCTCATTGGAAGAGCGGTGGAGGTCGCAGTAGCTTAATAAGACAGTTTAAATTCCCCTTGGAAGAGACATGCAGGTCGCAGTAGCTTAACAAGACTGTTAAAATGCCCCTTGGAAGAGCGGAGGCGGTAGCAGTAGCTTAACAAGACGGTTTAAATGCCCCTTGGAAGAGACGTGCAGGTCGCAGTAGCTTAACAAGACGGTTTAAATGCCCCATGGAAGAGACATGCAGGTCGCAGTAGCTTAACAAGACGGTTTAAATGCCCCTTGGAAGAGACATGCAGGTCGCAGTAGCTTAACAAGACGGTTTAAATGCCCCTTGGAAGAGCGGTAAAGGTCGCAGTAGCTTAACAAGACGGTTTAAATGCCCCTTGGAAAAGACGTGCAAGGCGCAGTAGCTTAACAAGACGCTTTTAATGCCCGTTGAAAGAGACGTGCAGGTCGCAGTAGCTTAACAAGACGTTTAAAATGCCCCTTGGAAGAGCGGTGGCGGTAGCAGTAGCTTAACAAGACGATTTAAATGCCCCTTGGAAGAGACGTGCAGGTCGCAGTAGCTTAACAAGACAGTATAAATGCCCCTTGGAAGAGCGGTGGGGGTCGCAGTAGCTTAAAAAGACGGTTTAAATGCCCCTTGGTTGAGACATGCAGGTCGCAGCAGCTTAGCAAGACAGTTTAAATGCCCCTTGCAAGAGACGTGCAGGTTGCAGTAGCTTAACAAGACGGTTTAAATGCCCCTTGGAAAAGAGGTGGAGGTTGCAGTATCTTAACAAGACGGTTTAAATGCCCCTTGGAAGAGCGGTGGCGGTAGCAGTAGCTTAACAAGACGGTTTAAATGCCCCTTGGAAAAGACGTGCAGGTCGCAGTAGCTTAAAAAGACTGTTTAAATGCCCCTTGGAAGAGACATGCAGTTCGCAGTAGCTGAACAAGACTGTTAAAATGCCCCTTGGAAGAGCGGTGGCGGTAGCAGTAGCTTAACAAGACGGTTTAAATGCCCCTTGGAAGAGACGTGCAGGTCGCAGTAGCTTAACAAGACGGTTTAAATGCCCCTTGGAAGAGACATGCAGGTCGCAGTAGCTTAACAAGACGGTTTAAATGCCCCTTGGAAGAGCGGTAAAGGTCGCAGTAGCTTAACAAGACGGTTTAAATGCCCCTTGGAAAAACGTGCAAGGCGCAGTAGCTTAACAAGATGCTTTAAATCCCCGTTGAAAGAGATGTGCAGGTCGCAGTAGCTTAACAAGACGTTTAAAATGCCCCTTGGAAGAGCGGTGGCGGTAGCAGTAGCTTAACAAGACGGTTTAAATGCCCCTTGGAAGAGACGTGCAGGTCGCAGTAGCTTAATAAGACAGTATAAATGCCCCTTGGAAGAGCGGTGGGGGTCGCAGTAGCTTAGCAAGACGGTTTAAATGCCCCTTGGTTGAGACATGCAGGTCACAGCAGCTTAGCAAGACGGTTTAAATGCCCCTTGGAAGAGACATGCAGTTCGCAGTAGCTTAACAAGATGGTTTAAATGCCCCTTGGAAAAGACGTACAAGTCGCAGTAGCTTAACAACACGGATTAAATGCCCCTTGAAAGAGACGTGCAGGTCGCAGTAGCTTAACAAGATGGTTAAAATGCCCCTTGGAAGAGCGGTGGCGGTAGCAGTAGCTTAACAAGATGGTTTAAATGCCCCTTGGAAGAGACGTGCAGGTCGTAGTAGCTTAACAAGATGGTTTAAATGCCCCTTGGAAGAGAGGTGGAGGTCGCAGTAGCTTAACAACACAGTTTAAATGCCCCTTGAAAGAGACGTGCAGGTCGCAGCAGCTTATCAAGACGGTTTAAATGCCCCTTGGAAGAGACGTGCAGGTCGCAGTAGCTTAACAAGACTATTTAAATGCCCCTTGGAAGAGACATGCAGGTCGCAGTAGCTTAACAAGACTGTTAAAATGCCCCTTGGAAGAGCGGTGGCGGTAGCAGTAGCTTAACAAGACGGTTTAAATGCCCCTTGGAAGAGACATGCAGGTCGCAGTAGCTTAACAAGACGGTTTAAATGCCCCTTGGAAGAGACATGCAGGTCGCAGTAGCTTAACAAAACGGTTTAAATGCCCCTTGGAAGAGCGGTAAAGGTCGCAGTAGCTTAACAAGACGGTTTAAATGCCCCTTGGAAAAGACGTGCAAGGCGCAGTAGCTTAACAAGACGCTTTAAATGCCCATTGAAAGAGACGTGCAGGTCGCAGTAGCTTAACAAGACGTTTAAAATGCCCCTTGGAAGAGCAGTGGCGATAGCAGTAGCTTAACAAGATGGTTTAAATGCCCCTTGGAAGAGACGTGCAGGTCGCAGTAGCTTAACAAGACAGTATAAATGCCCCTTGGAAGAGCGGTGGGGGTCGCAGTAGCTTAACAAGACGGTTTAAATGCCCCTTGGTTGAGACATGCAGGTCGCAGCAGCTTAGCAAGACGGTTTAAATGCCCCTTGCAAGAGACGTGCAGGTTGCAGTAGCTTAACAAGACGGTTTAAATGCCCCTTGGAAAAGAGGTGGAGGTTACAGTATCTTAACAAGACGGTTTAAATGCCCCTTGGAAGAGCGGTGGCGGTAGCAGTAGCTTAACAAGACGGTTTAAATGCCCCTTGGAAGAGACGTGCAGGTCGCAGTAGCTTAAAAAGACTGTTTAAATGCCCCTTGGAAGAGACATGTAGGTCGCTGTAGCTTAACAAGACTGTTAAAATGCCCCTTGGAAGAGCGGTGGCGGTAGCAGTAGCTTAACAAGACGGTTTAAATGCCCCTTGGAAGAGACGTGCAGGTCGCAGTAGCTTAACAAGACGGTTTAAATGCCCCTTGGAAGAGACATGCAGGTCGCAGTAGCTTAACAAGACGGTTTAAATGCCCCTTGGAAGAGCGGTAAAGGTCGCAGTAGCTTAACAAGACGGTTTAAATGCCCCTTGGAAAAAACGTGCAAGGCGCAGTAGCTTAACAAGACGCTTTAAATGCCCGTTGAAAGAGACGAGCAGGTCGCAGTAGCTTAACAAGACGTTTAAAATGCCCCTTGGAAGAGCGGTGGCGGTAGCAGTAGCTTAACAAGACGGTTTAAATGCCCCTTGGAAGAGCAGTGGGGGTCGCAGTAGCTTAACAAGACGGTTTAAATGCCCCTTAGTTGAGACATGCAGGTCGCAGCAGCTTAGCAAGACGGTTTAAATGCCCCTTGGAAGAGACGTGCAGGTCGCAGTAGCTTAACAAGATGGTTTAAATGCCCCTTGGAAGAGACATGCAGGTCGCAGTAGCTTAACAAGACGGTTTAAATGCCCCTTGGAAGAGCGGTAAAGGTCGCAGTAGCTTAACAAGACGGTTTAAATGCCCCTTGGAAAAAACGTGCAAGGCGCAGTAGCTTAACAAGATGCTTTAAATCCCCGTTGAAAGAGATGTGCAGGTCGCAGTAGCTTAACAAGACGTTTAAAATGCCCCTTGGAAGAGCGGTGGCGGTAGCAGTAGCTTAACAAGACGGTTTAAATGCCCCTTGGAAGAGACGTGCAGGTCGCAGTAGCTTAATAAAACAGTATAAATGCCCCTTGGAAGAGCGGTGGGGGTCGCAGTAGCTTAGCAAGACGGTTTAAATGCCCCTTGGTTGAGACATGCAGGTCACAGCAGCTTAGCAAGACGGTTTAAATGCCCCTTGGAAGAGACATGCAGTTCGCAGTAGCTTAACAAGATGGTTTAAATGCCCCTTGGAAAAGACGTACAAGTCGCAGTAGCTTAACAACACGGATTAAATGCCCCTTGAAAGAGACGTGCAGGTCGCAGTAGCTTAACAAGATGGTTAAAATGCCCCTTGGAAGAGCGGTGGCGGTAGCAGTAGCTTAACAAGATGGTTTAAATGCCCCTTGGAAGAGACGTGCAGGTCGTAGTAGCTTAACAAGATGGTTTAAATGCCCCTTGGAAGAGAGGTGGAGGTCGCAGTAGCTTAACAACACAGTTTAAATGCCCAATGAAAGAGACGTGCAGGTCGCAGCAGCTTATCAAGACGGTTTAAATGCCCCTTGGAAGAGACGTGCAGGTCGCAGTAGCTTAACAAGACTGTTTAAATGCCCCTTGGAAGAGACATGCAGGTCGCAGTAGCTTAACAAGACTGTTAAAATGCCCCTTGGAAGAGCGGTGGCGGTAGCAGTAGCTTAACAAGACGGTTTAAATGCCCCTTGGAAGAGACATGCAGGTCGCAGTAGCTTAACAAGACGGTTTAAATGCCCCTTGGAAGAGACATGCAGGTCGCAGTAGCTTAACAAAACGGTTTAAATGCCCCTTGGAAGAGCGGTAAAGGTCGCAGTAGCTTAACAAGACGGTTTAAATGCCCCTTGGAAAACACGTGCAAGGCGCAGTAGCTTAACAAGACGCTTTAAATGCCAATTGAAAGAGACGTGCAGGTCGCAGTAGCTTACCAAGACGTTTAAAATGCCCCTTGGAAGAGCAGTGGCGATAGCAGTAGCTTAACAAGATGGTTTAAATGCCCCTTGGAAGAGACGTGCAGGTCGCAGTAGCTTAACAAGACAGTATAAATGCCCCTTGGAAGAGCGGTGGGGGTCGCAGTAGCTTAACAAGACGGTTTAAATGCCCCTTGGTTGAGACATGCAGGTCGCAGCAGCTTAGCAAGACGGTTTAAATGCCCCTTGCAAGAGACGTGCAGGTTGCAGTAGCTTAACAAGACGGTTTAAATGCCCCTTGGAAAAGAGGTGGAGGTTACAGTATCTTAACAAGACGGTTTAAATGCCCCTTGGAAGAGCGGTGGCGGTAGCAGTAGCTTAACAAGACGGTTTAAATGCCCCTTGGAAGAGACGTGCAGGTCGCAGTAGCTTAAAAAGACTGTTTAAATGCCCCTTGGAAGAGACATGTAGGTCGCTGTAGCTTAACAAGACTGTTAAAATGCCCCTTGGAAGAGCGGTGGCGGTAGCAGTAGCTTAACAAGACGGTTTAAATGCCCCTTGGAAGAGACGTGCAGGTCGCAGTAGCTTAACAAGACGGTTTAAATGCCCCTTGGAAGAGACATGCAGGTCGCAGTAGCTTAACAAGACGGTTTAAATGCCCCTTGGAAGAGCGGTAAAGGTCGCAGTAGCTTAACAAGACGGTTTAAATGCCCCTTGGAAAAAACGTGCAAGGCGCAGTAGCTTAACAAGACGCTTTAAATGCCCGTTGAAAGAGACGTGCAGGTCGCAGTAGCTTAACAAGACGTTTAAAATGCCCCTTGGAAGAGCGGTGGCGGTAGCAGTAGCTTAACAAGACGGTTTAAATGCCCCTTGGAAGAGCAGTGGGGGTCGCAGTAGCTTAACAAGACGGTTTAAATGCCCCTTAGTTGAGACATGCAGGTCGCAGCAGCTTAGCAAGACGGTTTAAATGCCCCTTGGAAGAGACGTGCAGGTTGCAGTAGCTTAACAAGATGGTTTAAATGCCCCTTGGAAGAGACATGCAGGTCGCAGTAGCTTAACAAGATGGTTTAAATGCCCCTTGGAAAAGACGTACAAGTCGCAGTAGCTTAACAACAAGGATTACATGCCCCTTGAAAGAGACGTGCAGGTCGCAGTAGTTTAACAAGACGGTTTAAATGCCACTTGGAAGAGACGTGCGGTTTGCAGTAGCTTAAGAAGACGGTTTAAATGCCCCTTGGAAAAGAGGTGGAGGTTACAGTAGCTTAACAAGACGGTTTAAATGCCCGTTGAAAGAGACGTGCACGTCGCAGTAGCTTAACAAGACGATTAAAATGCCCCTTGGAAGAGCGGTGGCGGTAGCAGTAGCTTAACAAGACGGTTTAAATACCCCTTGGAAGAGACGTGCAGGCCGCAGTAGCTTAACAAGACGGTTTAAATGCCCCTTGGAAGAGACATGCAGGTCGCAGTAGCTTAACAAGATGGTTTAAATGCCCCTTGGAAGAACGGTAAAGGTCGCAGTAGCTTAACAAGACGGTTTAAATGCCCCTTGGAAGAGACGAGCAGGTTGCAGTAGCTTAACAAGACGGTTTAAATGCCCCTTGGAAGAACGGTGGCGGTAGCAGTAGCTTAACAAGACGGTTTAAATGCCCCTTGGAAGAGACGTGCAGGTCGCAGTAGCTTAACAAGACGGTTTAAATGCCCCTTGGAAGAGACATGCAGGTCGCAGTAGCTTAACAAGACTGTTAAAATGCCCCTTGGAAGAGCAGTGGCGGTAGCAGTAGCTTAACAAGACGGTTTAAATGCCACTTGGAAGAGACGTGCAGGTCGTAGTAGCTTAACAAGACGGTTTAAATGCCCCTTGGAAAAGACATGCAGGTCGCAGTAGCTTAACAAGACGGTTTAAATGCCCCTTGGAAAAGACGTGCAAGGCGCAGTAGCTTAACAAGACTGTTTAAATGCCCGATGAAAGAGACGTGCAGGTCGCAGTAGCTTAACAAGACGTTTAAAATGCCCCTTGGAAGAGTGGTGGCGGTAGCAGTAGCTTAACAAGACGGTTTAAATGCCCCTTGGAAGAGACATGCAGGTCGCAGTAGCTTAACAAGATGGTTAAAATGCCCCTTGGAAGAACGGTAAAGGTCGCAGTAGCTTAACAAGACGGTTTAAATGCCCCTTGGAAGAGACGAGCAGGTTGCAGTAGCTTAACAAGACGGTTTAAATGCCCCTTGGAAGAACGGTGGCGGTAGCAGTAGCTTAACAAGACGGTTTAAATGCCCCTTGGAAGAGACGTGCAGGTCGCAGTAGCTTAACAAGACGGTTTAAATGCCCCTTGGAAGAGACATGCAGGTCGCAGTAGCTTAACAAGACTGTTAAAATGCCCCTTGGAAGAGCAGTGGCGGTAGCAGTAGCTTAACAAGTCGGTTTAAATGCCACTTGGAAGAGACGTGCAGGTCGTAGTAGCTTAACAAGACGGTTTAAATGCCCCTTGGAAAAGACATGCAGGTCGCAGTAGCTTAACAAGACGGTTTAAATGCCCCTTGGAAAAGACGTGCAAGGCGCAGTAGCTTAACAAGACTGTTTAAATGCCCGATGAAAGAGACGTGCAGGTCGCAGTAGCTTAACAAGACGTTTAAAATGCCCCTTGGAAGAGTGGTGGCGGTAGCAGTAGCTTAACAAGACGGTTTAAATGCCCCTTGGAAGAGACGTGCAGGTCGCAGTAGCTTAACAAGACAGTATAAATGCTCCTTGGAAGAGCGGTGGAGGTAGCAGTAGCTTAATAAGACGGTTTAAATTCCCCTTGGAAGAGACATGCAGGTCGCAGTAGCTTAACAAGACTGTTAAAATGCCCCTTGGAAGAGCGGAGGCGGTAGCATTAGCTTAACAAGATGGTTTAAATGCCCCTTGGAAGAGACGTGCAGGTCGCAGTAGCTTAACAAGACGGTTTAAATGCCCCCTGGAAGAGACATGCAGGTCGCAGTAGCTTAACAAGACGGTTTAAATGCCCCTTGGAAAAGACGTGCAAGGCGCAGTAGCTTAACAAGACACTTTAAATGCCCGTTGAAAGAGACGTGCAGGTCACAGTAGCTTAACAAGACGTTTAAAATGCCCCTTGGAAGAGCGGTGGCGATAGCAGTAGCTTAACAAGACGGTTTAAATGCCCCTTGGAAGAGACGTGCAGGTCGCAGTAGCTTAACAAGACAGTATAAATGCCCCTTGAAAGAGCGGTGGGGGTCGCAGTTGCTTAACAAGACGGTTTAAATGCCCCTTGGTTGAGACATGCAGGTTGCAGCAGCTTAGCAAGACGGTTTAAATGCCCCTTGGAAGAGACGTGCCGGTCGCAGTAGCTTAATAATATGGTTTAAATTCCCCTTGGAAGTGACATGCAGGTCGCAGTAGCTTAACAATATAGTTTAAATGCCCCTTGGAAAAGAGGTGGAGGTTACAGTAGCTTAACAAGACGGTTTAAATGCCCCTTGGAAGAGCGGTGGCGGTAGCAGTAGCTTAACAAGACGGTTTAAATGCCCCTTGGAAGAGACGTGCAGGTCGCAGTAGCTTAACAAGACTGTTTAAATGCCCCTTGGAAGAGACATGCAGGTCGCAGTAGCTTAACAAGACTGTTAAAATGCCCCTTGGAAGAGCGGTGGCGGTAGCAGTAGCTTAACAAGACGGTTTAAATGCCCCTTGGAAAAGACGTGCAAGGCGCAGTAGCTTAACAAGACACTTTAAATGCCCGTTGAAAGAGACGTGCAGGTCGCAGTAGCTTAACAAGACGTTTAAAATGCCGCTTGGAAGAGCGGTGGCGGTAGCAGTAGCTTAACAAGACGGCTTAAATGCCCCTTGGAAGAGACGTGCAGGTCGCAGTAGCTTAACAAGACAGTATAAATGCCCCTTGAAAGAGCGGTGGGGGTCGCAGTAGCTTAACAAGACGGTTTAAATGCCCCTTGGTTGAGACATGCAGGTCGCAGCAGCTTAGCAAGACTGTTTAAATGCCCCTTGGAAGAGACGTGCAGGTCGCACTAGCTTAACAAGATGGTTTAAATGCCCCTTGGAAGTGACATGCAGGTCGCAGTAGCTTAACAAGATAGTTTAAATGCCCCTTGGAAAAGAGGTGGAGGTTACAGTAGCTTAACAAGACTGTTTAAATGCCCCTTGGAAGAACGGTGGCGGTAGCAGTAGCTTAACAAGACGGTTTAAGTGCCCCTTGGAAGAGACATGCAGGTCGAAGTAGCTTAAAAAGACTGTTTAAATGCCCCTTGGAAGAGACATGCAGGTCGCAGTAGCTTAACAAGACTGTTAAAATGCCCCTTGGAAGAGCGGTGGCGGTAGCAGTAGCTTAACAAGATGGTTTAAATGCCCCTTGGAAGAGACGTGCAGGTCGCAGTAGCTTAACAAGACTGTTTAAATGCCCCTTGGAAGAGACATGCAGGTCGCAGTAGCTTAACAAGACGGTTTAAATGCCCCTTGGAAGAGCGTAAAGGTCGCAGTAGCTTAACAAGACAGTTTAAATGCCCCTTGGAAAAGACGTGCAAGGCGCAGTAGCTTAACAAGACGCTTTAAATGCCCGTTGGAAGAGACGTGCAGGTCGCAGTAGCTTAACAAGACGGTTTAAATGCCCCTTGGAAGAGATGTGCAGGTCGCAGTAGCTTAACAAGACAGTATAAATGCCCCTTGGAAGAGTGGTGGGGGTCGCAGTAGCTTAACAAGACGGTTTAAATGCCCCTTGGTTGAGACATGCAGGTCGCAGCAGCTTAGCAAGACGGTTTAAATGCCCCTTGCAAGAGACGTGCAGGTTGCAGTAGCTTAACAAAATGGTTTAAATGCCCCTTGGAAAAGAGGTGGAGGTTACAGTATCTTAACAAGAAGGTGTAAATGCCCCTTGGAAGAGCGGTGGCGGTAGCAGTAGCTTAACAAGACGGTTTAAATGCCCCTTGGAAGAGACGTGCAGGTCGCAGTAGCTTAAAAAGACTGTTTAAATGCCCCTTGGAAGAGACATGCAGGTCGCAGTAGCTTAACAAGACTGTTAAAATGCCCCTTTGAAGAGCGGTGGCGGTAGCAGTAGCTTAACAAGACAGTTTAAATGCCCCTTGGAAGAGACGTGCAGGTCGCAGTAGCTTAACAAGACGGTTTATATGCCCCTTGGAAGAGACTTGCAGGTCGCAGTAGCTTAACAAGACGGTTTAAATGCCCCTTGGAAGAGCGGTAAAGGTCGTAGTAGCTTAACAAGACGGTTTAAATGCCCCTTGGAAAAAACGTGCAGGTCGCAATAGCTTAACAAGACGTTTAAAATGCCCCTTGGTAGAGCGGTGGCGGTAGCAGTAGCTTAACACGACGGTTTAAATGCCCCTTGGTTGAGACATGCAGGTCGCAGCAGCTTAGCAAGACGGTTTAAATGCCCCTTGGAAGAGACGTGCAGGTCGCAGTAGCTTAACAAGATGGTTTAAATGCCCCTTGGAAGAGACATGCAGGTCGCAGTAGCTTAACAAGATGGTTTAAATGCCCCTTGGAAAAGACGTACAAGTCGCAGTAGCTTAACAACACGGATTAAATGCCCCTTGGAAGAGACGTGCAGGTCGCAGTAGCTTAAGAAGATGGTTTAAATGCCCCTTGGAAGAGACATGCAGTTCGCAGTAGCTTAACAAGATGGTTTAAATGCCCCTTGGAAAAGACGTACAAGTCGCAGTAGCTTAACAAGACGGTTTAAATGCCCCTTGGAAGAGACGTGCAGGTTGCAATTTCTTAAGAAGACGGTTTAAATGCCCCTTGGAAAAGAGGTGGAGGTTACAGTAGCTTAACAAGATGGTTTAAATGCCCGTTGAAAGAGACGTGCACGTCGCAGTAGCTTAACAAGACGATTAAAATGCCCCTTGGAAGAGCGGTGGCGGTAGCAGTAGCTTAACACGACGGTTTAAATGCCCCTTGGAAGAGACATGCAGGCCGCAGTAGCTTAACAAGACGGTTTAAATGCCCCTTGGAAGAGACATGCAGGTCGCAGTAGCTTAACAAGACTGTTAAAATGTCCCATGGAAGAGCGGTGGCGGTAGCAGTAGCTAACAAGACGGTTTAAGTGCCCCTTGGAAGAGACGTGCAGGTCGCAGTAGCTTAACAAGACGGTTTAAATGCCCCTTTGGAAGAGACGTGCAGGTCGCAGTAGCTTAACAAGACGTTTAAAATGCCCCTTGGAAGAGCGGTGGCGGTTAGCAGTAGCTTAACAAGATGGTTTAAATGCCCCTTGGAAGAGACGTGCAGGTTGCAGTAGCTTAACAAGACAGTATAAATGCTCCTTGGAAGAGCGGTGGAGGTCGCAGTAGCTTAACAAGACGGTTTAAATATGCCTTGGAAGAGACATGCAGGGCGCAGTAGCTTAACAAGACTGTTAAAACGCCCCTTGGAAGAGCGGAGGCGGTAGCAGTAGCTTAACAAGACGGTTTAAAAGCCCCTTGGAAGAGACGTGCAATTCGCAGTAGCTTAACAAGACGGTTTAAATGGCCCCTTGGAAGAGACATGCAGGTCGCAGTAGTTTAACAAGACGGTTTAAATGCCCCTTGGAAAAGACGTGCAAGGCGCTGTAGCTTAACAAGACACTTTAAATGCCCGTTGAAAGAGACGTGCAGGTCGCAGTAGCTTAACAAGACATTTAAAATGCCCCTTGGAAGAGCGGTGGCGGTAGCAGTAGCTTAACAAGACGGTTTAAATGCCCCTTGGAAGAGACGTGCAGGTCGCAGTAGCTTAACAAGACAGTATAAATGCCCCTTGGAAGAGCGGTGGGGGTCGCAGTAGCTTAACAAGAAGGTTTAAATGCCCCTTGGTTGAGACATGCAGGTCGCAGCAGCTTAGCAAGACGGTTTAAATGCCCCTTGGAAGAGACGTGCCGGTCGCAGTAGCTTAACAAGATGGTTTAAATGCCCCTTGGAAAAGAGGTGGAGGTTACAGTATCTTAAAAAGACGGTTTAAATGCCCCTTGGAAGAGCGGTGGCGGTAGCAGTAGCTTAACAAGACGGTTTAAATGCCCCTTGGAAGAGATGTGCAGATCGCAGTAGCTTAAAAAGACTGTTTAAATGCCCCTTGGAAGAGACATGCAGGTCGCAGTAGCTTAACAAGACTGTTAAAATGCCCCTTGGAAGAGCGGTGGCGGTAGCAGTAGCTTAACAAGACAGTTTAAATGCCCCTTGGAAGAGACGTGCAGGTCGCAGTAGCTTAACAAGACGGTTTATATGCCCCTTGGAAGAGACATGCAGGTCGCAGTAGCTTAACAAGACGGTTTAAATGCCCCTTAGAAGAGCGGTAAAGGTCGTAGTAGCTTAACAAGACGGTTTAAATGCCCCTTGGAAAAAACGTGCAGGTCGCAGTAGCTTAATAAGACGCTTTAAATGCCCGTTGAAAGAGACGTGCAGGTCGCAATAGCTTAACAAGACGTTTAAAATGCCCCTTGGTAGAGCGGTGGCGGTAGCAGTAGCTTAACCCGACGGTTTAAATGCCCCTTGGTTGAGACATGCAGGTCGCAGCAGCTTAGCAAGACGGTTTAAATGCCCCTTGGAAGAGACGTGCAGGTCGCAGTAGCTTAACAAGATGGTTTAAATGCCCCTTGGAAGAGACATGCAGGTCGCAGTAGCTTGACAAGATGGTTTAAATGCCCCTTGGAAAAGACGTACAAGTCGCAGTAGCTTAACAACACGGATTAAATGCCCCTTGGAAGAGACGTGCAGGTCGCAGTAGCTTAAGAAGATGGTTTAAATGCCCCTTGGAAAAGACGTACAAGTCGCAGTAGCTTAACAAGACGGTTTAAATGCCCCTTGGAAGAGACGTGCAGGTTGCAATAGCTTAAGAAGACGGTTTAAATGCCCCTTGGAAAAGAGGTGGAGGTTACAGTAGCTTAACAAGATGGTTTAAATGCCCGTTGAAAGAGACGTGCACGTCGCAGTAGCTTAACAAACGATTAAAATGCCCCTTGGAAGAGCGGTGGCGGTAGCAGTAGCTTAACAAGACGGTTTAAATGCCCCTTGGAAGAGACATGCAGGCCGCAGTAGCTTAACAAGACGGTTTAAATGCCCCTTGGAAGAGACATGCAGGTCGCAGTAGCTTAACAAGACGGTTTAAATGCCCCTTGGAAGAACGGTAAAGGTCGCAGAAGCTTAACAAGACGGTTTAAATGCCCCTTGGAAGAGACGTGCAGGTTGCAGTAGCTTAACAAGACGGTTTAAATGCCCCTTGGAAGAACGGTGGCGGTAGCAGTAGCTTAACAAGATGGTTTAAATGCCCCTTGGAAGAGACATGCAGGTCGCAGTAGCTTAACAAGACGGTTTAAATGCCCCTTGGAAGAGACATGCAGGTCGCAGTAGCTTAACAAGACTGTTAAAATGCCCCTTGGAAGAGCGGTGGCGGTAGCAATAGCTTAACAAGACGGTTTAAATGCCCATTGGAAGAGACGTGCAGGTCGCAGTAGCTTAACAAGACGATTTGAATGCCTGTTGAAAGAGACGTGCAGGTCGCAGTAGCTTAACAAGATGGTTTAAATGCCCTTGGAAGAGACATGCAGGTCGCAGCAGTTTAACAAGACGGTTTAAATGCCCCTTGGAAGAGACATGCAGGTCGCAGTAGCTTAACAAGACGGTTTAAATGCCCCTTGGAAGAGCGGTAAAGGTCGCAGTAGCTTAACAAGACGGTTTAAATGCCCCTTGGAAAAGACGTGCAAGGCGCAGTAGCTTAACAAGATGGTTAAAATGCCCCTTGGAAGAGACATGCAGGTCGCAGTAGCTTACCAAGACGGTTTAAATGCCCCTTGGAAGAGCGGAGGAGGTCGCAGCAGCTTAACAAGATGGTTTAAATGCCCCTTGGAAAAGACGTACAAGTCGCAGTAGCTTAACAAGACGGATTAAATGCCCCTTGAAACAGATGTGCAGGTCGCAGTAGCTTAACAAGACGGTTAAAATGCCCCTTGAAAGAGCGGTGGCGGTAGCAGTAGCTTAACAAGATGGTTTAAATGCCCCTTGGAAGAGACATGCAGGTCGTATTAGCTTAACAAGACAGTTTAAATGCCCCTTGGAAGAGATGTGCAGGTCGCAGCAGCTTATCAAGACGGTTTAAATGCCCCTTGGAAGAGACTTGCAGGTCGCAGTAGCTTAACAAGACGGTTTAAAAGCCCCTTGGAAGTGACGTGCAGGTTGCAGTAGCTTAACAAGATGGTTTAAATGCCCCTTGGAAAAGAGGTGGAGGTTACAGTAGCATAACAAGACGGTTTAAATGCCCGTTGAAAGAGACGTGCACGTCGCAGTATCTTAACAAGACGGCTAAAATGCCCCTTGGAAGAGCGGTGACGGTAGCAGAAGCTTAACAAGACGGTTAAAATGCCCCTTGGAAGAGACGTGAAGGTCGCAGTAGCTTAACAAGATGGTTTAAATGCCCCTTGGAAGAGACATGCAGGTCGCAGTAGCTTAACAAGACGGTTTAAATGCCCCTTGGAAGAGACATGCAGGTCGCAGTAGCTTAACAAGACGGTTTAAATGCCCCTTGGAAGAACGTTAAAGGTAGCAGTAGCTTAACAAGACGGTTTAAATGACCCTTGGAAGAGACGTGCAGGTTGCAGTAGCTTAACAAGACGGTTTAAATGCCCCTTGGAAGAACGGTGGTGGTATCAGTAGCTTAACAAGACAGTTTAAATGCCCCTTGGAAGAGACGTGCAGGTCGCAGTAGCTTAACAAGACGGTTTAAATGCCCCTTGGAAGAGAAATGCAGGTCGCAGTAGCTTAACACGACTGTTAAAATGCCCCTTGGAAGAGCGGTGGCGGTAGCAGTAGCTAACAAGACGGTTTAAGTGCCCCTTGGAAGAGACGTGCAGGTCGCAGTAGTTTAACAAGACGGTTTAAATGCCCCTTGGAAGAGACGTGCAGGTCGCAGTAGCTTAACAAGACGTTTAAAATGCCCCTTGGAAGAGCGGTGGCGGTAGCAGTAGCTTAACAAGATGGTTTAAATGCCCCTTGGAAGAGACGTGCAGGTTGCAGTAGCTTAACAAGACAGTATAAATGCTCCTTGGAAGAGCGGTGGAGGTCGCAGTAGCTTAACAAGACGGTTTAAATATGCCTTGGAAGAGACATGCAGGTCGCAGTAGCTTAACAAGACTGTTAAAACGCCCCTTGGAAGAGCGGAGGCGGTAGCAGTAGCTTAACAAGACGGTTTAAATGCCCCTTGGAAGAGACGTGCAGGTCGCAGTAGCTTAACAAGACGGTTTAAATGCCCCTTGGAAGAGACATGCAGGTCGCAGTAGCTTAACAAGACGGTTTAAATGCCCCTTGGAAAAGACGTGCAAGGCGCTGTAGCTTAACAAGACACTTTAAATGCCCGTTGAAAGAGACATGCAGGTCGCAGTAGCTTAACAAGACATTTAAAATGCCCCTTGGAAGAGCGGTGGCGGTAGCAGTAGCTTAACAAGACGGTTTAAATGCCCCTTGGAAGAGACGTGCAGGTCGCAGTAGCTTAACAAGACAGTATAAATGCCCCTTGGAAGAGCGGTGGGGGTCGCAGTAGCTTAACAAGAAGGTTTAAATGCCCCTTGGTTGAGACATGCAGGTCGCAGCAGCTTAGCAAGACGGTTTAAATGCCCCTTGGAAGAGACGTGCCGGTCGCAGTAGCTTAACAAGATGGTTTAAATGCCCCTTGGAAGAGACATTCAGGTCGCAGTAGCTTAACAAGATGGTTTAAATGCCCCTTGGAAAGACGTACAAGTCGCAGTAGCTTAACAGCACGGATTAAATGCCCCTTGAAAGAGACGTGCAGGTCGCAGTAGCTTAACAAGACGGTTTAAATGCCCGTTGAAAGAGACGTGCACGTCGCAGTAGCTTAACAAGACGATTAAAATGCCCATTGGAAGAGTGGTGGTGGTAGCAGTAGCTTAAGAAGACGGTTTAAATGCCCCTTGGAAGAGACGTGCAGGCCGCAGTAGCTTAACAAGACGGTTTAAATGCCCCTTGGAAGAGACATGCAGGTCGCAGTAGCTTAACAAGATGGTTTAAATGCTCCTTGGAAGAACGGTAAAGGTCGCAGTAGCTTAACAAGACAGTTTAAATGCCCCTTGGAAGAGACGTGCAGGTTGCAGTAGCTTAACAAGACGGTTTAAATGCCCCTTGGAAGAACGGTGGCGGTATCAGTAGCTTAACAAGACGGTTTAAATGCCCCTTGGAAGAGACGTGCAGGTCGCAGTAGCTTAACAAGACGGTTTAAATGCCCCTTGGAAGAGACATGCAGGTCGCAGTAGCTTAACAAGACTGTTAAAATGCCCCTTGGAAGAGCGGTGGCGGTAGCAGTAGCTAACAAGACGGTTTAAGTGCCCCTTGGAAGAGACGTGCAGGTCGCAGTAGCTTAACAAGACGGTTTAAATGCCCCTTGGAAGAGACGTGCAGGTCGCAGTAGCTTAACAAGACGTTTAAAATGCCCCTTGGAAGAGCGGTGGCGGTAGCAGTAGCTTAACAAGATGGTTTAAATGCCCCTTGGAAGAGACGTGCAGGTTGCAGTAGCTTAACAAGACAGTATAAATGCTCCTTGGAAGAGCGGTGGAGGTCGCAGTAGCTTAACAAGACGGTTTAAATATGCCTTGGAAGAGACATGCAGGTCGCAGTAGCTTAACAAGACTGTTAAAACGCCCCTTGGAAGAGCGGAGGCGGTAGCAGTAGCTTAACAAGACGGTTTAAATGCCCCTTGGAAGAGACGTGCAGGTCGCAGTAGCTTAACAAGACGGTTTAAATGCCCCTTGGAAAAGACGTGCAAGGCGCTGTAGCTTAACAAGACACTTTAAATGCCCGTTGAAAGAGACGTGCAGGTCGCAGTAGCTTAACAAGACGTTTAAAATGCCCCTTGGAAGAGCCGTGGCGGTAGCAGTAGCTTAACAAGACTGTTTAAATGCCCCTTGGAAGAGACGTGCAGGTCGCAGTAGCTTAACAAGACAGTATAAATGCCCCTTGGAAGAGCGGTGGGGGTCGCAGTAGCTTAACAAGAAGGTTTAAATGCCCCTTGGTTGAGACATGCAGGTCGCAGCAGCTTAGCAAGACGGTTTAAATGCCCCTTGGAAGAGACGTGCAGGTCGCAGTAGCTTAACAAGATGGTTTAAATGCCCCTTGGAAGAGACATGCAGGTCGCAGTAGCTTAACAAGATGGTTTAAATGCCCCTTGGAAAAGACGTACAAGTCGCAGTAGCTTAACAGCACGGATTAAATGCCCCTTGAAAGAGACGTGCAGGTCGCAGTAGCTTAACAAGACGGTTTAAATGCCCGTTGAAAGAGACGTGCACGTCGCAGTAGCTTAACAAGACGATTAAAATGCCCCTTGGAAGAGCGGTGGTGGTAGCAGTAGCTTAAGAAGACGGTTTAAATGCCCCTTGGAAGAGACGTGCAGGCCGCAGTAGCTTAACAAGACGGTTTAAATGCCCCTTGGAAGAGACATGCAGGTCGCAGTAGCTTAACAAGATGGTTTAAATGCTCCTTGGAAGAACGGTAAAGGTCGCAGAAGCTTAACAAGACGGTTTAAATGCCCCTTGGAAGAGACGTGCAGGTTGCAGTAGCTTAACAAGACGGTTTAAATGCCCCTTGGAAGAACGGTGGCCCTAGCAGTAGCTTAACAAGATGGTTTAAATGCCCCTTGGAAGAGACATGCAGGTCGCAGTAGCTTAACAAGACGGTTTAAATGCCCCTTGGAAGAGACATGCAGGTCGCAGTAGCTTAACAAGACTGTTAAAATGCCCCTTGGAAGAGCGGTGGCGGTAGCAATAGCTTAACAAGACGGTTTAAATGCCCATTGGAAGAGACGTGCAGGTCGCAGTAGCTTAACAAGACGATTTAAATGCCCCTTGGAAGAGACATGCAGGTCGCAGTAGCTTAACAAGATGGTTTAAATGCCCCTTGGAAGAGCGGTAAAGGTCGCAGTAGCTTAACAAGACGGTTTAAATATCCCTTGGAAAAGACGTGCAAGGTGCAGTAGCTTAACAAGACGATTTGAATGCCTGTTGAAAGAGACGTGCAGGTCGCAGTAGCTTAACAAGATGGTTTAAATGCCCCTTGGAAGAGACATGCAGGTCGCAGCAGTTTAACAAGACGGTTTAAATGCCGCTTGGAAGAGACATGCAGGTCGCAGTAGCTTAACAAGACGGTTTAAATGCCCCTTGGAAGAGCGGTAAAGGTCGCAGTAGCTTAACAAGACGGTTTAAATGCCCCTTGGAAAAGACGTGCAAGGCGCAGTAGCTTAACAAGATGGTTAAAATGCCCCTTGGAAGAGACATGCAGGTCGCAGTAGCTTACCAAGACGGTTTAAATGCCCCTTGGAAGAGCGGAGGAGGTCGCAGCAGCTTAACAAGATGGTTTAAATGCCCCTTGGAAAAGACGTACAAGTCGCAGTAGCTTAACAAGACGGATTAAATGCCCCTTGAAACAGATGTGCAGGTCGCAGTAGCTTAACAAGACGGTTAAAATGCCCCTTGAAAGAGCGGTGGCGGTAGCAGTAGCTTAACAAGATGGTTTAAATGCCCCTTGGAAGAGACATGCAGGTCGTATTAGCTTAACAAGACGGTTTAAATGCCCCTTGGAAGAGCGGTGGAGGTCGCAGTAGCTTAACAAGACAGTTTAAATGCCCCTTGGAAGAGATGTGCAGGTCGCAGCAGCTTATCAAGACGGTTTAAATGCCCCTTGGAAGAGACTTGCAGGTCGCAGTAGCTTAACAAGACGGTTTAAAAGCCCCTTGGAAGTGACGTGCAGGTTGCAGTAGCTTAACAAGATGGTTTAAATGCCCCTTGGAAAAGAGGTGGAGGTTACAGTAGCATAACAAGACGGTTTAAATGCCCGTTGAAAGAGACGTGCACGTCGCAGTATCTTAACAAGACGGCTAAAATGCCCCTTGGAAGAGCGGTGACGGTAGCAGAAGCTTAACAAGACGGTTAAAATGCCCCTTGGAAGAGACGTGAAGGTCGCAGTAGCTTAACAAGATGGTTTAAATGCCCCTTGGAAGAGACATGCAGGTCGCAGTAGCTTAACAAGACGGTTTAAATGCCCCTTGGAAGAGCGGTAAACGTCGCAGTAGCTTAACAAGACGGTTTAAATGCCCCTTGGAAAAGACGTGCAAGTCGCAGTAGCTTAACAAGACGGTTTAAATGCCCATTGAAAGAGACGTGCAGGTCGCAGTAGCTTAACAAGACGGTTAAAATGCCCCTTGGAAGAGCGGTGGCAGTAGCAGTAGCTTAATAAGACGGTTTAAATGCCCCTTGGAAGAGACATGCAGGTCACAGTAGCTTAACAAGACGATTTAAATGCCCCTTGGAAGAGACTTGCAGTTCGCAGTAGCTTAACAATACGGTTTAAATGCCCCTTGGAAGAAAAGTGCAGGTTGCAGTAGCTTAACAAGACGGTTTAAATGCCCCTTGGAAAAGAGGTGGAGGTTACAGTAGCTTAACAAGACGGTTTAAATGCCCGTTGAAAGAGACGTGCACGTCGCAGTAGCTTAACAAGACGGTTAAAATGCCCCTTGGAAGAGCGGTGGCGGTAGCAGTAGCTTAACAAGACGGTTTAAATGCCCCTTGGAAGAGACGTGCAGGTCGCAGTAGCTTAACAAGACGGTTTAAATGCCCCTTGGAAGAGACATGCAGGTCGCAGTAGCTTAACAAATGGTTTAAATGCCCCTTGGAAGAGCGGTAAAGGTCGCAGTAGCTTAACAAGACGGTTTAAATGTCCCTTGGAAAAGACGTGCAAGGTGCAGTAGCTTAACAAGACGGTTTAAATGCCTGTTGAAAGAGACGTGCAGGTCGCAGTAGCTTAACAAGACGGTTTAAATGCCCCTTGGAAGAGACATGCAGGTCGCAGTAGCTTAACAAGACGGTTTAAATGCCCCTTGGAAGAGCGGTAAAGGTCGCAGTAGCTTAACAAGACGGTTTAAATGCCCCTTGGAAAAGACGTGCAGGTTGCAGTAGCTTAACAAGACGGTTTAAATGCCCCTTGGAAAAGAGGTGGAGGTTACAGTAGCTTAACAAGACGGTTTAAATGCCCGTTGAAAGAGACGTGCACGTCGCAGTATCTTAACAAGACGGTTAGAATGCCCCTTGGAAGAGCGGTGACGGTAGCAGTAGCTTAACAAGACGGTTAAAATGCCCCTTGGAAGAGACGTGCATGTCGCAGTAGCTTAACAAGATAGTTTAAATGCCCCTTGGAAGAGACATGCAGGTCGCAGTAGCTTAACAAGACGGTTTAAATGCCCCTTGGAAGAGCGGTAAACGTCGCAGTAGCTTAACAAGACGGTTTAAATGCCCCTTGGAAAAGACGTGCAAGTCGCAGTAGCTTAACAAGACGGTTTACATGCCCGTTGAAAGAGACGTGCAGGTCGCAGTAGCTTAACAAGATGGTTAAAATGCCCCTTGGAAGAGCGGTGGCAGTAGCAGTAGCTTAACAAGACAGTTTAAATGCCCCTTGGAAGAGACATGCAGGTCACAGTAGCTTAACAAGAGGGTTTACATGCCCCTTGGAAGAGACTTGCAGTTCGCAGTAGCTTAACAAGATGGTTTAAATGCCCCTTGGAAGAAAAGTGCAGGTTGCAGTAGCTTAACAAGACGGTTTAAATGCCCCTTGGAAAAGAGGTGGAGGTTACAGTAGCTTAACAAGACGGTTTAAATGCCCGTTGAAAGAGACGTGCACGTCGCAGTAGCTTAACAAGACGGTTAAAATGCCCCGTGGAAGAGCGGTGGCGGTAGCAGTAGCTTAACAAGACGGTTTAAATGCCCCTTGGAAGAGACGTGCAGGTCGCAGTAGCTTAACAAGACGGTTTAAATGCCCCTTGGAAGAGACATGCAGGTCGCAGAAGCTTAACAAGACAGTATAAATGCTCCTTGGAAGAGCGCTGGAGGTCGCAGTAGCTTAACAAGAAGGTTTAAATGCCCCTTGGTTGAGACATGCAGGTCGCAGCAGCTAAACAAGACGGTTTAAATGCCTCTTGGAAGAGACGTGCAGGTCGCAGTAGCTTAACAAGATGGTTTAAATGCCCCTTGGAAGAGACATGCAGGTCGCAGTAGCTTAACAAGACGGTTTAAATGCCCCTTGGAAGAGCGGAGGAGGTCGCAGCAGCTTAACAAGATGGTTTAAATGCCCCTTGGAAAAGACGTACAAGTCGCAGTAGCTTAACAAGACGGATTAAATGCCCCTTGAAACAGATGTGCAGGTCGCAGTAGCTTAACAAGACGGTTAAAATGCCCCTTGAAAGAGCGGTGGCGGTAGCAGTAGCTTAACAAGATAGTTTACATGCCCCTTGGAAGAGACGTACAGGTCGTAGTAGCTTAACAAGACGGTTTAAATGCCCCTTGGAAGAGCGGTGGAGGTCGCAGTAGCTTAACAAGACGGTTTAAATGCCCCTTGGAAGAGACGTGCAGGTCGCAGTAGCTTAACAAGAAAGTATAAATGCCCCTTGGAAGAGCGGTGGGGGACGCAGTAGCTTAACAAGATGGTTTAAATGCCCCTTGGTTGAGACATGCAGGTCGCAGCAGCTTAGCAAGACGGTTTAAATGACCCTTGCAAGAGACGTGCAGGTTGCAGTAGCTTAACAAGACAGTTTAAATGCCCCTTGGAAAAGAGGTGGAGGTTACAGTAGCTTAACAAGACGTTTTAAATGCCCCTTGGAAGAGCGGTGGCGGTAGCAGTAGCTTAACAAGACGGTTTAAATGCCCCTTGGAAGAGACGTGCAGGTCGCAGTAGCTTAACAAGACGGTTTAAATGCTATTTGGAAGAGACATGCAGGTCGCAGTAGCTTAACAAGACTGTTAAAATGCCCCTTGGAAGAGCGGTGGCGGTAGCAGTAGCTTAACAAGACGGCTTAAATGCCCCTTTGAAGAGACGTGCAGGTCGCAATAGCTTAACAAGACGGTTTAAATGCCCCTTGGAAGAGACATGCAGGTCGCAGTAGCTTAACAAGATGGTTTAAATGCCCCTTGGAAGAGCGGTAAAGGTCGCAGTAGCTTAACAAGACGGTTTAAAAGCCCCTTGGAAAAGACGTGCAAGGAGCAGCAGCTTAACAAGACTGTTTAAATGCCCGTTGAAAGAGACGTGCAGGTCGCAGTAGCTTAACAAGACGTTTAAAATGCCCCTTGGAAGAGCGGTGGCGGTAGCAGTAGCTTAACAAGACGGTTTAAATGCCCCTTGGAAGAGACGTGCAGGTCGCAGTAGCTTAACAAGACAGTATAAATGCTCCTTGGAAGAGCGTTGGAGGTCGCAGTAGCTTAACAAGACGGTTTAAATTCCCTTTGGAAGAGACATGCAGGTCGCAGTAGCTTAACAAGACTGTTAAAATGCACCTTGGAAGAGCGGAGGCGGTAGCAGTAGCTTAACAAGACGGTTTAAATGCCCCTTGGAAGAGACGTGCAGGTCGCAGTAGCTTAACAAGACGGTTTAAATGCCCCTTGGAAGAGACATGCAGGTCGCAGTAGCTTAACAAGACGGTTTAAATGCCCCTTGGAAAAGACGTGCAAGGCGCAGTAGCTTAACAAGACACTTTAAATGACCGTTGAAAGAGACGTGCAGGTCGCAGTAGCTTAACAAGACGTTTAAAATGCCCCTTGGAAGAGCGGTGGCGGTAGCAGTAGCTTAACAAGACGGTTTAAATGCCCCTTGGAAGAGACGTGCAGGTCGCAGTAGCTTAACAAGACAGTATAAATGCCCCTTGGAAGAGCGGTGGGGGTCGCAGTAGCTTAACAAGACGGTTTAAATGCCCCTTGGAAGAGACGTGCAGGTCGCAGTAGCTTAACAAGATGGTTTAAATGCCCCTTGGAAGAGACATGCAGGTCGCAGTAGCTTAACAAGATGGTTTAAATGCCCCTTGGACAAGACGTACAAGTCGCAGTAGATTAACAACACGGATTAAATGCCCCTTGAAAGAGACGTGCAGGTCGCAGTAGCTTAACAAGACGGTTTAAATGCCCCTTGGAAGAGACGTGCAGGTTGCAGTAGCTTAAGAAGACGGTTTAAATGCCCCTTGGAAAAGAGGTGGAGGTTACAGTAGCTTAACAAGACGGTTTAAATGCCCGTTGAAAGAGACGTGCACGTCGCAGTAGCTTAACAAGACGATTAAAATGCCCCTTGGAAGAGCGGTGGCGGTAGCAGTAGCTTAAGAAGACGGTTTAAATGCCCCTTGGAAGAGACGTGCAGGCCGCAGTAGCTTAACAAGACGGTTTAAATGCCCCTTGGAAGAGACATGCAGGTCGCAGTAGCTTAACAAGATGGTTTAAATGCCCCTTGGAACAACGGCAAAGGTCGCAGTAGCTTAACAAGACGGTTGAAATGCCCCTTGGAAGAGACGTGCAGGTTGCAGTAGCTTAACAAGACGGTTTAAATGCCCCTTGGAAGAACGGTGGCGGTAGCAGTAGTTTAACAAGATGGTTTAAATGCCCCTTGGAAGAGACGTGCAGGTCGCAGTAGCTTAAAAAGACAGTATAAATGCTCCTTGGAAGAGCGGTGGAGGTCGCAGTAGCTTAACAAGACGGTTTGAATGCCCCTTGGTTGCGACATGCAGGTCGCAGTAGCTTAACAAGACGGTTTAAATGCCCCTTGGAAGAGACATGCAGGTCGCAGTAGCTTAACAAGACGGTTTAAATGCCCCTTGGAAGAGACATGCAGGTCGCAGTAGCTTAACAAGACGGTTTAAATGCCCCTTGGAAGAGCGGTAAAGGTCGCAGTAGCTTAACAAGACGGTTTAAATGCCCCTTGGAAAAGACGTGCAAGGCGCAGTAGCTTAACAAGACTGTTTAAATGCCCGTTGAAAGAGACGTGCAGGTCGCAGTAGCTTAACAAGACGTTTAAAATGCCCCTTGCAAGAGCGGTGGCGGTAGCAGTAGCTTAACAAGATGGTTTAAATGCCCCTTGGAAGAGACGTGCAGGTCGCAGTAGCTTAAAAAGACAGTATAAATGCTCCTTGGAAGAGCGGTGGAGGTCGCAGTAGCTTAACAAGACGGTTTGAATGCCCCTTGGTGGCGACATGCAGGTCGCAGCAGCTTAACAAGACGGTTTAAATGCCCCTTGGAAGAGACGTGCAGGTCACAGTAGCTTAACAAGATGGTTTAAATGCCCCTTGGAAGAGACATACAGGTCGCAGTAGCTTAACAAGACGGTTTAAATGCCCCTTGGAAGAGTGGAGGAGGTCGCAGCAGCTTAACAAGATGGTTTAAATGCCCCTTGGAAAAGACGTACAAGTCACAGTAGCTTAACAAGACGGATTAAATGCCCCTTGAAACAGATGTGCACGTCGCAGTATCTTAACAAGACGGTTAAAATGCCCCTTGGAAGAGCGGTGACGGTAGCAGTAGCTTAACAAGAGGGTTAAAATGCCCCTTGGAAGAGACGTGCAGGTCGCAGTAGCTTAACAAGATGGTTTAAATGCCCCTTGGAAGAGACATGCAGGTCGCAGTAGCTTAACAAGACGGTTTAAATGCCCCTTGGAAGAGCAGTAAACGTCGCAGTAGCTTAACAAGATGGTTTAAATGCCCCTTGGAAAAGACGTGTAAGTCGCAGTAGCTTAACAAGACGGTTTAAATGCCCGTTGAAAGAGACGTGCAGGTCGCAGTAGCTTAACAAGACGGTTAAAATGCCCCTTGGAAGAGCGGTGGCAGTAGCAGCAGCTTAACAAGACGGTTTAAATGCCCCTTGGAAGAGACATGCAGGTCACAGTAGCTTAACAAGACGGTTTACATGCCCCTTGGAAGAGACTTGCAGTTCGCAGTAGCTTAACAAGACGGTTTAAATGCCCCTTGGAAGAAAAGTGCAGGTTGCAGTAGCTTAACAAGACGGTTTAAATGCCCCTTGGAAAAGAGGTGGAGGTTACAGTAGCTTAACAAGACGGTTTAAATGCCCGTTGAAAGAGACGTGCACGTCGCAGTAGCTTAACAAGACGGTTAAAATGCCCCTTGGAAGAGCGGTGGCGGTAGCAGTAGCTTAACAAGACGGTTTAAATGCCCCTTGGAAGAGACGTGCAGGTCGCAGTAGCTTAACAAGACGGTTTAAATGCCCCTTGGAAGAGACATGCAGGTCGCAGTAGCTTAACAAGATGGTTTAAATGCTCTTGGAACAACGGCAAAGGTCGCAGTAGCTTAACAAGACGGTTGAAATGCCCCTTGGAAGAGAAGTGCAGGTTGCAGTAGCTTAACAAGACGGTTTAAATGCCCCTTGGAAGAACGGTGGCGGTAGCAGTAGCTTAACAAGACGGTTTAAATGCCCCTTGGAAGAGACATGCAGGTCGCAGTAGCTTAACAAGACGGTTTAAATGCCCCTTGGAAGAGACATGCAGGTCGCAGTAGCTTAACAAGACTGTTAAAATGCCCCTTGGAAGAGCGGTGGCTGTAGCAGTAGCTTAACAAGACGATTTAAATGCCCCTTGGAAGAGACGTGCAGGTCGCAGTAGCTTAACAAGACGGTTTAAATGCCCCTTGGAACAGACATCCAGGTCGCAGTAGCTTAACAAGACGGTTTAAATGCCCCTTGGAAGAGCGGTAAAGGTCGCAGTAGCTTAACAAGACGGTTTAAATGCCACTTGGAAAAGACGTGCAAGGCGCAGTAGCTTAACAAGACTGTTTAAATGCCCGATGAAAGAGACGTGCAGGTCGCAGTAGCTTAACAAGACGTTTAAAATGCCCCTTGCAAGAGCGGTGGCGGTAGCAGTAGCTTAACAAGACGGTTTAAATGCCCCTTGGAAGAGACGTGCAGGTCGCAGTAGCTTAAAAAGACAGCATAAATGCTCCTTGGAAGAGCGGTGGAGGTCGCAGTAGCTTAACAAGACGGTTTGAATGCCCCTTGGTTGAGACATGCAGGTCGCAGCAGCTTAACAAGACGGTTTAAATGACCCTTGGAAGAGACGTGCAGGTCGCAGTAGCTTAACAAGATGGTTTAAATGCCCCTTGGAAGAGACATGCAGGTCGCAGTAGCTTAACAAGACGGTTTAAATGCCCCTTGGAAGAGTGGAGGAGGTCGCAGCAGCTTAACAAGATGGTTTAAATGCCCCTTGGAAAAGACGTACAAGTCGCAGTAGCTTAACAAGACGGATTAAATGCCCCTTGAAACAGATGTGCACGTCGCAGTATCTTAACAAGACGGTTAAAATGCCCCTTGGAAGAGCGGTGACGGTAGCAGTAGCTTAACAAGAGGGTTAAAATGCCCCTTGGAAGAGACGTGCAGGTCGCAGTAGCTTAAAAAGATGGTTTAAATGCCCCTTGGAAGAGACATGCAGGTCGCAGTAGCTTAACAAGACGGTTTAAATGCCCCTTGGAAGAGCGGTAAACGTCGCAGTAGCTTAACAAGACAGTTTAAATGCCCTTTGGAAAAGACGTGCAAGTCGCAGTAGCTTAACAAGACGGTTTAAATGCCAGTTGAAAGAGACGTGCAGGTCGCAGTAGCTTAACAAGACGGTTATAATGCCCCTTGGAAGAGCGGTGGCAGTAGCAGTAGCTTAACAAGACGGTTTAAATGTCCCTTGGAAGAGACTTGCAGTTCGCAGTAGCTTAACAAGACGGTTTAAATGCCCCTTGGAAGAAAAGTGCAGGTTGCAGTAGCTTAAGAAGACGGTTTAAATGCCCCTTGGAAAAGAGGTGGAGGTTACAGTAGCTTAACAAGACGGTTTAAATGCCCGCTGAAAGAGACGTGCACGTCGCAGTAGCTTAACAAGACGGTTTAAATGCCCCTTGGAAGAGACATGCAGGTCGCAGTAGCTTAACAAGACTGTTAAAATGCCCCTTGGAAGAGCGTTGGCGGTAGCAGTAGCTTAACAAGACGATTTAAATGCCCCTTGGAAGAGACGTGCAGGTCGCAGTAGCTTAACAAGACGGTTTAAATGCCCCTTGGAACAGACATCCAGGTCGCAGTAGCTTAACAAGACGGTTTAAATGCCCCTTGGAAGAGCGGTAAAGGTTGCAGTAGCTTAACAAGACGGTTTAAATGCCCCTTGGAAAAGACGTGCAAGGCGCAGTAGCTTAACAAGACTGTTTAAATGCCCGTTGAAAGAGACGTGCAGGTCGCAGTAGCTTAACAAGACGTTTAAAATGCCCCTTGCAAGAGCGGTGGCGGTAGCAGTAGCTTAACAAGACGGTTTAAATGCCCCTTGGAAGAGACGTGCACGTCGCAGTAGCTTAACAAGACGGTTAAAATGCCCCTTGGAAGAGCGGTGGCGGTAGCAGTAGCTTAACAATACGTTTTAAATGCCCCTTGGAAGAGACGTGCAGGTCGCAGTAGCTTAACAAGACGGTTTAAATGCCCCTTGGAAGAGACATGCAGGTCGCAGTAGCTTAACAAGACAGTATAAATGCTCCTTGGAAGAGCGGTGGAGGTCGCAGTAGCTTAACAAGACGGTTTAAATGCCCCTTGGTTGAGACATGCAGGTCGCAGCAGCTTAACAAGATGGTTTAAATGCCCCTTGGAAGAGACATGCAGGTCGCAGTAGCTTAACCAGACGGTTTAAATGCCCCTAGGAAGAGCGGAGGAGGTCGCAGCAGCTTAACAAGATGGTTTAAATGCCCCTTGGAAAAGACGTACAAGTCGCAGTAGCTTAACAAGACGGATTAAATGCCCCTTGAAACAGATGTGCAGGTCGCAGTAGCTTAACAAGACGGATAAAATGCCCCTTGAAAGAGCGGTGGCGGTAGCAGTAGCTTAACAAGATGGTTTACATGCCCCTTGGAAGAGACGTGCAGGTCGTAGTAGCTTAACAAGACGGTTTAAATGCCCCTTGGAAGAGCGGTGGAGGTCGCAGTAGCTTAACAAGACAGTTTAAATGCCCCTTGGAAGAGACGTGCAGGTCGCAGCAGCTTATCAAGATGGTTTAAATGCCCCTTGGAAGAGACTTGCAGGTCGCAGTAGCTTAACAAGACGGTTTAAATGCCCCTTGGAAGAGAGGTGCAGGTTGCAGTAGCTTAACAAGACGGTTTAAATGCCCCTTGGAAAAGAGGTGGAGGTTACAGTAGCTTAACAAGACGGTTTAAATGCCCGTTAAAAGAGACGTGCACGTCGCAGTATCTTAACAAGACGGTTAAAATGCCCCTTGGAAGAGCGGTGACGGTAGCAGTAGCTTAACAAGATGATTAAAATGCCCCTTGGAAGAGACGTGCAGGTCGCAGTAGCTTAACAAGATGGTTTAAATGCCCCTTGGAAGAGACATGCAGGTCGCAGTAGCTTAACAAGACGGTTTACATGCCCCTTGGAAGAGCGGTAAACGTCGCAGTAGCTTAACAAGACGGTTTAAATGCCCTTTGGAAAAGACGTGTAAGTCGCAGTAGCTTAACAAGAAGGTTTAAATGCCCGTTGAAAGAGACGTGCAGGTCGCAGAAGCTTAACAAGACGGTTAAAATGCCCCTTGGAAGAGCAGTGGCAGTAGCAGTAGCTTAACAAGACGGTTTAAATGCCCCTTGGAAGAGACATGCAGGTCACAGTAGCTTAACAAGACGGTTCACATGCCCCTTGGAAGAGACTTGCAGTTCGCAGTAGCTTAACAAGACGGTTTAAATGCCCCTTGGAAGAAAAGTGCAGGTTGCAGTAGCTTAACAAGACGGTTTAAATGCCCCTTGGAAAAGAGGTGGAGGTTACAGTAGCTTAACAAGACAGTTTAAATGCCCGTTGAAAGAGACGTGCACGTCGCAGTAGCTTAACAAGACGGTTAAAATGCCCCTTGGAAGAGCGGTGGCGGTAGCAGTAGCTTAACAAGACGGTTTAAATGCCCCTTGGAAAAGACGTGCAGGTCGCAGTAGCTTAACAAGACGGTTTAAATGCCCCTTGGAAGAGCGGTGGCGGTAGCAGTAGCTTAACAAGACGGTTTAAATGCCCCTTGGAAGAGACGTGCAGGTCGCAGTAGCTTAACAAGACTGTTTAAATGCCCCTTGGAAGAGACATGCAGGTCGCAGTAGCTTAACAAGACTGTTAAAATGCCCCTTGGAAGAGCGGTGGCGGTAGCAGTAGCTTAACAAGACGGTTTAAATGCCCCTTGGAAGAGACGTGCAGGTTGCAGTAGCTTAACAAGATGGTTTAAATGCCCCTTGGAAGAGACATGCAGGTTGCAGTAGCTTAACAAGATGGTTTAAATGCCACTTGGAAGAACGGTAAAGGTCGCAGTAGCTTAACAAGACAGTTTAAATGCCCCTGGAAGAGACGTGCAGGTTGCAGTAGCTTAACAAGACGGTTTAAATGCCCCTTGGAAGAACGGTGGCGGTAGCAGTAGCTTAACAAGACGGTTTAAATGCCCCTTGGAAGAGACGTGGAGGTCGCAGTAGCTTAACAAGACGGTTTAAATGCCCCTTGGAAGAGACATGCAGGTCGGAGTAGCTTAACAAGACTGTTAAAATGCCCCTTGGAAGAGCGGTGGCGGTAGCAGTAGCTTAACAAGACGGTTTAAATGCCCCTTGGAAAAGACGTGCAAGGCGCAGTAGCTTAACAAGACTGTTTAAATGCCCGTTGAAAGAGACGTGCAGGTCGCAGTAGCTTAACAAGACGTTTAAAATGCCCCTTGCAAGAGCGGTGGCGGTAGCAGTAGCTTAACAAGACGGTTTAAATGCCCCTTGGAAGAGACGTGCACGTCGCAGTAGCTTAACAAGACGGTTAAAATGCCCCTTGGAAGAGCGGTGGCGGTAGCAGTAGCTTAACAATACGGTTTAAATGCCCCTTGGAAGAGACGTGCAGGTCGCAGTAGCTTAACAAGACGGTTTAAATGCCCCTTGGAAGAGACATGCAGGTCGCAGTAGCTTAACAAGACAGTATAAATGCTCCTTGGAAGAGCGGTGGAGGTCGCAGTAGCTTAACAAGACGGTTTAAATGCCCCTTGGTTGAGACATGCAGGTCGCAGCAGCTTAACAAGATGGTTTAAATGCCCCTTGGAAGAGACATGCAGGTCGCAGTAGCTTAACAAGACGGTTTAAATGCCCCTAGGAAGAGCGGAGGAGGTCGCAGCAGCTTAACAAGATGGTTTAAATGCCCCTTGGAAAAGACGTACAAGTCGCAGTAGCTTAACAAGACGGATTAAATGCCCCTTGAAACAGATGTGCAGGTCGCAGTAGCTTAACAAGACGGATAAAATGCCCCTTGAAAGAGCGGTGGCGGTAGCAGTAGCTTAACAAGATGGTTTACATGCCCCTTGGAAGAGACGTGCAGGTCGTAGTAGCTTAACAAGACGGTTTAAATGCCCCTTGGAAGAGCGGTGGAGGTCGCAGTAGCTTAACAAGACAGTTTAAATGCCCCTTGGAAGAGACGTGCAGGTCGCAGCAGCTTATCAAGATGGTTTAAATGCCCCTTGGAAGAGACTTGCAGGTCGCAGTAGCTTAACAAGACGGTTTAAATGCCCCTTGGAAGAGAGGTGCAGGTTGCAGTAGCTTAACAAGACGGTTTAAATGCCCCTTGGAAAAGAGGTGGAGGTTACAGTAGCTTAACAAGACGGTTTAAATGCCCGTTGAAAGAGACGTGCACGTCGCAGTATCTTAACAAGACGGTTAAAATGCCCCTTGGAAGAGCGGTGACGGTAGCAGTAGCTTAACAAGATGATTAAAATGCCCCTTGGAAGAGACGTGCAGGTCGCAGTAGCTTAACAAGATGGTTTAAATGCACCTTGGAAGAGACATGCAGGTCGCAGTAGCTTAACAAGACGGTTTACATGCCCCTTGGAAGAGCGGTAAACGTCGCAGTAGCTTAACAAGACGGTTTAAATGCCCCTTGGAAAAGAAGTGTAAGTCGCAGTAGCTTAACAAGAAGGTTTAAATGCCCGTTGAAAGAGACGTGCAGGTCGCAGAAGCTTAACAAGACGGTTAAAATGCCCCTTGGAAGAGCAGTGGCAGTAGCAGTAGCTTAACAAGACGGTTTAAATGCCCCTTGGAAGAGACATGCAGGTCACAGTAGCTTAACAAGACGGTTCACATGCCCCTTGGAAGAGACTTGCAGTTCGCAGTAGCTTAACAAGACGGTTTAAATGCCCCTTGGAAGAAAAGTGCAGGTTGCAGTAGCTTAACAAGACGGTTTAAATGCCCCTTGGAAAAGAGGTGGAGGTTACAGTAGCTTAACAAGACAGTTTAAATGCCCGTTGAAAGAGACGTGCACGTCGCAGTAGCTTAACAAGACGGTTAAAATGCCCCTTGGAAGAGCGGTGGCGGTAGCAGTAGCTTAACAAGACGGTTTAAATGCCCCTTGGAAGAGACGTGCAGGTCGCAGTAGCTTAACAAGACGGTTTAAATGCCCCTTGGAAGAGACATGCAGGTCGCAGTAGCTTAACAAGATGGTTTAAATGCCCCTTGGAAGAGACATGCAGGTCGCAGTAGCTTAACAAGACGCTTTAAATGCCCCTTGGAAGAACGGTAAAGGTCGCAGTAGCTTAACAAGACGGTTTAAATGCCCCTGGAAGAGACGTGCATGTTGCAGTAGCTTAACAAGACGGTTTAAATGCCCCTTGGAAGAACGGTGGCGGTAGCAGTAGCTTAACAAGACGGTTTAAATGCCCCTTGGAAGAGACATGCAGGTCGCAGTAGCTTAACAAGACTGTTAAAATGCCCCTTGGAAGAGCGGTGGCGGTAGCAGTAGCTTAAAAAGGCGGTTTAAATACCCCTTGGAAGAGACATGCAGGTCGCAGTAGCTTAACAAGATGGTTTAAATGCCCCTTGGAAGAGCGGTAAAGGTCGCAGTAGCTTAACAAGACGGTTTAAATGCCCCTTGGAAAAGACGTGCAAGGCGCAGTAGCTTAATAAGACTGTTTAAATGCCCGTTGAAAGAGACGTGCAGGTCGCAGTAGCTTAACAAGACGTTTAAAATGCCCCTTGGAAGAGCGGTGGTGGTAGCATTAGCTTAACAAGACGGTTTAAATGCCCCTTGGAAGAGACGTGCAGGTCGCAGTAGCTTAACAAGATGGTTTAAATGCCCCTTGGAAGAGACATGCAGGTCGCAGTAGCTTAACAAGATGGTTTAAATGCCCCTTGGAAAAGACGTGCAAGGCGCAGTAGCTTAACAAGACTCTTTAAATGCCCGTTGAAAGAGACGTGCAGGTCGCAGTAGCTTAACAAGACGTTTAAAATGCCCCTTGGAAGAGCGGTGGCGGTAGCAGTAGCTTAACAAGACGGTTTAAATGCCCCTTGGAAGAGACGTGCAGGTCGCAGTAGCTTAACAAGAGAGTGTAAATGACCCTTGAAAGAGCGGTGGGGCTCGCAGTAGCTTAACAAGACGGTTTAAATGCCCCTTGGTTGAGACATGCAGGTCGCAGCAGCTTAGCAAGACAGTTTAAATGCCCCTTGCAAGAGACGTGCAGGTTGCAGTAGCTTAACAAGACGGTTTAAATGCCCCTTGGAAAAGAGGTGGAGGTTACAGTAGCTTAACAAGACGGTTTAAATGCCCCTTGGAAGAGACGTGCAGGTCGCAGTAGCTTAACAAGACTGTTTAAATGCCCCTTGGAAGAGACATGCAGGTCGCAGTAGCTTAACAAGACTGTTAAAATGCCCCTTGGAAGAGTGGTGGCGGTAGCAGTAGCTTAACAAGACGGTTTAAATGCCCCTTGGAAGAGACGTGCAGGTTGCAGTAGCTTAACAAGATGGTTTAAATGCTCCTTGGAAGAGACATGCAGGTCGCAGTAGCTTAACAAGACGGTTTAAATGCCACTTGGAAGAACGGTAAAGGTCGCAGTAGCTTAACAAGACGGTTTAAATGCCCCTGGAAGAGACGTGCAGGTTGCAGTAGCTTAACAAGACGGTTTAAATGCCCCTTGGAAGAACGGTGGCGGTAGCAGTAGCTTAACAAGACGGTTTAAATGCCCCTTGGTTGAGACATGCAGGTCGCAGCAGCTTAGCAAGACAGTTTAAATGCCCCTTGCAAGAGACGTGCAGGTTGCAGTAGCTTAACAAGACGGTTTAAATGCCCCTTGGAAAAGAGGTGGAGGTTACAGTAGCTTAACAAGACGGTTTAAATGCCCCTTGGAAGAGACGTGCAGGTCGCAGTAGCTTAACAAGACTGTTTAAATGCCCCTTGGAAGAGACATGCAGGTCGCAGTAGGTTAACAAGACTGTTAAAATGCCCCTTGGAAGAGCGGTGGCGGTAGCAGTAGCTTAACAAGACGGTTTAAATGCCCCTTGGAAGAGACGTGCAAGTCGCAGTAGCTTAACAAGACTGTTTAAATGCCCCTTGGAAGAGACATGCAGGTCGCAGTAGCTTAACAAGACTGTTAAAATGCCCCTTGGAAGAGCGGTGGCGGTAGCAGTAGCTTAACAAGACGGTTTAAATGCCCCTTGGAAGAGACGTGCAGGTTGCAGTAGCTTAACAAGATGGTTTAAATGCTCCTTGGAAGAGACATGCAGGTCGCAGTAGCTTAACAAGACGGTTTAAATGCCACTTGGAAGAACGGTAAAGGTCGCAGTAGCTTAACAAGACGGTTTAAATGCCCCTGGAAGAGACGTGCAGGTTGCAGTAGCTTAACAAGACGGTTTAAATGCCCCTTGGAAGAACGGTGGCGGTAGCAGTAGCTTAACAAGACGGTTTAAATGCCCCTTGGAAGAGACGTGGAGGTCGCAGTAGCTTAACAAGATGGTTTAAATGCCCCTTGGAAGAACGGTAAAGGTTGCAGTAGCTTAACAAGACTGTTTAAATGTACCTTGGAAGAGACGTGCAGGTTGCAGTAGCTTAACAAGACGGTTTAAATGCCCCTTGGAAGAAAGGTGGCGGTAGCAGTAGCTTAACAAGACGGTTTAAATGCCCCTTGGAAGAGACATGCAGGTCGCAGTAGCTTAACAAGACGCTTTAAATGCCCCTTGGAAGAGACATGCAGATCGCAGTAGCTTAACAAGACTGTTAAAATGGCCCTTGGAAGAGCGGTGGCGGTACCAGTAGCTTAACAAGACGGTTTAAATGCCCCTTGGAAGAGACGTGCAGGTCGCAGTAGCTTAACAAGACGGTTTAAATGCCCCTAGGAAGAGACATGCAGGTCGCAGTAGCTTAACAAGACGGTTTAAATGCCCCTTGGAAGAGCGGTAAAGGTCGCAGTAGCTTAACAAGATGGTTTAAATGCCCCTTGGAAAAGACATGCAAGGCGCAGTAGCTTAACAAGACTGTTTAAATGCCCGTTGAAAGAGACGTGCAGGTCGCAGTAGCTTAACAAGACGTTTAAAATGCCCCTTGGAAGAGCGGTGGCGGTAGCAGTAGCTTAACAAGACGGTTTAAATGCCCCTTGGAAGAGACGTGCAGGTCGCAGTAGCTTAACAAGACAGTATAAATGCTCCTTGGAAGAGCGGTGGAGGTCGCAGTAGCTTAACAAGACGGTTTAAATGCCCCTTGGTTGAGACATGCAGGTCGCAGCAGCTTAACAAGACGGTTTAAATGCCCTTTGAAACAGATGTGCAGGTCGCAGTAGCTTAACAAGACGGTTTAAATGCCCCTTGGAAAAGACGTACAAGTCGCAGTAGCTTAACAAGACGGATTAAATGCCCCTTGAAACAGATGTGCAGGTCGCAGTAGCTTAACAAGACGGTTAAAATGCCCCTTGAAAGAGCGGTGGCGGTAGCAGTAGCTTAACAAGATGGTTTAAATGCCCCTTGGAAGAGACGTGCAGGTCGTAGTAGCTTAACAAGACGGTTTAAATGCCCCTTGGAAGAGCGGAGGAGGTCGCAGTAGCTTAACAAGACAGTTTAAATGCCACTTGGAAGAGACGTGCAGGTCGCAGCAGCTTTTCAAGACGGTTTAAATGCCCCTTGGAAGAGACTTGCAGGTCGCAGTGACTTAACAAGACGGTTTAAATGCCCCTTAGAAGAGACGTGCAGGTTGCAGTAGGTTAACAAGACGGTTTAAATGCCCCTTGGAAAAGAGTTGGAGGTTACAGTAGCTTAACAAGACGTGCACATCGCAGTATCTTAACAAGACGGTTAAAATGCCCCTTGGAAGAGCTGTGGCGGTAGCAGTAGCTTAACAAGACGGTTAAAATGCCCCTTGGAAGAGACGTGCAGGTCGCAGTAGCTTAACAAGATGGTTTAAATGCCCCTTGGAAGAGACATGCAGGTCGCAGTAGCTTAACAAGATGGTTTAAATGCCCCTTGGAAGAGCGGTAAATGTCGCAGTAGCTTAACAAGACGGTTTAAATGCCCCTTGGAAAAGACGTGCAAGGCGCAGTAGCTTAACAAGACGGTTTAAATGCCCGTTGAAAGAGACGTGCAGGTCGCAGTAGCTTAACAAGACGGTTAAAATGCCCCTTGGAAGAGCGGTGGCAGTAGCAGAAGCTTAACAAGACGGTTTAAATGCCCCTTGGAAGAGACGTGCAGGTCGCAGTAGCTTAACAAGATGGTTTAAATGCCCCTTGGAAGAGCGGTGGCGGTAGCAGTAGCTTAACAAGACGGTTTAAATGCCCCTTGGAAGAGACGTGCAGGCCGCAGTAGCTTAACAAGACGGTTTAAATGCCCCTTGGAAGAGACATGCAGGTCGCAGTAGCTTAACAAGACGGTTTAAATGCCCCTTGGAAGAACGGTAAAGGTCGCAGTAGCTTAACAAGACGGTTTAAATGCCCCTGGAAGAGACGTGCAGGTTGCAGTAGCTTAACAAGACGGTTTAAATGCCCCTTGGAAGAACGGTGGTGGTAGCAGTAGCTTAACAAGACGGTTTAAATGCCCCTTGGAAGAGACGTGCAGGTCGCAGTAGCTTAACAAGACGGTTTAAATGCCCCTTGGAAGAGACATGCAGGTCGCAGTAGCTTAACAAGACTGTTAAAATGCCCCTTGGAAGAGCGGTGGCGGTAGCAGTAGCATAACAAGATGGTTTAAATGCCCCTTGGAAGAGACGTGCAGGTCGCAGTAGCTTAACAAGACGGTTTAAATTCCCCTTCGAAGAGACATGCAGGTCGCAGTAGCTTAACAAGATGGTTTAAATGCCCCTTGGAAGAGCGGTAAAGGTCGCAGTAGCTTAACAAGACGGTTTAAATGCCCCTTGGAAAAGACGTGCAAGGCGCAGTAGCTTAATAAGACTGTTTAAATGCCCGTTGAAAGAGACGTGCAGGTCGCAGTAGCTTAACAAGACGTTTAAAATGCCCCTTGGAAGAGCGGTGGGGGTAGCAGTAGCTTAACAAGACGGTTTAAATGCCCATTGGAAGAGACGTGCAGGTCGCAGTAGCTTAACAAGACAGTATAAATGCTCCTTGGAAGAGCGGTGGAGGTCGCAGTAGCTTAACAAGACGGTTTAAATTCCCCTTGGAAGAGACATGCAGGTCGCAGTAGCTTAACAAGACTGTTAAAATAACCCTTGGAAGAGCGGAGGAGGTAGCAGTAGCTTAACAAGACGGTTTAAATGCCCCTTTGAAGAGACGTGCAGGTCGCAGTAGCTTAACAAGACGGTTTAAATGCCCCTTGGAAGAGACATGCAGGTCGCAGTAGCTTAACAAGACGGTGTAAATGCCCCTTGGAAAAGACGTGCAAGGCGCAGTAGCTTAACAAGATGCTTTAAATGCCCGTTGAAAGAGACATGCAGGTCGCAGTAGCTTAACAAGACGTTTAAAATGCCCCTTGGAAGAGCGGTGGCGGTAGCAGTAGCTTAACAAGACGGTTTAAATGCCCCTTGTAAGAGACGTGCAGGTCGCAGTAGCTTAACAAGACAGTATAAATGCCCCTTGGAAGAGCGGTGGGGGTCGCAGTAGCTTAACAAGACGGTTTAAATGCCCCTTGGTTGAGACATGCAGGTCGCAGCAGCTTAGCAAGATGGTTTAAATGCCCCTTGGAAAAGACGTACAAGTCGCAGTAGCTTAACAACACGGATTAAATGCCCCTTGAAAGAGACGTGCAGGTCGCAGTAGCTTAACAAGACGGTTTAAATGCCCCTTGGAAAAGAGGTGGAGGTTACAGTAGCTTAACAAGACGGTTTAAATGCCCGTTGAAAGAGACGTGCAGGCCGCAGTAGCTTAACAAGACGGTTTAAATGCCCCTTGGAAGAACGGTAAAGGTCGCAGTAGCTTAACAAGACGGTTTAAATGCCCCTTGGAAGAGACATGCAGGTCGCAGTAGCTTAACAAGATGGTTTAAATGCCCCTTGGAAGAACGGTAAAGGTCGCAGTAGCTTAACAAGACGGTTTAAATGTCCCTTGGAAGAGACGTGCAGGTTGCAGTAGCTTAACAATTTGGTTTAAATGCCCCTTGGAAGAATGGTGGGGGTAGCAGTAGCTTAACAAGACGGTTTAAATGTCCCTTGGAAGAGACGTGCAGGTCGCAGTAGCTTAACAAGACTGTTTAAATGCCCCTTGGAAGAGACATGCAGGTCGCAGTAGCTTAACAAGACGGTTTAAATGCCCCTTGGAAGAGCGGTAAAGGTCGCAGTAGCTTAACAAGACGGTTTAAATGCCCCTTGGAAAAGACATGCAAGGCGCAGTAGCTTAACAAGACTGTTTAAATGCCCGTTGAAAGAGACGTGCAGGTCGCAGTAGCTTAACAAGACGTTTAAAATGCCCCTTGGAAGAGCGTTGGCGGTAGCAGTAGCTTAACAAGACGGTTTAAATGCCCCTTGGAAGAGACGTGCAGGTCGCAGTAGCTTAAAAAGACAGTATAAATGCTCCTTGGAAGAGCGGTGGAGGTCGCAGTAGCTTAACAAGACGGTTTAAATGCCCCTTGGTTGAGACATGCAGGTCGCAGCTGCTTATCAAGACGGTTTAAATGCCCCTTGGAAGAGACGTGCAGGTCGCAGTAGCTTAACAAGATCGTTTAAATGCCCCTTGGAAGAGACATGCAGGTCGCAGTAGCTTAACAAGACGGATTAAATGCCCCTTGAAACAGATGTGCAGGTCGCAGTAGCTTAACAAGACGGTTTAAATGCCCCTTGGAAAAGACGTACAAGTCGCAGTAGCTTAAGAAGACGGATTAAATGACCCTTGAAACAGATGTGCAGGTCGCAGTAGATTAACAAGACGGTTTAAATGCCCATTGGAAGAGACGTGCAGGTCGCAGTAGCTTAACAAGACGGTTTAAATTCCCCTTGGAAGAGACATGCAGGTCGCAGTAGCTTAACAAGACTGTTAAAATGCCCCTTGGAAGAGCGGAGGCGGTAGCAGTAGCTTAACAAGACGGTTTAAATGCCCCTTCGAAGAGACGTGCAGGTCGCAGCAGATTAACAAGACGGTTTAAATGACCCTTGGAAGAGACATGCAGGTCGCAGTACCTTAACAAGACGGTGTAAATGCCCCTTGGAAAAGACGTGCAAGGCGCAGTAGCTTAACAAGACGCTTTAAATGCCCGTTGAAAGAGACATGCAGGTCGCAGTAGCTTAACAAGACGTTTAAAATGCCCGTTGGAAGAGCGGTGGCGGTAGCAGTAGCTTAAGAAGACGGTTTAAATGCCCCTTGGAAGAGACGTGCAGGTCGCAGTAGCTTAACAAGACACTATAAATGCCCCTTGGAAGAGCGGTGGGGGTCGCAGTAGCTTAACAACATGGTTTAAATGCCCCTTGGTTGAGACATGCAGGTCGCAGCAGCTTAGCAAGACGGTTTAAATGCCCCTTGGAAGAGACGTGCAGGTCGCAGTAGCTTAACAAGATGGTTTAAATGCCCCTTGCAAGAGACATGCAGGTCACAGTAGCTTATCAAGATGGTTTAAATGCCCCTTGGAAAAGACGTACAAGTCGCAGTAGCTTAACAACACGGATTAAATGCCCCTTGAAAGAGACGTGCAGGTCACAGTAGCTTAACAAGACGGTTTAAATGCCGCTTGGAAGAGACGTGCAGGTTGCAGTAGCTTAAGAAGGCGGTTTAAATGCCCCTTGGAAAAGAGGTGGAGGTTACAGTAGCTTAACAAGACGGTTTAAATGCCCGTTGAAAGAGACGTTCATGTCGCAGTAGCTTAACAAGACGATTAAAATGCCCCTTGGAAGAGCGGTGGCAGTAGCAGTAGCTTAAGAAGACGGTTTAAATGCCCCTTGGAAGAGACGTGCAGGCCGCAGTAGCTTAACAAGATGGTTTAAATGCCCCTTGGAAGAGACATGCAGGTCGCTGTAGCTTAAGAAGATGGTTTAAATGCCCCTTGGAAGAACGGTAAAGGTCGCAGTAGCTTAAAAAGACGGTTTAAATGTCCCTTGGAAGAGACGTGCAGGTTGCAGTAGCTTAACAAGACGGTTTAAATGCCCCTTGGAAGAATGGTGGCGGTAGCAGTAGCTTAACAAGAAGGTTTAAATGCCCCTTGGAAGAGACATGCAGGTCGCAGTAACTTAACAAGACGGTTTAAATGCCCCTTGGAAGAGACATGCAGATCGCAGTAGCTTAACAAGACTGTTAAAATGCCCCTTGGAAGAGCGGTGGCGGTAGCAGTAGCTTAACAAGACGGTTTGAATGCCCCTTGGAAGAGACGTGCAGGTCGCAGTAGCTTAACAAGACTGTTTAAATGCCCCTTGGAAGAGACATGCAGGTCGCAATAGCTTAACAAGACGGTTTAAATGCCCCTTGGAAGAGCGGTAAAGGTCGCAGTAGCTTTACAAGACTGTTTAAATGCCCCTTGGAAAAGACATGCAAGGCGCAGTAGCTTAACAAGACTGTTTAAATGCCCTTTGAAAGAGACGTGCAGGTCGCAGTAGCTTAACAAGGCTGTTAAAATGCCCCTTGGAAGAGCGGTGGCGGTAGCAGTAGCTTAACAAGACGGTTTAAATGCCCCTTGGAAGAGAAGTGCAGGTCGCAGTAGCTTAACAAGACAGTATAAATGCTCCTTGGAAGAGCAGTGGAGGTCGCAGTAGCTTAACAAGACGGTTTAAATGCCCCTTGGTTGAGACATGCAGGTCGCAGCAGCTTAACAAGACGGTTTAAATGCCCCTTGGAAGAGACGTGCAGGTCGCAGTAGCTTAACAAGATGGTTTAAATGCCCCTTGGAAGAGACATGCAGGTCGCAGTAGCTTAACAAGACGGATTAAATGCCCCTTGAAACAGATGTGCAGGTCGCAGTAGCTTAACAAGACGGTTTAAATGCCCCTTGGAAAAGACGTACAAGTCGCAGTAGCTTAACAAGACGGATTAAATGACCCTTGAAACAGATGTGCAGGTCGCAGTAGCTTAACAAGACGGTTAAAATGCCCCTTGAAAGAGCGGTGGCGGTAGCAGTAGCTTAACAAGATGGTTTAAATGCCCCTTGGAAGAGACGTGCAGGTCATAGTAGCTTAACAAGACGGTTTAAATGCCCCTTGGAAGAGCGGTGGAGGTCGCAGTAGCTTAACAAGACAGTTTAAATGCCCCTTGGAAGAGACGTGCAGGTCGCAGCAGCTTATCAAGACGGTTTAAATGCCCCTTGGAATAGACTTGCAGGTCGCAGTGACTTAACAGGACGGTTTAAATGCCCCTTGGAAGAGACGTGCAGGTTGCAGTAGCTTAACAAGACGGTTTAAATGCCCCTTGGAAAAGAGGTGGAGGTTACAGTAGCTTAACAAGACGGTTTAAATGCCCGCTGAAAGAGACGTGCACGTCGCAGTATCTTAACAAGACGGTTAAAATGCCCCTTGGAAAAGCGGTGGCGGTAGCAGTAGCTTAACAAGACGGTTAAAATGCCCCTTGGAAGAGACGTGCAGGTCGCAGTAGCTTAACAAGACGGTTTAAATGCCCCTTGGAAGAGCGGTAAACGTCGCAGTAGCTTAACAAGACGGTTTAAATGCCCCTTGGAAAAGACGTGCAAGTCGCAGTAGCTTAACAAGACGGTTTAAATGCCCCTTGAAAGAGACGTGCAGGTCGCAGTAGCTTAACAAGACGGTTAAAATGCCCCTTGGAAGAGCGGTGGCAGTAGCAGTAGCTTAACAAGACGGTTTAAATGCCCCTTGGAAGAGACATGCAGGTCACAGTAGCTTAACAAGACGGTTTAATTGCCCTTGGAAGAGCGGTAAAGGTCGCAGTAGCTTAACAAGACGGTTTAAATGCCCCTTGGAAAAGACGTGCAAGGCGCAGTAGCTTAACAAGACGGTTTAAATGCCCGTTGAAAGAGACGTGCAGGTCGCAGTAGCTTAACAAGACGGTTAAAATGCCCCTTGGAAGAGCGGTGGCAGTAGCAGAAGCTTAACAAGACGGTTTAAATGCCCCTTGGAAGAGACGTGCAGGTCGCAGTAGCTTAACAAGATGGTTTAAATGCCCCTTGGAAGAGCGGTGGAGGTCGCAGTAGCTTAACAAGACTGTTTAAATGCCCCTAGGAAGAGACATGCATTTCGCAGCAGCTTTTCCAGACGGTTTAAATGCCCCTTGGAAGAGACTTGCAGGTCGCAGTAGCTTAACAAGATGGTTTAAATGCCCCTTGGAAGAGACATGCAGGTCGCAGTAGCTTAACAAGACGGTTTAAATGCCCCTTGGAAAAGACGTGCAAGGCGCAGTAGCTTAACAAGACGGTTTATATGCCCCTTGGAAGAGACGTGCAGGTTGCAGTAGCTTAAGAAGATTGTTTAAATGCCTCTTGGAAAAGAGGTGGAGGTTACAGTAGCTTAACAAGACGGTTTAAATGCCCGTTGAAAGAGACGTGCATGTCGCAGTAGCATAACAAGACGATTAAAATGCCCCTTGGAAGAGCGGTGGCGGTAGCAGTAGCTTAACAAGACGGTTTAAATGCCCCTTGGAAGAGACATGCAGGCCGCAGTAGCTTAACAAGACTGTTTAAATGCCCCTTGGAAGAGACATGCAGGTCGCAGTAGCTTAACAAGACGGTTTAAATGCCCCTTGGAAGAACGGTAAAGGTCGCATTAGCTTAACAAGACGGTTTAAATGCCCCTTGGAAGAGACGTGCAGGTTGCAGTAGCTTAACAAGACGGTTTAAATGCCCCTTGGAAGAACGGTGGCGGTAGCAGTAGCTTAACAAGATGGTTTAAATGCCCCTTGGAAGAGACGTGAAGGTCGCAGTAGCTTAAAAAGACGGTTTAAATGCCCCTTGGAAGAGACATGCAGGTCGCAGTAGCTTAACATGACTGTTAAAATGCCCCTTGTAAGAGCGGTGGCGGTGGCAGTAGTTAACAAGACGGTTTAAATGCCCCTTGGAAGAGACGTGCAAATTGCAGTAGCTTAAGAAGACGGTTTTAATGCCCCTTGGAAAAGAGGTGGAGGTTACAGTAGCTTAACAAGACGGTTTAAATGCCCGTTGAAAGAGACGTGCACGTCGCAGTAGCTTAACAAGACGATTAAAATGCCCCTTGGAAGAGCGGTGGCGGTAGCAGTAGCTTAACAAGACGGTTTAAATGCCCCTTGGAAGAGACGTGCAGGCCGCAGTAGCTTAACAAGACGGTTTAAATGCCCCTTGGAAGACACATGCAGGTCGCAGTAGCTTAACAAGACGGTTTAAATGCCCCTTGGAAGAACGGTAAAGGTCGCAGTAGCTTAACAAGACGGTTTAAATGCCCCTTGGAAGAGACGTGCAGGTTGCAGTAGCTTAACAAGACGGTTTAAATGCCCCTTGGAAGAACGGTGGCGGTAGCAGTAGCTTAACAAGACGGTTTAAATGCCCCTTGGAAGAGACGTGCAGGTCGCAGTAGCTTAACAAGACGGTAAAAATGCCCCTTGGAAGAGACATGCAGGTCGCAGTAGCTTAACAAGACTGTTAAAATGCCCCTTGGTAGAGCGGTGGCGGTAGCAGTAGCTTAACAAGACGGTTTAAATGACCTTTGGAAGAGATATGCAGGTCGCAGTAGCTTAACAAGACGGTTTAAATGCCCCTTGGAAGAGACATGCAGGTCGCAGTAGCTTAACAAGATGGTTTAAATGCCCCTTGGAAGAACGGTAAAGGTCGCAGTAGCTTAACAAGACGGTTTAAATGCCCCTTGGAAAAGACGTGCAAGGCGCAGTAGCTTAGCAAGACTGTTTAAATGCCCGGTGAAAGAGACGTGTAGGTCGCAGTAGCTTAACAAGACGTTTAAAATGCCCCTTGGAAGAGCGGTGGCTGTAGCAGTAGCTTAACAAGACGGTTTAAATGCCCATTGGAAGGGACGTGCAGGCCGCAGTAGCTTAACAAGACGGTTTAAATGCCATTTGGAAGAGACATGCAGGTCGCAGTAGCTTAACAAGACGGTTTAAATGCCCCATGGAAGAACGGTAAAGGTCGCAGTAGCTTAACAAGACGGTTTAAATGCCCCTTGGAAGAGACGTGCAGGTTGCAGTAGCTTAACAAGACGGTTTAAATGCCCCTTGGAAGAACGGTGGCGGTAGCAGTAGCTTAACAAGACGGTTTAAATGCCCCTTGGAAGAGACGTGCAGGTCGCAGTAGCTTAACAAGACAGTATAAATGCTCCTTGGAAGAGCGGTGGAGGTCGCAGTAGCTTAACAAGACGGTTTAAATGCCCCTTGGAAGAGGGGTGGCGTTAGCAGTAGCTTAACAAGACGGTTTAAATGCCCCTTGGAAGAGACGTGCAGGTCGCAGTAGCTTAACAAGACAGTATAAATGCCCCTTGGAAGAGCGGTGGGGGCCGCAGTAGCTTAACAAGACGGTTTAAATGCCCATTGGTTGAGACATGCAGGTCGCAGCAGCTTAGCAAGACGGTTTAAATGCCTCTTGGAAGAGACGTGCAGGTCGCAGTTGCTTATCAAGATGGTTTAAATGCCCCTTGGAGGAGACATGCAGGTCGCAGTAGCTTAACAAGATGGTTTAAATGCCCCTTGGAAAAGACGTACAAGTCGCAGTAGCTTAACAACATGGATTAAATGCCCCTTGGAAGAGAAGTGCAGGTTGCAGTAGCTTAAGAAGACTGTTTAAATGCCCCTTGGAAAAGAGGTGGATGTTACAGTAGTTTAACAAGACGGTTTAAATGCCCGTTGAAAGAGACGTGCACGTCGCAGTAGCTTAACAAGACGATTAAAATGCCCCTTGGAAGAGCGGTGGCGGTAGCAGTAGCTTAAGAAGACGGTTTAAATTCCCCTTGGAAGAGACGTGCAGGCCGCAGTAGCTTAACAAGACGGTTTAAATGCCCCTTGGAAGAGACATGCAGGTCGCAGTAGCTTAACAAGACGGTTTAAATGCCCCTTGGAAGAACGGTAAAGGTCGCAGTAGCTTAACAAGACGGTTTAAATGCCCCTTGGAAGAGACGTGCAGGTTGCAATAGATTAAAAAGACGGTTTAAATGCCCCTTGGAAGAACGGTGGCGGTAGCAGTAGCTTAACAAGACGGTTTAAATGCCCCTTGGAAGAGACATGCAGGTCGCAGTAGCTTAACAAGACGGTTTAAATGCCCCTTGGAAGAGACATGCAGGTCGCAGTAGCTTAACAAGACTGTTAAAATGCCCCTTGGAAGAGCGGTGGCGGTAGCAGTAGCTTAGCAAGACTGTTTAAATGCCCCTTGGAAGAGACGTGCAGGTCGCAGTAGCTTAACAAGACGGTTTAAATGCCCCTTGGAAGAGACATGCAGGTCGCAGTAGCTTAACAAGACGGTTTAAATGCCTCTTGGAAGAGCGGTAAAGGTCGCAGTAGCTTAACAAGATGGTTTAAATGCCCCTTGGAAAAGACGTGCAAGGCGCAGTAGCTTAACAAGACTGTTTAAATGCCCGTTGAAAGAGACGTGCAGGTCGCAGTAGCTTAACAAGACGTTTAAAATGCTCATTGGAAGAGCGTTGGCGGTAGCAGTAGCTTAACAAGACGGTTTAAATGCCCCTTGGAAGAGCGGTGGAGGTCGCAGTAGCTTAACAAGACGGTTTAAATGCCCCCTGGTTGAGACATGCAGGTCGCAGCAGCTGAACAAGACGGTTTAAATGCCCCTTGGAAGAGACGTGCAGGTCGCAGTAGCTTAACAAGATGGTTTAAAAGCACCTTGGAAAAGACATGCAGGTCGCAGTAGCTTAACAAGACGGTTTAAATGCCCCTTGGAAGAGCGGAGAAGGTCGCAGCAGCTTAACAAGATGGTTTAAATGCCCCTTGGAAGAGACATGCAGGTCGCAGTAGCTTAACATGACTGTTAAAATGCCCCTTGTAAGAGCGGTGGCGGTGGCAGTAGCTTAACAACACGGTTTAAATGCCCCTTGGAAGAGACGTGCAAATTGCAGTAGCTTAAGAAGACGGTTTAAATGCCCCTTGGAAAAGAGGTGGAGGTTACAGTAGCTTAACAAGACGGTTTAAATGCCCGTTGAAAGAGAAGTGCACGTCGCAGTAGCTTAACAAGACGATTAAAATGCCCCTTGGAAGAGCGGTGGCGGTAGCAGTAGCTTAACAAGACGGTTTAAATGCCCCTTGGAAGAGACATGCAGGTCGCAGTAGCTTAACAAGACGGTTTAAATGCCTCTTGGAAGAGCGGTAAAGGTCGCAGTAGCTTAACAAGATGGTTTAAATGCCCCTTGGAAAAGACGTGCAAGGCGCAGTAGCTTAACAAGACTGTTTAAATGCCCGTTGAAAGAGACGTGCAGGTCGCAGTAGCTTAACAAGACGTTTAAAATGCTCATTGGAAGAGCGTTGGCGGTAGCAGTAGCTTAACAAGACGGTTTAAATGCCCCTTGGAAGAGCGGTGGAGGTCGCAGTAGCTTAACAAGACGGTTTAAATGCCCCCTGATTGAGACATGCAGTTCGCAGCAGCTGAACAAGACGGTTTAAATGCCCCTTGGAAGAGACGTGCAGGTCGCAGTAGCTTAACAAGATGGTTTAAAAGCACCTTGGAAAAGACATGCAGGTCGCAGTAGCTTAACAAGACGGTTTAAATGCCCCTTGGAAGAGCGGAGAAGGTCGCAGCAGCTTAACAAGATGGTTTAAATGCCCCTTGGAAGAGACATGCAGGTCGCAGTAGCTTAACATGACTGTTAAAATGCCCCTTGTAAGAGCGGTGGCGGTGGCAGTAGCTTAACAAGACGGTTTAAATGCCCCTTGGAAGAGACGTGCAAATTGCAGTAGCTTAAGAAGACGGTTTAAATGCCCCTTGGAAAAGAGGTGGAGGTTACAGTAGCTTAACAAGACGGTTTAAATGCCCGTTGAAAGAGAAGTGCACGTCGCAGTAGCTTAACAAGACGATTAAAATGCCCCTTGGAAGAGCGGTGGCGGTAGCAGTAGCTTAACAAGACGGTTTAAATGCCCCTTGGAAGAGACGTGCAGGCCGCAGTAGCTTAACAAGACGGTTTAAATGCCCCTTGGAAGAGACATGCAGGTCGCAGTAGCTTAACAAGACGGTTTAAGTGCCCCTTGGAAGAACGGTAAAGGTCGCAGTAGCTAAACAAGACGGTTTAAATGCCCCTTGGAAGAGACGTGCAGGTTGCAGTAGCTTAACAAGACGGTTTAAATGCCCCTTGGAAGAATGGTGGCGGTAGCAGTAGCTTAACAAGACGGTTTAAATGCCCCTTGGAAGAGACGTGCAGGTCGCAGTAGCTTAACAAGACGGTTTAAATGCCCTTTGGAAGAGACATGCAGGTCGCAGTAGTTTAACAAGACTGTTAAAATGCCCCTTGGTAGAGCGGTGGCGGTAGCAGTAGCTTAACAAGACGGTTTAAATGACCTTTGGAAGAGACGTGCAGGTCGCAGTAGCTTAACAAGACGGTTTAAATGCCCCTTGGAAGAGACATGCAGGTCGCAGTAGCTTAACAAGATGGTTTAAATGCCTCTTGGAAGAACGGTAAAGGTCGCAGTAGCTTAACAAGACGGTTTAAATGCCACTTGGAAAAGACGTGCAAGGCGCAGTAGCTTAACAAGACTGTTTAAATGCCCGGTGAAAGAGACGTGCAGGTCGCAGTAGCTTAACAAGACGTTTAAAATGCCCCTTGGAAGAGCGGTGGCTGTAGCAGTAGCTTAACAAGACGGTTTAAATGCCCATTGGAAGGGATGTGCAGGCCGCAGTAGCTTAACAAGACGGTTTAAATGCCATTTGGAAGAGACATGCAGGTCGCAGTAGCTTAACAAGACGGTTTAAATGCCCCATGGAAGCACGGTAAAGGTCGCAGTAGTTTAACAAGATGGTTTAAATGCCCCTTGGAAGAGACGTGCAGGTTGCAGTAGCTTAACAAGACGGTTTAAATGCCCCTTGGAAGAACGGTGGCGGTAGCAGTAGCTTAACAAGATGGTTTAAATGCCCCTTGGAAGAGACGTGCAGGTCACAGTAGCTTAACAAGACAGTATAAATGCTCCTTGGAAGAGCGGTGGAGGTCGCAGTAGCTTAACAAGACGGTTTAAATGCCCCTTGGAAGAGACATGCAGGTCGCAGTAGCTTAACAAGACTGTTAAAATGCCCCTTGGAAGAGCGGAGGCGGTAGCAGTAGCTTAACAAGACGGTTTAAATGCCCCTTGGAAGAGACGTGCAGGTCGCAGTAGCTTAACAAGACGGTTTAAATGCCCCTTGGAAGAGACATGCAGGTCGCAGTAGCTTAACAAGACGGTTTAAATGCCCCTTGGAAAAGACGTGCAAGGCGCAGTAGCTTAACAAGACGCTTTAAATGCCCGGTGAAAGAGACGTGCAGGTCGCAGTAGCTTAACAAGACGTTTAAAATGCCCCTTGGAAGAGGGGTGGCGTTAGCAGTAGCTTAACAAGACGGTTTAAATGCCCCTTGGAAGAGACGTGCAGGTCGCAGTAGCTTAACAAGACAGTATAAATGCCCCGTGGAAGAGCGGTGTGGGTCGCAGTAGCTTAACAAGACGGTTTAAATGCCCCTTGGTTGAGACATGCAGGTCGCAGCAGCTTAGCAAGACGGTTTAAATGCCCCTTGGAAGAGACGTGCAGGTCGCAGTAGCTTATCAAGATGGTTTAAATGCCCCTTGGAGGAGACATGCAGGTCGCAGTAGCTTAACAAGATGGTTTAAATGCCCCTTGGAAAAGACGTACAAGTCGCAGTAGCTTAACAACATGGATTAAATGCCCCTTGGAAGAGAAGTGCAGGTTGCAGTAGCTTAAGAAGACTGTTTAAATGCCCCTTGGAAAAGAGGTGGATGTTACAGTAGCTTAAAAAGACGGTTTAAATGCCCGTTGAAAGAGACGTGCACGTCGCAGAAGCTTAACAAGACGATTAAAATGCCCCTTGGAAGAGCGGTGGCGGTAGCAGTAGCTTAAGAAGACGGTTTAAATTCCCCTTGGAAGAGACGTGCAGGCCGCAGTAGCTTAACAAGACGGTTTAAATGCTCCTTGGAAGAGACATGCAGGTCGCAGTAGCTTAACAAGACGGTTTAAATGCCCCTTGGAAGAACGGTAAAGGTCGCAGTAGCTTAACAAGACGGTTTAAATGCCCCTTGGAAGAGACGTGCAGGTTGCAATAGCTTAAAAAGACGGTTTAAATGCCCCTTGGAAGAACGGTGGCGGTAGCAGTAGCTTAACAAGACGGTTTAAATGCCCCTTGGAAGAGACATGCAGGTCGCAGTAGCTTAACAAGACGGTTTAAATGCCCCTTGGAAGAGACATGCAGGTCGCAGTAGCTTAACAAGACTGTTAAAATGCCCCTTGGAAGAGCGGTGGCGGTAGCAGTAGCTTAACAAGACGGTTTAAATGCCCCTTGGAAGAGACGTGCAGGTCGCAGTAGCTTAACAAGACGGTTTAAATGCCCCTTGGAAGAGACATGCAGGTCGCAGTAGCTTAACAAGACGGTTTAAATGCCTCTTGGAAGAGCGGTAAAGGTCGCAGTAGCTTAACAAGATGGTTTAAATGCCCCTTGGAAAAGACGTGCAAGGCGCAATAGCTTAACAAGACTGTTTAAATGCCCGTTGAAAGAGACGTGCAGGTCGCAGTAGCTTAACAAGACGTTTAAAATGCTCATTGGAAGAGCGTTGGCGGTAGCAGTAGCTTAACAAGACGGTTTAAATGCCCCTTGGAAGAGCGGTGGAGGTCGCAGTAGCTTAACAAAACGGTTTAAATGCCCCCTGGTTGAGACATGCAGGTCGCAGCAGCTGAACAAGACGGTTTAAATGCCCCTTGGAAGAGACGTGCAGGTCGCAGTAGCTTAACAAGATGGTTTAAAAGCACCTTGGAAGAGACATGCAGGTCGCAGTAGCTTAACAAGACGGTTTAAATGCCCCTTGGAAGAGCGGAGAAGGTCGCAGCAGCTTAACAAGATGGTTTATATGCCCCTTGGAAAAGACGTACAAGTCGCAGTAGCTTAACAAGACGGATTAAATGCCCCTTGAAACAGATGTGCAGGTCGCAGTAGCTTAACAAGACGGTTAAAATGCCCCTTGAAAGAGCGGTGGCGGTAGCAGTAGCTTAACAAGATGGTTTAAATGCCCCTTGGAAGAGACGTGCAGGTCGTAGTAGCTTAACAAGACGGTTTAAATGCCCCTTGGAAGAGCGGTGGAGGTCGCAGTAGCTTAACAAGACAGTTTAAATGCCCCTTGGAAGAGACGTGCAGGTCGCAGCAGCTTATCAAGACGGCTTAAATGCCCCTTGGAAGAGACTTGCAGGTCGCAGTAGCTTAACAAGACGGTTTAAATGCCCCTTGGAAGAGACGCGCAGGTTGCAGTAGCATAACAAGACGGTTTAAATGCCCGTTGAAAGAGACGTGCACGTCGCAGTATCTTAACAAGACGGTTAAAATGCCCCTTGGAAGAGCGGTGGCGGTAGCAGTATCTTAACAAGACGGTTAAAATGCCCCTTGGAAGAGACGTGCAGGTCGCAGTAGCTTAACAAGATGGTTTAAATGCCCCTTGGAAGAGACATGCAGGTCGCAGTAGCTTAACAAGACGGTTTAAATGCCCCTTGGAAGAGCGGTAAACGTCGCAGTAGCTTAACAAGACGGTTTAAATGCCCCTTGGAAAAGACGTGCAAGTCGCAGTAGCTTAACAAGACGGTTTAAATGCCCCTTGAAAGAGATGTGCAGGTCGCAGTAGCTTAACAAGACGGTTAAAATGCCCCTTGGAAGAGTGGTGGCAGTAGCAGTAGCTTAACAAGACGGTTTAAATGCCCCTTGGAAGAGACATGCAGGTCACAGTAGCTTAACAAGACGGTTTAAATGCCCCTTGGAAGAGCGGTAAAGGTCGCAGTAGCTTAACAAGATGGTTTAAATGCCCCTTGGAAAAGACGTGCAAGGCGCAGTAGCTTAATAAGACGGTTTAAATGCCCCTTGGAAGAGACGTGCAGGTCGCAGTAGCTTAACAAGATGGTTTAAATGCCCCTTGGAAGAGCGGTGGAGGTCGCAGTAGCTTAACAAGATGGTTTAAATGCCCCTTTGCTGAGACATGCAAGTCGCAGCAGCTTAACAAGACGGTTTAAATGCCTCTTGGAAGAGCGGTGGAGGTCGCAGTAGCTTAAAAAGACGGTTTAAATGCCCCTTGGAAGAGACATGCATTTCGCAACAGCTTTTCCAGACGGTTTAAATGCCCCTTGGAAGAGACTTGCAGGTCGCAGTAGCTTAACAAGATGGTTTAAATGCCCCTTGGAAGAGACATGCAGGTCGCAGTAGCTTAACAAGACGGTTTAAATGCCCCTTGGAAAAGACATGCAAGGCGCAGTAGCTTAACAAGACGCTTTAAATGCCCGTTGAAAGAGACGTGCAGGTCGCAGTAGCTTAACAAGACGTTTAAAATGCCCCTTGGAAGAGCGGTGGCGGTAGCAGTAGCTTAACAAGACGGTTTAAATGCCCCTTGGAAGAGACGTGCAGGTAGCAGTAGCTTAACAAGACAGTATAAATGCCCCTTGGAAGAGACGTGCAGGTCGCAGTAGCTTAACAAGATGGTTTAAATGCCCCTTGGAAGAGACATGCAGGTCGCAGTAGCTTAACAAGATGGTTTAAATTCCCCTTGGAAAAGACGTACAAGTCGCAGTAGCTTAACAACAAGGATTAAATGCCCCTTGAAAGAGACGTGCAGGTCGCAGTAGCTTAACAAGACGGTTTAAATGCCCCTTGGAAGAGACGTGCAGGTTGCAGTAGCTTAAGAAGATGGTTTAAATGCCGCTTGGAAAAGAGGTGGAGGTTACAGTAGCTTAACAAGACGGTTTAAATGCCCGTTGAAAGAGACGTGCACGTCGCAGTAGCTTAACAAGACGATTAAAATGCCCCTTGGAAGAGCGGTGGCGGTAGCAGTAGCTTAACAAGACGGTTTAAATGCCCCTTGGAAGAGACGTGCAGGCCGCAGTAGCTTAACAAGACGGTTTAAATGCTCCTTGGAAGAGACATGCAGGTAGCAGGAGCTTAACAAGACGGTTTAAATGCCCCTTGGAAGAACGGTGGCGGTAGCAGTAGCTTAACAAGACGGTTTAAATGCCCCTTGGAAGAGACATGCAGGTCGCAGTAGCTTAACAAGACGGTTTAAATGCCCCTTGGAAGAGACATGCAGGTCGCAATAGCTTAACAAGACTGTTAAAATGCCCTTTGGAAGAGCGGTGGCGGTAGCAGTAGCTTAACAAGACGGTTTAAATGCCCCTTGGAAGAGACGTGCAGGTCGCAGTAGCTTAACAAGACGGTTTAAATGCCCCTTGGAAGAGACATGCAGGTCGCAGTAGCTTAACAAGACGGTTTAAATGCCCCTTGGAAGAGCGGTAAAGGTCGCAGTAGCTTAACAAGAAGATTTAAATGACCCTTGGAAAAGACGTGCAAGGCGCAGTAGCTTAACAAGACTGTTTAAATGCCCGTTGAAAGAGACGTGCAGGTTGCAGTAGCTTAACAAGACGTTTAAAATACGCCTTGGAAGAGCGGTGGCGGTAACAGTAGCTTAACAAGACGGTTTAAATGCACCTTGGAAGAGACGTGCAGGTCGCAGTAGCTTAACAAGACAGTATAAATGCTCTTTGGAAGAGCAGTGGAGGTCGCAGTAGCTTAACAAGACGGTTTAAATGCCCCTTGGTTGAGACATGCAGGTCGCAGCAGCTTAACAAGACGGTTTAAATGCCCCTTGGAAGAGACGTGCAGGTCGCAGTAGCTTAACAAGATGGTTTAAATGCCCCTTGGAAGAGACATGCAGGTCGCAGTAGCTTAACAAGACGGTTTAAATGCCCCTTGGAAGAGCGGAGGAGGTCGCAGCAGCTTAACAAGATGGTTTAAATGCCCCTTGGAAAAGACGTACTAGTCGCAGCAGCTTAACAAGACGGATTAAATGCCCCTTGAAACAGATGTGCAGGTCGCAGTAGCTTAACAAGACGGTTAAAATGCCTCTTGAAAGAGCGGTGGCGGTAGCAGTAACTTAACAAGATGGTTTAAATGCCCCTTGGAAGAGACGTGCAGGTCGTAGTAGCTTAACAAGACAGTTTAAGTGCCCCTTGGAAGAGATGTGCAGGTCGCAGCAGCTTATCAAGACGGTTTAAATGCCCCTTGGAAGAGACTTGCAGGTCGCAGTAGCTTAACAAGACGGTTTAAATGCCCCTTGGAATAGACGTGCAGGTTGCAGTAGCTTAACAAGACGGTTTAAATGCCCCTTGGAAAAGAGGTGGAGGTTACAGTAGCTTAACAAGACGGTTTAAATGCCCGTTGAAAGAGACGTGCACGTCGCAGTATCTTAACAAGACGGTTAAATTGCATCTTGGAAGAGCGGTGGCGGTAGCAGTAGCTTAACAAGACGGTTAAAATGCCCCTTGGAAGAGACGTGCAGGTCGCAGTAGCTTAACAAGATGGTTTAAATGCCCCTTGGAAGAGACATGCAGGTCGCAGTAGCTTAACAAGACGGTTTAAATGCCCCTTGGAAGAGACATGCAGGTCGCAATAGCTAAACAAGACTGTTAAAATGCCCCTTGGAAGAGCGGTGGCGGTAGCAGTAGCTTAACAAGACAGTTTAAATGCCCCTTGGAAGAGACGTGCAGGTCGCAGTAGCTTAACAAGACGGTTTAAATGCCCCTTGGAAGAGACATGCAGGTCGCAGTAGCTTAACAAAACGGTTTAAATGCCCCTTGGATGAGCGGTAAAGGTCGCAGTAGCTTAACAAGAAGGTTTAAATGCCCCTTGGAAAAGACGTGCAAGGCGCAGTAGCTTAACAAGACTGTTTAAATGCCCGTTGAAAGAGACGTGCAGGTTGCAGTAGCTTAACAAGACGTTTAAAATGCCCCTTGGAAGAGCGGTGGCGGTAACAGTAGCTTAACAAGACGGTTTAAATGCCCCTTGGAAGAGACGTGCAGGTCGCAGTAGCTTAACAAGACAGTATAAATGCTCCTTGGAAGAGCAGTGGAGGTCGCAGTAGCTTAACAAGACGGTTTAAATGCCCCTTGGTTGAGACATGCAGGTCGCAGCAGCTTAACAAGACGGTTTAAATGCCCCTTGGAAGAGACGTGCAGGTCGCAGTAGCTTAACAAGATGGTTTAAATGCCCCTTGGAAGAGACATGCAGGTCGCAGTTTCTTAACAAGACGGTTTAAATGCCCCTTGGAAGAGCGTAGGAGGTCGCAGCAGCTTAACAAGATGGTTTAAATGCCCTTTGGAAAAGACGTACTAGTCGCAGTAGCTTAACAAGACGGATTAAATGCCCCTTGAAACAGATGTGCAGGTCGCAGTAGCTTAACAACACGGTTAAAATGCCTCTTGAAAGAGCGGTGGCGGTAGCAGTAGCTTAACAAGATGGTTTAAATGCCCCTTGGAAGAGACGTGCAGGTCGTAGTAGCTTAACAAGATGGTTTAAATGCCCCTTGGAAGAGCGGTGGAGGTCGCAGTAGCTTAACAAGACAGTTTAAGTGCCCCTTGGAAGAGATGTGCAGGTCGCAGCAGCTTATCAAGACGGTTTAAATGCCCCTTGGAAGAGACTTGCAGGTCGCAGTAGCTTAACAAGACGGTTTAAATGCCCCTTGGATGAGCGGTAAAGGTCGCAGTAGCTTAACAAGAAGGTTTAAATGCCCCTTGGAAAAGACGTGCAAGGCGCAGTAGCTTAACAAGACTGTTTAAATGCCCGTTGAAAGAGACGTGCAGGTTGCAGTAGCTTAACAAGACGTTTAAAATGCCCCTTGGAAGAGCGGTGGCGGTAACAGTAGCTTAACAAGACGGTTTAAATGCCCCTTGGAAGAGACGTGCAGGTCGCAGTAGCTTAACAAGACAGTATAAATGCTCCTTGGAAGAGCAGTGGAGGTCGCAGTAGCTTAACAAGACGGTTTAAATGCCCCTTGGTTGAGACATGCAGGTCGCAGCAGCTTAACAAGACGGTTTAAATGCCCCTTGGAAGAGACGTGCAGGTCGCAGTAGCTTAACAAGATGGTTTAAATGCCCCTTGGAAGAGACATGCAGGTCGCAGTTTCTTAACAAGACGGTTTAAATGCCCCTTGGAAGAGCGTAGGAGGTCGCAGCAGCTTAACAAGATGGTTTAAATGCCCTTTGGAAAAGACGTACTAGTCGCAGTAGCTTAACAAGACGGATTAAATGCCCCTTGAAACAGATGTGCAGGTCGCAGTAGCTTAACAACACGGTTAAAATGCCTCTTGAAAGAGCGGTGGCTGTAGCAGTAGCTTAACAAGATGGTTTAAATGCCCCTTGGAAGAGACGTGCAGGTCGTAGTAGCTTAACAAGACGGTTTAAATGCCCCTTGGAAGAGACGTGCAGGTTGCAGTAGCTTAACAAGACGGTTTAAATGCCCCTTGGAAAAGAGGTGGAGGTTACAGTAGCTTAACAAGACGGTTTAAATGCCCGTTGAAAGATACGTGCACGTCGCAGTATCTTAACAAGACGGTTAAATTGCCCCTTGGAAGAGCGGTGGCGGTAGCAGTAGCTTAACAAGACGGTTAAAATGCCCCTTGGAAGAGACATGCAGGTCGCAGTAGCTTAACAAGACGGTTTAAATGCCCCTTGGAAGAGACATGCAGGTCGCAATAGCTTAACAAGACTGTTAAAATGCCCCTTGGAAGAGCGGTGGCGGTAGCAGTAGCTTAACAAGACAGTTTAAATGCCCCTTGGAAGAGACGTGCAGGTCGCAGTAGCTTAACAAGACGGTTTAAATGCCCCTTGGAAGAGACATGCAGGTCGCAGTAGCTTAACAAGACGGTTTAAATGCCCCTTGGAAGAGCGGTAAAGGTCGCAGTAGCTTAACAAGAAGGTTTAAATGCCAATTGGAAAAGACGTGCAAGGCGCAGTAGCTTAACAAGACTGTTTAAATGCCCGTTGAAAGAGACGTGCAGGTTGCAGTAGCTTAACAAGACGTTTAAAATGCCCCTTGGAAGAGCGGTGGCGGTAACAGTAGCTTAACAAGACGATTTAAATGCCCCTTGGAAGAGACGTGCAGGTCGCAGTAGCTTAACAAGACAGTATAAATGCTCCTTGGAAGAGCAGTGGAGGTCGCAGTAGCTTAACAAGACGGTTTAAATGACCCTTGGTTGAGACATGCAGGTCGCAGCAGCTTAACAAGACGGTTTAAATGCCCCTTGGAAGAGACGTGCAGGTCGCAGTAGCTTAACAAGATGGTTTAAATGCCCCTTGGAAGAGACATGCAGGTCGCAGTAGCTTAACAAGACGGTTTAAATGCCCGTTGGAAGAGCGGAGGAGGTCGCAGCAGCTTAACAAGATGGTTTAAATGCCCTTTGGAAAAGACGTACTAGTCGCAGTAGCTTAACAAGACGGATTAAATGCCCCTTGAAACAGATGTGCAGGTCGCAGTAGCTTAACAAGACGGTTAAAATGCCTCTTGAAAGAGCGGTGGCGGTAGCAGTAGCTTAACAAGATGGTTTAAATGCCCCTTGGAAGAGACGTGCAGGTCGTAGTAGCTTAACAAGACGGTTTAAATGCCCCTTGGAAGAGCGGTGGAGGTTGCAGTAGCTTAACAAGACAGTTTAAGTGCCCCTTGGAAGAGATGTGCAGGTCGCAGCAGCTTATCAAGACAGTTTAAATGCCCCTTGGAAGAGACTTGCAGGTCGCAGTAGCTTAACAAGACGGTTTAAATGCCCCTTGGAAGAGACGTGCAGGTTGCAGTAGCTTAACAAGACGGTTTAAATGTCCCTTGGAAAAGAGGTGGAGGTTACAGTAGCTTAACAAGACGGTTTAAATGCCCGTTGAAAGATACGTGCACGTCGCAGTATCTTAACAAGACGGTTAAATTGCCCCTTGGAAGAGCGGTGGCGGTAGCAGTAGCTTAAAAAGACAGTTAAAATGCCCCTTGGAAGAGACGTGCAGGTGCAGTGGCTTAATAAGATGGTTTAAATGCCCCTTGGAAGAGACATGCAGGTCGCAGTAGCTTAACAAGACGGTTTAAATGCCCCTTGGAAGAGAGGTAAAGGTCGCAGTAGCTTAACAAGAAGGTTTAAATGCCCCTTGGAAAAGACGTGCAAGGAGCAGTAGCTTAACAAGACTGTTTAAATGCCCGTTGAAAGAGACGTGCAGGTTGCAGTAGCTTAACAAGACGTTTAAAATGCCCCTTGGAAGAGCGGTGGCGGTAACAGTAGCTTAACAAGACGGTTTAAATGCCCCTTGGAAGAGACGTGCAGGTCGCAGTAGCTTAACAAGACAGTATAAATGCTCCTTGGAAGAGCAGTGGAGGTCGCAGTAGCTTAACAAGACGGTTTAAATGCCCCTTGGTTGAGACATGCAGGTCGCAGCAGCTTAACAAGACGGTTTAAATGCCCCTTGGAAGAGAAGTGCAGGTCGCAGTAGCTTAACAAGATGGTTTAAATGCCCCTTGGAAGAGACATGCAGGTCGCAGTAGCTTAACAAGACGGTTTAAATGCCCCTTGGAAGAGCGGAGGAGGTCGCAGCAGCTTAACAAGATGGCTTAAATGCCCTTTGGAAAAGACGTACTAGTCGCAGTAGCTTAACAAGACGGATTAAATGCCCCTTGAAACAGATGTGCAGGTCGCAGTAGCTTAACAAGACGGTTAAAATGCCTCTTGAAAGAGCGGTGGCGGTAGCAGTAGCTTAACAAGATGGTTTAAATGCCCCTTGGAAGAGACGTGCAGGTCGTAGTAGCTTAACAAGACGGTTTAAATGCCCCTTGGAAGAGCGGTGGAGGTCGCAGTAGCTTAACAAGACAGTTTAAGTGCCCCTTGGAAGAGATGTGCAGGTCGCAGCAGCTTATCAAGACAGTTTAAATGCCCCTTGGAAGAGACTTGCAGGTCGCAGTAGCTTAACAAGACGGTTTAAATGCCCCTTGGAAGAGACGTGCCGGTTGCAGTAGCTTAACAAGACGGTTTAAATGCCCCTTGGAAAAGAGGTGGAGGTTACAGTAGCTTAACAAGACGGTTTAAATGCCCGTTGAAAGATACGTGCACGTCGCAGTATCTTAACAAGACGGTTAAATTGCCCCTTGGAAGAGCGGTGGCGGTAGCAGTAGCTTAACAAGACAGTTAAAATGCCCCTTGGAAGAGACGTGCAGGTCGCAGTGGCTTAATAAGATGGTTTAAATGCCCCTTGGAAGAGACATGCAGGTCGCAGTAGCTTAACAAGACGGTTTAAATGCCCCTTGGAAGAGCGGTAAAATTCGCAGAAGCTTAACAAGACGGTTTAAATGCCCCTTGGAAAGGACGTGCAAGTTGCAGTAGCTTAACAAGACGGTTTAAATGCCCGTTGAAAGAGACATGCAAGTCGCAGTAGCTTAACAAGACGGTTAAAATGCCCCTTGGAAGAGCGGTGGCAGTAGCAGTAGCTTAACAAGATGGTTTAAATGCCCCTTGGAAGAGACATGCAGGTCACAGTAGCTTAACAAGACGGTTTAAATGCCCCTTGGAAGAGCGGTAAAGGTCGCAGTAGCTTAACAAGACGGTTTAAATGCTCCTTGGAAAAGACGTGCAAGGCGCAGTAGTTTAACAAGACGGTTTAAATGCCCGTTGAAAGAGACGTGCAAGTCGCAGTAGCTTAACAAGACGGTTAAAATGCCCCTTTTAAGAGCGGTGGCAGTAGCAGAAGCTTAACAAGACCGTTTAAATGCAGCTTGGAAGAGACGTGCAGGTCGCAGTAGCTTAACAAGATGCTTTAAATGCCCCTTGGAAGAGCGGTGGAGGTCGCAGTAGCTTAACAAGACGGTTTAAATGCCCCTTTGCTGAGACATGCAGGTCGCAGCAGCTTAACAAGACGGTTTAAATGCCTCTTGGAAGAGCGGTGGAGGTCGCAGTAGCTTAACAAGACGGTTTAAATGCCCCTTGGAAGAGACATGCATTTCGCAGCAGCTTTTCGAGACGGTTTAAATGCCCCTTGGAAGAGACTTGCAGGTCGCAGTAGCTTAACAAGATGGTTTAAATGCCCCTTGGAAGAGACATGCAGGTCGCAGTAGCTTAACAAGACGGTTTAAATGCCCCTTGGAAGAGACGAGCAGGTCGCAGTAGCTTAACAAGACGGTTTAAATGTCCCTTGGAAAAGTGGTGGAGGTTACAATAGCTTAACAAGACGGTTTAAATGCCCCTTGGAAAAGACGTGCAAGTCGCCGTAGCTTAACAAGATGGTTTATATGCCACTTGGTAGAGACATGCAGGTTGCAGTAGCTTAACAAGATGGTTTAAATGCCCCTTGGAAAAGTGGTGGAGGTTACAGTAGCTTAACAAGGCGGTTTACATGCCCATTGGAAAAGACGTGCATGTCGCAGTAGCTTAACAAGACGGTTTAAATGCCCCTTGGAAGAGACGTGCAGGTCGCAGTAGCTTTTGAAGACGATTTAAATGTCCCTTGGAAGAGACATGCAGGTCGCAGTAGCTTAACTAGACGGTTTAAATGCCCCTTGGTAGAGCGGTGGCGGTCGCAGTAGCTTAACAAGACAATTTAAATGCCCCTTGAAAGAGACATGCAGGTCGCAGTAGCTTAACAAGACGATTAAAAAGCCCCTTGGAAGTGCGGTGGCGGTAGCAGTAGCTTAACAAGACGGTTTAAATGCCCATTGGAAGAGACATGCAGGTCGCAGCAGCTTAACAAGACGGTTTAAATGCCCCTTGGAAGAGCGGTGGAGGTCGCAGTAGCTTAACAAGACTGTTTAAATGTCCTTTGGAAGAGACGTGCAGGACGCGGTAGCTTAACAAGAAGGTTTAAATGCCCCTTGGAAGAGATGTGCAGGTCGCAGTAGCTTAACAAGATGGTTTAAATGCACCTTGGAAGAGGCATGCAGGTCGCAGTAGCTTAACAAGACGGTTTAAATGCCCCTTGGAAGAGGCGTGCAGGTTGCAGTAGCTTAACAAGACCGTTTAAATGCCCCTTGGGAAAGAGGTGGAGGTTACAGTAGTTTAACAAGACGGTTTAAATGCCCGTTGAAAGAGACGTGCATGTCGCAGTAGCTTAACAAGACGGTTAAAATGCCCCTGGGAAGAGACGTGCAGGTCGCAGTAGCTTAACAAGACGGTTTAAATGCCCCTTTTAAGAGCAGTAAAGGTCGCAGTAGCTTAACAAAACGGTTTAAATGCCTCTTGGAAGAGACGTGCAGGTCGCAGTAGCTTAACAAGACGGTTTAAATGCCCCTTGGAAGAGCAGTGGAGGTCGCAGTAGCTTTAAAAGACTGTTTAAATGACATTGGAAGAGACGTGCAGGTCGCAGTAGCTTAATAAGACGGTTTAAATGCCCCGTAGAAGAGACGTGCAGGTCGCAGTAGCTTAAAAAGACGGTTTAAAAGCCCCTTGGAAGAGCGGTTGAGGTCACAGTAGCTTAACAAGACAGTTTAAATGCCCCTTGAAAGAGACATGCAGGTCGCAGTAGCTTAACAAGACGGTTTAAATGCCCCTTGGAAGAGCAGTGGCGGTAGCAGTAGCTTAACAAGAGGGTTTAAATGCCCCTTGGAAGAGACGTGCAGGTCGCAGTAGCTTAACAAGATGGTTTAAATGCCCCTTGGAAGAGCGGTGGAGGTCGCAGTAGCTTAACAAGACTGTTTAAATGCCCCTTGGAAGAGACATGCAGGTCGCAGCAGCTTAACAAGATGGTTTAAATGCCCCTTGAAAGAGATGTGCAGGTCGCAGTAGCTTAACAAGACAGTTTAAATGCCCCTTGCAAAAGACGTGCAAGTCGCAGTAGCTTAACAAGACTGTTTAAATGCCCCTTGCAAGAGACGAGCAGGTCGCAGTAGCTTAATAAGACTTTGTAAATGCCCCTTGGTAGAAACGTGCAGGTCACAGTAGCTTAACAAGACGGTTTAAATGCCACTTGGAAGAGACGTTCAGGTCGCAGTAGCTTAAAAAGACGGTTTAAATGCCCCTTGGAAGAGCGGTGGAGGTCGCAGTAGCTTAACAAGACGGTTTAAATGCCCCTTGGAAGAGACATTCAGGACTCAGCAGCTTAATAAGATGGTTTAAATGCCCCTTGGAAGAGACGTGCAGGTCGAAGTAGCTTAACAAGACGGTTTAAAAGCCCCTTGGAAGAGACATCCAGGTCGCAGTAGCTTAACAAGACGGTTTAAATGCCTCTTGGAAGAGACGTGCAGGTCGCAGTAGCTTAACAAGACGGTTTAAATGCCCATTGGAAAAGTGTTAGAAGTTACAGTATCTTAACAAGACGGTTTAAATGCCCATTGGAAAAGACGTGCAAGTCGCAGTAGCTTAACAAGATGGTATAAATGCCCCTTGGAAGAGACATGCAGGTCACAGTAGCTTAACAAGACAGTTTAAATGCCCCTTGGAAGAGACATGCAGGTCGCAGTATCTTAACAAGACGGTTTAAATGCCCCTTGGAAGAGACGTGCTGGTCGCAGTAGCTTAACAAGACCGTTTAAATGCCCCTTGGAAGAGACATGCAGGTCGCAGTAGCTTAACAAGATGGTTTAAATGCCCCTTGGAAGAGACGTGCAGGTCGAATAAGCTTAACAAGACGTTTTAAATGCCCATTGGAAAAGTGGTGGAGCTTACAGTAGCTTAACAAGACGGTTTAAATGCCCCTTGGAAGAGCGGTGGAGGTCGCAGTAGCTTAACAAGACGGTTTAAATGCCCCTTGGAAGAGAAGTGCAGGTCGCAGTAGCTTAACAAGACGGATTAAATGCCCCTTGGAAGAGACGTGCAGGTCACATTAGCTTAACAAGACGATTTAAATGCCCCTTGGAAGAGACGTGCAGGTCGCAGAAGCTTAACAGGATGGTTTAAATGCCCCTTGGAAGAGACGTGGAGTTCGCTGTAGCTTAACAAGACGGTTTAAATGCCCCTTGGAAGAGACATGCAGTTCGCAGCAGCTTAACAAGACGGTTTAAATGCCCCTTGGAAGAGACGTGCACGTCGCAGTAGCTTAACAAGACCGTTTAAATGCCCCTTGGAAGAGACATGCAGGTCGCAGTAGCTTAACAAGACGGTTTAAATGCCCCTTGAAAGAGACGTGCAGGTTGCTGTAGCTTAACAAGATGGTTTAAATGCCCCTTGGAAAAGAGGTGGACGTTACAGTAGCTTAACAAGACGCTTTAAATGCCCGTAGAAAGAGACGTGCAGGTCGCAGTAGCTTAACAAGAAGGTTAAAATGCCCCTTGGAAGAGCGGTGGGGGTAGCAGTAGCTTAACAAGACGGTTTAAATGCCCATTGGAAGAGACGGGCAGGTCGCAGTAGCTTAACAAGACGGTTTAAATGCCTCTTGGAAGAGAGATGCAAGTCGTAGTAGCTTAACAAGACGGTTTAAATGCCCCTTAGAAGAGCGGAAAAGATCTCAGTAGCTTAACAAGATGGTTTAAATGCCCCTTGGAAGAGACGTGCAGGTCGCAGTAGCTTAACAAGATGGTTTAAATGCAGCTTGGAAGAGACATGCAGGTCGCAGTAGCTTATTAAGACGGTTTAAATGCCCCTTGGAAGAGCGGAGGAGGTAGCAGTAGCTTAACAAGATGGTTTAAATGCCCCTTGGAAGAGATGTGCAGGTCGTAGTAGCTTAACAAGATGGTTTAAATGCCACTTGTAAGAGCAGTGGAGGTCGCAGTACCTTAACAAGACAGTTTAAATGCCCCTTGGAAGAGACATGCAGGTCGTAGCAGCTTATCAAGACGTTTTAAATGCCCCTTGGAAGAAACTTGCAGGTCGTAGTAGCTTAACAAGACGGTTTAAATGCCCCTTGGAAGAGAAGTGCAGGTTGCAGTAGCTTAACAAGACGGTTTAAATGCCTCTTGGAAAAGAATTGGAGGTTACAGTAGCTTAACAAGACGGTTTAAATGCCCGTTGAAAGAGACGTGCAGGTCGCAGTAGCTTAACAAGACGTTTAAAATGCCCCCTTGGAAGAGCGGTGGCGGTAGCAGTAGCTTAACAAGACGGTTTAAATGCCCTTTGGAAGAGACTTGCTGGTCGCAGTAGCTTAACAAGACGGTTTAAATGCCCCTTGGAAGAGACATGCAGGTCGCAGTAGCTTAACAGGACGGTTTAAATGCCCCTTGGAATAGACGTGCAGGTCGCAGTAGCTTAACAAGACGGTTTAAATGCCCCTTGGCAAAGATGTGCAGGTCGCAATATCTTAACAAGATGGTTTAAATGCCCCTTGGAAGAGCGGTGGACGTCGCAGTAGCTTTAAAAGACGGTTTAAATGACATTGGAAGAGACGTGCAGGTCGCAGTAGCTTAACAAGACGGTTTAAATGCCCCTTGGAAGAGCAGTGGAGGTCTCAGTAGCTTAACAAGTCAGTTCAAATGCCCCTTGAAAGAGACGCGCAGGTCGCAGTAGCTTAACAAGACGGTTAAAATGCCCCTTGGAAGTGCGGTGGAGGTCGCAGTAGCTTAACAAAACGGTTTAAATGACCCCTTGCAAAAGACGTGCAAGTCGCAGTAGCTTAACAAGACGGTTTAAATGCCCCTTTGAAAAGACGTGCAAGTCGCAGTAGCATTTCAAGACGGTTTAAATGCCCCTTGGAAGAGACATGCAGGTCGCAGTAGCTTAAAAAGATGGTTTAAATGCCCATTGGAAGAGACGTGCAGGTCGCAGTAGCTTAACAAGACGGTTTAAATGCCCCTTGGAAGAGCGTTGGAGGTCGCAGTAGCTTAACAAGACTGTCTAAATGCCCATTGGAAGAGACGTGCAGATCGCAGTATCTTAACGAGAAGGTTTAAATGCCCCTTGGAAGAGATGTGCAGGTCGCAGTAGCTTAACAAGACGGTTTAAATGCACCGTGGAAGAGACGTGGAGGTCGCAGTAGCTTAACAAGACGGTTTAAATGCCCCTTGCAAGAGACATACAGGTTGCAGTAGCTAAACAAGACAGTTGAAATGCCCCTTGGAAGAGCAGTGGCGGTAGCAGTAGCTTAATAAGAGGGTTTAAATGCCCCTTGGAAGAGACGTGCAGGTCGCAGTAGCTTAACAAGATGGTTTAAATGCCCTTTGGAAGAGCGGTGGAGATCGCATTAGCTTAACAAGACTGTTTAAATGCCCCTTGGAAGAGACATGCAGGTCGCAGCAGCTTAACAAGACGGTTTAAATGCCCCTTGGAAGAGATGTGCAGGTCGCAGTAGCTTAACAAGACAGTTTAAATGCCCCTTGGAAGAAACATGCAGGTCGCAGTTGCTTGACAAGATGGTTTAAATGCTCCTTGAAAGAGACGTGCAGGTCACAGTAGCTTAACAAGATGGTTTAAATGCCCCTTGGAAAAGTGGTGGAGGTTACAGTAGCTTAATAAAACTGTTTAAATGCCCCTTGGGAAACACGTGCAAGTCGCAGTAGCTTAACAAGACGATTTAAATGCCCCTTAGAAGAGACGTGCAGGTCGCAGTAGCTTAACAAGACGGTTTAAATGCCCCTTGGAAGAGCGTTGGAGGTAGCAGTAGCTTAACAAGTCAGTTTAAATGCCCCTTGAAAGAGACGCGCAGGTCGCAGTAGCTAAACAAGACGGTTAAAATGCCTCTTGGAAGAGCCGTGGAGGTCGCAGTAGCTTAACAAGACTGTTTAAATGCCCCTTGCAAGAGATGAGCAGGTCGCAGTAGCTTAATAAGACTGTTTAAATGCCCCTTGGTAGAAACGTGCAGGTCACAGTAGCTTAACAAGACGGTTTAAGTGCCACTTGGAAGAGACGTGCAGGTCGCAGTAGCTTAAAAAGACGGTTTAAATGCTCCTTGGAAGAGCAGTGGAGGTCGCAGTAGCTTAACAAGACGGTTTAAATGCCCCTTGGAAGAGACGTGCAGGTCGAAGTAGCTTAACAAGACGGTTTAAATGCCTCTTGGAAGAGAGATCCAGGTCGCAGTAGCTTAACAAGACGGTTTAAATGCCCCTTGGAAGAGACGTGCACGTCGCAGTAGCTTAATAAGACGGTTTAAATGCCCATTGGAAAAGTGGTGGAAGTTACAGTATCTTAACAAGACGGTTTAAATGCCCCTTGGAAAAGACGTGCAAGTCGCAGTAGCTTAACAAGATGGTTTAAATGCCCCTTGGAAGAGACATGCAGGTCACAGTAGCTTAACAAGACGGTTTAAATGCCCCTTGGAAGAGACATGCAGGTCGCAGTAGCTTAACAAGACGGTTTAAATGCCCCTTGGAAGAGACGTGCTGGTCCCAGTAGCTTAACAAGACCGTTTTCATGCCCCTTGGAAGAGACATGCAGGTCGCAGTAGCTTAACAAGATGGTTTAAATGCCCCTTGGAAGAGACGTGCAGGTCGCAGTAGCTTAACAGGACGTTTTAAATGCCCTTTGGAAAAGTGGTAAAGCTTACAGTAGCTTAACAAGACGGTTTAAATGCCCCTTGGAAAAGACGTGCAAGTCGCAGTAGCTAGACAAGACGGTTTAAATGCCCCTTGGAAGAGCGGTGGGGGTCGCAGTAGCTTAAGAAGACGGTTTAAATTCCCCTTGAAAGAGACGTGCAGGTCTCAGTAGCTTAACAAGACGGTTTAAATGCCCCTTGGAAGAGAAGTGCAGATCGCAGTAGCTTAACAAGACGGATTAAATGCCCCTTGGAAGTGCGGTTGAGGTCACAGTATCTTAACAAGACAGTTTAAATGCCCCTTGAAAGAGACATGCAGGTCGCAGTAGCTTAACAAGACGGTTTAAATGCCCCTTGGAAGAGCAGTGGCGGTAGCAGTAGCTTAACAAGAGGGTTTAAATGCCCCTTGGAAGAGACGTGCAGGTCGCAGTAGCTTAACAAGATGGTTTAAATGCCCCTTGGAAGAGCGGTGGAGGTCGCAGTAGCTTAAAAAGACTGTTTAAATGCCCCTTGGAAGAGACATGCAGGTCGCAGCAGCTTAACAAGATGGTTTAAATGCCCCTTGAAAAAGATGTGCAGGTCGCAGTAGCTTAACAAGACAGTTTAAATGCCCATTTGAAGAAACATGCAGGTTGCAGTAGCTTAACAAGATGGTTTAAATGCTCGTTGAAAGAGACGTGCAAGTCACAGTAGCTTAACAAGATGGTTTAAATGCCCCTTGGAAGAGCGATGGAGGTCGCAGTAGCTTAACAAGTCAGTTTAAATGCCCATTGAAAGAGACGCGCAGTTCGCAGTAGCTAAAGGAGACGGTTAAAATGCCCCTTGGAAGAGCGGTGGAGGTCGCAGTAGCTTAACAAGACGGTTTAAATGCACCTTGGAAGAAACGTGGAGTTCGCTGTAGCTTAACAAGATGGCTTAAATGCCCCTTGGAAGAGACATGCAGTTCGCAGCAGCTTAACAAGACGGTTTAAATGCCCCTTGGAAGAGACGTGCACGTCGCAGTAGCTTAACAAGACCGTTTAAATGCCCCTTGGAAGAGACATGCAGGTCACAGTAGCTTAACAAGACGGTTTAAATGCCCCTTGAAAGAGACGTGCAGGTTGCTGTAGCTTAACAAGATGGTTTAAATGCCCCTTGGAAAAGAGGTGGACGTTACAGTAGCTTAACAAGACGGTTTAAATGCCCGTTGAAAGAGACGTGCAGGTCGCAGTAGCTTAACAAGACGGTTAAAATGCTCCCTTGGAAGAGATGTGGAGGTAGCAGTAGCTTAAGAAGAAGGTTAAAATGCCCCTTGGAAGAGCGGTGGTGGTAGCAGTAGCTTAACAAGACGGTTTAAATGCCCATTGGAAGAGACGTGCAGATCGCAGTAGCTTAACAAGACGGTTTAAATGCCTCTTGGAAGAGAGATGCAAGTCGTAGTAGCTTAACAAGACGGTTTAAATGCCCCTTAGAAGAGCGGTAAAGGTCTCAGTAGCTTAACAAGATGGTTTAAATGCCCCTTGGAAAAGACGTGCAGGTCGCAGTAGCTTAACAAGACAGTTTAAATGCCCCTTGGAAGAAACATGCAGGTCGCAGTAGCTTGACAAGGTGGTTTAAATGCTCCTTGAAAGAGACGTGCAGGTCACAGTAGCTTAACAAGATGGTTTAAATGCCCCTTGGAAAAGTGGTGGAGGTTACAGTAGCTTAACAAAACTGTTTAAATGCCCCTTGGGAAACACGTGCAAGTCGCAGTAGCTTAACAAGACGGTTTAAATGCCCCTTGGAAGAGACGTGCAGGTCGCAGTAGCTAAACAAGACGGTTAAAATGCCCCTTGGAAGAGAGGTGGAGATCGCAGTAGCTTAACAAGACGGTTTAAGTGACCCCTTGCAAAAGATGTGCAAGTCGCAGTAGCTTAACAAGACGGTTTAAATGCCCCTTGCAAGAGACGTGCAGGTCGCAGTAGCTTAAAAAGACGGCTTAAATGCACCTTGGAAGAGACATGCAGAACGCAGCAGCTTAACATGACTGTTTAAATGCCCCTTGGAAGAGACGTGCAGGTCGAAGTAGCTTAACAAGACGGTTTAAATGCCCCTTGGAAGAGACATCCAGGTCGCAGTAGCTTAACAAGACGGTTTAAATGCCCCTTGGAAGAGACGTGCCGGTCGCAGTAACTTAACAAGACGGTTTAAATGCCCATTGGAAAAGTGGTGGAAGTTGCAGTATCTTAACAAGACGGATTAAATGCCCCTTGGAAAAGACGTGCAAGTCGCAGTAGCTTAACAAGATGGTTTAAATGCCCCTTGGAAGAGAAATGCAGGTCACAGTAGCTTAACAAGACGGTTTAAATGCCCCTTAGAAGAGACATGCAGGTTGCAGTAGCTTAACAAGACGGTTTAAATGCCCCTTGGAAGAGACGTGCAGGTCGCAGTAGCTTAACAAGACGGTTTAAATGCCCCTTGGAAGAGCGTTGGAGGTCGCAGTAGCTTAACAAGTCAGTTTAAATGCCCCTTGAAAGAGACGCGCAGGTCGCAGTAGCTAAACAAGAAGGTTAAAATGCCCCTTGGAAGAGCGGTGGATATCGCAGTAGCTTAACATGACGGTTTAAATGACCCCTTGCAAAAGACGTGCAAGTCGCAGTAGCTTAACAAGACGGTTTAAATGCCCCTTGCAAGAGACGAGCAGGTCGCAGTAGCTTAATAAGACTGTTTAAATGCCCCTTGGTAGAAACGTGCAGGTCACAGTAGCTTAACAAAACAGTTTAAATGCCACTTGGAAGAGACGTGCAGGTCGCAGTAGCTTAAAAAGACGGTTTAAATGCCCCTTGGAAGAACGGTGGAGGTCGCAGTAGCTTAACAAGACGGTTTAAATGCCCATTGGAAAAGTGGTGGAAGTTACAGTATCTTAACAAGACGGATTAAATGCCCCTTGGAAAAGACGTGCAAGTCGCAGTAGCTTAACAAGATGGTTTAAATGCCCCTTGGAAGAGAAATGCAGGTCACAGTAGCTTAACAAGACGGTTTAAATGCCCCTTGCAAGAGACGAGCAGGTCGCAGTAGCTTAATAATACTGTTTAAATGCCCCTTGGTAGAAACGTGCAGGTCACAGTAGCTTAACAAGATGGTTTAAATGCCACTTGGAAGAGACGAGCAGGTCGCAGTAGCTTAAAAAGACGGCTTAAATGCCCCTTGGAAGAGCGGTGGAGGTCGCAGTAGCTTAACAAGACGGTTTAAATGCCCCTTGGAAGAGACATGCAGAACGCAGCAGCTTAACATGACTGTTTAAATACCCCTTGGAAGAGACGTGCAGGTCGAAGTAGCTTAACAAGACGGTTTAAATGCCCCTTGGAAGAGACATCCAGGTCGCAGTAGCTTAACAAGACGGTTTAAATGCCCCTTGGAAGAGACGTGCAGGTCGCAGTAGCTTAACAAGACGGTTTAAATGCCCATTGGAAAAGTGGTGGAAGTTACAGTATCTTAACAAGACGGATTAAATGCCCCTTGGAAAAGACGTGCAAGTCGCAGTAGCTTAACAAGATGGTTTAAATGCCCCTTGGAAGAGAAATGCAGGTCACAGTAGCTTAACAAGACGGTTTAAATGCCCCTTGGAAGAGACATGCAGGTCGCAGTAGCTTAACAAGACGGTTTAAATGCCCCTTGGAAGAGACGTGCAGGTCGCAGTAGCTTAACAAGACGGTTTAAATACCCCTTGGAAGAGCGTTGGATGTCGCAGTAGCTTAACAAGTCAGTTTAAATGCCCCTTGAAAGATACGCGCAGGTCGCAGAAGCTAAACAAGACGGTTAAAATGCCAATTGGAAGAGCGGTGGAGATCGCAGTAGCTTAACATGACGGTTTAAATGACCCCTTGCAAAAGACGTGCAAGTCGCAGTAGCTTAACAAGACGGTTTAAATGCCCCTTGCAAGAGACGAGCAGGTCGCAGTAGCTTAATAAGACTGTTTAAATGCCCCTTGGTAGAAACGTGCAGGTCACAGTAGCTTAACAAGACAGTTTAAATGCCACTTGGAAGAGACGTGCAGGTCGCAGTAGCTTAAAAAGACGGTTTAAATGCCCCTTGGAAGAACGGTGGAGGTCGCAGTAGCTTAACAAGACGGTTTAAATGCCCATTGGAAAAGTGGTGGAAGTTACAGTATCTTAACAAGACGGATTAAATGCCCCTTGGAAAAGACGTGCAAGTCGCAGTAGCTTAACAAGATGGTTTAAATGCCCCTTGGAAGAGACGTGCAGGTCACAGTAGCTTAACAAGACGGTTTAAATGCCCCTTGGAAGAGACACGCAGTCGCAGTAGCTTAACAAGACGGTTTAAATGCCCATTGGAAGAGACGTGCAGGTCGCAGTAGCTTAACAAGACGGTTTAAATGCCCCTTGGAAGAGCATTGGAGGTCGCAGTAGCTTAACAAGACTGTTTAAATGCCCCTTGGAAGAGACGTGCTGGTCGCAGTAGCTTAACGAGAAGGTTTAAATGCCATTTGGAAGAGCGGTGGAGGTCGCAGTAGCTGAACAAGACGGTTTAAATGCACCTTGGAAGAGACGTGCTGGTCGCAGTAGCTTAACGAGAAGGTTTAAATGCCCCTTGGTAGAGCGGTGCAGGTCGCAGTAGCTGAACAAGACGGTTTAAATGCACCTTGGAAGAGACGTGGAGGTCGCAGTAGCTTAACAAGACGGTTTAATTGCCCCTTGCAAGAGACATACAGGTTGCAGTAGCTTAACAAGACGGTTGAAATGCCCCTTGCAAGAGCAGTGGCGGTAGCAGTAGCTTAACAAGATGGTTTAAATGCCCCTTGGAAGAGACGTGCAGGTCGCAATAGCTTAACCAGATGGTTTAAATGCCCCTTGGAAGAGCGGTGGAGGTCGCAGTAGCTTAACAAGACTGTTTAAATGCCCGTTGGAAGAGACATGCAGGTCGCAGCAGCTTAACAAGACGGTTTAAATGCCCCTTGGAAGAGATGTGCAGGTCGCAGTAGCTTAACAAGACAGTTTAAATGACCCTTGGAAGAAACATGCAGGTCGCAGTAGCTTGACAAGATGGTTTAAATGCTCCTTGAAAGAGACGTGAAGGTCACAGTAGCTTAACAAGATGGTTTAAATGTCCCTTGGAAAAGTGGTGGAGGTTACAGTAGCTTAACAAGACGGTTTAAATGCCCCTTAGAAGAGCGTTGGAGGTCGCAGTAGCTTAACAAGTCAGTTTAAATGCCCCTTGAAAGAGACGCGCAGGTCGCAGTAGCTAAACAAGACGGTTAAAATGCCCCTTGGAAGAGCGGTGGAGGTAGCAGTAGCTTAACATGACGGTTTAAATGACCCCTTGCAAAAGACGTGCAAGTCACAGTAGCTTAACAAGACGGTTTAAATGCCCCTTGCAAGAGACGAGCAGGTCGCAGTAGCTTAATAAGACTGTTTAAATGCCCCTTGGTAGAAACGTGCAGGTCACAGTAGCTTAACCAGACGGTTTAAATGCCACTTGGAAGAGACGTGCAGGTCGCAGTAGCTTAAAAAGACGGATTAAATGCCCCTTGGAATAGCGGTGGAGGTCACAGTAGCTTAACAAGACGGTTTAAGTGCCCCTTGGAAGAGACGTGCAGGTCGAAGTAGCTTAACAAGACGGTTTAAATGCCCCTTGGAAGAGACATCCAGGTCGCAGTAGCTTAACAAGACGGTTTAAATGCCCCTTGGAAGAGACTTGCAGGTCGCAGTAGCTTAAAAAGATGGTTTAAATGCCCCTAGGAAGAGACATGCAGGTCGCAGTAGCTTAACAAGATGGTTTAAAGGCCCCTTGGAAGAGACATGCAGGTCGCAGCAGCTTATCAAGACGGTTTAAATGCCCCTTGGAAGAGACTTGAAGGTCGCAGTAGCTTAACAAGACAGTTTAAATGCCCCTTAGAAGAGACGTGCTGGTCGCAGTAGCTTAACAAGTCCGTTTAAATGCCCCTTGGAAGAGACATGCAGGTCACAGTAGCTTAACAAGGCAGTTTAAATGCCCCTTGGAAGAGACATGCAGGTCGCAGTAGCTTAACAAGACGGTTTAAATGCCCCTTGGAAGAGACGTGCAGGTCGTAGTAGCTTATCAAGATGTTTTAAATGCCCCTTGGAAAAGTGGTGGAGCTTACAGTAGCTTAACAAGACGGTTTAAATGCCCCTTGGAAAAGACGTGCAAGTTGCAGTAGCTTAACAAGACGGTTTAAATGCCCGTTGGAAGAGCGGTGGAGGTCGCAGTAGCTTAACAAGACGGTTTAAATGCCCCTTGGAAGAGACGTGCAGGTCGCAGTAGCTTAACAAGACGATTTAAATGCCCCTTGGAAGAGAAGTGCAGGTCGCAGTAGCTTAACAAGACGGATTAAATGCCCCTTGGAAGAGACGTGCAGGTCGCATTAGCTTAACAAGACGATTTAAATGCCCCTTGGAAGAGACGTGCAGGTCGCAGAAGCTTAACAAGATGGTTAAAATGCCCCTTGGAAGAGACGTGGAGGTCGCAGTAGCTTAACAAGACTGTTTAAATGCCCCTTGGAAGAGAAATGCAGGTCTCAGCAGCTTAACAAGACGGTTTAAATGCCCCTTCGAAGAGATGAGCAGGTCGCAGTAGCGTAACAAGATGGTTTAAATGTCCCTTGGAAAAGTGGTGGAGGTTACAGTAGCTTAACAAAACTGTTTAAATGCCCCTTGGGAAACACGTGCAAGTCGCAGTAGCTTAACAAGACGGTTTAAATGCCCCTTGGAAGAGATGTGCAGGTCGCAGTAGCTTAACAAGATGGTTTAAATGCCCCTTGGAAGAGCGTTGGAGGTCGCAGTAGCTTAACAAGTCAGTTTAAATGCCCCTTGAAAGAGACGTGTAGGTCGCAGTCGCTTAAAAAGACGGATTAAATGCCCCTTGGAAGAGCGGTGGAGGTCGCAGTAGCTTAACAAGACGGTTTAAATGCCCCTTGGAAAAGACTTGCAAGTCGCAGTAGCTTAACAAGACGGTTTAAATGCCCCTTGGAAGAGCGGTGGAGGTTACAGTAGCTTAACAAGGCGGTTTAAATGCCCCTAGGAAGAGACGTGCAGGTCGCAGTAGCTTAATAAGACGGTTTAAATGCCCCTTGGAAGAGACGTGCAGGTCGCAGTAGCTTAGCAAGACGGATTAAATGCCCCTTGGAAGAGACATGCAGGTCGCATTAGCTTAACAAGACGATTTAAATGCCCCTTGGAAGAGACGTGCAGGTCGCAGAAGCTTAACAAGACGGTTTAAATGCCCCATTGGAAGAGATGTGGAGGTAGCAGTAGCTTAACAAGAAGGTTTAATTTCCCCTTGGAAGAGACATGCAGGTCGCAGCAGCTTAACAAGATGGTTTTAATTGCCCCTTGGCAGAGACGTGCAAGTCGCAGTAGCTTAACAAGTCCGTTTATATGCCCCTTGGAAGAGACATGCAGGTCACAGTAGCTTAACAAGACGGTTTAAAGGCCCCTTGAAGAGACGAGCAGGTCGCAGTAGCTTAACAGGACGGTTTAAATGTCCCTTGGAAAAGTGGTGGAGGTTACAATAGCTTAACAAGATGGTTTAAATGCCCCTTGGAAGAGACGTGCAGGTCGCAGTAGCTTAACAAGAAGGTTTAAATGCCCCTTGGAAGAGACGTGCAGGTCGAAGTAGCTTAACAAGACGGTTTAAATGCCCGTTGGAAGAGACAGCCAGGTCGCAGTAGCTTAACAAGACGGTTTAAATGCCCCTTGGAAGAGACTTGCAGGTCGCAGTAGCTTAAAAAGATGGTTTAAATGCCCCTTGGAAGAGACATGCAGGTCGCAGCAGCTTATCAAGACGGTTTAAATGCCCCTTGGAAGAGACTTGAAGGTCGCAGTAGCTTAACAAGACGGTTTAAATGCCCCTTGGAAGAGACGTGCTGGTCGCAGTAGCTTAACAAGACCGTTTAAATGCCCCTTGGAAGAGACATGCAGGTCACAGTAGCTTAACAAGACGGTTTAAATGCCCCTTGGAAAAGTGGTGGAGCTTACAGTAGCTTAACAAGACGGTTTAAATGCCCCTTGGAAAAGACGTGCAAGTCGCAGTAGCTTAACAAGACGGTTTAAATGCCCCTTGGAAGAGCGGTGGAGGTCGCAGTAGCTTAACAAGACGGTTTAAATGCCCCTTGGAAGAGACATGCAGGTCGCAGTAGCTTAACAAGACGGTTTAAATGCCCCTTGGAAGAGAAGTGCAGGTCGCAGTAGCTTAACAAGACGGATTAAATGCCCCTTGGAAGAGACGTGCAGGTCGCATTAGCTTAGCAAGACGATTTAAATGCCCCTTGGAAGAGACGTGCAGGTCGCAGTAGCTTAACAAGATGGTTTAAATGCCCCTTGGAAGAGACGTGGAGTTCGCAGTAGCTTAACAAGACGGTTTAAATGCCCCTTGGAAGAGATATGCAGGTCGCAGCAGCTTAACAAGATGGTTTAAATGCCCCTTGGAAGAGACTTGCAGGTCGCAGTAGCTTAACAAGATGGTTTAAATGCCCCTTGGAAGAGCGATGGAGGTCGCAGTAGCTCAACAAGACTGTTTAAATGCCCCTTGAAAGAGACATGCAGGTCGCAGCAGCTTAACAAGACGGTTTAAATGCCCCTTCGAAGAGATGTGCAGGTCGCAGTAGCTTAACAAGACAGTTTAAATGCCCCTTGGAAGAAACATGCAGGTCGCAGTAGCTTGACAAGATGGTTTAAATGCTCCTTGAAAGAGACGTGCAGATCACAGTAGCGTAACAAGATGGTTTAAATGTCCCTTGGAAAAGTGGTGGAGGTTACAGTAGCTTAACAAAACTGTTTAAATGCCCCTTGGGAAACACGTGCAAGTCGCAGTAGCTTAACAAGACGGTTTAAATGCCCCTTGGAAGAGACGTGCAGGTCGCAGTAGCTTAACAAGATGGTTTAAATGCCCCTTGGAAGAGCGTTGGAGGTCGCAGTAGCTTAACAAGTCAGTTTAAATGCCCCTTGAAAGAGACGTGCAGGTCGCAATAGCTTAAAAAGACGGATTAAATGCCCCTTGGAAGAGCGGTGGAGGTCGCAGTAGCTTAACAAGACGGTTTAAATGCCCCTTGGAAAAGACTTGCAAGTCGCAGTAGCTTAACAAGACGGTTTAAATGCCCCTTGGAAGAGCGGTGGAGGTTACAGTAGCTTAACAAGGCGGTTTAAATGCCCCTTGGAAGAGACGTGCAGGTCGCAGTAGCATAACAAGACGGTTTAAATGCCCCTTGGAAGAGACGTGCAGGTCGCAGTAGCTTAGCAAGACGGATTAAATGACCCCATGGAAGAGACATGCAGGTCGCATTAGCTTAACAAGACGATTTCAATGCCCCTTGGAAGAGACGTGCAGGTCGCAGAAGCTTAACAAGACGGTTTAAATGCCCCTTGGAAGAGAAGTGCAGATCGCAGTAGCTTAACAAAAGGGTTTAAATGCCCCTTGGAAGAGACATGCAGGTCGCAGCAGCTTAACAAGATGGTTTAAATGCCCCTTGGAAGAGACGTGCAAGTCGCAGTAGCTTAACAAGTCAGTTTATATGCCCCTTGGAAGAGACATGCAGGTTGCAGTAGCTTAACAAGACTGTTTAAATGCCCGTTGAAAGAGACGTGCAGGTCGCAGTAGATTAACAAGACGGTTAAAATGACCCTTGGAAGAGCGGTGGCAGTAGCAGTAGCTTAACAAGACGGTTTAAATGCCCCTTGGAAGAGACGTGCAGGTCGCAGTAGCTTAACAAGACGGTTTAAATGCCCCTTGGAAGAGCGGTGGAGGTCGCAGTAGCTTAACAAGACGGTTTAAATGCCCCTTGGCTGAGACATGCAGGTCGCAGCAGCTTAACAAGATGGTTTAAATGCCTCTTGGAAGAGCGGTGCAGGTCGCAGCAGCTTATCAATACGGTTTAAATGCCCCTTGGAAGAGACATGCAGGTCGCAGTAGCTTAACAAGATGGTTTAAATGCCCGTTGCAAGAGACATGCAGGTCGCAGTAGCTTAACAAGACGGTTTAAAGGCCCCTTGGAAGAGACATGCAGGTCACAGCAGCTTATCAAGACGGTTTAAATGCCCCTTGGAAGAGACTTGCAGGTTGCAGTAGCTTAACAAGATGGTTTAAATGCCCCTTGGAAGAGACATGCAGGTCGCAGTAGCTTAACAAGACGGTTTAAAGGCCCCTTGGAAGAGACGAGCAGGTCGCAGTAGCTTAACAAGACAGTTTAAATGTCCCTTGGAAAAGTGGTGGAGGTTACAATAGCTTAACAAGACGGTTTAAATGCCCCTTGGAAGAGACGTGCAGGTCGCAGTAGCTTAATAAGAAGGTTTAAATGCCCCTTGGAAGAGATGTGCAGGTAGCAGTAGCTTAACAAGACGGTTTAAATGCACCTTGGAAGAGATATGCAGGTCGCAGCAGCTTAACAAGACGGTTTAAATGCCCCTTGGAAGAGACGTACAGGTCGCAGTAGCTTAACAAGATGGTTTAAATGCCCCTTGGAAGAGCGGTGGAGGTCGCAGTAGCTTAACAAGACTGTTTAAATGCCCCTTGGAAGAGACATGCAGGTCGCAGCAGCTTAACAAGACGGTTTAAATTCCCCTTGGAAAAGACGTGCAAGTCGCAGTAGCTTAACAAGACGGTTTAAATGCCCCTTGAAAGAGATGTGCAGGTCGCAGTAGCTTAACAAGACGGTTAAAATGCCCCTTGGAAGAGCGGTGGCAGTAGCAGCAGCTTAACAAGACGGTTTAAATGCCCCTTGGAAGAGACATGCAGGTCACAGTAGCTTAACAAGACGGTTTAAATGCCCCTTGGAAGAGCGGTAAAGGTCGCAGTAGCTTAACAAGATGGTTTAAATTCCCCTTGGAAAAGACGTGCAAGGCGCAGTAGCTTAACAAGACGGTTTAAATGCCCGTTGAAAGAGACCTGCAGGTCGCAGTAGCTTAACAAGACGGTTAAAATGCCCCTTGGAAGAGCGGTGGGAGTAGCAGAAGCTTAACAAGACGGTTTAAATGCCCCTTGGAAGAGACGTGCAGGTCGCAGTAGCTTAACAAGATGGTTTAAATGCCCCTTGGAAGAGCGGTGGAGGTCGCAGTAGCTTAACAAGACGGTTTAAATGCCCCTTTGCTGAGACATGCAAGTCGCAGCAGCTTAACAAGACGGTTTAAATGCCTCTTGGAAGAGCGGTGGAGGTCGCAGTAGCTTAAAAAGACGGTTTAAATGCCCCTTGGAAGAGACATGCATTTCGCAGCAGCTTTTCCAGAGGGTTTAAATGCCCCTTGGAAGAGACTTGCAGTTCGCAGTAGCTTAACAAGATGGTTTAAATGCCCCTTGGAAGAGACATGCAGGTCGCAGTAGCTTAACAAGACGGTTTAAATGCCCCTTGGAAAAGACGTGCAAGGCGCAGTAGCTTAACAAGACGCTTTAAATGCCCGTTGAAAGAGACGTGCAGGTCGCAGTAGCTTAACAAGACGTTTAAAATGCCCCTTGGAAGAGCGGTGGCGGTAGCAGTAGCTTAACAAGACTGTTTAAATGCCCCTTGGAAGAGACGTGCAGGTAGCAGTAGCTTAACAAGACAGTATAAATGCCCCTTGGAAGAGCGGTGGGGGTCGCAGTAGCTTAACAAGATGGTTTAAATGCCCCTTGGAAGAGACATGCAGGTCGCAGTAGCTTAACAAGATGGTTTAAAATCCCCATGGAAAAGACGTACAAGTCGCAGTAGCTTAACAACAAGGATTAAATGCACCTTGAAAGAGACGTGCAGGTCGCAGTAGCTTAACAAGACGGTTTAAATGCCCCTTGGAAGAGACGTGCAGGTTGCAGTAGCTTAAGAAGATGGTTTAAATGCCGCTTGGAAAAGAGGTGGAGGTTACAGTAGCTTAACAAGACGGTTTAAATGCCCGTTGAAAGAGACGTGCACGTCGCAGTAGCTTAACAAGACGATTAAAATGCCCCTTGGAAGAGCGGTGGCGGTAGCAGTAGCTTAACAAGACGGTTTAAATGCCCCTTGGAAGAGACGTGCAGGCCGCAGTAGCTTAACAAGACGGTTTAAATGCCCCTTGGAAGAGACATGCAGGTAGCAGGAGCTTAACAAGACGGTTTAAATGCCCCTTGGAAGAACAATGGCGGTAGCAGTAGCTTAACAAGACGGTTTAAATGCCCCTTGGAAGAGACATGCAGGTCGCAGTAGCTTAACAAGACGGTTTAATGCCCCTTGGAAGAGACATGCAGGTCGCAATATCTTAACAAGACTGTTAAAATGCCCCTTGGAAGAGCGGTGGCGGTAGCAGTAGCTTAACAAGACGGTTTAAATGCCCCTTGGAAGAGACGTGCAGGTCGCAGTAGCTTAACAAGACGGTTTAAATGCCCCTTGGAAGAGACATGCAGGTCGCAGTAGCTTAACAAGACGGTTTAAATGCCCCTTGGAAGAGCGGTAAAGGTCGCAGTAGCTTAACAAGAAGGTTTAAATGCCCCTTGGAAAAGACGTGCAAGGCGCAGTAGCTTAACAAGACTGTTTAAATGCTTGTTGAAAGAGACGTGCAGGTTGCAGTAGCTTAACAAGACGTTTAAAATGCCCCTTGGAAGAGCGGTGGCGGTAACACTAGCTTAACAAGACGGTTTAAATGCCCCTTGGAAGAGACGTGCAGGTCGCAGTAGCTTAACAAGACAGTATAAATGCTCTTTGGAAGAGCAGTGGAGGTCGCAGTAGCTTAACAAGACGGTTTAAATGCCCCTTGGTTGAGACATGCAGGTCGTAGCAGCTTAACAGGACGGTTTAAATGCCCCTTGGAAGAGACGTGCAGGTCGCAGTTGCTTAACAAGATGGTTTAAATGCCCCTTGGAAGAGACATGCAGGTCGCAGTAGCTTAACAAGAAGGTTTAAATGCCCTTTGGAAGAGCGGAGGAGGTCGCAGCAGCTTAACAAGATGGTTTAAATGCCCCTTGGAAAAGACGTACTAGTCGCAATAGCTTAACAAGACGGATTAAATGCCCCTTGAAACAGATGTGCAGGTCGCAGTAGCTTAACAAGACGGTTAAAATGCCTCTTGAAAGAGCGGTGGCGGTAGCAGTAACTTAACAAGATGGTTTAAATGCCCCTTGGAAGAGACGTGCAGGTAGCAGTAGCTTAACAAGACAGTATAAATGCCCCTTGGAAGAGCGGTGGGGGTCGCAGTAGCTTAACAAGACGGTTTAAATGCCCCTTGGTTGAGACATGCAGGTCGCAGCAGCTTAGCAAGACGGTTTAAATGCCCCTTGGAAGAGACGTGCAGGTCGCAGTAGCTTAACAAGATGGTTTAAATGCCCCTTGGAAGAGACATGCAGGTCGCAGTAGCTTAACAAGATGGTTTAAAATCCCCTTGGAAAAGACGTACAAGTCGCAGTAGCTTAACAACAAGGATTAAGTGCCCCTTGAAAGAGACGTGCAGGTCGCAGTAGCTTAACAAGACGGTTTAAATGCTCCTTGGAAGAGACGTGCAGGTTGCAGTAGCTTAAGAAGACGGTTTAAATGCCCCTTGGAAGAGACTTGCAGGTCGCAGTAGCTTAACAAGACGGTTTAAATGCCCCTTGGAAGAGACTTGCAGGTCGCAGTAGCTTAACAAGATGGTTTAAATGCCCCTTGGAAGAGCGGTGGAGATCGCAGTAGCTTAACAAGACTGTTCAAATGCCCCTTGGAAGAGACATGCAGGTCGCAGCAGCTTAACAAGACGGTTTAAATGCCCCTTGGAAGAGATGTGCAGGTCGCAGTAGCTTAACAAGACAGTTTAAATGCCCCTTGGAAGAAACATGCAGGTCGCAGTTGCTTGACAAGATGGTTTAAATGCTCCTTGAAAGAGACGTGCAGGTCACAGTAACTTAACAAGATGGTTTAAATGCCCCTTGGAAAAGTGGTGGAGGTTACAGTAGCTTAATAAAACTGTTTAAATGCCCCTTGGGAAACAAGTGCAAGTCGCAGAAGCTTAACAAGACGATTTAAATGCCCCTTAGAAGAGACGTGCAGGTCGCAGTAGCTTAACAAGACGGTTTAAATGCCCCTTGGAAGAGACGTGCTGGTCGAAGTAGCTTAACAAGACCGTTTAAATGCCCCTTGGAAGAGACGTGCAGGTCGCAGTAGCTTAACAAGATGGTTTAAATGCCCCTTGGAAGAGACGTGCAGGTCGCAGTAGCTTAACAAGACGTTTTAAATGCCCATTGGAAAAGTGGTGGAGCTTACAGTAGCTTAACAAGACGGTTTAAATGCCCCTTGGAAGAGCGCTGGAGGTCGCAGTAGCTTAACAAGACGGTTTAAATGCCCCTTGGAAGAGAAGTGCAGGTCGCAGTAGCTTAACAAGACGGATTAAATGCCCCTTGGAAGAGACGTGCAGGTCACATTAGCTTAACAAGACGATTTAAATGCCCCTTGGAAGAGACGTGCAGGTCGCAGAAGCTTAACAGGATGATTTAAATGCCCCTTGGAAGAGACGTGGAGTTCGCTGTAGCTTAACAAGACGATTTAAATGCCCCTTGGAAGAGACGTGCACGTCGCAGTAGCTTAACAAGACCATTTAAATGCCCCTTGGAAGAGACATGCAGGTCGCAGTAGCTTAACAAGATGGTTTAAATGCCCCTTGGAAAAGAGATGGACGTTACAGTAGCTTAACAAGACGGTTTAAATGCCCGTAGAAAGAGACGTGCAGGTCGCAGTAGCTTAACAAGAAGGTTAAAATGCCCATTGGAAGAGCGGTGGGGGTAGCAGTAGCTTAACAAGACGGTTTAAATGCCCATTGGAAGAGACGTGCAGGTCGCAGTAGCTTAACAAGACGGTTTAAATGCCTCTTGGAAGAGAGATGCAAGTCGTAGTAGCTTAACAAGACGGTTTAAATTCCCCTTAGAAGAGCGGAAAAGGTCTCAGTAGCTTAACAAGATGGTTTAAATGCCCCTTGGAAAAGCCGTGCAAGGCGCAGTAGCTTAACAAGACGGTTTAAATGCCCGTTGAAAGAGACGTGCCGGTCGCAGTAGCTGAAAAAGACGGTTAAAATGCCCCTTGGAAGAGCGGTGGCGGTAGCAGTAGCTTAACAAGACGGCTTAAATGCCCCTTGGAAGAAACGTGCAGGTCGCAGTAGTTTAACAAGACTGTTTAAATGCCCCTTGGAAGAGCGGTGGAGGTCACAGTAGCTTACCAAGACGGTTTAAATGCCACTTGGTTGAGACATGCAGGTCGCAGCAGCTTAACAAGACGGTTTAAATGCCCCTTGGAAGAGACGTGCAGGTCGCAGTAGCTTAACAAGATGGTTTAAATGCAGCTTGGAAGAGACATGCAGGTCGCAATAGCTTATTAAGACGGTTTAAATGCCCCTTGGAAGAGCGGAGGAGGTAGCAGTAGCTTAACAAGATGGTTTAAATGCCCCTTGGAAGAGATGTGCAGGTCGTAGTAGCTTAACAAGATGGTTTAAATGCCACTTGTAAGAGCAGTGGAGGTCGCAGTACCTTAACAAGACAGTTTAAATGCCCCTTGGAAGAGACATGCAGGTCGTAGCAGATTATCAAGACGTTTTAAATGCCCCTTGGAAGAGACTTGCAGGTCGTAGTAGCTTAACAAGACGGTTTAAATGCCCCTTGGAAGAGAAGTGCAGGTTGCAGTAGCTTAACAAGACGGTTTAAATGCCCCTTGGAAAAGAGGTGGAGGTTACAGTAGCTTAACAAGACGGTTTAAATGCCCGTTGAAAGAGACGTGCAGGTCGCAGTAGCTTAACAAGACGGTTAAAATGCCCCCTTGGAAGAGCGGTGGCGGTAGCAGTAGCTTAACAAGACGGTTTAAATGCCCTTTGGAAGAGACTTGCTGGTCGCAGTAGCTTAACAAGACGGTTTAAATGCCCCTTGGAAGAGACATGCAGGTCGCAGTAGCTTAACAGGACGGTTTAAATGCCCCTTGGAATAGACGTGCAGGTCACAGTAGCTTAACAAGACGGTTTAAATGCCCCTTGGCAAAGACGTGCAGGTCGCAATAGCTTAACAAGATGGTTTAAATGCCCCTTGGAAGAACGGTGGAGGTCGCAGTAGCTTTAAAAGACGGTTTAAATGACATTGGAAGAGACGTGCAGGTCGCAGTAGCTTAACAAGACGGTTTAAATGCCCCTTGGAAGAGCAGTGGAGGTCGCAGTAGCTTAACAAGTCAGTTTAAATGCCCCTTGAAAGAGACGCGCAGGTCGCAGTAGCTTAACAAGACGGTTAAAATGCCCCTTGGAAGTGCGGTGGAGGTGGCAGTAGCTTAACAAAACGGTTTAAATGCCCCCTTGCAAAAGACGTGCAAGTCGCAGTAGCTTAACAAGACGGTTTAAATGCCCCTTTGAAAAGACGTGCAAGTCGCAGTAGCATTTCAAGACGGTTTAAATGCCCCTTGGAAGAGACATGCAGGTCGCAGTAGCTTAAAAAGACGGTTTAAATGCCCATTGGAAGAGACGTGCAGGTCGCAGTAGCTTAACAAGACGGTTTAAATGCCCCTTGGAAGAGCGTTGGAGGTCGCAGTAGCTTAACAAGACTGTCTAAATGCGCCTTGGAAGAGACGTGCAGGTCGCAGTAGCTTAACGAGAAGGTTTAAATGTCCCTTGGAAGAGAGGTGCAGGTCGCAGTAGCTTAACAAGACGGTTTAAATGCACCTTGGAAGAGACGTGGAGGTCGCAGTAGCTTAACAAGACGGTTTAAATGCCCCTTGCAAGAGACATACAGGTTGCAGTAGCTAAACAAGACGGTTGAAATGCCCCTTGGAAGAGCAGTGGCGGTAGCAGTAGCTTAATAAGAGGGTTTAAATGCCCCTTGGAAGAGATGTGCAGGTCGCAGTAGCTTAACAAGATGGTTTAAATGCCCCTTGGAAGAGCGGTGGAGATCGCAGTAGCTTAACAAGACTGTGTAAATGCCCCTTGGAAGAGACATGCAGGTCGCAGCAGCTTAACAAGACGGTTTAAATGCCCCTTGGAAGAGATGTGCAGGTCGCAGTAGCTTAACAAGACAGTTTAAATGCCCCTTGGAAGAAACATGCAGGTCGCAGTTGCTTGACAAGATGGTTTAAATGCTCCTTGAAAGAGACGTGCAGGTCACAGTAGCTTAACAAGATGGTTTAAATGCCCCTTGGAAAAGTGGTGGAGGTTACAGTAGCTTAATAAAACTGTTTAAATGCCCCTTGGGAAACACGTGCAAGTCGCAGTAGCTTAACAAGACGATTTAAATGCCCCTTAGAAGAAACGTGCAGGTCGCAGTAGCTTAACAAGACGGTTTAAATGCCCCTTGGAAGAGCAGTGGCGGTAGCAGTAGCTTAATAAGAGGGTTTAAATGCCCCTTGGAAGAGACGTGCAGGTCGCAGTAGCTTAACAAGATGGTTTAAATGCCCCTTGGAAGAGCGGTGGAGATCGCAGTAGCTTAACAAGACTGTTTAAATGCCCCTTGGAAGAGACATGCAGGTCGCAGCAGCTTAACAAGACGGTTTAAATGCCCCTTGGAAGAGATGTGCAGGTCGCAGTAGCTTAACAAGACAGTTTAAATGCCCCTTGGAAGAAATATGCAGGTCGCAGTTGCTTGACAAGATGGTTTAAATGCTCCTTGAAAGAGACGTGCAGGTCACAGTAACTTAACAAGATGGTTTAAATGCCCCTTGGAAAAGTGGTGGAGGTTACAGTAGCTTAATAAAACTGTTTAAATGCCCCTTGGGAAACACGTGCAAGTCGCAGTAGCTTAACAAGACGATTTAAATGCCCCTTAGAAGAGACGTGCAGGTCGCAGTAGCTTAACAAGACGGTTTAAATGCCCCTTGGAAGAGCAGTGGCGGTAGCAGTAGCTTAATAAGAGGGTTTAAATGCCCCTTGGAAGAGACGTGCAGGTCGCAGTTGCTTGACAAGATGGTTTAAATGCTCCTTGAAAGAGACGTGCAGGTCACAGTAGCTTAACAAGACAGTTTAAATGCCCCTTGAAAGAGACGCGCAGGTCGCAGTAGCTAAACAAGACGGTTAAAATGCCTCTTGGAAGAGCCGTGGAGGTCGCAGTAGCTTAACAAGACGGTTTAAATGAGCCCTTGCAAAAGACCTGCAAGTCGCAGTAGCTTAACAAGACTGTTTAAATGCCCCTTGCAAGAGACGAGCAGGTCGCAGTAGCTTAATAAGACTGTTTAAATGCCCCTTGGTAGAAACGTGCAGGTCACAGTAGCTTAACAAGACGGTTTAAGTGCCACTTGGAAGAGACGTGCAGGTCGCAGTAGCTTAAAAAGACGGTTTAAATGCCCCTTGGAAGAGCGGTGGAGGTCGCAGTAGCTTAACAAGACGGTTTAAGTGCCCCTTGGAAGAGACATGCAGAACGCAGCAGCGTAACATTACGGTTTAAATGCCCCTTGGAAGAGACGTGCAGGTCGAAGTAGCTTAACAAGACGGTTTAAATGCCCCTTGGAAGAGACATCCAGGTCGCAGTAGCTTAACAAGACGGTTTAAATGCCCCTTGGAAGTCACGTGCACGTCGCAGTAGCTTAATAAGACGGTTTAAATGCCCATTGGAAAAGTGGTGGAAGTTAGAGTATCTTAACAAGACGGTTTAAATGCCCCTTGGAAAAGACGTGCAAGTCGCAGTAGCTTAATAAGATGGTTTAAATGCCCCTTGGAAGAGACATGCAGGTCACAGTAGCTTAACAAGACGGTTTAAATGCCCCTTGGAAGAGACATGCAGGTCGCAGTAGCTTAACAAGACGGTTTAAATGCCCCTTGGAAGAGACGTGCTGGTCCCAGTAGCTAAACAAGACGGTTTAAATGCCCCTTGGAAGAGCGGTGGAGGTCGCAGTAGCTTAACAAGACGGTTTAAATGCCCCTTAGAAGAGACGTGCAGGTCTCAGTAGCTTAACAAGACGGTTTAAATGCCCCTTGGAAGAGAAGTGCAGGTCGCAGTAGCTTAACAAGACGGATTAAATGCCCCTTGGAAGAGCGGTTGAGGTCACAGTATCTTAACAAGACAGTTTAAATGCCCCTTGAAAGAGACATACAGGTCGCAGTAGCTTAACAAGACGGTTTAAATGCCCCTTGGAAGAGCAGTGGCGGTAGCAGTAGCTTAACAAGAGGGTTTAAATGCCCCTTGGAAGAGACGTGCAGGTCGCAGTAGCTTAACAAGATGGTTTAAATGCCCCTTGGAAGAGCGGTAAAGGTCGCAGTAGCTTAAAAATACTGTTTAAATGCCCCTTGGAAGAGACATGCAGGTCGCAGCAGCTTAACAAGATGGTTTAAATGCCCCTTGAAAAAGATGTGCAGGTCGCAGTAGCTTAACAAGACAGTTTAAATGCCCCTTGGAAGAAACATACAGGTTGCAGTAGCTTAACAAGATGGTTTAAATGCTCGTTGAAAGAGACGTGGAGGTCACAGTAGCTTAACAAGACGGTTTAAATGCCGCTTGGAAGAGCGATGGAGTGCGCAGTAGCTTAACAAGTCAGTTTAAATGCCCATTGAAAGAGACGCGCAGTTCGCAGTAGCTAAAGGAGACGGTTAAAATGCCCCTTGGAAGAGTGGTGGAGGTCGCAGTAGCTTAACAAGACGGTTTAAATGCACCTTGGAAGAAACGTGGAGTGAGCTGTAGCTTAACAAGATGGCTTAAATGCCCATTGGAAGAGACATGCAGTTCGCAGCAGCTGAACAAGACGGTTTAAATGCCCCTTGGAAGAGACGTGCACGTCGCAGTAGCTTAACAAGACCGTTTAAATGCCCCTTGGAAGAGACATGCAGGTCGCAGTAGCTTAACAAGACGGTTTAAATGCCCCTTGAAAGAGACGTGCAGGTTGCTGTAGCTTAACAAGATGGTTTAAATGCCCCTTGGAAAAGAGGTGGACGTTACAGTAGCTTAACAAGACGGTTTAAATGCCCGTTGAAAGAGACGTGCAGGTCGCAGTAGCTTAAGAAGAAGGTTAAAATGCCCCTTGGAAGAGCGGTGGTTGTAGCAGTAGCTTAACAAGACGGTTTAAATGCCCATTGGAAGAGACGTGCAGGTCGCAGTAGCTTAACAAGACGGTTTAAATGCCTCTTGGAAGAGAGATGCAAGTCGTAGTAGCTTAACAAGACGGTTTAAATGCCCCTTAGAAGAGCGGTAAAGGTCTCAGGAGCTTAACAAGATGGTTTAAATGCCCCTTGGAAAAGACGTGCAAGGCGCAGTAGCTTAACAAGACGGTTTAAATGCCCGTTGAAAGAGACGTGCAGGTCGCAGTAGCTGAAAAAGACGGTTAAAATGCCCCTTGGAAGAGCGGTGGCGGTAGCAGTAGCTTAACAAGAAGGTTTAAATGCCCCTTGGAAGAGACGTGCAGGTCGCAGTAGTTTAACAAGACTGTTTAAATACCCCTTGGAAGAGCGGTGAAGGTCGCAGTAGCTTACCAAGACGGTTTAAATGCCACTTGGTTGAGACATGCAGGTCGCAGCAGCTTAACAAGACGGTTTAAATGCCCCTTGGAAGAGACGTGCAGGTCGCAGTAGCTTAACAAGATGGTTTAAATGCAGCTTGGAAGAGACATGCAGGTCGCAGTAGCTTATTAAGACGGTTTAAATGACCCTTGGAAGAGCGGAGGAGGTAGCAGTAGCTTAACAAGATGGTTTAAATGCCCCTTGGAAGAGATGTGCAGGTCGTAGTAGCTTAACAAGACGGTTTAAATGCCGCTTGTAAGAGCGGTGGAGGTCGCAGTACCTTAACAAGACAGTTTAAATGCCCCTTGGAAGAGACATGCAGGTCGTAGCAGCTTATCAAGACGTTTTAAATGCCCCTTGGAATAGACTTGCAGGTCGCAGTAGCTTAACAAGACGGTTTAAATGCCCCTTGGAAGAGACGTGCAGGTTGCAGTAACTTAAAAAGACGGTTTAAATGCCCCTTGGAAAAGAGGTGGAGTTTACAGTAGCTTAACAAGACGGTTTAAATGCCCGTTGAAAGAGACGTGCAGGTCGCAGTAGCTTAACAAGACGGTTAAAATGCTCCCTTGGAAGAGATGTGGAGGTAGCAGTAGCTTAACAAGAAGGTTTAAATTCCCCTTGGAAAAGACTTGCTGGTCGCAGTAGCTTAACAAGACGGTTTAAATGCCCCTTGGAAGAGACATGCAGGTCGCAGTAGCTTAACAGGACGGTTTAAATGCCCCTTGGAATAGACGTGTAGGTCAAAGTAGCTTAACAAGACATTTTAAATGCCCCTTGAAAGAGACGTGCAGGTCGCAATAGCTTAACAAGATGTTTTAAATGCCCCTTAGAAGAGCGGTGGAGGTCGCAGTAGCTTTAAAAGACGGTTTAAATGACAATGGAAGAGACGTGCAGGTCGCAGTAGCTTAACAAGTCAGTTTAAATGCCCCTTGAAAGAGATGCGCAGGTCGCAGTAGCTTAACAAGACTGTTAAAATGCCCCTTGGAAGAGACGTGCAGGTCGCAGTAGCTTAACAAGGCGGATTAAATGCCCCTTGGAAGAGCAGTGGAGGTCGCAGTAGCTTAACAAGTCATTTAAATGCCCCTTGAAAAAGACGCGCAGGACGCAGTAGCTTAACAAGACGGTTAAAATGCCCCTTGGAAGAGCGGTGGAGGTCGCAGTAGCTTAACAAAACGGTTTAAATGACCCCTTGCAAAAGACGTGCAAGTCGCAGTAGCTTAACAAGACGGTTTAAATGCCCCTTTGTAAAGACGTGCAAGTCGCAGTAGCATTTCAAGACGGTTTAAATGCCCCTTGGAAGAGACATGCAGGTCGCAGTAGCTTAAAAAGACGGTTTAAATGCCCATTGGAAGAGACGTGCAGGTTGCAGTAGCTTAACAAGACGGTTTAAATGCCCCTTGGAAGAGCGTTGGAGGTCGAAGTAGCTTAACAAGACGGTCTAAATGCCCCTTGGAAGAGACGTGCAGGTCGCAGTAGCTTAACGAGAAGGTTTAAATGCCCCTTGGAAGAGATGTGCAGGTCGCAGTAGCTTAACAAGACGATTTAAATGCACCTTGGAAGAGACGTGGAGGTCGCAGTAGCTTAACAAGATGGTTTAAATGCCCCTTGCAAGAGACATAAAGGTTGCAGTAGCTAAACAAGACGGTTGAAATGCCCCTTGGAAGAGCAGTGGCGGTAGCAGTAGCTTAACAAGAGGGTTTAAATGCCCCTTGGAAGAGACGTGCAGGTCGCAGTAGCTTAACAAGATGGTTTAAATGCCGCTTGGAAGAGACATGCAGGTCGCAGCAGCTTAACAAGACGGTTTAAATGCCCCTTGGAAGAGATGTGCAGGTCGCAGTTGCTTGACAAGATGGTTTAAATGCTTCTTGAAAGAGACGCGCAGGTCACAGTAGCTTAACAAGATGGTTTAAATGCCCCTTGGAAAAGTGGTGGAGGTTACAGTAGCTTAATAAAACTGTTTAAATGCCCCTTGGGAAATACGTGCAAGTCGCAGTAGCTTAACAAGACGGTTTAAATGCCCTTAGAAGAGACGTGCAGGTCGCAGTAGCTCAACAAGATGGTTTAAATGCCCCTTGGAAGAGCGTTGGAGGTCGCAGTAGCTTAACAAGTCAGTTTAAATGCCCCTTGAAAGAGACGCGCAGATCGCAGTAGCTAAACAAGACAGTTAAAATGCCTCTTGGAAGAGCCGTGGAGGTCGCAGTAGCTTAACAAGACGGTTTAAATGATCCCTTGCAAAAGATGTGCAAGTCGCAGTAGCTTAACAAGACTGTTTAAATGCCCCTTGCAAGAGACGAGCAGGTCGCAGTAGCTTAATAAGACTGTTTAAATGCCCCTTGGTAGAAACGTGCAGGTCACAGTAGCTTAACAAGACGGTTTAAGTGCCACTTGGAAGAGACGTGCAGGTCGCAGTAGCTTAAAAAGACGGTTTAAATGCCCCTTGGAAGAGCGGTGGAGGTCGCAGTAGCTTAACAAGACGGTTTAAATGCCCCTTGGAAGAGACATGCAGAACGCAGCAGCTTAACAAGACGGTTTAAATGCCCCTTGGAAGAGACGTGAAGGTCGCAGTAGCTTAACAAGATGGTTTAAATGACCCTTGGAAGAGCGGTGGAGGTCGCAGTAGCTTAACAAGACTGTTTAAATGCCCCTTGGAAGAGACGTGCAGGTCGCAGCAGCTTAACAAGACGGTTTAAATGCCCCTTGGAAGAGATGTGCAGGTCGCAGTAGCTTAACAAGACAGTTTAAATGCCCCTTGGAAGAAACATGCAGGTCGCAGTAGCTTGACAAGATGGTTTAAATGCTCCTTGAAAGAGACGTGCAGGTCACAGTAGCTTAACAAGATGGTTTAAATGCCCCTTGGAAAAGTGGTGGAGGTTACAGTAGCTTAACAAAACTGTTTATATGCCCCTTGGGAAACACGTGCAAGTCGCAGTAGCTTAACAAGACGGTTTAAATGCCCCTTGGAAGAGACGTGCAGGTCGCAGTAGCTAAACAAGACGGTTAAAATGCCCCTTGGAAGAGCGGTGGAGAGCGCAGTAGCTTAACAAGACGGTTTAAGTGACCCCTTGCAAAAGACGTGCAAGTCGCAGTAGCTTAACAAGACGGTTTAAATGCCCCTTGCAAGAGACGTGCAGGTCGCAGTAGCTTAAAAAGACGGCTTAAATGCCCCTTGGAAGAACGGTGGAGGTCGCAGTAGCTTAACAAGACGGTTTAAATGCCCCTTGGAAGAGACATGCAGAACGCAGCAGCTTAACATGACTGCTTAAATGCCCCTTGGAAGAGACGTGCAGGTCGAAGTAGCTTAACAAGATGGTTTAAAAGCCCCTTGGAAGAGACATCCAGGTCGCAGTAGCTTAACAAGACGGTTTAAATGCCCCTTGGAAGAGACGTGCAGGTCGCAGTAGCTTAACAAGACGGTTTAAATGCCCCTTGGAAAAGTGGTGGAAGTTACAGTGTCTTAACAAGACGGATTAAATGCCCCTTGGAAAAGACGTGCAAGTCGCAGTAGCTTAACAAGATGGTTTAACTGCCCCTTGGAAGAGAAATGCAGGTCACAGTAGCTTAACAAGACGGTTTAAATGCCCCTTAGAAGAGACATGCAGGTCGCAGTAGCTTAACAAGACAGTTTAAATGCCCCTTGGAAGAGACGTGCAGGTCGCAGTAGCTTAACAAGACGGTTTAAATGCCCCTTGGAAGAGCGTTGGAGGTCGCAGTAGCTTAACAAGTCAGTTTAAATGCCCCTTGAAAGAGACGCACAGGTCGCAGTAGCTAAACAAGAAGGTTAAAATGCCCCTTGGAAGAGCGGTGGAGATCGCAGTAGCTTAACATGACGGTTTAAATGACCCCTTGCAAAAGACGTGCAAGTCGCAGTAGCTTAAAAAGACGGTTTAAATGCTCCTTGCAAGAGACGAGCAGGTCGCAGTAGCTTAATAAGACTGTTTAAATGCCCCTTGGTAGAAACGTGCAGGTCACAGTAGCTTAACAAGACAGTTTAAATGCCACTTGGAAGAGACGTGCAGGTCGCAGTAGCTTAAAAAGACGGTTTAAATGCCCCTTGGAAGAACGGTGGAGTTCGCAGTAGCTTAACAAGACGGTTTAAATGCCCCTTGGAAGAGACATGCAGAACGCAGCAGCTTATCATGACTGTTTAAATGCCCCTTGGAAGAGACGTGCAGGTCGAAGTAGCTTAACAAGACGGTTTAAATGCCCCTTGGAAGAGACATCCAGGTCGCAGTAGCTTAACAAGACGGTTTAAATGCCCCTTGGAAGAGACGTGCAGGTCGCAGTAGCTTAACAAGACGGTTTAAATGCCCATTGGAAAAGTGGTGGAAGTTACAGTATCTTAACAAGACGGATTAAATGCCCCTTGGAAAAGACGTGCAAGTCGCAGTAGCTTAACAAGATGGTTTAAATGCCCCTTGGAACAGACGTGCAGGTCACAATAGCTTAACAAGACGGTTTAAATGCCCCTTGGAAGAGACACGCAGTCGCAGTAGCTTAACAAGACGGTTTAAATGCCCATTGGAAGAGACGTGCAGGTCGCAGTAGCTTAACAAGACGGTTTAAATGCCCCTTGGAAGAGCGTTGGAGGTCGCAGTAGCTTAACAAGACTGTTTAAATGCCCCTTGGAAGAGACGTGCTGGTCGCAGTAGCTTAACGAGAAGGTTTAAATGCCCCTTGGAAGAGATGTGCAGGTCGCAGTAGCTGAACAAGACGGTTTAAATGCACCTTGGAAGAGACGTGGAGGTCGCAGTAGCTTAACAAAACGGTTTAATTGCCCGTTGCAAGAGACATACAGGTTGCAGTAGCTTAACAAAACGGTTGAAATGCCCCTTGCAAGAGCAGTGGCGGTAGCAGTAGCTTAACAAGATTTTTTAAATGCCCCTTGGAAGAGACGTGCAGGTTGCAATAGCTTAACCAGATGGTTTAAATGCCCCTTGGAAGAGCGGTGGAGGTCGCAGTAGCTTAACAAGACTGTTTAAATGCCCGTTGAAAGAGACATGCAGGTCGCAGCAGCTTAACAAGACGGTTTAAATGCCCCTTGGAAGAGATGTGCAGGTCGCAGTAGCTTAACAAGACAGTTTAAATGACCCTTGGAAGAAACATGCAGGTCGCAGTAGCTTGACTAGATGGTTTAAATGCTCCTTGAAAGAGACGTGAAGGTCACAGTAGCTTAACAAGATGGTTTAAATGCCCCTTGGAAAAGTGGTGGCGGTTACAGTAGCTTAACAAGACGGTTAAAATGCCCCTTGGAAGAGCGTTGGAGGTCGCAGTAGCTTAACATGACGGTTTAAATGACCCCTTGCAAAAGACGTGCAAGTCACAGTAGCTTAACAAGACGGTTTAAATGCCCCTTGCAAGAGACGAGCAGGTCGCAGTAGCTTAATAAGACTGTTTAAATGCCCCTTGGTAGAAACGTGCAGGTCACAGTAGCTTAACCAGACGGTTTAAATGCCACTTGGAAGAGACGTGCAGGTCGCAGTAGCTTAAAAAGACGGATTAAATGCCCCTTGGAATAGCGGTGGAGGTCACAGTAGCTTAACAAGACGGTTTAAATGCCCCTTGGAAGACACATGCAGAACGCAGCAGCTTAACATGACGGTTTAAGTGCCCCTTGGAAGAGACGTGCAGGTCGAAGTAGCTTAACAAGACGGTTTAAATGCCCCTTGGAAGAGACATCCAGGTCACAGTAGCTTAACAAGACGGTTTAAATGCCCCTTGGAAGAGACTTGCAGGTCGCAGTAGCTTAAAAAGATGGTTTAAATGCCCCTTGGAAGAGACATGCAGGTCGCAGTAGCTTAACTAGACGGTTTAAAGGCCCCTTGGAAGAGACATGCAGGTCGCAGCAGCTTATCAAGACGGTTTAAATGCCCCTTGGAAGAGACTTGAAGGTCGCAGTAGCTTAGCAAGACAGTTTAAATGCCCCTTGGAAGAGACGTGCTGGTCGCAGTAGCTTAACAAGACCGTTTAAATGCCCCTTGGAAGAGACATGCAGGTCACAGTAGCTTAACAAGGCAGTTTAAATGCCCCTTGGAAGAGACATGCAGGTCGCAGTAGCTTAACAAGACGGTTTAAATGCCCCTTGGAAGAGACGTGCAGGTCGCAGTAGCTTATCAAGATGTTTTAAATGCCCCTTGGAAAAGTGGTGGAGCTTACAGTAGCTTTACAAGACGGTTAAAATGCCCCTTGGAAGAGACGTGCAGGTCGCAGTAGCTTAACAAGACGGTTTAAATGCCCCTTGGAAGAGAAGTGCAGGTCGCAGTAGCTTAACAAGACGGATTAAATGCCCATTGGAAGAGACGTGCAGGTCCCATTAGCTTAACAAGACGATTTAAATGCCCCTTGGAAGAGACGTGCAGGTCGCAGAAGCTTAACAAGATGGTTAAAATGCCCCTTGGAACAGACGTGGAGGTCGCAGTAGCTTAACAAGACTGTTTAAATGCCCCTTCGAAGAGAAATGCAGGTCGCAGCAGCTTAACAAGACGGTTTAAATGCCCCTTCGAAGAGATGTGCAGGCCTCAGTAGCTTAACAGGACAGTTTAAATGCCCCTTGGAAGAAACATGCAGGTCGTAGTAGCTTGACAAGATGGTTTAAATGCTCCTTGAAAGAGACGTGCAGATCACAGTAGCGTAACAAGATGGTTTAAATGTCCCTTGGAAAAGTGGTGGAGGTTACAGTAGCTTAACAAAACTGTTTAAATGCCCCTTGGGAAACACGTGCAAGTCGCAGTAGCTTAACAAGACGGTTTAAATGCCCCTTGGAAGAGATGTGCAGGTCGCAGTAGCTTAACAAGATGGTTTAAATGCCCCTTGGAAGAGCGTTGGAGGTCGCAGTAGCTTAACAAGTCAGTTTAAATGCCCCTTGAAAGAGACGTTCAGGTCGCAGTAGCTTAAAAAGACGGATTAAATGCCCCTTGGAAGAGCGGTGGAGGTCGCAGTAGCTTAACAAGACGGTTTAAATGCCCCTTGGAAAAGACTTGCAAGTCGCAGTAGCTTAACAAGACGGTTTAAATGCCCCTTGGAAGAGCGGTGGAGGTTACAGTAGCTTAACAAGGCGGTTTAAATGCCCCTAGGAAGAGACGTGCAGGTCGCAGTAGCTTAACAAGATGGTTTAAATGCCCTTTGGAAGAGACGTGCAGGTCGCAGTAGCTTAGCAAGACGGATTAAATGCCCCTTGGAAGAGACATGCAGGTCGCATTAGCTTAACAAGACGGTTTAAATGCCCCCTTGGAAGAGATGTGGAGGTAGCAGTAGCTTAACAAGAAGGTTTAATTTCCCCTTGGAAGAGACATGCAGGTCGCACCAGCTTAACAAGATGGTTTTAAATGCCCCTTGGCAGAGACGTGCAAGTCGCAGTAGCTTAACAAGTCCGTTTATATGCCCCTTGGAAGAGACATGCAGGTTGCAGTAGCTTAACAAGACTGTTTAAAAGCCCGATGAAAGAGACGTGCAGGTCGCAGTAGCTTAACAAGATGGTTAAAATGACCCATGGAAGTGCTGTGGCAGTAGAAGTAGGTTAACAAGACGGTTTAAATGCCCCTTGGAAGAGACGTGCAGGTCGCAGTAGCTTAACAAGACGGTTTAAATGCCCCTTGGAAGAGCGGTGGAGGTCGCAGTAGCTTAACAAGACGGTTTAAATGCCCCTTGGCTGAGACATGCAGGTCGCAGCAGCTTAACAAGACGGTTTAAATGCTTCTTGGAAGAGCGCTGGAGGTCGCAGCAGCTTACACGATGGTTTAAATGCCCCTTGGAAGAGAAATGCAGGTCGCAGCAGCTTAACAAGACGGTTTAAATGCCCCTTGGAAGAGACATGCAGGTCGCAGTAGCTTAACAAGATGGTTTAAATGCCCCTTAGAAGAGACATGCAGGTCGCAGTAGCTTAACAAGACGGTTTAAAGGCCCCTTGGAAGAGTCATGCAGGTCGCAGCAGCTTATCAAGACGGTTTAAATGCCCCTTGGAAGAGACTTGCAGGTTGCAGTAGCTTAACAAGATGGTTTAAATGCCCCTTGGAAGAGACATGCAGGTCACAGTAGCTTAACAAGACGGTTTAAAGGCCCCTTGGAAGAGACGAGCAGGTCGCAGTAGCTTAACAAGACGGTTTAAATGTCCCTTGGAAAAGTGGTGGAGGTTACAATAGCTTAACAAGATGGTTTAAATGCCCCTTGGAAGAGACGTGCAGGTCGCAGTAGCTTAACAAGAAGGTTTAAATGCCCCTTGGAAGAGACGTGCAGGTCGAAGTAGCTTAACAAGACGGTTTAAATGCCCCTTGGAAGAGACAGCCAGGTCGCAGTAGCTTAACAAGATGGTTTAAATGCCCCTTGGAAGAGACTTGCAGGTCGCAGTAGCTTAAAAAGATGGTTTAAATGCCCCTTGGAAGAGACATGCAGGTCGCAGCAGCTTATCAAGACGGTTTAAATGCCCCTTGGAAGAGACTTGAAGGTCGCAGTAGCTTAACAAGACCGTTTAAATGCCCCTTGGAAGAGACATGCAGGTCACAGTAGCTTAACAAGACGGTTTAAATGCCCCTTGGAAAAGTGGTGGAGCTTACAGTAGCTTAACAAGACGGTTTAAATGCCCCTTGGAAAAGACGTGCAAGTCGCAGTAGCTTAACAAGACGGTTTAAATGCCCCTTGGAAGAGCGGTGGAGGTCGCAGTAGCTTAACAAGACGGTTTAAATGCCCCTTGGAAGAGACATGCAGGTCGCAGTAGCTTAACAAGACGGTTTAAATGCCCCTTGGAAGAGAAGTGCAGGTCGCAGTAGCTTAACAAGACGGATTAAATGCCCCTTGGAAGAGACGTGCAGGTCGCATTAGCTTAGCAAGACGATTTAAATGCCCCTTGGAAGAGATGTGCAGGTCGCAGTAGCTTAACAAGATGGTTTAAATGCCCCTTGGAAGAGACGTGGAGTTCGCAGTAGCTTAACAAGACGGTTTAAATGCCCCTTGGAAGAGATATGCAGGTCGCAGCAGCTTAACAAGATGGTTTAAATGCCCCTTGGAAGAGACTTGCAGGTCGCAGTAGCTTAACAAGATGGTTTAAATGCCCCTTGGAAGAGCGGTGGAGGTCGCAGTAGCTCAACAAGACTGTTTAAATGCCCCTTGGAAGAGACATGCAGGTCGCAGCAGCTTAACAAGACGGTTTAAATGCCCCTTCGAAGAGATGTGCAAGTCGCAGTAGCTTAACAAGACAGTTTAAATGCCCCTTGGAAGAAACATGCAGGTCGCAGTAGCTTGACAAGATGGTTTAAATGCTCCTTGAAAGAGACGTGCAGATCACAGTAGCGTAACAAGATGGTTTAAATGTCCCTTGGAAAAGTGGTGGAGGTTACAGTAGCTTAACAAAACTGTTTAAATGCCCCTTGGGAAACACGTGCAAGTCGCAGTAGCTTAACAAGACGGTTTAAATGCCCCTTGGAAGAGACGTGCAGGTCGCAGTAGCTTAACAAGATGGTTTAAATGCCCCTTGGAAGAGCGTTGGAGGTCACAGTAGCTTAACAAGTCAGTTTAAATGCCCCGTGAAAGAGACGTGCAGGTCGCAATAGCTTAAAAAGACGGATTAAATGCCCCTTGGAAGAGCGGTGGAGGTCGCAGTAGCTTAACAAGACGGTTTAAATGCCCCTTGGAAAAGACGTGCAAGTCGCAGTAGCTTAACAAGACGGTTTAAATGCCCCTTGGAAGAGCGGTGGAGGTTACAGTAGCTTAACAAGGCGGTTTAAATGCCCCTTGGAAGAGACGTGCAGGTCGCAGTAGCATAACAAGACGGTTTAAATGCTCCTTGGAAGAGACGTGCAGGTCGCAGTAGCTTAGCAAGACTGATTAAATGACCCCTTGGAAGAGACATGCAGGTCGCATTAGCTTAACAAGGCGATTTCAATGCCCCTTGGAAGAGACGTGCAGGTCGCAGAAGCTTAACAAGACGGTTTAAATGCCCCTTGGAAGAGAAGTGCAGGTCGCAGTAGCTTAACAAGAGGGTTTAAATGCCCCTTGGAAGAGACATGCAGGTCGCAGCAGCTTAACAAGATGGTTTAAATGCCCCTTGGAAGAGACGTGCAAGTCGCAGTAGCATAACAAGTCCGTTTGTATGCCCCTTGGAAGAGACATGCAGGTTGCAGTAGCTTAACAAGACTGTTTAAATGCCCGTTGAAAGAGACGTGCAGGTCGCAGTAGATTAACAAGACGGTTAAAATGACTCTTGGAAGAGCGGTGGCAGTAGCAGTAGCTTAACAAGACGGTTTAAATGCCCCTTGGAAGAGACGTGCAGGTCGCAGTAGCTTAACAAGACGGTTTAAATGCCCCTTGGAAGAGCGGTGGAGGTCGCAGTAGCTTAACAAGACGGTTTAAATGCCCCTTGGCTGAGACATGCAGGTCGCAGCAGCTTAACAAGATGGTTTAAATGCCTCTTGGAAGAGCGGTGGAGGTCGCAGCAGCTTAACAAGATGGTTTAAAAGCCCCTTGGAAGAGAAATGCAGGTCGCAGCAGCTTATCAATACGGTTTAAATGCCCCTTGGAAGAGACATGCAGGTCGCAGTAGCTTAACAAGATGGTTTAAATGCCCGTTGCAAGAGACATGCAGGTCGCAGTAGCTTAACAAGACGGTTTAAAGGCCCCTTGGAAGAGACATGCAGGTCGCAGCAGCTTATCAAGACGGTTTAAATGCCCCTTGGAAGAGACTTGCAGGTTGCAGTAGCTTAACAAGATGGTTTAAATGCCCCTTGGAAGAGACATGCAGGTCGCAGTAGCTTAACAAGACGGTTTAAAGGCCCCTTGGAAGAGACGAGCAGGTCGCAGTAGCTTAATAAGAAGGTTTAAATGCCCCTTGGAAGAGATGTGCAGGTAGCAGTAGCTTAACAAGACAGTTTAAATGTCCCTTGGAAAAGTGGTGGAGGTTACAATAGCTTAACAAGACGGTTTAAATGCCCGTTGAAAGAGACTTGCAGGTCGCAGTAGCTTAACAAGACGGTTAAAATGCCCCTTGGAAGAGCGGTGGCGGTAGCAGTAGCTTAACAAGACGGTTTAAATGCCCCTTGAAAGAGACTTGCAGGTCGCAGTAGCTTAACAAGACGGTTTAAATTCCCCTTGGAAGAGACATGCAGGTCGCAGTAGCTTAACAAGACGGTTTAAATGCCCCTTGGAAGAGACGTGCAGGTCGCAGTAGCTTAACAAGACGGTTTAAATGCCCCTTGAAAGAGACGTGCAGGTCGCATTAGCTTAACAAGACGGTTTAAATGCCCCTTGGAAGAGACGTGCAGGTTGCAGTAGCTTAACAAGACTGTTTAAATGCCCCTTGGAAGAGCGGTGGCGGTAGCAGTAGCTTAACAAGACGGTTTAAATGCCCCTTGGAAGAGACGTGCAGGTCGCATTAGCTTAACAAGATGGTTTAAATGCCCCTTGGAAGTGACGTGCAGGTCGCAGAAGCTTAACAAGATGGTTTAAATGCCCCTTGGAAGAGACGTGGAGGTTGCAATAGCTTAACAAGATGGTTTAAATGACCATTGCAAGAGACATGCAGGTCGCAGTAGCTTAACAAGACGGTTTAAATGCCCCTTGGAAGAGACGTGCAGGTCGCAGTAGCTTAACAAGACGGTTTAAATGCCCCTTGGAAGAGACGTGCAGGTCGCAGTAGCTTAACAAGACGGTTTAAATGCCCCTTGGAAGAGACATGCAGGTCGCAGTAGCTTAATCAGACGGTTTAAATGCCCCTTGGAAGAGACGTGCAGGTTGCTGCAGCTTAACAGGATGGTTTAAATGCCCCTTGGAAAAGAGGTGGACGTTACAGTAGCTTAACAAGATGGTTTACATGCCCGTTGAAAGAGACGTGCAGGTCGCAGTAGCTTAACAAGAAGGTTAAAATGCCCCTTGGAAGAGCGGTGGTGGTAGCAGTAGCTTAACAAGATGGTTTAAGTGCCCCTTGGAAGAGACGTGCAAGTCGCAGTAGCTTAACAAGATGGTTTAAATGCCTCTTGGAAGAGACATGCAGTTCGCAGTAGCTTAACAAGACGGTTTAAATGCCCCTTGGAAGAGCGTTAAAGGTCGCAGTAGCTTAACAAGACGGTTTAAATGCCCCTTGAAAGAGCGGTAAAGGTCGCAGTAGCTTAACAAGACGGTTTAAATGCCCCTTGGAAAAGACGTGCAAGGCGCAGTAGCTTAACAAGACGGTTTAAATGCCCGTTGAAAGAGACGTGCAGGTCGCAGTAGCTGATAAAGACGGTTAAAATGCCCCTTGGATGAGCGGTGGCGGTAGCAGTAGCTTAACAAGACGGTTTAAATGCCCCTTGGAAGAGACGTGCAAGTCGCAGTTAGTGTTGAGCCACCCCCGTAGTGTTCGAGTTCGGTTCGGTTCGTCGAACACACGTGTGTTCGCCGAACTGTTCGTCGAACTGTTCGTCGAACACCTTCGAACACCGTTAAAACCAATGGCAGGCAAACAAAAACACATAGAAACACATAGAAAACACCTTCAAAGGTGTCCAAAAGCTGACAAACTGCTCAGAAGACACAACTAACACTTGGAAACGTGACAAGTACATATAGTCATGAGAAAATAAAAGAGGTGGAGGAGTAAAAGGAGGGGGAGACACAGATATAGGCGTGTCATGCCCTTCTAAAATCCAAAAAGTGAGAAGCCGACACGTTCAGTCCGCTCCTGCCCGTGCCACCTCCGTGTCGCCGGGTTTGTGCCAGAGCCGCGGTGAACCCTGACGGCCAGCCCCCTCTCCGAATACTGGTGCCTGTCCGCTGGTGGGTCGAGCGAGCCCCCCTGTGGTGGAGGCAGCTCTAAGCTTTTTAATTTAAATTGTCTCTCTAATTTGAATGAATACACTTTAAATCCATTTACAAGGATCTATTGGAGGGCAAGTCTCATGCCAGCAGCCGCGTAATTCCAGCTCCAGTAGCGTCCACTAAAGCTGCTGCAGTTAAAAAGCTTTTATAAGGATCGAGCTCGGCTGTCCACCGCAAGGCATCCTACTGCCAATCCCATCCCCTATGCCTTGGGGTGCCTCCTGATGCTCTTCACTGAGTATCCCGTGGTCCCGAAGCATTTCCTTTGAAAAAATTAAGTGTCCAAACTACAGGTGGTGTAGCTTGCTTAACAGCCGGGATAATCCGCTGACTAGCAGACACTGCTACTAGGCACAAAGTATTTCCTGGGCTAGATGCAGTTAAAAATTTGTAATTAGATACTCTCGTTGGATGCTGAGAAAGCATTCCATAGAGTCTCCTGGCACGCCATATATGATTCTCTTAAAAAGCTTGGGGTAGGGGTCTAGGGGACCCTTTTATAGCCAAAATCACGGCCCTGTATCACAATACGTCACCTAGGCTGAAGATAAATGGAACTGTAGCACCCTGAGGGCTCGGTTGCTACAGAGGTATTGCACCTCACCCAGAGGTGTGATATCTCACTCTCAGGTAAGGATGGAGTGTGGATCAGGACCCGACACCTGCATGCATTACACCACATTGCCGTGGGGCAGGGCGACCAATATGCCTCTGAGATGGGCACGACAGTCCCTGTCCCTGGCTGGAGTGGGGGGAGGGAACACTGAGGAAGGGGAACCCTGTAGTGCAGGAGCAGGGAGGAAGCAGTTCCTGGGTGCATTGAGAAGGGAGTATAAAAGGTGGGCACCATCTTAGTTCAGTGCAGAGAAGTCTGAGCAGAAGTGGCAGCGAGCAGGGGCTCTGCATGAGCTCTGCTCCGGAGGCGGGCCTAGTAACAGAGGCCCAGGCCTAGAAGAGGGAGAAGGAAGGAAGAGGAGCGGAGAAGGCTCCAGGAACGAGGAATGAAGGGATCCCAGGGGTGCGGACGGGCGAGTCGCCACCGCACGCCCGAATCCACCTGCGTGGAGGGGTCAGGCCAAAGGGGGAGACCGGTCCCCGAAACTAGTGGAGGCAGGAAACGACCCTCAGCTAGAAACCGGAGGCTGTGACATTTTATGTGGCGCAGCCCCTCGCTACACCCGCTAGGAAGGCACCACATAGGGTCAGGGAAACTGGCGCCAAGTTTACCAAGAGGAGGCCCGAGGCAGCCGGACAGAAGGGTTGGTAAGAAAGGCCAGACAAAGGACACACAAAGGGGGTCCTGTGAAGCGCTCCAAAGTTATCTGGGAGTTGTCTGAGCCCCTCACCTGGTGAGCACAGTACGATGTGGGCAGCCGTTACCTGCAGACGTGGTCTGGATAATAAGAACTGTGAGTAAAGGCCATGGACTGCATCACTGACTCCGTGTCGTTACTGCTGCTGCCCTGCACCATCACCCCCATCCTCCGCATACACTGCCCAGAGGCTATACTCCTCCCGTGGGGAGTTATGCTACGCTCTGCTGCACCCACAACACCAGCCTCAGCGGTCTGCCCTGCAGCGGCGGTTCACTCTGACCGCAATCCACGGGTGGCGTAGTCGGACATTTAAACATCAAAACCACATAAATAGTTCCGCCACTGGTTTGACCACCCTGAGCCACGGAACCGGGTCGCCGCCACGAAGACTACAACCACCAGCATCCACCAAAAAGGGTCCGGCTCCGGGTGTCCCAAGGCCCAGGGGGTGCATCAGAACATTTTCATCACCTTTCACAATCACCAATGGGACAAGGCAGGGATGTCCTCTGTCCCCTCTCTTATACATCCTAGTGACGGAGCACCTGCTCTCATCAATTCGCCATGACCCCAATATTAGGTGGATTGAGGTGGGAGGCACCGAGTAAAAGTGCTCTCTATTTGCTAATGATGTCCTAGTATATATCACTCAATCACATATATCCATCCATGCTGTTATGGCTGAAATAGATCACTTTGTTACATGGTCAAATTTTAAAATCAATGCAGCGAAGTCTGAGGCCCTCGATGTCTCCCTCCCCAAATCCATATAGGATTCCATCCAGTCCAACTTTCCCTTTGCCTGGCCCTCACAGGGTATCAAATACTTAGGAATTCCTATTCATAGAGACCTCTCCCATCTATGTTATCTTAATTTTGGGCCCTTTATTGAACAACTCCATACAGACCACGGTTGGCAAGTTAGAACTGTAAGATTCACTACGTGAACAACTGGTGTTTTGTGGAAAAGCACATGTACACTGTGTTCCAAATTATTATGCAAAAAGTGTTTAGGAGTGATAAGGGAAGAATTTGTTTGTTTGTCAGTTAAACTCATTGATGGTGATGTGTGTCAGGGCTCTTTATATCACTGTAAGCAATTGCAGACACCTGTGCTAATTAGTTTGGCAGGTGTGTCCAATGAAAGGCAAGACTACTTAAGAAGGCTGTCTCACATTATTAAGCAGCCTACATTTTCTGCCAAAATGGGAAAGAAAAAGGATGTGTCGGCTGCTGAGAAGCAACAAATTGTGGAGTGTTTAGGTCAAGGCATGACTACAATCAACATTGTGCGATGATCAGGATGAAGTGTCTTGGCAATCAAGAAGTATGTAGCTGATTCACAGTACACACGTGTGCGTGCTGATAAGGGCAAATTGAGGACTCTTTCCTACAGGCAATTACGTCAGGTTAAAAGAGCAGCGGCAAAAAAGCCTTGTCATAGCAGCAGACAAGTTTTTGAAGCTGCTGGTGCCTCCAACGTCCCCCGAACAACAAGATGCAGGGTCCTTCCGAGGTTTGCAGCTGTGCATACGCCATCCTGTCGACCTCCTCTATCCACTTCACACAAGCAGAAACGGCTCCAGTGGGCCAAACATTACATGAAGACTGATTTCAAAACTGTTTTGTTCACGGATGAGTGCCGTGCAGCGCTCGATGGTCCAGATGGATGGAGTGGAGGATGGCTGGTTGATGGACACCCCACGCAAACACGGCTACAGCGCCAACAAGGAGGAGGTGGAGTAATGTTTTGGGCTGGAATCATGGGGAGAGATATTGTCGGCCCCTTTAGGATCCCTGAAGGCGCTAAAGATGAACTCCATAATGTATGTGGATTTTCTCAAACAGCACTTCCTGCCATGGTTCAAGAAGAAGAACCGTGTATTTCACATCAAGATCATTTTTTTGCATGATAATGCATCATCTCATGCTGCACATAAAACATCTGCATCTCTGGCTGATATGGGCATAAAACGGGACAAACTTATGGTGTGACCCCCATGCTCCCCTGACCTCTACCCCATTCAGAACCTCTGGAGCATCATCAAAAGGAGTGTCTATGATGGCGGGAGGCAGTTCACATCTAAGCAACAGCTCTGGGAGGGTATTCTGTCCTCATGCAAAACAATTGAAGCAGAAACCATCCAAAACCTGACAAATTCAATGGACGAGAGAGTTCAGAAGCTCCTTTCGAACAAGGGGTCCTATGTGAAAATGTAACATCACCTAGAATAAAGTTTTGAGTTGAAAACTGTTTGATTTCAGTTTCCAATAACATGCTAATGCTTATAATTTCAAAAATGACCATTTTTTTGGTCTTTATTAAAATGAAAAGGTTGATCGAAAAGTTTGGGGGATCTAAGAGTGTGGCAACCCAGTAGTCATGATTACTTCGAATTCTGACAATATGAGGGTCATGTTGCAGGTAGTGCAGCAAGAAGGCACTTATGTGTCTTGCGCATCTCGGAGCCCCAAAATTATTTTCCGGGCTAGATGCAGCTAAAAATTATTATTAATTTTAAATCTGGTGGAGCTTATTATAGATGGCCTAATAGAATCAGTGCTGCACACTGCTACAAAGCCCAAATTATTTTCCAGCCAAGATACAGATAAACATGATTAGTAATTTGAAAGCTTAAAACGGTTGGTAGGGTGATTTTAACCAATCATCAAGCTTTTACTCTCCCCAGGATGACACAGGGGTAGAAAAGTCATTTCGGATCCATGATTTGTTCATCTTTATGAACGTGAGTCTGTCTACATTATCAGTGGAGAGCCGCGTGCGCTTATCTGTCAGCACACCACCAGCAGCGCTGAACACACGTTCAGACAGAACGCTGGCTGCGGGGCATGACAAGATCTCCAAGGCGTAAGTGGCTAGCTCCGGCCATTTATCCAGATTGGAAGCCCAAAAAGAGCAAGGGTCCAGTGACACAGTCATGGCTTCAATGTTTACTTGGAGATACTCCTGTACCATCGTCTCTAGGCGTTGACTATGTGTCAGACTTCTTGTCTCCTGTGGCCTTGCAAAGGATGGGCTAAAAAAGTGGTGAAATGATTCCGCAAAATTGATGTTACCAGCAGATACTGTGGTTCTGTTACGGTTTGAGTGCTGAACACTTGACGGTCCCACGGTTGGCAAGTTGGAACTGTGAGATTCACTACGTGCACCACTGGTGTTTTGTGGAAAAGCACATGTAAGATTCTGCAACAGTCTCTGCTGATACTCCTGCATGCGTGCATCCCTTTCTATGGCAGGAATAATTTCTTTTGCACCGGGGATCTAACAGTGTGGCAACCCAGTAGTCAGGATTATTTCTAATTCTCACAATTCGAGGGTCATGTTGCAGGTAGTGCAGCAAGAAGGCACTCATGTGTGTTGCGCATCCAGGAGCACCAAGTCCCTGTTGTGTTGGTGGCGAGGTAACAATCATGCTTCCTTCCTCTGTCCTCTCCCCCCAACCTCGCACAACAGAAATGTGATCAAGGTCTCCCTCATCTGATGAGTCTTCCATCAGTTCGTCCTCCACTTCTTCCTGGGCTCCTGCACCTTCCTCACTAGTTTGGCTGCTACCATGCGCCCTGGTAAAACCATCTCCCTCACCCTCAAATGCCTGCCGCCTTGGTGCTGCCGACCGTCTAGACCTTGCAGATGTTAGCCCTTCCGCATACAACTCCTCCTCCTCTACTTCCTCCACCTCCTCTTGTGCCACCACCTGACTCCGAATTCTGTTTAACATGTGCTCCAGCATGTAAATCACCGGAATAGTCATGCTGATAATGACATCGTTAGCACTAAACATCTTCGTCGCCATTTCAAAACTGTGCAGAAGGGTGCATAGGTCCCTGATCTGAGACCACTCCTCCAGCGTGATTTGCCCCACCTCTGGATCTCGTTGGCCCAGGCTATACGTCAGAACGTATTGCACCAGGGCTTGTCGGTGCTGCCACAGTCGCTGCAACATGTGCAGAGTTGAATTCCACTGGGTAGGCACATCGCATTTTAGCCGGTGAAGTGGCAGGCCCAACGACTTCTGTAGAGATGTAAGTCGCTGAGCTGCGGGATGCGAACGGCGGAAGTGAGCACACAGCGACCGTGCCCTCTGCAGAAGGCCATCTAGTCTGGGATAGTGGGCTAAAAATTGCTGAACAACCAGGTTCAACACGTGAGCCATACAAGGCACGTGTGTGACATTGCCCCGGCGAAGGGCCGCACCCAGGTTTGCAGCATTGTCGCACACGGCCTTCCCTGGTTTCAGGTCCAGTGGAGACAACCATTCATGAAATTGGTTCTCCAGAGCTGACCACAACTCCTCAGCTGTGTGACTCACATTTCCCAGACATTTCAAAGTAAAAACCGCCTGATGACGATGAGCCCTACTGCTAGCATAGTAAGGAGGTGTGCAGGATCCCTTCTGTGCAGTTAGAAAGCTTGTGGCATGACCAGACAGGCTTTGGGTGCAGGTGGAAGACCGAGAGGAGGTTGAGGAGGCAGAAGCAGTGGAGGAACTTTGACATAAAGAGGAATGACGCACAACTCGTGGGGACGGCAAGACTTGGACAGCAGCCCCTTGTCCTGCTGTCACCATAGTTACCCAGTGCCCAGTCAGCGACATGTAACGCCCCTGTCCATGCCTACTCGTCCAAGTGTCTGTGGTGAAATGCACCCTGTCACACACAGAGTTTCTCAAAGAAGCGGTGATGTTGTGTGCGACATGCTGGTGGAGCGCAGGCACACCTTTCTTTGAGAAGTAGTGCCGACTGGGCATCTGGTACTGGGGCACTGAGACGGACATAAGGTCTCGAAAATCCTCTGTGTCCACCAGGCGGAAAGGCAGCATTTCTGTAGCCAAGAGCTTGCAGATGGTGAAATTCAACCTCTTAGCTTTCTCATTGCTAGGAGGAAATGGTCTTTTACTTGTCCACATCTGAGGGACCGAGGGCTGGCTATTGTGCTTAGACGGGGTTGATAAGGGTGTCCCCGGCAAACTGCCGGTCTGTGAGGAAGATGCAGGCGGACATGTTAGGTTGCCTTGATCCAAAGGTGGTGCTATCGATGTCGGACAGCGCTCAACACCAGCTGGTGTTACCACCTCCAAAGAAAATGATGACCTGCCAATCACGCTGGATGTTGCGGGTAAAGAGGTGGCAGGTCTGCGCCCCAAAACAGGTGTGACTGCTGTCCCCCCAGTCACAGAGGATGAAGAGGCCGCGGATGCACAAGATATGGCAGACGGTGGTTGGCCCGGCCGGCTAGGCCGCATTGTAGCACACTGAGCTTCCCACTGCAACTTATGCTTCATGTCCATGTGCCGGTTCATGCATGAAGTACTCAAACTATGTATTTTTTGGCCTCTACTTAGCTTTTGCTGAGAAATGTTACAGATAACACGAGTTGGGTCATCTTTATCGATCTGAAAAAATGCCCAGGCTATGCAAGGCTTAGCACCCATGCGACCTGAAGAGCCACCACGACTTGTGGTGAGAGGCAGAGTTGTGTTTGAGGATGCAGTGGTTGATGTGCTTCCAGTACTACGTCTCTGTCCAGGAAGGCGCAACCTGACCTCGTCGTCACTAGCATCTTCCTCCACCTCCTCTGCTGACCTCATCTCTTGGCTGACTGTGGGTTGACAGTAAGTGGGATCTCTAACCTCATCATCATCACCCTGTGCGTTATCACACCCGTCGTCCTCAGAGCCAACCTGTTCCTGCCCTGACAAAAAACTAAAGTTGTCGCTCCAATCAGGTATTTGAGTCTCATCATCGTCTTCCTCATTGTCTCCACCAACAGGAGTTACAGTTTGGGAATGAGGGTCTACATTATGGTCAGAACCTTCTGCGTCTGGTCCTGGATCCGACTCATAAAGATTCTGGGCATCAGTGCAGATCATTTCCTCGTCTGGATTCACAGAAGCTCTGATTCCCAGGCTATAGTATGAGTAAACAGCTGTGCAGACTCAACCATCTGTTCTACCTCATACTCAGACGGGCAGCTGGAGATTTGGGAGCTGTGAGGAAGCAAGTGCGATTGGGATGACACCTTTGAGGACTGGAGTATTTGTGATGTTGAAGTTGATCATAGAATCATAGAATCATAGAATGGTAGAGTTGGAAGGGACCTCCTGGGTCATCTGGTCCAACCCCCTGCTCAAAGCAGGATTCACTAGATCATCTCAGACAGATGTCTGTCCAGCCTCTGTTTGAAGACGTCCATTGAAGGGGAACTCACCACCTCTCTTGGCAGCCTGTTCCACTCATTAATCACCCTAACTGTCAAAAAGTTTTTTCTAATATCTAATCTGTGTCTCCTCCCATTTAGTTTCATCCCATTGCTTCTAGTCTTTCCTTGTGCAAATGAGAATAAAGATGATCCTTCTACAATGTGACAGCCCTTGACATATTTGTAGACAGCTATTAAGTCTCCTCTCAGTCTTCTTTTTTGCAAGCTAAACATTCCCAAATCCTGCAACCGTTCCTCATAGGACATGGTTTGCAGACCAGTCACCATTCTGGTCGCTCTTCTCTGAACTTGCTCCAGTTTGTCTATGTCTTTTTTAAAATGTGGTGCCCAAAACTGTACACAGTATTCCAGATGAGGTCTGACCAAAGAGGAGTAAAGACCGATAATGACTTCACGTGATCTAGACTGTATGCTTCTGTTAATACATCCCAGAATTGTATTTGCCTTTTTTGCTGCTGCATCACACTGTTGACTCATGTTCAGTCTATGATCTATTAGTATACCTAAGTCTTTTTCACATGTACTGTTGCTTAGCTCTATTCCTCCCATTCTGTATATGCTTTTTTCATTTTTATTGCCCAGATGTAGTACTTTGCATTTTTCCCTGTTAAAAAACATTCTGTTGGTTGCTGCCCACTGCTCCAGTTTATTTAGGTCTTTTTGAATCCTCTCTCTCTCTTCTCTAGTATTAGCTATCCCTCCTAGCTTTGTGTCATCAGCAAATTTAATCAGTTTACCCTCAATTCCTTCATCTAAATCATTGATAAAGATGTTGAACAATACAGGTCCCAGGACGGAGCCCTGTGGTACCCCACTTGAGACATTCATCCAGCTGGATGTGAAGCCATTTACAACCACCCTTTGAGTCCGATCACTAAGCCAGTTATGAATCCACCTAACAGTTGCCTGGTCCATTGCATACTTGGTCATTTTTTCAATAAGGATTATGTGAGATACTTTGTCAAATGCTTTGCTGAAGTCAAGATATACTATATCTACAGCATTTCCCTGATCCACCCAGTCAGTGATTCTGTCATAGAAGGAAATTAAGTTAGTCTGACATGACTTGTTAGTTACAAACCCATGCTGACTCTGGTTAATCACTTCATTCTTATCCATGTACTTACATACATGTTGTTTAATAATTTGTTCAAAGATCTTTCCTGGTATAGAAGTCAGACTCACCGGCCTATAGTTCCCTGGGTCCACCTTCTTCCCCTTTTTGAAGATAGGAACAACATTTGCTCTTCTCCAGTCTTCTGGGACTTCTCCTGTTCTCCAAGAATTTTCAAAGATTATGGAGAGTGGTTCTAAAATTTCTTCTACAATCTCCTTCAGTACTCTGGGGTGTAATTCATCTGGACCTGGAGACTTGAACTCATTTATGTTAGCTAAATATTCCCTCACAATCTTTCTGTTTACTGATAACTTGGATTCCTCTATTCCTTTAAAAGGACAGTGAAGATCAGTTGATGTTACATTTTCTTTCTGAGTGAAAACAGATGCAAAATAGGAATTAAAAAGTTCGGCCTTCTCAACATCCTCTCTTACCATTTCTCCATTTTCATCCTGTAAAAATCCTATAGCATCTTTGACTTTTCTTTTACTTTTGACATACCCCCAAAATCCTTTTTTATTGCTTTTGACATCTCTTGCAAGCCTTAATTCATTGTCAGCTTTAGCTAACCTGATACGTGCCCTGCAGGATCTGCAGACTGCATTATAATCTTCTTTAGATATGCCTCCCTCTTTCCATTTAATAAACATTTCTTTCTTTCTTTTTAGCATGTGTTTAAGTTCTGTGTTCATCCATCCTGGTTTCCTTAAATGCTTCCCATTCTTCCTACTTTTCGGGATTGTTAACGATTGTGCTTTGAGAAGCTCATTTTTAAAAATTTCCCATCCTTCCTGGACATTTTTGTCCTTAAGGACATCCAGCCATTGGATCCCTCCTATTCTCTTTCTGAGTCTCTTAAAATCTGCCTTTCTAAAATCTAACCTTGAAGTTTGAGTCTTCACATGTCTTCCTCCTCTAGTTATCCAAAATTCTATAATAGCATGATCGCTGCCTCCTAGGGTCCCAGCCACCTTTACCTCCTCAACCATTTCCTCCCTGTTTATAAGGATTAGATCCAAAGTAGCAGATCCCCTTGTTTTCTCCCCTACCTTTTGGAAGATAAAGTTGTCAGCAAGAGAGGATAAGAATTTGCTTGACCTGTTAGTTTTACTTGAGAGAGATTCCCAACAAATGTCTGGATAGTTGAAATCTCCCATGACCACTACGTCATATTTTTTGGAGAACTTGGTCATTTGATACATAAAGAGTTCATCCATATCTTCAGCTTGCCCAGGTGGCCTGTAGTAAATGCCTACAATGGTGTCCTTTCCGTTGTTCTCTCCTTGTATTCTTACCCAAACAGTTTCCACAGAACTCCCAGTCTCTGAAGCTTCAATCTCTGTGCAGATATACGCTTTTCTAACATACAATGCAACACCTCCTCCTCGTTTATCAAGTCTGTTTCTTGCAAATAAGTTGTATCCTTTTAGCCTTTTATTCCAATCATGTGTATCGTCCCACCAAGTTTCAGTGATTCCAATGACATCATATTCCTTTTCCTGCATTAGTAGTTCCAATTCTCCTTGTTTGTTGCCCATGCTTTGTGCATTTGTATAAAAACATTTTAGTTTGTGATTGGTTTCTCTTCCTCCCATATTTTTATTATTTAGATTTTTTTGTCTTTGTTCTTCTTTTCCACTTCCAGTAGCAGAGATCTCAATAGTATTTGTCAGCTGTATGGCTTTTTCTGGCCTTTTGCTTCCCTTCCCACATTGTTCTAGTTTAAAGCTCTTCTGATGAGTGTAGCAAGGCGACTTCCAAATACATGTTTTCCAGTCTTCGTAAGGTGCACCCCATCTCTAGCATGATGTGGAGGAGAGCCCACTTAAAGAAGCACTTGATATCCGTTGAAGCACCTGCTGTTTTTGTGCCTCATCTGGAATTTGTAGCGATTGGCGTGGCCGTAAGAAAGGGATCTTATCACACTGTCCGCTAAAAGAAGTAGACATTTTAGTTTGGCTGGAAGATGGTCTTTCTTCTGCAGATGTTACTGTTGCTTTAACACCTACCCCACGGACACAACCTTTTTTCCCCTTCTCAACACACCTATTCCCCTTTCCATCAGCAGCAGGCCTTTTTACACTCATTTTGGTGGTTAACTAATTCACAACTCTGGAGTTGTTTGCACAAAAAAACAATGGATGGGAACCGAGCAGAGCTGAGTGGCCAAACTGTGGTATTAGGCCAAAACAATTGGCTGGGTTAGATGCAGAAAAAAATTATATTCAATTTGCAACCTGATGGAGGTCAGTATAGAAGGACTAATAGAACAAGTCCCACACACTGCTAGAAGGCCAAATATTTTTTCAGAGCTAGATGCAGAAAAAAATTATATTCAGTTTGCAACCTGATGGAGGTCAGTATAGATGGACTAATAGAACAAGTCCCACACACAGCTAGAAGCCCAAATATTTTTTCAGAGGCAGATGCAGAAAAAAATTATATTCAATTTGCAACCTGATGGAGGTCAGTATAGATGGACTAATAGAGAAAGTCCCACACACTGCTAGAAGGCCAAATATTTTTTCAGAGCTAGATGCAGACAAAAAATTATTTTGAATTTGCAACCTGATGGAGGTCAGTATAGATGGACTAATAGAACAAGTCCCACACACTGCTAGAAGGCCAAATATTTTTTCAGAGCTAGATGCAGAAAAAAATTATATTCAGTTTGCAACCTGATGGAGGTCAGTATAGATGGACTAATAGGACAAGTCCCACACACAGCTAGAAGCCCAAATATTTTTTCAGAGGTAGATGCAGAAAAAAATTATATTCAGTTTGCAACCTGATGGAGGTCTGTATAGATGGATTAATGGAACAAGTCCCACACACAGCTAGACGCCCAATATTTTTTCAGAGGTAGATGCAGAAAAAAAATATATTCAGTTTGCAACCTGATGGAGGTCAGTATAGATGGACTAATAGAGAAAGTCCCACAAACTGCTAGAAGGCCAAATATTTTTTCAGAGCTAGATGCAGACAAAAAATTATTTTTAATTTGCAACCTGATGGAGGTCAGTATAGATGGAATAATAGAGAATGTCCCACACACTGCTAGAAGGCCAAATATTTTTTCAGAGCTAGATGCAGACAAAAAATTATTTTGAATTTGCAACCTGATGGAGGTCAGTATAGATGGACTAATAGAACAAGTCCCACACACTGCTAGAAGGCCAAATATTTTTTCAGAGCTAGATGCAGATATAAATTATTTTTAATTTGCAACATGATGGAGGTCAGTATAGATGGACTAATAGAGAAAGTCCCACACACTACTAGAAGGCCAAATATTATTTCAGAGCTAGATGCAGAAAAAAATTATATTCAGTTTGCAACCTGATGGAGGTCAGTATAGATGGACTAATAGAACAAGTCCCACACACAGCTAGAAGGCCAAATATTTTTTCAGAGGTAGATGCAGATAAAAATTATTTTTAATTTGCAGCCTGATGGAGGTCAGTATAGATGGACTAATAGAGAAAGTCCCACACACTGCTAGAAGGCCAAATATTTTTTCAGAGCTAGATGCAGACAAAAAATTATTTTGAATTTGCAACCTGATGGAGGTCAGTATAGATGGACTAATAGAGAAAGTCCCACACACTGCTAGAAGGCCAAATATTTTTTCAGAGCTAGATGCAGATAAAAATTATTTTGAATTTGCAACCTAATGGAGGTCAGTATAGATGGACTAATAGAGAAAGTCCCACACACTGCTAGAAGGCCAAATATTTTTTCAGAGCTAGATGCAGACAAAAAATTATTTTTAATTTGCAACCTGATGGAGGTCAGTATAGATGGACTAATAGAGAAAGTCCCACACACTGCTAGAAGGCCAAATATTTTTTCAGAGCTAGATGCAGAAAAAAATTATATTCAGTTTGCAACCTGATGGAGGTCAGTATAGATGGACTAATAGAACAAGTCGCACGCACAGCTAGAAGCCCAAATATTTTTTCAGAGGTAGATGCAGATAAAAATTATTTTTAATTTGCAACATGATGGAGGTCAGTATATATGGACTAATAGAGAAAGTCCCACACACTGCTAGAAGGCCAAATATTTTTTCAGAGCTAGATGCAGACAAAAAATTATTTTGAATTTGCAATCTGATGGAGGTCAGTATAGATGGACTAATAGAACAAGTCCCACACACTGCTAGAAGGCCAAATATTTTTTCAGAGCTAGATGCAGAAAAAAATTATATTCAGTTTGCAACCTGATGGAGGTCTGTATAGATGGATTAATAGAACAAGTCCCACACACAGCTAGAAGCCCAATATTTTTTCAGAGGTAGATGCAGAAAAAAAATATATTCAGTTTGCAATCTGATGGAGGTCAGTATAGATGGACTAATAGAGAAAGACCCACACACAGCTAGAAGGCCAAATATTTTTTCAGAGCTAGATGCAGACAAAAAATTATTTTTAATTTGCAACCTGATGGGGGTCAGTATAGATGGACTAATAGAGAATGTCCCACACACTGCTAGAAGGCCAAATATTTTTTCAGAGCTAGATGCAGACAAAAAATTATTTTGAATTTGCAACCTGATGGAGGTCAGTATAGATGGACTAATAGAACAAGTCCCACACACTGCTAGAAGGCCAAATATTTTTTCAGAGCTAGATGCAGAAAAAAATTATTTTGAATTTGCAGCGTGATGGAGGTCAGTATAGATGGACTAATAGAGAAAGTCCCACACACTGCTAGAAGCCCAAATATTTTTTCAGAGGTAGATGCAGAAAAAAATATATTCAGTTTGCAACCTGATGGAGGTCTTTATAGATGGACTAATAAAGAAATTCCCACACACTGCTAGAAGGTCAAATATTTTTTCAGAGCTAGATGCAGACAAAAAATTATTTTGAATTTGCAACCTGATGGAGGTCAGTATAGGTGGACTAATAGAATAAGTCCCACACACTGCTAGAAGGCCAAATATTTTTTCAGAGCTAGATACAGAAAAAAAACATATTCAGTTTGCAACCTGATGGAGGTCAGTATAGATGGACTAATAGAACAAGTCCCACACACAGCTAGAAGCCCAAATATTTTTTCAGAGGTAGATGCAGAAAAAAATTGTATTCAGTTTGCAACCTGATGGAGGTCAGTATAGATGGACTAATAGAGAAAGTCCCACACACTGCTAGAAGCCCAAATATTTTTTCAGAGGTAGATGCAGAAAAAAAATATATTCAGTTTGCAACCTGATGGAGGTCAGTATAGATGGACTAATAAAGAAAGTCCCACACACAGCTAGAAGGCCAAATAATTTTTCAGAGCTAGATACAGACAAAAAATTATTTTGAATTTGCAATCTGATGGAGGTCAGTATATGTGGACTAATAGAACAAGTCCCACACACTGCTAGAAGGCCAAATATTTTTTCAGAGCTAGATACAGACAAAAATTTATTTTGAATTTGCAACCTGATGGAGGTCAGTATATGTGGACTAATAGAACAAGTCCCACACACTGCTAGAAGGCCAAATATTTTTTCAGAGCTAGATGCAGAAAAAAATTATATTCAGTTTGCAACCTGATGGAGGTCAGTATAGATGGACTAATAGAACAAGTCCCACACACAGCTAGAAGCCCAAATATTTTTTCAGAGGTAGATGCAGATAAAAATTATTTTTAATTTGCAACCTGATGGAGGTCAGTATAGATGGACTAATAGAGAAAGTCCCACACACTGCTAGAAGGCCAAATATTTTTTCAGAGGTAGATGCAGACAAAAAATTATTTTGAATTTGCAGCGTGATGGAGGTCAGTATAGATGGATTAATAGAACAAGTCCCACATACTGCTAGAAGGCCAAATATTTTTTCAGAGCTAGATGCAGAAAAAAATTATATTCAGTTTGCAACCTGATGGAGGTCAGTATAGATGGACTAATAGAACAAGTCCCACACACTGCTAGAAGCCCAAATATTTTTTCAGAGCTAGATGCAGAAAAAAATTATATTCAATTTGCAACCTGATGGAGGTCAGTATAGATGGACTAATAGAATGATGCTATGCCCAAAAGATTTTACTTCACTAGGTGCAGTAAAAAAATTGGTATTCTATACACAGGTGGTATATCTTGCAACACAGATAGGCTACTCCACTGACTAACACACTCTGCAATAGGCCAAAAAGGATTAGCTTTGCTAGATTCAGCCAAATGCTGTGAAAAATACTTGCACAGCACTGGCACAGACCTGCCTGGCAAAAACTGATAGGAACTGATGTAACCTAGTCCTGAAAAGGACTGCAATTACAATTAGTCTTTACTCCCACAATCTATCTATTTAAAGCACAGACCTGCCTGATGAAAGTCGTAGGAAATGCTGTAACTTAGTCCTTAAAAGGACTGCAATCACAACTATTCAATACTCCCAAGCTATCTGTAGATTTGTGAGAAAATTGGCTTGAAATTAACAAGGTATAGCGCACACAGCAACAGCGGTGCCGTCTAACACGCAGCTGCAGCAGTGAGAAAATGGTGGCGACGGGGAAAATGGCTTGGTCTTATAGGGCAAGGACATGTGACATACACTGCCAATGACACATGCCCTTGCTTGTGTGAAAAAAAGCACTTTGCTCCGTGTGTGCGCTGCTGATAGGCTGACAGATTGCACCACCCCACTTTAAATGCGGGAAAGAGAAAAAAAAATGGAGATCTTCATTATTCCTGCAGAGATCCATCCCCTGCCCCTCCCCCCACCCCGCTGTACACTCAAACTGCGTATTAACATTAATTTTTTATCATTACTGAGAAAAAATCCAGTTATGATTTTGGTGCACGAACAGTTATCGAACATAACCTCGAACAGCCGAATTTTTCTCAAATTGTTCGTGTTCGCCGAACGGCTAGAACACCGCCCAAAACAGCTCGAATTTGAGATTGGCGAACAGTTCGAGTCGAACAACGCTCATCTCTAGTCGCAGTAGCTTAACAAGACTGTTTAAATGCCCCTTGGAAGAGACGTGCAGGTCGCAGTAGCTTAACAAGACGGTTTAAATGCCCCTTGGAAAAGAGGTGGAGGTTACAGTAGCTTAACAAGACGGTTTAAATGCCCGTTGAAAGAGACTTGCAGGTCGCAGTAGCTTAACAAGACGGTTTAAATGTCCCTTGGAAAAGTGGTGGAGGTTACAATAGCTTAACAAGACGGTTTAAATGCCCCTTGGAAGAGACGTGCAGGTCGCAGTAGCTTAACAAGAAGGTTTAAATGCCCCTTGGAAGAGATGTGCAAGTCGCAGTAGCTTAACAAGACGGTTTAAATGCACCTTGGAAGAGACGTGGAGGTCGCAGTAGCTTAAAAAGACGGTTTAAATGCCCCTTGCAAGAGCGGTGGAGGTTGCAGTACATTAACAAGACAGTTTAAATACCCCATGGAAGAGACATGCAGGTCGCAGCAGCTTATCAAGACGGTTTAAATGCCCCTTGGAAGAGACTTGCAGGTCGCATTAGCTTAACAAGATGGTTTAAATGCCCCTTGGAAGAGCCGTGCAGGTTTCAGTAGCTTAACAAGACGACTTAAATGCCCCTTGGAAGAGACGTGCAGGTCGCATTAGCTTAACAAGACGGTTTAAATGCCCCTTTGAAGAGACGTGCAGGTCGCATTAGCTTAACAAGACGGTTTAAATGCCCCTTGGAAGAGATGTGCAGGTTGCAGTACCTTAACAAGACAGTTTAAATGCCCCTTGGAAGAGACATGCAGGTCGCAGCAGCTTATCAAGACGGTTTAAATGCCCCTTGGAAGAGACTTGCAGGTCGCATTAGCTTAACAAGACGGTTAAATGCCCCTTGGAAGAGACGTGCAGGTCGCAGTAGCTTAACAAGTCGGTTTAAATGGCCCTTGGAAGAGACGTGCAGGTCGCATTAGCTTAACAAGACAGTTTAAATGCCCCTTGGAAGAGACGTTCAGGTTTCAGTAGCTTAACAAGACGGTTTAAATGCCCCTTGGAAAAGAGGTGGAGGTTACAGTAGCTTAACAAGACGGTTTAAATGCACGTTGAAAGAGACTTGCAGGTCGCAGTAGCTTAACAAGATGGTTTAAATGCCCCTTGGAAGAGATGTGCAAGTCGCAGTAGCTTAACAAGACGGTTTAAATGCACCTTGGAAGAGACGTGGAGGTCGCAGTAGCTTAACAAGACGGTTTAAATGCCCCTTGGAAGAGCGGTGGAGGTTGCAGTACCTTAACAAGACAGTTTAAATGCCCCTTGGAAGAGACATGCAGGTCGCAGCAGCTTATCAAGAAGGTTTAAATGCCCCTTGGAAGAGACTTGCAGGTCGCAGTAGCTTAACAAGACGGTTTAAATGCCCCTTGGAAGAGACGTGCAGGTCGCAGTAGCTTAACAAGACGGTTTAAATGTCCCTTGGGAAAATGATGGAGGTTACAGTAGCTTAACAAAACTGTTTAAATGCCCGTTGAAAGAGACGTGCAGGTCGCAGTAGCTTAAAAAGACGGTTAAAATGCCCCTTGGAAGAGCGGTGGCGGTAGCAGTAGCTTAACAAGACGGTTTAAATGCCCCTTGGAAGAGACTTGCAGGTCGCAGTAGCTTAACAAGACGGTTTAAATGCCCCTTTGAAGAGATATACAGGTCGCAGTAGCTTAACAAGACGGTTTAAATGCCCATTGGAAAAGTGGTGGAAGTTACAGTAGCTTAACAAGACGGTTTAAATGCCCCTTGGAAAAGACGTGCAAGTCGCAGTAGCTTAACAAGATGGTTTAAATGCCCCTTGGAAGAGACATGCAGGTCACAGTAGCTTAACAAGACGGTTTAAATGCCCCTTGGAAGAGACATGCAGGTCGCAGTAGCTTAACAAGACGGTTTAAATGCCCCTTGGAAGAGCCGTGCTGGGCGCAGTAGCTTAACAAGACCGTTTAAATGCCCCTTGGAAGAGACATGCAGATAGCAGTAGCTTAACAAGATGGTTTAAATGCCCCTTGGAAGAGACGTGCAGGTCGCAGTAGCTTAAAAAGACGTTTTAAATGCCCCTTGGAAAAGTGCTGGAGCTTACAATTGCTTAACAAGACGGTTTAAATGCTCCTTGGAAAAGACGTGCAAGTCGCAGTAGCTTAACAAGACGGTTTAAATGCCCCTTGGAAGAGCGGGGGAGGTTACAGTAGCTTAACAAGACGGTTTAAATGCCCCTTGGAAGAGACATGCAGGTCGCAGTAGCGTAACAAGACGGTTTAAATTCCCCTTGGAAGAGAAGTGCAGGTCGCAGTAGCTTAACAAGACTGTTTAAATGCCCCTTGGAAGAGACATGCAGGTCGCAGCAGCTTAACAAGACGGTTTAAATGCCCCTTGGAAGAGACGTGCAGGTCGCAGTAGCTTAACAAGAAGGTTTAAATGCCCCTTGGAAGAGATGTGCAAGTCGCAGTAGCTTAACAAGACGGTTTAAATGCACCTTGGAAGAGACGTGGAGGTCGCAGTAGCTTAACAAGACGGTTTAAATGCCCCTTGGAAGAGCGGTGGAGGTTGCAGTACCTTAACAAGACAGTTTAAATGCCCCTTGGAAGAGACATGCAGGTCGCAGCAGCTTATCAAGAAGGTTTAAATGCCCCTTGGAAGAGACTTGCAGGTCGCAGTAGCTTAACAAGACGGTTTAAATGCCCCTTGGAAGAGACGTGCAGGTTGCAGTAGCTTAACAAGACGGTTTAAATGCCCCTTGGAAAAATGGTGGAGGTTACAGTAGCTTAACAAAACGGTTTAAATGCCCGTTGAAAGAGACGTGCAGGTCGCAGTAGCTTAAAAAGACGGTTAAAATGCCCCTTGGAAGAGCGGTGGCGGTAGCAGTAGCTTAACAAGACGGTTTAAATGACCCTTGGAAGAGACTTGCAGGTCGCTGTAGCTTAACAAGACGGTTTAAATGCCCCTTTGAAGAGATGTACAGGTCGCAGTAGCTTAACAAGACGGTTTAAATGCCCATTGGAAAAGTGGTGGAAGTTACAGTAGCTTAACAAGACGGTTTAAATGCCCCTTGGAAAAGACGTGCAAGTCGCAGTAGCTTAACAAGATGGTTTAAATGCCCCTTGGAAGAGACATGCAGGTCACAGTAGCTTAACAAGACGGTTTAAATGCCCCTTGGAAGAGACATGCAGGTCGCAGTAGCTTAACAAGACGGTTTAAATGCCCCTTGGAAGAGACATGCTGGGCGCAGTAGCTTAACAAGACCGTTTAAATGCCCCTTGGAAGAGACATGCAGATCGCAGTAGCTTAACAAGATGGTTTAAATGCCCCTTGGAAGAGACGTACAGGTCGCAGTAGCTTAAAAAGACGTTTTAAATGCCCCTTGGAAAAGTGGTGGAGCTTACAATTGCTTAACAAGACGGTTTAAATGCCCCTTGGAAAAGACGTGCAAGTCGCAGTAGCTTAACAAGACGGTTTAAATGCCCCTTGGAAGAGCGGGGGAGGTTACAGAAGCTTAACAAGACGGTTTAAATGCCCCTTGGAAGAGACGTGCAGGTCGCAGTAGCTTAACAAGACGGTTTAAATGCCCCTTGGAAGAGAAGTGCAGGTCGCAGTAGCTTAACAAGACGGTTTAAATGCCCCTTGGAAGAGACATGCAGGTCGCAGCAGCTTAACAAGACGGTTTAAATGCCCCTTGGAAGAGACGTGCAAGTCGCAGTAGCTTAACAACACCGTTTATATGCCCCTTGGAAGAGACATGCAGGTCGCAGTAGCTTAAAAAGATGGTTTAAATGCCCCTTGGAAAAGAGGTGGACGTTACAGTAGCTTAACAAGATGGTTTAAATGCCCGTTGAAAGAGACGTGCAGGTCGCAGTAGCTTAACAAGAAGGTTAAAATGCCCCTTGGAAGAGCGGTGGTGGTAGCAGTAGCTTAACAAGATGGTTTAAGTGCCCCTTGGAAGAGACGTGCAGGTCGCAGTAGCTTAACAAGACGGTTTAAATGCCTCTTGGAAGAGACATGCAGTTCGCAGTAGCTTAACAAGACGGTTTAAATGCCCCTTGGAAGAGCGGTAAAGGTCGCAGTAGCTTAACAAGACGGTTTAAATGCCCCTTGGAAAAGACGTGCAAGGCGCAGTAGCTTAACAAGACGGTTTAAATGCCCCTTGGAAGAGACGTGCAGGTCGCAGTAGCTTAACAAGACGGTTTAAATGCCCCTTGGAAGAGAAGTGCAGGTCGCAGTAGCTTAACAAGACGGATTAAATGCCCCTTGGCAGAGAAGTGCAGGTCGCAGTTGCTTAACAAGACGGTTTAAATGCCCCTTGGAAGAGACGTGCAGGTCGCAGCAGCTTAACAAGATGGTTTAAATGCCCCTTGGAAGAGACGTGCAAGTCGCAGTAGCTTAACAAGATGGTTTAAATGCCCCTTGGAAGAGGCGTGCAGGTCGCAGCAGCTTAACAAGACGGTTTAAATGCCCCTTGGAAGAGACGTGCAAGTCGCAGTAGCTTAACAATACCGTTTATATGCCCCTTGGAAGAGACATGCAGGTCGCAGTAGCTTAACCAGACGGTTTAAATGCCCCTTGGAAGAGACGTGCAGGTTGCTGTAGCTTAACAACATGGTTTAAATGCCCCTTGGAAAAGAGGTGGAGGTTACAGTAGCTTAACAAGATGGTTTAAATGCCCCTTGGAAGAGCGGTGGTGGTAGCAGTAGCTTAACAAGATGGTTTAAGTGCCCCTTGTAAGAGACGTGCAGGTCGCAGTAGCTTAACAAGACGGTTTAAATGCCTCTTGGAAGAAACATGCAGTTCGCTGTAGCTTAACAAGACGGTTTAAATGCCCCTTGGAAGAGCGGTAAAGGTCGCAGTAGCTTAACAAGACGGTTTAAATGCCCCTTGGAAAAGATGTGCAAGGCGCAGTAGCTTAACAAGACGGTTTAAATGCCCGTTGAAAGAGACGTGCAGGTCGCAGTAGCTGAAAAAGACGGTTAAAATGCCCCTTGGAAGAGCGGTGGCGGTAGCAGTAGCTTAATAAGACGGTTTAAATGCCCCTTGGAAGAGACGTGCAGGTCGCAGTAGCTTAACAAGACTGTTTAAATGCCCCTTGGAAGAGACGTGCAGGTCGCAGTAGCTTAACAAGACGGTTTAAATGCCACTTGGTTGAGACATGCAGGTCGCAGCAGCTTAACAAGACGGTTTAAATGCCCCTTGGAAGAGACGTGCAGGTCGCAGTAGCTTAACAAGATGGTTTAAATGCCGCTTGGAAGAGACATGCAGGTCGCAGTAGCTTAACAAGACGGTTTAAATGCCCCTTGGAAGAGCGGAGGAGATCGCAGTAGCTTAACAAGATGGTTTAAATGCCCCTTGGAAAAGACGTACAAGTCGCAGTAGCTTAACAAGACGGTTTAAATGCCCCTTGAAAGAGACGTGCAGGTCGCAGTAGCTAACAAGACAGTTTAAGTGCCCCTTGGAAGAGCGGTGGAGGTTGCAGTACCTTAACAAGACAGTTTAAATGCCCCTTGGAAGAGACATGCAGGTCGCAGCAGCTTATCAAGACGGATTAAATGCCCCTTGGAAGAGACTTGCAGGTCGCAGTAGCTTAACAAGACGGTTTAAATGCCCCTTGGAAGAGACGTGCAGGTTGCAGTAGCTTAACAAGACGGTTTAAATGCCCCTTGGAAAAATGGTGGAGGTTACAGTAGCTTAACAAGACGGTTTAAATGCCCTTTGAAAGAGACGTGCAGGTCGCAGTAGCTTAACAAGACGGTTAAAATTCCCCTTGGAAGATCGGTGGCGGTAGCAGTAGCTTAACAAGACGGTTTAAATGCCCCTTGGAAGCGACTTGCAGGTCGCAGTAGCTTAACAAGACGGTTTAAATGCCCCTTGGAAGAGACATGCAGGTCGCAGTAGCTTAACAAGACGGTTTAAATGCCCCTTGGAAGAGACGTGCAGGTCGCAGTAGCTTAACAAGACTGTTTAAATGCCCCTTGGAAGAGACGTGCAGGTCGGATTAGCTTAACAAGACGGTGTAAATGCCCTTTGGAAGAGACGTGCAGGTTGCAGTAGCTTAACAAGACGGTTTAAATGCCCCTTGGAAAAGAGGTGGAGGTTACAGTAGCTTAACAAGACGGTTTAAATGTCCGTTGAAAGAGAGTTGCAGGTCGCAGTAACTTAACAAGACTGTTAAAATGCCCCTTGGAAGAGCGGTGGCGGTAGCAGTAGCTTAACAAGACGGTTTAAATGCCCCTTGAAAGAGACGTGCAGGTCGCATTAGCTTAACAAGACGGTTTAAATGCCCCTTGGAAGAGACGTGCAGGTCGTAGAAGCTTAACAAGATGGTTTAAATGCCCCTTGGAAGAGACGTGGAGGTAGCAGGAGCTTAACAAGATGGTTTAAATGACACTTGCAAGAGACATGCAGGTCGCAGTAGCTTAACAAGACGGTTTAAATGCCCCTTGGAAGAGACGTGCAGGTCGCAGTAGCTTAACAAGATGGTTTAAATGCCCCTTGGAAGAGACGTGCAGGTCGTAGAAGCTTAACAAGATGGTTTAAATGCCCCTTGGAAGAGACGTGGAGGTAGCAGGAGCTTAACAAGACGGTTTAAATGACACTTGCAAGAGACATGCAGGTCGCAGTAGCTTAACAAGACGGTTTAAATGCCCCTTGGAAGAGATGTGCAGGTCGCAGTAGCTTAACAAGACGGTTTAAAAGCCCCTTGGAAAAGAGGTGGAGGTTACAGTAGCTTAACAAGATGGTTTAAATGCCAGCTGAAAGAGACGTGCAGGTCGCAGTAGCTTAACAAGACGGTTGAAATGGCCCTTGGAAGAGCGGTGGCGGTAGCAGTAGCTTAACAAGACGGTTTAAATGCCCCTTGAAAGAGACTTGGAGGTCGCAGTAGCTTAACAAGACCGTTTAAAAGCCCCTTGGAAGAGACGTGCAGGTCGCAGCAGCTTAACAATACGGTTTAAATGCCCCTTGGAAGAGACGTGCAGGTCGCAGTAGCTTAACAAGACCATTTAAATGCCCCTTGGAAGAGACATGCAGGTCGCAGTAGCTTAACAAGACGGTTTAAATGCCCCTTGGAAGAGCGGTGGAGGTCGCAGTAGCTTAACAAGACGGTTTAAATGCCCCTTGGTTGAGACATGCAGGTCGCAGTATCTTAATAAGACGGTTTAAATGCCTCTTGGAAGAACGGTGGAGGTCGCAGTAGCTTAACAAGACGGTTTAAATTCCCCTTGGAAGACACATGCAGATCGCAGCAGCTTATCAAGACGGTTTAAATGCCCCTTGGAAGAGACTTGCAGGTCGCAGTAGCTTAACTAGATGGTTTAAATGCCCCTTGGAAGAGACGTGCAGGTTGCTGTAGCTTAACAACATGGTTTAAATGCCCCTTGGAAAAGAGATGGAGGTTACAGTAGCTTAATAAGACGTTTTAAGTGCCCGTTGAAAGAGACGTGCAGGTCGCAGTAGCTTAACAAGACGATTAAAATGCCCCTTGGAAGAGCGGTGGTGGTAGCAGTAGCTTAACAAGATGGTTTAAATGCCCCTTGAAAGAGACGTGCAAGTCGCAGTAGCTTAACAAGACGGTTAAAATGCCCCTTGGAAGAGCGGTGGAGGTCGCAGTAGCTTAATAAGATGGTTTAAATGCCCCTTGGTTGAGAAATGCAGGTCGCAGCAGCTTAACAATACGGTTTAAATGCCCCTTGGAAGAGACGTGCAGTTCGCAGTAGCTTAACAACATCGTTTAAATGCCCCTTGGAAAAGACATGCAGGTGGCAGCAGCTTAACAAGACGGTTTAAACGGCCCTTGGAAGAGCGGAGGAGGTCGCAGTAGCTTAACAAGATGGTTTAAATGCCCCTTGGAAGAGACGTGCAGGTCGTAGTAGCTTAACAAGACGGTTTAAATGCCCCTTGGAAGAGCGGTGGAGGTCGCAGTACCTTAACAACACAGTTTAAATGCCCCTTGGAAGAGACATGCAGGTCGCAGCAGCTTATCAAGACGGTTTAAATGCCCCTTGGAAGAGACTTGCAGGTCGCAGTAGCATAACAAGACGGTTTAAATGCCCCTTGGAAGAGACGAGCAGGTTGCAGTAGCTTAACAAAACGGTGTTTATGCCCCTTGGAAGAGCGATGGCGGTAGCAGTAGCTTAACAAGTCGGTTTAAATGCCCCTTGGAAGAAACGTGCAGGTCGCAGTAGCTTAACAAGATGGTTTAAATGCCCCTTGGAAGAGACATGCAGGTCGCAGTAGCTTAATAAGACGTTTTAAATGCCCCTTGGAAGAGCGCTAAAGGTCGCAGTAGCTTAACAAGACGGTTTAAATGCCCAATAGAAAAGACGTGCAAGGCGCAGAAGCTTAACAAGACTGTTTAAATGCCCGTTGAAAGAGACGTGCAGGTCGCAGTAGCTTAACAAGACCGTTAAAATGACCCTTGGAAGAGCGGTGGCAGTAGCAGTAGCTTAACACGACTGTTTAAATGCCCCTTGGAAGAGCGGTGGAGGTCGCAGTAGCTTAACAAGACGGTTTAAATGCCCCCGGGTTGAGACATGCAGGTCGCAGCAGCTTAACAAGACGGTTTAAATGCATCTTGGAAGAGCGGTGGAGGTCGCAGTAGCTTAACAAGACGGTTTAAATGCCCCTTGGAAGACACATGCAGGTCGCAGCAGCTTATCAAGACGGTTTAAATGCCCCTTGGAAGAGACTTGCAGGTCGCAGTAGCTTAACAAGATGGTTTAAATGCCCTTAGGAAGAGACATGCAGGTCGCATTAGCTTAACAAGACGGTTTAAAGGCCCCTTGGAAGAGACGAGCAGGTCGCAGTAGCTTAACAAGACGGTTTAAAGGCCCCTTGGAAGAGACGAGCAGGTCGCAGTAGCTTAACAAGACGGTTTAAATGCCCGTTGGAAGAGCGTTGGAGGTCGCAGTAGCTTAACAAGTCATTTTAAATGCCCGTTGGAAGAGACGTGCAGGTCACAGTAGCTAAACAAGACGGTTAAAATGCCCCTTGGAAGAGCGGTGGAGGTCGCAGTAGCTTAACAAGACTGTTTAAATGCCCCTTGGTAGAAACGTGCAGGTCACAGTAGCTTAACAAGACGGTTTAAATGCCACTTGGAAGAGACAAGCAGGTCGCAGTAACTTAAAAAGACTGTTTAAATGCCCCTTGGAAGAGCGGTGGAGGTCGCAGTAGCTTAACAAGACGGTTTAAATGCCCCTTGGAAGAGACATTCAGTTCGCAGCAGCTTAACAAGTCGGTTTAAATGCCGCTTGGAAGAGACGTACAGGTCGAAGTAGCTTAACAAGACGGTTTAAATGCCCCTTGGAAGAGACATCCAGGTCGCAGAAGCTTAACAAGACGGTTTAAATGCCCCTTGGAAGAGACGTGTAGGTCGCAGCAGCTTAACAAGACGGTTTAAATGCCCATTGGAAAAGTGGTGGAAGTTACAGTAGCTTAACAAGACGGTTTAAATGCCCCTTGGAAAAGACGTGCAAGTCGCAGTAGCTTAACAAGATGGTTTAAATGCCCCTTGGAAGAGACATGCAGGTCACAGTAGCTTAACAAGACGGTTTAAATGCCCCTTGGAAAAGACGTGCAAGTCACAGTAGCTGAACAAGACGGTTTAAATGCCCCGTGGAAGAGCGGTGGAGGTCGCAGTAGCTTAACAAGACGGTTTAAATGCCCCTTGGAAGAGACGTGCAGGTCGCAGTAGCTAATCAAGACCATTTAAATGCACCTTTGAAGAGACATGCAGGTCGCAGTAGCTTAACAAGATGGTTTAAATGCCCCTTGGAAGAGAAGTGTAGGTCGCAGTAGCTTAACAAGACGTTTTAAATGCCCCTTGGAAAAGTGGTGGAGCTTACAGTAGCTTAACAAGACGGTTTAAATGCCCCTTGGAAAAAACTTGCAAGTCGCAGTAGCTTAACAAGACGGTTTAAATGCCCCTTGGAAGAGCGGTGGAGGTCGCAGTAGCTTAAAAGACGGTTTAAATGCCCCTTGGAAGAGACGTGCAGGTCGCAGTAGCTTAACAAGACGGTTTAAATTCCCCTTGGAAGAGCGGTGGAGGTCGCAGTATCTTAACAAGACTGTTTAAATGCCCTTTGAAAGAGACGTGCAGGTCGCAGTAGCTTAACAAGACAGTTAAAATGACCCTTGGAGGAGCGGTGGCAGTAGCAGTAGCATAACAAGACTGTTTAAATGCCCCTTGGAAGAGACGTGCAGGTCGCAGTAGCTTTACAAGACGGTTTAAATGCCCCTTGGAAGAGCGGTGGAGGTCACAGTAGCTTAACAAGACGGTTTAAATGCCCCTTGGTTGAGACATGCAGGTCGCAGCAGTTTAACAAGACGGTTTAAATGCCCCTTGGAAAAGACGTGCAAGTCACAGTAGCTTAACAAGACGGTTTAAATGCCCCTTGGAAGAGCGGAGGAGGTCGCAGTAGCTTAACAAGACGGTTTAAATGCCCTTGGAAAAGACGTGTAAGGCGCAGTAGCTTAACAAGACGGTTTAAATGCCCGTTGAAAGACACGTGTAGGTCGCAGTAGCTTATTGAGATGTTTAAAATGCCCCTTGGAAGAGCGGTGGCGGTAGCAGTAGCTTAACAAGATGGTTTAAATGCCCCTTGGAAGAGACGTGCAGGTCGTAGTAGCTTAACAACACGGTTTAAATGCCCCTTGGAAGAGCGGTGGAGGTCGCAGTACCTTAACAAGACAGTTTAAATGACGCTTGGAAGAGACATGCAGGTCGCAGCAGCTTATCAAGACGGTTTAAATGCCCCTTGGAAGAGACTTGCAGGTCGCAGGAGCTTAACAAGCCGGTTTAAATGCCCCTTGGAAGAGACGTGCAGATTGCAGTAGCTTATCAAGATGGTTTAAATGCCCCTTGGAAAAGAAGTGGAGGTTAGAGTAGCTTAACAAGACGGTTTAAATGCCCGTTGAAAGAGACGTGCAGGTCGCAGTAGCTTAACAAGACGGTTAAAATGCCCCTTGGAAGAGCGGTGGCGGTAGCAGTAGCTTAACAAGACGGTTTAAATGCCCCTTGGAAGAGACTTGCAGGTCACAGTAGCTTAACAAGATGGTTTAAATGCCCCTTCGAAGAGACATGCAGGTCGCAGTAGCTTAACAAGACGGTTTAAATGCCCCTTGGAAGAGACGTGCAGGTCGCAGTAGCTTAACAAGACGTTTTAAATGCCCCTTGGAAGAGACATGCAGGTCGCAGCAGCTTATCAAGACAGTTTAAATGCTCCTTGGAAGAGACTTGCAGGTCACAGTAGCTTAACAAGACGGTTTAAATGCCCCTTGGAAAAGACGTGCAGGTTGCAGTAGCTTAACAAGACGGTTTAAATGCCCCTTGGAAAAGAGGTGGAGGTTACAGTAGCTTAACAAGACTGTTTAAATGCCGATTGAAAGAGACGTGCAGGTCGCAGTAGCTTAACAAGAGGGTTAAAATGCCCCTTGGAAGAGCGGTGGCGGTAGCATTAGCTTAACAAGACGATTTAAATGCCCCTTGGAAGAGACATGCAGGTCGCAGTAGCTTAACAAGACGGTTTAAATGCCCCTTGGAAGAGCGGTAAAGGTCGCAGTACCTTAACAAGACGGTTTAAATGCCCCTTGGAAAAGACGTGCAATTCGCAGTAGCTTAACAAGACGGTTTAGATGCCCCCTTGGAAGAGACGTGCAGGTCGCAGTAGCTTAACAAGATGGTTTAAATGCCCCTTGGAAAAGAGGTGGAGGTTACAGTAGCTTAACAAGACGGTTTAAATGCCCGTTGAAAGAGACGTGCAGGTCGCAGTAGCTTAACAAGACGGTTAAAATGCCCCTTGGAAGAGCGGTGTCGGTAGCAGTAGCTTAACAAGACGGTTTAAATGCCCCTTGGAAGAGACTTGCAGGTCACAGTAGCTTAACAAGATAGTTTAAATGCCCCTTCGAAGAGACATGCAGGTCGCAGTAGCTTAACAAGACGGTTTAAATGCCCCTTGGAAGAGACGTGCAGGTCGCAGTAGCTTAACAAGACGGTTTAAATGCCCCTTGGAAAAGACGTGCAGGTTGCAGTAGCTTAACAAGACGATTTAAATGCTCCTTGGAAAAGAGGTTGAGGTTACAGTAGCTTCACAAGATGGTTTAAATGCCCATTGAAAGAAACGTGCAGGTCGCAGTAGCTTAACAAGACGGTTAAAATGCCCCTTGGAAGAGCGGTGGCGGTAGCAGTAGCTTAACAAGACGGTTTAAATGCCCCTTGGAAGATACGTGCAGGTCGCAGTAGCTTAACAAGACGGTTTAAATGAGCCTTGGAAGAGCGGTAAAGGTCGCAGTAGCTTAACAAGACGGTTTAAATGCCCCTTGGAAAAGACGTGCAAGGCGCAGAAGCTTAACAAGACTGTATAAATGCCCTTTGAAAGAGACGTGCAGGTCGCAGTAGCTTAATAAGACGGTTAAAATGACCCTTGGAAGAGCGGTGGCAGTAGCAGTAGCTTAACAAGACTGTTTAAATGCCCCTTGGAAGAGACGTGCAGGTCGCAGTAGCTTAACAAGACGGTTTAAATGCCCCTTGGAAGAGCGGTGGAGGTCGCAGTAGCTTAACAAGACGGTTTAAATGCCCCTTGGTTGAGACATGCAGGTCGCAGCAGCTTAACAAGAAGGTTTAAATGCCTCTTGGAAGAGCGGTGGAGGTCGCAGTAGCTTAACAAGACGGTTTAAATGCCCCTTGGAAGAGACATGCAGGTCGCAGCAGCTTATCAAGACGGTTTAAATGCCCCTTGGAAGAGACTTGCAGGTCGCAGTAGCTTAACAAGATGGTTTAAATGCCCCATGGAAGAGACATGCAGGTGCAGTAGCTTAACAAGACGATTTAAAGGCTCCTTGGAAAAGACGAACAGGTCGCAGTAGCTTAACAAGACGGTTTAAAGGCCCCTTGGAAGAGACGAGCAAGTCGCAGTGGCTTAACAAGACGGTTTAAATGTCCCTTGGAAAAGTGGTGGAGGTTACAATAGCTTAACAAGACGGTTTAAATGCCCCTTGGAAGAGACGTTCAGGTCGCAGTAGCTTAACAAGAAGGTTTAAATGCCCCTTGGAAGAGATGTGCAGGTCGCAGTAGCTTAACAAGATGGTTTAAATGCACCTTGGAAGAGACGTGGAGGTCGCAGTAGCTTAACAAGACAGCTTAAATGCCCCTTGCAAGAGACATGCAGGTTGCAGTAGCTTAACAAGACGGTTGAAATGCCCCTTGGAAGAGCAGTGGCGGTAGCAGTAGCTTAACAAGAGGGTTTAAATGCCCCTTGGAAGAGACGTGCAGGTCGCAGTAGCTTAACAAGATGGTTTAAATGCCCCTTGGAAGAGCGGTGGAGTTCGCAGTAGCTTAACAAGACTGTTTAAATGCCCCTTGGAAGAGACATGCAGGTCGCAGCAGCTTAACAAGACGGTTTAAATGCCCCTTGGAAGAGATGTGCAGGTCGCAGTAGCTTAACAAGACAGTTTAAATGCCCCTTGGAAGAAACATGCAGGTCGCAGTAGTTGAACAAGATGGTTTAAATGCTCGTTGAAAGAGACGTGCAGGTCACAGTAGCTTAACAAGATGGTTTAAATGCCCCTTGGAAAAGTGGTGGAGGTTACAGTAGCTTAACAAAACTGTTTAAATGCCCCTTGGGAAGCACGTGCAGGTCGCAGTAGCTTAACAAGTCAGTTTAAATGCCCCGTGAAAGAGACGCGCAGGTCGCAGTAGCTAAACAAGACGGTTAAAATGCCCCTTGGAAGAACGGAGGAGGTCGCAGTAGCTTAACAAGACGGTTTAAATGCCCCTTGCAAGAGACGAGCAGGTCGCAGTAGCTTAATAAGACTGTTTAAATGCCCCTTGGTAGAAACGTGCAGGTCACAGCAGCTTAACAAGACGGTTTAAATGCCACTTGGAAGAGACGTGCAGGTCGCAGTAGCTTAAAAAGACGGTTTAAATGCCCCTTGGAAGAGCGGTTGAGGTCGCAGTAGCTTAACAAGACGGTTTAAATGCCCCTTGGAAGAGACGTGCAAGTCGCAGTTGCTTAACAAGATGGTTTAAATTCCCCTTGGAAGAGACATGCAGGTCGCAGCAGCTTATCAAGACGGTTTAAATGCCCCTTGGAAGAGATTTGCAGGTCGCAGTACCTTAACAAGACGTTTTAAATGCCCCTTGGAAGAGACATGCAGGTCGCAGCAGCTTATCAAGACGGTTTAAATGCTCCTTGGAAGAGACTTACAGGTCGCAGTAGCTTAACAAGACGGTTTAAATGCCCCTTGGAAGAGAAGTGCAGGTTGCAGTAGCTTAACAAGACGGTTTAAATGCCCCTTGGAAAAGACGTGCAAGTCGCAGTAGCTTAACAAGATGGTTTAAATGCCCCTTGGAAGAGAAATGCAGGTCGCAGTAGCTTAACAAGATGGTTTAAATGCCCCTTGGAAGAGCGGTAAAGGTCGCAGTGGCTTAACTAGACGGTTTAAATGCCCGTTGAAAGAGACGTGCAGGTCGCAGTAGCTTAACAAGATGGTTAAAATGACCCTTGGAAGAGCGGTGGCAGTAGCAGTAGCTTAACAAGACTGTTTAAATGCCCCTTGGAAGAGAAGTGCTGGTCGCAGTAGCTTAACAAGACGGTTTAAATGCCCCTTGGAAGTGCGGTGGAGGTTACAGTAGCTTAACAAGATGGTTTAAATGCCCCTTGGTTGAGACATGCAGGTCGCAGCAGCTTAAGAAGAAGGTTTAAATGCCTCTTGAAAGAGCGGTGGAGGTCGCAGTAGCTTAACAAGACGGTTAAAATGACCCTTGGAAGAGCGGTGGCAGTAGCAGTAGCTTAACAAGACTGTTTAAATGCCCCTTGGAAGAGAAGTGCTGGTCGTAGTAGCTTAACAAGACGGTTTAAATGCCCCTTGGAAGAGCGGTGGAGGTTGCAGTAGCTTAACAAGACGGTTTAAATGCCCCTTGGTTGAGACATGCAGTTCGCAGCAGCTTAAGAAGAAGGTTTAAATGCCTCTTGAAAGAGCGGTGGAGGTCGCAGTAGCTTAACAAGACGGTTTAAATGCCCCTTGGAAGAGACATGCAGGTCGCAGCAGCTTATCAAGACGGTTTAAATGCCCCTTGGAAGAGACTTGCAGGTTGCAGTAGCTTAACAAGATGGTTTAAATGCCCCTTGGAAGAGACGAGCAGGTCGCAGTAGCTTAACAAGACGGTTTAAAGGCCCCTTGGAAAAGACGAGCAAGTCGCAGTGGCTTAACAAGACGATTTAAATGTCCCTTGGAAAAGTGGTGGAGGTTACAATAGCTTAACAAGACGGTTTAAATGCCCCTTGGAAGAGACGTGCAGGTCGCAGTAGCTTAAAAAGAAGGTTTAAATGCCCCTTGGAAGAGGCGTGCAGGTCGCAGTAGCTTAACAAGACGGTTTAAACGCCCCTTGGAAAAGACTTGCAAGTCGCAGTAGCTTAACAAGATGGTTTAAATGCCCCTTGGAAGAGCGGTGGAGGTCGCAGTAGCTTAACAAGGCGGTTTAAATGCCCCTTGCAAGAGACATGCAGGTTGCAGTAGCTTTTCAAGACGGTTGAAAAGCCCCTTGGAAGAGCAGTGGCGGTAGCAGTAGCTTAACAAGAGGGTTTAAATGCCCCTTGGAAGAGACGTGCAGATCGCAGTAGCTTAACAAGATTGCTTAAATGCCCCTTGGAAGAGCGGTTGAGGTCGCAGTAGCTTGACAAGACTGTTTAAATGCCCCTTGGAAGAGACATGCAGGTCGCAGCAGCTTAACAAGACGGTTTAAATGCCCCTTAGAAGAGATGTGCAGGTCGCAGTAGCTTAACAAGACAGTTTAAATGCCCCTTGGAAGAAACATGCAGGTCGCAGTAGCTTAACAAGGTGGTTTAAATGCCCCTTGGAAGAGACTTGCATGTCGCAGTAGCTTAACAAGATGGTTTAAATGCCCCTTGGAAGAGACATGCAGGTCGCAGTAGCTTAACAAGACGGTTTAAAGGCTCCTTGGAAAAGACGAGCAGGTCGCAGTAGCTTAACAAGACGGTTTAAAGGCCCCTTGGAAGAGACGAGCAAGTCGCAGTAGCTTAACAAGACGGTTTAAATGTCCCTTGGAAAAGTGGTGGAGGTTAAAATAGCTTAACAAGATGGTTTAAATGCCCCTTGGAAGAGACGTGCAGGTCGCAGTAGCTTAACAAGAAGGTTTAAATGCCCCTTGGAAGAGATGTGCAGGTCGCAGTAGCTTAACAAGACGGTTTAAATGCACCTTGGAAGAGACGTGGAGGTCGCAGTAGCTTAACAAGACAGCTTAAATGCCCCTTGCAAGAGACATGCAGGTTGCAGTAGCTTAACAAGACGGTTGAGATGCCCCTTGGAAGAGCAGTGGCGGGAGCAGTAGCTTAACAAGAGGGTTTAAATGCCCCTTGGAAGAGACGTGCAGGTCGCAGTAGCTTAACAAGATGGTTTAAATGCCCCTTGGAAGAGCGGTGGAGTTCGCAGTAGCTTAACAAGACTATTTAAATGCCCCTTGGAAGAGACATGCAGGTCGCAGCAGCTTAACAAGACAGTTTAAATGCCCGTTGGAAGAAACATGCAGATCGCAGTAGTTGAACAAGATGGTTTAAATGCTCCTTGAAAGAGACGTGCAGGTCACAGTAGCTTAACAAGATGGTTTAAATGCCCCTTGGAAAAGTGGTGGAGGTTACAGTAGCTTAACAAAACTGTTTAAATGCCTCTTGGAAACACGTGCAATTCGCAGTAGCTTAACAAGACTGTTTAAATGCCCCTTGGAAGAGACATGCAGGTCGCAGTAGCTTAACAAGACGGTTTAAATGCCCCTTGTAAGAGCGGTAAAGGTCGCAGTAGCTTAACAAGACGGTTTAAATGCCCCTTGGAAAAGACGTGCAAGGCGCAGAAGCTTAACAAGACTGAATAAATGCCCTTTGAAAGAGACGTGCAGGTCGCAGTAGCTTAACAAGACAGTTAAAATGACCCTTGGAAGAGCGGTGGCAGTAGCTGTAGCTTAACAAGACTGTTTAAATGCCCCTTGCAAGAGACGTGCAGGTCGCAGTAGCTTAACAAGACGGTTTAAATGCCCCTTGGAAGAGCGGTGGAGGTCGCAGTAGCTTAACAAGACGGTTTAAATGCCCCTTGGTTGAGACATGCAGGTCGCAGCAGCTTAACAAGAAGGTTTAAATGCCCCTTGGAAGAGCGGTGGAGGTCGCAGTAGCTTAACAAGACGGTTTAAATGCCCCTTGGAAGAGACATGCAGGTCGCAGCAGCTTATCAAGACGGTTTAAATGCCCATTGGAAGAGACTTGCAGGTCGCAGTAGCTTAACAAGATGGTTTAAATGCCCCTTGGAAGAGACATGCAGGTCGCAGTAGCTTAACAAGACGGTTTAAAGGCTCCTTGGAAGAAACATGCAGGTCGCAGTAGCTTAACAAGACGGTTGAAATGCCCCTTGGAAGAGACTTGCAGGTCGCAGTAGCTTAACAAGATAGTTTAAATGCCCCTTGGAAGAGACATGCAGTTCGCAGTAGCTTAACAAGACGGTTTAAAGGCTCCTTGGAAAAGACGAACAGGTCGCAGTAGCTTAACAAGACGGTTTAAAGGCCCCTTGGAAGAGACGAGCAAGTCGCAGTGGCTTAACAAGACGGCTTAAATGTCCCTTGGAAAAGTGGTGGAGGTTACAATAGCTTAACAAGACGGTTTAAATGCCCCTTGGAAGAAACGTGCAGGTCGCAGTAGCTTAACAAGAAAGCTTAAATGCCCCTTGCAAGAGACATGCAGGTTGCAGTAGCTTAACAAGACGGTTGAGATGCCCCTTGGAAGAGCAGTGGCGGTAGCAGTAGCTTACCAAGAGGGTTTAAATGCCCCTTGGAAGAGCGGTGGATTTCGAAGTAGCTTAACAAGACTGTTTAAATGCACCTTGGAAGAGACATGCAGGTCGCAGTAGCTTAACAAGACGGTTTAAATGCCCCTTGTAAGAGCGGTAAAGGTCGCAGTAGCTTAACAAGACGGTTTAAATGCCCCTTGGAAAAGACGTGCAAGGCGCAGAAGCTTAACAAGACTGAATAAATGCCCTTTGAAAGAGACGTGCAGGTCGCAGTAGCTTAACAAGACAGTTAAAATGACCCTTGGAAGAGCGGTGGCAGTAGCAGTAGCTTAACAAGACTGTTTAAATGCCCCTTGCAAGAGACGTGCAGGTCGTAGTAGCTTAACAAGACGGTTTAAATGCCCCTTGGAAGAGCGGTGGAGGTCGCAGTAGCTTAACAAGACGATTTAAATGCCCCTTGGTTGAGACATGCAGGTCGCAGCAGCTTAACAAGAAGGTTTAAATGCCTCTTGGAAGAGCGGTGGAGGTCGCAGTAGCTTAACAAGACGGTTTAAATGCCCCTTGGAAGAGACATGCAGGTCGCAGCAGCTTATCAAGACGGTTTAAATGCCCCTTGGAAGAGACTTGCAGGTCGCAGTAGCTTAACAAGATGGTTTAAATGCCCCTTGGAAGAGACATGCAGGTCGCAGTAGCTTAACAAGACGGTTTAAAGGCTCCTTGGAAAAGACGAACAGGTCGCAGTAGCATAACAAGACGGTTTAAAGGCCCCTTGGAAGAGACGAGCAAGTCGCAGTGGCTTAACAAGACGGCTTAAATGTCCCTTGGAAAAGTGGTGGAGGTTACAATAGCTTAACAAGACGGTTTAAATGCCCCTTGGAAGAGACGTGCAGGTCGCAGTAGCTTAACAAGAAGGTTTAAATGCCCCTTGGAAGAGATGTGCAGGTCGCAGTAGCTTAACAAGACGGTTTAAATGCACCTTGGAAGAGACGTGGAGGTCGCAGTAGCTTAACAAGACAGCTTAAATGCCCCTTGCAAGAGACATGCAGGTTGCAGTAGCTTAAGAAGACGGTTGAAATGCCCCTTGGAAGAGCAGTGGCGGTAGCAGAAGCTTAACAAGAGGGTTTAAATGCCCCTTGGAAGAGACGTGCAGGTCGCAGTAGCTTAACAAGATGGTTTAAATGCCCCTTGGAAGAGCGGTGGAGTTCGCAGCAGCTTAACAAGACGGTTTAAATGCCCCTTGGAAGAGATGTGCAGGTCGCAGTAGCTTAACAAGACAGTTTAAATGCCCCTTGGAAGAAACATGCAGGTCGCAGTAGTTGAACAAGATGGTTTAAATGCTCCTTGAAAGAGACGTGCAGGTCACAGTAGCTTAACAAGATGGCTTAAATGCCCCTTGGAAAAGTGTTGGAGGTTACAGTAGCTTAACAAAACTGTTTAAATGCCCCTTGGGAAACACGTGCAATTCGCATTAGCTTAACAAGACGGTTTAGATGCCCCTTGGAAGAGACGTGCAGGTCGCAGGAGCTTAACAAGTCAGTTTAAATGCCCCTTGAAAGAGACGCGCAGGTCGCAGTAGCTAAACAAGACGGTTAAAATGCCCCTTGGAAGAGCGGTGGAGGTCGCAGTAGCTTAACAAGACGGTTTAAATGCCCCTTGCAAGAGACGAGCAGGTCGCAGTAGTTTAATAAGACTGTTTAAATGCCCCTTGGTAGAAACGTGCAGGTCACAGTAGCTTAACAAGACGGTTTAAATGCCACTTGGAAGAGACGTGCAGGTCGCAGTAGCTTAAAAAGACGGTTTAAATGCCCCTTGGAAGAGCGGTGGAGGTCGCAGTAGCTTAACAAGACGGTTTAAATGCCCCTTGGAAGAGACATGCAGGTCGCAGCTGCTTAACAAGACGGTTTAAATGCCCCTTGAAAGAGACGTGCAGGTCGAAGTAGCTTAATAAGACGGTTTTTAATGCCATTTGGAAGAGACATCCAGGTCGCAGTAGCTTAACAATACGGTTTAAATGCCCCTTGGAAGAGACGTGCAGGTCGCAGTAGCTTAACAAGACGGTTTAAATGCCCATTGGAAAAGTGGTGGAAGTTACAGTAGCTTAACAAGATGGTTTAAATGCCCCTTGGAAAAGACGTGCAAGTCGCAGTAGCTTAACAAGATGGTTTAAATTCCCCTTGGAAGAGACATGCAGGTCGCAGCAGCTTATCAAGACGGTTTAAATGCCCCTTGGAAGAGACTTGCAGGTCGCAGTAGCTTAACAAGACATTTTAAATGCCCCTTAGAAGAGACATGCAGGTCGCAGCAGCTTATCAAGACGGTTTAAATGCCCCTTGGAAGAGACTTACAGGTCGCAGTAGCTTAACAAGACGGTTTAAATGCCCCTTGGAAGAGAAGTGCAGGTTGCAGTAGCTTAACAAGACGGTTTAAATGCCCCTTGGAAAAGACGTGCAAGGCGCAGAAGCTTAACAAGACTGTATAAATGCCCGTTGAAAGAGACGTGCAGGTCGCAGTAGCTTAACAAGACGGTTAAAATGACCCTTGGAAGAGCGGTGGCAGTAGCAGTAGCTTAACAAGACTGTTTAAATGCCCCTTGGAAGAGACGTGCAGGTCGCAGTAGCTTAACAAGATGGTTTAAATGCCCCTTGGAAGAGCGGTGGAGGTTGCAGTAGCTTAACAAGACAGTTTAGATGCCCCTTGGTTAAGACATGCAGGTCGCAGCAGCTTAAGAAGAAGGTTTAAATGCCTCTTGAAAGAGTGGTGGAGGTCGCAGTAGCTTAACAAGACGGTTTAAATGCCCCTTGGAAGAGACATGCAGGTCGCAGCAGCTTATCAAGACTGTTTAAATGCCCCTTGGAAGAGCAGTGGCGGTAGCAGTAGCTTAACAAGAGGGTTTAAATGCCCCTTGGAAGAGACGTGCAGGTCGCAGTAGCTTAACAAGATGGTTTAAATGCCCCTTGGAAGAGCGGTGGAGTTCGCAGTAGCTTAACAAGACTGTTTAAATGCCCCTTGGAAGAGACATGCAGGTCGCAGCAGCTTAACAAGACGGTTTAAATGCCCCTTGGAAGAGATGTGCAGGTCGCAGTTGCTTAACAAGACAGTTTAAATGCCCCTTGGAAGAAACATGCAGGTCGCAGTAGTTGAACAAGATGGTTTAAATGCTCCTTGAAAGAGACGTGCAGGTCACAGTAGCTTAACAAGATGGTTTAAATGCCCCTTGGAAAAGTGGTGGAGGTTACAGTAGCTTAACAAAACTGTTTAAATGCCCCTTGGGAAGCACGTGCAGGTCGCAGTAGCTTAACAAGTCAGTTTAAATGCCCCGTGAAAGAGACGCGCAGGTCGCAGTAGCTAAACAAGACGGTTAAAATGCCCCTTGGAAGAACGGAGGAGGTCGCAGTAGCTTAACAAGACGGTTTAAATGCCCCTTGCAAGAGACGAGCAGGTCGCAGTAGCTTAATAAGACTGTTTAAATGCCCCTTGGTAGAAACTTGCAGGTCACAGCAGCTTAACAAGACGGTTTAAATGCCACTTGGAAGAGACGTGCAGGTCGCAGTAGCTTAAAAAGACGGTTTAAATGCCCCTTGGAAGAGCGGTTGAGGTCGCAGTAGCTTAACAAGACGGTTTAAATGCCCCTTGGAAGAGACGTGCAAGTCGCAGTTGCTTAACAAGATGGTTTAAATTCCCCTTGGAAGAGACATGCAGGTCGCAGCAGCTTATCAAGACGGTTTAAATGCCCCTTGGAAGAGATTTGCAGGTCGCAGTACCTTAACAAGACATTTTAAATGCCCCTTGGAAGAGACATGCAGGTCGCAGCAGCTTATCAAGACGGTTTAAATGCTCCTTGGAAGAGACTTACAGGTCGCAGTAGCTTAACAAGACGGTTTAAATGCCCCTTGGAAGAGAAGTGCAGGTTGCAGTAGCTTAACAAGACGGTTTAAATGCCCCTTGGAAAAGACGTGCAAGTCGCAGTAGCTTAACAAGATGGTTTAAATGCCCCTTGGAAGAGAAATGCAGGTCGCAGTAGCTTAACAAGATGGTTTAAATGCCCCTTGGAAGAGCGGTAAAGGTCGCAGTGGCTTAACTAGACGGTTTAAATGCCCGTTGAAAGAGACGTGCAGGTCGCAGTAGCTTAACAAGATGGTTAAAATGACCCTTGGAAGAGCGGTGGCAGTAGCAGTAGCTTAACAAGACTGTTTAAATGCCCCTTGGAAGAGAAGTGCTGGTCGCAGTAGCTTAACAAGACGGTTTAAATGCCCCTTGGAAGTGCGGTGGAGGTTACAGTAGCTTAACAAGATGGTTTAAATGCCCCTTGGTTGAGACATGCAGGTCGCAGCAGCTTAAGAAGAAGGTTTAAATGCCTCTTGAAAGAGCGGTGGAGGTCGCAGTAGCTTAACAAGACGGTTAAAATGACCCTTGGAAGAGCGGTGGCAGTAGCAGTAGCTTAACAAGACTGTTTAAATGCCCCTTGGAAGAGAAGTGCTGGTCGCAGTAGCTTAACAAGACGGTTTAAATGCCCCTTGGAAGAGCGGTGGAGGTTGCAGTAGCTTAACAAGACGGTTTAAATGCCCCTTGATTGAGACATGCAGTTCGCAGCAGCTTAAGAAGAAGGTTTAAATGCCTCTTGAAAGAGCGGTGGAGGTCGCAGTAGCTTAACAAGACGGTTTAAATGCCCCTTGGAAGAGACATGCAGGTCGCAGCAGCTTATCAAGACGGTTTAAATGCCCCTTGGAAGAGACTTGCAGGTTGCAGTAGCTTAACAAGATGGTTTAAATGCTCCTTGGAAGAGACGAGCAGGTCGCAGTAGCTTAACAAGACGGTTTAAAGGCCCCTTGGAAGAGACGAGCAAGTCGCAGTGGCTTAACAAGACGGTTTAAATGTCCCTTGGAAAAGTGGTGGAGGTTACAATAGCTTAACAAGACGGTTTAAATGCCCCTTGGAAGAGACGTGCAGGTCGCAGTAGCTTAAAAAGAAGGTTTAAATGCCCCTTGGAAGAGGCGTGCAGGTCGCAGTAGCTTAACAAGACGGTTTAAACGCCCCTTGGAAAAGACTTGCAAGTCGCAGTAGCTTAACAAGATGGTTTAAATGCCCCTTGGAAGAGCGGTGGAGGTCGCAGTAGCTTAACAAGGCGGTTTAAATGCCCCTTGCAAGAGACATGCAGGTTGCAGTAGCTTTTCAAGACGGTTGAAAAGCCCCTTGGAAGAGCAGTGGCGGTAGCAGTAGCTTAACAAGAGGGTTTAAATGCCCCTTGGAAGAGACGTGCAGATCGCAGTAGCTTAACAAGATTGCTTAAATGCCCCTTGGAAGAGCGGTTGAGGTCGCAGTAGCTTGACAAGACTGTTTAAATGCCCCTTGGAAGAGACATGCAGGTCGCAGCAGCTTAACAAGACGGTTTAAATGCCCCTTAGAAGAGATGTGCAGGTCGCAGTAGCTTAACAAGACAGTTTAAATGCCCCTTGGAAGAAACATGCAGGTCGCAGTAGCTTAACAAGGTGGTTTAAATGCCCCTTGGAAGAGACTTGCATGTCGCAGTAGCTTAACAAGATGGTTTAAATGCCCCTTGGAAGAGACATGCAGGTCGCAGTAGCTTAACAAGACGGTTTAAAGGCTCCTTGGAAAAGACGAGCAGGTCGCAGTAGCTTAACAAGACGGTTTAAAGGCCCCTTGGAAGAGACGAGCAAGTCGCAGTAGCTTAACAAGACGGTTTAAATGTCCCTTGGAAAAGTGGTGGAGGTTAAAATAGCTTAACAAGATGGTTTAAATGCCCCTTGGAAGAGACGTGCAGGTCGCAGTAGCTTAACAAGAAGGTTTAAATGCCCCTTGGAAGAGATGTGCAGGTCGCAGTAGCTTAACAAGACGGTTTAAATGCACCTTGGAAGAGACGTGGAGGTCGCAGTAGCTTAACAAGACAGCTTAAATGCCCCTTGCAAGAGACATGCAGGTTGCAGTAGCTTAACAAGACGGTTGAGATGCCCCTTGGAAGAGCAGTGGCGGGAGCAGTAGCTTAACAAGAGGGTTTAAATGCCCCTTGGAAGAGACGTGCAGGTCGCAGTAGCTTAACAAGATGGTTTAAATGCCCCTTGGAAGAGCGGTGGAGTTCGCAGTAGCTTAACAAGACTATTTAAATGCCCCTTGGAAGAGACATGCAGGTCGCAGCAGCTTAACAAGACAGTTTAAATGCCCGTTGGAAGAAACATGCAGATCGCAGTAGTTGAACAAGATGGTTTAAATGCTCCTTGAAAGAGACGTGCAGGTCACAGTAGCTTAACAAGATGGTTTAAATGCCCCTTGGAAAAGTGGTGGAGGTTACAGTAGCTTAACAAAACTGTTTAAATGCCTCTTGGAAACACGTTCAATTCGCAGTAGCTTAACAAGACTGTTTAAATGCCCCTTGGAAGAGACATGCAGGTCGCAGTAGCTTAACAAGACGGTTTAAATGCCCCTTGTAAGAGCGGTAAAGGTCGCAGTAGCTTAACAAGACGGTTTAAATGCCCCTTGGAAAAGACGTGCAAGGCGCAGAAGCTTAACAAGACTGAATAAATGCCCTTTGAAAGAGACGTGCAGGTCGCAGTAGCTTAACAAGACAGTTAAAATGACCCTTGGAAGAGCGGTGGCAGTAGCTGTAGCTTAACAAGACTGTTTAAATGCCCCTTGCAAGAGACGTGCAGGTCGCAGTAGCTTAACAAGACGGTTTAAATGCCCCTTGGAAGAGCGGTGGAGGTCGCAGTAGCTTAACAAGACGGTTTAAATGCCCCTTGGTTGAGACATGCAGGTCGCAGCAGCTTAACAAGAAGGTTTAAATGCCTCTTGGAAGAGCGGTGGAGGTCGCAGTAGCTTAACAAGACGGTTTAAATGCCCCTTGGAAGAGACATGCAGGTCGCAGCAGCTTATCAAGACGGTTTAAATGCCCATTGGAAGAGACTTGCAGGTCGCAGTAGCTTAACAAGATGGTTTAAATGCCCCTTGGAAGAGACATGCAGGTCGCAGTAGCTTAACAAGACGGTTTAAAGGCTCCTTGGAAGAAACATGCAGGTCGCAGTAGCTTAACAAGACGGTTGAAGTGCCCCTTGGAAGAGACTTGCAGGTCGCAGTAGCTTAACAAGATAGTTTAAATGCCCCTTGGAAGAGACATGCAGTTCGCAGTAGCTTAACAAGACGGTTTAAAGGCTCCTTGGAAAAGACGAACAGGTCGCAGTAGCTTAACAAGACGGTTTAAAGGCCCCTTGGAAGAGACGAGCAAGTCGCAGTGGCTTAACAAGACGGCTTAAATGTCCCTTGGAAAAGTGGTGGAGGTTACAATAGCTTAACAAGACGGTTTAAATGCCCCTTGGAAGAAACGTGCAGGTCGCAGTAGCTTAACAAGAAAGCTTAAATGCCCCTTGCAAGAGACATGCAGGTTGCAGTAGCTTAACAAGACGGTTGAGATGCCCCTTGGAAGAGCAGTGGCGGTAGCAGTAGCTTACCAAGAGGGTTTAAATGCCCCTTGGAAGAGCGGTGGATTTCGCAGTAGCTTAACAAGACTGTTTAAATGCACCTTGGAAGAGACATGCAGGTCGCAGTAGCTTAACAAGACGGTTTAAATGCCCCTTGTAAGAGCGGTAAAGGTCGCAGTAGCTTAACAAGACGGTTTAAATGCCCCTTGGAAAAGACGTGCAAGGCGCAGAAGCTTAACAAGACTGAATAAATGCCCTTTGAAAGAGACGTGCAGGTCGCAGTAGCTTAACAAGACAGTTAAAATGACCCTTGGAAGAGCGGTGGCAGTAGCAGTAGCTTAACAAGACTGTTTAAATGCCCCTTGCAAGAGACGTGCAGGTCGTAGTAGCTTAACAAGACGGTTTAAATGCCCCTTGGAAGAGCGGTGGAGGTCGCAGTAGCTTAACAAGACGGTTTAAATGCCCCTTGGTTGAGACATGCAGGTCGCAGCAGCTTAACAAGAAGGTTTAAATGCCTCTTGGAAGAGCGGTGGAGGTCGCAGTAGCTTAACAAGACGGTTTAAATGCCCCTTGGAAGAGACATGCAGGTCGCAGCAGCTTATCAAGACGGTTTAAATGCCCCTTGGAAGAGACTTGCAGGTCGCAGTAGCTTAACAAGATGGTTTAAATGCCCCTTGGAAGAGACATGCAGGTCGCAGTAGCTTAACAAGACGGTTTAAAGGCTCCTTGGAAAAGACGAACAGGTCGCAGTAGCATAACAAGACGGTTTAAAGGCCCCTTGGAAGAGACGAGCAAGTCGCAGTGGCTTAACAAGACGGCTTAAATGTCCCTTGGAAAAGTGGTGGAGGTTACAATAGCTTAACAAGACGGTTTAAATGCCCCTTGGAAGAGACGTGCAGGTCGCAGTAGCTTAACAAGAAGGTTTAAATGCCCCTTGGAAGAGATGTGCAGGTCGCAGTAGCTTAACAAGACGGTTTAAATGCACCTTGGAAGAGACGTGGAGGTCGCAGTAGCTTAACAAGACAGCTTAAATGCCCCTTGCAAGAGACATGCAGGTTGCAGTAGCTTAAGAAGACGGTTGAAATGCCCCTTGGAAGAGCAGTGGCGGTAGCAGTAGCTTAACAAGAGGGTTTAAATGCCCCTTGGAAGAGACGTGCAGGTCGCAGTAGCTTAACAAGATGGTTTAAATGCCCCTTGGAAGAGCGGTGGAGTTCGCAGCAGCTTAACAAGACGGTTTAAATGCCCCTTGGAAGAGATGTGCAGGTCGCAGTAGCTTAACAAGACAGTTTAAATGCCCCTTGGAAGAAACATGCAGGTCGCAGTAGTTGAACAAGATGGTTTAAATGCTCCTTGAAAGAGACGTGCAGGTCACAGTAGCTTAACAAGATGGCTTAAATGCCCCTTGGAAAAGTGTTGGAGGTTACAGTAGCTTAACAAAACTGTTTAAATGCCCCTTGGGAAACACGTGCAATTCGCATTAGCTTAACAAGACGGTTTAGATGCCCCTTGGAAGAGACGTGCAGGTCGCAGGAGCTTAACAAGTCAGTTTAAATGCCCCTTGAAAGAGACGCGCAGGTCGCAGTAGCTAAACAAGACGGTTAAAATGCCCCTTGGAAGAGCGGTGGAGGTCGCAGTAGCTTAACAAGACGGTTTAAATGCCCCTTGCAAGAGACGAGCAGGTCGCAGTAGTTTAATAAGACTGTTTAAATGCCCCTTGGTAGAAACGTGCAGGTCACAGTAGCTTAACAAGACGGTTTAAATGCCACTTGGAAGAGACGTGCAGGTCGCAGTAGCTTAAAAAGACGGTTTAAATGCCCCTTGGAAGAGCGGTGGAGGTCGCAGTAGCTTAACAAGACGGTTTAAATGCCCCTTGGAAGAGACATGCAGGTCGCAGCTGCTTAACAAGACGGTTTAAATGCCCCTTGAAAGAGACGTGCAGGTCGAAGTAGCTTAATAAGACGGTTTTTAATGCCATTTGGAAGAGACATCCAGGTCGCAGTAGCTTAACAATACGGTTTAAATGCCCCTTGGAAGAGACGTGCAGGTCGCAGTAGCTTAACAAGACGGTTTAAATGCCCATTGGAAAAGTGGTGGAAGTTACAGTAGCTTAACAAGATGGTTTAAATGCCCCTTGGAAAAGACGTGCAAGTCGCAGTAGCTTAACAAGATGGTTTAATTCCCCTTGGAAGAGACATGCAGGTCGCAGCAGCTTATCAAGACGGTTTAAATGCCCCTTGGAAGAGACTTGCAGGTCGCAGTAGCTTAACAAGACATTTTAAATGCCCCTTAGAAGAGACATGCAGGTCGCAGCAGCTTATCAAGACGGTTTAAATGCCCCTTGGAAGAGACTTACAGGTCGCAGTAGCTTAACAAGACGGTTTAAATGCCCCTTGGAAGAGAAGTGCAGGTTGCAGTAGCTTAACAAGACGGTTTAAATGCCCCTTGGAAAAGACGTGCAAGGCGCAGAAGCTTAACAAGACTGTATAAATGCCCGTTGAAAGAGACGTGCAGGTCGCAGTAGCTTAACAAGACGGTTAAAATGACCCTTGGAAGAGCGGTGGCAGTAGCAGTAGCTTAACAAGACTGTTTAAATGCCCCTTGGAAGAGACGTGCAGGTCGCAGTAGCTTAACAAGATGGTTTAAATGCCCCTTGGAAGAGCGGTGGAGGTTGCAGTAGCTTAACAAGACGGTTTAGATGCCCCTTGGTTAAGACATGCAGGTCGCAGCAGCTTAAGAAGAAGGTTTAAATGCCTCTTGAAAGAGTGGTGGAGGTCGCAGTAGCTTAACAAGACGGTTTAAATGCCCCTTGGAAGAGACATGCAGGTCGCAGCAGCTTATCAAGACTGTTTAAATGCCCCTTGGAAGAGACTTGCAGGTTGCAGTAGCTTAACAAGATGGTTTAAATGCCCATTGGAAGAGACGAGCAGGTCGCAGTAGCTTAACAAGACGGTTTAAAGGCCCCTTGGAAGAGACGAGCAAGTCTCAGTAGCTTAACAAACGGTTTAAATGTCCCTTGGAAAAGTGGTGGAGGTTACAATAGCTTAACAAGACGGTTTCAGTGCCCCTTGGAAGAGACGTGCAGGTCGCAGTAGCTTAACAAGACGGTTTAAATGCCCCTTGCAAGAGACAAGCAGGTTGCAGTAGCTTAACAAGACGGTTGAAATGCCCCTTGGAAGAGCAGTGGCGGTAGCAGTAGCTTAACAAGAGGTTTTAATGCACCTTGGAAGAGACGTGGAGGTCGCAGTAGCTTAACAAGACAGCTTAAATGCCCCTTGCAAGAGACATGCAGGTTGCAGTAGCTTAAGAAGACGGTTGAAATGCCCCTTGGAAGAGCAGTGGCGGTAGCAGTAGCTTAACAAGAGGGTTTAAATGCCCCTTGGAAGAGACGTGCAGGTCGCAGTAGCTTAACAAGATGGTTTAAATGCCCCTTGGAAGAGCGGTGGAGTTCGCAGCAGCTTAACAAGACGGTTTAAATGCCCCTTGGAAGAGATGTGCAGGTCGCAGTAGCTTAACAAGACAGTTTAAATGCCCCTTGGAAGAAACATGCAGGTCGCAGTAGTTGAACAAGATGGTTTAAATGCTCCTTGAAAGAGACGTGCAGGTCACAGTAGCTTAACAAGATGGCTTAAATGCCCCTTGGAAAAGTGTTGGAGGTTACAGTAGCTTAACAAAACTGTTTAAATGCCCCTTGGGAAACACGTTCAATTCGCATTAGCTTAACAAGACGGTTTAGATGCCCCTTGGAAGAGACGTGCAGGTCGCAGGAGCTTAACAAGTCAGTTTAAATGCCCCTTGAAAGAGACGCGCAGGTCGCAGTAGCTTAACAAGACGGTTAAAATGCCCCTTGGAAGAGCGGTGGAGGTCGCAGTAGCTTAACAAGACGGTTTAAATGCCCCTTGCAAGAGACGAGCAGGTCGCAGTAGTTTAATAAGACTGTTTAAATGCCCCTTGGTAGAAACGTGCAGGTCACAGTAGCTTAACAAGACGCTTTAAATGCCACTTGGAAGAGACGTGCAGGTCGCAGTAGCTTAAAAAGACGGTTTAAATGCCCCTTGGAAGAGCGGTGGAGGTCGCAGTAGCTTAACAAGACGGTTTAAATGCCCCTTGGAAGAGACATGCAGGTCGCAGCTGCTTAACAAGACGGTTTAAATGCCCCTTGAAAGAGACGTGCAGGTCGAAGTAGCTTAATAAGACGGTTTTTAATGCCATTTGGAAGAGACATCCAGGTCGCAGTAGCTTAACAATACGGTTTAAATGCCCCTTGGAAGAGACGTGCAGGTCGCAGTAGCTTAACAAGACGGTTTAAATGCCCATTGGAAAAGTGGTGGAAGTTACAGTAGCTTAACAAGACGGTTTAAATGCCCCTTGGAAAAGACGTGCAAGTCGCAGTAGCTTAACAAGATGGTTTAAATTCCCCTTGGAAGAGACATGCAGGTCGCAGCAGCTTATCAAGACGGTTTAAATGCCCCTTGGAAGAGACTTGCAGGTCGCAGTAGCTTAACAAGACATTTTAAATGCCCCTTAGAAGAGACATGCAGGTCGCAGCAGCTTATCAAGACAGTTTAAATGCCCCTTGGAAGAGACTTACAGGTCGCAGTAGCTTAACAAGACGGTTTAAATGCCCCTTGGAAGAGAAGTGCAGGTTGCAGTAGCTTAACAAGACGGTTTAAATGCCCCTTGGAAAAGACGTGCAAGGCGCAGAAGCTTAACAAGACTGTATAAATGCCCGTTGAAAGAGACGTGCAGGTCGCAGTAGCTTAACAAGACGGTTAAAATGACCCTTGGAAGAGCGGTGGCAGTAGCAGTAGCTTAACAAGACTGTTTAAATGCCCCTTGGAAGAGACTTGCAGGTCGCAGTAGCTTAACAAGATGGTTTAAATGTCCCTTGGAAGAGACATGCAGGTCGCAGTAGCTTAACAAGACGGTTTAAAGGCTCCTTGGAAAAGACGAACAGGTCGCCATAGCTTAACAAGACGGTTTAAAGGCCCCTTGGAAGAGACGAGCAAGTCGCAGTGGCTTAACAAGACGGTTTAAATGTCCCTTGGAAAAGTGGTGGAGGTTACAATAGCTTAACAAGACGGTTTAAATGCCCCTTGGAAGAAACGTGCAGATCGCAGTAGCTTAAGAAGAAGGTTTAAATGCCCCTTGGAAGAGATGTGCAGGTCGCAGTAGCTTAACAAGACGGTTTAAATGCACCTTGGAAGAGACGTGGAGGTCGCAGTAGCTTAACAAGACAGCTTAAATGCCCCTTGCAAGAGACATGCAGGTTGCAGTAGCTTAACAAGACGGTTGAAATGCCCCTTGGAAGAGCAGTGGCGGTATCAGTAGCTTAACAAGAGGATTTAAATGACCCTTGGAAGACACATGCAGGTCGCAGTAGCTTAACAAGATGGTTTAAATGCCCCTTGGAAGAGCGGTGGAGTTCGCAGTAGCTTAACAAGACTGTTTAAATGCCCCTTGGAAGAGACATGCAGGTCGCAGCAGCTTAACAAGACAGTTTAAATGCCCCTTGGAAGAGATGTGCAGGTTGCAGTAGCTTAACAAGACAGTTTAAATGCCCCTTGGAAGAAACATGCAGGTCGCAGTAGTTGAACAAGATGGTTTAAATGCTCCTTGAAAGAGACGTGCAGGTCACAGTAGCTTAACAAGATGGTTTAAATGCCCCTTGGAAAAGAGGTAGAGGTTACAGTAGCTTAACAAAACTGTTTAAATGCCCCTTGGGAAACACGTGCAATTCGCAGTAGCTTAACAAGACGGTTTAGATGCCCCTTGGAAGAGACGTGCAGGTCGCAGTAGCTTAACAAGTCAGTTTAAATGCCCCTTGAAAGAGACGCGCAGGTCGCAGTAGCTAAACAAGACGGTTAAAATGCCCCTTGGAAGAGCGGTGGAGGTCGCAGTAGCTTAACAAGACGGTTTAAATGCCCCTTGGAAAAGAGGTGGAGGTTACAGTAGCTTAACAAGACGGTTTAAATTCCCATTGAAAGAGACGTGCAGGTCGCAGTAGCTTAACAACACGGTTAAAATGCCCCTTGGAAGAGCGGTGGCGGTAGCAGTAGCTTAACAAGACGGTTTAAATGCCCCTTGGAAGAGACATGCAGGTCGCAGTAGCTTAACAAGACGGTTTAAATGCCCCTTGGAAGAGCGGTAAAGGTCGCAGTAGCTTAACAAGATGGTTTAAATGCCCCTTGGAAAAGATGTGCAAGGCGCAGAAGCTTAACAAGACTGAATAAATGCCCTTTGAAAGAGACGTGCAGGTCGCAGTAGCTTAACAAGACGGTTAAAATGACCCTTGGAAGAGTGGTGGCAGTAGCAGTATCTTAACAAGACTGTTTAAATGCCCCTTGGAAGAGACGTGCAGGTCGCAGTAGCTTAACAAGACGGTTTAAATGCCCCTTGGTAGAGCGGTGGAGGTCGCAGTAGTTTAACAAGACGGTTTAAATGCCCATTGGTTGAGACATGCAGGTCGCAGCAGCTTAACAAGAAGGTTTAAATGCCTCTTGGAAGAGCGGTGGAGGTCGCAGTAGCTTAACAAGACGGGTTAAATGCCCCTTGGAAGAGACATGCAGGTCGCAGCAGCTTATTAAGACGGTTTAAATGCCCCTTGGAAGAGACTTGCAGGTCGCAGTAGCTTAACAAGATGGTTTAAATGCCCCTTGGAAGAGACTTGCAGGTCGCAGTAGCTTAACAAGACGGTTTAAAGGCTCCTTGGAAAAGACGAACAGGTCGCAGTAGCTTAACAAGACGGTTTAAAGGCCCCTTGGAAGAGACGAGCAAGTCGCAGTGGCTTAACAAGACGGCTTAAATGTCCCTTGGAAAAGTGGTGGAGGTTACAATAGCTTAACAAGACGGTTTAAATGCCCCTTGGAAGAGACGTGCAGGTCGCAGTAGCTTAACAAGAAGGTTTAAATGCCCCTTGGAAGAGATGTGCAGGTCGCAGTAGCTTAACAAGACGGTTTAAATGCACCTTTGAAGAGACGTGGAGGTCGCAGTAGCTTAACAAGACAGCTTAAATGCCCCTTGGAAGAGACATGCAGGTTGCAGTAGCTTAACAAGACGGTTGAAATGCCCCTTGGAAGAGCGGTGGAGTTCGCAGTAGCTTAACAAGATGGTTTAATTGCCCCTTGGAAGAGCGGTGGAGTTCGCAGCAGCTTAACAAGACGGTTTAAATGCCCCTTGGAAGAGATGTGCAGGTCGCAGTAGCTTAACAAGACAGTTTAAATGCCCCTTGGAAGAAACATCCAGGTCGCAGTAGTTGAACAAGATGGTTTAAATGCTCCTTGAAAGAGACGTGCAGGTCACAGTAGCTTAACAAGATGGCTTAAATGCCCCTTGGAAAAGTGGTGGAGTTTACAGTAGCTTAACAAAACTGTTTAAATGCCCCTTGGGAAACACGTGCAATTCGCAGTAGCTTAACAAGACGGTTTAGATGCCCCTTGGAAGACACGTGCAGGTTGCAGTAGCTTAACAAGTCAGTTTAAATGCCCCTTGAAAGAGACGCGCAGGTCGCAGTAGCTAAACAAGATGGTTAAAATGACCCTTGGAAGAGCGGTGGAGGTCGCTTTAGCTTAACAAGACGGTTTAAATGCCCCTTGGAAGAGACATGCAGGTCGCAGCTGCTTAAAAAGACGGTTTAAATGCCCCTTGAAAGAGACGTGCAGGTCGAAGTAGCTTAACAAGACTGTTTTTAATGCCCCTTGGAAGAGACATCCAGGTCGCAGTAGCTTAACAAGACGGTTTAAATGCCCCTTGGAAGAGACGTGCAGGTCGCAGTAGCTTAACAAGACGGTTTAAATGCCCCTTGGTTGAGACATGCAGGTCGCAGAAGCTTAAGAAGAAGGTTTAAATGCCTCTTGAAAGAGCGGTGGAGGTCGCAGTAGCTTAACAAGACTGTTTAAATGCCCCTTGGAAGAGACATGCAGGTCGCAGCAGCTTAACAAGACAGTTTAAATGCCCCTTGGAAGAGATGTGCAGGTTGCAGTAGCTTAACAAGACAGTTTAAATGCCCCTTGGTAGAAACATGCAGGTCGCAGTAGTTGAACAAGATGGTTTAAATGCTCCTTGAAAGAAACGTGCAGGTCACAGTAGCTTAACAAGATGGTTTAAATGCCCCTTGGAAAAGAGGTAGAGGTTACAGTAGCTTAACAAAACTGTTTATATGCCCCTTGTTAAACACGTGCAATTCGCAGTAGCTTAACAAGACGGTTTAGATGCCCCTTGGAAGAGACGTGCAGGTCGCAGTAGCTTAACAAGTCAGTTTAAATGCCCCTTGAAAGAGACGCGCAGGTCGCAGTAGCTAAACAAGATGGTTAAAATGCCCCTTGGAAGAGCGGTGGAGGTCGCAGTAGCTTAACAAGACGGTTTAAATGCCCCTTGGAAAAGAGGTGGAGGTTACAGTAGCTTAACAAGACGGTTTAAATGCCCATTGAAAGAGACGTGCAGGTCGCAGTAGCTTAACAAGACGGTTAAAATGCCCCTTGGAAGAGCGGTGGCGGTAGCAGTAGCTTAACAAGACGGTTTAAATGCCCCTTGGAAGAGACATGCAGGTCGCAGTAGCTTAACAAGACGGTTTAAATGCCCCTTGGAAGAGCGGTAAAGGTGGCAGTAGCTTAACAAGACGGTTTAAATGCCCCTTGGAAAAGACGTGCAAGGCGCAGAAGCTCAACAAGACTGAATAAATGCCCTTTGAAAGAGACGTGCAGGTCGCAGTAGCTTAACAAGACGGTTAAAATGACCCTTGGAAGAGCGGTGGCAGTAGCAGTAGCTTAACAAGACTGTTTAAATGCCCCTTGGAAGAGACGTGCAGGTCGCAGTAGCTTAACAAGACGGTTTAAATGCCCCTTGGTAGACCGGTGGAGGTCGCAGTAGCTTAACAAGACGGTTTAAATGCCCCTTGGTTGAGACATGCAGGTCGCAGCAGTTTAACAAGAAGGTTTAAATGCCTCTTGGAAGAGCGGTGGAGGTCGCAGTAGCTTAACAAGACGGGTTAAATGCCCCTTGGAAGAGACATGCAGGTCGCAGCAGCTTATCAAGACGGTTTAAATGCCCCTTGGAAGAGACTTGCAGGTCGCAGTAGCTTAACAAGATGATTTAAATGCCCCTTGGAAGAGACATGCAGGTCGCAGTAGCTTAACAAGACGGTTTAAAGGCTCCATGGAAAAGAAGAACAGGTCGCAGTAGCTTAACAAGACGGTTTAAAGGCCCCTTGGAAGAGACGAGCAAGTCGCAGTGGCTTAACAAGACGGCTTAAATGTCCCTTGGAAAAGTGGTGGAGGTTACAATAGCTTAACAAGACGGTTTAAATGCCCCTTGCAAGAGACGAGCAGGTCGCATTAGCTTAATAAGACTGTTTAAATGCCCCTTGGTAGAAACGTGCAGGTCACAGTAGCTTAACAAGACGGTTTAAATGCCACTTGGAAAAGACGTGCAGATCGCAGTAGCTTAAAAAGACGGTTTAAATGCCCCTTGGAAGAGCGGTGGAGGTCGCAGTAGCTTAACAAGACGGTTTAAATGCCCCTTGGAAGAGACATGCAGGTCGCAGCTGCTTAACAAGACAGCTTAAATGCCCCTTGCAAGAGACATGCAGGTTGAAGTAGCTTAACAAGACGGTTGAAATGCCCCTTGGAAGAGCAGTAGCGGTAGCAGTAGCTTAACAAGAGGGTTTAAATACCCCTTGGAAGAGCGGTGGAGTTCGCAGTAGCTTAACAAGATGGTTTAAATGCCCCTTGGAAGAGCGGTGGAGTTCGCAGCAGCTTAACAAGACGGTTTAAATGCCCCTTGGAAGAGATGTGCAGGTCGCAGTAGCTTAACAAGACAGTTTAAATGCCCCTTGGAAGAAACATCCAGGTCGCAGTAGTTGAACAAGATGGTTTAAATGCTCCTTGAAAGAGACGTGCAGGTCACAGTAGCTTAACAAGATGGCTTAAATGCCCCTTGGAAAAGTGGTGGAGTTTACAGTAGCTTAACAAAACTGTTTAAATGCCCCTTGGGAAACACGTGCAATTCGCAGTAGCTTAACAAGATGGTTTAGATGCCCCTTGGAAGAGACGTGCAGTTTGCAGTAGCTTAACAAGTCAGTTTAAATGCCCCTTGAAAGAGACGCGCAGGTCGCAGTAGCTAAACAAGATGGTTAAAATGACCCTTGGAAGAGCGGTGGAGGTCGCAGTAGCTTAACAAGACGGTTTAAATGCCCCTTGCAAGAGACGAGCAGGTCGCATTAGCTTAATAAGACTGTTTAAATGCCCCTTGGTAGAAACGTGCAGGTCACAGTAGCTTAACAAGACGGTTTAAATGCCACTTGGAAAAGACGTGCAAGTCGCAGTAGCTTAACAAGATGGTTTAAATTCCCCTTGGAAGAGACATGCAGGTCGCAGCAGCTTATCAAGACGGTTTAAATGCCCCTTGGAAGAGACTTGCAGGTCGCAGTAGCTTAACAAGACGTTTTAAATGCCCCTTGGAAGAGACATGCAGGTCGCAGCAGCTTATCAAGACGGTTTAAATGCCCCTTGGAAGAGACTTACAGGTCGCAGTAGCTTAACAAGACGGTTTAAATGCCCCTTGGAAGAGAAGTGCAGGTTGCAGTAGCTTAATAAGACGTTTTAAATGCCCCTTGGAAAAGACATGCAAGGCGCAGAAGCTTAACAAGACTGTATAAATGCCCGTTGAAAGAGACGTGCAGGTCGCAGTAGCTTAACAAGACGGTTAAAATGACCCTTGGAAGAGCGGTGGCAGTAGCAGTAGCTTAACAAGACTGTTTAAATGCCCCTTGGAAGAGACGTGCAGGTCGCAGTAGCTTAACAAGACGGTTTAAATGCCCCTTGGAAGAGCGGTGGAGGTTGCAGTAGCTTAACAAGACGGTTTAAATGCCCCTTGGTTGAGACATGCAGGTCGCATCAGCTTAAGAAGAAGGTTTAAATGCCTCTTGAAAGAGCGGTGGAGGTCGCAATAGCTTAACAAGACGGTTTAAATGCCCCTTGGAAGAGACATGCAGGTCGCAGCAGCTTATCAAGACTGTTTAAATGCCCCTTGGAAGAGAATTGCAGGTTGCAGTAGCTTAACAAGATGGTTTAAATGCCCATTGGAAGAGACGAGCAGGTCGCAGTAGCTTAACAAGACGGTTTAAAGGCCCCTTGGAAGAGACGAGCAAGTCGCAGTAGCTTAACAAACGGTTTAAATGTCCCTTGGAAAAGTGGTGGAGGTTACAATAGCTTAACAAGACGGTTTCAATGCCCTTTGGAAGAGACGTGCAGGTCGCAGTAGCTTAACAAGACGGTTTAAATGCCCCTTGCAAGAGACAAGCAGGTTGCAGTAGCTTAACAAGACGGTTGAAATGCCCCTTGGAAGAGCAGTGGCGGTAGCAGTAGCTTAACAAGAGGGTTTAAATGCCCCTTGGAAGAGACGTGCAGGTCGCAGTAGCTTAACAAGATGTTTTAAATGCCCCTTGGAAGAGCGATGGAGTTCGCAGTAGCTTAACAAAACTGTTTAAATGCCCCTTGGAAGAGACATGCAGGTCGCAGCAGCTTAACAAGACAGTTTAAATGCCCCTTGGAAGAGATGTGCAGGTCGCAGTAGCTTAACAAGACAGTTTAAATGCCCCTTGGAAGAGACTTGCAGGTCACAGTAGCTTAACAAGACGGTTTAAATGCCCCTTGGAAAAGACGTGCAGGTTGCAGTAGCTTAACAAGACGGTTTAATTGCCCCTTGAAAAAGAGGTGGAGGTTACAGTAGCTTAACAAGATGGTTTAAATGCCCATTGAAAGAGACGTGCAGGTCGCAGTAGCTTAACAAGACGGTTAAAATGCCCCTTGGAAGAGCGGTGGCGGTAGCAGTAGCTTAACAAGACGGTTTAAATGCCCCTTGGAAGAGATATGCAGGTCGCAGTAGCTTAACAAGACGGTTTAAATGCCCCTTGGAAGAGCGGTAAAGGTCGCAGTAGCTTAACAAGACGGTTTAAATGCCGCTTGGAAAAGACGTGCAAGGCGCAGAAGCTTAACAAGACTGAATAAATGCCCTTTGAAAGAGACGTGCAGGTCGCAGTAGCTTAGCAAGACGGTTAAAATGACCCTTGGAAGAGCGGTGGCAGTAGCAGTAGCTTAACAAGACTGTTTAAATGCCCCTTGGAAGAGACGTGCAGGTCGCAGTAGCTTAACAAGACGGTTTAAATGCCCCTTGGAAGAGCGGTGGAGGTCGCAGTAGCTTAACAAGACGGTTTAAATGCCCCTTGGTTGAGACATGCAGGTCGCAGCAGCTTAACAAGAAGATTTAAATGCCTCTTGGAAGAGCGGTGGAGGTCGCAGTAGCTTAACAAGACGGTTTAAATGCCCCTTGGAAGAGACATGCAGGTTGCAGCAGCTTATCAATACGGTTTAAATGCCCCTTGGAAGAGACTTGCAGGTCGCAGTAGCTTAACAAGATGGTTTAAATGCCCCTTGGAAGAGACATGCAGGTCGCAGTAGCTTAACAAGACGGTTTAAAGGCTCCTTGGAAAAGACGAACAGGTCGCAGTAGCTTAACAAGACGGTTTAAAGGCCCCTTGGAAGAGACGAGCAAGTCGCAGTGGCTTAACAAGACGGTTTAAATGTCCCTTGGAAAAGTGGTGGAGGTTACAATAGCTTAACAAGACGGTTTAAATGCCCCTTGGAAGAAACGTGCAGATCGCAGTAGCTTAACAAGAAGGTTTAAATGCCCCTTGGAAGAGATGTGCAGGTCGCAGTAGCTTAACAAGACGGTTTAAATGCACCTTGGAAGAGACGTGGAGGTCGCAGTAGCTTAACAAGACAGCTTAAATGCCCCTTGCAAGAGACATGCAGGTTGCAGTAGCTTAACAAGACGGTTGAAATGCCCCTTGGAAGAGCAGTGGCGGTATCAGTAGCTTAACAAGAGGGTTTAAATGCCCCTTGGAAGAGACGTGCAGGTCGCAGTAGCTTAACAAGATGGTTTAAATGCCCCTTGTAAGAGCGGTGGAGTTCGCAGTAGCTTAACAAGACTGTTTAAATGCCCCTTGGAAGAGACATGCAGGTCGCAGCAGCTTAACAAGACGGTTTAAATGCCCCTTGGAAGAGATGTGCAGGTCGCAGTAGCTTAACAAGACAGTTTAAATGCCCCTTGGAAGAAACATGCAGGTCGCAGTAGTTGAGCAAGATGGTTTAAATGCTCCTTGAAAGAGACGTGCAGGTCACAGTAGCTTAACAAGATGGTTTAAATGCCCCTTGGAAAAGAGGTGGAGGTTACAGTAGCTTAACAAAACTGTTTAAATGCCCCTTGGGAAACACGTGCAATTCACAGTAGCTTAACAAGACGGTTTAGATGCCCCTTGGAAGAGACGTGCAGGTCGCAGTAGCTTAACAAGTCAGTTTAAATGCCCCTTGAAAGAGACGCGCAGGTCGCAGTAGCTAAACAAGACGGTTAAAATGCCCCTTGGAAGAGCGGTGGAGGTCGCAGTAGCTTAACAAGACGGTTTAAATGCCCCTTGCAAGAGACGAGCAGGTCGCAGTAGCTTAATAAGACTGTTTAAATGCCCCTTGGTAGAAACGTGCAGGTCACAGTAGCTTAACAAGACGGTTTAAATGCCACTTGGAAGAGACGTGCAGGTCGCAGGAGCTTAAAAAGACGGTTTAAATGCCCCTTGGAAGAGCGGTGGAGGTCGCAGTAGCTTAACAAGACGGTTTAAATGCCGCTTGGAAGAGACATGCAGGTCGCAGCTGCTTAACAAGACGGTTTAAATGCCCCTTGAAAGAGACGTGCAGGTCGAAGTAGATTAACAAGACGGTTTTTAATGCCCCTTGGAAGAGACATCCAGGTCGCAGTAGCTTAACAAGACGATTTAAATGCCCCTTGCAAGAGACATGCAGGTTGCAGTAGCTTAACAAGACGGTTGAAAAGCCCCTTGGAAGAGACATGCAGGTCGCAGCAGCTTATCAAAACTGTTTAAATGCCCCTTAGAAGAGACTTACAGGTCGCAGTAGCTTAACAAGATGGTTTAAATTCCACTTATAAGAGACATGCAGGTCGCAGTAGCTTAACAAGATGGTTTAAATGCCCCTTGGAAGAGACGTGCTGGTCGCTGTAGCTAAACAAGACCATTTAAATGCCCCTTGGAAGAGACATGCAGGTCGCAGTAGCTTAACAAGATGGTTTAAATGCCCCTTGGAAGAGAAGTGCAGGTCGCAGTAGATTAACAAGACGTTTTAAATGCCCCTTGGAAAAGTGGTGGAGCTTACAGTAGCTTAACAAGACGGTTTAAATGCCCCTTGGAAAAGACTTGCAAGTCGCAGTAGCTTAACAAGACGGTTTAAATGCCCCTTGTAAGAGCGGTGGAGTTCGCAGTAGCTTAACAAGACTGTTTAAATGCCCCTTGGAAGAGACATGCAGGTCGCAGCAGCTTAACAAGACGGTTTAAATGCCCCTTGGAAGAGATGTGCAGGTCGCAGTAGCTTAACAAGACAGTTTAAATGCCCCTTGGAAGAAACATGCAGGTCGCAGTAGTTGAACAAGATGGTTTAAATGCTCCTTGAAAGAGACGTGCAGGTCACAGTAGCTTAACAAGATGGTTTAAATGCCCCTTGGAAAAGAGGTGGAGGTTACAGTAGCTTAACAAAACTGTTTAAATGCCCCTTGGGAAACACGTGCAATTCACAGTAGCTTAACAAGACGGTTTAGATGCCCCTTGGAAGAGACGTGCAGGTCGCAGTATCTTAACAAGTCAGTTTAAATGCCCCTTGAAAGAGACGCGCAGGTCGCAGTAGCTAAACAAGACGGTTAAAATGCCCCTTGGAAGAGCGGTGGAGGTCGCAGTAGCTTAACAAGACGGTTTAAATGCCCCTTGCAAGAGACGAGCAGGTCGCAGTAGCTTAATAAGACTGTTTAAATGCCCCTTGGTAGAAACGTGCAGGTCACAGTAGCTTAACAAGACGGTTTAAATGCCACTTGGAAGAGACGTGCAGGTCGCAGGAGCTTAAAAAGACGGTTTAAATGCCCCTTGGAAGAGCGGTGGAGGTCGCAGTAGCTTAACAAGACGGTTTAAATGCCGCTTGGAAGAGACATGCAGGTCGCAGCTGCTTAACAAGACGGTTTAAATGCCCCTTGAAAGAGACGTGCAGGTCGAAGTAGATTAACAAGACGGTTTTTAATGCCCCTTGGAAGAGACATCCAGGTCGCAGTAGCTTAACAAGACGATTTAAATGCCCCTTGCAAGAGACATGCAGGTTGCAGTAGCTTAACAAGACGGTTGAAAAGCCCCTTGGAAGAGACATGCAGGTCGCAGCAGCTTATCAAAACTGTTTAAATGCCCCTTGGAAGAGACTTACAGGTCGCAGTAGCTTAACAAGATGGTTTAAATTCCACTTATAAGAGACATGCAGGTCGCAGTAGCTTAACAAGATGGTTTAAATGCCCCTTGGAAGAGACGTGCTGGTCGCTGTAGCTAAACAAGACCATTTAAATGCCCCTTGGAAGAGACATGCAGGTCGCAGTAGCTTAACAAGATGGTTTAAATGCCCCTTGGAAGAGAAGTGCAGGTCGCAGTAGATTAACAAGACGTTTTAAATGCCCCTTGGAAAAGTGGTGGAGCTTACAGTAGCTTAACAAGACGGTTTAAATGCCCCTTGGAAAAGACTTGCAAGTCGCAGTAGCTTAACAAGACGGTTTAAATGCCCCTTGGAAGAGCGGTGGAGGTCGCAGTAGCTTAACAAGACGGTTTAAATGCCCCTTGCAAGAGACATGCAGGTTGCAGTAGCTTAACAAGACGGTTGAAAAGCCCCTTGGAAGAGACGTGCAGGTCGCAGTAGCTTAACAAGATTGCTTAAATGCCCCTTGGAAGAGCGGTTGAGGTCGCAGTAGCTTGACAAGACTGTTTAAATGCCCCTTGGAAGAGACATGCAGGTCGCAGCAGCTTAACAAGACGGTTTAAATGCCCCTTAGAAGAGATGTGCAGGTCGCAGTAGCTTAACAAGACAGTTTAAATGCCCCTTGGAAGAAACATGCAGGTCGCAGTAGCTTAACAAGATGGTTTAAATGACACTTGGAAAAGACTTGCATGTCGCAGTAGCTTAACAAGATGGTTTAAAGGCTCCTTGGAAAAGACGAGCAGGTCGCAGTAGCTTAACAAGACGGTTTAAAGGCCCCTTGGAAGAGACGAGCAAGTCGCAGTAGCTTAACAAGACGGTTTAAATGTCCCTTGGAAAAGTGGTGGAGGTTACAATAGCTTAACAAGACGGATTAAATGCCCCTTGGAAGAGACGTGGAGGTCGCAGTAGCTTAACAAGACAGCTTAAATGCCCCTTGCAAGAGACATGCAGGTTGCAGTAGCTTAACAAGACGGTTGAGATGCCCCTTGGAAGAGCAGTGGCGGTAGCAGTAGCTTAATAAGAATGTTTAAATGCCCCTTGGAAGAGACGTGCAGGTCGCAGTAGCTTAACAAGATGGTTTAAATGCCCCTTGGAAGAGCGGTGGAGTTCGCAGTAGCTTAACAAGACTGTTTAAATGCCCCTTGGAAGAGACATGCAGGTCGCAGCAGCTTAACAAGACGGTTTAAATGCCCCTTGGAAGAGATGTGCAGGTCGCAGTAGCTTAACAAGACAGTTTAAATGCCCCTTGGAAGAAACATGCAGGTCGCAGTAGTTGAACAAGATGGTTTAAATGCTCCTTGAAAGAGACGTGCAGGTCACAGTAGCTTAACAAGATGGTTTAAATGCCCCTTGGAAAAGTGGTGGAGGTTACAGTAGCTTAACAAAACTGTTTAAATGCCCCTTGGAAACACGTGCAAATCGCAGTAGCTTAACAAGACGATTTAGATGCCCCTTGGAAGAGACGTACAGGTCGCAGTAGCTTAACAAGACGGTTTAAATGCCCCTTGGAAGAGAAGTGCAGGTTGCAGTAGCTTAACAAGACGGTTTAAATGCCCCTTGGAAAAGAGGTGGAGGTTACAGTAGCTTAACAAGACGGTTTAAATGCCCGTTGAAAGAGGCGTGCAGGTCGCAGTAGCTTAACAAGACGGTTAAAATGCCCCTTGGAAGAGCGGTGGCGGTAGCAGTAGCTTAACAAGATGGTTTAAATGCCCCTTGGAAGAGACTTGCAGGTCACAGTAGCTTAGCAAGATGGTTTAAATGCCCCTTCGAAGAGACATGCAGGTCACAGTAGCTTAACAAGACGGTTTAAATGCCCCTTGGAAGAGACGTGCAGGTCGAAGTAGCTTAACAAGACGTTTTAAATGCCCCTTGGAAGAGACATGCAGGTCGCAGCAGCTTATCAAGACAGTTTAAATGCCCCTTGGAAGAGACTTGCAGGTCACAGTAGCTTAACAAGACGGTTTAAGTGCCCCTTGGAAGAGCAGTGGAGGTCGCAGTAGCTTAACAAGACGGTTTAAATGCCCCTTGGAAGAGACATGCAGGTCGCAGCTGCTTAACAAGACGGTTTAAATGCCCCTTGAAAGAGACGTGCAGGTCGAAGTAGCTTAACAAGACGGTTTTTAATGCACCTTGGAAGAGACATGCAAGGCGCAGAAGCTTAACAAGACGTTTTAAATGCCCCTTGGAAGAGACATGCAGGTCGCAGCAGCTTATCAAGACGGTTTAAATGCCCCTTGGAAGAGACTTACAGGTCGCAGTAGCTTAACAAGACGGTTTAAATGCCCCTTGGAAGAGAAGTGCAGATTGCAGTAGCTTAACAAGACGGTTTAAATGCCCCTTGGAAAAGACATGCAAGGCGCAGAAGCTTAACAAGACTGTATAAATGCCCGTTGAAAGAGACGTGCAGGTCGCAGTAGCTTAACAAGACGGTTAAAATGACCCTTGGAAGAGCGGTGGCAGTAGCAGTAGTTTAACAAGACTGTTTAAATGCCCCTTGGAAGAGACGTGCAGGTCGCAGTAGCTTAACAAGACGTTTTAAATGCCCCTGGGAAGAGCTGTGGAGGTTGCAGTAGCTTAACAAGACGGTTTAAATGCCCCTTGGTTGAGACATGCAGGTCTCAGAAGCTTAAGAAGAAGGTTTAAATGCCTCTTGAAAGAGCGGTGGAGGTCGCAGTAGCTTAACAAGACGGTTTAAATGCCCCTTGGAAGAGACATGCAGGTCGCAGCAGCTTATCAAAACTGTTTAAATGCCCCTTGGAAGACACTTTCAGGTTGCAGTAGCTTAACAAGATGGTTTAAATGCCCATTGGAAGAGACGAGCAGGTCGCAGTAGCTTAACAAGAAGGTTTAAAGGCCCCTTGGAAGAGACAAGCAAGTCGCAGTAGCTTAACAAACGGTTTAAATGTCCCTTGGAAAAGTGGTGGAGGTTACAATAGCTTAACAAGACGGTTTAAATGCCCCTTGCAAGAGACAAGCAGGTTGCAGTAGCTTAACAAGACGGTTGAAATGCCCCTTGGAAGAGCAGTGGCGGTAGCAGTAGCTTAACAAGAGGGTTTAAATGCCCCTTGGAAGAGACGTGCAGGTCGCAGTAGCTTAACAAGATTTTAAATGCCCCTTGGAAGAGCGGAGGAGTTCGCAGTAGCTTAACAAAACTGTTTAAATGCCCCTTGGAAGAGACATGCAGGTCGCAGCAGCTTAACAAGACGGTTTAAATGCCCCTTGGAAGAGATGTGCAGGTCGCAGTAGCTTAACAAGACAGTTTAAATGCCCCTTGGAAAAGACGTGCAGGTTGCAGTAGCTTAACAAGACGGTTTAAATGCCCCTTGGAAAAGAGGTGGAGGTTACAGTAGCTTAACAAGACGGTTTAAATGCCCATTGAAAGAGACGTGCAGGTCGCAGTAGCTTAACAAGACGGTTAAAATGCCCCTTGGAAGAGCGGTGGCGGTAGCAGTAGCTTAACAAGACGGTTTAAATGCCCCTTGGAAAAGAGGTGGAGGTTACAGTAGCTTAACAAGACGGTTTAAATGCCCGTTGAAAGAGACGTGCAGGTCGCAGTAGCTTAACAAGACGGTTAAAATGCCCCTTGGAAGAGCGGTGGCGGTAGCAGTAGCTTAACAAGACGGTTTAAATGCCCCTTGGAAGAGACTTGCAGGTCACAGTAGCTTAACAAGATGGTTTAAATGCCCCGTCGAAGAGACATGCAGGTCGCAGTAGCTTAACAAGACGGTTTAAATGCCCCTTGGAAGAGACGTGCAGGTCGCAGTAGCTTAACAAGACGTTTTAAATGCCCCTTGGAAGAGACATGCAGGTCGCAGCAGCTTATCAAGACAGTTTAAATGCCCCTTGGAAGAGACTTGCAGGTCACAGTAGCTTAACAAGACGGTTTAAATGCCCCTTGGAAAAGACGTGCAGGTTGCAGTAGCTTAACAAGACGGTTTAAATGCCCCTTGGAAAAGAGGTGGAGGTTACAGTAGCTTAACAAGACGGTTTAAATGCCCATTGAAAGAGACGTGCAGGTCGCAGTAGCTTAACAAGACGGTTAAAATGCCCCTTGGAAGAGCGGTGGCGGTAGCAGTAGCTTAACAAGACTGTTTAAATGCCCCTTGGAAGAGACGTGCAGGTCACAGTAGCTTAACAAGACGGTTTAAATGCCCCTTGGAAGAGCGGTGGAGGTCGCAGTAGCTTAACAAGACGGTTTAAATGCCCCTTGGTTGAGACATGCAGGTCGCAGCAGCTTAACAAGAAGGTTTAAATGCCTCTTGGAAGAGCGGTGGAGGTCGCAGTAGCTTAACAAGACGGTTTAAATGACCCTTGGAAGAGACATGCAGGTCGCAGCAGCTTATCAAGACGGTTTAAATGCCCCTTGGAAGAGACTTGCAGGTCGCAGTAGCTTAACAAGATGGTTTAAATGCCCCTTGGAAGAGACATGCAGGTCGCAGTAACTTAACAAGACGGTTTAAAGGCTCCTTGGAAAAGACGAACAGGTCGCAGTAGCTTAACAAGACGGTTTAAAGGCCCCTTGGAAGAGACGAGCAAGTCGCAGTGGCTTAACAAGACGGCTTAAATGTCCCTTGGAAAAGTGGTGGAGGTTACACTAGCTTAACAGGACGGTTTAAATGCCCCTTGGAAGAGACGTGCAGGTCGCAGTAGCTTAACAAGAAGGTTTAAATGCCCCTTGGAAGAGATGTGCAGGTCGCAGTAGCTTAACAAGACGGTTAAAATGCCCCTTGGAAGAGCGGTGGCGGTAGCAGTAGCTTAACAAGACGGTTTAAATGCCCCTTGGAAGAGACTTGCAGGTCACAGTAGCTTAACAAGATGGTTTAAATGCCCCGTCGAAGAGACATGCAGGTCGCAGTAGCTTAACAAGACGGTTTAAATGCCCCTTGGAAGAGACGTGCAGGTCGCAGTAGCTTAACAAGACGTTTTAAATGCCCCTTGGAAGAGACATGCAGGTCGCAGCAGCTTATCAAGACAGTTTAAATGCCCCTTGGAAGAGACTTGCAGGTCACAGTAGCTTAACAAGACGGTTTAAATGCCCCTTGGAAAAGACGTGCAGGTTGCAGTAGCTTAACAAGACGGTTTAAATGCCCCTTGGAAAAGAGGTGGAGGTTACAGTAGCTTAACAAGACGGTTTAAATGCCCATTGAAAGAGACGTGCAGGTCGCAGTAGCTTAACAAGACGGTTAAAATGCCCCTTGGAAGAGCGGTGGCGGTAGCAGTAGCTTAACAAGACTGTTTAAATGCCCCTTGGAAGAGACGTGCAGGTCACAGTAGCTTAACAAGACGGTTTAAATGCCCCTTGGAAGAGCGGTGGAGGTCGCAGTAGCTTAACAAGACGGTTTAAATGCCCCTTGGTTGAGACATGCAGGTCGCAGCAGCTTAACAAGAAGGTTTAAATGCCTCTTGGAAGAGCGGTGGAGGTCGCAGTAGCTTAACAAGACGGTTTAAATGACCCTTGGAAGAGACATGCAGGTCGCAGCAGCTTATCAAGACGGTTTAAATGCCCCTTGGAAGAGACTTGCAGGTCGCAGTAGCTTAACAAGATGGTTTAAATGCCCCTTGGAAGAGACATGCAGGTCGCAGTAACTTAACAAGACGGTTTAAAGGCTCCTTGGAAAAGACGAACAGGTCGCAGTAGCTTAACAAGACGGTTTAAAGGCCCCTTGGAAGAGACGAGCAAGTCGCAGTGGCTTAACAAGACGGCTTAAATGTCCCTTGGAAAAGTGGTGGAGGTTACACTAGCTTAACAGGACGGTTTAAATGCCCCTTGGAAGAGACGTGCAGGTCGCAGTAGCTTAACAAGAAGGTTTAAATGCCCCTTGGAAGAGATGTGCAGGTCGCAGTAGCTTAACAAGACGGTTTAAATGCACCTTGGAAGAGACGTGGAGGTCGCAGTAGCCTAACAAGTCAGCTTAAATGCCCCTTGCAAGAGACATGCAGGTTGCAGTAGCTTAACAAGACGGTTGAAATGCCCCTTGGAAGAGCAGTGGCGGTAGCAGTAGCTAAACAAGAGGGTTTAAATGCCCCTTGGAAGAGACGTGCAGGTCGCAGTAGCTTAACAAGACTGTTTAAATGCCCCTTGGAAGAGACATGCAGGTCGCAGTAGCTTAACAAGACGGTTTAAATGCCCCTTGGAAGAGATGTGCAGGTCGCAGTAGCTTAACAAGACAGTTTAAATGCCCCTTGGAAGAAACATGCAGGTCGCAGTAGTTGAACAAGATGGTTTAAATGCTCTTTGAAAGAGACGTGCAGGTCACAGTAGCTTAAAAAGATGGTTTAAATGCCCCTTGGAAAAGTGGTGGAGGTTACAGTAGCTTAACAAAACTATTTAAATGCCCCTTGGGAAACACGTGCAATTCGCAGTAGCTTAACAAGATGGTTTAGATGCCCCTTGGAAGAGACGTGCAGGTCGCTGTAGCTTAACAAGTCAGTTTAAATGCCCCTTGAAAGAGACGCGCAGGTCGCAGTAGCTAAACAAGACGGTTAAAATGCCCCTTGGAAGAGCGGTGGAGGTCGCAGTAGCTTAACAAGACGGTTTAAATGCCCCTTGCAAGAGACGAGCAGGTCGCAGTAGCTTAATAAGACTGTTTAAATGCCCTTTGGTAGAAACGTCCAGGTCACAGTAGCTTAACAAGACGGTTTAAACGCCACTTGGAAGAGACGTGCAGGTCGCAGGAGCTTAAAAAGACGGTTTCAATGCCCCTTGGAAGAGCGGTGGAGGTCGCAGTAGCTTAACAAGATGGTTTAAATGCCCCTTGGAAGAGACATGCAGGTCGCAGCTGCTTAACAAGACGGTTTAAATGCCCCTTGAAAGAGACGTGCAGGTCGAAGTAGCTTAACAAGACGGTTTTTAATGCCCCTTGGAAGAGACATCCAGGTCGCAGTAGCTTAATAAGACGGTTTAAATGCCCCTTGGAAAAGACGTGCAAGTCGCAGTAGCTTAACAAGATGGTTTAAATTCCCCTTGGAAGAGACATGCAGGTCGCAGTAGCTTAACAAGACGGTTTAAAGGCTCCTTGGAAAAGACGAACAGGTCGCAGTAGCTTAACAAGACGGTTTAAAGGCCCCTTGGAAGAGACGAGCAAGTCGCAGTGGCTTAACAAGACGGTTTAAATGTCCCTTGGAAAAGTGGTGGAGGTTACAATAGCTTAACAAGACGGTTTAAATGCCCCTTGGAAGAAACGTGCAGATCGCAGTAGCTTAACAAGTCAGTTTAAATGCCCCTTGAAAGAGACGCGCAGGTCGCAGTACCTAAACAAGACGGTTAAAATGCCCCTTGGAAGAGAGGTGGAGGTCGCAGTAGCTTAACAAGACGGTTTAAATGCCCCTTGGAAGAGACATGCAGGTCGCAGCAGCTTATCAAGACGGTTTAAATGCCCCTTGGAAGAGACTTGCAGGTCGCAGCAGCTTAACAAGATGGTTTAAATGCCCCTTGGAAGAGACATGCAGGTCGCAGTAGCTTAACAAGACGGTTTAAAGGCTCCTTGGAAAAGACGAACAGGTCGCAGTAGCTTAACAAGACGGTTTAAAGGCCCCTTGGAAGAGACGAGCAAGTCGCAGTGGCTTAACAAGACGGCTTAAATGTCCCTTGGAAAAGTGGTGGAGGTTGCACTAGCTTAACAGGACGGTTTAAATGCCCCTTGGAAGAGACGTGCAGGTCGCAGTAGCTTAACAAGAAGGCTTAAATGCCCCTTGGAAGAGATGTGCAGGTCGCAGTAGCTTAACAAGACGGTTTAAATGCACCTTGGAAGAGACGTGGAGGTCGCAGTAGCCTAACAAGACAGCTTAAATGCCCCTTGCAAGAGACATGCAGGTCGCAGTAGCTTAACAAGACGGTTGAAATGCCCCTTGGAAGAGCAGTGGCAGTAGCAGTAGCTAAACAAGAGGGTTTAAATGCCCCTTGAAAGAGACGTGCAGGTCGCAGTAGCTTAACAAGACTGTTTAAATGCCCCTTGGAAGAGACATGCAGGTCGCAGTAGCTTAACAAGACGGTTTAAATGCCCATTGGAAGATATGTGCAGGTCGCAGTAGCTTAACAAGACAGTTTAAATGCCCCTTGGAAGAAACATGCAGGTCGCAGTAGTTGAACAAGATGGTTTAAATGCTCTTTGAAAGAGACGTGCAGGTCACAGTAGCTTAAAAAGATGGTTTAAATGCCCCTTGGAAAAGTGGTGGAGGTTACAGTAGCTTAACAAAACTATTTAAATGCCCCTTGGGAAACACGTGCAATTCGCAGTAGCTTAACAAGATGGTTTAGATGCCCCTTGGAAGAGACGTGCAGGTCGCTGTAGCTTAACAAGTCAGTTTAAATGCCCCTTGAAAGAGACGCGCAGGTCGCAGTAGCTAAACAAGACGGTTAAAATGCCCCTTGGAAGAGCGGTGGAGGTCGCAGTAGCTTAACAAGACGGTTTAAATGCCCCTTGCAAGAGACGAGCAGGTCGCAGTAGCTTAATAAGACTGTTTAAATGCCCTTTGGTAGAAACGTCCAGGTCACAGTAGCTTAACAAGACGGTTTAAACGCCACTTGGAAGAGACGTGCAGGTCGCAGGAGCTTAAAAAGACGGTTTCAATGCCCCTTGGAAGAGCGGTGGAGGTCGCAGTAGCTTAACAAGACGGTTTAAATGCCCCTTGGAAGAGACATGCAGGTCGCAGCTGCTTAACAAGACGGTTTAAATGCCCCATGAAAGAGACGTGCAGGTCGAAGTAGCTTAACAAGACGGTTTTTAATGCCCCTTGGAAGAGACATCCAGGTCGCAGTAGCTTAATAAGACGGTTTAAATGCCCCTTGGAAAAGACGTGCAAGTCGCAGTAGCTTAACAAGATGGTTTAAATTCCCCTTGGAAGAGACATGCAGGTCGCAGTAGCTTAACAAGACGGTTTAAAGGCTCCTTGGAAAAGACGAACAGGTCGCAGTAGCTTAACAAGACGGTTTAAAGGCCCCTTGGAAGAGAGGAGCAAGTCGCAGTGGCTTAACAAGACGGTTTAAATGTCCCTTGGAAAAGTGGTGGAGGTTACAATAGCTTAACAAGACGGTTTAAATGCCCCTAGGAAGAAACGTGCAGATCGCAGTAGCTTAACAAGTCAGTTTAAATGCCCCTTGAAAGAGACGCGCAGGTCGCAGTAGCTAAACAAGACGGTTAAAATGCCCCTTGGAAGAGCGGTGGAGGTCGCAGTAGCTTAACAAGACGGTTTAAATGCCCCTTGCAAGAGACGAGCAGGTCGCAGTAGCTTAATAAGACTGTTTAAATGCCCTTTGGTAGAAACGTCCAGGTCACAGTAGCTTAACAAGACGGTTTAAACGCCACTTGGAAGAGACGTGCAGGTCGCAGGAGCTTAAAAAGACGGTTTCAATGCCCCTTGGAAGAGCGGTGGAGGTCGCAGCAGCTTAACAAGACGGTTTAAATGCCCCTTGGAAGAGACATGCAGGTCGCAGCTGCTTAACAAGACGGTTTAAATGCCCCTTGAAAGAGACGTGCAGGTCGAAGTAGCTTAACAAGACGGTTTTTAATGCCCCTTGGAAGAGACATCCAGGTCGCAGTAGCTTAATAAGACGGTTTAAATGCCCCTTGGAAAAGACGTGCAAGTCGCAGTAGCTTAACAAGATGGTTTAAATTCCCCTTGGAAGAGACATGCAGGTCGCAGTAGCTTAACAAGACGGTTTAAAGGCTCCTTGGAAAAGACGAACAGGTCGCAGTAGCTTAACAAGACGGTTTAAAGGCCCCTTGGAAGAGACGAGCAAGTCGCAGTGGCTTAACAAGACGGTTTAAATGTCCCTTGGAAAAGTGGTGGAGGTTACAATAGCTTAACAAGACGGTTTAAATGCCCCTTGGAAGAAACGTGCAGATCGCAGTAGCTTAACAAGAAGTTTTAAATGCCCCTTGGAAGAGATGTGCAGGTCGCAGTAGCTTAACAAGACGGTTTAAATGCACCTTGGAAGAGACGTGGAGGTCGCAGTAGCTTAACAAGACAGCTTAAATGCCCCTTGCAAGAGACATGCAGGTTGCAGTAGCTTAACAAGACGGTTGAAATGCCCCTTGGAAGAGCAGTGGCGGTATCAGTAGCTTAACAATAGGGTTTAAATGCCCCTTGGAAGAGACGTGCAGGTCGCAGTAGCTTAACAAGATGGTTTAAATGCCCCTTGTAAGAGCGGTGGAGTTCGCAGTAGCTTAACAAGACTGTTTAAATGCCCCTTGGAAGAGACATGCAGGTCGCAGCAGCTTAACAAGACGGTTTAAATGCCCCTTGGAAGAGATGTGCAGGTCGCAGTAGCTTAACAAGACAGTTTAAATGCCCCTTGGAAGAAACATGCAGGTCGCAGTAGTTGAACAAGATGGTTTAAATGCTCCTTGAAAGAGACGTGCAGGTCACAGTAGCTTAACAAGATGGTTTAAATGCCCCTTGGAAAAGAGGTGGAGGTTACAGTAGCTTAACAAAACTGTTTAAATGCCCCTTGGGAAACACGTGCAATTCGCAGTAGCTTAACAAGACGGTTTAGATGCCCCTTGGAAGAGACGTGCAGGTCGCAGTAGCTTAACAAGTCAGTTTAAATGCCCCTTGAAAGAGGCGCGCAGGTCGCAGTAGCTAAACAAGACGGTTAAAATGCCCCTTGGAAGAGCGGTGGAGGTCGCAGTAGCTTAACAAGACGGTTTAAATGCCCCTTGCAAGAGACGAGCAGGTCGCAGTAGCTTAATAAGACTGTTTAAATGCCCCTTGGTAGAAACGTGCAGGTCACAGTAGCTTAACAAGACGGTTTAAATGCCACTTGGAAGAGACGTGCAGGTCGCAGGAGCTTAAAAAGACGGTTTAAATGCCCCTTAGAAGAGCGGTGGAGGTCGCAGTAGCTTAACAAGACGGTTTAAATGCCGCTTGGAAGAGACATGCAGGTCGCAGCTGCTTAACAAGACGGTTTAAATGCCCCTTGAAAGAGACGTGCAGGTCGAAGTAGATTAACAAGACGGTTTTTAATGCCCCTTGGAAGAGACATCCAGGTCGCAGTAGCTTAACAAGACGATTTAAATGCCCCTTGGAAAAGACGTGCAAGTCGCAGTAGCTTAACAAGATGGTTTAAATTCCACTTATAAGAGACATGCAGGTCGCAGTAGCTTAACAAGATGGTTTAAATGCCCCTTGGAAGAGACGTGCTGGTCGCTGTAGCTAAACAAGACCATTTAAATGCCCCTTGGAAGAGACATGCAGGTCGCAGTAGCTTAACAAGATGGTTTAAATGTCCCTTGGAAGAGAAGTGCAGGTCGCAGTAGATTAACAAGACGTTTTAAATGCCCCTTGGAAAAGTGGTGGAGCTTACAGTAGCTTAACAAGACGGTTTAAATGCCCCTTGGAAAAGACTTGCAAGTCGCAGTAGCTTAACAAGACGGTTTAAATGCCCCTTGGAAGAGCGGTGGAGGTCGCAGTAGCTTAACAAGACGGTTTAAATGCCCCTTGCAAGAGACATGCAGGTTGCAGTAGCTTAACAAGACGGTTGAAAAGCCCCTTGGAAGAGACGTGCAGGTCGCAGTAGCTTAACAAGATTGCTTAAATGCCCCTTGGAAGAGCGGTTGAGGTCGCAGTAGCTTGACAAGACTGTTTAAATGCCCCTTGGAAGAGACATGCAGGTCGCAGCAGCTTAACAAGACAGTTTAAATGCCCCTTGGAAGAGATGTGCAGGTCGCAGTAGCTTAACAAGACAGTTTAAATGCCCCTTGGAAGAAACATGCAGGTCGCAGTAGCTTAACAAGATGGTTTAAATGACACTTGGAAAAGACTTGCATGTCGCAGTAGCTTAACAAGATGGTTTAAATGCCCCTTGGAAGAGACATGCAGGTCGCAGTAGCTTAACAAGATGGTTTAAAGGCTCCTTGGAAAAGACGAGCAGGTCGCAGTAGCTTAACAAGACGGTTTAAAGGCCCCTTGGAAGAGACGAGCAAGTCGCAGTAGCTTAACAAGACGGTTTAAATGTCCCTTGGAAAAGTGGTGGAGGTTACAATAGCTTAACAAGACGGATTAAATGCCCCTTGGAAGAGACGTGGAGGTCGCAGTAGCTTAACAAGACAGCTTAAATGCCCCTTGCAAGAGACATGCAGGTTGCAGTAGCTTAACAAGACGGTTGAGATGCCCCTTGGAAGAGCAGTGGCGGTAGCAGTAGCTTAATAAGAGGGTTTAAATGCCCCTTGGAAGAGACGTGCAGGTCGCAGTAGCTTAACAAGATGGTTTAAATGCCCCTTGGAAGAGCGGTGGAGTTCGCAGTAGCTTAACAAGACTGTTTAAATGCCCCTTGGAAGAGACATGCAGGTCGCAGCAGCTTAACAAGACAGTTTAAATGCCCCTTGGAAGAGATGTGCAGGTCGCAGTAGCTTAACAAGACAGTTTAAATGCCCCTTGGAAGAAACATGCAGGTCGCAGTAGTTGAACAAGATGGTTTAAATGCTCCTTGAAAGAGACGTGCAGGTCACAGTAGCTTAACAAGATGGTTTAAATGCCCCTTGGAAAAGTGGTGGAGGTTACAGTAGCTTAACAAAACTGTTTAAATGCCCCTTGGAAACACGTGCAAATCGCAGTAGCTTAACAAGACGATTTAGATGCCCCTTGGAAGAGACGTACAGGTCGCAGTAGCTTAACAAGACGGTTTAAATGCCCCTTGGAAGAGAAGTGCAGGTTGCAGTAGCTTAACAAGACGGTTTAAATGCCCCTTGGAAAAGAGGTGGAGGTTACAGTAGCTTAACAAGACGGTTTAAATGCCCGTTGAAAGAGGCGTGCAGGTCGCAGTAGCTTAACAAGACGGTTAAAATGCCCCTTGGAAGAGCGGTGGCGGTAGCAGTAGCTTAACAAGATGGTTTAAATGCCCCTTGGAAGAGACTTGCAGGTCACAGTAGCTTAGCAAGATGGTTTAAATGCCCCTTCGAAGAGACATGCAGGTCGCAGTAGCTTAACAAGACGGTTTAAATGCCCCTTGGAAGAGACGTGCAGGTCGCAGTAGCTTAACAAGACGTTTTAAATGCCCCTTGGAAGAGACATGCAGGTCGCAGCAGCTTATCAAGACAGTTTAAATGCCCCTTGGAAGAGACTTGCAGGTCACAGTAGCTTAACAAGACGGTTTAAATGCCCCTTGGAAAAGACGTGCAGGTTGCAGTAGCTTAACAAGACGGTTTAAATGCCCCTTGGAAAAGAGGTGGAGGTTACAATAGCTTAACAAAACGGTTTAAATGCCCATTGAAAGAGACGTGCAGGTCGCAGTAGCTTAACAAGACGGTTAAAATGCCCCTTGGAAGAGCGGTGGCGGTAGCAGTAGCTTAACAAGACGGTTTAAATGCCCCTTGGAAGAGACATGCAGGTCGCAGTAGCTTAACAAGACGGTTTAAATGCCCCTTGGAAGAGCAGTGGAGGTCGCAGTAGCTTAACAAGACGGTTTAAATGCCCCTTGGAAGAGACATGCAGGTCGCAGCTGCTTAACAAGACGGTTTAAATGCCCCTTGAAAGAGACGTGCAGGTCGAAGTAGCTTAACAAGACGGTTTTAAATGCCCCTTAGAAGAGACATCCAGGTCGCAGTAGCTTAACAAGACGGTTTAAATGCCCATTGGAAAAGTGGTGGAAGTTACAGTAGCTAAACAAGACGGTTTAAATGCCCCTTGGAAAAGACGTGCAAGTCGCAGTAGCTTAACAAGATGGTTTAAATTCCCCTTGGAAGGGACATGCAGGTCACAGCAGCTTATCAAGACGGTTTAAATGCCCCTTGGAAGAGACTTACAGGTCGCAGTAGCTTATCAAGACGTTTTAAATGCCCCTTGGAAGAGACATGCAGGTCGCAGCAGCTTATCAAGACGGTTTAAATGCCCCTTGGAAGAGACTTACAGGTCGCAGTAGCTTAACAAGACGGTTTAAATGCCACTTGGAAGAGAAGTGCAGATTGCAGTAGCTTAACAAGACGGTTTAAATGCCCCTTGGAAAAGACATGCAAGGCGCAGAAGCTTAACAAGACTGTATAAATGCCCGTTGAAAGAGACGTGCAGGTCGCAGTAGCTTAACAAGACGGTTAAAATGACCCTTGGAAGAGCGGTGGCAGTAGCAGTAGCTTAACAAGACTGTTTAAATGCCCCTTGGAAGAGACGTGCAGGTCGCAGTAGCTTAACAAGACGGTTTAAATGCCCCTGGGAAGAGCTGTGGAGGTTGCAGTAGCTTAACAAGACGGTTTAAATGCCCCTTGGTTGAGACATGCAGGTCGCAGAAGCTTAAGAAGAAGGTTTAAATGCCTCTTGAAAGAGCGGTGGAGGTCGCAGTAGCTTAACAAGACGGTTTAAATGCCCCTTGGAAGAGACATGCAGGTCGCAGCAGCTTATCAAGACTGTTTAAATGCCCCTTGGAAGAGACTTGCAGGTTGCAGTAGCTTAACAAGATGGTTTAAATGCCCATTGGAAGAGACGAGCAGGTCGCAGTAGCTTAACAAGAAGGTTTAAAGGCCCCTTGGAAGAGACAAGCAAGTCGCAGTAGCTTAACAAACGGTTTAAATGTCCCTTGGAAAAGTGGTGGAGGTTACAATAGCTTAACAAGATGGTTTCAATGCCCCTTGCAAGAGACAAGCAGGTTGCAGTAGCTTAACAAGACGGTTGAAATGCCCCTTGGAAGAGCAGTGGCGGTAGCAGTAGCTTAACAAGATGTTTAAATGCCCCTTGGAAGAGCGGAGGAGTTCGCAGTAGCTTAACAAAACTGTTTAAATGCCCCTTGGAAGAGACATGCAGGTCGCAGCAGCTTAACAAGATGGTTTAAATGCCCCTTGGAAGAGATGTGCAGGTCGCAGTAGCTTAACAAGACAGTTTAAATGCCCCTTGGAAGAGACTTGCAGGTCACAGTAGCTTAACAAGACGGTTTAAATGCCCCTTGGAAAAGACGTGCAGGTTGCAGTAGCTTAACAAGACGGTTTAAATGCCCCTTGGAAAAGAGGTGGAGGTTACAGTAGCTTAACAAGACGGTTTAAATGCCCATTGAAAGAGACGTGCAGGTCGCAGTAGCTTAACAAGACGATTTAAATGCCCCTTGGAAAAGACGTGCAAGTCGCAGTAGCTTAACAAGATGGTTTAAATTCCACTTATAAGAGACATGCAGGTCGCAGTAGCTTAACAAGATGGTTTAAATGCCCCTTGGAAGAGACGTGCTGGTCGCTGTAGCTAAACAAGACCATTTAAATCCCCCTTGGAAGAGACATGCAGGTCGCAGTAGCTTAACAAGATGGTTTAAATGTCCCTTGGAAGAGAAGTGCAGGTCGCAGTAGATTAACAAGACGTTTTAAATGCCCCTTGGAAAAGTGGTGGAGCTTACAGTAGCTTAACAAGACGGTTTAAATGCCCCTTGGAAAAGACTTGCAAGTCGCAGTAGCTTAACAAGACGGTTTAAATACCCCTTGTAAGAGCGGTGGAGGTCGCAGTAGCTTAACAAGACGGTTTAAATGCCCCTTGCAAGAGACATGCAGGTTGCAGTAGCTTAACAAGACGGTTGAAAAGCCCCTTGGAAGAGACGTGCAGGTCGCAGTAGCTTAACAAGATTGCTTAAATGCCCCTTGGAAGAGCGGTTGAGGTCGCAGTAGCTTGACAAGACTGTTTAAATGCCCCTTGGAAGAGACATGCAGGTCGCAGCAGCTTAACAAGACGGTTTAAATGCCCCTTAGAAGAGATGTGCAGGTCGCAGTAGCTTAACAAGACAGTTTAAATGCCCCTTGGAAGAAACATGCAGGTCGCAGTAGCTTAACAAGATGGTTTAAATGACACTTGGAAAAGACTTGCATGTCGCAGTAGCTTAACAAGATGGTTTAAATGCCCCTTGGAAGAGACATGCAGGTCGCAGTAGCTTAACAAGATGGTTTAAAGGCTCCTTGGAAAAGACGAGCAGGTCGCAGTAGCTTAACAAGACGGTTTAAAGGCCCCTTGGAAGAGACGAGCAAGTCGCAGTAGCTTAACAAGACGGTTTAAATGTCCCTTGGAAAAGTGGTGGAGGTTACAATAGCTTAACAAGACGGATTAAATGCCCCTTGGAAGAGACGTGGAGGTCGCAGTAGCTTAACAAGACAGCTTACATGCCCCTTGCAAGAGACATGCAGGTTGCAGTAGCTTAACAAGACGGTTGAAATGCCCCTTGGAAGAGCAGTGGCGGTAGCAGTAGCTAAACAAGAGGGTTTAAATGCCCCTTGGAAGAGACGTGCAGGTCGCAGTAGCTTAACAAGACTGTTTAAATGCCCCTTGGAAGAGACATGCAGGTCGCAGTAGCTTAACAAGACGGTTTAAATGCCCCTTGGAAGAGATGTACAGGTCGCAGTAGCTTAACAAGACAGTTTAAATGCCCCTTGGAAGAAACATGCAGGTCGCAGTAGTTGAACAAGATGGTTTAAATGCTCCTTGAAAGAGACGTGCAGGTCACAGTAGCTTAACAAGATGGTTTAAATGCCCCTTGGAAAAGTGGTGGAGGTTACAGTAGCTTAACAAAACTATTTAAATGCCCCTTGGGAAACACGTGCAATTCGCAGTAGCTTAACAAGATGGTTTAGATGCCCCTTGGAAGAGACGTGCAGGTGGCTGTAGCTTAACAAGTCAGTTTAAATGCCCCTTGAAAGAGACGCGCAGGTCGCAGTTGCTAAACAAGACGGTTAAAATGCCCCTTGGAAGAGCGGTGGAGGTCGCAGTAGCTTAACAAGACGGTTTAAATGCCCCTTGCAAGAGACGAGCAGGTCGCAGTAGCTTAATAAGACTGTTTAAATGCCCTTTGGTAGAAACGTCCAGGTCACAGTAGCTTAACAAGACGGTTTAAACGCCACTTGGAAGAGACGTGCAGGTCGCAGGAGCTTAAAAAGACGGTTTCAATGCCCCTTGGAAGAGCGGTGGAGGTCGCAGTAGCTTAACAAGAAGGTTTAAATGCCCCTTGGAAGAGACATGCAGGTCGCAGCTGCTTAACAAGACGGTTTAAATGCCCCTTGAAAGAGACGTGCAGGTCGAAGTAGCTTAACAAGACGGTTTTTAATGCCCCTTGGAAGAGACATCCAGGTCGCAGTAGCTTAACAAGACGGTTTAAATGCCCCTTGGAAAAGACGTGCAAGTCGCAGGAGCTTAACAAGATGGTTTAATTTCCCCTTGGAAGAGACATGCAGGTCGCAGCAGCCTATCAAGACGGTTTAAATGCCCCTTGGAAGAGACTTGCAAGTCGCAGTAGCTTAACAAGACGTTTTAAATGCCCCTTGGAAGAGACATGCAGGTCGCAGCAGCTTATCAAGACGGTTTTAATGCCCCTTGGAAGAGACTTACAGGTCGCAGTAGCTTAACAAGACGGTTTAAATGCCCCTTGGAAGAGAAGTGCAGGTTGCAGTAGCTTAACAAGACGGTTTAAATGCCCCTTGGAAAAGACGTGCAAGTCGCAGTAGCTTAACAAGATGGTTTAAATGCCCCTTGGAAGAGACATGCAGGTCGCAGTAGCTTAACAAGACGGTTTAAATGCCCCTTGGAAGAGCGGTAAAGGTCGCAGTAGCTTAACAAGACCGTTTAAATGCCCCTTGGAAAAGACGTGCAAGGCGCAGAAGCTTAACAAGACTGTATAAATGCCCGTTGAAAGAGACGTGCAGGTCGCAGTAGCTTAACAAGACGGTTAAAATGACCCTTGGAAGAGCGGTGGCAGTATCAGTAGCTTAACAAGACTGTTTAAATGCCCCTTGGAAGAGACGTGCAGGTCGCAGTAGCTTAACAAGGCGGTTTAAATGCCCCTTGGAAGAGCGGTGGAGGTTGCAGTAGCTTAACAAGACGGTTTAAATGCCCCTTGGTTGAGACATGCAGGTCGCAGCAGCTTAAGAAGAAGGTTTAAATGACTCTTGAAAGAGCGGTAGAGGTCGCAGTATCTGAACAAGACGGTTTAAATGCCCCTTGGAAGAGACATGCAGGTCGCAGCAGCTTATCAAGACGGTTTAAATGCCCCTTGGAAGAGACTTGCAGGTTGCAGTAGCTTAACAAGATGGTTTAAATGCCCCTTGGAAGAGACGAGCAGGTCGCAGTAGCTTAACAAGACAGTTTAAAGGCCCCTTGGAAGAGACGAGCAAGTCGCAGTAGCTTAACAAACGGTTTAAAGGTCCCTTGGAAAAGTGGTGGAGGTTACAATAGCTTAACAAGACGGTTTCAATGCCCCTTGGAAGAGACGTGCAGGTCACAGAAGCTTAACAAGACGGTTTAAATGCCCCTTGCAAGAGACAAGCAGGTTGCAGTAGCTTAACAAGACGGTTGAAATGCCCCTTGGAAGAGCAGTGGCGGTAGCAGTAGCTTAACAAGAGGGTTTAAATGCCCCTTGGAAGAGACGTGCAGGTTGCAGTAGCTTAACAACATGGTTTAAATGCCCCTTGGAAGAGCGGTGGAGTTCGCAGTAGCTTAACAAAACTGTTTAAATGCCCCTTGGAAGAGACATGCAGGACGCAGCAGCTTAACAAGACGGTTTAAATGCCCCTTGGAAGAGATGTGCAGGTCGCAGTAGCTTAACAAGACAGTTTAAATGCCCCTTGGAAGAAACATGCAGGTCGCAGTAGTTGAACAAGACGGTTTAAATGCTCCTTGAAAGAGACGTGCAGGTCACAGTAGCTTAACAAGATCGTTTAAATGCCCCATGGAAAAGTGGTTGAGGTTACAGTAGCTTAACAAAACTGTTTGAATGCCCCTTGGGAAACACGTGCAAGTCACAGTAGCTTAACAAGACGGTTTAGATGCCCCTTGGAAGAGACGTGCAGGTCGCAGTAGCTTAACAAGACGGTTTAAATGCCCCTTGGAAGAGCGATGGAGATCGCAGTAGCTTAAAAAGTCAGTTTAAATGCCCCTTGAAAGAGACGCGCAGGTCGCAGAACCTAAACAAGACGGTTAAAATGCCCCTTGGAAGAGCGGTGGAGGTCGCAGTAGCTTAACAAGACGGTTTAAATGCCCCTTGCAAGAGACGAGCAGGTCGCAGTAGCTTAATAAGACTGTTTAAATGCCCCTTGGTAGAAACGTGCAGGTCACAGTAGTTTAACAAGACGGTTTAAATGCCACTTGGAAGAGACGTGCAGGTCGCAGTATCTTAAAAAGTCGGTTTAAATGCCCCTTGGAAGAGCGGTGGAGGTCGCAGTAGCTTAACAAGACGGTTTAAATGCCCCTTGGAAGAGACGTGCAGGTCGAAGTAGCTTAACAAGACGGTTTTTAATGCCCCTTGGAAGAGACATCCAGGTCGCAGTAGCTTAACAAGACGGTTAAATGCCCCTTGGAAGAGACGTGCAGGTCGCAGTAGCTTAACAAGACGTTTTAAATGCCCCTTGGAAGAGACATGCAGGTCGCAGCAGCTTAACAAGACGGTTTAAATGCCCCTTGAAAGAGACGTGCAGGTCGAAGTAGCTTAACAAGACCGTTTTTAATGTCCCTTGGAAGAGACATCCAGGTCGCAGTAGCTTAACAAGACGGTTTAAATGCCCCTTGGAAGAGACGTGCAGGTCGCAGTAGCTTAACAAGACGGTTTAAATGCCCATTGGAAAAGTGGTGAAAGTTACAGTAGCTTAACAAGACGGTTTAAATGCCAATTGGAAAAGACGTACAAGTCGCAGTAGCTTAACAAGATGGTTTAAATTCCCTTTGGAAGAGACATGCAGGTCGCAGCAGCTTATCAAGACGGTTTAAATGCCCCTTGGAAGAGACTTGCAGGTCGCAGTAGCTTAACAAGACGTTTTAAATGCCCCTTGGAAGAGACATGCAGGTTGCAGCAGCTCATCAAGACGGTTTAAATGCCCCTTGGAAGAGACTTGCAGGTCGCAGTAGCTTAACAAGACAGTTTAAATGCCCCTTGGAAGAGAAGTGCAGGTTGCAGTAGCTTAACAAGACGGTTTAAATGCCCCTTGGAAAAGAGGTGGAGGTTACAGTAGCTTAACAAGACGGTTTAAATGCCCGTTGAAAGAGACGTGCAGTTCGCAGTAGCTTAACAAGACGGTTAAAATGCCCCTTGGAAGAGCGGTGGCGGTAGCAGTAGCTTAACAAGACGGTTTAAATGCCCCTTAGAAGAGACATGCAGGTCGCAGTAGGTTAACAAGACGGTTTAAATGCCCCTTGGAAGAGCGGTAAAGGTCGCAGTAGCTTAACAAGACGATTTAAATGCCCCTTGGAAGAGACATGCAGTTCGCAGAAGCTTAACAAGATGGTTTAAATGCCCCTTGGAAGAAACGTCGAGTTCGCAGTAGCTTAACAAGACGGTTTAAATGCCTCTTGTAAGAGACATGTGACTCGCCCCCTGGGCCGTGGGGCACGCGGATCTGGGCGATAGGGGAACGATGGGGGTAGTAGTGGCAACCCGGTTCCACGGCTCAGGGTGGTCAGGCCAATGGTAGTCTGCTACGTGCTTTAGATAATGTCCGACTACGCCACCCGTGGATTATGGTTATTAGGAACCGCCGCTGCAAGGCAGTCCGCTGGGGCTGATGATGGGTGCAGCTGAGGTGATGTGACTCCCCACGGCAAGAGTGCAGCCCCAGGGCAGTGTAGTGGATGTTGGGAGTGATGGTAGTGCGAGTCCCGGTGCTGATAGTGCTGGAAGCGCGAAGGAGCACACAGACAACAAGTTACAGTCCAGGGTCTTTACTCAGTTCGTTTGTTCCAGGTCACTTCGGCCAGCAGTGACCGCCTGAGCCGTGCTGCGTCCACCAGGTGAGGGGCTCGGTCAACTCCCAGGCAGTTCAGGAGCATGGCACAGGACCCCCTTTTATCCTTTCTCTGGCCTGCCTCACCAGTGACCCACTTTTGTCCAGCTGCCGCGGACCTGTGCGGTTAAACGTGGGCCCCGTCCTCCGCTGTCCTATATGGTGCCTTCCTAGCAGGTTTGATGAGGTGTCGCACCAATATATGATCACGACGACCGGTCTTTGGCTGAGGGTTGTTTCTCCTCCACCAACTTGGGATCCGGTACCCTTAATCTGCCTGACCCTGCACCCTGGATTCTCGTGGGTTCTTAGGGTCCCTTCCACCTTCTTGTTCCTGAGCCCTTCTGTTTCTCTGTCTCTCCTTCTTTGCAGTTCCTTTCTGTTTCTGTTCCTTTCTCTTGGAGCTGAGATGAGCCAGAATCTCAGCTCCCCTTCACCTCCTCCTCGGCCTCTTCTCCAGGCCCACTTCTCCTTCTCCTCTCAGGCCCCGGCCTCTTCCCTAGGCCTGCCTCTGGAGCAGCACTCAGCCTGAGCTGCTGCTCCCTGTCTTCTCCTCTCCACACAGACTGAACACTGATCTAAGATGGTGCCCACCTTTTATACCTCCCTCTGACCATGAGCCCAGGTGACCAGCAACCAATGAGCTCCTTCCTACACTCAGGAACTGCCCCCTATCTGCCCCTACAGCACTGGGTGTTCCACCCCTCCCTCCCCACTCCAGCAGGGACATGGTCGGTCGTGCCTGCACTTCTGTCTAGTGGGAGCACCGTTGAGCTGTCCCTGGGAAATGGGGTGTGTGTGCTGCATGCAGCTAACTGAGCCCTGGTCCATACTCCATCCTTACCTAGGAGTGGAATATCACACCTCTGGCAGAGGTGCAATACCCCTGTAGCGGCCGAACCCTCGGGGCGCTACACATGCAGGTCGCAGCAGCTTAACAAGACGGTTTAAATGCCCCTTGAAAGAGGCGTGCAGGTCGCAATAGCTTAACAAGACCGTTTAAATGCCCCTTGGAAGAGACATGCAGGTCGCAGTAGCTTAACAAGACGGTTTAAATGCCCCTTGGAAGAGACGTGCAGGTTGCTGTAGCTTAACAAGATGGTTTAAATGCCCCTTGGAAAAGAGGTGGATGTTACAGTAGCTTAACAAGACGTTTTAAATGTCCGTTGAAAGAGACGTGCAGGTCGCAGTAGCTTAACAAGAAGGTTAAAATGCCCCTTGGAAGAGCGGTGGTGGTAACATTAGCTTAACAAGACGGTTTAAATGCCCCTTGGAAGAGACGTGCAGGTCACAGTAGCTTAACAAGACGGTTTAAATGCCTCTTGGAAGAGACATGCAGGTCGCAGTAGCTTAACAAGACTGTTTAAATGCCCCTTTGAAGAGCGGTAAAGGTCGCAGTAGCTTAACAAGACGGTTTAAATGCCCCTTGGAAAAGACGTGCAAGGCGCAGTAGCTTAACAAGACGGTTTAAATGCCCGTTAAAAGAGACGTGCAGATCGCAGTAGCTGAAAAAGACGGTTAAAATGCCCCTTGGAAGAGCGGTGGCGGAAGCAGTAGCTTAGCAAGACGGTTTAAATGCCCCTTGGAAGAGACGTGCAGGTCGCAGTAGCTTAACAAGACTGTTTAAATGCCCCTTGGAAGAGCGGTGGAGGTCGCAGTAGCTTAACAAGACGGTTTAAATGCCACTTGGTTGAGACATGCAGGTCGCAGCAGCTTAACAAGACGGTTTAATTGCCCCTTGGAAGAGACGTGCAGGTCGAAGTAGCTTAACAAGATGGTTTAAATGCCGCTTGGAAGAGACATGCAGGACGCAGTAGCTTAACAAGACGGTTTAAATGCACTTTGGAAGAGCGGAGGAGATCGCAGTATCTTAACAAGATGATTTAAATGCCCCTTGGAAGAGACGTGCAGGTCGTAGTAGCTTAACAAGATGGTTTAAATGCCCCTTGGAAGAGCGGTGGAGGTCGCAGTACCTTAACAAGACAGTTTAAATGCCCCTTGGAAGAGACATGCAGGTCGCAGCAGCTTATCAAGACGGTTTAAATGCCCCTTGGAAGAGACTTGCAGGTCGCAGTAGCTTAACAAGACGGTTTAAATGCCCCTTGGAAGAGACATGCAGGTTGCAGTAGCTTAACAAGACTGTTTAAATGCCTCTTGGAAAAGAGGTGGAGGTTACAGTAGCTTAACAGGATGGTTTAAATGCCCGTTGAATGAGACGTGCAGGTCACAGTAGCTTAACAAGACGGTTAAAATGCCCATTAGAAGAGCGGTGGCGGTAGCAGTAGCTTAACAAGACGGTTTAAATGCCCCTTGGAAGAGACTTGCAGGTCGCAGTAGCTTAACAAGATGGTTTAAATGCCCCTTGGAAGAGACATGCAGGTTGCAGTAGCTTAACAAGACGGTTTAAATGCCCCTTGGAAGAGACGTGCTGGTCGCAGTAGCTTAACAAGACGTTTTAAATGCCCCTTGGAAGAGACGTGCAGGTCGCAGTAGCTTAACAAGACGGTTAAAATGGCCCTTGGAAGAGCGGTGGCGGTAGCAGTAGCTTAACAAGACGGTTTAAATGCCTCTTGGAAGAGACGTGCAGGTCGCATTAGCTTAACAAGACGTTTTAAATGCCCCTTGGAAGAGACGTGCAGGTCGCAGAAGCTTAACAAGATGGTTTAAATGCCCCTTGGAAGAGACTTGGAGGTCGCAGTAGCTTAACAAGACGGTTTAAATGCCCCTTGCAAGAGACATGCAGGTCGCAGTAGCTTAACAAGACTGTTTAAATGCCCCTTAGAAGACACGTGCAGGTCGCAGTAGCTTAACAAGACGGTTTAAATGCCCCTTGGAAGAGACGTGCAGGTTGCAGTAGCTTAACAAGACAGTTTAAATGCCCCTTGGAAAAGAGGTGGAGGTTACAGTAGCTTAACAAGACGATTTAAATGCCCGTTGAAAGAGACCTGCAGGTCGCAGTAGCTTAACAAGAAGGTTCAAATGCCCCTTGGAAGAGATGTGCAGGTCGCATTAGCTTAACAAGACGGTTTAAATGCCCCTTGGAAGAGACGTGCAGGTCGCAGAAGCTTAAAAAGATGGTTTAAATGCCCCTTGGAAGAGACGTGGAGGTCGCAGTAGCTTAACAAGATGGTTTAAATGCCCCTTGCAAGAGACATGCAGGTCGCAGTAGCTTAACAAGACGATTGAAATGCCCCTTGGAAGAGCGGTGGCGGTAGCAGTAGCTTAACAAGACGCTTTATTTGCCCCTTGGAAGAGACGTGGAGGTCGCAGTAGCTTAACAAGATGGTTTAAATGCCCCTAGAAAGAGACTTGGAGGTCACAGTAGCTTAACAAGACCGTTTAAATGCCCCTTGGAAGAAACATACAGGTCGCAGCAGCTTAACAAGACGGTTTAAATGCCCCTTGGAAGAGACGTGCAGGTCGCAGTAGCTTAACAAGACCGTTTAAATGCCCCTTGGAAGAGACATGCAGGTCGCAGTAGCTTAACAAGACGGTTTAAATGCCCCTTGGAAGAGACGTGCAGGTTGCTGTAGCTTAACAACATGGTTTAAATGCCCCTTGGAAAAGAGGTGGAGGTGACAGTAGCTTAATAAGACGGTTTAAATGCCCGTTGAAAGAGACGTGCAGGTCGCAGTAGCTTAACAAGACGGTTAAAATGCCCCTTGGAAGAGAGGTGGCGGTAGCAGTAGCTTAACAAGACGGTTTAAATGCCCCTTGGAAGAGCGGTGGAGGTCGCAGTAGCTTAACAAGACGGTTTAAATGCCCCTTGGTTGAGAAATACAGGTCGCAGCAGCTTAAGAAGATGGTTTAAATGCCCCTTGGAAGAGACGTGCAGGTCGCAGTAGCTTAACAAAATCGTTTAAATGCCCCTTGGAAGAGACATGCAGGTCGCAGCAGCTTAACAAGACGGTTTAAATGCCCCTTGGAAGAGCGGAGGAGGTCGCAGTAGCTTAACTAGATGGTTTAAATGCCCCTTGGAAAAGACGTGCAAGTCACAGTAGCTTATCAAGACGGTTTAAATGTCCCTTGGAAGAGACATGCAGGTCACAGCAGCTTAACAAGACGGTTTAAATGCCCCTTGGAAGAGACTTGCAGGTCGCAGTAGCTTAACAAGACGGTTTAAATGCCCCTGGAAAAGACGTGCAAGTCGCCGTAGCTTAACAAAACGGTTTAAATGCCCCTTGGAAAAGTGGGGGAGGTTACAGTAGCTTAACAAGACGGTTTAAATGCCCCTTGGAAAAGACGTGCAAGTCACAGTAGCTTAACAAGACGGTTTAAATGCCCCTTGGAAGAGACGCGAAGGTCGCAGTAGCTTTTCAAGACGGTTTAAATGCCCCTTGGAAGAGACATGCAGGTCGCAGTAGCTTAACAAGACGGCTTACATGCCCCTTGGAAGAGCGGTGGCGGTCGCAGTAGCTTAACAAGACAGTTTAAATGCCCCTTGAAAGAGACGTGCAGGTCGCAGTAGCTTAACAAGATGGTTAAAATGCCCATTGGAAGTGCGGTGGCGATAGCAGTAGCTTAACAAGACATTTTAAATGCCCATTGGAAGAGAAGTACAGGTCGCAATAGCTTAACAAGACGGTTTAAATGCCCCTTGGAAGAGCGCTGGAGGTCGCAGTAGCTTAACAAGTCAGTTTAAATGCCCCTTGTAAGAGACGTGCACGTCGCAGTAGCTTAACAAGACGGTTTAAATACCCCTTGGAAGAGACGTGCAGGTCGCAGTAGCTTAAAAAGACGGTTTAAATGCCCCTTGGAAGAGCTTTGGAGGTTTCAGTAGCTTAACAAGACAGTTTGAATGCCCCTTGGAAGAGACGTGCAGGTCGCAGTAGCTTAACAAGACGGTTTAAATGCCCCTTGGCAGAGCGGTGGAGGTCGCAGTAGCTTAACAATACACATTAAATGCCCCTTGGAAGAGACATGCAGGTCGCAGTAGCTTAACAAGACGGTTTTAATGCCCCTTGGAAGAGACGTGCAGGTCACAAAAGCTTAACAAGACGGTTTAAATGCCCCTTGGAAGAGATGTACAGTTCGCAGTAGCTTAACAAGACGGTTTAAATGACCCTTGGAAGAGACATGCAGGTCGTAGAAGCTTAACAAGATGGATTAAATGCCCCTTGGAAGAGCAGTGGAGGTCGCATTAGCTTAACAAGACGGTTTAATTTCCCCTTGGTAGAGACGTGCAGGTCACAGTAGCTTAACAAGACGGTTAAAATGCCCTTTGGAAGAGACATGCAGGTCGCAGTAGCTTAACAAGACGGCTTACATGTCCCTTGGAAGAGCGGTGGCGGTCGCAGTAGCTTAACAAGACAGTTTAAATGCCCCTTGAAAGAGACGTGCAGGTCGCAGTAGCTTAACAAGATGGTTAAAATGCCCAATGTAAGTGCGGTGGCGATAGCAGTAGCTTAACAAGACATTTTAAATGCCCACTGGAAGAGAAGTACAGGTCGCAATAGCTTAACAAGACGGTTTAAATGCCCCTTGGAAGAGCGGTGGAGGTCGCAGTAGCTTAACAAGTCAGTTTAAATGCCCCTTGTAAGAGACGTGCAGGTCGCAGTAGCTTAACAAGACGGTTTAAATACCCCTTGGAAGAGACGTGCAGGTCGCAGTAGCTTAAAAAGACGGTTTAAATGCCCCTTGGAAGAGCCTTGGAGGTTTCAGTAGCTTAACAAGACAGTTTGAATGCCCCTTGGAAGAGACGTGGAGGTCGCAGTAGCTTAACAAGACGGTTTAAATGCCCCTTGGCAGAGCGGTGGAGGTCGCAGTAGCTTAACAATACACGTTAAATGCCCCTTGGAAGAGACATGCAGGTCGCAGTAGCTTAACAAGACTGTTTTAATGCCCTTTGGAAGAGACGTGCAGGTCACAAAAGCTTAACAAGACGGTTTAAATGCCCCTTGGAAGAGATGGACAGTTCGCAGTAGCTTAACAAGACGGTTTAAATGGCCCTTGGAAGAGACGTGCAGGTCGTAGAAGCTTAACAAGATGGATTAAATGCCCCTTGGAAGAGCAGTGGAGTTCGCATTAGCTTAACAAGACTGTTTAAATGCCCCTTGGTAGAGACGTGCAGGTCACAGTAGCTTAACAAGACGGTTAAAATGCCCTTTGGAAGAGTGGTGGAGGTCGCATTGGCTTAACAAGACGGTTTAAATGCCCTTTGTAAGAGATGAGCAGGTCGCAGTAGCTTAACAATATGGTTTAAAAGCCCCTTGGAAGAGCGGTGGAGGTCGCAGTAGCTTAACAAGTTAGTTTAAATGCCCCTTGGAAGAGACTTGCAGGTCGCAGTAGCTTAACAACACGGTGTAAATGCCCCTTGAAAGAGCGGTGGAGGTCGCAGTAGCTTAACAAGACAGTTTAAATGCCCCTTGGAAGAGAAGTGCAGGTCGCAGTAGCTTAATAAGACGGATTAAATGCCCCTTGGAAAAGACGTGCAGGTCGCAGTAGCTTAACAAGACGGTTTAAATTCCCCTTGGAAAAGACGTGCAGGTCACAGTAGCTTAACTAGATGGTTTAAATGCCTCTTGGAAAAGGCCTGCAGGTCGCAGTAGCTTAATAAGACGGTTTAAATGCCCCTTGGAAGAGGCTTGCAGGTCGCAGTAGCTTAACAAGATGGTTTAAATGCCCCTTGGAAGAGCAGTGAAGGTCGCAGTAGCTTAACAAGATGGTTTAAATGCACCTTGGAAGAGACATGCAGGTCACAGCAGCTTAACAAGACTGTTTAAATGCCCCTTGAAAGAGACGTGCAGGTTGCAGTAGCTTAACAAGACGGTTTAAATGCCCCTTGGTAGAGACATGCAGGTCGCAATAGCTTAACAAGACGGTTTAAACGCCCCTTGGAAGAGACGTGCAGGTCGCAGTAACTTAACAAGACGGTTTAAATGCCCCTTGGAAAAGTGGTGGAGGTTACAGTAGCTTAACAAGACGGTTTAAATGCCCGTTGGAAGACACGTGCAAGTCGCAGTAGCTTAAAAAGACGGTTTAAATGCCCCTTGGAAGAGATGTGCAGGTCGCAATAGCTTAACAAGATGGTTTATATGCCCCTTGGAAGAAACGTGCAGGTCGCAGTAGCTTAACAAGACGGTTTAAATGCACCTTGGAAGAGTGGTGGAGGTCGCAGTAGCTTAACAAGACAGTTTGAATGCCTCTTGGAAGAGACGTGCAGGTCGCAGTAGCTTAACAAGACGGTTTAAATGCCCCTTGGCAGAGCGGTGGAGGTCGCAGTAGCTTAACAATACAGTTTAAATGCCCCTTGGAAGAGACATGCAGCTCGCAGTAGCTTAACAAGACGGTTTAAATGCCCCTTGGAAGAGACGTGCAGGTCGCATTAGCTTAACAAGACGGTTTAAATGCCCCTTGGTAGAGACGTGCAGGTCACAGTAGCTTAACAAGACGGTTAAAATGCCCTTTGGAAGAGTGGTGGAGGTCGCAGTGGCTTAACAAGATGGTTTAAATGCCCCTTGTAAGAGATGTGCAGGTCGCAGTAGCTTAACAAGACAGATTAAATGCCCCTTGGAAGAGCAGTGGAGGTCGCATTAGCTTAACAAGACGGTTTAAATGCCCCTTGGTAGAGACGTGCAGGTCACAGTAGCTTAACAAGACGGTTAAAATGCCCTTTGGAAGAGTGGTGGAGGTTGCAGAAGCTTAACAAGACGGTTTAAATGCCCCTTGTAAGAGATGTGCAGGTCGCAGTAGCTTAACAAGATGGTTTCAATGCCCTTTGGAAGAGCGGTGGAGGTCGCAGTAGCTTAACAAGACGGTTTAAATGCCACTTGGAAGAGACATGCAGGTCGCAGCAGCTTAAAAAGACGGTTTAAATGCCCCTTGGAAGAGACGTGCAGGTCGCAGTAGCTTAACAAGACGGTTTAAATGCCCCTTGGAAGAGACGAGCAGGTCGCAGTAGCTAAACTAGACGGTTTAAATGCCCCTTGGAAAAGTGGTGGAGGTTACAGTAGCTTAACAAGCCGGTTTAAATGCCCCTTGGAAGAGATGAGCAGCTCGCAGTAGCTTAACTAGGCGGTTTAAATGCCCCTTGGAAAAGTGGTGGAGGTTACAGTAGCTTAACAAGATGGTTTAAATGCCCCTTGGAAGAGACTTGCAAGTCGCAGCAGCTTAAAAAGACGGTTTAAATGCGCCTTGGAAGAGACGTGCAGGTCGCAGTAGCATAACAAGACGGTTTAAATGCCCCTTGGTAGAGAAGAGCAGGTCGCAGTAGCTTAACAAGATGGTTTAAACGCCCCTTGGAAGAGCAGTGGAGGTCGCAGTAGCTTAACAAGTTAGTTTAAATGCCCCTTGGAAGAGATTTGCAGGTCGCAGTAGCTAAACAACACGGTGTAAATGCCCCTTGAAAGAGCGGTGGAGGTCGCAGTAGCTTAACAAGACAGTTTAAATGCTCCTTGGAAGAGAAGTGCAGGTCGCAGTAGCTTAATAAGACGGATTAAATGCCCCTTGGAAAAGACGTGCAGGTCGCAGTAGCTTAACAAGACGGTTTAAATGCCCCTTGGAAAAGACGTGCAGGTCACAGTAGCTTAAATAGATGGTTTAAATGCCTCTTGGAAAAGGCGTGCAGGTCGCAGTAGCTTAATAAGATGGTTTAAATGCCCCTTGGAAGAGGCTTGCAGGTCGCAGTAGCTTAACAAGATGGTTTAAATGCCCCTTTGAAGAGCGGTGGAGGTCGCAGTAGCTTAACAAGATGGTTTAAATGTACCTTGGAAGAGACATGCAGGTCACAGCAGCTTAACAAGACTGTTTAAATGCCCCTTGAAAGAGACATGCAGGTGGCAGTAGCTTAACAAGACGGTTTAAATGCTACTTGGTAGAGACATGCAGGTCGCAATAGCTTAACAAGACGGTTTAAACGCCCCTTGGAAGAGACGTGCAGGTCGCAGTAGCTTAACAAGACGGTTTAAATGCCCCTTGGAAAAGTGGTGGAGGTTACAGTAGCTTAACAAGATGGTTTAAATGCCCCTTGGAAGACACGTGCAAGTCGCAGTAGCTTAACAAGATGGTTTAAATGCCCCTTGGAAGAGATGTGCAGGTCACAGTAGCTTAACAAGACGGTTTATATGCCCCTTGGAAGAAACGTGCAGGTCGCAGTAGCTTAACAAGATGGTTTAAATGCCCCTTGGAAGAGTGGTGGAGTTCGCAGTAGCTTAACAAGACAGTTTAAATGCCCCTTGGAAGAGACGTGCAGGTCGCAGTAGCTTAACAAGACGATTTAAATGCCACTTGGAAGAGACGTGCAGGTCGCAGTAGCTTAAAAAGATGGTTTAAATGCCCCTTGGAACAGATGTGCAGGTCGCAGTAGCTTAACAAGATGGTTTAAATGCCCCTTGGAAGAGAGGTGGAGGTCGCAGTAGCTTAACAAGATGGTTTTAATGCCCCTTGGAAGAGACGTGCAGGTCGCCGTAGCTTAACAATATGGTTTAAATGCCCCTTGCAAGAGACATGCAGGTAGCAGTAGCTTAACAAGACTGTTTAAATGCCCCTTGGAAGAGAAGTGCAGGTCGCAGTAGCTTAACAAGACGGTTTAAATGCCCCTTGGAAGAGACGTGCAGGTAGCAGTAGCTTAACAAGACGGTTTAAATGCCCCTTGGAAAAGAGGTGGAGGTTACAGTAGCTTAACAAGACGGTTTAAAAGCCCGTTGAAAGAGACCTGCAGGTCGCTGTAGCTTAACAAGACGGTTTAAATGCCCCTTGGAAAAGACGTGCAAGTCGCAGTAGCTTAACAAGACGGTTTAAATGGCCCTTGGAAGAGACGTGAAGGTCGCAGTAGCTTTTCAAGACGGTTTAAAAGCCCCTTGGAAGAGACATGCAGGTCGCAGTAGCTTAACAAGACGGTTTACATGCCCCTTGGAAGAGCGGTAGCGGTCGCAGTAGCTTAACAAGACAGTTTAAATGCCCCTTGAAAGAGACGTGCAGGTCGGAGTAGCTTAACAAGATGGTTAAAATGCCCATTGGAAGTGCGGTGGCGGTAGCAGTAGCTTAACAAGACATTTTAAATGCCCATTGGAAGAGAAGTGCAGGTCGCAATAGCTTAACAAGACGGTTTACATGCCCCTTGGAAGAGCGGTGGAGTTCGCAGTAGCTTAACAAGTCAGTTTAAATGCCCCTTGTAAGAGACGTGCAGGTCGCAGTAGCTTAACAAGATGGTTAAAATGCCCCTTGGAAGAGCGGTGGAGGTCGCATTAGCTTAACAAGACGGTTTAAATGCCCCTTGCAAAAGACGTGCAAGTCACAGTAGCTTAACAAGACGGTTTAAATGCCCCTTGCAAGAGACGTGCTGGTCGCAGTAGCTTATTAAGATGGTTTAAATGCCGCTTCGTAGAAACGTGCAGGTCACAGTAGCTTAAAAAGACGGTTTAAATGCCACTTGGAAGAGACGTGCAGGTCACAGTAGCTTAAGAAGACGGTTTAAATGTCCCTTGGAAGAGCGGTGGAGGTCGCAGTAGCATAACAAGACGGTTTAAATGCCCATTGGAAGAGACGTGCAGGTAGCAGAAGCTTATTAAGACGGTTTAAATGCCCCTTGGAAGAGACGTGCAGGATGCAGTATCTTAACAAGACGGTTTAAATGCCCCTTGGAAGAGACGTGCAGGTCGCAGTATCTTAACAAGACGGTTTAAATGCCCCTTGGAAGAGACGTGCAGGTCGCAGTAGCTTAACAAGACGGTTTAAATGCCCCTTGGAAGTGCGGTGGAGGTCGCAGTAGCTTAACAAGACGGTTTAAATGCCCCTTGGAAGAGACATGCAGGTCGCAGCAGCTTAACATTACTGTTTAAATGCCCCTTGGAAGAGACGTGCAGGTCGCAGTAGCTTAACAAGACCGATTAAATGTCCCTTGGAAGAGACATGCAGGTCGCAGTAGCTTAACAAAGCTTTTTAAATGCCCCTTGGAAGAGACGTGCAGGTCGCAGTAGCTTAGCAAGACGGTTTAAATGACCCTTAGAAAAGTTGTGGAGGTTACAGTAGCTTAACAAGACGGTTTAAATGCCCCTTGGAAGAGACGTGCAAGTTGCAGTAGCTTAAAAAGACGGCTTAAATGCCCCTTGGAAGAGACATGCAGGTCGCAGTAGCTTAACAAGACGGTTTAAATGCCCCTTGGAAGAGACATGCAGGTCGCAGTAGCTTAAAAAGACGGTTTAAATGCCCATTGGAAGAGCGGTGGAGTTCGCAGTAGCTTAACAAGTCAGTTTAAATGCCCCTTGTAAGAGACGTGCAGGTCGCAGTAGCTTAAGAAGATGGTTAAAATGCCCCTTGGAAGAGCGGTGGAGGTCGCATTGGCTTAACAAGACGGTTTAAATGCCCCTTGCAAAAGACGTGCAAGTCACAGTAGCTTAACAAGACGGTTTAAATGCCCCTTGCAAGAGACGTGCAGGTCGCAGTAGCTTATTAAGATGGTTTAAATGCCGCTTGGTAGAAACGTGCAGGTCACAGTAGCTTAAAAAGACGGTTTAAATGCCACTTGGAAGACACGTGCAGGTCACAGTAGCTTAAGAAGACGGTTTAAATGCCCCTTGGAAGAGCGGTCGAGGTCGCAGTAGCATAACAAGACGGTTTAAATGCCCATTGGAAGAGACGTGCAGGTAGCAGAAGCTTAATAAGACGGTTTAAATGCCCCTTGGAAGAGACGTGCAGGACGCAGTAGCTTAACAAAACGGTTTAAATGCCCCTTGGAAGAGACGTGCAGGTCGCAGTAGCTTAACAAGACGGTTTAAATGCCCCTTGGAAGTGCGGTGGAGGTCGCAGTAGCTTAACAAGACGGTTTAAATGCCCCTTGGAAGAGACATGCAGGTCGCAGCAGCTTAACATTACTGTTTAATTGCACCTTGGAAGAGACGTGCAGGTCGCAGTAGCTTAACAAAGCATTTTAAATGCCCCTTGAAAGAGACGTGCAGGTCGCAGTAGCTTAGCAAGAAGGTTTAAATGCCCCTTAGAAAAGTTGTGGAGGTTACAGTAGCTTAACAAGTCGGTTTAAATGCCCCTTGGAAGAGACGTGCAAGTTGCAGTAGCTTAAAAAGACGGCTTAAATGCCCCTTGGAAGAGACGCGCAGGTCGCAGTAGCTTAACAAGACGGTTTAAATGCCCCTTGGAAGAGACATGCAGGTCGCAGTAGCTTAACAAGACAGTTTGAATGCCCCTTGGAAGAGACGTGCAGGTCGCAGTAGCTTAACAAGACGCTTTAAATGCCCCTTGGCAGAGCGGTGGAGTTCTCAGTAGCTTAACAATACAGTTTAAATGCCCCTTGGAAGAGACATGCAGGTCGCAGTAGCTTAACAAGACGGTTTTAATGCCCCTTGGAAGAGACGTGCAGGTCACAAAAGCTTAACAAGACGGTTTAAATGCCCCTTGGAAGAGACGTACAGTTCGCAGTAGCTTAACAAGACGGTTTAAAGGCCCCTTGGAAGAGACGTGCAGGTCGCAGAAGCTTAACAAGACAGATTAAATGCCCCTTGGAAGAGCAGTGGAGGTCGCATTTACTTAACAAGACGGTTTAAATGCCCCTTGGTAGAGACGTGCAGGTCACAGTAGCTTAACAAGACGGTTAAAATGCACTTTGGAAGAGTGGTGGAGGTCGCAGTGGCTTAACAGGACGGTTTAAATGCCCCTTGTAAGAGATGTGCAGGTCGCAGTAGCTTAACAAGATGGTTTAAATGCCCCTTGGAAGAGCGGTGGAGGTCGCAGTAGCTTAAAAAGACGGTTTAAATGCCACTTGGAAGAGACATGCAGGTCGCAGCAGCTTAAAAAGACGGTTTAATTGCCCCTTGGCAGAGACGTGCAGGTCGCAGTGGCTTAACAAGACGGTTTAAATGCCCCTTGGAAGAGACGTGCAGGTCGCAGTAGCTTAACTAGACGGTTTAAATGCCCCTTGGAAAAGTGGTGGAGGTTACAGTAGCTTAGCAAGACGGTTTAAATGCCCCTTGGAAGAGACGTGCAAGTCGCAGTAGCTTAAAAAGACAGTTTAAATGCACCTTGGAAGAGACGTGCAGGTCGCAGTAGCATAACAAGACGGTTTAAATGCCCCTTGGAAGAGACGTGCCGGTCGCAGTAGCTTAACTAGACGGTTTAAATGCCCCTTGGAAAAGTGGTGGAGGTTACAGTAGCTTAATAAGACGGATTAAATGCCCCTTGGAAAAGACGTGCAAGTCGCAGTAGCTTAACAAAACGGTTTAAATGCCCCTTGGAAAAGACGTGCAGGTCACAGTAGCTTAACTAGATGGTTTAAATGCCTCTTGGAAAAGGCGTGCAGGTCGCAGTAGCTTAATAAGACGGTTTAAATGCCCCTTCGAAGAGGCTTTACAGGTCGCAGTAGCTTAACAAGATGGTTTAAATGCCCCTTGGATGAGCGGTGGAGGTCGCAGTAGCTTAACAAGATGGTTTAAATGCACCTTGGAAGAGACATGCAGGTCACAGCAGCTTAACAGGACTGTTTAAATGCCCCTTGCAAGAGACGTGCAGGTTGCAGTAGCTTAACAAGACGGTTTAAATGCCCCTTGGTAGAGACATGCAGGTCTCAATAGCTTAACAAGACGGTTTAAACGCCCCTTGGAAGAGACGTGCAGGTCACAGTAGCTTAACAAGACTGTTTAAATGCCCCTTGGAAAAGTGATGGAGGTTACAGTAGCTTAACAAGACGGTTTAAATGCCCCTTGGAAGACACGTGCAAGTCGCAGTAGCTTGACAATACGGTTTAAATGCCCCTTGGAAGAGATGTGCAGGTCGCAGTAGCTTAACAAGACGGTTTACATGCCCCTTGGAAGAAACGTGCAGGTCGCAGTAGCTTAACAAGACGGTTTAAATGCCCCTTGGAAGAGTGGTGCAAGTTGCAGTAGCTTAAAAAGACGGCTTAAATGCCCCTTGGAAGAGACGCGCAGGTCGCAGTAGCTTAACAAGACGGTTTAAATGCCCCTTGGAAGAGACATGCAGGTCGCAGTAGCTTAACAAGACAGTTTGAATGCCCCTTGGAAGAGACGTGCAGGTCACAAAAGCTTAACAAGACGGTTTAAATGCCCCTTGGAAGAGACGTACAGTTCGCAGTAGCTTAAAAAGATGGTTTAAAGGCCCCTTGGAAGAGACGTGCAGGTCGCAGAAGCTTAACAAGACAGATTAAATGCCCCTTGGAAGAGCAGTGGAGGTCGCATTTGCTTAACAAGACGGTTTAAATGCCCCTTGGTAGAGACGTGCAGGTCACAGTAGCTTAACAAGACGGTTAAAATGCCCTTTGGAAGAGTGGTGGAGGTCGCAGTGGCTTAACAAGACGGTTTAAATGCAACTTGTAAGAGATGTGCAGGTCGCAGTAGCATAACAAGATGGTTTAAATGCCCCTTGGAAGAGCGGTGGAGGTCGCAGTAGCTTAACAAGATGGTTTATATGCCCCTTGGAAGAAACGTGCAGGTCGCAGTAGCTTAACAAGACGGTTTAAATGCCCCTTGGAAGAGTGGTGGAGGTCGCAGTAGCTTAATAAGACAGTTTAAATGCCCCTTGGAAGAGACGTGCAGGTCGCAGTAGCTTAATAAGACGGTTTAAATGCCCCTTGGAAGAGACGTGCAGGTCGCAGTAGCTTAACAAGACAGTTTAAATGCCCCTTGGAAGAGACGTGCAGGTCGCAGTAGCTTAACAAGACGGTTTAAATGCCCCTTGGAAGAGAGGTGGAGGTCGCAGTAGCTTAAAAAGACAGTTTAAATGCCCCATGGAAGAGAGGTGCAGGTCGCAGTAGCTTAATAAGACGGTTTAAATGCCACTTGGAAGAGACGTGCAGGTCGCAGTAGCTTAAAAAGATGGTTTAAATGTCCCTTGGAAGAGACGTGCAGGTCGCCGTAGCTTAACAAGAGGGTTTAAATGCCCCTTGCAAGAGACGTGCAGGTCGCAGTAGCTTAACAAGACGGTTTAAATGCCCCTTAGAAGAGGCTTGCAGGTCGCAGTAGCTTACCAAGACAGTTTAAATGCCCCTTGGAAGAGAAGTGCAGGTCACAGTAGCTTAAGAAGATGGTTTAAATGCCCCTTGGAAGAGCGGTGGAGGTCGCAGTAGCTTAACAAGACGATTTAAATGCCCATTGGAAAAGACGTGCAGGTAGCAGTAGCTTAACAAGATGGTTTAAATGCCCCTTGGTAGAGACGTGCAGGTCTCAGTAGCTTAACAAGACAGTTTAAATGCCCCTTGGAAGAGGCTTGCAGGTCGCTGTAGCTTACCAAGACGGTTTAAATGTCACTTGGAAGAGACGTGCAGGTCGCAGTAGCTTAACAAGACGGTTTAAATGCCCCTTGGAAGAGACATGCAGGTCGCAGTAGCTTAACAAGACAGTTTGAATGCCCCTTGGAAGAGACGTGCAGGTCGCAGTAGCTTAACAAGACGCTTTAAATGCCCCTTGGCAGAGCGGTGGAGTTCGCAGTAGCTTAACAATACAGTTTAAATGCCCCTTGAAAGAGACATGCAGGTCGCAGTAGCTTAACAAGACGGTTTTAATGCCCCTTGGAAGAGACGTGCAGGTCACAAAAGCTTAACAAGACGGTTTAAATGCCCCTTGGAAGAGACGTACAGTTCGCAGTAGCTTAACAAGATGGTTTAAAGGCCCCTTGGAAGAGACGTGCAGGTCGCAGAAGCTTAACAAGACAGATTAAATGCCCCTTGGAAGAGCAGTGGAGGTCGCATTTGCTTAACAAGACGGTTTAAATGCCCCTTGGTAGAGACGTGCAGGTCACAGTAGCTTAACAAGACGGTTAAAATGCCCTTTGGAAGAGTGGTGGAGGTCGCAGTGGCTTAACAAGACGGTTTAAATGCCCCTTGTAAGAGATGTGCAGGTCGCAGTAGCTTAACAAGATGGTTTAAATGCCCCTTGGAAGAGCGGTGGAGGTCGCAGTAGCTTAACAAGACGGTCAAATGCCACTTGGAAGAGACATGCAGGTCGCAGCAGCTTAAAAAGACGATTTAATTGCCCCTTGGCAGAGACGTGCAGGTCGCAGTGGCTTAACAAGACGGTTTAAATGCCCCTTGGAAGAGACGTGCAGGTCGCAGTAGCTTAACTAGACGGTTTAAATGCCCCTTGGAAAAGTGGTGGAGGTTACAGTAGCTTAATAAGACGGTTTAAATGCCCCTTGGAAGAGACGTGCAAGTCGCAGTAGCTTAAAAAGGCGGTTTAAATGCACCTTGGAAGAGACGTGCAGGTCGCAGTAGGATAACAAGACGGTTTAAATGCCCTTTAGAAGAGACGTGCAGGTCGCAGTAGCTTAACTAGACGGGTTAAATGCCCCTTGGAAAAGTGGTGGAGGTTACAGTAGCTTAATAAGACGGATTAAATGCCCCTTGGAAAAGACGTGCAAGTCGCAGTAGCTTAACAAAACGGTTTAAATGCCCCTTGGAAAAGACGTGCAGGTCACAGTAGCTTAACTAGATGGTTTAAATGCCTCTTGGAAAAGGCGTGCAGGTCGCAGTAGCTTAATAAGACGGTTTAAATGCCCCTTCGAAGAGGCTTTACAGGTCGCAGTAGCTTAACAAGATGGTTTAAATGCCCCTTGGATGAGCGGTGGAGGTCGCAGTAGCTTAACAAGATGGTTTAAATGAACCTTGGAAGAGACATGCAGGTCACAGCAGCTTAACAAGAATGTTTAAATGCCCCTTGCAAGAGACGTGCAGGTTGCAGTAGCTTAACAAGACGGTTTAAATGCCCCTTGGTAGAGACATGCAGGTCTCAATATCTTAACAAGACGGTTTAAACGCCCCTTGGAAGAGACGTGCAGGTCGCAGTAGCTTAACAAGACTGTTTAAATGCCCCTTGGAAAAGTGGTGGAGGCTACAGTAGCTTAACAAGATGGTTTAAATGCCCCTTGGAAGACACGTGCAAGTCGCAGTAGCTTGACAAGACGGTTTAAATGCCCCTTGGAAGAGATGTGCAGGTCGCAGTAGCTTAACAAGACGGTTTAAATGCCCCTTGGAAGAGACATGCAGGTCACAGCAACTTAACAAGACAGTTTAAATGCCCCTTGGAAGAGACGTGCAGGTCGCAGTAGCTTAACAAGACGGTTTAAATGCCCCTTGGTAGAGACGTGCAAGTCGCAGTAGCTTACCAAGACGGTTTAAATGTCCCTTGGAAGAGACGTGCAGGTCGCAGTAGATTAACAAGACGGTTTAAATGCCCCTTGCAAGAGACGTGCAGGTGGCAGTAGCTTAACCAGAGGGTTTAAATGCCCCTTAGAATAGGCTTGCAGATCGCAGTAGCTTACCAAGACGGTTTAAATGCCCCTTGGAAGAGAAGTGCAGGTCGCAGTAGCTTAACAAGATGGGTTTAAATGCCCCTTGGAAGAGCGGTGGAGGTCGCAATAGCTTAACAAGATGGTTTAAATGCCCCTTGGAAAAGACCTGCAGGTCGCAATAGCTTAACAAGATGGTTTAAATGCCCCTTTTTAGAGACGTGCAGGTCTCAGTAGCTTAACAAGACGGTTTAAATGCCCCTTGGAAGAGGCTTGCAGCTCGCTGTAGCTTACCAAGACGGTTTAAATGTCACTTGGAAAAGACGTGCAGGTCGCAGTAGCTTAACAAGACGGTTTAAATGCCCCTTGGAAGAGCGGTGTAGGTCGCAGCAGCTTAACAAGACGGTTTAAATGCCCCTTGGAAGAGACAGGCAGGTAGCAGCAGCTTAACAAGCCTGTTTAAATTCACCTTTGAAGAGACGTGCAGGTCGCAGTAACTTAACAAGACGGTTTAAATGCCCCTTGGTAGAAACATGCAGGTCGCAGTAGCTTACCAAGACTGTTTAAGTGCCCCTTGGAAGAGACGTGCAGGTCGCAGTAGATTAACAAGACGGTTTAAATGCCCCTTGGAAGAGACGTGCAGATCGCAGTAGCTTAACAAGACGGTTTAAATGCCCCCTGCAAGAGACGAGCAGGTCGCAGTAGCTTAACAAGAGGGTTTAAATGCCCCTTAGAAGAGGCTTGCAGGACGCAGTAGCTTACCAACACGGTTTAAATGCCCCTTGGTGGAGAAGTGCAGGTCGCAGTAACTTAACAAGATGGTTTAAATGCCCCTTGGAAGAGCGGTGGAGGTCGCAGTAGCTTAACAAGATTGTTTAAATGCCCCTTGGAAAATACGTGAACGTCGCAGTAGCTTAACAAGATGGTTTAAATGCCCCTTGGAAAAGTGATGGAGGTTACAGTAGCTTAACAAGATGGTTTAAATGCCCCTTGGAAGAGACGTTCAAGTCGCAGTAGCTTAAAAAGACAGTTTAAATGCGCCTTGGAAGAGACGTGCAGGTCGCAGTAGCATAACAAGAAAGTTTAAATGCGCCTTTGAAGAGACGTGCAGGTCGCAGTGGCTTAACAAGACGGTTTAAATGCCCCTTGGAAGAGCGGTGGAGGTTGCAGTACCTTAACAAGACAGTTTAAATGCCCCTTGGAAGAGACATGCAGGACGCAGTAGCTTTATAAGACGGTTTAAATGACCCTTGAAAGAGACGTGCAGTTCGCAGTAGCTTAACAAGACGGTTTAAATGCCCCTTGGACGAGAAATGCAGGTCAAAGTAGCTTAAAAAGACTGTTTAAATGCCCCTTGGTAGAAACGTGCAGGTCACAGTAGCTTAACAAGACGGTTTAAATGCCACTTGGAAGAGACGTGCAGGTCGCAGGAGCTTAAAAAGACGGTTTAAATGCCCCTTGGAAGAGCGGTGGAGGTCGCAGTAGCTTAACAAGACGGTTTAAATGCCGCTTGGAAGAGACATGCAGGTCGCAGCTGCTTAACAAGACGGTTTAAATGCCCCTTGAAAGAGACGTGCAGGTCGAAGTAGATTAACAAGACGGTTTTTAATGCCCCTTGGAAGAGACATCCAGGTCGCAGTAGCTTAACAAGACGATTTAAATGCCCCTTGGAAAAGACGTGCAAGTCGCAGTAGCTTAACAAGATGGTTTAAATTCCACTTATAAGAGACATGCAGGTCGCAGTAGCTTAACAAGATGGTTTAAATGCCCCTTGGAAGAGACGTGCTGGTCGCTGTAGCTAAACAAGACCATTTAAATGCCCCTTGGAAGAGACATGCAGGTCGCAGTAGCTTAACAAGATGGTTTAAATGTCCCTTGGAAGAGAAGTGCAGGTCGCAGTAGATTAACAAGACGTTTTAAATGCCCCTTGGAAAAGTGGTGGAGCTTACAGTAGCTTAACAAGACGGTTTAAATGCCCCTTGGAAAAGACTTGCAAGTCGCAGTAGCTTAACAAGACGGTTTAAATGCCCCTTGGAAGAGCGGTGGAGGTCGCAGTAGCTTAACAAGACGGTTTAAATGCCCCTTGCAAGAGACATGCAGGTTGCAGTAGCTTAACAAGACGGTTGAAAAGCCCCTTGGAAGAGACGTGCAGGTCGCAGTAGCTTAACAAGATTGCTTAAATGCCCCTTGGAAGAGCGGTTGAGGTCGCAGTAGCTTGACAAGACTGTTTAAATGCCCCTTGGAAGAGACATGCAGGTCGCAGCAGCTTAACAAGACGGTTTAAATGCCCCTTAGAAGAGATGTGCAGGTCGCAGTAGCTTAACAAGACAGTTTAAATGCCCCTTGGAAGAAACATGCAGGTCGCAGTAGCTTAACAAGATGGTTTAAATGACACTTGGAAAAGACTTGCATGTCGCAGTAGCTTAACAAGATGGTTTAAATGCCCCTTGGAAGAGACATGCAGGTCGCAGTAGCTTAACAAGATGGTTTAAAGGCTCCTTGGAAAAGACGAGCAGGTCGCAGTAGCTTAACAAGACGGTTTAAAGGCCCCTTGGAAGAGACGAGCAAGTCGCAGTAGCTTAACAAGACGGTTTAAATGTCCCTTGGAAAAGTGGTGGAGGTTACAATAGCTTAACAAGACGGATTAAATGCCCCTTGGAAGAGACGTGGAGGTCGCAGTAGCTTAACAAGACAGCTTAAATGCCCCTTGCAAGAGACATGCAGGTTGCAGTAGCTTAACAAGACGGTTGAGATGCCCCTTGGAAGAGCAGTGGCGGTAGCAGTAGCTTAATAAGAGGGTTTAAATGCCCCTTGGAAGAGACGTGCAGGTCGCAGTAGCTTAACAAGATGGTTTAAATGCCCCTTGGAAGAGCGGTGGAGTTCGCAGTAGCTTAACAAGACTGTTTAAATGCCCCTTGGAAGAGACATGCAGGTCGCAGCAGCTTAACAAGACAGTTTAAATGCCCCTTGGAAGAGATGTGCAGGTCGCAGTAGCTTAACAAGACAGTTTAAATGCCCCTTGGAAGAAACATGCAGGTCGCAGTAGTTGAACAAGATGGTTTAAATGCTCCTTGAAAGAGACGTGCAGGTCACAGTAGCTTAACAAGATGGTTTAAATGCCCCTTGGAAAAGTGGTGGAGGTTACAGTAGCTTAACAAAACTGTTTAAATGCCCCTTGGAAACACGTGCAAATCGCAGTAGCTTAACAAGACGATTTAGATGCCCCTTGGAAGAGACGTACAGGTCGCAGTAGCTTAACAAGACGGTTTAAATGCCCCTTGGAAGAGAAGTGCAGGTTGCAGTAGCTTAACAAGACGGTTTAAATGCCCCTTGGAAAAGAGGTGGAGGTTACAGTAGCTTAACAAGACGGTTTAAATGCCCGTTGAAAGAGGCGTGCAGGTCGCAGTAGCTTAACAAGACGGTTAAAATGCCCCTTGGAAGAGCGGTGGCGGTAGCAGTAGCTTAACAAGATGGTTTAAATGCCCCTTGGAAGAGACTTGCAGGTCACAGTAGCTTAGCAAGATGGTTTAAATGCCCCTTCGAAGAGACATGCAGGTCGCAGTAGCTTAACAAGACGGTTTAAATGCCCCTTGGAAGAGACGTGCAGGTCGCAGTAGCTTAACAAGACGTTTTAAATGCCCCTTGGAAGAGACATGCAGGTCGCAGCAGCTTATCAAGACAGTTTAAATGCCCCTTGGAAGAGACTTGCAGGTCACAGTAGCTTAACAAGACGGTTTAAATGCCCCTTGGAAAAGACGTGCAGGTTGCAGTAGCTTAACAAGACGGTTTAAATGCCCCTTGGAAAAGAGGTGGAGGTTACAATAGCTTAACAAAATGGTTTAAATGCCCATTGAAAGAGACGTGCAGGTCGCAGTAGCTTAACAAGACGGTTAAAATGCCCCTTGGAAGAGCGGTGGCGGTAGCAGTAGCTTAACAAGACGGTTTAAATGCCCCTTGGAAGAGACATGCAGGTCGCAGTAGCTTAACAAGACGGTTTAAATGCCCCTTGGAAGAGCAGTGGAGGTCGCAGTAGCTTAACAAGACGGTTTAAATGCCCCTTGGAAGAGACATGCAGGTCGCAGCTGCTTAACAAGACGGTTTAAATGCCCCTTGAAAGAGACGTGCAGGTCGAAGTAGCTTAACAAGACGGTTTTAAATGCCCCTTAGAAGAGACATCCAGGTCGCAGTAGCTTAACAAGACGGTTTAAATGCCCATTGGAAAAGTGGTGGAAGTTACAGTAGCTAAACAAGACGGTTTAAATGCCCCTTGGAAAAGACGTGCAAGTCGCAGTAGCTTAACAAGATGGTTTAAATTCCCCTTGGAAGGGACATGCAGGTCACAGCAGCTTATCAAGACGGTTTAAATGCCCCTTGGAAGAGACTTACAGGTCGCAGTAGCTTAACAAGACGTTTTAAATGCCCCTTGGAAGAGACATGCAGGTCGCAGCAGCTTATCAAGACGGTTTAAATGCCCCTTGGAAGAGACTTACAGGTCGCAGTAGCTTAACAAGACGGTTTAAATGCCACTTGGAAGAGAAGTGCAGATTGCAGTAGCTTAACAAGACGGTTTAAATGCCCCTTGGAAAAGACATGCAAGGCGCAGAAGCTTAACAAGACTGTATAAATGCCCGTTGAAAGAGACGTGCAGGTCGCAGTAGCTTAACAAGACGGTTAAAATGACCCTTGGAAGAGCGGTGGCAGTAGCAGTAGCTTAACAAGACTGTTTAAATGCCCCTTGGAAGAGACGTGCAGGTCGCAGTAGCTTAACAAGACGGTTTAAATGCCCCTGGGAAGAGCTGTGGAGGTTGCAGTAGCTTAACAAGACGGTTTAAATGCCCCTTGGTTGAGACATGCAGGTCGCAGAAGCTTAAGAAGAAGGTTTAAATGCCTCTTGAAAGAGCGGTGGAGGTCGCAGTAGCTTAACAAGACGGTTTAAATGCCCCTTGGAAGAGACATGCAGGTCGCAGCAGCTTATCAAGACTGTTTAAATGCCCCTTGGAAGAGACTTGCAGGTTGCAGTAGCTTAACAAGATGGTTTAAATGCCCATTGGAAGAGACGAGCAGGTCGCAGTAGCTTAACAAGAAGGTTTAAAGGCCCCTTGGAAGAGACAAGCAAGTCGCAGTAGCTTAACAAACGGTTTAAATGTCCCTTGGAAAAGTGGTGGAGGTTACAATAGCTTAACAAGATGGTTTCAATGCCCCTTGCAAGAGACAAGCAGGTTGCAGTAGCTTAACAAGACGGTTGAAATGCCCCTTGGAAGAGCAGTGGCGGTAGCAGTAGCTTAACAAGAGGGTTTAAATGCCCCTTGGAAGAGACGTGCAGGTCGCAGTAGCTTAACAAGACGGTTTAAATGCCCCTTGGAAGAGCGGAGGAGTTCGCAGGAGCTTAACAAAACTGTTTAAATGCCCCTTGGAAGAGACATGCACGTCGCAGCAGCTTAACAAGATGGTTTAAATGCCCCTTGTAAGAGATGTGCAGGTCGCAGTAGCTTAACAAGACAGTTTAAATGCCCCTTGGAAGAGACTTGCAGGTCACAGTAGCTTAACAAGACGGTTTAAATGCCCCTTGGAAAAGACGTGCAGGTTGCAGTAGCTTAACAAGACGGTTTAAATGCCCCTTGGAAAAGAGGTGGAGGTTACAGTAGCTTAACAAGACGGTTTAAATGCCCATTGAAAGAGACGTGCAGGTCGCAGTAGCTTAACAAGACGATTTAAATGCCCCTTGGAAAAGACGTGCAAGTCGCAGTAGCTTAACAAGATGGTTTAAATTCCACTTATAAGAGACATGCAGGTCGCAGTAGCTTAACAAGATGGTTTAAATGCCCCTTGGAAGAGACGTGCTGGTCGCTGTAGCTAAACAAGACCATTTAAATGCCCCTTGGAAGAGACATGCAGGTCGCAGTAGCTTAACAAGATGGTTTAAATGTCCCTTGGAAGAGAAGTGCAGGTCGCAGTAGATTAACAAGACGTTTTAAATGCCCCTTGGAAAAGTGGTGGAGCTTACAGTAGCTTAACAAGACGGTTTAAATGCCCCTTGGAAAAGACTTGCAAGTCGCAGTAGCTTAACAAGACGGTTTAAATGCCCCTTGGAAGAGCGGTGGAGGTCGCAGTAGCTTAACAAGACGGTTTAAATGCCCCTTGCAAGAGACATGCAGGTTGCAGTAGCTTAACAAGACGGTTGAAAAGCCCCTTGGAAGAGACGTGCAGGTCGCAGTAGCTTAACAAGATTGCTTAAATGCCCCTTGGAAGAGCGGTTGAGGTCGCAGTAGCTTGACAAGACTGTTTAAATGCCCCTTGGAAGAGACATGCAGGTCGCAGCAGCTTAACAAGACGGTTTAAATGCCCCTTAGAAGAGATGTGCAGGTCGCAGTAGCTTAACAAGACAGTTTAAATGCCCCTTGGAAGAAACATGCAGGTCGCAGTAGCTTAACAAGATGGTTTAAATGACACTTGGAAAAGACTTGCATGTCGCAGTAGCTTAACAAGATGGTTTAAATGCCCCTTGGAAGAGACATGCAGGTCGCAGTAGCTTAACAAGATGGTTTAAAGGCTCCTTGGAAAAGACGAGCAGGTCGCAGTAGCTTAACAAGACGGTTTAAAGGCCCCTTGGAAGAGACGAGCAAGTCGCAGTAGCTTAACAAGACGGTTTAAATGTCCCTTGGAAAAGTGGTGGAGGTTACAATAGCTTAACAAGACGGATTAAATGCCCCTTGGAAGAGACGTGGAGGTCGCAGTAGCTTAACAAGACAGCTTAAATGCCCCTTGCAAGAGACATGCAGGTTGCAGTAGCTTAACAAGACGGTTGAGATGCCCCTTGGAAGAGCAGTGGCGGTAGCAGTAGCTTAATAAGAGGGTTTAAATGCCCCTTGAAAGAGACGTGCAGGTCGCAGTAGCTTAACAAGATGGTTTAAATGCCCCTTGGAAGAGCGGTGGAGTTCGCAGTAGCTTAACAAGACTGTTTAAATGCCCCTTGGAAGAGACATGCAGGTCGCAGCAGCTTAACAAGACAGTTTAAATGCCCCTTGGAAGAGATGTGCAGGTCGCAGTAGCTTAACAAGACAGTTTAAATGCCCCTTGGAAGAAACATGCAGGTCGCAGTAGTTGAACAAGATGGTTTAAATGCTCCTTGAAAGAGACGTGCAGGTCACAGTAGCTTAACAAGATGGTTTAAATGCCCCTTGGAAAAGTGGTGGAGGTTACAGTAGCTTAACAAAACTGATTAAATGCCCCTTGGAAACACGTGCAAATCGCAGTAGCTTAACAAGACGATTTAGATGCCCCTTGGAAGAGACGTACAGGTCGCAGTAGCTTAACAAGACGGTTTAAATGCCCCTTGGAAGAGAAGTGCAGGTTGCAGCAGCTTAACAAGACGGTTTAAATGCCCCTTGGAAAAGAGGTGGAGGTTACAGTAGCTTAACAAGACGGTTTAAATGCCCGTTGAAAGAGGCGTGCAGGTCGCAGTAGCTTAACAAGACGGTTAAAATGCCCCTTGGAAGAGCGGTGGCGGTAGCAGTAGCTTAACAAGATGGTTTAAATGCCCCTTGGAAGAGACTTGCAGGTCACAGTAGCTTAGCAAGATGGTTTAAATGCCCCTTCGAAGAGACATGCAGGTCGCAGTAGCTTAACAAGACGGTTTAAATGCCCCTTGGAAGAGACGTGCAGGTCGCAGTAGCTTAACAAGACGTTTTAAATGCCCCTTGGAAGAGACATGCAGGTCGCAGCAGCTTATCAAGACAGTTTAAATGCCCCTTGGAAGAGACTTGCAGGTCACAGTAGCTTAACAAGACGGTTTAAATGCCCCTTGGAAAAGACGTGCAGGTTGCAGTAGCTTAACAAGACGGTTTAAATGCCCCTTGGAAAAGAGGTGGAGGTTACAATAGCTTAACAAAACGGTTTAAATGCCCATTGAAAGAGACGTGCAGGTCGCAGTAGCTTAACAAGACGGTTAAAATGCCCCTTGGAAGAGCGGTGGCGGTAGCAGTAGCTTAACAAGACGGTTTAAATGCCCCTTGGAAGAGACATGCAGGTCGCAGTAGCTTAACAAGACGGTTTAAATGCCCCTTGGAAGAGCAGTGGAGGTCGCAGTAGCTTAACAAGACGGTTTAAATGCCCCTTGGAAGAGACATGCAGGTCGCAGCTGCTTAACAAGACGGTTTAAATGCCCCTTGAAAGAGACGTGCAGGTCGAAGTAGCTTAACAAGACGGTTTTAAATGCCCCTTAGAAGAGACATCCAGGTCGCAGTAGCTTAACAAGACGGTTTAAATGCCCATTGGAAAAGTGGTGGAAGTTACAGTAGCTAAACAAGACGGTTTAAATGCCCCTTGGAAAAGACGTGCAAGTCGCAGTAGCTTAACAAGATGGTTTAAATTCCCCTTGGAAGGGACATGCAGGTCACAGCAGCTTATCAAGACGGTTTAAATGCCCCTTGGAAGAGACTTACAGGTCGCAGTAGCTTAACAAGACGTTTTAAATGCCCCTTGGAAGAGACATGCAGGTCGCAGCAGCTTATCAAGACGGTTTAAATGCCCCTTGGAAGAGACTTACAGGTCGCAGTAGCTTAACAAGACGGTTTAAATGCCACTTGGAAGAGAAGTGCAGATTGCAGTAGCTTAACAAGACGGTTTAAATGCCCCTTGGAAAAGACATGCAAGGCGCAGAAGCTTAACAAGACTGTATAAATGCCCGTTGAAAGAGACGTGCAGGTCGCAGTAGCTTAACAAGACGGTTAAAATGACCCTTGGAAGAGCGGTGGCAGTAGCAGTAGCTTAACAAGACTGTTTAAATGCCCCTTGGAAGAGACGTGCAGGTCGCAGTAGCTTAACAAGACGGTTTAAATGCCCCTGGGAAGAGCTGTGGAGGTTGCAGTAGCTTAACAAGACGGTTTAAATGCCCCTTGGTTGAGACATGCAGGTCGCAGAAGCTTAAGAAGAAGGTTTAAATGCCTCTTGAAAGAGCGGTGGAGGTCGCAGTAGCTTAACAAGACGGTTTAAATGCCCCTTGGAAGAGACATGCAGGTCGCAGCAGCTTATCAAGACTGTTTAAATGCCCCTTGGAAGAGACTTGCAGGTTGCAGTAGCTTAACAAGATGGTTTAAATGCCCATTGGAAGAGACGAGCAGGTCGCAGTAGCTTAACAAGAAGGTTTAAAGGCCCCTTGGAAGAGACAAGCAAGTCGCAGTAGCTTAACAAACGGTTTAAATGTCCCTTGGAAAAGTGGTGGAGGTTACAATAGCTTAACAAGATGGTTTCAATGCCCCTTGCAAGAGACAAGCAGGTTGCAGTAGCTTAACAAGACGGTTGAAATGCCCCTTGGAAGAGCAGTGGCGGTAGCAGTAGCTTAACAAGAGGGTTTAAATGCCCCTTGGAAGAGACGTGCAGGTCGCAGTAGCTTAACAAGATGTTTAAATGCCCCTTGGAAGAGCGGAGGAGTTCGCAGTAGCTTAACAAAACTGTTTAAATGCCCCTTGAAAGAGACATGCAGGTCGCAGCAGCTTAACAAGATGGTTTAAATGCCCCTTGGAAGAGATGTGCAGGTCGCAGTAGCTTAACAAGACAGTTTAAATGCCCCTTGGAAGAGACTTGCAGGTCACAGTAGCTTAACAAGATGGTTTAAATGCCCCTTGGAAAAGACGTGCAGGTTGCAGTAGCTTAACAAGACGGTTTAAATGCCCCTTGGAAAAGAGGTGGAGGTTACAGTAGCTTAACAAGACGGTTTAAATGCCCATTGAAAGAGACGTGCAGGTCGCAGTAGCTTAACAAGACGATTTAAATGCCCCTTGGAAAAGACGTGCAAGTCGCAGTAGCTTAACAAGATGGTTTAAATTCCACTTATAAGAGACATGCAGGTCGCAGTAGCTTAACAAGACGGTTTAAATGCCCCTTGAAAGAGACGTGCAGGTCGAAGTAGCTTAACAAGACGGTTTTAAATGCCCCTTAGAAGAGACATCCAGGTCGCAGTAGCTTAACAAGACGGTTTAAATGCCCATTGGAAAAGTGGTGGAAGTTACAGTAGCTAAACAAGACGGTTTAAATGCCCCTTGGAAAAGACGTGCAAGTCGCAGTAGCTTAACAAGATGGTTTAAATTCCCCTTGGAAGGGACATGCAGGTCACAGCAGCTTATCAAGACGGTTTAAATGCCCCTTGGAAGAGACTTACAGGTCGCAGTAGCTTAACAAGACGTTTTAAATGCCCCTTGGAAGAGACATGCAGGTCGCAGCAGCTTATCAAGACGGTTTAAATGCCCCTTGGAAGAGACTTACAGGTCGCAGTAGCTTAACAAGACGGTTTAAATGCCACTTGGAAGAGAAGTGCAGATTGCAGTAGCTTAACAAGACGGTTTAAATGCCCCTTGGAAAAGACATGCAAGGCGCAGAAGCTTAACAAGACTGTATAAATGCCCGTTGAAAGAGACGTGCAGGTCGCAGTAGCTTAACAAGACGGTTAAAATGACCCTTGGAAGAGCGGTGGCAGTAGCAGTAGCTTAACAAGACTGTTTAAATGCCCCTTGGAAGAGACGTGCAGGTCGCAGTAGCTTAACAAGACGGTTTAAATGCCCCTGGGAAGAGCTGTGGAGGTTGCAGTAGCTTAACAAGACGGTTTAAATGCCCCTTGGTTGAGACATGCAGGTCGCAGAAGCTTAAGAAGAAGGTTTAAATGCCTCTTGAAAGAGCGGTGGAGGTCGCAGTAGCTTAACAAGACGGTTTAAATGCCCCTTGGAAGAGACATGCAGGTCGCAGCAGCTTATCAAGACTGTTTAAATGCCCCTTGGAAGAGACTTGCAGGTTGCAGTAGCTTAACAAGATGGTTTAAATGCCCATTGGAAGAGACGAGCAGGTCGCAGTAGCTTAACAAGAAGGTTTAAAGGCCCCTTGGAAGAGACAAGCAAGTCGCAGTAGCTTAACAAACGGTTTAAATGTCCCTTGGAAAAGTGGTGGAGGTTACAATAGCTTAACAAGATGGTTTCAATGCCCCTTGCAAGAGACAAGCAGGTTGCAGTAGCTTAACAAGACGGTTGAAATGCCCCTTGGAAGAGCAGTGGCGGTAGCAGTAGCTTAACAAGAGGGTTTAAATGCCCCTTGGAAGAGACGTGCAGGTCGCAGTAGCTTAACAAGACGGTTTAAATGCCCCTTGGAAGAGCGGAGGAGTTCGCAGGAGCTTAACAAAACTGTTTAAATGCCCCTTGGAAGAGACATGCACGTCGCAGCAGCTTAACAAGATGGTTTAAATGCCCCTTGTAAGAGATGTGCAGGTCGCAGTAGCTTAACAAGACAGTTTAAATGCCCCTTGGAAGAGACTTGCAGGTCACAGTAGCTTAACAAGACGGTTTAAATGCCCCTTGGAAAAGACGTGCAGGTTGCAGTAGCTTAACAAGACGGTTTAAATGCCCCTTGGAAAAGAGGTGGAGGTTACAGTAGCTTAACAAGACGGTTTAAATGCCCATTGAAAGAGACGTGCAGGTCGCAGTAGCTTAACAAGACGATTTAAATGCCCCTTGGAAAAGACGTGCAAGTCGCAGTAGCTTAACAAGATGGTTTAAATTCCACTTATAAGAGACATGCAGGTCGCAGTAGCTTAACAAGATGGTTTAAATGCCCCTTGGAAGAGACGTGCTGGTCGCTGTAGCTAAACAAGACCATTTAAATGCCCCTTGGAAGAGACATGCAGGTCGCAGTAGCTTAACAAGATGGTTTAAATGTCCCTTGGAAGAGAAGTGCAGGTCGCAGTAGATTAACAAGACGTTTTAAATGCCCCTTGGAAAAGTGGTGGAGCTTACAGTAGCTTAACAAGACGGTTTAAATGCCCCTTGGAAAAGACTTGCAAGTCGCAGTAGCTTAACAAGACGGTTTAAATGCCCCTTGGAAGAGCGGTGGAGGTCGCAGTAGCTTAACAAGACGGTTTAAATGCCCCTTGCAAGAGACATGCAGGTTGCAGTAGCTTAACAAGACGGTTGAAAAGCCCCTTGGAAGAGACGTGCAGGTCGCAGTAGCTTAACAAGATTGCTTAAATGCCCCTTGGAAGAGCGGTTGAGGTCGCAGTAGCTTGACAAGACTGTTTAAATGCCCCTTGGAAGAGACATGCAGGTCGCAGCAGCTTAACAAGACGGTTTAAATGCCCCTTAGAAGAGATGTGCAGGTCGCAGTAGCTTAACAAGACAGTTTAAATGCCCCTTGGAAGAAACATGCAGGTCGCAGTAGCTTAACAAGATGGTTTAAATGACACTTGGAAAAGACTTGCATGTCGCAGTAGCTTAACAAGATGGTTTAAATGCCCCTTGGAAGAGACATGCAGGTCGCAGTAGCTTAACAAGATGGTTTAAAGGCTCCTTGGAAAAGACGAGCAGGTCGCAGTAGCTTAACAAGACGGTTTAAAGGCCCCTTGGAAGAGACGAGCAAGTCGCAGTAGCTTAACAAGACGGTTTAAATGTCCCTTGGAAAAGTGGTGGAGGTTACAATAGCTTAACAAGACGGATTAAATGCCCCTTGGAAGAGACGTGGAGGTCGCAGTAGCTTAACAAGACAGCTTAAATGCCCCTTGCAAGAGACATGCAGGTTGCAGTAGCTTAACAAGACGGTTGAGATGCCCCTTGGAAGAGCAGTGGCGGTAGCAGTAGCTTAATAAGAGGGTTTAAATGCCCCTTGAAAGAGACGTGCAGGTCGCAGTAGCTTAACAAGATGGTTTAAATGCCCCTTGGAAGAGCGGTGGAGTTCGCAGTAGCTTAACAAGACTGTTTAAATGCCCCTTGGAAGAGACATGCAGGTCGCAGCAGCTTAACAAGACAGTTTAAATGCCCCTTGGAAGAGATGTGCAGGTCGCAGTAGCTTAACAAGACAGTTTAAATGCCCCTTGGAAGAAACATGCAGGTCGCAGTAGTTGAACAAGATGGTTTAAATGCTCCTTGAAAGAGACGTGCAGGTCACAGTAGCTTAACAAGATGGTTTAAATGCCCCTTGGAAAAGTGGTGGAGGTTACAGTAGCTTAACAAAACTGATTAAATGCCCCTTGGAAACACGTGCAAATCGCAGTAGCTTAACAAGACGATTTAGATGCCCCTTGGAAGAGACGTACAGGTCGCAGTAGCTTAACAAGACGGTTTAAATGCCCCTTGGAAGAGAAGTGCAGGTTGCAGCAGCTTAACAAGACGGTTTAAATGCCCCTTGGAAAAGAGGTGGAGGTTACAGTAGCTTAACAAGACGGTTTAAATGCCCGTTGAAAGAGGCGTGCAGGTCGCAGTAGCTTAACAAGACGGTTAAAATGCCCCTTGGAAGAGCGGTGGCGGTAGCAGTAGCTTAACAAGATGGTTTAAATGCCCCTTGGAAGAGACTTGCAGGTCACAGTAGCTTAGCAAGATGGTTTAAATGCCCCTTCGAAGAGACATGCAGGTCGCAGTAGCTTAACAAGACGGTTTAAATGCCCCTTGGAAGAGACGTGCAGGTCGCAGTAGCTTAACAAGACGTTTTAAATGCCCCTTGGAAGAGACGTGCAGGTCGCAGTAGCTTAACAAGATGGTTTAAATGCCCCTTGGAAGAGCGGTGGAGTTCGCAGTAGCTTAACAAGACTGTTTAAATGCCCCTTGGAAGAGACATGCAGGTCGCAGCAGCTTAACAAGACAGTTTAAATGCCCCTTGGAAGAGATGTGCAGGTCGCAGTAGCTTAACAAGACAGTTTAAATGCCCCTTGGAAGAAACATGCAGGTCGCAGTAGTTGAACAAGATGGTTTAAATGCTCCTTGAAAGAGACGTGCAGGTCACAGTAGCTTAACAAGATGGTTTAAATGCCCCTTGGAAAAGTGGTGGAGGTTACAGTAGCTTAACAAAACTGATTAAATGCCCCTTGGAAACACGTGCAAATCGCAGTAGCTTAACAAGACGATTTAGATGCCCCTTGGAAGAGACGTACAGGTCGCAGTAGCTTAACAAGACGGTTTAAATGCCCCTTGGAAGAGAAGTGCAGGTTGCAGCAGCTTAACAAGACGGTTTAAATGCCCCTTGGAAAAGAGGTGGAGGTTACAGTAGCTTAACAAGACGGTTTAAATGCCCGTTGAAAGAGGCGTGCAGGTCGCAGTAGCTTAACAAGACGGTTAAAATGCCCCTTGGAAGAGCGGTGGCGGTAGCAGTAGCTTAACAAGATGGTTTAAATGCCCCTTGGAAGAGACTTGCAGGTCACAGTAGCTTAGCAAGATGGTTTAAATGCCCCTTCGAAGAGACATGCAGGTCGCAGTAGCTTAACAAGACGGTTTAAATGCCCCTTGGAAGAGACGTGCAGGTCGCAGTAGCTTAACAAGACGTTTTAAATGCCCCTTGGAAGAGACATGCAGGTCGCAGCAGCTTATCAAGACAGTTTAAATGCCCCTTGGAAGAGACTTGCAGGTCACAGTAGCTTAACAAGACGGTTTAAATGCCCCTTGGAAAAGACGTGCAGGTTGCAGTAGCTTAACAAGACGGTTTAAATGCCCCTTGGAAAAGAGGTGGAGGTTACAATAGCTTAACAAAACGGTTTAAATGCCCATTGAAAGAGACGTGCAGGTCGCAGTAGCTTAACAAGACGGTTAAAATGCCCCTTGGAAGAGCGGTGGCGGTAGCAGTAGCTTAACAAGACGGTTTAAATGCCCCTTGGAAGAGACATGCAGGTCGCAGTAGCTTAACAAGACGGTTTAAATGCCCCTTGGAAGAGCAGTGGAGGTCGCAGTAGCTTAACAAGACGGTTTAAATGCCCCTTGGAAGAGACATGCAGGTCGCAGCTGCTTAACAAGACGGTTTAAATGCCCCTTGAAAGAGACGTGCAGGTCGAAGTAGCTTAACAAGACGGTTTTAAATGCCCCTTAGAAGAGACATCCAGGTCGCAGTAGCTTAACAAGACGGTTTAAATGCCCATTGGAAAAGTGGTGGAAGTTACAGTAGCTAAACAAGACGGTTTAAATGCCCCTTGGAAAAGACGTGCAAGTCGCAGTAGCTTAACAAGATGGTTTAAATTCCCCTTGGAAGGGACATGCAGGTCACAGCAGCTTATCAAGACGGTTTAAATGCCCCTTGGAAGAGACTTACAGGTCGCAGTAGCTTAACAAGACGTTTTAAATGCCCCTTGGAAGAGACATGCAGGTCGCAGCAGCTTATCAAGACGGTTTAAATGCCCCTTGGAAGAGACTTACAGGTCGCAGTAGCTTAACAAGACGGTTTAAATGCCACTTGGAAGAGAAGTGCAGATTGCAGTAGCTTAACAAGACGGTTTAAATGCCCCTTGGAAAAGACATGCAAGGCGCAGAAGCTTAACAAGACTGTATAAATGCCCGTTGAAAGAGACGTGCAGGTCGCAGTAGCTTAACAAGACGGTTAAAATGACCCTTGGAAGAGCGGTGGCAGTAGCAGTAGCTTAACAAGACTGTTTAAATGCCCCTTGGAAGAGACGTGCAGGTCGCAGTAGCTTAACAAGACGGTTTAAATGCCCCTGGGAAGAGCTGTGGAGGTTGCAGTAGCTTAACAAGACGGTTTAAATGCCCCTTGGTTGAGACATGCAGGTCGCAGAAGCTTAAGAAGAAGGTTTAAATGCCTCTTGAAAGAGCGGTGGAGGTCGCAGTAGCTTAACAAGACGGTTTAAATGCCCCTTGGAAGAGACATGCAGGTCGCAGCAGCTTATCAAGACTGTTTAAATGCCCCTTGGAAGAGACTTGCAGGTTGCAGTAGCTTAACAAGATGGTTTAAATGCCCATTGGAAGAGACGAGCAGGTCGCAGTAGCTTAACAAGAAGGTTTAAAGGCCCCTTGGAAGAGACAAGCAAGTCGCAGTAGCTTAACAAACGGTTTAAATGTCCCTTGGAAAAGTGGTGGAGGTTACAATAGCTTAACAAGATGGTTTCAATGCCCCTTGCAAGAGACAAGCAGGTTGCAGTAGCTTAACAAGACGGTTGAAATGCCCCTTGGAAGAGCAGTGGCGGTAGCAGTAGCTTAACAAGAGGGTTTAAATGCCCCTTGGAAGAGACGTGCAGGTCGCAGTAGCTTAACAAGATGTTTAAATGCCCCTTGGAAGAGCGGAGGAGTTCGCAGTAGCTTAACAAAACTGTTTAAATGCCCCTTGAAAGAGACATGCAGGTCGCAGCAGCTTAACAAGATGGTTTAAATGCCCCTTGGAAGAGATGTGCAGGTCGCAGTAGCTTAACAAGACAGTTTAAATGCCCCTTGGAAGAGACTTGCAGGTCACAGTAGCTTAACAAGACGGTTTAAATGCCCCTTGGAAAAGACGTGCAGGTTGCAGTAGCTTAACAAGACGGTTTAAATGCCCCTTGGAAAAGAGGTGGAGGTTACAGTAGCTTAACAAGACGGTTTAAATGCCCATTGAAAGAGACGTGCAGGTCGCAGTAGCTTAACAAGACGATTTAAATGCCCCTTGGAAAAGACGTGCAAGTCGCAGTAGCTTAACAAGATGGTTTAAATTCCACTTATAAGAGACATGCAGGTCGCAGTAGCTTAACAAGATGGTTTAAATGCCCCTTGGAAGAGACGTGCTGGTCGCTGTAGCTAAACAAGACCATTTAAATGCCCCTTGGAAGAGACATGCAGGTCGCAGTAGCTTAACAAGATGGTTTAAATGTCCCTTGGAAGAGAAGTGCAGGTTGCAGTAGATTAACAAGACGTTTTAAATGCCCCTTGGAAAAGTTGTGGAGCTTACAGTAGCTTAACAAGACGGTTTAAATGCCCCTTGGAAAAGACTTGCAAGTCGCAGTAGCTTAACAAGACGGTTTAAATGCCCCTTGGAAGAGCGGTGGAGGTCGCAGTAGCTTAACAAGACGGTTTAAATGCCCCTTGCAAGAGACATGCAGGTTGCAGTAGCTTAACAAGACGGTTGAAAAGCCCCTTGGAAGAGACGTGCAGGTCGCAGTAGCTTAACAAGATTGCTTAAATGCCCCTTGGAAGAGCGGTTGAGGTCGCAGTAGCTTGACAAGACTGTTTAAATGCCCCTTGGAAGAGACATGCAGGTCGCAGCAGCTTAACAAGACGGTTTAAATGCCCCTTAGAAGAGATGTGCAGGTCGCAGTAGCTTAACAAGACAGTTTAAATGCCCCTTGGAAGAAACATGCAGGTCGCAGTAGCTTAACAAGATGGTTTAAATGACACTTGGAAAAGACTTGCATGTCGCAGTAGCTTAACAAGATGGTTTAAATGCCCCTTGGAAGAGACATGCAGGTCGCAGTAGCTTAACAAGATGGTTTAAAGGCTCCTTGGAAAAGACGAGCAGGTCGCAGTAGCTTAACAAGACGGTTTAAAGGCCCCTTGGAAGAGACGAGCAAGTCGCAGTAGCTTAACAAGACGGTTTAAATGTCCCTTGGAAAAGTGGTGGAGGTTACAATAGCTTAACAAGACGGATTAAATGCCCCTTGGAAGAGACGTGGAGGTCGCAGTAGCTTAACAAGACAGCTTAAATGCCCCTTGCAAGAGACATGCAGGTTGCAGTAGCTTAACAAGACGGTTGAGATGCCCCTTGGAAGAGCAGTGGCGGTAGCAGTAGCTTAATAAGAGGGTTTAAATGCCCCTTGAAAGAGACGTGCAGGTCGCAGTAGCTTAACAAGATGGTTTAAATGCCCCTTGGAAGAGCGGTGGAGTTCGCAATAGCTTAACAAGACTGTTTAAATGCCCCTTGGAAGAGACATGCAGGTCGCAGCAGCTTAACAAGACAGTTTAAATGCCCCTTGGAAGAGATGTGCAGGTCGCAGTAGCTTAACAAGACAGTTTAAATGCCCCTTGGAAGAAACATGCAGGTCGCAGTAGTTGAACAAGATGGTTTAAATGCTCCTTGAAAGAGACGTGCAGGTCACAGTAGCTTAACAAGATGGTTTAAATGCCCCTTGGAAAAGTGGTGGAGGTTACAGTAGCTTAACAAAACTGATTAAATGCCCCTTGGAAACACGTGCAAATCGCAGTAGCTTAACAAGACGATTTAGATGCCCCTTGGAAGAGACGTACAGGTCGCAGTAGCTTAACAAGACGGTTTAAATGCCCCTTGGAAGAGAAGTGCAGGTTGCAGTAGCTTAACAAGACGGTTTAAATGCCCCTTGGAAAAGAGGTGGAGGTTACAGTAGCTTAACAAGACGGTTTAAATGCCCGTTGAAAGAGGCGTGCAGGTCGCAGTAGCTTAACAAGACGGTTAAAATGCCCCTTGGAAGAGCGGTGGCGGTAGCAGTAGCTTAACAAGATGGTTTAAATGCCCCTTGGAAGAGACTTGCAGGTCACAGTAGCTTAGCAAGATGGTTTAAATGCCCCTTCGAAGAGACATGCAGGTCGCAGTAGCATAACAAGACGGTTTAAATGCCCCTTGGAAGAGACGTGCAGGTCGCAGTAGCTTAACAAGACGTTTTAAATGCCCTTTGGAAGAGACATGCAGGTCGCAGCAGCTTATCAAGACAGTTTAAATGCCCCTTGGAAGAGACTTGCAGGTCACAGTAGCTTAACAAGACGGTTTAAATGCCCCTTGGAAAAGACGTGCAGGTTGCAGTAGCTTAACAAGATGGTTTAAATGCCCCTTGGAAAAGAGGTGGAGGTTACAATAGCTTAACAAAACGGTTTAAATGCCCATTGAAAGAGACGTGCAGGTCGCAGTAGCTTAACAAGACGGTTAAAATGCCCCTTGGAAGAGCGGTGGCGGTAGCAGTAGCTTAACAAGACGGTTTAAATGCCCCTTGGAAGAGACATGCAGGTCGCAGTAGCTTAACAAGACGGTTTAAATGCCCCTTGGAAGAGCAGTGGAGGTCGCAGTAGCTTAACAAGACGGTTTAAATGCCCCTTGGAAGAGACATGCAGGTCGCAGCTGCTTAACAAGACGGTTTAAATGCCCCTTGAAAGAGACGTGCAGGTCGAAGTAGCTTAACAAGACGGTTTTAAATGCCCCTTAGAAGAGACATCCAGGTCGCAGGAGCTTAACAAGACGGTTTAAATGCCCATTGGAAAAGTGGTGGAAGTTACAGTAGCTAAACAAGACGGTTTAAATGCCCCTTGGAAAAGACGTGCAAGTCGCAGTAGCTTAACAAGATGGTTTAAATTCCCCTTGGAAGGGACATGCAGGTCACAGCAGCTTATCAAGACGGTTTAAATGCCCCTTGGAAGAGACTTACAGGTCGCAGTAGCTTAACAAGACGTTTTAAATGCCCCTTGGAAGAGACATGCAGGTCGCAGCAGCTTATCAAGACGGTTTAAATGCCCCTTGGAAGAGACTTACAGGTCGCAGTAGCTTAACAAGACGGTTTAAATGCCACTTGGAAGAGAAGTGCAGATTGCAGTAGCTTAACAAGACGGTTTAAATGCCCCTTGGAAAAGACATGCAAGGCGCAGAAGCTTAACAAGACTGTATAAATGCCCGTTGAAAGAGACGTGCAGGTCGCAGTAGCTTAACAAGACGGTTAAAATGACCCTTGGAAGAGCGGTGGCAGTAGCAGTAGCTTAACAAGACTGTTTAAATGCCCCTTGGAAGAGACGTGCAGGTCGCAGTAGCTTAACAAGACGGTTTAAATGCCCCTGGGAAGAGCTGTGGAGGTTGCAGTAGCTTAACAAGACGGTTTAAATGCCCCTTGGTTGAGACATGCAGGTCGCAGAAGCTTAAGAAGAAGGTTTAAATGCCTCTTGAAAGAGCGGTGGAGGTCGCAGTAGCTTAACAAGACGGTTTAAATGCCCCTTGGAAGAGACATGCAGGTCGCAGCAGCTTATCAAGACTGTTTAAATGCCCCTTGGAAGAGACTTGCAGGTTGCAGTAGCTTAACAAGATGGTTTAAATGCCCATTGGAAGAGACGAGCAGGTCGCAGTAGCTTAACAAGAAGGTTTAAAGGCCCCTTGGAAGAGACAAGCAAGTCGCAGTAGCTTAACAAACGGTTTAAATGTCCCTTGGAAAAGTGGTGGAGGTTACAATAGCTTAACAAGATGGTTTCAATGCCCCTTGCAAGAGACAAGCAGGTTGCAGTAGCTTAACAAGACGGTTGAAATGCCCCTTGGAAGAGCAGTGGCGGTAGCAGTAGCTTAACAAGAGGGTTTAAATGCCCCTTGGAAGAGACGTGCAGGTCGCAGTAGCTTAACAAGATGTTTAAATGCCCCTTGGAAGAGCGGAGGAGTTCGCAGTAGCTTAACAAAACTGTTTAAATGCCCGTTGGAAGAGACATGCAGGTCGCAGCAGCTTAACAAGATGGTTTAAATGCCCCTTGGAAGAGATGTGCAGGTCGCAGTAGCTTAACAAGACAGTTTAAATGCCCCTTGGAAGAGACTTGCAGGTCACAGTAGCTTAACAAGACGGTTTAAATGCCCCTTGGAAAAGACGTGCAGGTTGCAGTAGCTTAACAAGACGGTTTAAATGCCCCTTGGAAAAGAGGTGGAGGTTACAGTAGCTTAACAAGACGGTTTAAATGCCCATTGAAAGAGACGTGCAGGTCGCAGTAGCTTAACAAGACGATTTAAATGCCCCTTGGAAAAGACGTGCAAGTCGCAGTAGCTTAACAAGATGGTTTAAATTCCACTTATAAGAGACATGCAGGTCGCAGTAGCTTAACAAGATGGTTTAAATGCCCCTTGGAAGAGACGTGCTGGTCGCTGTAGCTAAACAAGACCATTTAAATGCCCCTTGGAAGAGACATGCAGGTCGCAGTAGCTTAACAAGATGGTTTAAATGTCCCTTGGAAGAGAAGTGCAGGTCGCAGTAGATTAACAAGACGTTTTAAATGCCCCTTGGAAAAGTGGTGGAGCTTACAGTAGCTTAACAAGACGGTTTAAATGCCCCTTGGAAAAGACTTGCAAGTCGCAGTAGCTTAACAAGACGGTTTAAATGCCCCTTGGAAGAGCGGTGGAGGTCGCAGTAGCTTAACAAGACGGTTTAAATGCCCCTTGCAAGAGACATGCAGGTTGCAGTAGCTTAACAAGACGGTTGAAAAGCCCCTTGGAAGAGACGTGCAGGTCGCAGTAGCTTAACAAGATTGCTTAAATGCCCCTTGGAAGAGCGGTTGAGGTCGCAGTAGCTTGACAAGACTGTTTAAATGCCCCTTGGAAGAGACATGCAGGTCGCAGCAGCTTAACAAGACGGTTTAAATGCCCCTTAGAAGAGATGTGCAGGTCGCAGTAGCTTAACAAGACAGTTTAAATGCCCCTTGGAAGAAACATGCAGGTCGCAGTAGCTTAACAAGATGGTTTAAATGACACTTGGAAAAGACTTGCATGTCGCAGTAGCTTAACAAGATGGTTTAAATGCCCCTTGGAAGAGACATGCAGGTCGCAGTAGCTTAACAAGATGGTTTAAAGGCTCCTTGGAAAAGACGAGCAGGTCGCAGTAGCTTAACAAGACGGTTTAAAGGCCCCTTGGAAGAGACGAGCAAGTCGCAGTAGCTTAACAAGACGGTTTAAATGTCCCTTGGAAAAGTGGTGGAGGTTACAATAGCTTAACAAGACGGATTAAATGCCCCTTGGAAGAGACGTGGAGGTCGCAGTAGCTTAACAAGACAGGTTAAATGCCCCTTGCAAGAGACATGCAGGTTGCAGTAGCTTAACAAGACGGTTGAGATGCCCCTTGGAAGAGCAGTGGCGGTAGCAGTAGCTTAATAAGAGGGTTTAAATGCCCCTTGAAAGAGACGTGCAGGTCGCAGTAGCTTAACAAGATGGTTTAAATGCCCCTTGGAAGAGCGGTGGAGTTCGCAGTAGCTTAACAAGACTGTTTAAATGCCCCTTGGAAGAGACATGCAGGTCGCAGCAGCTTAACAAGACAGTTTAAATGCCCCTTGGAAGAGATGTGCAGGTCGCAGTAGCTTAACAAGACAGTTTAAATGCCCCTTGGAAGAAACATGCAGGTCGCAGTAGTTGAACAAGATGGTTTAAATGCCCCTTGTAAGAGACGTGTAGGTCACAGTAGCTTAACAAGATGGTTTAAATGCCCCTTGGAAAAGTGGTGGAGGTTACAGTAGCTTAACAAAACTGATTAAATGCCCCTTGGAAACACGTGCAAATCGCAGTAGCTTAACAAGACGATTTAGATGCCCCTTGGAAGAGACGTACAGGACGCAGTAGCTTAACAAGACGGTTTAAATGCCCCTTGGAAGAGAAGTGCAGGTTGCAGTAGCTTAACAAGACGGTTTAAATGCCCCTTGGAAAAGAGGTGGAGGTTACAGTAGCTTAACAAGACGGTTTAAATGCCCGTTGAAAGAGGCGTGCAGGTCGCAGTAGCTTAACAAGACGGTTAAAATGCCCCTTGGAAGAGCGGTGGCGGTAGCAGTAGCTTAACAAGATGGTTTAAATGCCCCTTGGAAGAGACTTGCAGGTCACAGTAGCTTAGCAAGATGGTTTAAATGCCCCTTCGAAGAGACATGCAGGTCGCAGTAGCTTAACAAGACAGTTTAAATGCCCCTTGGAAGAGACGTGCAGGTCGCAGTAGCTTAACAAGACGTTTTAAATGCCCCTTGGAAGAGACATGCAGGTCGCAGCAGCTTATCAAGACAGTTTAAATGCCCCTTGGAAGAGACTTGCAGGTCACAGTAGCTTAACAAGACGGTTTAAATGCCCCTTGGAAAAGACGTGCAGGTTGCAGTAGCTTAACAAGACGGTTTAAATGCCCCTTGGAAAAGAGGTGGAGGTTACAATAGCTTAACAAAACGGTTTAAATGCCCATTGAAAGAGACGTGCAGGTCGCAGTAGCTTAACAAGACGGTTAAAATGCCCCTTGGAAGAGCGGTGGCGGTAGCAGTAGCTTAACAAGACGGTTTAAATGCCCCTTGGAAGAGACATGCAGGTCGCAGTAGCTTAACAAGACGGTTTAAATGCCCCTTGGAAGAGCAGTGGAGGTCGCAGTAGCTTAACAAGACGGTTTAAATGCCCCTTGGAAGAGACATGCAGGTCGCAGCTGCTTAACAAGACGGTTTAAATGCCCCTTGAAAGAGACGTGCAGGTCGAAGTAGCTTAACAAGACGGTTTTAAATGCCCCTTAGAAGAGACATCCAGGTCGCAGTAGCTTAACAAGACGGTTTAAATGCCCATTGGAAAAGTGGTGGAAGTTACAGTAGCTAAACAAGACGGTTTAAATGCCCCTTGGAAAAGACGTGCAAGTCGCAGTAGCTTAACAAGATGGTTTAAATTCCCCTTGGAAGGGACATGCAGGTCACAGCAGCTTATCAAGACGGTTTAAATGCCCCTTGGAAGAGACTTACAGGTCGCAGTAGCTTAACAAGACGTTTTAAATGCCCCTTGGAAGAGACATGCAGGTCGCAGCAGCTTATCAAGACGGTTTAAATGCCCCTTGGAAGAGACTTACAGGTCGCAGTAGCTTAACAAGACGGTTTAAATGCCACTTGGAAGAGAAGTGCAGATTGCAGTAGCTTAACAAGACGGTTTAAATGCCCCTTGGAAAAGACATGCAAGGCGCAGAAGCTTAACAAGACTGTATAAATGCCCGTTGAAAGAGACGTGCAGGTCGCAGTAGCTTAACAAGACGGCTTAAATGCCCCTGGGAAGAGCTGTGGAGCTTGCAGTAGCTTAACAAGACGGTTTAAATGCCCCTTGGTTGAGACATGCAGGTCGCAGAAGCTTAAGAAGAAGGTTTAAACGCCTCTTGAAAGAGCGGTGGAGGTCGCAGTAGCTTAACAAGACGGTTTAAATGCCCCTTGGAAGAGACATGCAGGTCGCAGCAGCTTATCAAGACTGTTTAAATGCCCCTTGGAAGAGACTTGCAGGTTGCAGTAGCTTAACAAGATGGTTTAAATGCCCATTGGAAGAGACGAGCAGGTCGCAGTAGCTTAACAAGAAGGTTTAAAGGCCCCTTGGAAGAGACAAGCAAGTCGCAGTAGCTTAACAAACGGTTTAAATGTCCCTTGGAAAAGTGGTGGAGGTTACAATAGCTTAACAAGATGGTTTCAATGCCCCTTGCAAGAGACAAGCAGGTAGCAGTAGCTTAACAAGAGGGTTTAAATGCCCCTTGGAAGAGACGTGCAGGTCGCAGTAGCTTAACAAGATGTTTAAATGCCCCTTGGAAGAGCGGAGGAGTTCGCAGTAGCTTAACAAAACTGTTTAAATGCCCCTTGGAAGAGACATGCAGGTCGCAGCAGCTTAACAAGATGGTTTAAATGCCCCTTGGAAGAGATGTGCAGGTCGCAGTAGCTTAACAAGACAGTTTAAATGCCCCTTGGAAGAGACTTGCAGGTCACAGTAGCTTAACAAGACGGTTTAAATGCCCTTTGGAAAAGACGTGCAGGTTGCAGTAGCTTAACAAGACGGTTTAAATGCCCCTTGGAAAAGAGGTGGAGGTTACAGTAGCTTAACAAGACGGTTTAAATGCCCATTGAAAGAGACGTGCAGGTCGCAGTAGCTTAACAAGACGGTTAAAATGCCCCTTGGAAGAGCGGTGGCGGTAGCAGTAGCTTAACAAGACGGTTAAATGCCCCTTGGAAAAGAGGTGGAGGTTACAGTAGCTTAACAAGACGGTTTAAATGCCCGTTGAAAGAGACGTGCAGGTCGCAGTAGCTTAACAAGACGGTTAAAATGCCCCTTGGAAGAGCGGTGGCAGTAGCAGTTGCTTAACAAGACTGTTTAAATGCCCCTTGGAAGAGACTTGCAGGTCACAGTAGCTTAACCAGATGGTTTAAATGCCCCGTCGAAGAGACATGCAGGTCGCAGTAGCTTAACAAGACGGTTTAAATGCCCCTTGGAAGAGACTTGCAGGTCACAGTAGCTTAACCAGATGGTTTAAATGCCCCGTCGAAGAGACATGCAGGTCGCAGTAGCTTAACAAGACGGTTTAAATGCCCCTTGGAAGAGACATGCAGGTCGCAGTAGCTTAACAAGACGTTTTAAATGCCCCTTGGAAGAGACATGCAGGTCGCAGCAGCTTATCAAGACAGTTTAAATGCCCCTTGGAAGAGACTTGCAGGTCACAGTAGCTTAACAAGACGGTTTAAATGCCCCTTGGAAAACACGTGCAGGTTGCAGTAGCTTAACAAGACGGTTTAAATGCCCCTTGGAAAAGAGGTGGAGGTTACAGTAGCTTAACAAGACGGTTTAAATGCCCATTGAAAGAGACGTGCAGGTCGCAGTAGCTTAACAAGACGGTTAAAATGCCCCTTGGAAGAGCGGTGGCGGTAGCAGTAGCTTAACAAGACTGTTTAAATGCCCCTTGGAAGAGACGTGCAGGTCACAGTAGCTTAACAAGACGGTTTAAATGCCCCTTGGAAGAGCGGTGGAGGTCGCAGTAGCTTAACAAGACGGTTTAAATGCCCCTTGGTTGAGACATGCAGGTCGCAGCAGCTTAACAAGAAGGTTTAAATGCCTCTTGGAAGAGCGGTGGAGGTCGCAGTAGCTTAACAAGACGGTTTAAATGCCCCTTGGAAGAGACATGCAGGTCGCAGCAGCTTATCAAGACGGTTTAAATGCCCCTTGGAAGAGACTTGCAGGTCGCAGTAGCTTAACAAGATGGTTTAAATGCCCCTTGGAAGAGACATGCAGGTCGCAGTAGCTTAACAAGACGGTTTAAAGGCTCCTTGGAAAAGACGAACAGGTCGCAGTAGCTTAACAAGACGGTTTAAAGGCCCCTTGGAAGAGACGAGCAAGTCGCAGTGGCTTAACAAGACGGCTTAAATGTCCCTTGGAAAAGTGGTGGAGGTTACAATAGCATAACAGGAAGGTTTAAATGCCCCTTGGAAGAGACGTGCAGGTCGCAGTAGCTTAACAAGAAGGTTTAAATGCCCCTTGGAAGAGATGTGCAGGTCGCAGTAGCTTAACAAGACGGTTTAAATGCACCTTGGAAGAGACGTGGAGGTCGCAGTTGCCTAACAAGACAGCTTACATGCCCCTTGCAAGAGACATGCAGGTTGCAGTAGCTTAACAAGACGGTTGAAATGCCCCTTGGAAGAGCAGTGGCGGTAGCAGTAGCTAAACAAGAGGGTTTAAATGCCCCTTGGAAGAGACGTGCAGGTCGCAGTAGCTTAACAAGACTGTTTAAATGCCCCTTGGAAGAGACATGCAGGTCGCAGTAGCTTAACAAGACGGTTTAAATGCCCCTTGGAAGAGATGTGCAGGTCGCAGTAGCTTAACAAGACAGTTTAAATGCCCCTTGGAAGAAACATGCAGGTCGCAGTAGTTGAACAAGATGGTTTAAATGCTGCTTGAAAGAGACGTGCAGGTCACAGTAGCTTAACAAGATGGTTTAAATGCCCCTTGGAAAAGTGGTGGAGGTTACAGTAGCTTAACAAAACTATTTAAATGCCCCTTGGGAAACACGTGCAATTCGCAGTAGCTTAACAAGATGGTTTAGATGCCCCTTGGAAGAGACGTGCAGGTCGCTGTAGCTTAACAAGTCAGTTTAAATGCCCCTTGAAAGAGACGCGCAGGTCGCAGTTGCTAAACAAGACGGTTAAAATGCCCCTTGGAAGAGCGGTGGAGGTCGCAGTAGCTTAACAAGACGGTTTAAATGCCCCTTGCAAGAGACGAGCAGGTCGCAGTAGCTTAATAAGACTGTTTAAATGCCCTTTGGTAGAAACGTCCAGGTCACAGTAGCTTAACAAGACGGTTTAAACGCCACTTGGAAGAGACGTGCAGGTCGCAGGAGCTTAAAAAGACGGTTTCAATGCCCCTTGGAAGAGCGGTGGAGGTCGCAGTAGCTTAACAAGAAGGTTTAAATGCCCCTTGGAAGAGACATGCAGGTCGCAGCTGCTTAACAAGACGGTTTAAATGCCCCTTGAAAGAGACGTGCAGGTCGAAGTAGCTTAACAAGACGGTTTTTAATGCCCCTTGGAAGAGACATCCAGGTCGCAGTAGCTTAACAAGACGGTTTAAATGCCCCTTGGAAAAGACGTGCAAGTCGCAGGAGCTTAACAAGATGGTTTAATTTCCCCTTGGAAGAGACATGCAGGTCGCAGCAGCCTATCAAGACGGTTTAAATGCCCCCTGGAAGAGACTTGCAAGTCGCAGTAGCTTAACAAGACGTTTTAAATGCCCCTTGGAAGAGACATGCAGGTCGCAGCAGCTTATCAAGACGGTTTTAATGCCCCTTGGAAGAGACTTACAGGTCGCAGTAGCTTAACAAGACGGTTTAAATGCCCCTTGGAAGAGAAGTGCAGGTTGCAGTAGCTTAACAAGACGGTTTAAATGCCCCTTGGAAAAGACGTGCAAGTCGCAGTAGCTTAACAAGATGGTTTAAATGCCCCTTGGAAGAGACATGCAGGTCGCAGTAGCTTAACAAGACGGTTTAAATGCCCCTTGGAAGAGCGGTAAAGGTCGCAGTAGCTTAACAAGACCGTTTAAATGCCCCTTGGAAAAGACGTGCAAGGCGCAGAAGCTTAACAAGACTGTATAAATGCCCGTTGAAAGAGACGTGCAGGTCGCAGTAGCTTAACAAGACGGTTAAAATGACCCTTGGAAGAGCGGTGGCAGTATCAGTAGCTTAACAAGACTGTTTAAATGCCCCTTGGAAGAGACGTGCAGGTCGCAGTAGCTTAACAAGGCGGTTTAAATGCCCCTTGGAAGAGCGGTGGAGGTTGCAGTAGCTTAACAAGACGGTTTAAATGCCCCTTGGTTGAGACATGCAGGTCGCAGCAGCTTAAGAAGAAGGTTTAAATGACTCTTGAAAGAGCGGTAGAGGTCGCAGTATCTGAACAAGACGGTTTAAATGCCCCTTGGAAGAGACATGCAGGTCGCAGCAGCTTATCAAGACGGTTTAAATGCCCCTTGGAAGAGACTTGCAGGTTGCAGTAGCTTAACAAGATGGTTTAAATGCCCCTTGGAAGAGACGAGCAGGTCGCAGTAGCTTAACAAGACAGTTTAAAGGCCCCTTGGAAGAGACGAGCAAGTCGCAGTAGCTTAACAAACGGTTTAAAGGTCCCTTGGAAAAGTGGTGGAGGTTACAATAGCTTAACAAGACGGTTTCAATGCCCCTTGGAAGAGACGTGCAGGTCACAGAAGCTTAACAAGACGGTTTAAATGCCCCTTGCAAGAGACAAGCAGGTTGCAGTAGCTTAACAAGACGGTTGAAATGCCCCTTGGAAGAGCAGTGGCGGTAGCAGTAGCTTAACAAGAGGGTTTAAATGCCCCTTGGAAGAGACGTGCAGGTCGCAGTAGCTTAACAACATGGTTTAAATGCCCCTTGGAAGAGCGGTGGAGTTCGCAGTAGCTTAACAAAACTGTTTAAATGCCCCTTGGAAGAGACATGCAGGACGCAGCAGCTTAACAAGACGGTTTAAATGCCCCTTGGAAGAGATGTGCAGGTCGCAGTAGCTTAACAAGACAGTTTAAATGCCCCTTGGAAGAAACATGCAGGTCGCAGTAGTTGAACAAGACGGTTTAAATGCTCCTTGAAAGAGACGTGCAGGTCACAGTAGCTTAACAAGATCGTTTAAATGCCCCATGGAAAAGTGGTTGAGGTTACAGTAGCTTAACAAAACTGTTTGAATGCCCCTTGGGAAACACGTGCAAGTCACAGTAGCTTAACAAGACGGTTTAGATGCCCCTTGGAAGAGACGTGCAGGTCGCAGTAGCTTAACAAGACGGTTTAAATGCCCCTTGGAAGAGCGATGGAGATCGCAGTAGCTTAAAAAGTCAGTTTAAATGCCCCTTGAAAGAGACGCGCAGGTCGCAGAACCTAAACAAGACGGTTAAAATGCCCCTTGGAAGAGCGGTGGAGGTCGCAGTAGCTTAACAAGACGGTTTAAATGCCCCTTGCAAGAGACGAGCAGGTCGCAGTAGCTTAATAAGACTGTTTAAATGCCCCTTGGTAGAAACGTGCAGGTCACAGTAGTTTAACAAGACGGTTTAAATGCCACTTGGAAGAGACGTGCAGGTCGCAGTATCTTAAAAAGTCGGTTTAAATGCCCCTTGGAAGACCGGTGGAGGTCGCAGTAGCTTAACAAGACGGTTTAAATGCCCCTTGGAAGAGACGTGCAGGTCGAAGTAGCTTAACAAGACGGTTTTTAATGCCCCTTGGAAGAGACATCCAGGTCGCAGTAGCTTAACAAGACGGTTTAAATGCCCCTTGGTTGAGAAATACAGGTCGCAGCAGCTTAAGAAGATGGTTTAAATGCCCCTTGGAAGAGACGTGCAGGTCGCAGTAGCTTAACAAAATCGTTTAAATGCCCCTTGGAAGAGACATGCAGGTCGCAGCAGCTTAACAAGACGGTTTAAATGCCCCTTGGAAGAGCGGAGGAGGTCGCAGTAGCTTAACTAGATGGTTTAAATGCCCCTTGGAAAAGACGTGCAAGTCACAGTAGCTTATCAAGACGGTTTAAATGTCCCTTGGAAGAGATATGCAGGTCACAGCAGCTTAACAAGACGGTTTAAATGCCCCTTGGAAGAGACTTGCAGGTCGCAGTAGCTTAACAAGACGGTTTAAATGCCCCTGGAAAAGACGTGCAAGTCGCCGTAGCTTAACAAAACGGTTTAAATGCCCCTTGGAAAAGTGGGGGAGGTTACAGTAGCTTAACAAGACGGTTTAAATGCCCCTTGGAAAAGACGTGCAAGTCACAGTAGCTTAACAAGACGGTTTAAATGCCCCTTGGAAGAGACGCGAAGGTCGCAGTAGCTTTTCAAGACGGTTTAAATGCCCCTTGGAAGAGACATGCAGGTCGCAGTAGCTTAACAAGACGGCTTACATGCCCCTTGGAAGAGCGGTGGCGGTCGCAGTAGCTTAACAAAGACAGTTTAAATGCCCCTTGAAAGAGACGTGCAGGTCGCAGTAGCTTAACAAGATGGTTAAAATGCCCATTGGAAGTGCGGTGGCGATAGCAGTAGCTTAACAAGACATTTTAAATGCCCATTGGAAGAGAAGTACAGGTCGCAATAGCTTAACAAGACGGTTTAAATGCCCCTTGGAAGAGCGCTGGAGGTCGCAGTAGCTTAACAAGTCAGTTTAAATGCCCCTTGTAAGAGACGTGCACGTCGCAGTAGCTTAACAAGACGGTTTAAATACCCCTTGGAAGAGACGTGCAGGTCGCAGTAGCTTAAAAAGACGGTTTAAATGCCCCTTGGAAGAGCTTTGGAGGTTTCAGTAGCTTAACAAGACAGTTTGAATGCCCCTTGGAAGAGACGTGCAGGTCGCAGTAGCTTAACAAGACGGTTTAAATGCCCCTTGGCAGAGCGGTGGAGGTCGCAGTAGCTTAACAATACACATTAAATGCCCCTTGGAAGAGACATGCAGGTCGCAGTAGCTTAACAAGACGGTTTTAATGCCCCTTGGAAGAGACGTGCAGGTCACAAAAGCTTAACAAGACGGTTTAAATGCCCCTTGGAAGAGATGTACAGTTCGCAGTAGCTTAACAAGACGGTTTAAATGCCCCTTGGAAGAGACATGCAGGTCGTAGAAGCTTAACAAGATGGATTAAATGCCCCTTGGAAGAGCAGTGGAGGTCGCATTAGCTTAACAAGACGGTTTAATTTCCCCTTGGTAGAGACGTGCAGGTCACAGTAGCTTAACAAGACGGTTAAAATGCCCTTTGGAAGAGACATGCAGGTCGCAGTAGCTTAACAAGACGGCTTACATGCCCCTTGGAAGAGCGGTGGCGGTCGCAGTAGCTTAACAAGACAGTTTAAATGCCCCTTGAAAGAGACGTGCAGGTCGCAGTAGCTTAACAAGATGGTTAAAATGCCCATTGTAAGTGCGGTGGCGATAGCAGTAGCTTAACAAGACATTTTAAATGCCCATTGGAAGAGAAGTACAGGTCGCAATAGCTTAACAAGACGGTTTAAATGCCCCTTGGAAGAGCGGTGGAGGTCGCAGTAGCTTAACAAGTCAGTTTAAATGCCCCTTGTAAGAGACGTGCAGGTCGCAGTAGCTTAACAAGACGGTTTAAATACCCCTTGGAAGAGACGTGCAGGTCGCAGTAGCTTAAAAAGACGGTTTAAATGCCCCTTGGAAGAGCTTTGGAGGTTTCAGTAGCTTAACAAGACAGTTTGAATGCCCCTTGGAAGAGACGTGGAGGTCGCAGTAGCTTAACAAGACGGTTTAAATGCCCCTTGGCAGAGCGGTGGAGGTCGCAGTAGCTTAACAATACACGTTAAATGCCCCTTGGAAGAGACATGCAGGTCGCAGTAGCTTAACAAGACTGTTTTAATGCCCCTTGGAAGAGACGTGCAGGTCACAAAAGCTTAACAAGACGGTTTAAATGCCCCTTGGAAGAGATGTACAGTTCGCAGTAGCTTAACAAGACGGTTTAAATGGCCCTTGGAAGAGACGTGCAGGTCGTAGAAGCTTAACAAGATGGATTAAATGCCCCTTGGAAGAGCAGTGGAGTTCGCATTAGCTTAACAAGACTGTTTAAATGCCCCTTGGTAGAGACGTGCAGGTCACAGTAGCTTAACAAGACGGTTAAAATGCCCTTTGGAAGAGTGGTGGAGGTCGCATTGGCTTAACAAGACGGTTTAAATGCCCTTTGTAAGAGATGAGCAGGTCGCAGTAGCTTAACAATATGGTTTAAAAGCCCCTTGGAAGAGCGGTGGAGGTCGCAGTAGCTTAACAAGTTAGTTTAAATGCCCCTTGGAAGAGACTTGCAGGTCGCAGTAGCTTAACAACATGGTTTAAATGCCCCTTGGAAGAGCGGTGGAGTTCGCAGTAGCTTAACAAAACTGTTTAAATGCCCCTTGGAAGAGACATGCAGGACGCAGCAGCTTAACAAGACGGTTTAAATGCCCCTTGGAAGAGATGTGCAGGTCGCAGTAGCTTAACAAGACAGTTTAAATGCCCCTTGGAAGAAACATGCAGGTCGCAGTAGTTGAACAAGACGGTTTAAATGCTCCTTGAAAGAGACGTGCAGGTCACAGTAGCTTAACAAGATCGTTTAAATGCCCCATGGAAAAGTGGTTGAGGTTACAGTAGCTTAACAAAACTGTTTGAATGCCCCTTGGGAAACACATGCAAGTCACAGTAGCTTAACAAGACGGTTTAGATGCCCCTTGGAAGAGACGTGCAGGTCGCAGTAGCTTAACAAGACGGTTTAAATGCCCCTTGGAAGAGCGATGGAGATCGCAGTAGCTTAAAAAGTCAGTTTAAATGCCCCTTGAAAGAGACGCGCAGGTCGCAGAACCTAAACAAGACGGTTAAAATGCCCCTTGGAAGAGCGGTGGAGGTCGCAGTAGCTTAACAAGACGGTTTAAATGCCCCTTGCAAGAGACGAGCAGGTCGCAGTAGCTTAATAAGACTGTTTAAATGCCCCTTGGTAGAAACGTGCAGGTCACAGTAGTTTAACAAGACGGTTTAAATGCCACTTGGAAGAGACGTGCAGGTCGCAGTATCTTAAAAAGTCGGTTTAAATGCCCCTTGGAAGAGCGGTGGAGGTCGCAGTAGCTTAACAAGACGGTTTAAATGCCCCTTGGAAGAGACGTGCAGGTCGAAGTAGCTTAACAAGACGGTTTTTAATGCCCCTTGGAAGAGACATCCAGGTCGCAGTAGCTTAACAAGACGGTTTAAATGCCCCTTGGTTGAGAAATACAGGTCGCAGCAGCTTAAGAAGATGGTTTAAATGCCCCTTGGAAGAGACGTGCAGGTCGCAGTAGCTTAACAAAATCGTTTAAATGCCCCTTGGAAGAGACATGCAGGTCGCAGCAGCTTAACAAGACGGTTTAAATGCCCCTTGGAAGAACGGAGGAGGTCGCAGTAGCTTAACTAGATGGTTTAAATGCCCCTTGGAAAAGACGTGCAAGTCACAGTAGCTTATCAAGACGGTTTAAATGTCCCTTGGAAGAGACATGCAGGTCACAGCAGCTTAACAAGACGGTTTAAATGCCCCTTGGAAGAGACTTGCAGGTCGCAGTAGCTTAACAAGACGGTTTAAATGCCCCTGGAAAAGACGTGCAAGTCGCCGTAGCTTAACAAAACGGTTTAAATGCCCCTTGGAAAAGTGGGGGAGGTTACAGTAGCTTAACAAGACGGTTTAAATGCCCCTTGGAAAAGACGTGCAAGTCACAGTAGCTTAACAAGACGGTTTAAATGCCCCTTGGAAGAGACGCGAAAGTCGCAGTAGCTTTTCAAGACGGTTTAAATGCCCCTTGGAAGAGACATGCAGGTCGCAGTAGCTTAACAAGACGGCTTACATGCCCCTTGGAAGAGCGGTGGCGGTCGCAGTAGCTTAACAAAGACAGTTTAAATGCCCCTTGAAAGAGACGTGCAGGTCGCAGTAGCTTAACAAGATGGTTAAAATGCCCATTGGAAGTGCGGTGGCGATAGCAGTAGCTTAACAAGACATTTTAAATGCCCATTGGAAGAGAAGTACAGGTCGCAATAGCTTAACAAGACGGTTTAAATGCCCCTTGGAAGAGCGCTGGAGGTCGCAGTAGCTTAACAAGTCAGTTTAAATGCCCCTTGTAAGAGACGTGCACGTCGCAGTAGCTTAACAAGACGGTTTAAATACCCCTTGGAAGAGACGTGCAGGTCGCAGTAGCTTAAAAAGACGGTTTAAATGCCCCTTGGAAGAGCTTTGGAGGTTTCAGTAGCTTAACAAGACAGTTTGAATGCCCCTTGGAAGAGACGTGCAGGTCGCAGTAGCTTAACAAGACGGTTTAAATGCCCCTTGGCAGAGCGGTGGAGGTCGCAGTAGCTTAACAATACACATTAAATGCCCCTTGGAAGAGACATGCAGGTCGCAGTAGCTTAACAAGACGGTTTTAATGCCCCTTGGAAGAGACGTGCAGGTCACAAAAGCTTAACAAGACGGTTTAAATGCCCCTTGGAAGAGATGTACAGTTCGCAGTAGCTTAACAAGACGGTTTAAATGCCCCTTGGAAGAGACATGCAGGTCGTAGAAGCTTAACAAGATGGATTAAATGCCCCTTGGAAGAGCAGTGGAGGTCGCATTAGCTTAACAAGACGGTTTAATTTCCCCTTGGTAGAGACGTGCAGGTCACAGTAGCTTAACAAGACGGTTAAAATGCCCTTTGGAAGAGACATGCAGGTCGCAGTAGCTTAACAAGACGGCTTACATGCCCCTTGGAAGAGCGGTGGCGGTCGCAGTAGCTTAACAAGACAGTTTAAATGCCCCTTGAAAGAGACGTGCAGGTCGCAGTAGCTTAACAAGATGGTTAAAATGCCCATTGTAAGTGCGGTGGCGATAGCAGTAGCTTAACAAGACATTTTAAATGCCCATTGGAAGAGAAGTACAGGTCGCAATAGCTTAACAAGACGGTTTAAATGCCCCTTGGAAGAGCGGTGGAGGTCGCAGTAGCTTAACAAGTCAGTTTAAATGCCCCTTGTAAGAGACGTGCAGGTCGCAGTAGCTTAACAAGACGGTTTAAATACCCCTTGGAAGAGACGTGCAGGTCGCAGTAGCTTAAAAAGACGGTTTAAATGCCCCTTGGAAGAGCTTTGGAGGTTTCAGTAGCTTAACAAGACAGTTTGAATGCCCCTTGGAAGAGACGTGGAGGTCGCAGTAGCTTAACAAGACGGTTTAAATGCCCCTTGGCAGAGCGGTGGAGGTCGCAGTAGCTTAACAATACACGTTAAATGCCCCTTGGAAGAGACATGCAGGTCGCAGTAGCTTAACAAGACTGTTTTAATGCCCCTTGGAAGAGACGTGCAGGTCACAAAAGCTTAACAAGACGGTTTAAATGCCCCTTGGAAGAGATGTACAGTTCGCAGTAGCTTAACAAGACGGTTTAAATGGCCCTTGGAAGAGACGTGCAGGTCGTAGAAGCTTAACAAGATGGATTAAATGCCCCTTGGAAGAGCAGTGGAGTTCGCATTAGCTTAACAAGACTGTTTAAATGCCCCTTGGTAGAGACGTGCAGGTCACAGTAGCTTAACAAGACGGTTAAAATGCCCTTTGGAAGAGTGGTGGAGGTTGCATTGGCTTAACAAGACGGTTTAAATGCCCTTTGTAAGAGATGAGCAGGTCCCAGTAGCTTAACAATATGGTTTAAAAGCCCCTTGGAAGAGCGGTGGAGGTCGCAGTAGCTTAACAAGTTAGTTTAAATGCCCCTTGGAAGAGACTTGCAGGTCGCAGTAGCTTAACAACACGGTGTAAATGCCCCTTGAAAGAGCGGTGGAGGTCGCAGTAGCTTAACAAGACAGTTTAAATGCCCCTTGGAAGAGAAGTGCAGGTCGCAGTAGCTTAATAAGACGGATTAAATGCCCCTTGGAAAAGACGTGCAGGTCGCAGTAGCTTAACAAGACGGTTTAAATTCCCCTTGGAAAAGACGTGCAGGTCACAGTAGCTTAACTAGATGGTTTAAATGCCTCTTGGAAAAGGCCTGCAGGTCGCAGTAGCTTAATAAGACGGTTTAAATGCCCCTTGGAAGAGGCTTGCAGGTCGCAGTAGCTTAACAAGATGGTTTAAATGCCCCTTGGAAGAGCAGTGAATGTCGCAGTAGCTTAACAAGATGGTTTAAATGCACCTTGGAAGAGACATGCAGGTCACAGCAGCTTAACAAGACTGTTTAAATGCCCCTTGAAAGAGACGTGCAGGTTGCAGTAGCTTAACAAGACGGTTTAAATGCCCCTTGGTAGAGACATGCAGGTCGCAATAGCTTAACAAGACGGTTTAAACGCCCCTTGGAAGAGACGTGCAGGTCGCAGTAGCTTAACAAGACGGTTTAAATGCCCCTTGGAAAAGTGGTGGAGGTTACAGTAGCTTAACAAGACGGTTTAATTGCCCCTTGGAAGACACGTGCAAGTCACAGTAGCTTAAAAAGACGGTTTAAATGCCCCTTGGAAGAGATGTGCAGGTCGCAATAGCTTAACAAGATGGTTTATATGCCCCTTGGAAGAAACGTGCAGGTCGCAGTAGCTTAACAAGACGGTTTAAATGCCCCTTGGAAGAGTGGTGAAGGTCGCAGTAACTTAACAAGACAGTTTGAATGCCACTTGCAAGAGACTCGCAGGTCGCAGTAGCTTAACAACACAGTGTAAATGCCCCTTGAAAGAGCGGTGGAGGTCGCAGTAGCTTAACAAGACAGTTTAAATGCCCCTTGGAAGAGAAGTGCAGGTCGCAGTAGGTTAACAAGACGGTTTTAATTCCCCTTGGAAAAGACGTGCAGGTCACAGTAGCTTAACTAGATGGTTTAAATGCCTCTTGGAAAAGGCCTGCAGGTCGCAGTAGCTTAACAAGACGGTTTAAATGCCCCTTGGCAGAGCGGTGGAGGTCGCAGTAGCTTAACAATACAGTTTAAATGCCCCTTGGAAGAGACATGCAGCTCGCAGTAGCTTAACAAGACGGTTTAAATGCCCCTTGGAAGAGACGTGCAGGTCGCATTAGCTTAACAAGACGGTTTAAATGCCCCTTGGTAGAGACGTGCAGGTCACAGTAGCTTAACAAGACGGTTAAAATGCCCTTTGGAAGAGTGGTGGAGGTCGCAGTGGCTTAACAAGATGGTTTAAATGCCCCTTGTAAGAGATGTGCAGGTCGCAGTAGCTTAACAAGACAGATTAAATGCCCCTTGGAAGAGCAGTGGAGGTCGCATTAGCTTAACAAGACGGTTTCAATGCCCCTTGGTAGAGACGTGCAGGTCACAGTAGCTTAACAAGACGGTTAAAATGCCCTTTGGAAGAGTGGTGGAGGTTGCAGTAGCTTAACAAGACGGTTTAAATGCCCCTTGTAAGAGATGTGCATGTCGCAGTAGCTTAACAAGATGGTTTCAATGCCCCTTGGAAGAGCGGTGGAGGTCGCAGTAGCTTAACAAGACGGTTTAAATGCCACTTGGAAGAGACATGCAGGTCGCAGCAGCTTAAAAAGACGGTTTAAATGCCCCTTGGAAGAGACGTGCAGGTCGCAGTAGCTTAACAAGACGGTTTAAATGCCCCTTGGAAGAGACGAGCAGGTCGCAGTAGCTAATCTAGACGGTTTAAATGCCCCTTGGAAAAGTGGTGGAGGTTACAGTAGCTTAACAAGCCGGTTTAAATGCCCCTTGGAAGAGATGAGCAGCTCGCAGTAGCTTAACTAGGCGGTTTAAATGCCCCTTGGAAAAGTGGTGGAGGTTACAGTAGCTTAACAAGATGGTTTAAATGCCCCTTGGAAGAGACTTGCAAGTCGCAGCAGCTTAAAAAGACGGTTTAAATGCGCCTTGGAAGAGACGTGCAGGTCGCAGTAGCATAACAAGACGGTTTAAATGCCCCTTGGTAGAGAAGAGCAGGTCGCAGTAGCTTAACAAGATGGTTTAAACGCCCCTTGGATGAGCGGTGGAGGTCGCAGTAGCTTAACAAGTTAGTTTAAATGCCCCTTGGAAGAGATTTGCAGGTCGCAGTAGCTAAACAACACGGTGTAAATGCCCCTTGAAAGAGCGGTGGAGGTCGCAGTAGCTTAACAAGACAGTTTAAATGCTCCTTGGAAGAGAAGTGCAGGTCGCAGTAGCTTAATAAGACGGATTAAATGCCCCTTGGAAAAGACGTGCAGGTCGCAGTAGCTTAACAAGACGGTTTAAATGCCCCTTGGAAAAGACGTGCAGGTCACAGTAGCTTAAATAGATGGTTTAAATGCCTCTTGGAAAAGGCGTGCAGGTCGCAGTAGCTTAATAAGATGGTTTAAATGCCCCTTGGAAGAGGCTTGCAGGTCGCAGTAGCTTAACAAGATGGTTTAAATGCCCCTTTGAAGAGCGGTGGAGGTCGCAGTAGCTTAACAAGATGGTTTAAATGTACCTTGGAAGAGACATGCAGGTCACAGCAGCTTAACAAGACTGTTTAAATGCCCCTTGAAAGAGACATGCAGGTGGCAGTAGCTTAACAAGACGGTTTAAATGCCCCTTGGTAGAGACATGCAGGTCGCAATAGCTTAACAAGACGGTTTAAACGCCCCTTGGAAGAGACGTGCAGGTCGCAGTAGCTTAACAAGACGGTTTAAATGCCCCTTGGAAAAGTGGTGGAGGTTACAGTAGCTTAACAAGATGGTTTAAATGCCCCTTGGAAGACACGTGCAAGTCGCAGTAGCTTAACAAGATGGTTTAAATGCCCCTTGGAAGAGATGTGCAGGTCACAGTAGCTTAACAAGACGGTTTATATGCCCCTTGGAAGAAACGTGCAGGTCGCAGTAGCTTAACAAGATGGTTTAAATGCCCCTTGGAAGAGTGGTGGAGTTCGCAGTAGCTTAACAAGACAGTTTAAATGCCCCTTGGAAGAGACGTGCAGGTCGCAGTAGCTTAACAAGACGATTTAAATGCCACTTGGAAGAGACGTGCAGGTCGCAGTAGCTTAAAAAGATGGTTTAAATGCCCCTTGGAACAGATGTGCAGGTCGCAGTAGCTTAACAAGATGGTTTAAATGCCCCTTGGAAGAGACGTGAAGGTCGCAGTAGCTTTTCAAGACGGTTTAAAAGCCCCTTGGAAGAGACATGCAGGTCGCAGTAGCTTAACAAGACGGTTTACATGCCCCTTGGAAGAGCGGTAGCGGTCGCAGTAGCTTAACAAGACAGTTTAAATGCCCCTTGAAAGAGACGTGCAGGTCGGAGTAGCTTAACAAGATGGTTAAAATGCCCATTGGAAGTGCGGTGGCGGTAGCAGTAGCTTAACAAGACATTTTAAATGCCCATTGGAAGAGAAGTGCAGGTCGCAATAGCTTAACAAGACGGTTTACATGCCCCTTGGAAGAGCGGTGGAGTTCGCAGTAGCTTAACAAGTCAGTTTAAATGCCCCTTGTAAGAGACGTGCAGGTCGCAGTAGCTTAACAAGATGGTTAAAATGCCCCTTGGAAGAGCGGTGGAGGTCGCATTAGCTTAACAAGACGGTTTAAATGCCCCTTGCAAAAGACGTGCAAGTCACAGTAGCTTAACAAGACGGTTTAAATGCCCCTTGCAAGAGACGTGCTGGTCGCAGTAGCTTATTAAGATGGTTTAAATGCCGCTTGGTAGAAACGTGCAGGTCACAGTAGCTTAAAAAGACGGTTTAAATGCCACTTGGAAGAGACGTGCAGGTCACAGTAGCTTAAGAAGACGGTTTAAATGTCCCTTGGAAGAGCGGTGGAGGTCGCAGTAGCATAACAAGACGGTTTAAATGCCCATTGGAAGAGACGTGCAGGTAGCAGAAGCTTATTAAGACGGTTTAAATGCCCCTTGGAAGAGACGTGCAGGATGCAGTATCTTAACAAGACGGTTTAAATGCCCCTTGGAAGAGACGTGCAGGTCGCAGTATCTTAACAAGACGGTTTAAATGCCCCTTGGAAGAGACGTGCAGGTCGCAGTAGCTTAACAAGACGGTTTAAATGCCCCTTGGAAGTGCGGTGGAGGTCGCAGTAGCTTAACAAGACGGTTTAAATGCCCCTTGGAAGAGACATGCAGGTCGCAGCAGCTTAACATTACTGTTTAAATGCCCCTTGGAAGAGACGTGCAGGTTGCAGTAGCTTAACAAGACCGATTAAATGTCCCTTGGAAGAGACATGCAGGTCGCAGTAGCTTAACAAAGCTTTTTAAATGCCCCTTGGAAGAGACGTGCAGGTCGCAGTAGCTTAGCAAGACGGTTTAAATGACCCTTAGAAAAGTTGTGGAGGTTACAGTAGCTTAACAAGACGGTTTAAATGCCCCTTGGAAGAGACGTGCAAGTTGCAGTAGCTTAAAAAGACGGCTTAAATGCCCCTTGGAAGAGACATGCAGGTCGCAGTAGCTTAACAAGACGGTTTAAATGCCCCTTGGAAGAGACATGCAGGTCGCAGTAGCTTAAAAAGACGGTTTAAATGCCCATTGGAAGAGCGGTGGAGTTCGCAGTAGCTTAACAAGTCAGTTTAAATGCCCCTTGTAAGAGACGTGCAGGTCGCAGTAGCTTAAGAAGATGGTTAAAATGCCCCTTGGAAGAGCGGTGGAGGTCGCATTGGCTTAACAAGACGGTTTAAATGCCCCTTGCAAAAGACGTGCAAGTCACAGTAGCTTAACAAGACGGTTTAAATGCCCCTTGCAAGAGACGTGCAGGTCGCAGTAGCTTATTAAGATGGTTTAAATGCCGCTTGGTAGAAACGTGCAGGTCACAGTAGCTTAAAAAGACGGTTTAAATGCCACTTGGAAGACACGTGCAGGTCACAGTAGCTTAAGAAGACGGTTTAAATGCCCCTTGGAAGAGCGGTCGAGGTCGCAGTAGCATAACAAGACGGTTTAAATGCCCATTGGAAGAGACGTGCAGGTAGCAGAAGCTTATTAAGACGGTTTAAATGCCCCTTGGAAGAGACGTGCAGGACGCAGTAGCTTAACAAAACGGTTTAAATGCCCCTTGGAAGAGACGTGCAGGTCGCAGTAGTTTAACAAGACGGTTTAAATGCCCCTTGGAAGTGCGGTGGAGGTCGCAGTAGCTTAACAAGACGGTTTAAATGCCCCTTGGAAGAGACATGCAGGTCGCAGCAGCTTAACATTACTGTTTAATTGCACCTTGGAAGAGACGTGCAGGTCGCAGTAGCTTAACAAAGCATTTTAAATGCCCCTTGAAAGAGACGTGCAGGTCGCAGTAGCTTAGCAAGAAGGTTTAAATGCCCCTTAGAAAAGTTGTGGAGGTTACAGTAGCTTAACAAGTCGGTTTAAATGCCCCTTGGAAGAGACGTGCAAGTTGCAGTAGCTTAAAAAGACGGCTTAAATGCCCCTTGGAAGAGACGCGCAGGTCGCAGTAGCTTAACAAGACGGTTTAAATGCCCCTTGGAAGAGACATGCAGGTCGCAGTAGCTTAACAAGACAGTTTGAATGCCCCTTGGAAGAGACGTGCAGGTCGCAGTAGCTTAACAAGACGCTTTAAATGCCCCTTGGCAGAGCGGTGGAGTTCTCAGTAGCTTAACAATACAGTTTAAATGCCCCTTGGAAGAGACATGCAGGTCGCAGTAGCTTAACAAGACGGTTTTAATGCCCCTTGGAAGAGACGTGCAGGTCACAAAAGCTTAACAAGACGGTTTAAATGCCCCTTGGAAGAGACGTACAGTTCGCAGTAGCTTAACAAGACGGTTTAAAGGCCCCTTGGAAGAGACGTGCAGGTCGCAGAAGCTTAACAAGACAGATTAAATGCCCCTTGGAAGAGCAGTGGAGGTCGCATTTGCTTAACAAGACGGTTTAAATGCCCCTTGGTAGAGACGTGCAGGTCACAGTAGCTTAACAAGACGGTTAAAATGCACTTTGTAAGAGTGGTGGAGGTCGCAGTGGCTTAACAGGACGGTTTAAATGCCCCTTGTAAGAGATGTGCAGGTCGCAGTAGCTTAACAAGATGGTTTAAATGCCCCTTGGAAGAGCGGTGGAGGTCGCAGTAGCTTAAAAAGACGGTTTAAATGCCACTTGGAAGAGACATGCAGGTCGCAGCAGCTTAAAAAGACGGTTTAATTGCCCCTTGGCAGAGACGTGCAGGTCGCAGTGGCTTAACAAGACGGTTTAAATGCCCCTTGGAAGAGACGTGCAGGTCGCAGTAGCTTAACTAGACGGTTTAAATGCCCCTTGGAAAAGTGGTGGAGGTTACAGTAGCTTAGCAAGATGGTTTAAATGCCCCTTGGAAGAGACGTGCAAGTCGCAGTAGCTTAAAAAGACAGTTTAAATGCACCTTGGAAGAGACGTGCATGTCGCAGTAGCATAACAAGACGGTTTAAATGCCCCTTGGAAGAGACGTGCAGGTCGCAGTAGCTTAACTAGACGGTTTAAATGCCCCTTGGAAAAGTGGTGGAGGTTACAGTAGCTTAATAAGACGGATTAAATGCCCCTTGGAAAAGACGTGCAAGTCGCAGTAGCTTAACAAAACGGTTTAAATGCCCCTTGGAAAAGACGTGCAGGTCACAGTAGCTTAACTAGATGGTTTAAATGCCTCTTGGAAAAGGCGTGCAGGTCGCAGTAGCTTAATAAGACGGTTTAAATGCCCCTTCGAAGAGGCTTTACAGGTCGCAGTAGCTTAAAAAGATGGTTTAAATGCCCCTTGGATGAGCGGTGGAGGTCGCAGTAGCTTAACAAGATGGTTTAAATGCACCTTGGAAGAGACATGCAGGTCACAGCAGCTTAACAGGACTGTTTAAATGCCCCTTGCAAGAGACGTGCAGGTTGCAGTAGCTTAACAAGACGGTTTAAATGCCCCTTGGTAGAGACATGCAGGTCTCAATAGCTTAACAAGACGGTTTAAACGCCCCTTGGAAGAGACGTGCAGGTCACAGTAGCTTAACAAGACTGTTTAAATGCCCCTTGGAAAAGTGATGGAGGTTACAGTAGCTTAACAAGACGGTTTAAATGCCCCTTGGAAGACACGTGCAAGTCGCAGTAGCTTGACAATACGGTTTAAATGCCCCTTGGAAGAGATGTGCAGGTCGCAGTAGCTTAACAAGACGGTTTATATGCCCCTTGGAAGAAACGTGCAGGTCGCAGTAGCTTAACAAGACGGTTTAAATGCCCCTTGGAAGAGTGGTGCAAGTTGCAGTAGCTTAAAAAGACGGCTTAAATGCCCCTTGGAAGAGACGGGCAGGTCGCAGTAGCTTAACAAGACGGTTTAAATGCCCCTTGGAAGAGACATGCAGGTCGCAGTAGCTTAACAAGACAGTTTGAATGCCCCTTGGAAGAGACGTGCAGGTCACAAAAGCTTAACAAGACGGTTTAAATGCCCCTTGGAAGAGACGTACAGTTCGCAGTAGCTTAAAAAGATGGTTTAAAGGCCCCTTGGAAGAGACGTGCAGGTCGCAGAAGCTTAACAAGACAGATTAAATGCCCCTTGGAAGAGCAGTGGAGGTCGCATTTGCTTAACAAGACGGTTTAAATGCCCCTTGGTAGAGACGTGCAGGTCACAGTAGCTTAACAAAACGGTTAAAATGCCCTTTGGAAGAGTGGTGGAGGTCGCAGTGGCTTAACAAGACGGTTTAAATGCAACTTGTAAGAGATGTGCAGGTCGCAGTAGCTTAACAAGATGGTTTAAATGCCCCTTGGAAGAGCGGTGGAGGTCGCAGTAGCTTAACAAGACGGTTTAAATGCCACTTGGAAGAGACATGCAGGACGCAGCAGCTTAAAAAGACGGTTTAATTGCCCCTTGGCAGAGACCTGCAGGTCGCAGTGGCTTAACAAGACGGTTTAAATGCCCCTTGGAAGAGACGTGCAGGTCGCAGTAGCTTAACTAGACGGTTTAAATGCCCCTTGGAAAAGTGGTGGAGGTTACAGTAGCTTAGCAAGACGGTTTAAATGCCCCTTGGAAGAGACGTGCAAGTCGCAGTAGCTTAAAAAGACGGTTTAAATGCACCTTGGAAGAGACGTGCAGGTCGCAGTAGCATAACAAGACGGTTTAAATGCCCCTTGGAAGAGACGTGCAGGTCGCAGTAGCTTAACTAGACGGTTTAAATGCCCCTTGGAAAAGTGGTGGAGGTTACAGTAGCTTAATAAGACGGATTAAATGCCCCTTGGAAAAGACGTGCAAGTCGCAGTAGCTTAACAAAACGGTTTAAATGCCCCTTGGAAAAGACGTGCAGGTCACAGTAGCTTAACTAGATGGTTTAAATGCCTCTTGGAAAAGGCGTGCAGGTCGCAGTAGCTTAATAAGACGGTTTAAATGCCCCTTCGAAGAGGCTTTACAGGTCGCAGTAGCTTAACAAGATGGTTTAAATGCCCCTTGGATGAGCGGTGGAGGTCGCAGTAGCTTAACAAGATGGTTTAAATGCACCTTGGAAGAGACATGCAGGTCACAGCAGCTTAACAAGACTGTTTAAATGCCCCTTGCAAGAGACGTGCAGGTTGCAGTAGCTTAACAAGACGGTTTAAATGCCCCTTGGTAGAGACATGCAGGTCTCAATAGCTTAACAAGACGGTTTAAACGCCCCTTGGAAGAGACGTGCAGGTCGCAGTAGCTTAACAAGACTGTTTAAATGCCCCTTGGAAAAGTGGTGGAGGTTACAGTAGCTTAACAAGACGGTTTAAATGCCCCTTGGAAGACACGTGCAAGTCGCAGTAGCTTGACAAGACGGTTTAAATGCCCCTTGGAAGAGATGTGCAGGTCGCAGTAGCTTAACAAGACGGTTTATATGCCCCTTGGAAGAAACGTGCAGGTCGCAGTAGCTTAACAAGACGGTTTAAATGCCCCTTGGAAGAGTGGTGGAGGTCGCAGTAGCTTAATAAGACAGTTTAAATGCCCCTTGGAAGAGACGTGCAGGTCGCAGTAGCTTAATAAGACGGTTTAAATGCCACTTGGAAGAGACGTGCAGGTCGCAGTAGCTTAACAAGACAGTTTAAATGCCCCTTGGAAGAGACGTGCAGGTCGCAGTAGCTTAACAAGACGGTTTAAATGCCCCTTGGAAGAGAGGTGGAGGTCGCAGTAGCTTAAAAAGACAGTTTAAATGCCCCATGGAAGAGAGGTGCAGGTCGCAGTAGCTTAATAAGACGGTTTAAATGCCACTTGGAAGAGACGTGCAGGTCGCAGTAGCTTAAAAAGATGGTTTAAATGTCCCTTGGAAGAGACGTGCAGGTCGCCGTAGCTTAACAAGAGGGTTTAAATGCCCCTTGCAAGAGACGTGCAGGTCGCAGTAGCTTAACAAGATGGTTTAAATGCCCCTTAGAAGAGGCTTGCAGGTCGCAGTAGCTTACCAAGACAGTTTAAATGCCCCTTGGAAGAGAAGTGCAGGTCACAGTAGCTTAAGAAGATGGTTTAAATGCCCCTTGGAAGAGCGGTGGAGGTCGCAGTAGCTTAACAAGACGATTTAAATGCCCATTGGAAAAGACGTGCAGGTAGCAGTAGCTTAACAAGATGGTTTAAATGCCCCTTGGTAGAGACGTGCAGGTCTCAGTAGCTTAACAAGACGGTTTAAATGCCCCTTGGAAGAGGCTTGCAGGTCGCTGTAGCTTACCAAGACGGTTTAAATGTCACTTGGAAGAGACGTGCAGGTCGCAGTAGCTTAACAAGACGGTTTAAATGCCCCTTGGAAGAGACATGCAGGTCGCAGTAGCTTAACAAGACAGTTTGAATGCCCCTTGGAAGAGACGTGCAGGTCGCAGTAGCTTAACAAGACGCTTTAAATGCCCCTTGGCAGAGCGGTGGAGTTCGCAGTAGCTTAACAATACAGTTTAAATGCCCCTTGAAAGAGACATGCAGGTCGCAGTAGCTTAACAAGACGGTTTTAATGCCCCTTGGAAGAGACGTGCAGGTCACAAAAGCTTAACAAGACGGTTTAAATGCCCCTTGGAAGAGACGTACAGTTCACAGTAGCTTAACAAGATGGTTTAAAGGCCCCTTGGAAGAGACGTGCAGGTCGCAGAAGCATAACAAGACAGATTAAATGCCCCTTTGAAGAGCAGTGGAGGTCGCATTTGCTTAACAAGACGGTTTAAATGCCCCTTGGTAGAGACGTGCAGGTCACAGTAGCTTAACAAGACGGTTAAAATGCCCTTTGGAAGAGTGGTGGAGGTCGCAGTGGCTTAACAAGACGGTTTAAATGCCCCTTGTAAGAGATGTGCAGGTCGCAGTAGCTTAACAAGATGGTTTAAATGCCCCTTGGAACAGCGGTGGAGGTCGCAGTAGCTTAACAAGACGGTCAAATGCCACTTGGAAGAGACATGCAGGTCGCAGCAGCTTAAAAAGACGATTTAATTGCCCCTTGGCAGAGACGTGCAGGTCGCAGTGGCTTAACAAGACGGTTTAAATGCCCCTTGGAAGAGACGTGCAGGTCGCAGTAGCTTAACTAGACGGTTTAAATGCCCCTTGGAAAAGTGGTGGAGGTTACAGTAGCTTAATAAGACGGTTTAAATGCCCCTTGGAAGAGACGTGCAAGTCGCAGTAGCTTAAAAAGGCGGTTTAAATGCACCTTGGAAGAGACGTGCAGGTCGCAGTAGGATAACAAGACGGTTTAAATGCCCTTTGGAAGAGACGTGCAGGTCGCAGTAGCTTAACTAGACGGTTTAAATGCCCCTTGGAAAAGTGGTGGAGGTTACAGTAGCTTAATAAGACGGATTAAATGCCCCTTGGAAAAGACGTGCAAGTCGCAGTAGCTTAACAAAACGGTTTAAATGCCCCTTGGAAAAGACGTGCAGGTCACAGTAGCTTAACTAGATGGTTTAAATGCCTCTTGGAAAAGGCGTGCAGGTCGCAGTAGCTTAATAAGACGGTTTAAATGCCCCTTCGAAGAGGCTTTACAGGTCGCAGTAGCTTAACAAGATGGTTTAAATGCCCCTTGGATGAGCGGTGGAGGTCGCAGTAGCTTAACAAGATGGTTTAAATGAACCTTGGAAGAGACATGCAGGTCACAGCAGCTTAACAAGACTGTTTAAATGCCCCTTGCAAGAGACGTGCAGGTTGCAGTAGCTTAACAAGACGGTTTAAATGCCCCTTGGTAGAGACATGCAGGTCTCAATATCTTAACAAGACGGTTTAAACGCCCCTTGGAAGAGACGTGCAGGTCGCAGTAGCTTAACAAGACTGTTTAAATGCCCCTTGGAAAAGTGGTGGAGGCTACAGTAGCTTAACAAGATGGTTTAAATGCCCCTTGGAAGACACGTGCAAGTCGCAGTAGCTTGACAAGACGGTTTAAATGCCCCTTGGAAGAGATGTGCAGGTCGCAGTAGCTTAACAAGACGGTTTAAATGCCCCTTGGAAGAGACATGCAGGTCACAGCAACTTAACAAGACAGTTTAAATGCCCCTTGGAAGAGACGTGCAGGTCGCAGTAGCTTAACAAGACGGTTTAAATGCCCCTTGGTAGAGACGTGCAAGTCGCAGTAGCTTACCAAGACGGTTTAAATGTCCCTTGGAAGAGACGTGCAGGTCGCAGTAGATTAACAAGACGGTTTAAATGCCCCTTGCAAGAGACGTGCAGGTGGCAGTAGCTTAACCAGAGGGTTTAAATGCCCCTTAGAATAGGCTTGCAGATCGCAGTAGCTTACCAAGACGGTTTAAATGCCCCTTGGAAGAGAAGTGCAGGTCGCAGTAGCTTAACAAGATGGGTTTAAATGCCCCTTGGAAGAGCGGTGGAGGTCGCAATAGCTTAACAAGATGGTTTAAATGCCCCTTGGAAAAGACCTGCAGGTCGCAATAGCTTAACAAGATGGTTTAAATGCCCCTTTTTAGAGACGTGCAGGTCTCAGTAGCTTAACAAGACGGTTTAAATGCCCCTTGGAAGAGGCTTGCAGCTCGCTGTAGCTTACCAAGACGGTTTAAATGTCACTTGGAAAAGACGTGCAGGTCGCAGTAGCTTAACAAGACGGTTTAAATGCCCCTTGGAAGAGCGGTGTAGGTCGCAGCAGCTTAACAAGACGGTTTAAATGCCCCTTGGAAGAGACATGCAGGTAGCAGCAGCTTAACAAGCCTGTTTAAATTCACCTTTGAAGAGACGTGCAGGTCGCAGTAACTTAACAAGACGGTTTAAATGCCCCTTGGTAGAAACATGCAGGTCGCAGTAGCTTACCAAGACTGTTTAAGTGCCCCTTGGAAGAGACGTGCAGGTCGCAGTAGATTAACAAGATGGTTTAAATGCCCCTTGGAAGAGACGTGCAGATCGCAGTAGCTTAACAAGACGGTTTAAATGCCCCCTGCAAGAGACGAGCAGGTCGCAGTAGCTTAACAAGAGGGTTTAAATGCCCCTTAGAAGAGGCTTGCAGGACGCAGTAACTTACCAACACGGTTTAAATGCCCCTTGGTGGAGAAGTGCAGGTCGCAGTAACTTAACAAGATGGTTTAAATGCCCCTTGGAAGAGCGGTGGAGGTCGCAGTAGCTTAACAAGATTGTTTAAATGCCCCTTGGAAAATACGTGAACGTCGCAGTAGCTTAACAAGATGGTTTAAATGCCCCTTGGAAAAGTGATGGAGGTTACAGTAGCTTAACAAGATGGTTTAAATGCCCCTTGGAAGAGACGTTCAAGTCGCAGTAGCTTAAAAAGACAGTTTAAATGCGCCTTGGAAGAGACGTGCAGGTCGCAGTAGCATAAGAAGAAAGTTTAAATGCGCCTTTGAAGAGACGTGCAGGTCGCAGTGGCTTAACAAGACGGTTTAAATGCCCCTTGGAAGAGCGGTGGAGGTTGCAGTACCTTAACAAGACAGTTTAAATGCCCCTTGGAAGAGACATGCAGGACGCAGTAGCTTTATAAGACGGTTTAAATGACCCTTGAAAGAGACGTGCAGTTCGCAGTAGCTTAACAAGACGGTTTAAATGCCCCTTGGACGAGAAATGCAGGTCACAGTAGCTTAAAAAGACGGTTAAATGCCCCTTAGAAGAGACGTGCAGGTCGCAGTAGCTTAACAAGTGTGTTTAAATGCCCCTTGGAAGAGCGGTGGAGGTCGCAGTAGCTTAACAAGACGATTTAAATGCCCCTTGGAAGAGACATGCAGGTCACAGCAACTTAACTAGACAGTTTAAATGCCCCTTGGAAGAGACGTGCAGGTCGCAGTAGCTTAACAAGTGTGTTTAAATGCCCCTTGGTAGAGACGTGCAAGTCGCATTAGCTTACCAAGACGGTTTAAATGTCCCTTGGAAGAGACGTGCAGGTCGCAGTAGATTAACAAGACGGTTTAAATGACCCTTGCAAGAGACGTGCAGGTCGCAGTAGCTTAACCAGAGGGTTTAAATGCCCCTTAGAATAGGCTTGCAGATCGCAGTAGCTTACCAAGACGGTTTAAATGCCCCTTGGAAGAGAAGTGCAGGTCGCAGTAGCTTAACAAGATGCGTTTAAATGCCCCTTGGAAGAGCGGTGGAGGTCGCAATAGCTTAACAAGATGGTTTAAATGCCCCTTGGAAAAGACCTGCAGGTCGCAGTAGCTTAACAAGATGGTTTAAATGCCCCTTGGAAGAGATGTGCAGGTAGCAGTAGCTTAACAAAGCCTTTTTAAATGCCCCTTGGAAAAGTGGTGCAGGTTACAGTTGCTTAACAAGACGGTTTAAATGCCCCTTGGAAGAGACGTTCAAGTCGCAGTAGCTTAAAAAGACTGTTTAAATGCGCCTTGGAAGAGACGTGTAGGTCGCAGTAGCTTAACAAGACGGTTTAAATGCCCCTTGGAAGAGACGAGCAGGTTGCAGTAGCTTAACAAAACGGTTTAAATGCCCCCTGGAAAAGAGGTGGAGGTCGCAGTAGCTTAACAAGACAGTTTAAATGCCACTTTGAAGAGACGTCCAGGTCGCAGTAGCTTAACAAGATGGTTTAAATGCCCCTTGGAAGAGCGGTGGAGGTCGCAGTAGCTTAACAAGACAGTTTAAATGCCCCTTGGAAGAGACATACAGGATGCAGTAGCTTAATAAGACGGTTTAAATGACCCTTGGAAGAGACGTGCAGGTCGCAGTAGCTTAACAAGACAGTTTAAATGCCCCTTGGAAGAGAAATGCAGGTCGCAGTAGCTTAAAAAGACAGTTTAAATGCTCCTTGGAAGAGACGTGCATGTCGAAGTAGCTTAACAAGACGGTTTACATGCCCCTTGGAAGAGACATGCAGGTCGCAGTAGCTTAACAAGATGGTATAAATGACCCTTGGAAGAGCGGTGGAGGTCGCAGTAGCTTAACAAGATGGTTTAAATGCCCCTTTGAAGGGACATGCAGGTCGCAATAGCTTATCAAGACGGTTTAAATGCCCCTTGGAAGAGACGTGCAGGTCGCAGAAGCTTAACAAGACGGTTTAAATGCCCCTTGGAAAAGTGGTGGAGGTTACAGTAGCTTAATAACACGGTTTAAATGCCCCATGGAAGAGACGTGCAGTTCGCAGTAGTTTAACAAGACGGTGTATATGCCCCTTGAAAGAGAAGTGCAGGTCGCAGTAGCTTAACAAGACGGTTTAAATGCCCCTTGGAAGAGCGGTGGAGGTCTCAGCAGCTTAACAAGACAGTTTAAATGCCCCTTGGAAGAGGCTTGCAGGTCGCAGTAGCTTACCAAGACAGTTTAAATGCCCCTTGGAAGAGACGTGCAGGTCGCAGTAGCTTAATAAGACGGTTTAAATGCCCCTTGGAAGAGACATGCAAGTCGCAGCAGCTTAATAAGACGGTTTAAATGCCCCTTGGAAGAGACGTGCAGGTCGCACTAGCTTAACAAGACGGTTTAAATGCCACTTGGAAAAGACGTGCAGTTCACTGTAGCTTAACAAGACGGTTTAAATGCCCCTTGGAAGAGACGTGCAGGTCGCAGAAGCTTAACAAGACGGTTTAAATGCCCCTTGGAAGAGCGGTGGAGGTCGCAGTAGCTTAACAAGATGGTTTAAATGCCCCTTGGAAGGGACATGCAGGTTACAGCAGCTTTACAAGACTGTTTAAATGCCCCTTGGAAGAGACGTGCAGGTCGCAGTAGCTAAACAAAATGGTTTAAATGCCCCTTGGTAGAGACATGCAGGTCGCAATAGCTTAATAACACGGTTTAAATGCCCCATGGAAGAGACGTGCAGTTCGCAGTAGCTTAACAAGACGGTTTATATGCCCCTTGGAAGAGAAGTGCAGGTCGCAGTAGTTTAACAAAACGGTTTAAATGCCCCTTGGAAGAGCGTTGGAGGTCGCAGCAGCTTAACAAGACAGTTTAAATGCCCCTTGGAAGAGGCTTGCAGGTCGCAGTAGCTTACCAAGACGGTTTAAATGGCCCTTGGAAGAGACGTGCAGGTCGCAGTAGCTTAACAAGATGGTTTAAATTCCCCTTGGAAGAGCGGTGGAGGTCGCAGTAGCTTAACAAGATGGTTTAAATACCCTTTGGAAGGGACATGCAGGTCACAGCAGCTTTACAAGACTGTTTAAATGCCCCTTGGAAGAGACATGCAGGTCGCAGTAGCTAAACAAGACGGTTTAAATTCCCCTTGGTAGAGACATGCAGGTCGCAATAGCTTAACAAGACGGTTTAAATGCCCCTTGGAAGAGACGTACAGGTCGCAGAAGCTTAACAAGATGGTTTAAATGCCCCTTGGAAGAGCGGTGGAGGTCGCAGTAGTTTAACAAGACGGTTTAAATTCCCCTTGGAAGAGCGGTGGAGGTCGCAGCAGTTTAACAAGACAGTTTAAATGCCCCTTGGAAGAGGCTTGCAGGTCGCAGTAGCTTACCAAGAAGGTTTAAATGGCCCTTGGAAGAGACGTGCAGGTCGCAGTAGCTTAACAAGATGGTTTAAATGCCTCTTGGAAGAGCGGTGGAGGTCGCAGTAGCTTAACAAGATGGTTTAAATGCCCTTTGGAAGAGACATGCAGGTCACAGCAGCTTTACAAGACTGTTTAAATGCCCCTTGGAAGAGACGTGCAGGTCGCAGTAGCTTAACAAGACAGTTTAAATTCCTCTTGGTAGAGACATGCAGGTCGCATTAGCTTAACAAGACGGTTTAAATGCCCCTTGGAGAGACATGCAGGTCGCAGTAGCTTAACAAGATGGTTTAAATGCCCCTTGGAAGAGACGTGCAGGTCGCTGTAGTTTAACAAGACAGTTTAAATGCCCCTTGCAAGAGACGTGCAATTCGCAGTAGCTTAACAAGACGGTTTAAATGCCCCTTGGAAGAGCGGTGGAGGTCACAGTAGCTTAACAAGACTGTTTAAATGCCCATTGGAAAAGTGGTGGAGGTTACAGCAGCTTAACAAGACGGTTTAAATGCCCATTGGAAGACAAGTGCAAGTCGCAGTAGCTTAACAAGATGGTTTAAATGCCCCTTGGAAGAGAAGTGCAGGTCGCAGTAGCTTAACATGACGGTTTAAATGCCCCTTGGAAGAGCGGTGGTGGTCGCAGTAGCTTAACAAGACAGTTTAAATGCCCCTTTGAAGAGATGTGCAGGTCGCAGTAGCTTAACAAGACGGTTTAAATGCCCCTTGGAAGAGCGGTGGAGGTTGCAGTACCTTAAGAAGACAGTTTAAATGCCCCTTGGAAGAGACATGCAGGACGCAGTAGCTTTATAAGACGGTTTAAATGACCCTTGAAAGAGACGTGCAGTTCGCAGTAACTTAACAAGACGGTTTAAATGCCCCTTGGACGAGAAATGCAGGTCACAGTAGCTTAAAAAGACGGTTTAAATGCCCCTTAGAAGAGACGTGCAGGTCGAAGTAGCTTAACAAGATGGTTTAAATGCCCCTTGGATGAGCGGTGGAGGTCGCAGTAGCTTAACAAGACGGTTTAAATGCCCCTTGGAAGAGACGTGCAGGTCACAGCAACTTAACAAGACAGTTTAAATGCCCCTTGGAAGAGACGTGCAGGTCGCAGTAGCTTAACAAGACGGTTTAAATACCCCTTGGTAGAGACGTGCAAGTCGCAGTAGCTTACCAAGACGGTTTAAATGTCCCTTGGAAGAGACGTGCAGGTCGCAGTAGAGTAACAAGACGGTTTAAATGCCCCTTGCAAGAGACGTGCAGGTCGCAGTAGCTTAACCAGAGGGTTTAAATGCCCATTAGAATAGGCTTGCAGATCGCAGTAGCTTACCAAGACGGTTTAAATGCCCCTTGGAAGAGAAGTGCAGGTCGCAGTAGCTTAACAAGATGGGTTTAAATGCCCCTTGGAAGAGCGGTGGAGGTCGCAATAGCTTAACAAGATGGTTTAAATGCCCCTTGGAAAAGACCTGCAGGTCGCAATAGCTTAACAAGATGGTTTAAATGCCCCTTGGTAGAGACGTGCAGGTCTCAGTAGCTTAACAAGACGGTTTAAATGCCCCTTGGAAGAGGCTTGCAGGTCGCTGTAGCTTACCAAGACGGTTTAAATGTCACTTGGAAGAGACGTGCAGGTCGCAGTAGCTTAACAAGACGGTTTAAATGCCCCTTGGAAGAGACATGCAGGTCGCAGCAGCTTAACAAGCCTGTTTAAATTCACCTTTGAAGAGACGTGCAGGTCGCAGTAACTTAACAAGACGGTTTAAATGCCCCTTGGTAGAGACATGCAGGTCGCAGTAGCTTACCAAGACTGTTTAAGTGCCCCTTGGAAGAGACGTGCAGGTCACAGTAGATTAACAAAACGGTTTAAATGCCCCTTGGAAGAGACGTGCAGATCGCAGTAGCTTAACAAGACGGTTTAAATGCCCCCTGCAAGAGACGAGCAGGTCGCAGTAGCTTAACAAGAGGGTTTAAATGCCCCTTAGAAGAGGCTTGCAGGACGCAGTAGCTTACCAAGACGGTTTAAATGCCCCTTGGTGGAGAAGTGCAGGTCGCAGTAACTTAACAAGTTGGCTTAAATGCCCCTTGGAAGAGCGGTGGAGGTCGCAGTAGCTTAACAAGACTATTTAAATGCCCCTTGGAAAAGACGTGCACGTCGCAGTAGCTTAACAAGATGGTTTAAATGCCCCTTGGAAAAGTGATGGAGGTTACAGTAGCTTAACAAGATGGTTTAAATGCCCCTTGTAAGAGACGTTCAAGTCTCAGTAGCTTAAAAAGACAGTTTAAATGCGCCTTGGAAGAGACGTGCAGGTCGCAGTAGCATAACAAGACAGTTTAAATGCCCCTTTGAAGAGACGTGCAGGTCGCAGTAGCTTAACAAGACGGTTTAAATGCCCCTTGGAAGAGCGGTGGAGGTCGCAGTAGCTTAACAAGACGGTTTAAATGCCCCTTGGAAGAGACATGCAGGTCACAGCAACTTAACAAGATAGTTTAAATGCCCCTTGGAAGAGACGTGCAGGTCGCAGTAGCTTAACAAGTGTGTTTAAATGCCCCTTGGTAGAGACGTGCAAGTCGCATTAGCTTACCAAGACGGTTTAAATGTCCCTTGGAAGAGACGTGCAGGTCGCAGTAGATTAACAAGACGGTTTAAATGCCCCTTGGAAGACACGTGCAAGTCGCAGTAGCTTAACAAGACGGCTTAAATGCCCCTTGAAAGAGACGTGCAGGTCGCAGTAGCTTAACAAGACGGTTTATATGCCCCTTGGAAGCGAAGTGCAGGTCGCAGTAGCTTAAAAAGACGGTTTAAATGCCCTTTGGAAGAGCGGTGGGGGTCGCAGTAGCTTAACAAGACAGTTTAAATGCCCCTTGGAGGAGACGTGCTGGTCGCAGTAGCTTAATAAGACGGTTTAAATGCCCATTGGAAGAGACGTGCAAGTCGCAGTAGCTTAATAAGACTGTTTAAATGCCCATTGGAAGAGACGTGCAGGTCGCAGTAGCTTAACAAGACAGTTTAAATGCCCCTTGGAAAAGACGTGCAGGTCGCAGTAGCTTAATAAAACGGTTTAAATGCCCCTTGGAAGAGAGGTGGAAGTCGCAGTAGCTTAACAAGACAGTTTAAATGCCCCTTGGAAGAGACGTGCAGGTCGCAGTAGCTTAACAAGACAGTTTAAATGCCCCTTGGAAGAGACGAGCAGTTCACTGTAGCTTAACAAGACAGTTTAAATGCCTCTTGGAAAAGACGTGCAGGTTGCAGTAGCTTAATAAGACGGTTTAAATGGCCCTTGGAAGAGACGTGCAGGTCGCAGTAGCTTAACAAGATGGTATAAATGACCCTTGGAAGAGCGGTGGAGGTCGCAGTAGCTTAACAAGATGGTTTAAATGCCCCTTTGAAGGGACATGCAGGTCGCAATAGCTTATCAAGACGGTTTAAATGCCCCTTGGAAGAGACGTGCAGGTCGCAGAAGCTTAACAAGACGGTTTAAATGCCCCTTGGAAAAGTGGTGGAGGTTACAGTAGCTTAATAACACGGTTTAAATGCCCCATGGAAGAGACGTGCAGTTCGCAGTAGTTTAACAAGACGGTGTATATGCCCCTTGAAAGAGAAGTGCAGGTCGCAGTAGCTTAACAAGACGGTTTAAATGCCCCTTGGAAGAGCGGTGGAGGTCTCAGCAGCTTAACAAGACAGTTTAAATGCCCCTTGGAAGAGGCTTGCAGGTCGCAGTAGCTTACCAAGACAGTTTAAATGCCCGTTGGAAGAGACGTGCAGGTCGCAGTAGCTTAATAAGACGGTTTAAATGCCCCTTGGAAGAGACATGCAAGTCGCAGCAGCTTAATAAGACGGTTTAAATGCCCCTTGGAAGAGACGTGCAGGTCGCACTAGCTTAACAAGACGGTTTAAATGCCACTTGGAAAAGACGTGCAGTTCACTGTAGCTTAACAAGACGGTTTAAATGCCCCTTGGAAGAGACGTGCAGGTCGCAGAAGCTTAACAAGACGGTTTAAATGCCCCTTGGAAGAGCGGTGGAGGTCGCAGTAGCTTAACAAGATGGTTTAAATGCCCCTTGGAAGGGACATGCAGGTTACAGCAGCTTTACAAGACTGTTTAAATGCCCCTTGGAAGAGACGTGCAGGTCGCAGTAGCTAAACAAAATGGTTTAAATGCCCCTTGGTAGAGACATGCAGGTCGCAATAGCTTAATAACACGGTTTAAATGCCCCATGGAAGAGACGTGCAGTTCGCAGTAGCTTAACAAGACGGTTTATATGCCCCTTGGAAGAGAAGTGCAGGTCGCAGTAGTTTAACAAAACGGTTTAAATGCCCCTTGGAAGAGCGTTGGAGGTCGCAGCAGCTTAACAAGACAGTTTAAATGCCCCTTGGAAGAGGCTTGCAGGTCGCAGTAGCTTACCAAGACGGTTTAAATGGCCCTTGGAAGAGACGTGCAGGTCGCAGTAGCTTAACAAGATGGTTTAAATTCCCCTTGGAAGAGCGGTGGAGGTCGCAGTAGCTTAACAAGATGGTTTAAATACCCTTTGGAAGGGACATGCAGGTCACAGCAGCTTTACAAGACTGTTTAAATGCCCCTTGGAAGAGACATGCAGGTCGCAGTAGCTAAACAAGACGGTTTAAATTCCCCTTGGTAGAGACATGCAGGTCGCAATAGCTTAACAAGACGGTTTAAATGCCCCTTGGAAGAGACGTACAGGTCGCAGAAGCTTAACAAGATGGTTTAAATGCCCCTTGGAAGAGCGGTGGAGGTCGCAGTAGTTTAACAAGACGGTTTAAATTCCCCTTGGAAGAGCGGTGGAGGTCGCAGCAGTTTAACAAGACAGTTTAAATGCCCCTTGGAAGAGGCTTGCAGGTCGCAGTAGCTTACCAAGAAGGTTTAAATGGCCCTTGGAAGAGACGTGCAGGTCGCAGTAGCTTAACAAGATGGTTTAAATGCCTCTTGGAAGAGCGGTGGAGGTCGCAGTAGCTTAACAAGATGGTTTAAATGCCCTTTGGAAGAGACATGCAGGTCACAGCAGCTTTACAAGACTGTTTAAATGCCCCTTGGAAGAGACGTGCAGGTCGCAGTAGCTTAACAAGACAGTTTAAATTCCTCTTGGTAGAGACATGCAGGTCGCATTAGCTTAACAAGACGGTTTAAATGCCCCTTGGAGAGACATGCAGGTCGCAGTAGCTTAACAAGATGGTTTAAATGCCCCTTGGAAGAGACGTGCAGGTCGCTGTAGTTTAACAAGACAGTTTAAATGCCCCTTGCAAGAGACGTGCAATTCGCAGTAGCTTAACAAGACGGTTTAAATGCCCCTTGGAAGAGCGGTGGAGGTCACAGTAGCTTAACAAGACTGTTTAAATGCCCATTGGAAAAGTGGTGGAGGTTACAGCAGCTTAACAAGACGGTTTAAATGCCCATTGGAAGACAAGTGCAAGTCGCAGTAGCTTAACAAGATGGTTTAAATGCCCCTTGGAAGAGAAGTGCAGGTCGCAGTAGCTTAACATGACGGTTTAAATGCCCCTTGGAAGAGCGGTGGTGGTCGCAGTAGCTTAACAAGACAGTTTAAATGCCCCTTTGAAGAGATGTGCAGGTCGCAGTAGCTTAACAAGACGGTTTAAATGCCCCTTGGAAGAGCGGTGGAGGTTGCAGTACCTTAAGAAGACAGTTTAAATGCCCCTTGGAAGAGACATGCAGGACGCAGTAGCTTTATAAGACGGTTTAAATGACCCTTGAAAGAGACGTGCAGTTCGCAGTAACTTAACAAGACGGTTTAAATGCCCCTTGGACGAGAAATGCAGGTCACAGTAGCTTAAAAAGACGGTTTAAATGCCCCTTAGAAGAGACGTGCAGGTCGAAGTAGCTTAACAAGATGGTTTAAATGCCCCTTGGATGAGCGGTGGAGGTCGCAGTAGCTTAACAAGACGGTTTAAATGCCCCTTGGAAGAGACGTGCAGGTCACAGCAACTTAACAAGACAGTTTAAATGCCCCTTGGAAGAGACGTGCAGGTCGCAGTAGCTTAACAAGACGGTTTAAATACCCCTTGGTAGAGACGTGCAAGTCGCAGTAGCTTACCAAGACGGTTTAAATGTCCCTTGGAAGAGACGTGCAGGTCGCAGTAGAGTAACAAGACGGTTTAAATGCCCCTTGCAAGAGACGTGCAGGTCGCAGTAGCTTAACCAGAGGGTTTAAATGCCCATTAGAATAGGCTTGCAGATCGCAGTAGCTTACCAAGACGGTTTAAATGCCCCTTGGAAGAGAAGTGCAGGTCGCAGTAGCTTAACAAGATGGGTTTAAATGCCCCTTGGAAGAGCGGTGGAGGTCGCAATAGCTTAACAAGATGGTTTAAATGCCCCTTGGAAAAGACCTGCAGGTCGCAATAGCTTAACAAGATGGTTTAAATGCCCCTTGGTAGAGACGTGCAGGTCTCAGTAGCTTAACAAGACGGTTTAAATGCCCCTTGGAAGAGGCTTGCAGGTCGCTGTAGCTTACCAAGACGGTTTAAATGTCACTTGGAAGAGACGTGCAGGTCGCAGTAGCTTAACAAGACGGTTTAAATGCCCCTTGGAAGAGACATGCAGGTCGCAGCAGCTTAACAAGCCTGTTTAAATTCACCTTTGAAGAGACGTGCAGGTCGCAGTAACTTAACAAGACGGTTTAAATGCCCCTTGGTAGAGACATGCAGGTCGCAGTAGCTTACCAAGACTGTTTAAGTGCCCCTTGGAAGAGACGTGCAGGTCGCAGTAGATTAACAAAACGGTTTAAATGCCCCTTGGAAGAGACGTGCAGATCGCAGTAGCTTAACAAGACGGTTTAAATGCCCCCTGCAAGAGACGAGCAGGTCGCAGTAGCTAAACAAGAGGGTTTAAATGCCCCTTAGAAGAGGCTTGCAGGACGCAGTAGCTTACCAAGACGGTTTAAATGCCCCTTGGTGGAGAAGTGCAGGTCGCAGTAACTTAACAAGTTGGCTTAAATGCCCCTTGGAAGAGCGGTGGAGGTCGCAGTAGCTTAACAAGACTATTTAAATGCCCCTTGGAAAAGACGTGCACGTCGCAGTAGCTTAACAAGATGGTTTAAATGCCCCTTGGAAAAGTGATGGAGGTTACAGTAGCTTAACAAGATGGTTTAAATGCCCCTTGTAAGAGACGTTCAAGTCTCAGTAGCTTAAAAAGACAGTTTAAATGCGCCTTGGAAGAGACGTGCAGGTCGCAGTAGCATAACAAGACAGTTTAAATGCCCCTTTGAAGAGACGTGCAGGTCGCAGTAGCTTAACAAGACGGTTTAAATGCCCCTTGGAAGAGCGGTGGAGGTCGCAGTAGCTTAACAAGACGGTTTAAATGCCCCTTGGAAGAGACATGCAGGTCACAGCAACTTAACAAGATAGTTTAAATGCCCCTTGGAAGAGACGTGCAGGTCGCAGTAGCTTAACAAGTGTGTTTAAATGCCCCTTGGTAGAGACGTGCAAGTCGCATTAGCTTACCAAGACGGTTTAAATGTCCCTTGGAAGAGACGTGCAGGTCGCAGTAGATTAACAAGACGGTTTAAATGCCCCTTGGTAGAGACATGCAGGTCGCAGTAGCTTACCAAGACTGTTTAAGTGCCCCTTTGAAGAGACGTGCAGGTCGCAGTAGATTAACAAGACGGTTTAAATGCCCCTTGGAAGAGACGTGCAGATCGCAGTAGCTTAACAAGACGGTTTGAATGCCCCCTGCAAGAGACGAGCAGGTCGCAGTAGCTTAACAAGATGGTTTAAATGCCCCTTAGAAGAGGCTTGCAGGACGCAGTAGCTTACCAAGACGGTTTAAATGCCCCTTGGTGGAGAAGTGCAGGTCGCAGTAACTTAACAAGTTGGTTTAAATGCCCCTTGGAAGAGCGGTGGAGGTTGCAGTAGCTTAACAAGACTGTTTAAATGCCCCTTGGAAAAGACGTGCACGTCGCAGTAGCTTAACAAGATGGTTTAAATGCCCCTTGGAAAAGTGATGGAGGTTACAGTAGCTTAACAAGATGGTTTAAATGCCCCTTGTAAGAGACGTTCAAGTCTCAGTAGCTTAAAAAGACAGTTTAAATGCGCCTTGGAAGAGACGTGCAGGTCTCAGTAGCATAACAAGAGAGTTTAAATGCCCCTTTGAAGAGACGTGCAGGTCGCAGTAGCTTAACAAGACGGTTTAAATGCCCCTTGGAAGAGCGGTGGAGGTCGCAGTAGCTTAACAAGACGGTTTAAATGCCCCTTGGAAGAGACATGCAGGTCACAGCAACTTAACAAGACAGTTTAAATGCCCCTTGGAAGAGACGTGCAGGTCGCAGTAGCTTAACAAGTGTGTTTAAATGCCCCTTGGTAGAGACGTGCAAGTCGCATTAGCTTACCAAGACGGTTTAAATGTCCCTTGGAAGAGACGTGCAGGTCGCAGTAGATTAACAAGACGGTTTAAATGCCCCTTGCAAGAGACGTGCAGGTCGCAGTAGCTTAACCAGAGGGTTTAAATGCCCCTTAGAATAGGCTTGCAGATCGCAGTAGCTTACCAAAACGGTTTAAATGCCCCTTGGAAGAGAAGTGCAGGTCGCAGTAGCTTAACAAGATGGGTTTCAATGCCCCTTGGAAGAGCGGTGGAGGTCGCAATAGCTTAACAAGATGGTTTAAATGCCCCTTGGAAAAGACCTGCATGTCGCAGTAGCTTAACAAGATGGTTTAAATGCCCCTTGGAAGAGATGTGCAGGTAGCAGTAGCTTAACAAAGCCTTTTTAAATGCCCCTTGGAAAAGTGGTGCAGGTTACAGTTGCTTAACAAGACGGTTTAAATGCCCCTTGGAAGAGACGTTCAAGTCGCAGTAGCTTAAAAAGACTGTTTAAATGCGCCTTGGAAGAGACGTGTAGGTCGCAGTAGCTTAACAAGACGGTTTAAATGCCCCTTGGAAGAGACGAGCAGGTTGCAGTAGCTTAACAAAACGGTTTAAATGCCCCCTGGAAAAGAGGTGGAGGTCGCAGTAGCTTAACAAGACAGTTTAAATGCCACTTTGAAGAGACGTCCAGGTCGCAGTAGCTTAACAAGATGGTTTAAATGCCCCTTGGAAGAGCGGTGGAGGTCGCAGTAGCTTAACAAGACAGTTTAAATGCCCCTTGGAAGAGACATACAGGATGCAGTAGCTTAATAAGACGGTTTAAATGACCCTTGGAAGAGACGTGCAGGTCGCAGTAGCTTAACAAGACAGTTTAAATGCCCCTTGGAAGAGAAATGCAGGTCGCAGTAGCTTAAAAAGACAGTTTAAATGCTCCTTGGAAGAGACGTGCATGTCGAAGTAGCTTAACAAGACGGTTTAAATGCCCCTTGGAAGAGACGTGCAGGTCGCATTAGCTTAACAAGTCGGTTTAAATGCTCCTTGGAAGAGCGGTGGAGGTCGCAGTAGCTTAACAAGATGGTTTAAATGCCCCTTGGAAGAGACATGCAGGTCACAGCAGCTTTGCAAGACTGTTTAAATGCCCCTTGGAAGAGACGTGCAGGTCGCAGTAGCTTAACAAGACGGTTTAAATGCCCCTTGGAAGAGACGTGCAGGTCGCAGTAGCTTAACAAGACGGTTTAAATGCCCCTTGGAAGAGAAGTGCAGGTCGGAGTAGCTTAAAAAGATGGTTTAAATGCCCCTTGGAAGAGCGGTGGAGGTCGCAGTAGCTTAACAAGACAGTTTAAATGCTCCTTGGAAGAGACGTGCTGGTCGCAGTAGCTTAATTAAACGGTTTAAATGCCCATTGGAAGAGACGTGCAAGTCGCAGTAGCTTAATTAGACTGTTTAAATGCCCATTGGAAGAGACGTGCAGGTCGCAGTAGCTTAACAAGACAGTTTAAATGCCCCTTGGAAGAGACGTGCAGGTCGCAGTAGCTTAACAACACGGTTTAAATGCCCCTTGGAAGAGAGGTGGAAGTCGCAGTAGCTTAACAAGACAGTTTAAATGCCCCTTGGAAGAGACGTGCAGGTCGCAGTAGCTTAACAAGACAGTTTAAATGCCCCTCGGAAGAGACGTGCAGTTCACTGTAGCTTAACAAGACGGTTTAAATGCCTCTTGGAAAAGACGTGCAGTTTGAACTAGCTTAATAAGACGGTTTAAATGGCCCTTGGAAGAGACGTGTAGGTCGCAGTAGCTTAACAAGATGGTATAAATGCCCCTTGGAAGAGCGGTGGAGGTCGCAGTAACTTAACAAGATGGTTTAAATGCCCCTTTGAAGGGACATGCAGGTCGCAATAGCTTATCAAGACGGTTTAAATGCCCCTTGGAAGAGAAGTGCAGGTCGCAGTAGCTTAACACGACGGTTTAAATGCCCCTTGGAAGAGCGGTGGAGGTCTCAGCAGCTTAACAAGACAGTTTAAATGCCCCTTGGAAGAGGCTTGCAGGTCGCAGTAGCTTACCAAGACAGTTTAAATGCCCCTTTGAAGAGACGTGCAGGTCGCAGTAGCTTAATAAGACGGTTTAAATGCCCCTTGGAAGAGACATGCAAGTCGCAGTAGCTTAATAAGACGGTTTAAATGCCCCTTGGAAGAGACGTTCAGGTCGCACTAGCTTAACAAGACGGTTTAAATGCCACTTGGAAAAGACGTGCAGTTCACTGTAGCTTAACAAGACGGTTTAAAAGCCCCTTGGAAGAGACGTGCAGGTCGCAGAAGCTTAACAAGACGGTTTAAATGCCCCTTGGAAGAGTGGTGGAGGTCGAAGTAGCCTAACAAGATGGTTTAAATGCCCCTTGGAAGGGACATGCAGGTCACAGCAGCTTTACAAGACTGTTTAAATGCCCCTTGGAAGAGACGTGCAGGTCGCAGTAGCTAAACAAAACGGTTTAAATGCCCCTTGGTAGAGACATGCAGGTCGCAATAGCTTAATAACACGGTTTAAATGCCCCATGGAAGAGACGTGCAGTTCGCAGTAGCTTAACAAGACGGTTTATATGCCCCTTGGAAGAGAAGTGCAGGTCGCAGTAGTTTAACAAAACGGTTTAAATGCCCCTTGGAAGAGCGGTGGAGGTCGCAGCAGCTTAACAAGACAGTTTAAATGCCCCTTGGAAGAGGCTTGCAGGTCGCAGTAGCTTACCAAGACGGTTTAAATGGCCCTTGGAAGAGACGTGCAGGTCGCAGTAGCTTAACAAGATGGTTTAAATGCCCCTTGGAAGTGCGGTGGAGGTCGCAGTAGCTTAACAAGATGGTTTAAATACCCTTTGGAAGGGACATGCAGGTCACAGCAGCTTTACAAGACTGTTTAAATGCCCCTTGGAAGAGACATGCAGGTCGCAGTAGCTAAACAAGACGGTTTAAATTCCCCTTGGTAGAGATATGCAGGTCGCAATAGCTTAACAAGACGGTTTAAATGCCTCTTGGAAGAGACGTGCAGGTCGCAGAAACTTAACAAGACGGTTTAAATGTCCCTTGGAAGAGCGGTGGAGGTCACAGTAGTTTAACAAGACGGTTTAAATTCCCCTTGGAAGAGCGGTGGAGGTCGCAGCAGTTTAACAAGACAGTTTAAATGCCCCTTGGAAGAGACATGCAGGTCGCAGTAGCTTACCAAGAAGGTTTAAATGGCCCTTGGAAGAGACGTGCAGGTCGCAGCAGCTTAACAAGATGGTTTAAATGCCTCTTGGAAGAGCGGTGGAGGTCACAGTAGCTTAACAAGACGGTTTAAATGCCCTTTGGAAGAGACATGCAGGTCACAGCAGCTTTACAAGACTGTTTAAATGCCCCTTGGAAGAGACGTGCAGGTCACAGTAGCTTAACAAGACAGTTTAAATTCCCCTTGGTAGAGACATGCAGGTCGCATTAGCTTAACAAGACGGTTTAAATGCCCCTTGGAAGAGACATGCAGGTCGCAGTAGCTTAACAAGATGGTTTAAATGCCCCTTGGAAGAGACGTGCAGGTCGCTGTAGCTTAACAAGACAGTTTAAATGCCCCTTGCAAGAGACGTGCAATTCGCAGTAGCTTAACAAGACGGTTTAAATACCCCTTGGAAGAGCGGTGGAGGTCGCAGTAGCTTAACAAGACTGTTTAAATGCCCATTGGAAAAGTGGTGAAGGTTACAGCAGCTTAACAAGACGGTTTAAATGCCCATTGGAAGACACGTGCAAGTCGCAGTAGCTTAACAAGATGGTTTAAATGCCCCTTGGAAGAGACGTGCAGGTCGCAGTAGCTTAACAAGACGGTTTATATGCCCCTTGGAAGAGAAGTGCAGGTCGCAGTAGCTTAACATGACGGTTTAAATGCCCCTTGGAAGAGCGGTGGTGGTCGCAGTAGCTTAACAAGACAGTTTAAAAGCCCCTTGGAAGAGACGTGCTGGTCGCGGTAGCTTAATAAGACGGTTTAAATGCCCATTGGAAGAGACGTGCAAGTCGCAGTAGCTTAATAAGACGGTTTAAATGCCCATTGGAAGAGACGTGCAGGTCGCAGTAGCTTAACAAGACAGGTTAAATGCCCCTTGGAAGAGACGTGCAGGTCGCAGTAGCTTAACAAGACGGTTTAAATGCCCCTTGGAAGAGAGGTGGAGGTCGCAGCAGCTTAACAAGACAGTTTAAATGCCCCTTGGAAGAGACGTGCAGGTCGCAGTAGCTTAATAAGACGGTTTAAATGCCCCTTGGAAAAGACATGCAAGCCGCAGTAGCTTAATAAGACGGTTTAAATGCCCCTTGGAAGAGACGTGCAGGTCGCAGTAGCTTAACAAGACGGTTTAAATGCCATTTGGAAAAGACGTGCAGTTCACTGTAGCTTTACAAGACTGTTTAAATGCCCCTTGGTAGAGACATGCAGGTCGCAATAGCTTAACAAGACGGTTTAAATGCCATTTGGAAAAGACGTGCAGTTCACTGTAGCTTTACAAGACTGTTTAAATGCCCCTTGGAAGAGACGTGCAGGTCGCACAAGTTTAACAAGACGGTTTAAATGCCCCTTGGAAAAGTGGTGGATGTTACATTAGCTTAATAACACGGTTTATATGCCCCATGGAAGAGACGTGCAGTTCGCAGTAGCTTAACAAGATGGTTTAAATGCCCCTTGGAAGAGAAGTGAAGGTCGCAGTAGCTTAACAAGACAGTTTATATGCCCCTTGGAAGAGAAGTGCAGGTCGCAGTAGCTTAACAAGACGGTTTAAATGCCCCTTGGAAGAGCGGTGGAGGTCGCAGCAGCTTAACAAGACAGTTTAAATGCCCCTTGGAAGAGGCTTGCAGGTCGCAGTAGCTTACCAAGACAGTTTAAATGCCCCTTGGAAGAGACGTGCAGGTCGCAGTAGCTTAATAAGACTTTTTATATGCCCCTTGGAAGAGACATGCAAGTCGCAGTAGCTTAATAAGACGGTTTAAATGCCGCTTGGAAGAGACGTGCAGGTCGCAGTAGCTTAACAAGACGGTTTAAATGCCTCTTTGAAAAGACGAGCAGGTTGCAGTAGCTTAAGAAGACGGTTTAAATGGCCCTTGGAAGAGACGTGCAGGTCGCAGTAGCTTAACAAGATGGAATAAATGCCCCTTGGAAGAGCGGTGGAGGTCGCAGTAGCTTAACAAGATGGTTTAAATGCCCCTTGGAAGGGACATGCAGGTCACAGCAGCTTTGCAAGACTGTTTAAATGCCCCTTGGAAGAGACGAGCAGGTCGCAGTAGCTAAACAAGACGGTTTAAATGCCCCTTGGAAGAGCGGTGGAGGTCGCAGCAGCTTAACAAGACAGTTTAAATGCCCCTTGGAAGAGGCTTGCAGGTCGCAGTAGCTTACCAAGACAGTTTAAATGCCCCTTGGAAGAGACGTGCAGGTCGCAGTAGCTTAATAAGACTTTTTAAATGCCCCTTGGAAGAGACATGCAAGTCGCAGTAGCTTAATAAGACGGTTTAAATGCCGCTTGGAAGAGACGTGCAGGTCGCAGTAGCTTAACAAGACGGTTTAAATGCCTCTTTGAAAAGACGAGCAGGTTGCAGTAGCTTAAGAAGACGGTTTAAATGGCCCTTGGAAGAGACGTGCAGGTCGCAGTAGCTTAACAAGATGGAATAAATGCCCCTTGGAAGAGCGGTGGAGGTCGCAGTAGCTTAACAAGACGGTTTAAATTCCCCTTGGAAGAGCGGTGGAGGTCGCAGCAGTTTAACAAGACAGTTTAAATGCCCCTTGGAAGAGACATGCAGGTCGCAGTAGCTTACCAAGAAGGTTTAAATGGCCGTTGGAAGAGACGTGCAGGTCGCAGCAGCTTAACAAGATGGTTTAAATGCCTCTTGGAAGAGCGGTGGAGGTCACAGTAGCTTAACAAGACGGTTTAAATGCCCTTTGGAAGAGACATGCAGGTCACAGCAGCTTTACAAGACTGTTTAAATGCCCCTTGGAAGAGACGTGCAGGTCACAGTAGCTTAACAAGACAGTTTAAATTCCCCTTGGTAGAGACATGCAGGTCGCATTAGCTTAACAAGACGGTTTAAATGCCCCTTGGAAGAGACATGCAGGTCGCAGTAGCTTAACAAGATGGTTTAAATGCCCCTTGGAAGAGACGTGCAGGTCGCTGTAGCTTAACAAGACAGTTTAAATGCCCCTTGCAAGAGACGTGCAATTCGCAGTAGCTTAACAAGACGGTTTAAATACCCCTTGGAAGAGCGGTGGAGGTCGCAGTAGCTTAACAAGACTGTTTAAATGCCCATTGGAAAAGTGGTGAAGGTTACAGCAGCTTAACAAGACGGTTTAAATGCCCATTGGAAGACACGTGCAAGTCGCAGTAGCTTAACAAGATGGTTTAAATGCCCCTTGGAAGAGACGTGCAGGTCGCAGTAGCTTAACAAGACGGTTTATATGCCCCTTGGAAGAGAAGTGCAGGTCGCAGTAGCTTAACATGACGGTTTAAATGCCCCTTGGAAGAGCGGTGGTGGTCGCAGTAGCTTAACAAGACAGTTTAAAAGCCCCTTGGAAGAGACGTGCTGGTCGCGGTAGCTTAATAAGACGGTTTAAATGCCCATTGGAAGAGACGTGCAAGTCGCAGTAGCTTAATAAGACGGTTTAAATGCCCATTGGAAGAGACGTGCAGGTCGCAGTAGCTTAACAAGACAGGTTAAATGCCCCTTGGAAGAGACGTGCAGGTCGCAGTAGCTTAACAAGACGGTTTAAATGCCCCTTGGAAGAGAGGTGGAGGTCGCAGCAGCTTAACAAGACAGTTTAAATGCCCCTTGGAAGAGACGTGCAGGTCGCAGTAGCTTAATAAGACGGTTTAAATGCCCCTTGGAAAAGACATGCAAGCCGCAGTAGCTTAATAAGACGGTTTAAATGCCCCTTGGAAGAGACGTGCAGGTCGCAGTAGCTTAACAAGACGGTTTAAATGCCATTTGGAAAAGACGTGCAGTTCACTGTAGCTTTACAAGACTGTTTAAATGCCCCTTGGTAGAGACATGCAGGTCGCAATAGCTTAACAAGACGGTTTAAATGCCATTTGGAAAAGACGTGCAGTTCACTGTAGCTTTACAAGACTGTTTAAATGCCCCTTGGAAGAGACGTGCAGGTCGCACAAGTTTAACAAGACGGTTTAAATGCCCCTTGGAAAAGTGGTGGATGTTACATTAGCTTAATAACACGGTTTATATGCCCCATGGAAGAGACGTGCAGTTCGCAGTAGCTTAACAAGATGGTTTAAATGCCCCTTGGAAGAGAAGTGAAGGTCGCAGTAGCTTAACAAGACAGTTTATATGCCCCTTGGAAGAGAAGTGCAGGTCGCAGTAGCTTAACAAGACGGTTTAAATGCCCCTTGGAAGAGCGGTGGAGGTCGCAGCAGCTTAACAAGACAGTTTAAATGCCCCTTGGAAGAGGCTTGCAGGTCTCAGTAGCTTACCAAGACAGTTTAAATGCCCCTTGGAAGAGACGTGCAGGTCGCAGTAGCTTAATAAGACTTTTTATATGCCCCTTGGAAGAGACATGCAAGTCGCAGTAGCTTAATAAGACGGTTTAAATGCCGCTTGGAAGAGACGTGCAGGTCGCAGTAGCTTAACAAGACGGTTTAAATGCCTCTTTGAAAAGACGAGCAGGTTGCAGTAGCTTAAGAAGACGGTTTAAATGGCCCTTGGAAGAGACGTGCAGGTCGCAGTAGCTTAACAAGATGGAATAAATGCCCCTTGGAAGAGCGGTGGAGGTCGCAGTAGCTTAACAAGATGGTTTAAATGCCCCTTGGAAGGGACATGCAGGTCACAGCAGCTTTGCAAGACTGTTTAAATGCCCCTTGGAAGAGACGAGCAGGTCGCAGTAGCTAAACAAGACGGTTTAAATGCCCCTTGGAAGAGCGGTGGAGGTCGCAGCAGCTTAACAAGACAGTTTAAATGCCCCTTGGAAGAGGCTTGCAGGTCGCAGTAGCTTACCAAGACAGTTTAAATGCCCCTTGGAAGAGACGTGCAGGTCGCAGTAGCTTAATAAGACTTTTTAAATGCCCCTTGGAAGAGACATGCAAGTCGCAGTAGCTTAATAAGACGGTTTAAATGCCGCTTGGAAGAGACGTGCAGGTCGCAGTAGCTTAACAAGACGGTTTAAATGCCTCTTTGAAAAGACGAGCAGGTTGCAGTAGCTTAAGAAGACGGTTTAAATGGCCCTTGGAAGAGACGTGCAGGTCGCAGTAGCTTAACAAGATGGAATAAATGCCCCTTGGAAGAGCGGTGGAGGTCGCAGTAGCTTAACAAGATGGTTTAAATGCCCCTTGGAAGGGACATGCAGGTCACAGCAGCTTTACAAGACTGTTTAAATGCCCCTTGGAAGAGACGAGCAGGTCGCAGTAGCTAAACAAGACGGTTTAAATGCCCCTTGGTAGAGACATGCAGGTCGCAATAGCTTAACAAGATGGTTTAAATGCCCCTTGGAAGAGACGTGCAGGTCGCAGTAGCTTAACAAGATGGTTTAAATGCCCCTTGGAAGAGCGGTGGATGTCGCAGTAGCTTAACAAGACAGTTTAAATGCCCCTTGGAAAAGTGGTGGAGGTTACAGTAGCTTAACAAGACGGTTTAAATGCCCCTTGGAGGACACGTGCAAGTCGCAGTAGCTTAACAAGACGGTTTAAATGCCCATTGGAAGAGACGTGCAGGTTGCAGTCGCTTAACAAGACGGTTTAAATGCCCCTTGGAAGAGACGTGCAGGTCGCAGTAGCTTAACAAGACGGTTTAAATGCCCCTTGGAAGAGAGGTTGAGGTCGCAGTAGCTTAACAAGACAGTTTAAATGCCCCTTGGAAGAGACGTGCAGGTCGCAGTAGCTTAATAAGACGGTTTAAATGCCCCTTGGAAGAGACGTGCAGGTCGCAGTAGCTTAACAAGATGGTGTAAATGCCCCTTGGAAGAGACGTGCAGGACGCAGTAGCTTAACAAGAGGGTTTAAATGCCCCTTAGAAGAGGCTTGCAGGTCGCAGTAGCTTACCAAGACGGTTTAAATGCCCCTTGTAAGAGAATTGCAGGTCGCGGTAGCTTATCAAGATGGTTTAAATGCCACTTGGAAAAGCGGTGGAGGTCGCAGTAGCTTAACATGACGGTTTATATGCCCCTTGGAAAAGACGTGCAGGTCGCAGTAGCTTAACAAGACTGTTTAAATGCCCCTTGGAAGAGCGGTGGAGGTCGCAGTAGCTTAACAAGCCTGTATAAATGCCGCTTGGAAGAGACGTGCAGGTCGCAGTAGCTTAACAAGATGGTTTAAATGCCCCTTGGTAGAGACATGCAGGTCGCAGTAGCTTACCAAGACGGTTTAAATGCCCATTGGAAGAGACGTGCAGGTCGTAGTAGATTAACAAGATGGATTAAATGCCCCTTGGAAGAGACGTGCAGGTCGCAGTAGCTTAACAAGACGGTTTAAATGCCCCTTGCAAGAGACGTGCAGGTCGCAGGAGCTTAACAAGAGGGTTTAAATGCCCCTTAGAAGAGCGGTGGAGGTCGCAGTAGCTTAACAAGATGGTTTAAATGCCCCTTGGAAGGGACATGCAGGTCACAGCAGCTTTACAAGACTGTTTAAATGCCCCTTGGAAGATACGTGCAGGTCGCAGTAGCTAAACAAGACGGTTTAAATGCCCCTTGGTACAGACATGCAGGTCGCAATAGCTTAATAACACGGTTTAAATGCCCCATGAAAGAGACGTGCAGTTCGCAGTAGCTTAACAAGACGGTTTATATGCAACTTGGAAGAGAAGCGCAGGTCGCAGTAGTTTAACAAGACGGTTTAAATGCCCCTTGGAAGAGCGGTGGAGGTCACAGCAGCTTAACAAGACAGTTTAAATGCCCCTTGGAAGAGGCTTGCAGGTCGCAATAGCTTACCAAGAAGGTTTAAATGGCCCTTGGAAGAGACGTGCAGGTCGCAGTAGCTTAACAAGATGGTTTAAATGCCTATTGGAAGAGCGGTGGAGGTCGCAGTAGCTTAACAAGATGGTTTAAATGCCCTTTGGAAGAGACATGCAGGTCACAGCAGCTTTGCAAGACTGTTTAAATGCCCCTTGGAAGAGACGTGCAGGTCGCAGTAGCTTAACAAGACAGTTTAAATTCCCCTTGGTAGAGACATGCAGGTCGCATTAGCTTAACAAGACGGTTTAAATGCCCCTTGGAAAAGACATGCAGGTTGCAGTAGCTTAACAAGATGGTTTAAATGCCCCGTGGAAGAGACGTACAGGTCGCTGTAGCTTAACAAGACTGTTTAAATGCCCCTTGCAAGAGACGTGCAATTCGCAGTAGCTTAACAAGACGGTTTAAATGCCCCTTGGAAGAGCGGTGGAGGTCGCAGTAGCTTAACAAGACAGTTTAAATGCCCCTTGGAAAAGTGGTGGAGGTTACAGTAGCTTAACAAGACGGTTTAAATGCCCCTTGGAAGAGACGTGCAGGTCGCAGAAGCTTAACAAGACAGTTTAAATGCCCCTTGGAAAAGACGTGCAGGTCGCAGTAGCTTAAAAAGACGGTTTAAATGCCCCTTGGAAGAGAGGAGGAGGTCGCAGTACCTTAACAAGATGGTTTAAATGGCCCTTGGAAGAGACGTGCAGGTCGCAGTAGCTTAACAAGACAGTTTAAATGCCCCTTGGAAGAGACGTGCAGGTCACAGTAGCTTAATAAGACGGTTTAAATGCCCCTTGGAGGAGACATGCAAGTCGCAGTAGCTTAATAAGATGGTTTAAATGCCCCTTGGAAGAGCGGTGGAGGACGCAGTAGCTTAACAAGATGGTTTAAATGCCCTTTGGAAGAGACATGCAGGTCACAACAGATTTACAAGACTGTTTAAATGCCCCTTGGAAGAGACGTGCAGGTCGCATTAGCTTAACAAGACGGTTTAAATGCCCCTTGGAAGAGACATGCAGGTCTCTGTAGCTTAACAAGATGGTTTAAATGCCCCTTGGAAGAGACGTGCAGGTCTCTGTAGCTTAACAAGACGGTTTAAATGCCCCTTGCAATAGACGTGCAATAAGCAGTAGCTTAACAAGACGGTTTAAATGCCCCTTGGAAGAGCGGTGGATGTCGCAGTAGCTTAACAAGACAGTTTAAATGCCCCTTGGAAAAGTGGTGGAGGTTACAGTAGCTTAAAAGACGGTTTAAATGCCCCTTGGAAGACACGTGCAAGTCGCAGTAGCTTAACAAGACAGTTTAAATGTATATTGGAAGAGACGTGCAGGTCGCAGTCGCTTAACAAGACGGTTTAAATGCCCCTTGGAAGAGACGTGCAGGTCGCAGTAGCTTAACAAGATGGTTTAAATGCCCCTTGGAAGAGAGGTGGAGGTCGCAGTAGCTTAACAAGACAGTTTAAATGCCCCTTGGAAGAGACGTGCAGGTCGCAGTAGCTTAATAAGACGGTTTAAATGCCCCTTGGAAGAGACGTGCAGGTCGCAGTAGCTTAACAAGATGGTGTAAATGCCCCTTGGAAGAGACGTGCAGGTCGCAGTAGCTTAACAAGAGGGTTTAAATGCCCCTTAGAAGAGGCTTGCAGGTCGCAGTAGCTTACCAAGACGGTTTAAATGCCCCTTGGAATAGAAGTGCAGGTCGCGGTAACTTAACAAGATGGTTTAAATGCCACTTGGAAAAGCGGTGGAGGTCGCAGTAGCTTAACATGATGGTTTATATGCCCCTTGGAAAAGACGTGCAGGTCGCAGTAGCTTAACAAGACTGTTTAAATGCCCCTTGGAAGAGCGGTGGAGGTCGCAGTAGCTTAACAAGCCTGTATAAATGCCGCTTGGAAGAGATGTGCAGGTCGCAGTAGCTTAACAAGACGGTTTAAATGCCCCTTGGTAGAGACATGCAGGTCGCAGTAGCTTACCAAGACGGTTTAAATGCCCCTTGGAAGAGACATGCAGGTCGCAGTAGATTAACAAGATGGATTAAATGCCCCTTGGAAGAGACGAGCAGGTCGCAGTAGCTTAACAAGACGGTTTAAATGCCCCTTGCAAGAGACGTGCAGGTCGCAGGAGCTTAACAAGAGGGTTTAAATGCCCCTTAGAAAAGCGGTGGAGGTCGCAGTAGCTTAACAAGATGGTTTAAATGCCCCTTGGAAGAGACGTGCAGGTCGCAGTAGCTTTACAAGACTGTTTAAATGCCCCTTGGAAGAGACGTGCAGGTCGCAGTAGCTAAACAAGACAGTTTAAATGCCCCTTGGAAAAGGCTTGCAGGTCGCAGTAGCTTACCAAGACGGTTTAAATGGCCCTTGGAAGAGACGTGCAGGTCGCAGTAGCATAACAAGATGGTTTAAATGCCCCTTGGAAGAGCGGTGGAGGTCGCAGTAGCTTAAAAAGATGGTTTAAATGCCCTTTGGAAGGGACATGCAGGTCACAGCAGCTTTACAAGACTGTTTAAATGCCCCTTGGAAGAGACATGCAGGTCGCAGTAGCTAAACAAGACGGTTTAAATGCCCCTTGGTAGAAACATGCAGGTCGCAATAGCTTAACAAGACGGTTTAAATGCCCCTTGGAAGAGACGTGCAGGTCGCAGAAGCTTAACAAGACGGTTTAAATGCCCCTTGGAAGAGCGGTGGAGGTCGCAGTAGCTTAACAAGATGGTTTAAATGCCACTTGGAAGAGACGTGCAGGTCGCAGTAGCTAAACAAGACGGTTTAAATGCCCCTTGGTAGAGACATGCAGGTCGCAATAGCTTAATAACACAGTTTAAATGCCCCATGGAAGAGACGTGCAGTTCGCAGTAGCTTAACAAGACGGTATATATGCCCCTTGGAAGAGAAGTGCAGGTCGCAGTAGTTTAAGAAGACGGTTTAAATGCCCCTTGGAAGAGCGGTGGAGGTCGCAGCAGCTTAACAAGACAGTTTAAATGCCCCTTGGAAGAGGCTTGCAGGTCGCAGTAGCTTACCAAGACGGTTTAAATGGCCCTTGAAAGAGACGTGCAGGTCGCAGTAGCTTAACAAGATGGTTTAAATGCCCCTTGGAAGAGCGGTGGAGGTCACAGTAGCTTAACAAGATGGTTTAAATGCCCTTTGGAAGAGACATGCAGGTCACAGCAGCTTTACAAGACTGTTTAAATGCACCTTGGAAGAGACATGCAGGTCGCAGTAGCTTAACAAGACAGTTTAAATTCCCCTTGGTAGAGACATGCAGGTCGCATTAGCTTAACAAGACGGTTTAAATGCCCCTTGGAAGAGACATGCAGGTCGCAGTAGCTTAACAAGATGGTTTAAATGCCCCTTGGAAGAGATGTGCAGGTCGCTGTAGCTTAACAAGACGGTTGAAATGCCCCTTGCAAGAGACGTGCAATTCGCAGTAGCTTAACAAGACGGTTTAAATGCCCCTTGGAAGAGCGGTGGAGGACGCAGTAGCTTAACAAGACAGTTTAAATGCCCCTTGGAAAAGTGGTGGAGGTTACAGTAGCTTAACAAGACGGTTTAAATGCCCCTTGGAAGAGACGTGGAGGTCGCAGTAGCTTAACCAGACGGTTTATATGCCCCTTGGAAGAGAAGTGCAGGTCGCAGTAGCTTAATAAGACGGTTTAAATGCCCATTGGAAGAGACGTGCAAGTCGCAGTAGCTTAATAAGATGGTTTAAATGCCCATTGGAAGAGACGTGCAAGTCGCAGTAGCTTAATAAGATGGTTTAAATGCCCATTGGAAGAGACGTGCAGGTCGCAGTAGCTTAACAAGACAGTTTAAATGCCCCTTGGAAGAGACATGCAGGTCGCAGCAGCTTAACAAGACAGTTTAAATGCCCCTTGGAAGAGGCTTGCAGGTCGCAGTAGCTTACCAAGACAGTTTAAATGCCCCTTGGAAGAGACGTGCAGGTCGCAGTAGCTTAATAAGACGGTTTAAATGCCCCTTGGAAGAGAGGTGCAGGTCGCAGTAGCTTAACAAGACGGTTTAAATGCCTCTTGGAAAAGACGAGCAGGTTGCAGTAGCTTAATAAGACGGTTTAAATGGCCCTTGGAAGAGACGTGCAGGTCACAGTAGCTTAACAAGATGGAATAAATGCCCCTTGGAAGAGCGGTGGAGGTCGCAGTAGCTTAACAAGATGGTTTAAATGCCCCTTGGAAGGGACATGCAGGTCACAGCAGCTTTACAAGACTGTTTAAATGCCCCTTGTAAGAGACGTGCAGGTCGCAGTAGCTAAACAAGACGGTTTAAATGCCCCTTGGTAGAGACATGCAGGTCGCAATAGCTTAACAAGACGGTTTAAATGCCCCTTGGAAGAGACGTGCAGGTCGCAGAAGCTTAACAAGACGGTTTAAATGCCCCTTGGAAGAGCGGTGGAGGTCGCAGTAGCTTAACAAGATGGTTTAAATGCCCCTTGGAAGGGACATGCAGGTCACAGCATCTTTACAAGACTGTTTAAATGCCCCTTGGAAGAGACGGGCAGGTCGCAGTAGCTAAACAAGACGGTTTAAATGCCCCTTGGTAGAGACATGCAGGTCGCAATAGCTTAATAACACGGTTTAAATGCCCCATGGAAGAGACGTGCAGTTCGCAGTAGCTTAACAAGACGGTTTATATGCCCCTTGGAAGAGAAGTGCAGGTCGCAGTAGTTTAACAAGACGGTTTAAATGCCCCTTGGAAGAGGCTTGCAGGTCGCAGTAGCTTACCAAGACGATTTAAATGGCCCTTGGAAGAGACGTGCAGGTCGCAGTAGCTTAACAAGATGGTTTAAATGCCCCTTGGAAGAGCGGTGGAGGTCGCAGTTGCTTAACAAGATGGTTTAAATGCCCTTTGGAAGAGACATGCAGCTCACAGCAGCTTTACAAGACTGTTTAAATGCCCCTTGGAAGAGACGTGCAGGTCGCAGTAGCTTAACAAGACAGTTTAAATTCCCCTTGGTAGAGACATGGAGGTCGCATTAGCTTAACAAGATGGTTTAAATGCCCCTTGGAAGAGACATGCAGGTCACAGTAGCTTAACAAGACGGTTTAAATGCCCCTTGCAATAGACGTGCAATTCGCAGTAGCTTAACAAGACGGTTTAAATGCCCCTTGGAAGAGCGGTGGATGTCGCAGTTGCTTAACAAGACAGTTTAACTGCCCCTTGGAAAAGTGGTGGAGGTTACAGTAGCTTAACAAGACGGTTTAACTGCCCCTTGGGAGACACGTGCAAGTCGCAGTAGCTTAACAAGACGGTTTAAATGCCCATTGGAAGAGACGTGCAGGTCGCAGTCGCTTAACAAGACGGTTTAAATGCCCCTTGGAAGAGACGTGCAGGTCGCAGTAGCTTAACAAGACGGTTTAAATGCCCCTTGGAAGAGAGGTGGAGGTCGCAGTAGCTTAACAAGACAGTTTAAATGCCCCTTGGAAGAGACGTGCAGGTCGCAGTAGCTTAATAAGACGGTTTAAATGCCCCTTGGAAGAGACGTGCAGGTCGCAGTAGCTTAACAAGATGGTTTAAATGCCCTTTGGAAGAGACATGCAGGTCACAGCAGCTTTAAAAGACTGTTTAAATGCCCCTTGGAAGAGACATGCAGGTCGCAGTAGCTTAACAAGACAGTTTAAATTCCCCTTGGTAGAGACATGCAGGTCGCATTACCTTAACAAGACGGTTTTAATGCCCCTTGGAAGAGACATGCAGGTCGCAGTAGCTTAACAAGATGGTTTAAATGCCCCTTGGAAGAGACGTGCAGGTCGCTGTAGCTTAACAAGATGGTTTAAATGCCCCTTGCAAGAGACGTGCAATTCGCAGTAGCTTAACAAGACGGTTTAAATGCCCCTTGGAAGAGCGGTGGAGGTCGCAGAAGCTTAACAAGACAGTTTAAATGCCCCTTGGAAAAGTGGTGGAGGTTACAGTAGCTTAACAAGACGGTTTCAATGCCCCTTGGAAGAGACGTGCAGGTCGCAGAAGCTTAACAAGACAGTTTATATGCCCCTTGGAAGAGACGTGCAGGTCGCAGTAGCTTAGCAAGACGGTTTAAATGCCCCTTGGAAGAGAGGTGGAGGTCGCAGTACCTTAACAAGACGGTTTAAATGGCCCTTGCAAGAGACGTGCAGGTCGCAGTAGCTTAACAAGACAGTTTAAATGCCCCTTGGAAGAGACGTGCAGGTCGCAGTAGCTTAATAAGACGGTTTAAATGCCCCTTGGAAGAGACATGCAAGTCGCAGTAGCTTAATAAGACGGTTTAAATGCCCCTTGGTAGAGACATGCAGGTCGCAATAGTTTAATAACACGGTTTAAATGCCCCATGGAAGAGACGTGCAGTTCGCAGTAGCTTAACAAGACGGTTTATATGCCCCTTGGAAGAGAAGTGCAGGTCGCAGTAATTTAACAAGACGGTTTAAATGCCCCTTGGAAGAGCGGTGGAGGTCGCAGCAGCTTAACAAGACAGTTTAAATGCCCCTTGGAAGAGGCTTGCAGGTCGCAGTAGCTTACCAAGACGGTTTAAATGGCCCTTGGAAGAGACGTGCAGGTCGCAGTAGCTTAACAAGATGGTTTAAATGCCCCTTGGAAGAGCGGTGGAGGTCGCAGTAGCTTAACAAGATGGTTTAAATGCCCTTTGGAAAAGACATGCAGGTCACAACAGCTTTACAAGACTGTTTAAATGCCCCTTGGAAGAGACGTGCAGGTCGCAGTAGCTTAACAAGACAGTTTAAATTCCCCTTGGTATAGACATGGAGGTCGCATTAGCTTAACAAGACGGTTTAAATGCCCCTTGGAAGATACATGCAGGTCGCAGTAGCTTAACAAGATGGTTTAAATGCCCCTTGGAAGAGACATGCAGGTAGCTGTAGCTTAACAAGACGGTTTAAATGCCCCTTGCAATAAACGTGCAATAAGCAGTAGCTTAACAAGACGGTTTAAATGCCCCTTGGAAAAGTGGTGGAGGTTACAGTAGCTTAACAAGACGGTTTAAATGCCCCTTGGAAGACACGTGCAAGTTGCAGTAGCTTAACAAGATGGTTTAAATGCCCATTGTAAGAGACGTGCAGGTCGCAGTCGCTTAACAAGATGGTTTAAATGCCCCTTGGAAGAGACGTGCAGGTCGCAGTAGCTTAACAAGACGGTTTAAATGCCCCTTGGAAGAGAGGTGGAGGTCGCAGTAGCTTAACAAGACAGTTTAAATGCCCCTTGGAAGAGACGTGCAGGTCGCAGTAGCTTAATAAGACGGTTTAAATGCCCCTTGGAAGAGACGTGCAGGTCGCAGTAGCTTAACAAGATGGTGTAAATGCCCCTTGGAAGAGACGTGCAGGTCGCAGTAGCTTAACAATACGGTTTAAATGCCCCTTGGAAGGGAGGTGGAGGTCGCAGTAGCTTAACAAGACGGTTTAAATGCCCCTTGGAAAAGGCTTGCAGGTCGCAGTAGCTTACCAAGACGGTTTAAATGGCCCTTGGAAGAGACGTGCAGGTCGCAGTAGCTTAACAAGATGGTTTAAATGCCCCTTGGAAGAGCGGTGGAGGTCGCAGTAGCTTAACAAGATGGTTTAAATGCCCTTTGGAAGGGACCTGCAGGTCACAGCAGCTTAACAAGACGGTTTAAATGCCCCTTGGAAGAGACGTGCAGGTCGCAGTAGCTAAACAAGACCGTTTAAATGCCCCTTGGTAGAGACATGCAGGTCGCAATAGCTTAATAACACGGTTTAAATGTCCCATGGAAGAGACGTGCAGTTCGCAGTAGCTTAACAAGACGGTTTAAATGCCTCTTGGAAGAGCGGTGGAGGTCGCAGTAGCTTAACAAGACAGTTTAAATGCCCCTTGGAAAAGTGGTGGAGGTTACAGTACCTTAACAAGATGGTTTAAATGCCCCTTGGAAGACACATGCAAGTCACAGTAGCTTAACAAGACGGTTTAAATGCCCCTTGGAAGAGATGTGCAGGTCGCAGTAGCTTAACCAGACGGTTTATATGCCCCTTGGAAGAGAAGTGCAGGTCGCAGTAGCTTAACAAGACGGTTTAAATGCCCCTTGGAAGAGCGGTGGTGGTCGCAGTAGCTTAACAAGACAGTTTAAAAGCCCCTTGGAAGAGACATGCTGGTCGCAGTAGCTTAATAAGACGGTTTAAATGCCCATTGGAAGAGACGTGCAAGTCGCAGTAGCTTAATAAGATGGTTTAAATGCCCCTTGGAACAGACGTGCAGGTCGCAGTAGCTTAACAAGACAGTTTAAATGCCCCTTGGAAGAGACGTGCAGGTCGCAGTAGCTTAATAAGACGGTTTAAATGCCCCTTGGAAGAGAGGTGAAGGTCGCAGTAGCTTAACAAGACAGTTTAAGTGCCCCTTGGAAGATACGTGCAGGTCGCAGTAGCTTAATAAGACGGTTTAAATGCCCCTTGGAAGAGACATGCAAGTCGCAGTAGCTTAATAAGAAGGTTTAAATGCCCCTTGGTAGAAACATGCAGGTCGCAATAGCTTAATAACACGGTTTAAATGCCCCATGGAAGAGACGTGCAGTACGCAGCAGCCTAACAAGACGGTTTATATGCCCCTTGGAAGAAAAGTGCAGGTCGCAGTAGTTTAACAAGACGGTTTAAATGCCCCTTGGAAGAGCGGTGGAGGTTGCAGCAGCTTAACAAGACAGTTTAAATGCCCCTTGGAAGAGGCTTGCAGGTCGCAGTAGCTTACCAAGACGGTTTAAATGGCCCTTGGAAGAGACGTACAGGTCGCAGTAGCTTAACAAGATGGTTTAAATGCCCATTGGAAGAGCGGTGGAGGTCGCAGTAGCTTAACAAGATGGTTTAAATGCCCTTTGGAAGAGACATGCAGGTCACAGCAGCTTTACAAGACTGTTTAAATGCCCCTTGGAAGAGACGTGCAGGTCGCAGTAGCTCAACAAGACAGTTTAAATTCCCCTTGGTAGAGACATGCAGGTCGCATTAGCTTAACAAGACGGTTTAAATGCCCCTTGGAAGAGACATGCAGGTCGCAGTAGCTTAACAAGACGGTTTAAATGCCCCTTGGAAGAGCGGTGGAGGTCGCAGTAGCTTAACAAGACAGTTTAAATGTCCCTTGGAAAAGTGGTGGAGGTTACAGTAGCTTAACAAGACGGTTTCAATGCCCCTTGGAAGAGACGTGCAGGTCGCAGAAGCTTAACAAGACAGTTTATATGCCCCTTGGAAGAGACGTGCAGGTCGCAGTAGCTTAACAAGACGGTTTAAATGCCCCTTGGAAGAGAGGTGGAGGTCGCAGTACCTTAACAAGACGGTTTAAATGGCCCTTGCAAGAGACGTGCAGGTCGCAGTAGCCTAACAAGACAGCTTAAATGCCCCTTGGAAGAGACGTGCAGGTCGCAGTAGCTTAATAAGACGGTTTAAATGCCCCTTGGAAGAGACATGCAAGTCGCAGTAGCTTAATAAGATGGTTTAAATGCCCCTTGGTAGAGACATGCAGGTCGCAATAGTTTAATAACACGGTTTTAATGCCCCATGGAAGAGACGTGCAGTTCGCAGTAGCTTAACAAGACGGTTTATATGCCCCTTGGAAGAGAAGTGCAGGTCGCAGTAATTTAACAAGACGGTTTAAATGCCCCTTGGAAGAGCGGTGGAGGTCGCAGCAGCTTAACAAGACAGTTTAAATGCCCCTTGGAAGAGGCTTGCAGGTCGCAGTAGCTTACCAAGACGGTTTAAATGGCCCTTGGAAGAGACGTGCAGGTCGCAGTAGCTTAACAAGATGGTTTAAATGCCCCTTGGAAGAGCGGTGGAGGTCGCAGTAGCTTAACAAGATGGTTTAAATGCCCTTTGGAAAAGACATGCAGGTCACAACAGCTTTACAAGACTGTTTTAATGCCCCTTGGAAGAGACGTGCAGGTCGCAGTAGCTTAACAAGACAGTTTAAATTCCCCTTGGTATAGACATGGAGGTCGCATTAGCTTAACAAGACGGTTTAAATGCCCCTTGGAAGATACATGCAGGTCGCAGTAGCTTAACAAGATGGTTTAAATGCCCCTTGGAAGAGACATGCAGGTAGCTGTAGCTTAACAAGACGGTTTAAATGCCCCTTGCAATAGACGTGCAATAAGCAGTAGCTTAACAAGACGGTTTAAATGCCCCTTGGAAAAGTGGTGGAGGTTACAGTAGCTTAACAAGACGGTTTAAATGCCCCTTGGAAGACACGTGCAAGTTGCAGTAGCTTAACAAGACGGTTTAAATGCCCATTGTAAGAGACGTGCAGGTCGCAGTCGCTTAACAAGACTGTTTAAATGCCCCTTGGAAGAGACGTGCAGGTCGCAGTAGCTTAACAAGACGGTTTAAATGCCCCTTGGAAGAGAGGTGGAGGTCGCAGTAGCTTAACAAGACAGTTTAAATGCCCCTTGGAAGAGACGTGCAGGTCGCAGTAGCTTAATAAGACGGTTTAAATGCCCCTTGGAAGAGACGTGCAGGTCGCAGTAGCTTAACAAGATGGTGTAAATGCCCCTTGGAAGAGACGTGCAGGTCGCAGTAGCTTAACAATACGGTTTAAATGCCCCTTGGAAGGGAGGTGGAGGTCGCAGTAGCTTAACAAGACGGTTTAAATGCCCCTTGGAAAAGGCTTGCAGGTCGCAGTAGCTTACCAAGACGGTTTAAATGGCCCTTGGAAGAGACGTGCAGGTCGCAGTAGCTTAACAAGATGGTTTAAATGCCCCTTGGAAGAGCGGTGGAGGTCGCAGTAGCTTAACAAGATGGTTTAAATGCCCTTTGGAAGGGACCTGCAGGTCAAAGCAGCTTAACAAGACGGTTTAAATGCCCCTTGGAAGAGACGTGCAGGTCGCAGTAGCTAAACAAGACCGTTTAAATGCCCCTTGGTAGAGACATGCAGGTCGCAATAGCTTAATAACACGGTTTAAATGTCCCATGGAAGAGACGTGCAGTTCGCAGTAGCTTAACAAGACGGTTTAAATGCCTCTTGGAAGAGCGGTGGAGGTCGCAGTAGCTTAACAAGACAGTTTAAATGCCCCTTGGAAAAGTGGTGGAGGTTACAGTACCTTAACAAGATGGTTTAAATGCCCCTTGGAAGACACGTGCAAGTCACAGTAGCTTAACAAGACGGTTTAAATGCCCCTTGGAAGAGACGTGCAGGTCGCAGTAGCTTAACCAGACGGTTTATATGCCCCTTGGAAGAGAAGTGCAGGTCGCAGTAGCTTAACAAGACGGTTTAAATGCCCCTTGGAAGAGCGGTGGTGGTCGCAGTAGCTTAACAAGACAGTTTAAAAGCCCCTTGGAAGAGACATGCTGGTCGCAGTAGCTTAATAATACGGTTTAAATGCCCATTGGAAGAGACGTGCAAGTCGCAGTAGCTTAATAAGATGGTTTAAATGCCCCTTGGAACAGACGTGCAGGTCGCAGTAGCTTAACAAGACAGTTTAAATGCCCCTTGGAAGAGACGTGCAGGTCGCAGTAGCTTAACAAGACGGTTTAAATGCCCCTTGGAAGAGAGGTGAAGGTCGCAGTAGCTTAACAAGACAGTTTAAGTGCCCCTTGGAAGATACGTGCAGGTCGCAGTAGCTTAATAAGACGGTTTAAATGCCCCTTGGAAGAGACATGCAAGTTGCAGTAGCTTAATAAGAAGGTTTAAATGCCCCTTGGTAGAAACATGCAGGTCGCAATAGCTTAATAACACGGTTTAAATGCCCCATGGAAGAGACGTGCAGTTCGCAGCAGCCTAACAAGACGGTTTATATGCCCCTTGGAAGAAAAGTGCAGGTCGCAGTAGTTTAACCAGACGGTTTAAATGCCCCTTGGGAGAGCGGTGGAGGTTGCAGCAGCTTAACAAGACAGTTTAAATGCCCCTTGGAAGAGGCTTGCAGGTCGCAGTAGCTTACCAAGACGGTTTAAATGGCCCTTGGAAGAGACGTGCAGGTCGCAGTAGCTTAACAAGATGGTTTAAATGCCCATTGGAAGAGCGGTGGAGGTCGCAGTAGCTTAACAAGATGGTTTAAATGCCCTTTGGAAGAGACATGCAGGTCACAGCAGCTTTACAAGACTGTTTAAATGCCCCTTGGAAGAGACGTGCAGGTCGCAGTAGCTCAACAAGACAGTTTAAATTCCCCTTGGTAGAGACATGCAGGTCGCATTAGCTTAACAAGACGGTTTAAATGCCCCTTGGAAGAGACATGCAGGTCGCAGTAGCTTAACAAGATGGTTTAAATGCCCCTTGGAAGAGACGTGCAGGTCGCTGTAGCTTAAGAAGACGGTTTAAATGCCCCTTGCAAGAGACGTGCAATTCGCAGTAGCTTAACAAGACGGTTTAAATGCCCCTTGGAAGAGCGGTGGAGGTCGCAGTAGCTTAACAAGACAGTTTAAATGCCCCTTGGAAAAGTGGTGGAGCTTACAGTAGCTTAACAAGACGGTTTAAATGCCCCTTGGAAGACACGTGCAAGTCGCAGTAGCTTAACAAGACGGTTTAAATGCCTCTTGGAAGAGACGTGCAGGTCGCAGTAGCTTAACAAGACGGTTTATATGCCCCTTGGAAGAGAAGTGCAGGTCGCAGTAGCTTAACAAGACGGTTTAAATGCCCCTTGGAAGAGCGCTGGCGGTCACAGTAGCTTAACAAGACAGTTTAAAAGCCCCTTGGAAGAGACGTGCTGGTCGCAGTAGCTTAATAAGACGGTTTAAATGCTCATTGGAAGAGACGTGCAAGTCGCAGTAGCTTAATAAGACGGTTTAAATGCCCATTGGAAGAGACGTGCAGGTCGCAGTAGCTTAAGAAGACGGTTTAAATGCCCCTTGGAAGAGAGGTGGAGGTCGCAGTAGCTTAACAAGACAGTTTAAATGCCCCCTGGAAGAGACTTGCAGGTCGCAGTAGCTTAATAAGACGGTTTAAATGCCCCTTGGAAGAGACATGCAAGTCGCAGTAGCTTAATAAGACGGTTTAAATGCCCCTTGGAAGATATGTGCAGGTCGCAGTATCTTAACAAGACGGTTTAAATGCCATTTGGAAAAGACGTGCAGTTCACTGTAGCTTAAAAAGACGGTTTAAATGCCCCTTGGAAAAGACGTGCAGGTTGCAGTAGCTTAATAAGACGGTTTAAATGGCCCTTGGAAGAGACGTGCAGGTCGCAGTAGCTTAACAAGATGGTATAAATGCCCCTTGGAAGAGCGGTGGAGGTCGCAGTAGCTTAACAAGATGGTTTAAATGCCCCTTGGAAGGGACATGCAGGTCACAGCAGCTTTACAGGACTGTTTAAATGCCCCTTGGAAGAGACGTGCAGGTCGCAGAAGCTTAACAAGACGGTTTAAATGCCCCTTGGAAAAGTGGTGGAGGTTACCGTAGCTTAATAACACGGTTTAAATGCCCCATGGAAGAGACGTGCAGTTCGCAGTAGCTTAACAAGACGGTTTATATGCCCCTTGGAAGAGAAGTGCAGGTCGCAGTAGCTTAACAATAAGGTTGAAATGCCCCTTGGAAGAGCGGTGGAGGTCGCAGCAGCTTAACAAGACAGTTTAAATGCCCCTTGGAAGAGGCTTGCAGGTCGCAGTAGCTTACCAAGACAGTTTAAATGCCCCTTGGAAGAGACGTGCAGGTCGCAGTAGCTTAATAAGACGGTTTAAATGCCCCTTAGAAGAGACATGCAAGTCGCAGTAGCTTAATAAGACGGTTTAAATGCCCCTTGGAAGAGACATGCAGGTTGCAGTAGCTTAACAAGACGGTTTAAATGCCTCTTGGAAAAGACGTGCAGGTTGCAGTAGCTTAAAAAGACGGTTTAAATGGCCCATGGAAGAGACGTACAGGTCGCAGTAGCTTAACAAGATGGAATAAATGCCCCTTGGAAGAGCGGTGGAGGTCGCAGTAGCTTAACAAGATGGTTTAAATGCCCCTTGGAAGGGACATGCAGGTCACAGCAGCTTTACAAGACTGTTTAAATGCCCCTTGGAAGAGACGTGCAGGTCGCAGTAGCTAAACAAGACGGTTTTAATGCCCCTTGGTAGAGACATGCAGGTTGCAATAGCTTAACAAGATGGTTTAAATGCCCCTTGAAAGAGACGTTCAGGTCGCAGAAGCTTAACAAGACGGTTTAAATGCCCCTTGGAAGAGCGGTGGAGGTCGCAGTAGCTTAACAAGATGGTTTAAATGCCCCTTGGAAGGGACATGCAGGTCACAGCAGCTTTACAAGACTGTTTAAATGCCCCTTGGAAGAGACGTGCAGGTTGCAGTAGCTTAACAAGACGGTTTATATGCCCCTTGGAAGAGAAGTGCAGGTCGCAGTAGCTTAACAAGACGGTTTAAATGCCCCTTGGAAGAGGCTTGCAGGTCGCAGTAGCTTACCAAGATGGTTTAAATGGCCCTTGGAAGAGACGTGCAGGTCGCAGTAGCTTAACAAGATGGTTTAAATGCCCCTTGGAAGAGCGGTGGAGGTCGCAGTAGCTTAACAAGATGGTTTAGATGCCCTTTGGAAGAGACATGCAGGTCACAGCAGCTTTACAAGACTGGTTAAATGCCCCTTGGAAGAGACGTGCAGGTCGCAGTAGCTTAACAAGACAGTTTAAATTCCCCTTGGTAGAGACATGCAGGTCGCATTAGCTTAACAAGAAGGTTTAAATGCCCCTTGGAAGAGACATGCAGGTCGCAGTAGCTTAACAAGATGGTTTAAATGCCCCTTGGAAGAGACGTGCAGGTCGCTGTAGCTTAACAAGACGGTTTAAATGCCCATTGCAATAGACGTGCAATTCGCAGTAGCTTAACAAGACAGTTTAAATGCCCCTTGGAAGAGCGGTGGAGGTCGCAGTAGCTTAACAAGACGGTTTAAATGCCCCTTGGAAAAGTGGTGGAGGTTACAGTAGCTTAACAAGACGGTTTAAATGCCCCTTGGAAGACACGTGCAAGTCGCAGTAGCTTAACAAGACGGTTTAAATGCCCCTTGGAAGAGACGTGCAGGTCGCAGTAGCTTAACAAGACGATTTATATGCCCCTTGGAAGAGAAGTGCAGGTCGCAGTAGCTTAACAAGATGGTTTAAATTCCCCTTGGAAGAGCGGTGGTGGTCGCAGTAGCTTAACAAGACAGTTTAAAAGCCCCTTGGAAGAGACGTGCAGGTCGCAGTAGCTTAATAAGACGGTTTAAATGCCCATTGGAAGAGACGTGCAGGTCGCAGTAGCTTAACAAGACGGTTTAAATGCCCCTTGGAAGAGACGTGCAGGTCGCAGTAGCTTAACAAGACGGTTTAAATGCCCCTTGGAAGAGAGGTGGAGGTCGCAGTAGCTTAACAAGACAGTTTAAATGCCCCTTGGAAGAGACGTGCAGGTCGCAGTAGCTTAATAAGACGGTTTAAATGCCCCTTGGAAGAGACGTGCAGGTCGCAGTAGCTTAACAAGATTGTGTAAATGCCCCTTGGAAGAGACGTGCAGGTCGCAGTAGCTTAACAAGAGGGTTTAAATGCCCCTTAGAAGAGGATTGCAGGTCGCAGTAGCTTACCAAGACGGTTTAAATGCCCCTTGGAAGAGAAGTGCAGGCCGCGGTAGCTTAACAAGATGGTTTAAATGCCACTTGGAAAAGCGGTGGAGGTCGCAGTAGCTTAACATGACGGTTTATATGCCCCTTGGAAAAGACGTGCAGGTAGCAGTAGCTTAACAAGACTGTTTAAATGCCCCTTGGAAGAGCGGTGGAGGTCGCAGTAGCTTAACAAGACTGTATAAATGCCGCTTGGAAGAGACGTGCAGGTCGCAGTAGCTTAACAAGACGGTTTGAATGCCCCTTGGTAGAGACATGCAGGTCGCAGTAGCTTACCAAGATGGTTTAAATGCCCCTTGGAAGAGACGTGCAGGTCGCAGTAGATTAACAAAATGGATTAAATGCCCCTTGGAAGAGACGTGCAGGTCGCAGTAGCTTAACAAGACAGTTTAAATGCCCCTTGCAAGAGACGTGCAAGTCGCAGTTGATTAACAAGAGGGTTTAAATGCCCCTTAGAAGAGGCTTGCAGGTCGCAGTAGCTTACCAAGACGGTTTAAATGCCCCTTGGAAGAGAAGTGCAGGTCGCAGTAGCTTAACAAAATGGTTTAAATGCCCCTTGGAAGAGCGGTGGAGGTCGCAGTAGCTTAACAAGACGGTTTATATGACCCTTGGAAGAGAAGTGCAGGTCGCAGTAGCTTAACAAGACGGTTTAAATGCCCCTTGGAAGACACGTGTAAGTCGCAGTAGCTTAACAAGACGGTTTAAATGCCCCTTGGAAGAGACGTGCAGGTCGCAGTAGCTTAACAAGACAGTTTAAATGCCCCTTGCAAGAGACGTGCAAGTCGCAGTTGATTAACAAGAGGGTTTAAATGCCCCTTAGAAGAGGCTTGCAGGTCGCAGTAGCTTACCAAGACGGTTTAAATGCCCCTTGGAAGAGAAGTGCAGGTCGCAGTAGCTTAACAAAATGGTTTAAATGCCCCTTGGAAGAGCGGTGGAGGTCGCAGTAGCTTAACAAGACGGTTTATATGACCCTTGGAAGAGAAGTGCAGGTCGCAGTAGCTTAACAAGACGGTTTAAATGCCCCTTGGAAGACACGTGTAAGTCGCAGTAGCTTAACAAGACGGTTTAAATGCCCCTTGGAAGAGACGTGCAGGTCGCAGTAGCTTAACAAGACGGTTTATATGCCCCTTGGAAGAGAAGTGCAGGTCGCAGTAGCTTAACAAGACGGTTTAAAATCCCCTTGGAAGAGGCGTGCAGGTCGCAGTAGCTTAATAAGACGGTTTAAATGCCCCTTGGTAGAGACATGCAGGTCGCAATAGCTTAACAAGATGGTTTAAATGCCCCTTGGAAGAGACGTGCAGGTCGCAGAAGCTTAACAAGACGGTTTAAATGCCCCTTGGAAGAGCGGTGGAGGTCGCAGTAGCTTAACAAGATGGTTTAAATGCCCCTTGGAAGGGACATGCACGTCACAGCAGCTTTACAAGACTGTTTAAATGCCCCTTGGAAGAGACGTGCAGGTTGCAGTAGCTAAACATGACGGTTTAAATGCCCCTTGGTAGAGACATGCAGGACGCAATAGCATAATAACACGGTTTAAATGCCCCATGGAAGAGACGTGCAGTTCGCAGTAGCTTAATAAGACGGTTTAAATGCCCCTTGGAAGAGACATGCAAGTCGCAGTAGCTTAATAAGACGGTTTAAATGCCCCTTGGAAGAGACGTGCAGGTTGCAGTAGCTTAACAAGACGGTTTAAATGCCTCTTGGAAAAGACGTGCAGCTTGCAGTAGCTTAATAAGACGGTTTAAATGGCCCTTGGAAGAGACGTACAGGTCGCAGTAGCTTAACAAGATGGAATAAATGCCCCTTGGCAGAGCGGTGGAGGTCGCAGTAGCTTAACAAGATGGTTTAAATGCCCCTTGGAAGGGACATGCAGGTCACAGCAGCTTTACAAGACTGTTTAAATGCCCCTTGGAAGAGACGTGCAGGTCGCAGTACCTAAACAAGACGGTTTAAATGCCCCTTGGTAGAGACATGCAGGTCGCAAAAGCTTAATAACACGGTTTAAATGCCCCATGGAAGAGACGTGCAGTTCGCAGTAGCTTAACAAGACGGTTTATTTGCCCCTTGGAAGAGAAGTGCAGGTCGCAGTAGTTTAACAAGACGGTTTAAATGCCCCTTGGAAGAGGCTTGCAGGTCGCAGTAGCTTACCAAGACGGTTTAAATGGCCCTTGGAAGAGACGTGAAGGTCGCAGTAGCTTAACAAGATGGTTTAAATGCCCCTTGGAAGAGCGGTGGAGGTCGCAGTAGCTTAACAAGATGGTTTAAATGCCCTTTGGAAGAGACATGCAGGTCACATCATGTTTACAAGATTGTTTAAAAGCCCCTTGGAAGAGACGTGCAGGTCGCAGTAGCTTAACAAGACAGTTTAAATTCCCCTTGGTAGAGACATGCAGGTCGCATTAGCTTAACAAGACGGTTTAAATGCCCCTTGGAAGAGACATGCAGGTCGCAGTAGCTTAACAAGATGGTTTAAATGCCCCTTGGAAGAGACGTGCAGGTCGCTGTAGCTTAACAAGACAGTTTAAATGCCCCTTGGAAAAGTGGTGGAGGTTACAGTAGCTTAACAAGACGGTTTAAATGCCCCTTGGAAGACACGTGCAAGTCGCAGTAGCTTAACAAGACGGTTTAAATGCCCCTTGGAAGAGACGTGCAGGTCACAGTAGCTTAACAAGACGGTTTATATGCCCCTTGGAAGAGAAGTGCAGGTCGCAGTAGCTTAACAAGACGGTTTAAATGCCCCTTGGAAGAGCGGTGGTGGTCGCAGTAGCTTAAAAAGACAGTTTAAAAGCCCCTTGGAAGAGACGTGCTGGTCGCAGTAGCTTAATAAAACGGTTTAAATGCCCCTTGGAAGAGACGTGCAGGTCGCAGTCGCTTAACAAGACGGTTTAAATGCCCCTTGGAAGAGACGTGCAGGTCGCAGTAGCTTAACAAGGCGGTTTAAATGCCCCTTGGAAGAGAGGTGGAGGTCACAGTAGCTTAACAAGACAGTTTAAATGCCCCTTGGAAGAGACGTGCAGGTCGCAGTAGCTTAATAAGATGGTGTAAATGCCCCTTGGAAGAGACGTGCAGGTCGCAGTAGCTTAACAAGAGGGTTTAAATGCCCCTTAGAAGAGGCTTGCAGGTCGCAGTAGCTTACCAAGACGGTTTAAATGCCCCTTGGAAGAGAAGTGCAGGTCGCGGTAGCTTAACAAGATGGTTTAAATGCCACTTGGAAAAGCGGTGGAGGCCGCAGTAGCTTAACATGACGGTTTATATGCCCCTTGGAAAAGACGTGCAGGTCGCAGTAGCTTAACAAGACTTTAAATGCCCCTTGGAAGAGCGGTGGAGGTCGCAGTAGCTTAACAAGCCTGTATAAATGCCGCTTGGAAGAGACGTGCAGGTCGCAGTAGCTTAACAAGACGGTTTAAATGCCCCTTGGTAGAGACATGCAGGTCGCAATAGCTTACCAAGACAGTTTAAATGCCCCTTGGAAGAGACGTGCAGGTCGCAGTAGATTAACAAGATGGATTAAATGCCCCTTGGAAGAGACGTGCAGATCGCAGTAGCTTAACAAGACTTTTTAAATGCCCCTTGCAAGAGACGTGCAGGTCGCAGGAGCTTAACAAGAGGGTTTAAATGCCCCTTAGAAGAGTCTTGCAGGTCACAGTAGCTTACCAAGACGGTTTAAATGCCCCTTGGAAGAGAAGTGCAGGTCGCAGTAGCTTAACAAAATGGTTTAAATGCCCCTTGGAAGAGCGGTGGAGGTCGCAGTAGCTTAACAAGATGGTTTATATGCCCCTTGGAAGAGAAGTGCAGGTCGCAGTAGCTTAACAAGACGGTTTAAATGCCCCTTGGAAGAGCGGTGGAGGTCGCAGCAGCTTAACAAGACAGTTTAAATGCCCCTTGGAAGAGGCTTGCAGGTCGCAGTAGCTTACCAAGACGGTTTAAATGGCCCTTGGAAGAGAAGTGCAGGTCGCAGTAGCTTAACAAGATGGGTTAAGTGCCCCTTGTAAGAGCGTTGGAGGTCGCAGTAGCTTAACAAGATGGTTTAAATGCCCCTTGGAAGAGACATGCAGGTCACAGCAGCTTTACAAGACTGTTTAAATGCCCCTTGGAAGAGACGTTCAGGTCGCTATAGCTTAACAAGACGCTTTAAATGCCCCTTCGTAGAGATAGGCAGGTCGCAATAGCTTAACAAGGCGGTTTATATGCCCTTTGGAAGAGACGTGCTGGTCGCAGTAGCTTAACAAAACGGTTTAAATGCCCCTTGTAAGAGACGTGCAGGTCGCAGTAGCTTAACAAGATGGTTTAAATGCCCCTTGGAAGAGAGGTGGAGGTTGCAGTAGCTTAACAAGACAGTTTAAATGCCCTTGGAAGAGACGTGCAGGTCGTAGTAGCTTAACAAGACGGTTTAAATGCCCCTTGGAAGAGAGGAGGAGGTCGCAGTAGCTTAACAAGACAGTTTAAATGCCCCTTGGAAGAGACGTGCAGGTCGCAGTAGCTTAATAAGACGGTTTAAATGCCCCTTGGAAGAAACATGCAAGTCGCAGTAGTTTAATAAGATGGTTTAAATGCCCCTTGGAAGAGACGTGCAGGTTGCTGTACTTTAACAAGACGGTTTAAATGCCAATTGGAAAAGACGTGCAGTTCACTGTAGCTTAACAAGATGGTTTAAATGCCTCTTGGAAAAGACGTGCAGGTTGCAGTAGCTTAATATGACGGTTTAAATGCCCCATGGAAGAGGCTTGCAGGTCGCAGTAGCTTACCAAGACGGTTTAAATGGCCCTTGGAAGAGACGTGCAGGTCGCAGTAGCTTAACAAGATGGTTTAAATGCCCCTTGGAAGAGCGGTGGAGTGCGCAGTAGCTTAACAAGATGGTTTAAATGCCCCTTGGAAGAGACATGCAGGTCACAGCAGCTTTACAAGACTGTTTAAATGCCCCTTGGAAGAGACGTGCAGGTCGCAGTAGCTAAATAAGACGGTTTAAATGCCCCTTGGTAGAGACATGCAGGTCGCAATAGCTTAACAAGACGGTTTAAATGCCCCTTGGAAGAGACGTGCAGGTCGCAGAAGCTTAACAAGAAGGTTTAAATGCCCCTTGGAAAAGTGGTGGAGGTTACAGTAGCTTAACAACACGGTTTAAATGCCCCATGGAAGAGACAAGCAGGTCGCAGTAGCTTAACAAGACGGTTTATATGCCCCTTGGAAGAGAAGTGCAGGTCGCAGTAGCTTAACAAGCCTGTTTAAATGCCCCTTGGAAGAGACGTGCAGGTCGCAGCAGCTTAACATGACGGTTTAAATGCCCCTTGGTAGAGACATGCAGGTCGCAGTAGCTTACCAAGACGGTTTAAATGCCCCTTGGAAGAGACGTGCAGGTCGCAGTAGATTAACAGGACGGTTTAAATGCCCCTTGGAAGAGACATGCAGGTCGCAGTAGCTTAACAAGACGGTTTAAATGCCCCTTGCAAGAGACGTGCAGGTCACAGTAGCTTAACAAGAGGGTTTAAATGCCCCTTAGAAGAGGCTTGCAGGTCGCAGTAGCTTAACAAGACGGTTTAAATGCCCCTTGGAAAAGACGTGCAGGTCGCAGTAGCTTAACAAGACGGTTTAAATGCCCCTTGGAAGAGCGGTGGAGGTAGCAGTAGCTTAACAAGACGGTTTAAATGCCCCTTGCAAGAGAAGTGCAGGTCACAGTTGCTTAACAAGAGGGTTTAAATGCCCCTTAGAAGAGGCTTGCAGGTCGCAGTAGCTTAACAAGAGGGTTTAAATGGCCCTTAGAAGAGGCTTGCAGGTAACAGTAGCTTACCAAGACGGGTTAAATGCCCCTTGGAAGAGTAGTGCAGGTCGCAGTAGCTTAACAAGATGGTTTAAATGCCTCTTGGAAAAGCGGTGGAGGTCGCAGTAGCTTAACAAGATGGTTTAAATGCCCCTTGGAAGAGATGTGCAGGTCGCAGTAGCTTAACAAGACAGTTTAAATGCCCCTTGGAAAAGTGGTGGAGGTTACAGTAGCTTAACAGGAAGGTTTAAATGCCCCTTGGAAGAGATGTTCAAGTCGCAGTAGCTTAAAAAGACAGTTTAAATGCGCCTTGGAAGAGACGTGCAGGTCGCAGTAGCATAACAAGACGGTTTAAATGCCCATTGGAAGAGACGAGCAGGTTGCAGTAGCTTATCAAGATGTTTTAAATGCCCACTGGAAAAGAGGTGGAGGTCGCAGTAGCTTAACAAAACAGTTTAAATGCCCCTTTGAAGGGACGTGCAGGTCGCAGTAGCTTAACAAGACGGTTTAAATGCCCCTTGGAAGAGAGGTGCAGTACGCAGTAGCTTAGCAAGACGGTTTAAATGCCCCTTGAAAGAGAAATGCAGGTCGCAGTAGCTTAACAAGACGGTTTAAATGCCCCTTGGAAGAGCGGTGGAGGTCGCAGTAGCTTAACAAGATGGTTTAAATGCCCCTTGGAAGAGACGTGCAGGTCGCAGCAGCTTAACAAGCCTGTTTAAATGCCCCTTGGCAGAGACATGCAGGTCGCAGTAGCTTAAAAAGACGGTTTAAATGCCCCTTGGTAGAGACATGCAGGTCGCAGTAGCTTACCAAGACGGTTTAAATGCCCCTTGGAAGAGACGTACAGGTCGCAGTAGATTAACCAGACTGTTTAAATGCCCCTTGGAAGAGACGTGCAGGTCGCAGTAGCTTAACAAGACGGTTTGAATGCCCCTTGCAAGAGACGCGCAGGTCTCAGTAGCTTAACCAGAGGGTTTAAATGCCCCTTAGAAGAGGCTTGGAGGTCGCAGAAGCTTACCAAGACGGTTTAAATGCCCCTTGGAAGAGAAGTGCAGGTCGCAGTAGCTTAACAAGATGGTTTAAATGCCCCTTGGAAGAGCGGTGGAGGTCTCAGTAGCATAACAAGACGGTTTAAATGCCCCTTGGAAAAGACCTGCAGGACGCAGTAGCTTAACAAGATGGTTTAAATGCCCCTTTGAAGAGATGTGCAGGTCGCAGTAGCTTAACAAGACGGTTTAAATGCCCCTTGGAAGAGTGCTGCAGGTTACACTAGCTTAACAAGATGCTTTAAATGCCCCTTGAAAGAGACGTTCAAGTGGCAGTAGCTTAAAAAGACGGTTTAAATGCGCCTTGGAAGAGACTTGCAGGTCGCAGTAGATTAACAAGATGGTTTAAATGCCCCTTTGAAGAGACGAGCAGGTTGCAGTAGCTTAACAAGACTTTTTAAATGCCCCTTGGAAGAGACATGCAGGACGCAGTAGCTTAATAAGACGGTTTAAATGACCCTTGGAAGAGACGTGCAGGTCGCAGTAGCTTAACAAGGCGTTTAAATGTCACTTGGAAGAGAAATGCAGGTCGCAGTAGCTTAAAAAGAGGGTTTAAATGCCCCTTGGAAGAGACGTGCAGGTCGAAGTAGAGTAACAACACGGTTTAAATGCCCCTTGGAAGAGCGGTGGAGGTCGCAGTAGCTTAAAAAGACGGTTTAAATGCCGCTTGGAAGAGACGTGCAGGTCGCAGTAGCTTAACAAGATGGTTTAAAGGCCCTTGGTAGAAACGTGCAGGTCGCAGTAGCTTAACAAGACGGTTTAAATGCCCCTTGGAAGAGCGGTGGTGGTCGCAGTATCTTAACAAGACGGTTTAAATGCCCCTTGGAAGAGAAGTGCAGGTCGCAGTAGCTTAATAATGAGGTTTAAATGCCCCTTGGAAGAGACGTGCAGGTCGCAGTAACTTAACAAGACGGTTTAAATGCCCCTTGGAAGAGACGTGCAGGTCGCAGTAGCTTAACAAGACGGTTTAAATGCCCCTTGGAAGAGACGTGCAGGTCGCAATAGCTTAGTAAGACGGTTTAAATGCCTCTTGGAAGAGACATGCAGGTCGCAGCAGCTTAAAAAGAAGGTTTAAATGCCCCTTGGAAGAGATGTGCAGGTCGCAGTAGCTTCACAAAACAGTTTAAATGCCCCTTGGAAGAGACGTGCAGGTGGCATAGCTTAACAAGATGGTTTAAATGTCCCTTGCAAGAGACATGCAGGTCGCAGTAGCTTAACAAGACGGTTTAAATGCCCCTTGTAAGAAACGTGCAGGTTGCAGTAGCTTAACAAGACAATTTAAATGCCCCTTGGACAGACGTGTAGTTCACAGTAGCTTAACAAGACGGTTTAAATGCCCCTTGGAAGAGAGATGGAGGTTGCAGTAGCTTAACAAGACGGTTTAAATGCCCCTTGGATGAGACGTGCAGGTTGCAGCAGATTAACAAGATGGTATAAATGCCCATTGGAAGAGAAGTACAGGTCGCAGTAGCTTAACAAAATGGTTTAAATGCCCCTTGGAAGAGACGTGCAGGTCGCAGTAGCTTAACAAGACAGTTTAAATGCCCCTTGGAAGAGCGGTGGAGGTCGCAGTAGCTTAACAAGACGGTTTAAATGCCCCTTGGAAAAGTGGTGGAGGTTACAGTAGCTTAACAAGTTGGTTTAAATGCCCCTTGGAAGACACGTGCAAGTCGCAGTAGCTTAACAAGACGGTTTAAATGCCCCTTGGAAGAGACGTGCAGGTCGCAGTAGCTTAACAAGACGGTTTATATGCCCCTTGGAAGAGAAGTGCAGGTCGCAGTAGCTTAACAAGATGGTTTAAATTCCCCTTGGAAGAGCGGTGGTGGTCGCAGTAGCTTAACAAGACAGTTTAAAAGCCCCTTGGAAGAGACGTGCAGGTCGCAGTAGCTTAATAAGACGGTTTAAATGCCCATTGGAAGAGACGTGCAGGTCGCAGTAGCTTAACAAGACGGTTTAAATGCCCCTTGGAAGAGACGTGCAGGTCGCAGTAGCTTAACAAGACGGTTTAAATGCCCCTTGGAAGAGAGGTGGAGGTCGCAGTAGCTTAACAAGACAGTTTAAATGCCCCTTGGAAGAGACGTGCAGGTCGCAGTAGCTTAATAAGACGGTTTAAATGCCCCTTGGAAGAGACGTGCAGGTCGCAGTAGCTTAACAAGATTGTGTAAATGCCCCTTGGAAGAGACGTGCAGGTCGCAGTAGCTTAACAAGAGGGTTTAAATGCCCCTTAGAAGAGGATTGCAGGTCGCAGTAGCTTACCAAGACGGTTTAAATGCCCCTTGGAAGAGAAGTGCAGGCCGCGGTAGCTTAACAAGATGGTTTAAATGCCACTTGGAAAAGCGGTGGAGGTCGCAGTAGCTTAACATGACGGTTTATATGCCCCTTGGAAAAGACGTGCAGGTAGCAGTAGCTTAACAAGACTGTTTAAATGCCCCTTGGAAGAGCGGTGGAGGTCGCAGTAGCTTAACAAGACTGTATAAATGCCGCTTGGAAGAGACGTGCAGGTCGCAGTAGCTTAACAAGACGGTTTGAATGCCCCTTGGTAGAGACATGCAGGTCGCAGTAGCTTACCAAGATGGTTTAAATGCCCCTTGGAAGAGACGTGCAGGTCGCAGTAGATTAACAAAATGGATTAAATGCCCCTTGGAAGAGACGTGCAGGTCGCAGTAGCTTAACAAGACAGTTTAAATGCCCCTTGCAAGAGACGTGCAAGTCGCAGTTGATTAACAAGAGGGTTTAAATGCCCCTTAGAAGAGGCTTGCAGGTCGCAGTAGCTTACCAAGACGGTTTAAATGCCCCTTGGAAGAGAAGTGCAGGTCGCAGTAGCTTAACAAAATGGTTTAAATGCCCCTTGGAAGAGCGGTGGAGGTCGCAGTAGCTTAACAAGACGGTTTATATGACCCTTGGAAGAGAAGTGCAGGTCGCAGTAGCTTAACAAGACGGTTTAAATGCCCCTTGGAAGACACGTGTAAGTCGCAGTAGCTTAACAAGACGGTTTAAATGCCCCTTGGAAGAGACGTGCAGGTCGCAGTAGCTTAACAAGACAGTTTAAATGCCCCTTGCAAGAGACGTGCAAGTCGCAGTTGATTAACAAGAGGGTTTAAATGCCCCTTAGAAGAGGCTTGCAGGTCGCAGTAGCTTACCAAGACGGTTTAAATGCCCCTTGGAAGAGAAGTGCAGGTCGCAGTAGCTTAACAAAATGGTTTAAATGCCCCTTGGAAGAGCGGTGGAGGTCGCAGTAGCTTAACAAGACGGTTTATATGACCCTTGGAAGAGAAGTGCAGGTCGCAGTAGCTTAACAAGACGGTTTAAATGCCCCTTGGAAGACACGTGTAAGTCGCAGTAGCTTAACAAGACGGTTTAAATGCCCCTTGGAAGAGACGTGCAGGTCGCAGTAGCTTAACAAGACGGTTTATATGCCCCTTGGAAGAGAAGTGCAGGTCGCAGTAGCTTAACAAGACGGTTTAAAAGCCCCTTGGAAGAGGCGTGCAGGTCGCAGTAGCTTAATAAGACGGTTTAAATGCCCCTTGGTAGAGACATGCAGGTCGCAATAGCTTAACAAGATGGTTTAAATGCCCCTTGGAAGAGACGTGCAGGTCGCAGAAGCTTAACAAGACGGTTTAAATGCCCCTTGGAAGAGCGGTGGAGGTCGCAGTAGCTTAACAAGATGGTTTAAATGCCCCTTGGAAGGGACATGCACGTCACAGCAGCTTTACAAGACTGTTTAAATGCCCCTTGGAAGAGACGTGCAGGTTGCAGTAGCTAAACATGACGGTTTAAATGCCCCTTGGTAGAGACATGCAGGACGCAATAGCATAATAACACGGTTTAAATGCCCCATGGAAGAGACGTGCAGTTCGCAGTAGCTCAATAAGACGGTTTAAATGCCCCTTGGAAGAGACATGCAAGTCGCAGTAGCTTAATAAGACGGTTTAAATGCCCCTTGGAAGAGACGTGCAGGTTGCAGTAGCTTAACAAGACGGTTTAAATGCCTCTTGGAAAAGACGTGCAGGTTGCAGTAGCTTAATAAGACGGTTTAAATGGCCCTTGGAAGAGACGTACAGGTCGCAGTAGCTTAACAAGATGGAATAAATGCCCCTTGGCAGAGCGGTGGAGGTCGCAGTAGCTTAACAAGATGGTTTAAATGCCCCTTGGAAGGGACATGCAGGTCACAGCAGCTTTACAAGACAGTTTAAATGCCCCTTGGAAGAGACGTGCAGGTCGCAGTACCTAAACAAGACGGTTTAAATGCCCCTTGGTAGAGACATGCAGGTCGCAAAAGCTTAATAACACGGTTTAAATGCCCCATGGAAGAGACGTGCAGTTCGCAGTAGCTTAACAAGACGGTTTATTTGCCCCTTGGAAGAGAAGTGCAGGTCGCAGTAGTTTAACAAGACGGTTTAAATGCCCCTTGGAAGAGGCTTGCAGGTCGCAGTAGCTTACCAAGACGGTTTAAATGGCCCTTGGAAGAGACGTGAATGTCGCAGTAGCTTAACAAGATGGTTTAAATGCCCCTTGGAAGAGCGGTGGAGGTCGCAGTAGCTTAACAAGATGGTTTAAATGCCCTTTGGAAGAGACATGCAGGTCACATCATGTTTACAAGATTGTTTAAAAGCCCCTTGGAAGAGACGTGCAGGTCGCAGTAGCTTAACAAGACAGTTTAAATTCCCCTTGGTAGAGACATGCAGGTCGCATTAGCTTAACAAGACGGTTTAAATGCCCCTTGGAAGAGACATGCAGGTCGCAGTAGCTTAACAAGATGGTTTAAATGCCCCTTGGAAGAGACGTGCAGGTCGCTGTAGCTTAACAAGACAGTTTAAATGCCCCTTGGAAAAGTGGTGGAGGTTACAGTAGCTTAACAAGACGGTTTAAATGCCCCTTGGAAGACACGTGCAAGTCGCAGTAGCTTAACAAGACGGTTTAAATGCCCCTTGGAAGAGACGTGCAGGTCACAGTAGCTTAACAAGACGGTTTATATGCCCCTTGGAAGAGAAGTGCAGGTCGCAGTAGCTTAACAAGACGGTTTAAATGCCCCTTGGAAGAGCGGTGGTGGTCGCAGTAGCTTAAAAAGACAGTTTAAAAGCCCCTTGGAAGAGACGTGCTGGTCGCACTAGCTTAATAAAACGGTTTAAATGCCCCTTGGAAGAGACGTGCAGGTCGCAGTCGCTTAACAAGACGGTTTAAATGCCCCTTGGAAGAGACGTGCAGGTCGCAGTAGCTTAACAAGGCGGTTTAAATGCCCCTTGGAAGAGAGGTGGAGGTCACAGTAGCTTAACAAGACAGTTTAAATGCCCCTTGGAAGAGACGTGCAGGTCGCAGTAGCTTAATAAGATGGTGTAAATGCCCCTTGGAAGAGACGTGCAGGTCGCAGTAGCTTAACAAGAGGGTTTAAATGCCCCTTAGAAGAGGCTTGCAGGTCGCAGTAGCTTACCAAGACGGTTTAAATGCCCCTTGGAAGAGAAGTGCAGGTCGCGGTAGCTTAACAAGATGGTTTAAATGCCACTTGGAAAAGCGGTGGAGGCCGCAGTAGCTTAACATGACGGTTTATATGCCCCTTGGAAAAGACGTGCAGGTCGCAGTAGCTTAACAAGACTTTAAATGCCCCTTGGAAGAGCGGTGGAGGTCGCAGTAGCTTAACAAGCCTGTATAAATGCCGCTTGGAAGAGACGTGCAGGTCGCAGTAGCTTAACAAGACGGTTTAAATGCCCCTTGGTAGAGACATGCAGGTCGCAATAGCTTACCAAGACAGTTTAAATGCCCCTTGGAAGAGACGTGCAGGTCGCAGTAGATTAACAAGATGGATTAAATGCCCCTTGGAAGAGACGTGCAGATCGCAGTAGCTTAACAAGACTTTTTAAATGCCCCTTGCAAGAGACGTGCAGGTCGCAGGAGCTTAACAAGAGGGTTTAAATGCCCCTTAGAAGAGGCTTGCAGGTCACAGTAGCTTACCAAGACGGTTTAAATGCCCCTTGGAAGAGAAGTGCAGGTCGCAGTAGCTTAACAAAATGGTTTAAATGCCCCTTGGAAGAGCGGTGGAGGTCGCAGTAGCTTAACAAGATGGTTTATATGCCCCTTGGAAGAGAAGTGCAGGTCGCAGTAGCTTAACAAGACGGTTTAAATGCCCCTTGGAAGAGCGGTGGAGGTCGCAGCAGCTTAACAAGACAGTTTAAATGCCCCTTGGAAGAGGCTTGCAGGTCGCAGTAGCTTACCAAGACGGTTTAAATGGCCCTTGGAAGAGAAGTGCAGGTCGCAGTAGCTTAACAAGATGGGTTAAGTGCCCCTTGTAAGAGCGTTGGAGGTCGCAGTAGCTTAACAAGATGGTTTAAATGCCCCTTGGAAGAGACATGCAGGTCACAGCAGCTTTACAAGACTGTTTAAATGCCCCTTGGAAGAGACGTTCAGGTCGCTATAGCTTAACAAGACGCTTTAAATGCCCCTTCGTAGAGATAGGCAGGTCGCAATAGCTTAACAAGGCGGTTTATATGCCCTTTGGAAGAGACGTGCTGGTCGCAGTAGCTTAACAAAACGGTTTAAATGCCCCTTGTAAGAGACGTGCAGGTCGCAGTAGCTTAACAAGATGGTTTAAATGCCCCTTGGAAGAGAGGTGGAGGTTGCAGTAGCTTAACAAGACAGTTTAAATGCCCTTGGAAGAGACGTGCAGGTCGTAGTAGCTTAACAAGACGGTTTAAATGCCCCTTGGAAGAGAGGAGGAGGTCGCAGTAGCTTAACAAGACAGTTTAAATGCCCCTTGGAAGAGACGTGCAGGTCGCAGTAGCTTAATAAGACGGTTTAAATGCCCCTTGGAAGAAACATGCAAGTCGCAGTAGTTTAATAAGATGGTTTAAATGCCCCTTGGAAGAGACGTGCAGGTTGCTGTACTTTAACAAGACGGTTTAAATGCCAATTGGAAAAGACGTGCAGTTCACTGTAGCTTAACAAGATGGTTTAAATGCCTCTTGGAAAAGACGTGCAGGTTGCAGTAGCTTAATATGACGGTTTAAATGCCCCATGGAAGAGGCTTGCAGGTCGCAGTAGCTTACCAAGACGGTTTAAATGGCCCTTGGAAGAGACGTGCAGGTCGCAGTAGCTTAACAAGATGGTTTAAATGCCCCTTGGAAGAGCGGTGGAGTGCGCAGTAGCTTAACAAGATGGTTTAAATGCCCCTTGGAAGAGACATGCAGGTCACAGCAGCTTTACAAGACTGTTTAAATGCCCCTTGGAAGAGACGTGCAGGTCGCAGTAGCTAAATAAGACGGTTTAAATGCCCCTTGGTAGAGACATGCAGGTCGCAATAGCTTAACAAGACGGTTTAAATGCCCCTTGGAAGAGACGTGCAGGTCGCAGAAGCTTAACAAGAAGGTTTAAATGCCCCTTGGAAAAGTGGTGGAGGTTACAGTAGCTTAACAACACGGTTTAAATGCCCCATGGAAGAGACAAGCAGGTCGCAGTAGCTTAACAAGACGGTTTATATGCCCCTTGGAAGAGAAGTGCAGGTCGCAGTAGCTTAACAAGCCTGTTTAAATGCCCCTTGGAAGAGACGTGCAGGTCGCAGCAGCTTAACATGACGGTTTAAATGCCCCTTGGTAGAGACATGCAGGTCGCAGTAGCTTACCAAGACGGTTTAAATGCCCCTTGGAAGACACGTGCAGGTCGCAGTAGATTAACAGGACGGTTTAAATGCCCCTTGGAAGAGACATGCAGGTCGCAGTAGCTTAACAAGACGGTTTAAATGCCCCTTGCAAGAGACGTGCAGGTCACAGTAGCTTAACAAGAGGGTTTAAATGCCCCTTAGAAGAGGCTTGCAGGTCGCAGTAGCTTAACAAGACGGTTTAAATGCCCCTTGGAAAAGACGTGCAGGTCGCAGTAGCTTAACAAGACGGTTTAAATGCCCCTTGGAAGAGCGGTGGAGGTAGCAGTAGCTTAACAAGACGGTTTAAATGCCCCTTGCAAGAGAAGTGCAGGTCACAGTTGCTTAACAAGAGGGTTTAAATGCCCCTTAGAAGAGGCTTGCAGGTCGCAGTAGCTTAACAAGAGGGTTTAAATGGCCCTTAGAAGAGGCTTGCAGGTAACAGTAGCTTACCAAGACGGGTTAAATGCCCCTTGGAAGAGTAGTGCAGGTCGCAGTAGCTTAACAAGATGGTTTAAATGCCTCTTGGAAAAGCGGTGGAGGTCGCAGTAGCTTAACAAGATGGTTTAAATGCCCCTTGGAAGAGATGTGCAGGTCGCTGTAGCTTAACAAGACAGTTTAAATGCCCCTTGGAAAAGTGGTGGAGGTTACAGTAGCTTAACAAGAAGGTTTAAATGCCCCTTGGAAGAGATGTTCAAGTCGCAGTAGCTTAAAAAGACAGTTTAAATGCGCCTTGGAAGAGACGTGCAGGTCGCAGTAGCATAACAAGACGGTTTAAATGCCCATTGGAAGAGACGAGCAGGTTGCAGTAGCTTATCAAGATGTTTTAAATGCCCACTGGAAAAGAGGTGGAGGTCGCAGTAGCTTAACAAAACAGTTTAAATGCCCCTTTGAAGGGACGTGCAGGTCGCAGTAGCTTAACAAGACGGTTTAAATGCCCCTTGGAAGAGAGGTGCAGTACGCAGTAGCTTAGCAAGACGGTTTAAATGCCCCTTGAAAGAGAAATGCAGGTCGCAGTAGCTTAACAAGACGGTTTAAATGCCCCTTGGAAGAGCGGTGGAGGTCGCAGTAGCTTAACAAGATGGTTTAAATGCCCCTTGGAAGAGACGTGCAGGTCGCAGCAGCTTAACAAGCCTGTTTAAATGCCCCTTGGCAGAGACATGCAGGTCGCAGTAGCTTAAAAAGACGGTTTAAATGCCCCTTGGTAGAGACATGCAGGTCGCAGTAGCTTACCAAGACGGTTTAAATGCCCCTTGGAAGAGACGTACAGGTCGCAGTAGATTAACCAGACTGTTTAAATGCCCCTTGGAAGAGACGTGCAGGTCGCAGTAGCTTAACAAGACGGTTTGAATGCCCCTTGCAAGAGACGCGCAGGTCTCAGTAGCTTAACCAGAGGGTTTAAATGCCCCTTAGAAGAGGCTTGGAGGTCGCAGTAGCTTACCAAGACGGTTTAAATGCCCCTTGGAAGAGAAGTGCAGGTCGCAGTAGCTTAACAAGATGGTTTAAATGCCCCTTGGAAGAGCGGTGGAGGTCTCAGTAGCATAACAAGACGGTTTAAATGCCCCTTGGAAAAGACCTGCAGGACGCAGTAGCTTAACAAGATGGTTTAAATGCCCCTTTGAAGAGATGTGCAGGTCACAGTAGCTTAACAAGACGGTTTAAATGCCCCTTGGAAGAGTGCTGCAGGTTACACTAGCTTAACAAGATGCTTTAAATGCCCCTTGAAAGAGACGTTCAAGTGGCAGTAGCTTAAAAAGACGGTTTAAATGCGCCTTGGAAGAGACTTGCAGGTCGCAGTAGATTAACAAGATGGTTTAAATGCCCCTTTGAAGAGACGAGCAGGTTGCAGTAGCTTAACAAGACTTTTTAAATGCCCCTTGGAAGAGACATGCAGGACGCAGTAGCTTAATAAGACGGTTTAAATGACCCTTGGAAGAGACGTGCAGGTCGCAGTAGCTTAACAAGGCGGTTTAAATGTCACTTGGAAGAGAAATGCAGGTCGCAGTAGCTTAAAAAGAGGGTTTAAATGCCCCTTGGAAGAGACGTGCAGGTCGAAGTAGAGTAACAACACGGTTTAAATGCCCCTTGGAAGAGCGGTGGAGGTCGCAGTAGCTTAAAAAGACGGTTTAAATGCCGCTTGGAAGAGACGTGCAGGTCGCAGTAGCTTAACAAGATGGTTTAAAGGCCCTTGGTAGAAACGTGCAGGTCGCAGTAGCTTAACAAGACGGTTTAAATGCCCCTTGGAAGAGCGGTGGTGGTCGCAGTATCTTAACAAGACGGTTTAAATGCCCCTTGGAAGAGAAGTGCAGGTCGCAGTAGCTTAATAATGAGGTTTAAATGCCCCTTGGAAGAGACGTGCAGGTCGCAGTAACTTAACAAGACGGTTTAAATGCCCCTTGGAAGAGACGTGCAGGTCGCAGTAGCTTAACAAGACGGTTTAAATGCCCCTTGGAAGAGACGTGCAGGTCGCAATAGCTTAGTAAGACGGTTTAAATGCCTCTTGGAAGAGACATGCAGGTCGCAGCAGCTTAAAAAGAAGGTTTAAATGCCCCTTGGAAGAGATGTGCAGGTCGCAGTAGCTTCACAAAACAGTTTAAATGCCCCTTGGAAGAGACGTGCAGGTGGCATAGCTTAACAAGATGGTTTAAATGTCCCTTGCAAGAGACATGCAGGTCGCAGTAGCTTAACAAGACGGTTTAAATGCCCCTTGTAAGAAACGTGCAGGTTGCAGTAGCTTAACAAGACAATTTAAATGCCCCTTGGACAGACGTGTAGTTCACAGTAGCTTAACAAGACGGTTTAAATGCCCCTTGGAAGAGAGATGGAGGTTGCAGTAGCTTAACAAGACGGTTTAAATGCCCCTTGGATGAGACGTGCAGGTTGCAGCAGATTAACAAGATGGTATAAATGCCCATTGGAAGAGAAGTACAGGTCGCAGTAGCTTAACAAAATGGTTTAAATGCCCCTTGGAAGAGACGTGCAGGTCGCAGTAGCTTAACAAGATGGTTTAAATGCCCCATGGAAGAGACGTGCAGGTTGCAGTAGCTTAACAAGACGGTTTAAATGCCCCTTGGAAGAGACGTGCAGTTCGCAGTAGCTTAGCAAGACTGTTTAAATGCCCCTTGGTAGAAACGTGCAGGTCACAGTAGCTTAACAAGACGGTTTAAATGCCACTTGGAAGAGACGTGCAGGTCGCAGTAGCTTAACAAGATGGTTTAAATGGCCCTTGGTAGAAACGTGCAGGTCACAGTAGCTTAACAAGACGGTTTAAATTCCCCTTGAAAGAGACGTGCAGTTCGCAGTAGCTTATCAAGACGGTTTAAATGCCCCTTGGAAGAGTGCTGCAGGTTACACTAGCTTAACAAGATGCTTTAAATGCCCCTTGGAAGAGACGTTCAAGTGGCAGTAGCTTAAAAAGACGGTTTAAATGAGCCTTGGAAGAGACTTGCAGGTCGCAGTAGCTTAACAAGATGGTTTAAATGCCCCTTTGAAGAGACAAGCAGGTTGCAGTAGCTTAACAAGACTTTTTAAATGCCCCTTGGAAGAGACATGCAGGACGCAGTAGCTTAATAAGACGGTTTAAATGACCCTTGGAAGAGACGTGCAGGTCGCAGTAGCTTAACAAGGCGGTTTAAATGCCACTTGGAAGAGAAATGCAGGTCGCAGTAGCTTAAAAAGAGGGTTTAAATGCCCCTTGGAAGAGACGTGCAGGTCGAAGTAGAGTAACAACACGGTTTAAATGCCCCTTGGAAGAGCGGTGGAGGTCGCAGTAGCTTAAAAAGACGGTTTAAATGCCGCTTGGAAGAGACGTGCAGGTCGCAGTAGCTTAACAAGATGGTTTAAAGGCCCTTGGTAGAAACGTGCAGGTCGCAGTAGCTTAACAAGACGGTTTAAATGCCCCTTGGAAGAGCGGTGGTGGTCGCAGTATCTTAACAAGACGGTTTAAATGCCCCTTGGAAGAGAAGTGCAGGTCGCAGTAGCTTAATAATGAGGTTTAAATGCCCCTTGGAAGAGACGTGCAGGTCGCAGTAACTTAACAAGACGGTTTAAATGCCCCTTGGAAGAGACGTGCAGGTCGCAGTAGCTTAACAAGACGGTTTAAATGCCCCTTGGAAGAGACGTGCAGGTCGCAATAGCTTAGTAAGACGGTTTAAATGCCTCTTGGAAGAGACATGCAGGTCGCAGCAGCTTAAAAAGAAGGTTTAAATGCCCCTTGGAAGAGATGTGCAGGTCGCAGTAGCTTCACAAAACAGTTTAAATGCCCCTTGGAAGAGACGTGCAGGTGGCATAGCTTAACAAGATGGTTTAAATGTCCCTTGCAAGAGACATGCAGGTCGCAGTAGCTTAACAAGACGGTTTAAATGCCCCTTGTAAGAAACGTGCAGGTTGCAGTAGCTTAACAAGACAATTTAAATGCCCCTTGGACAGACGTGTAGTTCACAGTAGCTTAACAAGACGGTTTAAATGCCCCTTGGAAGAGAGATGGAGGTTGCAGTAGCTTAACAAGACGGTTTAAATGCCCCTTGGATGAGACGTGCAGGTTGCAGCAGATTAACAAGATGGTATAAATGCCCATTGGAAGAGAAGTACAGGTCGCAGTAGCTTAACAAAATGGTTTAAATGCCCCTTGGAAGAGACGTGCAGGTCGCAGTAGCTTAACAAGATGGTTTAAATGCCCCATGGAAGAGACGTGCAGGTTGCAGTAGCTTAACAAGACGGTTTAAATGCCCCTTGGAAGAGACGTGCAGTTCGCAGTAGCTTAACAAGACTGTTTAAATGCCCCTTGGTAGAAACGTGCAGGTCACAGTAGCTTAACAAGACGGTTTAAATGCCACTTGGAAGAGACGTGCAGGTCGCAGTAGCTTAACAAGATGGTTTAAATGGCCCTTGGTAGAAACGTGCAGGTCACAGTAGCTTAACAAGACGGTTTAAATGCCACTTGGAAGAGACGTGCAGGTCGCAGTAGCTTAACAAGACGGTTTAAATGCCCATTGGAAGAGACGTGCAGGTCGCAGTAGCTTAAAAAGATGGTTTAAATGCCCCTTGAAAGAGCGATGGAGGTCGCAGTAGCTTAACAAGACAGTTTAAATTCCCCTTGAAAGAGACGTGCAGGTCGCAGTAGCTTAACAAGACGGTTTACATGCCCCTTGAAAGTGTGGTGGAGGTCACAGTAGCTTAACAAGACGGTTTAAATGTCCCTTGGAAGAGACATGCAGGTCGCAGTAGCTTAACAAAGCTTTTTAAATGCCCCTTGGAAGAGACGTGCAGGTCGCAGTAGCTTAACAAGATGGTTTAAATGCCCTTGGAAAAGTGGTGGAGGTTACAGTAGCTTAACAAGACGGTGTACATGCCCCTTGGAAGAGACGTGCAAGTCGCAGTAGTTTAACAAGACTGCTTAAATGCCCCTTGGAAGAGACGTGGAGGTCGCAGCAGCTTAACAAACAGTTTAAATGCCCCTTGGAAGAGATATGCAGATCGCAGTAGCTTAACAAGACGGTTTAAATGCCCCTTGGCACCGACATGTAGGTCGCAGTAGGTTAACAAGATGGTTTAAATGCCCCTTGGAAGAGACGTGCAGATCGCAAAAGCTTAACAAGACGGTTTAAATGCCCCTTGGAAAAGACGTGCAGTTCGCAGTAGCTTAACAAGGTGGTTTAAATGCCCCTTGGAAGAGACGTGCAGGTCGCAGTAGCTTAACAAGACGGATTAAATGGCCCTTGGAAGAGCAGTGGAGGTCGCAGTAGCTTAACAAGACGGTTTAAATGCCTCTTGGTAGAGACGTGCAGGTCACAGTAGCTTAACAAGACGGTTAAAATGCCCTTTGGAAGAGCGGTGGAGGTCGCAGTAGCTTAACAAGATGGTTTAAATGCCCCTTGGAAGAGACGTGCAGGTCGCAGAAGCTTAACAAGACGGTTTAATTGCCCCTTGGAAGAGACGTGTATGTCACAGTAGATTAGCAAGACAGTTTAAATGCCTGTTGGTAGAGACTTGCAGGTCGCAGTAGCTAAACAAGATGGTTTAAATGCCCCTTGGAAGAGACGTGCAGGTCACAGTAGCTTAATAAGACAGTTTAGTTGCCCCTTGGAAGAGACGTGCAGGTCCCAGTTAGTGTTGAGCCACCCCCGTAGTGTTCGAGTTCGGTTCGGTTCGTCGAACACCCGTGTGTTCGCCGAACTGTTCGTCGAACTGTTCTTCGAACACCTTCGAACACCGTTAAAACCAATGGCAGGCAAACAAAAACACATAGAAACACATAGAAAACACCTTCAAAGGTGTCCAAAAGCTGACAAACTGCTCAGAAGACACAACTAACACATGGAAAAGTGACAAGTACATATAGTCATGCGAAAAGAAAAGAGGTGGAGGAGTAAAAGGAGGGGGAGACACAGATATAGGCATGTCATGCCCTTCTAAAATCCAAAAAGTGAGAAGCCGACACGGCCAGTCCGCTCCTGCCCGTGCCACCTCCGTGTCGCCGGGTTTGTGCCAGAGCCGCGGTGAACCCTGACGGCCAGCCCCCCTCTCCCAATACTGGTGCCTGTCCGCTGGTGGGTCAAGAGAGCCCCCCTGTGGTGGAGGCAGCTCTAAGCTTTTTAATTTAAATTGTCCCTCTAATTTGAATGAATACACTTTAAATCCATTTACAAGGATCTATTGGAGGGCAAGTCTCATGCCAGCAGCCGCGTAATTCCAGCTCCAGTAGCGTCCACTAAAGCTGCTGCAGTTAAAAAGCTTTTATAAGGATCGAGCTCGGCTGTCCACCGCAAGGCATCCTAGTGCCAGTCCCAGCCCCTATGCCTTGGGGTGCCTCCTGATGCTCTTCACTGAGTATCCCGTGGTCCCGAAGCATTTCCTTTGAAAAAATTAAGTGTCCAAACTACAGGTGGTGTAGCTTGCTTAACAGCCGGGATAATCCGCTGACTAGCAGACACTGCTACTAGGCACAAAGTATTTCCTGGGCTAGATGCAGTTAAAAATTTGTAAGTAGATACTCTCGTTGGATGCTGAGAAAGCATTCCATAGAGTCTCCTGGCACGCCATATATGATTCTCTTAAAAAGCTTGGGGTAGGGGTCTAGGGGACCCTTTTATAGCCAAAATCATGGCCCTGTATCACAATATGTCACCTAGGCTGAAGATAAATGGAACTGTAGCACCGAGGGCTCGGTTGCTACAGACGTATTGCACCTCACCCAGAGGTGTGATATCTCACTCTCAGATAAGGATGGAGTGTGGATCAGGACCCGACACCTGCATGCATTACACCACATTGCCGTGGGGCAGGGCGACCAATATGCCCCTGAGATGGGCACGACAGTCCCTGTCCCTGGCTGGAGTGGGGGGAGGGAACACTGAGGAAGGGGAACCCTGCAGTGCAGGAGCAGGGAGGAAGCAGTTCCTGGGTGCATTGAGAAGGGAGTATAAAAGGTGGGCACCATCTTAGTTCAGTGCAGAGAAGTCTGAGCAGAAGTGGCAGGGAGCAGGGGCTCTGCATGAGCTCTGCTCCGGAGGCGGGCCTAGTAACAGAGGCCCAGGCCTGCAAGAGGGAGAAGGAAGGAAGAGGAGCGGAGAAGGCTCCAGGAACGAGGAATGAAGGGATCCCAGGGGTGCGGACGGGCGAGTCGCCACCGCACGCCCGAATCCACCTGCGTGGAGGGGTCAGGCCAAAGGGGGAGACCGGTCCCCGAACTAGTGGAGGCAGGAAACGACCCTCAGCTAGAAACCGGAGGCTCTGACATTTTATGTGGCGCAGCCCCTTGCTCCACCCGCTAGGAAGGCACCACATATGGTCAGGGAAACTAGCGCCAAGTTTACCAAGAGGAGGCCCGAGGCAGCCGGACAGAAGTGTTGGTAAGAAAGGCCAGACAAAGGACACACAAAGGGGGTCCTGTGAAGCGCTCCAAAGTTATCTGGGAGTTGTCTGAGCCCCTCACCTGGTGAGCACAGTACGACGTGGGCAGCCGTTACCTGCAGACGTGGTCTGGATAATAAGAACTGTGAGTAAAGGCCCTGAACTGCATCACTGACTCCGTGTCGTTACTGCTGCTGCCCTGCACCATCACCCCCATCCTCCGCATACACTGCCCTGAGGCTATACTCCTCCCGTGGGGAGTTATGCTACGCTCTGCTGCACCCACAACACCAGCCTTAGCGGTCTGCCCTGTAGCGGCGGTTCACTCTGACCGCAATCCACGGGTGGCGTAGTCGGACATTTAAACATCAAAACCACATAAATAGTTCCGCCACTGGTTTGACCGCCCTGAGCCACGGAACCGGATCGCCGCCACGAAGACTACAACCACCAGCATCCACCAAAAAGGGTCCGGCTCCGGGTGTCCCAAGGCCCAGGGGGTGCGTCAGAACATTTTCATCACCTTTCACAATCACCAATGGGACAAGGCAGGGATGTCCTCTGTCCCCTCTCTTATACATCCTAGTGACGGAGCACCTGCTCTCATCAATTCGCCATAACCCCAATGTTAGGTGGATTGAGGTGGGAGGCACCGAGTACAAGTGCTCTCTATTTGCTGATGATGTCCTAGTATATATCACTCAATCACATATATCCATCCCTGCTGTTATGGCTGAAATAGATCACTTTGTTACATGGTAAAATTTTAAAATCAATGCAGCGAAGTCTGAGGCCCTCGATGTCTCCCTCCCTAAATCCATATAGGATTCCATCCAGTCCAACTTTCCCTTTGCCTGGCCCTCACAGGGTATCAAATACTTAGGAATTCCTATTCATAGAGACCTCTCCCATCTATGTTATCTTAATTTTGGGCCCTTTATTGAACAATTCCATACAGACCACGGTTGGCAAGTTAGAACTGTAAGATTCACTACGTGAACCACTGGTGTTTTGTGGAAAAGCACATGTACACCGCGTTCCAAATTATTATGCAAAAAGTGTTTAGGAGTGATAAGGGAAGAATTTGTTTGTTTGTCAGTTAAACTCATTGATGGTGATGTGTGTCAGGGCTCTTTATATCACTGTAAGCAATTGCAGACACCTGTGCTAATTAGTTTGGCAGGTGTGTCCAATGAAAGGCAAGACTACTTAAGAAGGCTCTCTCACATTATTAAGCAGCCTACATTTTCTGCCAAAATGGGAAAGAAAAAGGATGTGTCGGCTGCTGAGAAGCAACAAATTGTGGAGTGTTTAGGTCAAGGCATGACTACAATCAACATTGTGCGATGATCAGGATGAAGTGTCTTGGCAATCAAGAAGTATGTAGCTGATTCACAGTACACACGTGTGCGTGCTGATAAGGGCAAATTGAGGACTCTTTCCTACAGGCAATTACGTCAGGTTGAAAGAGCAGCGGCAAAAAAGCCTTGTCATAGCAGCAGACAAGTTTTTGAAGCTGCTTGTGCCTCCAACGTCCCCCGAACAACAAGATGCAGGGTCCTTCAGAGGTTTGCAGCTGTGCATACGCCATCCTGTCGACCTCCTCTATCCACTTCACACAAGCAGAAACGGCTCCAGTGGGCCAAACATTACATGAAGACTGATTTCAAAACTGTTTTGTTCACGTATGAGTGCCGTGCAGCGCTCGATGGTCCAGATGAATGGAGTGGAGGATGGCTGGTTGATGGACACCCCACGCAAACACGGCTACAGCGCCAACAAGGAGGAGGTGGAGTAATGTTTTGGGCTGGAATCATGGGGAGAGAGATTGTCGGCCCCTTTAGGATCTCTGAAGGCGCTAAAGATGAACTCCATAATGTATGTGGATTTTCTCAAACAGCACTTCCTGCCATGGTTCAAGAAGAAGAACCGTGTATTTCACAGCAAGATCATTTTTCTGCATGATAATGCACCATCTCATGCTGCACATAAAACATCTGCATCTCTGGCTGATATGGGCATAAAAAGGGACAAACTTATGGTGTGACCCCCATGCTCCCCTGACCTCTACCCCATTCAGAACCTTTGGAGCATCATTAAAAGGAGTGTCTATGATGGCGGGAGGCAGTTCACATCTAAGCACCAGCTCTGGGAGGGTATTCTGTCCTCATGCAAAACAATTGAAGCAGAAACCATCCAAAACCTGACAAATTCAATGGATGAGAGAGTTCAGAAGCTCCTTTCGAACAAGGGGTCCTATGTGAAAATGTAACATCACCTAGAATAAAGTTTTGAGTTGAAAACTGTTTGATTTCAGTTTCTAACAACCTGCTAATGCTTATAATTTCAAAAATGACCATTTTTTTGGTCTTTATTAAAATGAAAAGGTTGATCGAAAAGTTTGGGGGATCTAAGAGTGTGGCAACCCAGTAGTCATGATTACTTCGAATTCTGACAATATGAGGGTCATGCTGCAGGTAGTGCAGCAAGAAGGCACTTATGTGTCTTGCGCATCTCGGAGCCCCAAAATTATTTTCCGGCCTAGATGCAGCTAAAAATTATTTTTAATTTTAAATCTGGTGAAGCTTATTATAGATGGCCTAATAGGATCAGTGCTGCACACTGCTACAAAGCCCAAATTAATTTCCAGTCAAGATACAGATAAACATGATTAGTAATTTGAAAGCTTAAAACGGTTGGTAGGGTGATTTTAACCAATCATCAAGCTTTTACTCTCCCCAGGATGACACAGGGGTAGAAAAGTCGTTTCGGATCCATGATTTGTTCATCTTTATGAACGTGAGTCTGTCTACATTATCAGTGGAGAGCCGCGTGCGCTTATCTGTCAGCACACCACCAGCAGCGCTGAACACACGTTCAGACAGAACGCTGGCTGCGAGGCATGACAAGATCTCCAAGGCGTAAGTGGCTAGCTCCGGCCATTTATCCAGATTGGAAGCCCAAAAAGAGCAAGGGTCCAGTGACACAGTCGTGGCTTCAATGTTTACTTGGAGATACTCCTGTACCATCGTCTCTAGGCGTTGACTATGTGTCAGACTTCTTGTCTCCTGTGGCCTTGCAAAGGATGGGCTAAAAAAGTGGTGAAATGATTCCGCAAAATTGATGTTACCAGCAGATACTGTGGTTCTGTTACGGTTTGAGTGCTGAACACTTGACGGTCCCACGGTTGTCAAGTTGGAACTGTGAGATTCACTACGTGCACCACTGGTATTTTGTGGAAAAGCACATGTAAGATTCTGCAACAGTCTCTGCTGATACTCCTGCATGCGTGCATCCCTTTCTATGGCAGGAATAATTTCTGCAAATTTACTTTTGTACCGGGGATCTAACAGTGTGGCAACCCAGTAGTCAGGATTATTTCTAATTCTCACAATTCGAGGGTCATGTTGCAGGTAGTGCAGCAAGAAGGCACTCATGTGTGTTGCGCATCCAGGAGCACCAAGTCCCTGTTGTGTTGGTGGCGAGGTAACAATCATGCTTCCTTCCTCTGTCCTCTCCCCCCAACCTCGCACAACAGAAATGTGATCAAGGTCTCCCTCATCTGATGAGTCTTCCTGGGCTCCTGCACCTTCCTCACTAGTTTGGCTGCTACCATGCGCCCTGGTAAAATCATCTCCCCCACCCTCACATGCCTGCCGCCTTGGTGCTGCCGACCGTCTGGACCTTGCAGATGTTAGCCCTTCCGCATACAACTCCTCCTCCTCTACTTCCTCCACCTCCTCTTGTGCCACCACCTGACTCCGAATTCTGTTTAACATGTGCTCCAGCATGTAAATCACCGGAATAGTCATGCTGATAATGGCATCGTCAGCACTAAACATCTTCGTCGCCATTTCAAAACTGTGCAGAAGGGTGCATAGGTCCCTGATCTGAGACCACTCCTCCAGCGTGATTTGCCCCACCTCTGAATCTCGTTGGCCCAGGCTATACGTCAGAACGTATTGCACCAGGGCTTGTCGGTGCTGCCACAGTCGCTGCAACATGTGCAGAGTTGAATTCCACCTGGTAGGCACATCGCATTTTAGCCGGTGAAGTGGCAGGCCCAACGACTTCTGAAGAGATGTAAGTCGCTGAGCTGCGGGATGCGAACGGCGGAAGTGAGCACACAGCGACCGTGCCCTCTTCAGAAGGCCATCTAGTCTGGGATAGTGGGCTAAAAATTGCTGGACAACCAGGTTCAACACGTGAGCCATACAAGGCACGTGTGTGACATTGCCCCGGCGAAGGGCCGCACCCAGGTTTGCAGCATTGTCGCACACGACCTTCCCTGGTTTCAGGTCCAGTGGACACAACCATTCATGAAATTGGTTCTCCAGAGCTGACCACAACTCCTCAGCTGTGTGACTCACATTTCCCAGACATTTCAATGTAAAAACCGCCTGATGACGTTGAGCCCTACTGCCAGCATAGTAAGGAATTGTGCAGGATCCCTTCTGCGCAGTTAGAAAGCTTGTGGCATGACCAGACAGGCTTTGGGTGCAGGTGGAAGACCGAGAGGAGGTTGAGGAGGCAGAAGCAGTGGAGGAACTTTGACATAAAGAGGATTGACGCACAACTCGTGGGGACGGCAAGACTTGGACAGCAGCCCCTTGTCCTGCTGTCACCATAGTTACCCAGTGCCCAGTCAGCGACATGTAACGCCCCTGTCCATGCCTACTCGTCCAAGTGTCTGTGGTGAAATGCACCCTGTCACACACAGAGTTTCTCAAAGAAGCGGTGATGTTGTGTGCGACATGCTGGTTTGAGAAGTAGTGCCGACTGGGCATCTGGTACTGGGGCACTGCGACGGACATAAGGTCTCGAAAATCCTCTGTGTCCACCAGGCGGAAAGGCAGCATTTCTGTAGCCAAGAGCTTGCAGATGGTGAAATTCAACCTCTTAGCTTTCTCATGGCTAGGAGGAAATGGTCTTTTACTTGTCCACATCTGAGGGACCGAGGGCTGGCTATTGTGCTTAGACGGGGTTGATAAGGGTGTCCCCGGCAAACTGCCGGTCTGTGAGGAAGATGCAGGCGGACATGTTAGGTTGCCTTGATCCAAAGGTGGTGCTATCGATGTCGGACAGCGCTCAAGACCAGCTGGTGTTACCACCTCCAAAGAAAATGATGACCTGCCAATCACGCTGGCTGTTGCGGGTAAAGAGGTGGCAGGTCTGCGCCCCAAAACAGGTGTGACTGCTGTCCCCCCAGTCACAGAGGATGAAGAGGCCGCGGATGCACAAGATATGGCAGACGGTGGTTGGCCCGGCCGGCTAGGCCGCATTGTAGCACACTGAGCTTCCCACTGCAACTTATGCTTCATGTCCATGTGCCGGTTCATGCATGAAGTACTCAAACTATGTATTTTTTGGCCTCTACTTAGCTTTTGCTGACAAATGTTACAGATAACACGAGTTGGGTCATCTTTATCGATCTGAAAAAATGCCCAGGCTATGCAAGGCTTAGCACCCATGCGACCTGAAGAGCCACCACGACTTGTGGTGAGAGGCAGAGTTGTGTTTGAGGATGCAGTTGTTGACGTGCTTCCAGTACTACGTCTCTGTCCAGGAAGGCGCAACCTGACCTCGTCGTCACTAGCATCTTCCTCCACCTCCTCTGCTGACCTCATCTCTTGGCTGACTGTGGGTTGACAGTAAGTGGGATCTCCGACCTCATCATCATCACCCTGTGCGTTATCACACCCGTCGTCCTCAGAGCCAACCTGTTCCTGCCCTGACAAAAAACTAAAGTTGTCGCTCCAATCAGGTATTTGAGTCTTATCATCGTCTTCCTCATTGTCTCCAACAGGAGTTACAGTTTGGGAATGAGGGTCTACATTATGGTCAGAACCTTCTGCGTCTGGTCCTGGATCCGACTCATAAAGATTCTGGGCATCAGTGCAGATCATTTCCTCGTCTGGATTCACAGAAGCGCTGGAGTCGACCTCTGATTCCCAGGCTATAGTTTGAGTAAACAGCTCTGCAGACTCAACCATCTGTTCTACCTCATACTCAGACGGGCAGCTGGAGATTTGGGAGCTGTGAGGAAGCAAGTGCGAATTGGGTGACACCTTTGAGGACTGGAGTATTTGTGATGTTGAAGTTGATGTGGAGGAGAGCCCACTTAAAGGAGCACTTGATATCCGTTGAAGCACCTGCTGTTTTTGTGCCTCATCTGGAATTTGTAGCGATTGGCGTGGCCGTAAGAAAGGGATCTTATCACATTGTCCGCTAAAAGAAGTAGACATTTTAGTTTGGCTGGAAGATGGTCTTTCTTCTGCACCTACCCCACGGACACAACCTTTTTTCCCCTTCCCAACACGCCTATTCCCCTTTCCACCAGCAGCAGGCCTTTTTCCACTCATTTTGGTGGTTAACTAATTCACAACTCTGGAGTTGTTTGCACAAAAAAACAATGGATGGTAACCGAGCAGAGCTGAGTGGCCAAACTGTGGTATTAGGACAAAACTATTGGCTGGGTTAGATGCAGAAAAAAATTATTTTTAATTTGCAACCTGATGGAGGTCAGTATAGATGGACTAATAGACCAAGTCCCACACACCGCTAGAAGCCCAAATATTTTTTCAGAGCTAGATGCAGAAATTTTTTTTATTCAATTTGCAACCTGATGGAGGTCAGTATAGATGGACTAATAGACCAAGTCCCACACACTGCTAGAAGCCCAAATATTTTTTCAGAGCTAGATGCAGAAAAAAATTATTTTTAATTTGCAACCTGATGGAGGTCAGTATAGATGGACTAATAGACCAAGTCCCACACACCGCTAGAAGCCCAAATATTTTTTCAGAGCTAGATGCAGAAAAAAATTATTTTTAATTTGCAACCTGATGGAGGTCAGTATAGATGGACTAATAGACCAAGTCCCACACACTGCTAGAAGCCCAAATATTTTTTCAGAGCTAGATGCAGAAAAAAATTATTTTTAATTTGCAACCTGATGGAGGTCAGTATAGATGGACTAATAGACCAAGTCCCACACACCGCTAGAAGCCCAAATATTTTTTCAGAGCTAGATGCAGAAAAAAATTATTTTTAATTTGCAACCTGATGGAGGTCAGTATAGATGGACTAATAGACCAATTCCCACACACCGCTAGAAGCCCAAATATTTTTTCAGAGCTAGATGCAGAAAATTTTTTTATTCAATTTGCAACCTGATGGAGGTCAGTATAGATGGACTAATAGACCAAGTCCCACACACTGCTAGAAGCCCAAATATTTTTTCAGAGCTAGATGCAGAAAAAAATTATTTTTAATTTGCAACCTGATGGAGGTCAGTATAGATGGACTAATAGACCAAGTTCCACACACCGCTAGAAGCCCAAATATTTTTTCAGAGCTAGATGCAGAAAAAAATTATATTCAATTTGCAACCTGTTGGAGGTCAGTATAGAAGGACTAATAGAACAAGTCCCACACACTGCTAGAAGCCCAAATATTTTTTCAGAGATAAATGAAGAAAAAAATTATTTTTAATTTGCAACCTGATGGAGGTCAGTATAGATGGACTAATAGACCAAGTCCCACACACTGCTAGAAGCCCAAATATTTTTTCAGAGCTAGATGCAGAAAAAAATTATTTTTAATTTGCAACCTGATGGAGGTCAGTATAGATGGACTAATAGACCAAGTCCCACACACCGCTAGAAGCCCAAATATTTTTTCAGAGCTAGATGCAGAAAAAAATTATATTCAATTTGCAAGCTGCTGGAGGTCAGTATAGAAGGACTAATAGAACAAGTCCCACACACTGCTAGAAGCCCAAATATTTTTTCAGAGCTAAATGAAGAAAAAAATTATTTTTAATTTGCAACCTGATGGAGGTCAGTATAGATGGACTAATAGACCAAGTCCCACACACTGCTAGAAGCCCAAATATTTTTTCAGAGCTAGATGCAGAAAAAAATTATATTCAGTTTGCAACCTGATGGAGGTCAGTATAGATGGATTAATAGAACAAGTCCCACACACTGCTAGAAGCCCAAATATTTTTTCAGAGCTAGATGCAGAAAAAAATTATTTTTAATTTGCAACCTGATGGAGGTCAGTATAGATGGACTAATAGAATGATGCTATGCCCAAAAGATTTTACTTCACTAGGTGCAGTAAAAAAATTGGTATTCTATACACAGGTGGTATATCTTGCAACACAGATAGGCTACTCCACTGACTAACACACTCTGCAATAGGCCAAAAAGGATTAGCTTTGCTAGATTCAGCCAAATGCTGTGAAAAAAACTTGCACGGCACTGGCACAGACCTGCCTGGCAAAAACTGATAGGAACTGATGTAACCTAGTCCTGAAAAGGACTCCAATTACAATTAGTCTTTACTCCCACAATCTATCTATTTAAGAGCACAGACCTGCTTGATAAAAGTCGTAGGAAATGCTGTAACCTAGTCCTTAAAAGGACTGCAATCACAACTATTCCCTACTCCCAAGCTATCTGTATATTTGTGCGAAAATTGGCTTGAAATTAACAAGGTATAGCGCACACAGCAACAGCGGTGCCGTCTAACACGCAGCTGCAGCAGTGAGAAAATGGTGGCGACGGGGAAAATGGCTTGGTCTTATAGGGCAAGGACATGTGACATACACTGCCAATCACACATGCCCTTGCTTGTGTGAAAAAAAGCACTTCGCTCCGTGTGTGCGCTGCTGATAGGCTGACAGATTGCACCTCCCCACTGCAAATGCGGGAAAGAGAAAAAAAAATGGAGATCTTCATTGTTCCTGCAGAGATCCATCCCCTGACCCTCCCCCCGCCCCGCTGTACACTCAAACTGCGTATTAACATTAATTTTCATCATTACTGAGAAAAAATCCAGTTATGATTTTGGTGCACGAACAGTTATCGAAGATAACCTCGAACAGCCGAATTTTTCTCAAATTGTTCGTGTTCGCCGACCGGCTCGAACACCGCCCAAAACAGCTCGAATTTGAGATTGGCGAACAGTTCGAGTAGAACAACGCTCATCTCTAGTCCCAGTAGCTTAACAAGATGGTTTAAATGCCCCTTTGAAAAGCTGTGGAGGTCGCAGTAGCTTAACAAGACGGTTAAAATGCCCCTTGGAAGAGACGTGCAGGTCGCAGTAGCTTAACAAAATGGTTTAAATTCCCCTTGCAAGAGACGTGCAGGTCGCAGTAGCTTAACAAGAAGGTTTAAATGCCCCTTGGAAGAAACGTGCAGGTCGCAGTAGCTTTACAAGACGGTTTAAATGCCCCTTGGAAGAGACGTGCAGGTCGCAGTAGCTTAAAAAGACGGTTTAAATGCCCATTGGAAGAGCGGTGGAGGTCGTAGTAGCTTAACAAAACGGATTTAATGCCCCTTGATAGAGACCTGCAGGTCGCAGCAGCTTAACAAGACGGTTTAAATACCCTTTGGTACAGTAGTGCAGGTCACAGTAGCTTAACAAGACGGTTTAAATGCCCCATGGAAGAGACGTGCAGGTCGCAGTAGCTTAACAAGGCGGTTTAAATGCCCCTTGGAAGAGCGATGGAGGTCGCAGTAGCTTAACAAGACGGTTTAAATGCCCCTTGGAATAGCGGTGGAGGTCGCAGTAGCTTAACAAGATGGTTTAAATGCCCCTTGGAAGAGACGTGCAGGTCCCAGTAGCTTAACAAGACGGTTTAAATGCCCCTTGAAAGAGACGTGCAGGTCGCAGTAGCTTAACAAGACGGTTTAAATGCCCCTTGGAAGAGACGTGCAGGTCGCAGTATCTTAACAAGACGATTTAAATGCCCCTTGGAAGAGACGTGCAGGTCGCAGTAGCTTAACAAGACTGTTTAAATACCCTTTGGTAGAGTAGTGCAGGTCACAGTAGCTTAACAAGACGGTTTAAATGCCCCTTGGAAGAGACGTGCAGGTCCCAGTAGCTTAACAAGACGGTTTAAATGCCCCTTGGAAGAGACATGCAGGTCACAGTAGCTTAACAAGACGGTTTAAATGCCCCTTGGAATAGCGGTGGAGGTCGCAGTAGCTTAACAAGACGGTTTAAATGCCCATTGGAAGAGACGTGCAGGACCCAGTAGCTTAACAAGACGGTTTAAATGCCCCTTGGAAGAGACATGCAGGTCGCAGTAGCTTAACAAAAAGGAATAAATGCCCCTTGGTAAAGACCTGCAGGACGTAGCAGCTTAACAAGACGGTTTAAATGCCCCTTGGAAGAGACATGCAGGTCGCAGTAGATTAACAAGACTGTTTAAATGCCCCTTGCAAGAGACGTGCAGGTCGCAGTAGCTTAATGAGACGGTTTAAATGCCCCTTGGTAGAAACGTGCAGGTAACAGTAGCTTAACTAGACGGTTTAAATGCCACTTGGAAGAGACGTGCAGGTCGCAGTAGATTAACAAGACGGTTTAAATACCCCTTGGAAGAGCGGTGGAGGTCGCAGTAGCTTAACAAGACAGTTTAAATGCCCCTTGAAAAAGACGCGCAGGTCGCAGTAGCTTAACAAAACGGTTTAAATGCCCCTTGGAAGTGCGGTGGAGGTCGCAGTAGCTTAACAAGACGGTTTAAATGTCCCTTGGAAGAGACATGCAGGTCGCAGCAGCTTAACAAGACGCTTTAAATGCCCCTTTGAAGAGACTTGCAGGGAGCAGTAGCTTAACAAGACGGATTAAATGCCCCTTGGAAGAGACATGCAGGTAGCAGTAGCTTAACAAAGCTTATTAAATGCCCCTTGGAAGAGACGTGCAGGTCACAGTAGCTTAACAAGACGGTTTAAATGCCCCTTGGAAAAGTGGTGGAGGTTACAGTAGCTTAACAAGATGGTTTAAATGCCCCTTGAAGAGACGTACAAGTCGCAGTAACTTAACAAGACGGCTTAAATGCCCCTTGGAAGAGACGTGCAGATCGCAGTAGCTTAACAAGATGGTTTAAATGCCCCTTAGAAGAGACGTGCAGCACGCAGTAGCTTAAAAAGACGGTTTAAATGCCCCTTGGAAGAGCGGTGGAGTTGGCAATAGCTTAACAAGACAGTTTAAATGCCCCTTGGAAGAGACGTGCAGGTCGCAGTAGCTTAACAAGACGGTTTAAATGCCCCTTGGCAGAGCTGTGGAGGTCGCAGTAGCTTAACAAGACAGTTTAAATGCCCCTTGGAAGAGACGTGCAGTTCGCAAAAGCTTAACAAGACGGTTTAAATACCCCTTGGAAGAGTAGTGGAGGTCACAGTAGCTTAACAAAACGGTTAAAATGCCCTTTGGAAGAGCGGTGGAGGTCGCAGTAGCTTAACAAGATGGTTTAAATGACCCTTGGAAGAGACGTGCAGGTCGCAGTAGATTAACAAGAAAGTTTAAAGGCCCCTTGGTGGAGACGTGCAGGTTGCAGTAGCAAAACAAGACGGTTTAAATGCCCCTTGGAAGAGACGTGCAGGTCACAGTAGCTTAATAAGACCGTTTAAATGCTCCTTGGAAGAGACGTGCAGGTCCCAGTAGCTTAAGAAGATGGTTTAAATACCCCTTTGAAAAGCGGTGGAGGTCGCAGTAGCTTAACAAGACGGTTTAAATGCCCTTTGGAAGATACGTGCAGGTCGCAGTAACTTAACAAAACGGTTTAAATACCCCTTGCAAGAGACGTGCAGGTCGCAGTAGCTTAGCAAGACGGTTTAAATGTCCCTTGGAAGAAACGTGCAGGTCGCAGTAGCTTTTCAAGACGGTTTAAATGCCCCTTGGAAGAGACGTGCAGGTCGCAGTAGCTTAACAAGATGGTTTAAATGCCCCTTGGAAGAGCGGTGGATGTCGTAGTAGCTTAATAAAATGGATTAAATGCCCCTTGATAGAGACCTGGAGGTCGCAGCAGCTTAACAAGACGGTTTAAATGCCCCTTGGAAGAGACGTGCAGGTGGCAGTAGCTTAGCAAGACTGTTTAAATGCCCGTTGGAAGAGACGTGCAGGTCGCAGTAGCTTAACAAGACGGTTTAAATGCCCCTTGGAAGAGACGTGCAGGTCGCAGTAGCTTAACAAGATGGTTTAAATGCCCCATGGAAGAGACGTGCAGGTCGCAGTAGCTTAACAAGTCAGTTTAAATGCCCCTTGGAAGAGCGGTGGACGTCGCAGTAGCTTAACAAGACGGTTTAAATGCCCCTTGCAAGAGACGTGCAGGTCGCGGTAGCTTAACAAGACCGTGTAAATGCCCCTTGGAAAAGCCGTGAAGGTCGCAGTAGATTAAAAAGATGGTTTAAATGCTCCTTGGAAGAGACGTGCAGGTCGCAGTAGCTTAACAAGACGGTTTAAATGCCCCTTGGAAGAGCGGTGGAGGTCGCAGTAGCTTAACAAGATGGTTTAAATACCCTTTGGTAGAGTAGTGCAGGTCACAGTAGCTTAACAAGACTGTTTAAATGACTCTTGGAAGAGCGGTGGAGGTCGCAGTAGCTTAACAAGACGGTTTAAATGCCCATTGGAAGAGACGTGCAGGTCACAGTAGCTTAAAAAGACGGTTTAAATGCCCCTTGGAAGAGACGTGCAGGTCGCAGTAGCTTAACAAGTCGGTTTAAATGCCCCTTGGAAGAGCGGTGGAGGTCGCAGTAGCTTAACAAGACGGTTTAAATGCCCATTGGAAGAGACGTGCAGGTCACAGTAGCTTAAAAAGACGGTTTAAATGCCCCTTGGAAGAGCGGTGGAGGTCGCAGTAGCTTAACAAGACAGTTTAAATGCCCCTTGAAAGAGACGTGCAGGTCGCAGTAGCTTAACAAGACGGTTTAAATGCCCCTTGGAAGTGCGGTGGAGGTCGCAGTAGCTTAACAAGACGGTTTAAATGTCCCTTGGAAGAGACATGCAGGTCGCAGCAGCTTAACAAGACGGTTTAAATGCCCCTTGGAAGAGACGTGCAGGGCACAGTAGCTTAACAAGACAGATTAAATGCCCCTTGGAAGAGACATGCAGGTCGCAGTACCTTAACAAAACGGTTTAAATGCCCCTTGGAAAAGTGGTGGAGGTTACAGTAGCTTAACAAGATGGTTTAAATGCCCCTTGGAAGAGACGTGCATGTCGCAGTAGCTTAACAAGACGGCTTAAATGCCCCTTGGAAGAGACGTGCAGGTCGCAGTAGCATAACAAGATGGTTTAAATGCCCCTTGGAAGAGACGTGCAGTTCGCAGTAGGTTAAAAAGACGGTTTAAATGCCCCTTGGAAGAGCGTTGGAGGTCGCAGTAGCTTAACAAGACAGTTTAAATGCCCCTTGCAAGAGACGTGCAGGTCGCAGTAGCTTAACAAGACGGTTTAAATGCCCCTTGGCAGAGCAGTGGAGGTCGCAGTAGCTTAACAAGACAGTTTAAATGCCCCTTGGAAGAGACATGCACGTCACAGTAGCTTAACAAGATGGTTTAAATGCCCCTTGGTAGAGACGTGCAGTTCGCAGTAGCTTAACAAGACGGTTTAAATGCCCCTTGGAAGAGACGTGCAGGTCGCAGTAGCTTAACAAGACGGTTTAAATGGCACTTGGAAGATCAGTGGAGGTCGCAGTAGCTTAACAAGACGGTTTAAATGCCTCTTGGTAGAGACGTGCAGGTCACAGTAGCTTAACAAGACGGTTAAAATGCCCTTTGGAAGAGCGGTGGAGGTCGCAGTAGCTTAACAAGATGGTTTAAATGCCCCTTGGTAGAGACGTGCAGGTCGCAGTAGCTTAACAAGACGGTTTAATTGCCCCTTGGAAGAGACGTGCATGTCGCAGTAGATTAAAAAGACAGTTTAAATGCCCCTTGGTAGAGACGTGCAGGTCGCAGTACCTAAACAAGACGGTTTAAATGCCCCTTTGAAGAGACGTGCAGGTCACAGTAGCTTAATAAGACGGTTTAAATGCCACTTGGAAGAGACGTGAAGGTCCCAGTAGCTTAAGAAGATGGTTTAAATGCCCCTTTGAAAAGCGGTGGAGGTCGCAGTAGCTTATCAACACGGTTTAAATGCCCCTTGGAAGAGACGAGCAGGTCGCAGTAGCTTAACAAAACGGTTTAAATACCCCTTGCAAGAGACGTGCAGGTCGCAGTAGCTTAACAAGACGGTTTAAATGCCCCTTAGAAGAAACGTGCAGGTCGCAGTAGCTTAACAAGACGGTTTACATGCCCCTTGGAAGAGACGTGCAGGTCGAAGTAGCTTAACAAGACGGTTTAAATGCCCCTTGGAAGAGCGGCTGAGGTCGCAGTAGCTTAACAAGACGGTTTAAATGCCCCTTGGAAGAGACGTGCAGGTCGTAGTAGCTTAACAAAACGGATTAAATGCCCCTTGATAGAGACTTGCAGGTCGCAGCAGCTTAACAAGACGGTTTAAATGCCCCTTGGAAGAGACGTGCAGGTCGCAGTAGCTTAACAAGACGGTTTAAATGCCCCTTGGAAGGTCGGTGGAGGTCGCAGTAGCTTAACAAGACGGTTTAAATGCCCCTTGCATGAGACATGCAGTTCGCAGTAGCTTAACAAGACGGTTTAAATGCGCCTTGGAAAAGCGGTGGAGGTCGCAGTAGATTAAAAAGATGGTTTAAATGCTCCTTGGAAGAGACGTGCAGGTCGCAGTAGCTTAACAAGACGGTTTAAATGCCCCTTGGAAGAGCGGTGGAGGTCGCAGCAGCTTAACACAATGGTTTAAATGCCCCTTGGAAGAGACGTGCAGGTCGCAGTAGCTTAACAAGACTGTTTAAATGCCCCTTGCAAGAGACGTGCAGGTCGCAGTAGCTTAATGAGACGGTTTAAATGTCCCTTGGTAGAAACGTGCAGGTCACTGTAGCTTAACAAGACGGTTGAAATGCCACTTGGAAGAGACGTGCACGTCGCAGTAGCTTAACAAGGCTGTCTAAATGCCCCTTGGAAGAGCGGTGGAGGTCGTAGTAGCTTAACAAAACGGTTTAAATGCCCATTGGAAGAGACGTGCAGGTCGCAGTAGCTTAACAAGACGGTTTAAATGCCCCTTGAAAGAGACGTGTAGTTCGCTGTTAGAGATGAGCGTTGTTCGACTCGAACTGTTTGCCAATCTCAAATTCAAGCTGTTTTGGGCGGATTTTGAGCCGTTCGGCGAACACGAACGATTTGAAAAAAATTCGGCTGTTCGAGGTTATGTTCGATAACTGTTCGTGCACCAAAATCATAACAGGATTTTTTTTTCAGTAATGATGAAAATTAATGTTAATTCGCAGTTTGAGTGTACAGCGGGGCGGGGGGAGGGGCAGGGGATGGATCTCTGCAGGAATAATGAAGATCTCCATTTTTTTTTCTCTTTCCCGCATTTACAGTGGGGAGGTGCAGTCTGTCAGCCTATCAGCAGCGCACACACGGAGCGAAGTGCTTTTTTTCACACAAGCAAGGGCATGTGTCATTGGCAGTGTATGTCACATGTCCTTGCCCTATAAGACCCAGCCATTTTCCCCTTCGCCACCATTTTCTCACTGCTGCAGCTGCGTGTTAGACGGCACCACTGTTTTTTTCGCAGCATTTGGCTAAATCTAGCAAATCTATTCCTTTTTGGCCTATTGCAGAGTGTGTTAGTCAGTGGAGTAGCCTATCTGTGTTGCAAGCTACACCACCTGTGTATAGAATACCAATTTTTTTACTGTACCTAGTGAAGTAAAACCTTTTGGGCATAGCATCATTCTATTAGTCCATCTATACTGACCTCCATCAGGTTGCAAAGTGAATACAATTTTTTTCTGCATCTAGCTCTGAAAAAATATTTGGGCTTCTAGCAGTGTGTGGGACTTGTTCTATTAGTCCATCTATACTGACCTCCACCAGGTTGCAAATTGAATATAATTTTTTTCTGCATCTAGCTCTGAAAAAATATTTGGGCTTCTAGCAGTGTGTGGGACTTGTTCTATTAGTCCATCTATACTGACCTCCATCAGGTTGCAAATTAAAAATAATTTTTTTCTGCATCTAGCTCTGAAAAAATATTTGGGCTTCTAGCAGTGTGTGGGACTTGTTCTATTAGTCCATCTATGCTGACCTCCATCAGGTTGCAAATTAAAAATAATTTTTATCTGCATCTAGCTCTGAAAAAATATTTGGGCTTCTAGCAGTGTGTGGGACTTGTTCTACTAGTCCATCTATACTGACCTCCACCAGGTTGAAAACTGAATATAATTTTTTTCTGCATCTAGCTCTGAAAAAATATTTGGGCTTCTAGCAGTGTGTGGGACTTGTTCTATTAGTACATCTGTACTGACCTCCATCAGGTTGCAAATTGAATATAATTTTTTTCTGCATCTAGCTCTGAAAAAATATTTGGGCTTCTAGCAGTGTGTGGGACTTGTTCTATTAGTCCATCTATACTGACCTCCATCAGGTTGCAAATTAAAAATAATTTTTATCTGCATCTAGCTCTGAAAAAATATTTGGGCTTCTAGCAGTGTGTGAGACTTGGTCTATTAGTCCATCTATACTGACCTCCATCAGGTTGCAAATTAAAAATAATTTTTATCTGCATCTAGCTCTGAAAAAATATTTGGGCTTCTAGCAGTGTGTGTGACTTGTTCTATTAGTCCATCTATACTGACCTCCATCAGGTTGCAAATTAAAAATAATTTTTATCTGCATCTAGCTCTGAAAAAATATTTGGGCTTCTAGCAGTGTGTGGGACTTGTTCTATTAGTCCATCTATACTGACCCCCATCAGGTTGCAAATTCAATATAATTTTTTTCTGCATCTAGCTCTGAAAAAATATTTGGGCTTCTAGCAGTGTGTGGGACTTGGTCTATTAGTCCATCTCTACTGACCTCCACCAGGTTGCAAATTGAATATAATTTTTTTCTGCATCTAGCTCTGAAAAAATATTTGGGCTTCTAGCAGTGTGTGGGACTTGTTCTATTAGTCCATCTATACAGACCTCCATCAGGTTGCAAATTAAAAATAATTTTTATCTGCATCTAGCTCTGAAAAAATATTTGGGCTTCTAGCAGTGTGTGGGACTTGGTCTATTAGTCCATCTATACTGACCTCCACCAGGTTGCAAATTGAATATCATTTTTTTCTGCATCTAGCGCTAAAAAAATATTTGGGCTTCTAGCAGTGTGTGGGACTTGTTCTATTAGTCCATCTATACTGACCTCCACCAGGTTGCAAATTTAATATAATTTTTTTCTGCATCTAGCTCTGAAAAAATATTTGGGCTTCTAGCAGTGTGTGGGATTTGGTCTATTAGTCCATCTATACTGACCTCCATCAGGTTGCAAATTAAAAATAATTTTTATCTGCATCTAGCTCTGAAAAAATATTTGGGCTTCTAGCCGTGTGTGGGACTTGTTCTATTAGTCCATCTATACTGACCTCCACCAGGTTGCAAATTGAATATAATTTTTTTCTGCATCTAGCTCTGAAAAAATATTTGGGCTTCTATCAGTGTGTGGGACTTGGTCTATTAGTCCATCTATACTGACCTCCATCAGGTTGCAAATTGAATATAATTTTTTTCTGCATCTAACCCAGCCAATAGTTTTGGCCTAATACCACAGTTTCGCCACTCAGCTCTGCTCGGTTCCCATCCATTGTTTTTTTGTGCAAACAACTCCAGAGTTATGAATTAGTTAACCACCAAAATGAGTGGAAAAAGGCCTGCTGCTGGTGGAAAGGGGAATAGGCATGTTGGGAAGGGGAAAAAGGTTGTGTCCATGGGGTAGGTGTTAAAGCAACAGTAACATCTGCAGAAGAAAGACCATCTTCCAGCCAAACTAAAATGTCTACTTCTTTAGCGGACAATGTGATAAGATCCCTTTCTTATGGCCACGCCAATCGCTACAAATTCCAGATGAGGCACAAAAACAGCAGGTGCTTCAACGGATATCAAGTGCTCCTTTAAGTGGGCTCTCCTCCACATCAACTTCAACATCACAAATACTCCAGTCCTCAGAGGTGTCACCCCAATCGCACTTGCTTCCTCACAGCTCCCAAATCTCCAGCTGCCCGTCTGAGTATGAGGTAGAACAGATGGTTGAGTCTGCAGAGCTGTTTACTCATACTATAGCCTGGGAATCAGAGGTCGGCTCCAGCGCTTCTGTGAATCCAGACGAGGAAATGATCTGCACTGATGCCCAGAATCTTTATGAGTCGGATCCAGCACCAGACGCAGAAGGTTCTGACCATAATGTAGACCCTCATTCCCAAACTGTAACTCCTGTTGGTGGAGACAATGAGGAAGACGATGATGAGACTCAAATACCTGATTGGAGCGACAACTTTAGTTTTTTGTCAGGGCAGGAACAGGTTGGCTCTGAGGACGACGGGTGTGATAACGCACAGGGTGATGATGATGAGGTTGGAGATCCCACTTACTGTCAACCCACAGTCAGCCAAGAGATGAGGTCAGCAGAGGAGGTGGAGGAGAATGCTAGTGACGACGAGGTCAGGTTGCGCCTTCCTGGACAGAGACGTAGTACTGGAAGCACGTCAACAACTGCATCCTCAAACACAACTCTGCCTCTCACCACAAGTCGTGGTGGCTCTTCAGGACGCATGGGTGCTAAGCCTTGCATAGCCTGGGCATTTTTTCAGATCGATAAAGATGACCCAACTCGTGTTATCTGTAACATTTCTCAGCAAAAGCTAAGTAGAGGCCAAAAAATACATAGTTTGAGTACTTCATGCATGAACCGGCACATGGACATGAAGCATAAGTTGCAGTGGGAAGCTCAGTGTGCTACAATGCGGCCTAGCCGGCCGGGCCAACCACCGTCTGCCACATCTTGTGCATCCGCGGCCTCTTCATCCTCTGTGACTGGGGGGACAGCAGTCACACCTGTTTTGGGACGCAGACCTGCCACCTCTTTACCCGCAACAGCCAGCGTGATTGGCAGGTCATCATTTTCTTTGGAGGTGGTAACACCAGCTGGTGTTGAGCGCTGTCCGACATCGATAGCACCACCTTTGGATCAAGGCAACCTAACATGTCCGCCTGCATCTTCCTCACAGACCGGCAGTTTGCCGGGGACAACCTTATCAACCCCGTCTAAGCACAACAGCCAGCCCTCGGTCCCTCAGATGTGGACAAGTAAAAGACCATTTCCTCCTAGCCATGAGAAAGCTAAGAGGTTGAATTTCACCATCTGCAAGCTCTTGGCTACAGAAATGCTGCCTTTCCGCCTGGTGGACACAGAGGATTTTCGAGAACTTATGTCCGTCGTAGTGCCCCAGTACCAGATGCCCAGTCGGCACTACTTCTCAAGGAAAGGTGTGCCTGCGCTCCACCAGCATGTCGCACACAACATCACCGCTTCTTTGAGAAACTCTGTGTATGACAGGGTGCATTTCACCACAGACACTTGGACGAGTAGGCATGGACAGGGGCGTTACATGTCGCTGACTGGGCACTGGGTAACTATGGTGACAGCAGGACAAGGGGTTGCTGTCCAAGTCTTGCCGTCCCCACGAGTTGTGCGTCAATCCTCTTTATCTCAAAGTTCCTCCACTGCTTCTGCCTCCTCAACCTCCTCTCGGTCCTCCACCTGCACCCAAAGCCTGTCTGGTCATGCCACAAGCTTTCTAACAGGGATCCTGCACACCTCATAGAATCATAGAATGGTAGAGTTGGAAGGGACCTCCTGGGTCATCTGGTCCAACCCCCTGCTCAAAGCAGGATTCACTAAATCATCTCAGACAGATGTCTGTCCAGCCTCTGTTTGAAGACGTCCATTGAAGGGGAACTCACCACCTCTCGTGGCAGCCTGTTCCACTCATTAATCACCCTAAATGTCAAAAAGTTTTTTCTAATATCTAATCTGTGTCTCCTCCCATTTAGTTTCATCCCATTGCTTCTAGTCTTTCCTTGTGCAAATGAGAATAAAGATGATCCTTCTACAATGTGACAGCCCTTGACATATTTGTAGACAGCTATTAAGTCTCCTCTCAGTCTTCTTTTTTGCAAGCTAAACATTTCCAAATCCTGCAACCGTTCCTCATAGGACATAGTTTGCAGACCAGTCACCATTCTGGTCACTCTTCTCTGAACTTGCTCCAGTTTGTCTATGTCTTTTTTAAAATGTGGTGCCCAAAACTGTACACAGTATTCCAGATGAGGTCTGACCAAAGAGGAGTAAAGACCGATAATGACTTCACGTGATCTAGACTGTATGCTTCTGTTAATACATCCCAGAATTGTATTTGTCTTTTTTGCTGCTGCATCACACTGTTGACTCATGTTCAGTCTATGATCTATTAGTATACCTAAGTCTTTTTCACATGTACTGTTGCTTAGCTCTATTCCTCCCATTCTGTATATGCTTTTTTCATTTTTATTGCCCAGATGTAGTACTTTGCATTTTTCCCTGTTAAAAACCATTCTGTTGTTTGCTGCTCCAGTTTATTTAGGTCTTTTTGAATCCCCTCTCTCTCTTTTCTAGTATTAGCTATCCCTCCTAGCTTTGTGTCATCAGCAAATTTAATCAGTTTACCCTCAATTCCTTCATCTAAATCATTGATAAAGATGTTGAACAATACAGGTCCCAGGACGGAGCCCTGTGGTACCCCACTTGAGACATTCATCCAGCTGGATGTGAAGCCATTTACAACCACCCTTTGAGTCCGATCACTAAGCCAGTTATGAATCCACCTAACAGTTGCCTGGTCCATTGCATACTTGGTCATTTTTTCAATAAGGATGGTGTGAGATACTTTGTCAAATGCTTTGCTGAAGTCAAGATATACTATATCTACAGCATTTCCCTGATCCACCCAGTCAGTGATTCTGTCATAGAAGGAAATTAAGTTAGTCTGACATGACTTGTTAGTTACAAACCCATGCTGACTCTGGTTAATCACTTCATTCTTATCCATGTACTTACATACATGTTGTTTAATAATTTGTTCAAAGATCTTTCCTGGTATAGAAGTCAGACTCACCGGCCTATAGTTGCCTGGGTCCACATAGTAAGGTCCTCCTTACTATGCTGGCAGTAGGGCTCAACGTCATCAGGCGGTTTTTACTTTGAAATGTCTGGGAAATGTGAGTCACACAGCTGAGGAGTTGTGGTCAGCTCTGGAGAACCAATTTCATGAATGGTTGTCTCCACTGGACCTGAAACCAGGGAAGGCCGTGTGTGACAATGCTGCAAACCTGGGTTCGGCCCTTCGCCGGGGCAATGTCACACACGTGCCTTGTATTGCTCATGTGTTGAACCTGGTTGTCCAGCAATTTTTAGCCCACTATCCCGGACTAGATGGCCTTCTGCAGAGGGCACGGTCGCTGTGTGCTCACTTCCGCTGTTCGCATCCCGCAGCTCAGCGACTTACATCTCTACAGAAGTCGTTGGGCCTGCCACTTCACCGGCTAAAATGCGATGTGCCTACCCGGTGGAATTCAACTCTGCACATGTTGCAGCGACTGTGGCAGCACCGACAAGCCCTGGTGCAATACGTTCTGACGTATAGCGTGGGCCAACGAGATCCAGAGGTGGGGCAAATCACGCTGGAGGAGTGGTCTCAGATCAGGGACCTATGCACCCTTCTGCACAGTTTTGAAATGGCGACGAAGATGTTTAGTGCTGACGATGCCATTATCAGCATGACTATTCCGGTGATTTACATGCTGGAGCACATGTTAAACAGAATTCGGAGTCAGGTGGTGGCACAAGAGGAGGTGGAGGAAGTAGAGGAGGAGGAGTTGTATGCGGAAGGGCTAACATCTGCAAGGTCCAGACGGTCGGCAGCACCAAGGCGGCAGGCATGTGAGGGTGGGGGAGATGGTTTTACCAGGGCGCATGGTAGCAGCCAAACTAGTGAGGAAGGTGCAGGAGCCCAGGAAGAAGTGGAGGACGAACTGATGGAAGACTCATCAGATGAGGGAGACCTTGATCACATTTCTGTTGTGCGAGGTTGGGGGGAGAGGACAGAGGAAGGAAGCATGATTGTTACCTCGCCACCAACACAACAGGGACTTGGTGCTCCTGGATGCACAAGACACATGAGTGCCTTCTTGCTGCACTACCTGCAACATGACCCTCGAATTGTGAGAATTAGATATAATCCTGACTACTGGGTTGCCACACTGTTAGATCCCCGGTACAAAAGTAAATTTGCAGAAATTATTCCTGCCATAGAAAGGGATGCACGCATGCAGGAGTATCAGCAGAGACTGTTGCAGAATCTTAATGTGCTTTTCCACAAAACACCAGTGGTGCACGTAGTGAATCTCACAGTTCCAACTTGCCAACCATGGGACCGTCGAGTGTTCAGCACTCAAACCGTAACAGAAACACAGTATCAGCTGGTAACATCAATTTTGCGGAATCATTTCACCACTTTTTTAGCCCGTCCTTTGCAAGGCCACAGGAGACAAGAAGTCTGACACATAGTCAACGCCTTGAGACGATGGTACAGGAGTATCTCCAAGTAAACATTGAAGGCATGACTGTGTCACTGGACCCTTGCTCTTTTTGGGCTTCCAATCTGGATAAATGGCCGGAGCTAGCCACTTACGCCTTGGAGATCTTGTCATGCCCCGCAGCTAGCGTTCTGTCTGAACGTGTGTTCAGCGCTGCTGGTGGTGTGCTGACAGATAAGCGCACGCGGCTCTCCACTGATAATGTAGACAGACTCACGTTCATAAAGATGAACAAATCATGGATCCAAAATGACTTTTCTACCCCTGTGTCATCCTGGGGAGAGTAAAAGCTTGATGATTGGTTAAAATCACCTCACCAACCGTTTTAAGCTTTCAAATTACTAATCATGTTTATCTGTATCTTGGCTGGAAAATAATTTGGGCTTTGTAGCAGTGTGCAGTACTGATTCTATTAGGCCATCTATACTAAGCTCCACCAGATTTAAAATTACTAATCATGTTTATCTGTATCTTGGCTGGAAAATAATTTGGGCTTTGTAGCAGTGTGCAGTACTGATTCTATTAGGCCATCTATACTAAGCTCCACCAGATTTAAAATTACTAATCATGTTTATCTGTATCTTGGCTGGAAAATAATTTGGGCTTTGTAGCAATGTGCAGTACTGATTCTATTAGGCCATCTGTACTAAGCTCCACCAGCTTTCAAATTAATAATAATTTTTAGCTGCATCTAGCCCGGAAAATAATTTTGGGGCTCCGAGATGCGCAAGACACATAAGTGCCTTCTTGCTGCACTACCTGCAACATGACCCTCAGATTGTCAGAATTCGAAGTAATCCTGACTACTGGGTTGCCACACTCTTAGATCCCCCACACTCTTCGATCAACCTTTTCATTTTAATAAAGAGAAAAAAAATGGTCATTTTTGAAATTATAAGCATTAGCAGGTTATTAGAAACCGAAATCAAACAGTTTTCAACTCAAAACTTTATTCTAGGCGATGTTACATTTGCACATAGGACCCCTTGTTCGAAAGGAGCTTCTGAACTCTCTCGTCCATTGAATTTGTCAGGTTTTGGATGGTTTCTGCTTCAATTGTTTTGCATGAGGACAGAATACCCTCCCAGAGCTGTTGCTTAGATGTGAACTGCCTCCCGCCATCATAGACACTCCTTTTGATGATGCTCCAGAGGTTCTGAATGGGGTAGAGGTCAGGGGAGCATGGGGGTCACACCATAAGTTTGTCCCCTTTTATGCCCATATCAGCCAGAGATGCAGATGTGTTATGTGCAGCATGAGACGGTGCATTATCATGCATGAAAATGATCTTGCTGTGGAATACACGGTTCTTCTTCATGAACCATGGCAGGAAGTGCTGTTTGAGAAACTCCACATACATTATGGAGTTCATCTTTACCCCTTCAGGGATCCTAAAGGGGCCGACAATCTCTCTCCCCATGATTCCAGCCCAAAACATTACTCCACCTCCTCCTTGTTGGCGCTGTAGCCGTGTTTGCGTGGGGTGTCCATCAACCAGCCATCCTCCACTCCATCCATCTGGACCATCGAGCGTTGCATGGCACTCATCCGTGAACAAAACAGTTTTGAAATCAATCTTCATGTATTGTTTGGCCCACTGGAGCCGTTTCTGCTTGTGTGCAGTGGATAGAGGAGGTCGACAGGATGGCGTACGCACAGCTGCAAACCTCTGAAGGACCCTGCATCTTGTTGTTCGGGGGACGTTGGAGGCACCAGCAGCTTCAAAAACTTGTCTGCTGCTATGACAAGGCTTTTTTGCCGCTGCTCTTTTAACCTGACGTAATTGCCTGTAGTAAAGAGTCCTCAATTTGCCCTTATCAGCACGCACACGTGTGTACTGTGAATCAGCTACATACTTCTTGATTGCCGAGACACTTCATCCTGATCATCGCACAATGTTGATTGTAGTCATGCCTTGACCTAAACACTGCACAATTTTTTGCTTCTCAGCAGCCGACACATCCTTTTTCTTTCCCACTTTGGCAGAAAATGTAGGCTGCTTAATAATGTGGGACAGCCTTCTTAAGTAGTCTTGCCTTTCATTGGACACACCTGCCAAACTAATTAGCACAGGTGTCTGCAATTGCTTACAGTGATATAAAGAGCCCTGACACACATCACCATCAATGAGTTTAACTGACAAACATACAAATTCTTCCCTTATCACCCCTAAACACTTTTTGCATAATAATTTGGAACACAGTGTACATGTGCTTTTCCACAAAACACTAGTGGTTCACATAGTGAATCTTACAGTTCTAACGTGCCTACCGTGGTCTGTATGGAGTTGTTCAATAAAGGGCCCAAAATTAAGATAACATAGATGGGAGAGGTCTCTATGAATAGGAATTCCTAAGTATTTGATACCCTGTGAGGGCCAGGCAAAGGGAAAGTTGGACTGGATGGAATCCTGTATGGATTTGGGGAGGGAGACATCGAGGGCCTCAGACTTCGCTGCATTGATTTTAAAATTTGACCATGTAACAAAGTGATCTATTTCAGCATAACAGCAGGGATGAATATATGTGATTGAGTGATATATACTAGGACATCATCAGCAAATAGAGAGCACTTGTACTCGGTGCCTCCCACCTCAATCCACCTAATATTGGGGTTATGGCAAATTGATGAGAGCAGGTGCTCCGTCACTAGGATGTATAAGAGAGGGGACAGAGGACATCCCTGCCTTGTCCCATTGGTGATTATGAAAGGTGATGAAAATGTTCTGATGCGCCCCCTGGGCCTTGGGACACCCAGAGCCGGACCCTTTTTGGTGGATGCTGGTGGTTGTAGTCTCCGTGGCGGCGACCCGGTTCCGTGGCTCAGCGCGGTCAAACCAGTGGCGGAACTATTTATGTGGTTTTGATGTTTAAACGTCCGACTACGCCACCCGTGGATTGCGGTCAGAGTGAACCGCCGCTGCAGGGCAGACCGCTGAGGCTGGTGTTGTGGGTGCAGCAGAGCGTAGCACAACTCCCCACGGGAGGAGTATAGCCTCAGGGCAGTGTATGCCGAGGATGGGGGTGATGGTGCAGGGCAGCAGCAGTAACGACACGGAGTCAGTGATGCAGTCCAGGGCCTTTACTCACAGTTCTTATTATGCAGACCACTTCTGCAGGTAACGGCTGCCCACGTCGTACTGTGCTCACCAGGTGAGAGGCTCAGACAACTCCCAGATAACTTTGGAGCGCTTCACAGGACCCCCTTTGTGTGTCCTTTGTCTGGCCTTTCTTACCAACCCTTCTGTCCGGCTGCCTCAGGCCTCCTCTTGGTAAACTTGGCCCCAGTTTCTCTGACCCTATGTGGTGCTTTCCTAGCGGGTGTAGCAAGGGGCTGTGCCACATAAAATGTCACAGCCTCCGGTTTCTAGCTGAGGGTCGTTTCCCGCCTCCATTAGTTTCGGGGACCGGTCTCCCCCTTTGGCCTGACCCCTCCACGCAGGTGGATTCGGGCGTGCGGTGGCGACTCGCCCGTCCGCACCCCTGGGATCCCTTCGTTTCTCGTTCCTGGAGCCTTCTCCGCTCCTCTTCCTTCCTTCTCCCTCTTCCAGGCCTGGGCCTCTGTTACTGTGTTACTCTGTTGCAGAGCCCCTGCTCCCTGTCACTTCTGCTCAGACTTCTCTGCACTGAACTAAGATGGTGCACACCTTTTATACTCCCTTCTCAATGCACCCAGGAACTGCTTCCTCCCTGCTCCTGCACTACAGGGTTCCCCTTCCTCAGTGTTCCCTCCCCCCACTCCAGCCAGGGACAGGGACAGTCGTGCCCATCTCAGGAGCATATTGGTCGCCCTGCCCCATGGCAATGTGGTGTAATGCATGCAGGTGTCGGGTCCTGATCCACACTCCATCCTTACCTGAGAGTGAGATATCACACCTCTGGGTGAGGTGCAATACCTCTGTAGCAACCGAGCCCTCAGGTTACTACAGTTCCATTTATCTTCAGCCTAGGTGACGTATTGCGATACAGGGCCGTGATTTTGGCTATAAAAGGGTCCCCTAGACCCCTACCCCAAGCTTTTTAAGAGAATAATATATGGCGTGCCAGGAGACTCTATGGAATGCTTTCTCAGCATCCAACGAGAGTATCTAATTACAAATTTTTAACTGCATCTAGCCCAGGAAATACTTTGTGCCTAGTAGCAGTGTCTGCTAGTCAGAGGATTATCCCGGCTGTTAAGCAAGCTACACCACCTGTAGTTTGGACACTTAATTTTTTCAAAGGAAATGCTTCGGGACCACGGGATACTCAGTGAAGAGCATCAGGAGGCTGGGACTGGCGGTAGGATGCCTTGCGGTCGACAGCCGAGCTCGATCCTTATAAAAGCTTTTTAACTGCAGCAGCTTTAGTGGACGCTACTGGAGCTGGAATTACGTAGCTGCTGGCATGAGACTTGCCCTCCAATAGATCCTTGTAAAAGGATTTAAAGTGTATTCATTCAAATTAGAGAGACAATTTAAATTAAAAAGCTTAGAGCTGCCTCCACCACAGGGGGGCTCGCTCGACCCACCAGCGGACAGGCACCAGTATTGGGAGAGGGGGACTGGCCGTCAGGGTCCACCGCGGCTCTGGCACAATCCCGGCGACATGGAGGTGGCACGGGCAGGAACGGACTGGCCGTGTCGGCTTCTCACTTTTTGGATTTTAGAAGGGCATGACATGCCTATATCTGTGTCTCCCCCTCCTTTTACTCCTCCACCTCTTTTCTTTTCGCATGACTATATGTACTTGTCACTTTTCCATGTGTTAGTTATGTCTTCTGAGCAGTTTGTCAGCTTTTGGACACCTTTGACGGTCTTTTCTATGTGTTTCTATGTGTTTTTGTTTGCCTGCCATTGGTTTTAACGGTGTTCGAAGGTGATCGACGAACAGTTCGATGGACAGTTCGGCGAACACACGGGTGTTCGACGAACTGAACCGAACTCGAACACTACGGGGGTGGCTCAACACTAGTCGCAGTAGCTTAACAAGACGGTTTAAATGCCCCCAGGAAGTGCGGTGGAGGTTGCAGTAGCTTAAAAAGACGGTTTAAATGTCCCTTGGAAGAGATATGCAGGTCGCAGCGGCTTAACAAGACGGTTTAAATGCCCCTTGGAAGAGACGTGCAGGGCGCAGTAGCTTAACAAGACGGATTAAATGCCCCTTGGAAAAGACATGCAGGTCGCAGTAGCTTAACAAAGCTTTTTAAATGCCACTTGGAAGAGACGTGCAGGTCGCAGTAGCTTAACAAGACGGTTTAAATGCACCTTGGAAAAGTGGTGGAGGTTACAGTAGCTTAACAAGACGGTTTAAATGCCCCTTGGAACAGTCGCTCTTCCAAGGGGCATTTAAGCCGTCTTGTACTGCTTAACAAGACGGCTTAAATGCCCCTTGGAAGAGACGTGCAGTTCGCAGTAGCTTAAAAAGACGGTTTAAATGCCCCTTGGAAGAGCGGTGGAGGTCGCAGTAGCTTAACAAGACAGTTTAAATGCCCCTTGGAAGAGACATGCAGGTCGCAGTAGCTTAACAAGACGGTTTAAATGCCCCTTGGAAGAGACGTGCAGGTCGCAAAAGCTTAACAAGACGGTTTAAATGCCCCTTGGAAGAGACGTGCAGTTCGCAGTAGCTTATCAAGACGGTTTAAATGCCCCTTGGAAGAGACGTGCAGGTCGCAGTAGCTTAACAAGACGGATTAAATGGCCCTTGGAAGAGCAGTGGAGGTCGCAGAAGCTTAACAAGATGGTTTAAATGCCTCTTGGTAGAGACGTGCAGTTCACAGTAGCTTAACAAGATGGTTTAAATACCCTTTGGCAGAGCGGTGGAGGACGCAGTAGATTAACAAGATGGTTTAAATGCCCCTTGGAAGAGACGTGCAGGTCGGAGTAGCTTAACAAGATGGTTTAAATGCCCCTTTGAAAAGCAGTGGAGGTCGCAGTAGCTTAACAAGAAGGTTTAAATGCCCCTTGGAAGAGACGTGCAGGTGGCAGTAGCTTAACAAAACGGTTTAAATACCGCTTGGAAGAAACGTACAGGTCGCAGTAACTTTACAAGATGGTTTAAATGCCCCTTGGAAGAGACGTGCAGGTCGCAGTAGCTTAACAAGACGGTTTAAATGCCCCTTGGAAGAGAGGTGGAGGTCGTAGTAGCTTAACAAAATGGATTAAATGCCCTTTGATAGAGACCTGCAGATCGCAGCAGCTTAACAAGACGGTTTAAATGCCCCTTGGAAGAGACGTGCAGGTCGCAGTAGATTAACAAGACTGTTTAAATGCCCGTTGGAAGAGACGTGCAGGTCTCAGTAGCTTAACAAGACGGTTTAAATGCCCCTTGGAAAAGCGGTGGAGGTCGCAGTAGATTAAAAAGATGGTTTAAATGCTACTTGGAAGAGACGTGCAGGTCGCAGTAGCTTAACAAGTCGGTTTAAATGCCCCTTGGAAGAGACGTGCAGGTCGCAGTAGCATAACAAAACGGTTTAAATATTCTTTGGTAGAGTAGTGCAGGTGACAGTAGCTTAACAAGACGGTTTAAATGCCCCTTGGAAGAGCCGTGCAGGTCACAGTAGCTTAACAAGACATTTTAAATGCCCCTTGGAAAAGCGGTGGAGGTCGCAGTAGATTAAAAAGATGGTTTAAATGCTCCTTGAAAGAGACGTGCAGGTCGCAGTAGCTTAACAAGAGGGTTTAAATGCCCCTTGCAAGAGCGGTGGAGGTCGAAGTAGCTTAACAAGACGGTTTAAATGCCCCTTGGAAGAGGCGTGCAGGTCGCAGTAGCATAACCAAACGGTTTAAATATTCTTTGGTAGAGTAGTGCAGGTCACAGTAGCTTAACAAGACAGTTTAAATGCCCCTTGGAATAGCGGTGGAGGTCGCAGTAGCTTAACAAGACGGTTTAAATGCCCCTTGGAAGAGACGTGCAGGTCCCAGTAGCTTAACAAGACGGTTTAAATGCCCCTTGGAAGAGACGTGCAGGTCGCAGTAGCTTAACAAGACGGTTTAAATGCCCCTTGGAAGAGCGGTGGAGGTCGCAGTAGCTTAACAAGACGGTTTAAATGCCCCTTGGAACAGTCGCTCTTCCAAGGGGCATTTAAGCCGTCTTGTACTGCTTAACAAGACGGCTTAAATGCCCCTTGGAAGAGACGTGCAGTTCGCAGTAGCTTAAAAAGACGGTTTAAATGCCCCTTGGAAGAGCGGTGGAGGTCGCAGTAGCTTAACAAGACAGTTTAAATGCCCCTTGGAAGAGACATGCAGGTCGCAGTAGCTTAACAAGACGGTTTAAATGCCCCTTGGAAGAGACGTGCAGGTCGCAAAAGCTTAACAAGACGGTTTAAATGCCCCTTGGAAGAGACGTGCAGTTCGCAGTAGCTTATCAAGACGGTTTAAATGCCCCTTGGAAGAGACGTGCAGGTCGCAGTAGCTTAACAAGACGGATTAAATGGCCCTTGGAAGAGCAGTGGAGGTCGCAGAAGCTTAACAAGATGGTTTAAATGCCTCTTGGTAGAGACGTGCAGTTCACAGTAGCTTAACAAGATGGTTTAAATACCCTTTGGCAGAGCGGTGGAGGACGCAGTAGATTAACAAGATGGTTTAAATGCCCCTTGGAAGAGACGTGCAGGTCGGAGTAGCTTAACAAGATGGTTTAAATGCCCCTTTGAAAAGCAGTGGAGGTCGCAGTAGCTTAACAAGAAGGTTTAAATGCCCCTTGGAAGAGACGTGCAGGTGGCAGTAGCTTAACAAAACGGTTTAAATACCGCTTGGAAGAAACGTACAGGTCGCAGTAACTTTACAAGATGGTTTAAATGCCCCTTGGAAGAGACGTGCAGGTCGCAGTAGCTTAACAAGACGGTTTAAATGCCCCTTGGAAGAGAGGTGGAGGTCGTAGTAGCTTAACAAAATGGATTAAATGCCCTTTGATAGAGACCTGCAGATCGCAGCAGCTTAACAAGACGGTTTAAATGCCCCTTGGAAGAGACGTGCAGGTCGCAGTAGATTAACAAGACTGTTTAAATGCCCGTTGGAAGAGACGTGCAGGTCTCAGTAGCTTAACAAGACGGTTTAAATGCCCCTTGGAAAAGCGGTGGAGGTCGCAGTAGATTAAAAAGATGGTTTAAATGCTACTTGGAAGAGACGTGCAGGTCGCAGTAGCTTAACAAGTCGGTTTAAATGCCCCTTGGAAGAGACGTGCAGGTCGCAGTAGCATAACAAAACGGTTTAAATATTCTTTGGTAGAGTAGTGCAGGTGACAGTAGCTTAACAAGACGGTTTAAATGCCCCTTGGAAGAGCCGTGCAGGTCACAGTAGCTTAACAAGACATTTTAAATGCCCCTTGGAAAAGCGGTGGAGGTCGCAGTAGATTAAAAAGATGGTTTAAATGCTCCTTGAAAGAGACGTGCAGGTCGCAGTAGCTTAACAAGAGGGTTTAAATGCCCCTTGCAAGAGCGGTGGAGGTCGAAGTAGCTTAACAAGACGGTTTAAATGCCCCTTGGAAGAGGCGTGCAGGTCGCAGTAGCATAACCAAACGGTTTAAATATTCTTTGGTAGAGTAGTGCAGGTCACAGTAGCTTAACAAGACAGTTTAAATGCCCCTTGGAATAGCGGTGGAGGTCGCAGTAGCTTAACAAGACGGTTTAAATGCCCCTTGGAAGAGACGTGCAGGTCCCAGTAGCTTAACAAGACGGTTTAAATGCCCCTTGGAAGAGACGTGCAGGTCGCAGTAGCTTAACAAGACGGTTTAAATGCCCCTTGGAAGAGCGGTGGAGGTCGCAGTAGCTTAACAAGACGGTTTAAATGCCCCTTGGAAAAGCGGTGGAGGTCGCATAAGCTTAACAAGATCGTTTAAATGCCCCTTGGAAGAGACGTGCAGGTCGCAGTAGCTTAACAAGATGGTTTAAACACCCTTTGGTAGAGTAATGCAGGTCGCAGTAGCTTAACAAGACGGTTTAAATGCCCCTTTGAAAAGCGGTAGAGGTCGCAGTAGCTTAACAAGACGATTTAAATGCCCCTTGGAAGAGACGTGCAGGTCGCAGTAGCGTAACAAGACGGTTTAAATGCCCCTTGGAAGAGCGGTGGAGGTCGTAGTAGCTTAACAAAACGGATGAAATGCCCCTTGATACAGACCTGCAGATCGCAGCAGCTTAAGAAGACTGTTTAAATGCCCCTTGGAAAAGCGGTGGAGGTCGCAGTTGATTAAAAAGATGGTTTAAAAGCTCCTTGGAAGAGACGTGCAGGTCGCAGTAGCTTAACAAGAGGGTTTAAATGCCCCTTGGAAGAGCGGTGGAGGTCGCAGTAGCTTAAGAAGACGGTTTAAATGCCCCTTGGAAGAGACGTGCAGGTCGCAGTAGCATAACCAAACGGTTTAAATGTTCTTTGGTAGAGTAGTGCAGGTCAATGTAGCTTAACAAGACGGTTTAAATGCCCCTTGGAAGAGCGGTGGAGGTCGCAGTAGCTTAACAAGATGGTTTAAATGCCCCTTGGAAGAGACGTGCAGGTCCCAGTAGCTTAACAAGATGGTTTAATTGCCCCTTGGAAGAGACGAGCAGGTCGCAGTAGCTTAACAAGATGGTTTAAATGCCCCATGGAAGAGACGTGCAGGTCGCAGTAGCTTAACAAGACGGTTTAAATGGCCCTTGGAAGAGCGGTGGAGGTCGCAGTAGCTTAACAAGACGGTTTAAATGCCCCTTGGAATAGAGGTGCAGGTCGCAGTAGCTTAACAAGACGGTTTAAATGCCCCTTGGAAAAGAGGTGGAGGTCGCAGTAGATTAATAAGATGGTTTAATTGCCCCTTGGAAGAGACATGCAGGTCGCAGTAGCTTAACAAGACGGTTTAAATTCCTTTTGGAAGAACGGTGGAGGTCGCAGTAGCTTAACAAGACGGTTTAAATGCCCCTTGGAAGAGAAGTGCAGGTCGCAGTAGCTTAACAAGAAGGTTTAAATGCCACTTGGAAGAGCGATGGAGGTCGCAGTAGCTTAACAAGACAGTTTAAATGCCCCTTGGAAGAGATGTGCAGGTTGCAGTAGCTTAACAAGACGGTCTAAATGCCCCTTGGAAGAGCGGTGGAGGTCGCAGTAGCTTAACAAGACTGTTTAAATGCCCCTTGGAAAAGTGGTGGAGGTTACAGTAGCTTAAAAAGAAGGTTTAAATGCCCCTTGGAAGAGACGTGCAAGTCGCAGTAGCTTAACAAGACGGTTTAAATGCCCCTTGGAAGAGACGTGTAGGTCGCAGTAGCTTAACAAGATGGTTTATATGCCCCTTGGAAGAGACGTGCAGGTCGCAGTAGCTTAACAAGACGGTTTAAATGCCCTTTGGAAGAGCGGTGGAGGTCGCATTAGCTTAACAAGACAATTTTAATGCCCTTTGGAAGAGACATGCAGGTCACAGTAGCTTAATAAGACGGTGTAAATGCCCCTTGGAAGAGACGTGCAGGTCGCAGTAGCTTAGGAAGACGGGTTAAATGCCCCTTGGAAGAGACGTGCAGGTCGTAGTAGCTTAAAAAGACGGTTTGAATGCCCCTTGGAAGAGACGTGCAGGTCGCAGTAGCTTAACGAGATGGTTTAAATGCACCTTGGAAGAGGCTTGCAGGTCGCAGTAGCTTACCAAGACGGTTTAAATGGCACTTGGAACAGACGTGCTGGTCGCAGTAGAATAACAAGACGGTTTAAATGACCCTTGGAAGAGCGGTGGAGGTCGCAGTAGCTTACCAAGACGGTTTAAATGCCCCTTGGAAGAGAAGTGCAGGTTGCAGTAGCTTAACAAGATGGTTTAAATGCCCCTTGGAAGAGACGTGCAGGTCGCAGTAGCTTAACAAGACGGTTTAATTGCCTCTTGGAAGTGGCTTGCAGGTCGCAGTAGCTTACCAAGACGGTTTAAATGGCACTTGGAACAGACGTGCAGGTAGCAGTAGCCTAACAAGATGGTTTAAATGCCCCTTGGAAGAGTGGTGGAGGCCGCAGTAGCTTAACAAGACGGTTTAAATGCCCCTTGGAAGAGACATGCAGGACGCAGCAGCTTAACAAGCCTGTTTAAATGTCCCTTGGAAGAGACGTGCAGGTCGCAGTAGCTTAACAAGACGGTTTAAATGCCCCTTGGTATAGACATGCAGGTCGCAGTAGCTTACCAAGACAGTTTAATTGCCCCTTGGAAGAGTCGTGCAGGTTGCAGTAGCTTAACAAGACGGTTTAAATGCCCCTTGCAAGAGACGTGCAGGTCGCAGTAGCTTAACAAGAAGGTTTAAATGCCCCTTAGAAGAGGCCTGCAGGTCGCAGTAGCTTACCATGACGGTTTAAATGCCCCTTGGAAGAGAAGTGCAGGTCGCAGTAGCTTAACAAGATGGTTTAAATGCACCTTCGAAGAGCGGTGGAGGTTGCAGTAGCTTAACAAGACGGTTTAAATGCCCCTTGCAAAACACGTGCAGGTCACAGTAGTTTAACAAGAAGGTTTAAATGCCCCTTGGAAGAGACGTGCAGGTTGCAGTAGCTTAACTAGACGGTTTAAATATCACTTGGAAGAGATATGCAGGTCGCAGTAGCTTAACAAGATGGTTTAAATGCCCCTTGGAAGAGCGGTGGAGGTCGCAGTAGCTTAACAAGATGGTTTAAATGCCCCTTGGAAGAGACATGCAGGTCGCAGTAGCTTAACAAGCCTGTTTAAATGCCCCTTGGAAGAGACTTGCAGGTCGCAGTAGCTTAACAAGACGGTTTAAATGCCTCTTGGTAGAGACATGCAGATCGCAGTAGCTTACCAAGACGGTTTAAATACCCCTTGGAAGAGACGTGCAGGTCGCAGAAGCTTAACAACACGGTTTAAATGCCCCTTGGAAAAGACGTGCAGGTCGCAGTAGCTTAAGAAGACGGTTTAAATGCCCCTTACAAGAGACATGCAGGTCGCAGCAGCTTAACAAGATGGTTTAAATGCCCCTTAGAAGAGACATGCAGGTCGCAGTAGCTTAACAAGACGGTTTAAATGCCCCTTGGAAGAGACATGCAGGTCGCAGTAGCTTAACAAGACGGTTTAAATGCCCCTTACAAGAGACATGCAGGTCGCAGCAGCTTAACAAGAGGGTTTAAATGCCCCTTAGAATAGGCTTGCAGGTCGCAGTAGCTTACCAAAATGGTTTAAATGCCTCTTGGAAGAGAAGTGCAGGTCGCAGTAGCTTAACAAGAAGGTTTAAATGCCCCTTGGAAGAGCGGTGGAGGTCGCAGTAGCTTAACAAGACGGTTTAAATGCCCATTGGAAGAGACGTGCAGGTCGCTGTAGCTTAATAAGACTGTTTAAATGCCCCTTGGAAGAGACGTGCAGGTCCCAGTAGCTTAACAAGACGGTATAAATGCCCCATGGAAGAGCGGTGGAGGTCGCAGTAGCTTAACAAGACGGTTTAAATGCCCATTGGAAGAGACTTGCAGGTCGTAGTAGCTTAATAAGACTGTTTAAATGCCCCTTGGAAGAGACGTGCAGGTCGCAGTAACTTAACAAGACGGTTTAAATGCCCCTTGGAATAGACGTGCTGGTCGCAGTATCTTAAAAAGAAGGTTTAAATCTCCCTTGAAAGAGCGGTGGAGGTCGAAGTAGCTTAACAAGACAGTTTAAATGCCCCTTGAAAGAGACGTGCAGGTCGCAGTAGCTTAACAAGACGGTTTAAATGCACCTTGGAAGTGCGGTGGAGGTCGCAGTAGCTTAACAAGACTGTTTAAATGCCCCTTGGAAGAGACATGCGTGTCGCAGCAGCTTAACAAGACAGTTTAAATGCCACTTGGAAGAGACGTGCAGGTCGCAGTAGCTTAAAAAGACGGTTTAAATGCCCCTTGGAACAGACATGCAGGACGCAGTAGCTTAACAAAGCTTTTTAAATGCCCCTTGGAAGAGACGTGCAGGTCGCAGTAGCTTAACAAGACGGTTTATATGCACCTTGGAAAAGGGGTGGAGGTTACAGTAGCTTAACAAGAAGGTTTAAAGGACCCTTGGAAGAGGCTTGCAGGTCGCAGTAGCTTACCAAGATGGTTTAAATGGCCCTTGGAAGAGACGTGCAGGTCGCACTAGCTTAACAAGACGGTTTAAATGCCCCTTGGAAGAGCTGTGGAGGTCGCAGTAGCTTAACAAGCCTGTTTAAATGCCCCTTGGAAGAGACCTGCAGGTCGCAGTAGCTTAACAAAACGGTTTAAATGCCCCTTGGAAGAGACGTGCAGGTAGCAGTAGTTTAACAAGACAGTTTAAAAGCCCCTTGGAAGAGACGTGCAGGTCGCAGTAGCTTAATAAGTCGGTTTAAATGCCCCTTGGTAGAAACGTGCAGGTCAAGGTAGCTTAACAAGACGGTTTAAATGCTACTTGGAAGAGACGTGCAGGTCGCAGTAGCTTAACAAGACGGTTTAAATGCCCCTTGGAAGAGCGGTGGAGGTCGCGGTAGCTTAACAAGACGGTTTAAATGCCCCTTGGAAGAGACGTGCAGGTCGCAGTAGCTTAAAAAGACGGTTTAAATGCCCCTTGGAAGTGCGGTGGAGGTCGAAGTAGCTTAATAAAACGGTTTAAATGCCCCTTGGAAGAGACATGCAGGTCGCAGCAGCTTAACAAGACGATTTAAATGCCCCTTGGAAGAGACGTGCAGGTCGCAGTAGCTTAACAAGACGGTTTAAATGCCCTTTGGAAGAGCGGTGGAGGTCGCATTAGCTTAACAAGACAATTTTAATGCCCTTTGGAAGAGACATGCAGGTCACAGTAGCTTAATAAGACGGTGTAAATGCCCCTTGGAAGAGACGTGCAGGTCGCAGTAGCTTAGGAAGACGGGTTAAATGCCCCTTGGAAGAGACGTGCAGGTCGTAGTAGCTTAAAAAGACGGTTTAAATGCCACTTGGAAGAGAGGTGGAGGTCGCAGTAGCTTAATAAGACGGTTTGAATGCCCCTTGGAAGAGACGTGCAGGTCGCAGTAGCTTAACGAGATGGTTTAAATGCACCTTGGAAGAGGCTTGCAGGTCGCAGTAGCTTACCAAGACGGTTTAAATGGCACTTGGAACAGACGTGCTGGTCGCAGTAGAATAACAAGACGGTTTAAATGACCCTTGGAAGAGCGGTGGAGGTCGCAGTAGCTTACCAAGACGGTTTAAATGCCCCTTGGAAGAGAAGTGCAGGTTGCAGTAGCTTAACAAGATGGTTTAAATGCCCCTTGGAAGAGACGTGCAGGTCGCAGTAGCTTAACAAGACGGTTTAATTGCCTCTTGGAAGTGGCTTGCAGGTCGCAGTAGCTTACCAAGACGGTTTAAATGGCACTTGGAACAGACGTGCAGGTAGCAGTAGCCTAACAAGATGGTTTAAATGCCCCTTGGAAGAGTGGTGGAGGCCGCAGTAGCTTAACAAGACGGTTTAAATGCCCCTTGGAAGAGACATGCAGGACGCAGCAGCTTAACAAGCCTGTTTAAATGTCCCTTGGAAGAGACGTGCAGGTCGCAGTAGCTTAACAAGACGGTTTAAATGCCCCTTGGTATAGACATGCAGGTCGCAGTAGCTTACCAAGACAGTTTAATTGCCCCTTGGAAGAGTCGTGCAGGTTGCAGTAGCTTAACAAGACGGTTTAAATGCCCCTTGCAAGAGACGTGCAGGTCGCAGTAGCTTAACAAGAAGGTTTAAATGCCCCTTAGAAGAGGCCTGCAGGTCGCAGTAGCTTACCATGACGGTTTAAATGCCCCTTGGAAGAGAAGTGCAGGTCGCAGTAGCTTAACAAGATGGTTTAAATGCACCTTCGAAGAGCGGTGGAGGTTGCAGTAGCTTAACAAGACGGTTTAAATGCCCCTTGCAAAACACGTGCAGGTCACAGTAGTTTAACAAGAAGGTTTAAATGCCCCTTGGAAGAGACGTGCAGGTTGCAGTAGCTTAACTAGACGGTTTAAATATCACTTGGAAGAGATATGCAGGTCGCAGTAGCTTAACAAGATGGTTTAAATGCCCCTTGGAAGAGCGGTGGAGGTCGCAGTAGCTTAACAAGATGGTTTAAATGCCCCTTGGAAGAGACATGCAGGTCGCAGTAGCTTAACAAGCCTGTTTAAATGCCCCTTGGAAGAGACTTGCAGGTCGCAGTAGCTTAACAAGACGGTTTAAATGCCTCTTGGTAGAGACATGCAGATCGCAGTAGCTTACCAAGACGGTTTAAATACCCCTTGGAAGAGACGTGCAGGTCGCAGAAGCTTAACAACACGGTTTAAATGCCCCTTGGAAAAGACGTGCAGGTCGCAGTAGCTTAAGAAGACGGTTTAAATGCCCCTTACAAGAGACATGCAGGTCGCAGCAGCTTAACAAGATGGTTTAAATGCCCCTTAGAAGAGACATGCAGGTCGCAGTAGCTTAACAAGACGGTTTAAATGCCCCTTGGAAGAGACATGCAGGTCGCAGTAGCTTAACAAGACGGTTTAAATGCCCCTTACAAGAGACATGCAGGTCGCAGCAGCTTAACAAGAGGGTTTAAATGCCCCTTAGAATAGGCTTGCAGGTCGCAGTAGCTTACCAAAATGGTTTAAATGCCTCTTGGAAGAGAAGTGCAGGTCGCAGTAGCTTAACAAGAAGGTTTAAATGCCCCTTGGAAGAGCGGTGGAGGTCGCAGTAGCTTAACAAGACGGTTTAAATGCCCATTGGAAGAGACGTGCAGGTCGCTGTAGCTTAATAAGACTGTTTAAATGCCCCTTGGAAGAGACGTGCAGGTCCCAGTAGCTTAACAAGACGGTATAAATGCCCCATGGAAGAGCGGTGGAGGTCGCAGTAGCTTAACAAGACGGTTTAAATGCCCATTGGAAGAGACTTGCAGGTCGTAGTAGCTTAATAAGACTGTTTAAATGCCCCTTGGAAGAGACGTGCAGGTCGCAGTAACTTAACAAGACGGTTTAAATGCCCCTTGGAATAGACGTGCTGGTCGCAGTATCTTAAAAAGAAGGTTTAAATCTCCCTTGAAAGAGCGGTGGAGGTCGAAGTAGCTTAACAAGACAGTTTAAATGCCCCTTGAAAGAGACGTGCAGGTCGCAGTAGCTTAACAAGACGGTTTAAATGCACCTTGGAAGTGCGGTGGAGGTCGCAGTAGCTTAACAAGACTGTTTAAATGCCCCTTGGAAGAGACATGCATGTCGCAGCAGCTTAACAAGACAGTTTAAATGCCACTTGGAAGAGACGTGCAGGTCGCAGTAGCTTAAAAAGACGGTTTAAATGCCCCTTGGAACAGACATGCAGGACGCAGTAGCTTAACAAAGCTTTTTAAATGCCCCTTGGAAGAGACGTGCAGGTCGCAGTAGCTTAACAAGACGGTTTATATGCACCTTGGAAAAGGGGTGGAGGTTACAGTAGCTTAACAAGAAGGTTTAAAGGACCCTTGGAAGAGGCTTGCAGGTCGCAGTAGCTTACCAAGATGGTTTAAATGGCCCTTGGAAGAGACGTGCAGGTCGCACTAGCTTAACAAGACGGTTTAAATGCCCCTTGGAAGAGCTGTGGAGGTCGCAGTAGCTTAACAAGCCTGTTTAAATGCCCCTTGGAAGAGACCTGCAGGTCGCAGTAGCTTAACAAAACGGTTTAAATGCCCCTTGGAAGAGACGTGCAGGTAGCAGTAGTTTAACAAGACAGTTTAAAAGCCCCTTGGAAGAGACGTGCAGGTCGCAGTAGCTTAATAAGTCGGTTTAAATGCCCCTTGGTAGAAACGTGCAGGTCAAGGTAGCTTAACAAGACGGTTTAAATGCTACTTGGAAGAGACGTGCAGGTCGCAGTAGCTTAACAAGACGGTTTAAATGCCCCTTGGAAGAGCGGTGGAGGTCGCGGTAGCTTAACAAGACGGTTTAAATGCCCCTTGGAAGAGACGTGCAGGTTGCAGTAGCTTAAAAAGACGGTTTAAATGCCCCTTGGAAGTGCGGTGGAGGTCGAAGTAGCTTAATAAAACGGTTTAAATGCCCCTTGGAAGAGACATGCAGGTCGCAGCAGCTTAACAAGACGATTTAAATGCCCCTTGGAAGAGACGTGCAGGTCGCAGTAGCTTAACAAGACGGTTTAAATGCCCCTTGGAAAAGTGGCGGAGGTTACAGAAGCTTAACAGGACTGTTTAAGGGCCCCTGGAAGAGACGTGCAAGTCGCAGTAGCTTAACAAGACGGCTTAAATGCGCCTTGGAAGAGCGGTGGAGGTCGCAGTAGCTTAACAAGACGGTTTAAATGACCTTGGAAGAGACGTACAGGTCGCAGTACCTTAACAAGACGGTTTAAATGCCCCTTGGCAGAGCTGTGGAGGTCGCAGTAGCTTAACAAGACAGTTTAAATGCCCCTTGGAAGAGACATGCAGGTCGCAGTAGCTTAACAAGACGGTTTAAATGCCCCTTGGAAGAGACGTGTAGGTCACAGAAGCTTTCAAGACTGTTTAAATGCCCCTTGGAAGAGAAGTTCAGTTCGCAGTAGCTTAACAAGACGGTTTAAATGGCCCTTGGAAGAGACGTCCAGGTCGCAGTAGCTTAACAAGACGGTTTAAATGCCCCTTGGAAAAGTGGTGGAGGTTGCAGTAGCTTAACAAGACTGTTTAAATGCCCCTTGGAAGAGACGTGCAAGTCACAGTAGCTTAACAAGACGGCTTAAATGCCCCTTGGAAGAGACATGCAGGTCGCAGTAGCTTAACAAGACGGTTTAAATGCCCCTTGGTAGAGACGTGCAGGTAACAGTAGCTTAACAAGACGGTTAAAATGCCCTTTGGAAGAGCGGTGGAGGTCGCAGTAGCTTAAAAAACGGTTTAAATGCCCCTTGGAAGAGCGGTGGAGGTCGCAGTAGCTTAACAAGGCAGCTTAAATGCCCCTTGGAAGAGACGTGAAGGTCGCAGTAGCTTAACACGACGGTTAAAATGCCCCTTGGAAGAGACGTGCAGGTCGCAAAAGCTTAACAAGACGGTTAAAATGCCCCTTGAAAGAGACGTGCAGTTCACAGTAGCTTAACAAGACGGTTTAAATGCCCCTTGGAAGAGACGTGCAGGTTGCAGAAGCTTAAAAAGACGGTTTAAATGCCCTTTGGAAGAGACGTGCAGTTAACAGTAGCTTAACAAGACGGAATAAATGCCCCTTGGAAGAGCAGTGGAGGTCGCAGTAGTATAACAAGACGGTTTAAATGCCCCTTGGTAGAGACGTGCAGGTCACAGTAGCTTAACAAGATGGTTAAAATGCCGTTTGGAAGAGCGGTGGAGGTCGCAGTAGCTTAACAAGACGGTTTAAATGCCCCTTGGAACAGAAGTGTAGGTCGCAGTAGCTTAACAAGACGGTTTAAATGCCACTTGGAAGAGAAGTGCAGGTCGCAGTAGCTTAAGAAGAAGGTTTAAATGCCCCATGGAAGAGCAGTGGAGGTTGCAGTAGCTTAACAAGACGGTTTAAATGCCGCTTGGAAGAGCGGTGGAGGTCGCAGTAGCTTAACAAGACAGTTTAAATGCCCCTTGGAAGAGAAGTGAAGGTCGCAGTAGCTTAACAAGACGGTTAAAATGCCCCTTGGAAGAGACTTGCAGGTCGCAGAAGCTTAACAAGACGGTTTAAATGCCCCTTGGAAGAGACGTGCAGTTCGCAGTAGCTTAACAAGACGTTTTAAATGCCCCTTGGAAGAGACGTGCAGGTCGCAGTAGCTTAACAAGACGGATTAAATGCCCCTTGGAAGAGCAGTGGAGGTCGCAGTAGCTTAACAAGATGGTTTAAATGCCCCTTGGTAGAGACGTGCAGGTCACAGAAGCTTAACAAGATGGTTAAAATGCCCTTTGGAAGAGCGGTGGAGGTCGCAGTAGCTTAACAAGACAGTTTAAATTCCCCTTGGAAGAGACGTGCAGGTCGCAGTAGCTTAACAAGACGGTTTAAATGCCCCTTTGAAGAGACGTGCAGGTCGCAGTAGCTTAACAAGATGGTTTAAATTCCCCTTGGAAGAGCGGCGGAGATCGCAGTAGCTTAACAAGACAGTTTAAATACCCCTTGGAAGAGACGTGCAGGTCGTAGTAGCTTAACAAAACGGTTTATACGTCCCTTGGAAGAGACGTGCAGGTCGCAGTAGCTTAACAAGACGGTTTAAATGCCCCTTGGAAGAGAAATCCAGGTCGCAGTAGCTTAACAAGACGGTTTAAATGCCACTTGGAAGAGCGGTGGAGGTTGCAGTAGCTTAACAAGACAGTTTAAATGGCCCTTGGAAGAGATGTACAGGTCGCAGTAGCTTAATAAGAAGGTTTAAATGCCCCTTGGAAGAGACGTGCAGGTCGCAGTAGCTTAACAAGACGGTTTAAATGCCCCTTGGAAGAGACGTGCAGGTCGCAGTAGCTTCACAAGACAGTTTAAATCCCACTTGGTAGAGACGTGCAAGTTGCAGTAGCTTAACAAGAGGGTTTAAATGCCCTGGGATTAGGCTTGCAGGTCGCAGTAGCTTACCAAGACGGTTTAAATGCCTCTTGGAAGAGACGTGCAGGTCACAGTAGCTTAACAAGACGGTTTAAATGCCCCTTGGAAAATATGGTGGAGATTACAGTAGCTTAACAAGACGTTTTGAATGCCCCTTGGAAGTGACGTGCAAGTCGCAGTAGCTTAAAAAGACGGTTTAAATGCCCCTTGGAAAAGTGGTGGAGGTTACAGTAGCTTAACATGACCGTTTGAATGCCCCTTGGAAGAGAAGTGCAGGTCGCAGTAGCTTAAAAAGAAGGTTTAAATGTGCCTTGGAAGAGACGTGCAGGTCGCAGTAGCTTAACAAGACGGTTTAAATGCCCATTGGAAAAGCGGTGGATGTCACAGTAGCTTAACAAGACAGTTTAAATGCCCCTTGGAAGAGACGTGCATGTAGCAGTAGCTTAACAAGACGGATTAAATGCCCCTTGGAAGAGCAGTGGAGGTTACAGTAGCTTAACAAGACTGTTTAAATGCCCCTTGGAAAAGTGGTGGAGGTTACAGTAGCTTAAAAAGAAGGTTTAAATGCCCCTTGGAAGAGACGTGCAAGTCGCAGTAGCTTAACAAGACGGTTTAAATGCCCCTTGGAAGAGACGTGTAGGTCGCAGTAGCTTAACAAGATGGTTTATATGCCCCTTGGAAGAGACGTGCAGGTCGCAGTAGCTTAACAACACGGTTTAAATGCCCTTTGGAAGAGCGGTGGAGGTCGCATTAGCTTAACAAGACAATTTTAATGCCCTTTGGAAGAGACATGCAGGTCACAGTAGCTTAATAAGACGGTGTAAATGCCCCTTGGAAGAGACGTGCAGGTCGCAGTAGCTTAGGAAGACGGGTTAAATGCCCCTTGGAAGAGACGTGCAGGTCGTAGTAGCTTAAAAAGACAGTTTAAATGCCACTTGGAAGAGAGGTGGAGGTCGCAGTAGCTTAATAAGACGGTTTGAATGCCCCTTGGAAGAGACGTGCAGGTCGCAGTAGCTTAACAAGATGGTTTAAATGCACCTTGGAAGAGGCTTGCAGGTCGCAGTAGCTTACCAAGACGGTTTAAATGGCACTTGGAACAGACGTGCTGGTCGCAGTAGAATAACAAGACGGTTTAAATGACCCTTGGAAGAGCGGTGGAGGTCGCAGTAGCTTACCAAGACGGTTTAAATGCCCCGTGGAAGAGAAGTGCAGGTTGCAGTAGCTTAACAAGATGGTTTAAATGCCCCTTGGAAGAGACGTGCAGGTCGCAGTAGCTTAACAAGACGGTTTAATTGCCTCTTGGAAGTGGCTTGCAGGTCGCAGTAGCTTACCAAGACGGTTTAAATGGCACTTGGAACAGACGTGCAGGTAGCAGTAGCCTAACAAGATGGTTTAAATGCCCCTTGGAAGAGTGGTGGAGGCCGCAGTAGCTTAACAAGACGGTTTAAATGCCCCTTGGAAGAGACATGCAGGACGCAGCAGCTTAACAAGCCTGTTTAAATGTCCCTTGGAAGAGACGTGCAGGTCGCAGTAGCTTAACAAGACGGTTTAAATGCCCCATGGTATAGACATGCAGGTCGCAGTAGCTTACCAAGACAGTTTAATTGCCCCTTGGAAGAGTCGTGCAGGTTGCAGTAGCTTAACAAGACGGTTTAAATGCCCCTTGCAAGAGACGTGCAGGTCGCAGTAGCTTAACAAGAAGGTTTAAATGCCCCTTAGAAGAGGCCTGCAGGTCGCAGTAGCTTACCATGACGGTTTAAATGCCACTTGGAAGAGAAGTGCAGGTCGCAGTAGCTTAACAACATGGTTTAAATGCACCTTCGAAGAGCGGTGGAGGTTGCAGTAGCTTAACAAGACGGTTTAAATGCCCCTTGCAAAACACGTGCAGGTCACAATAGTTTAACAAGAAGGTTTAAATGCCCCTTGGAAGAGACGTGCAGGTTGCAGTAGCTTAACTAGACGGTTTAAATATCACTTGGAAGACATATGCAGGTCGCAGTAGCTTAACAAGATGGTTTAAATGCCCCTTGGAAGAGCGGTGGAGGTCGCAGTAGCTTAACAAGATGGTTTAAATGCCCCTTGGAAGAGACATGCAGGTCGCAGTAGCTTAACAAGCCTGTTTAAATGCCCCTTGGAAGAGACTTGCAGGTCGCAGTAGCTTAACAAGACGGTTTAAATGCCTCTTGGTAGAGACATGCAGATCGCAGTAGCTTACCAAGACGGTTTAAATACCCCTTGGAAGAGACGTGCAGGTCGCAGAAGCTTAACAACACGGTTTAAATGCCCCTTGGAAAAGACGTGCAGGTCGCAGTAGCTTAAGAAGACGGTTTAAATGCCCCTTACAAGAGACATGCAGGTCGCAGCAGCTTAACAAGATGGTTTAAATGCCCCTTAGAAGAGACATGCAGGTCGCAGTAGCTTAACAAGATGGTTTAAATGCCCCTTGGAAGAGACATGCAGGTCGCAGTAGCTTAACAAGACGGTTTAAATGCCCCTTACAAGAGACATGCAGGTCGCAGCAGCTTAACAAGAGGGTTTAAATGCCCCTTAGAATAGGCTTGCAGGTCGCAGTAGCTTACCAAAATGGTTTAAATGCCTCTTGGAAGAGAAGTGCAGGTCGCAGTAGCTTAACAAGAAGGTTTAAATGCCCCTTGGAAGAGCGGTGGAGGTCGCAGTAGCTTAACAAGACGGTTTAAATGCCCATTGGAAGAGACGTGCAGGTCGCTGTAGCTTAATAAGACTGTTTAAATGCCCCTTGGAAGAGACGTGCAGGTCCCAGTAGCTTAACAAGACGGTATAAATGCCCCATGGAAGAGCGGTGGAGGTCGCAGTAGCTTAACAAGACGGTTTAAATGCCCATTGGAAGAGACTTGCAGGTCGTAGTAGCTTAATAAGACTGTTTAAATGCCCCTTGGAAGAGACGTGCAGGTCGCAGTAACTTAACAAGACGGTTTAAATGCCCCTTGGAATAGACGTGCTGGTCGCAGTATCTTAAAAAGAAGGTTTAAATCTCCCTTGAAAGAGCGGTGTAGGTCGAAGTAGCTTAACAAGACAGTTTAAATGCCCCTTGAAAGAGACGTGCAGGTCGCAGTAGCTTAACAAGACGGTTTAAATGCACCTTGGAAGTGCGGTGGAGGTCGCAGTAGCTTAACAAGACTGTTTAAATGCCCCTTGGAAGAGACATGCATGTCGCAGCAGCTTAACAAGACAGTTTAAATGCCACTTGGAAGAGACGTGCAGGTCGCAGTAGCTTAAAAAGACGGTTTAAATGCCCCTTGGAACAGACATGCAGGACGCAGTAGCTTAACAAAGCTTTTTAAATGCCCCTTGGAAGAGACGTGCAGGTCGCAGTAGCTTAACAAGACGGTTTATATGCACCTTGGAAAAGGGGTGGAGGTTACAGTAGCTTAACAAGAAGGTTTAAAGGCCCCTTGGAAGAGGCTTGCAGGTCGCAGTAGCTTACCAAGACGGTTTAAATGGCCCTTGGAAGAGACGTGCAGGTCGCACTAGCTTAACAAGACGGTTTAAATGCCCCTTGGAAGAGCTGTGGAGGTCGCAGTAGCTTAACAAGCCTGTTTAAATGCCCCTTGGAAGAGACCTGCAGGTCGCAGTAGCTTAACAAAACGGTTTAAATGCCCCTTGGAAGAGACGTGCAGGTAGCAGTAGTTTAACAAGACAGTTTAAAAGCCCCTTGGAAGAGACGTGCAGGTCGCAGTAGCTTAATAAGTCGGTTTAAATGCCCCTTGGTAGAAACGTGCAGGTCAAGGTAGCTTAACAAGACGGTTTAAATGCTACTTGGAAGAGACGTGCAGGTCGCAGTAGCTTAACAAGACGGTTTAAATGCCCCTTGCAAGAGCGGTGGAGGTCGCGGTAGCTTAACAAGACGGTTTAAATGCCCCTTGGAAGAGACGTGCAGGTCGCAGTAGCTTAAAAAGACGGTTTAAATGCCCCTTGGAAGTGCGGTGGAGGTCGAAGTAGCTTAATAAAACGGTTTAAATGCCCCTTGGAAGAGACATGCAGGTCGCAGCAGCTTAACAAGACGATTTAAATGCCCCTTGGAAGAGACGTGCAGGTCGCAGTAGCTTAACAAGACGGTTTAAATGCCCCTTGGAAAAGTGGCGGAGGTTACAGAAGCTTAACAGGACTGTTTAAGGGCCCCTGGAAGAGACGTGCAAGTCGCAGTAGCTTAACAAGACGGCTTAAATGCGCCTTGGAAGAGCGGTGGAGGTCGCAGTAGCTTAACAAGACGGTTTAAATGACCTTGGAAGAGACGTACAGGTCGCAGTACCTTAACAAGACGGTTTAAATGCCCCTTGGCAGAGCTGTGGAGGTCGCAGTAGCTTAACAAGACAGTTTAAATGCCCCTTGGAAGAGACATGCAGGTCGCAGTAGCTTAACAAGACGGTTTAAATGCCCCTTGGAAGAGACGTGCAGGTCACAGAAGCTTTCAAGACTGTTTAAATGCCCCTTGGAAGAGAAGTTCAGTTCGCAGTAGCTTAACAAGACGGTTTAAATGCCCCTTGGAAGAGACGTCCAGGTCGCAGTAGCTTAACAAGACGGTTTAAATGCCCCTTGGAAAAGTGGTGGAGGTTGCAGTAGCTTAACAAGACTGTTTAAATGCCCCTTGGAAGAGACGTGCAAGTCACAGTAGCTTAACAAGACGGCTTAAATGCCCCTTGGAAGAGACATGCAGGTCGCAGTAGCTTAACAAGACGGTTTAAATGCCCCTTGGTAGAGACGTGCAGGTCACAGTAGCTTAACAAGACGGTTAAAATGCCCTTTGGAAGAGCGGTGGAGGTCGCAGTAGCTTAAAAAACGGTTTAAATGCCCCTTGGAAGAGCGGTGGAGGTCGCAGTAGCTTAACAAGGCAGCTTAAATGCCCCTTGGAAGAGACGTGAAGGTCGCAGTAGCTTAACACGACGGTTAAAATGCCCCTTGGAAGAGACGTGCAGGTCGCAAAAGCTTAACAAGACGGTTAAAATGCCCCTTGAAAGAGACGTGCAGTTCGCAGTAGCTTAACAAGACGGTTTAAATGCCCCTTGGAAGAGACGTGCAGGTTGCAGAAGCTTAAAAAGACGGTTTAAATGTCCCTTGGAAGAGACGTGCAGTTAACAGTAGCTTAACAAGACGGAATAAATGCCCCTTGGAAGAGCAGTGGAGGTCGCAGTAGTATAACAAGATGGTTTAAATGCCCCTTGGTAGAGACGTGCAGGTCACAGTAGCTTAACAAGATGGTTAAAATGCCGTTTGGAAGAGCGGTGGAGGTCGCAGTAGCTTAACAAGACGGTTTAAATGCCCCTTGGAACAGAAGTGTAGGTCGCAGTAGCTTAACAAGACGGTTTAAATGCCACTTGGAAGAGAAGTGCAGGTCGCAGCAGCTTAAGAAGAAGGTTTAAATGCCCCTTGGAAGAGCAGTGGAGGTTGCAGTAGCTTAACAAGACGGTTTAAATGCCGCTTGGAAGAGCGGTGGAGGTCGCAGTAGCTTAACAAGACAGTTTAAATGCCCCTTGGAAGAGAAGTGAAGGTCGCAGTAGCTTAACAAGACGGTTAAAATGCCCCTTGGAAGAGACTTGCAGGTCGCAGAAGCTTAACAAGACGGTTTAAATGCCCCTTGGAAGAGACGTGCAGTTCGCAGTAGCTTAACAAGACGGTTTAAATGCCCCTTGGAAGAGACGTGCAGGTCGCAGTAGCTTAACAAGACGGATTAAATGCCCCTTGGAAGAGCAGTGGAGGTCGCAGTAGCTTAACAAGATGGTTTAAATGCCCCTTGGTAGAGACGTGCAGGTCACAGAAGCTTAACAAGATGGTTAAAATGCCCTTTGGAAGAGCGGTGGAGGTCGCAGTAGCTTAACAAGACAGTTTAAATTCCCCTTGGAAGAGACGTGCAGGTCGCAGTAGCTTAACAAGACGGTTTAAATGCCCCTTTGAAGAGACGTGCAGGTCGCAGTAGCTTAACAAGATGGTTTAAATTCCCCTTGGAAGAGCGGCGGAGGTCGCAGTAGCTTAACAAGACAGTTTAAATACCCCTTGGAAGAGACGTGCAGGTCGTAGTAGCTTAACAAAACGGTTTATACGTCCCTTGGAAGAGACGTGCAGGTCGCAGTAGCTTAACAAGACGGTTTAAATGCCCCTTGGAAGAGAAATCCAGGTCGCAGTAGCTTAACAAGACGGTTTAAATGCCACTTGGAAGAGCGGTGGAGGTTGCAGTAGCTTAACTTGACAGTTTAAATGGCCCTTGGAAGAGATGTACAGGTCGCAGTAGCTTAATAAGAAGGTTTAAATGCCCCTTGGAAGAGACGTGCAGTTCGCAGTAGCTTAACAAGACGGTTTAAATGCCCCTTGGAAGAGACGTGCAGGTCGCAGTAGCTTCACAAGACAGTTTAAATCCCACTTGGTAGAGACGTGCAAGTTGCAGTAGCTTAACAAGAGGGTTTAAATGCCCTGGGATTAGGCTTGCAGGTCGCAGTAGCTTACCAAGACGGTTTAAATGCCTCTTGGAAGAGACGTGCAGGTCACAGTAGCTTAACAAGACGGTTTAAATGCCCCTTGGAAAATATGGTGGAGATTACAGTAGCTTAACAAGACGTTTTGAATGCCCCTTGGAAGTGACGTGCAAGTCGCAGTAGCTTAAAAAGACGGTTTAAATGCCCCTTGGAAAAGTGGTGGAGGTTACAGTAGCTTAACATGACCGTTTGAATGCCCCTTGGAAGAGAAGTGCAGGTCGCAGTAGCTTAAAAAGAAGGTTTAAATGTGCCTTGGAAGAGACGTGCAGGTCGCAGTAGCTTAACAAGACGGTTTAAATGCCCATTGGAAAAGCGGTGGATGTCACAGTAGCTTAACAAGACAGTTTAAATGCCCCTTGGAAGAGACGTGCATGTAGCAGTAGCTTAACAAGACGGATTAAATGCCCGTTGGAAGAGCAGTGGAGGTCGCAGTAGCTTAACAAGACGGTTTAAATGCCCCTTGGTAGAGACCTGCAGGTCACAGTAGCTTAACAAGACTGTCTAAATGCCCCTTGGAAAAGTGGTGGAGGTTACAGTAACTTAACAAGACAGTTTAAATGCCCCTTGGAAGAGACGTGCAAGTGGCAGTAGTTTAAAAAGACGGTTTAAATGCACCTTGGAAAAGTGGTGGAGGTTACAGTAGCTTAACAAGACGGTTTAAATGCACCTTGGAAGAGACGTGCAAGTCTCAGTAGCTTAGCAATACGGTTTAAATGCCCCTTGCAAGAGACGTGCAGGTCGCAGTAGCTTAACAAGACGGTTTAAATGCCCCTTGGAAGAGCGGTGGAGGTCACAGTAACTTAACAAGACAGTTTAAAGGCCCCTTGGAAGAGATGTGCAGGTCACAGTAGTTTAATAAGAAGGTTTAAATGCCCCTTGAAAGAGACGTGCAGGTCGCAGTAGCTTAACAAGACAGTTTAAATGCCCCTTGGAAGAGACGTGCAGGTCGCAGTAGCTTAACAAGACGGTCTAAATGCCCCTTGGAAAAGTGGTGGAGGTTACAGTAACTTAACAAGACAGTTTAAATGCCCCTTGGAAGAGACGTGCAAGTGGCAGTAGTTTAAAAAGACGGTTTAAATGCGCCTTGGAAGAGACGTGCAGGTCGCACTAGCTTAAAAAGAGGGTTTAAATGCCCTTTGAAAGAGACGAGCATGTCGCAGTAGGTTAACAAGACGGTTTAAATGCCCCCTGGAAGAGAGGTGGAGGTCGCAGTAGCTTAACAAGACAGTTTAAATGCCCCTTTGAAGAGACATGCAGGTCGCATTAGCTTAACAAGACGGTTTAAATGCCCCTTGGAAAAGTGGTGGAGGTAACAGTAGCTTAACAAGACGGTTTAAATGCCCCTTGGAAGAGACGTGCAAGTCGCAGTAGCTTAGCAAGACGGTTTAAATGCCCCTTGCAAGAGACGTGCAGGTCGCAGTAGCTTAACAAGATTGTTTAAATGCCACTTGGAAGAGACGTGCAGGTCGCAGTAGCTTAACAAGACAGTTTAAATGCCCCTTGGAAGAGACGTGCAGGTCGCAGTAGCTTAACAAGACAGTTTAAATACCCCTTGGAAGAGACGTGCAGGTCGTAGTAGCTTAACAAGACGGTTTAAATGCCCCTTGGAAGAGACGTGCAAGTCGCAGTAGCTTAGCAAGACGGTTTAAATGCCCCTTGCAAGAGACGTGCAGGTCGCAGTAGCTTAACAAGATTGTTTAAATGCCACTTGGAAGAGACGTGCAGGTCGCAGTAGCTTAACAAGACAGTTTAAATGCCCCTTGGAAGAGATGTGCAGGTCACATTAGTTTAATAAGAAGGTTTAAATGCCCCTTGAAAGAGAGTTGCAGGTCGCAGTAGCTTAACAAGACAGTTTAAATGCCCCTTGGAAGAGACGTGCAGGTCGCAGTAGCTTACCAAGACGGTCTAAATGCCCCTTGGAAGAGACGTGCAGGTCGCAGTAGCTTAACAAGACGGTTTAAATGCCCCTTGGAAGAGACGTGCAGGTCGCAGTAGCTTAACAAGACAGTTTAAATACCCCTTAGAAGAGACGTGCAGGTTGTAGTAGCTTAATAAGACTGTTTAAATGCCCTTTGGATGAGACGTGCAGGTCGCACTAGCTTAACAAGACGGTTTAAATGTCCCTTGGAAGAGCGGTGGAGGTCGCAGTAACTTAACAAGACAGTTTAAAGGCCCCTTGGAAAAGACGTGCAGGTCACAGTAGTTTAATAAGAAGGTTTAAATGCCCCTTGAAAGAGAGGTGCAGGTCGCAGTAGCTTAACAAGACATTTTAAATGCCCCTTGGAAGAGACGTGCAGGTCGCAGTAGCTTAACAAGACGGTCTAAATGCCCCTTGGAAAAGTGGTGGAGGTTACAGTAACTTAACAAGACGGTTTAAATCCCCCTTGGAAGAGACGTGCAAGTGGCAGTAGCTTAAAAAGACGGTTTAAATGCGCCTTGGAAGAGACGAGCAGGTCGCAGTAGGTTATCAAGACGGTTTAAATGCCCCCTGGAAGAGAGGTGGAGGTCGCAGTAGCTTAACAAGACAGTTTAAATGCCCCTTTGAAGAGACGTGCAGGACGCAGCAGCATAATAAGACGGTTTAAATGCCCCTTGGTAGAGACGTGCAGGTCACAGTAGCTTAACAAGATGGTTAAAATGCCCTTTGGAAGAGCGGTGGAGGTCGCAGTAGCTTAAAAAACGGTTTAAATGCCCCTTTGAAGAGCGGTGGAGGTCGCAGTAGCTTAACAAGACGGTTTAAATGCCCCTTGGAAGAGACGTGCAGGTCGCAGTAGCTTAACAATACGGTTTAAATGCCCCTTGGAAGAGAAATGCAGGTCGCATTAGCTTAAAAAGACGGTTTAAATGCCCCTTGGAAGAGAAGTGCAGGTCTCAGTAGCTTAACAAGACGGTTTAAATGCCCCTTGGAAGAGCGGTGGAGGTAGCAGTAGCTTAAAAAGACAGTTTAAATGCCCCTTGGAAGAGACGTGCAGATCGCAGAAGCTTAACAAGACGGTTTAAACGCCCCTTGGTAGAGACGTGCAAGTCGCAGTAGCTTAACAAGACGGTTTAAATGCCCCTTGGAAGAGCAGTGGTGGTCGCAGTAGCTTAACAAGACAGTTTAAATGCCCCTTGGAAGAGACGTGCAGGTCGCAGTAGCTTAACAAGACGGTTTAAATGCCCCATGGAAGAGACGTGCAGTTTGCAGCAGCTTATCAAGACGGATTTAATGCCCCTTGGAAGAGCAGTGGAGGTTGCAGTAGCTTAACAAGACAGTTTAAATACCCCTTGGAAGAGAAGATAAGGTCGCAGTAGCTTAACAAGACGGTTAAAATGCCCCTTGGAAGAGAAGTGCAGGTAGCAAAAGCTTAACAAGACGGTTTAAATGCCGCTTGGAAGAGACGTGCAGTTCGCAGTAGCTTAACAAGACGGTTTAAATGCCCCTTGGAAGAGACGTGCAGTTCGCAGTAGCTTAACAAGACGGATTAAATGCCCCTTGGAAGAGCAGTGGAGGTCGCAGTAGCTTAGCAAAACGGTTTAAATGCCCCTTGGTGGAGACGTGCAGGTCACAGAAGCTTAACAAGATGGTTAAAATGCCCTTTGGAAGAGCGGTGGAGATCGCAGTAACTTAACAAGACGGTTTAAATGCCCCTTGGAAGAGACGTGCAGGTTGCAGTAGCTTAAAAAGACGGTTTAAATGCCCCTTGGAAGAGACGTGCAAGTGGCAGTAGCTTAAAAAGATGGTTTAAATGCGCCTTGGAAAAGACGTGCAGGTTGCACTAGCTTAACAAGAGGGTTTAAATGCCCCTTGGAAGAGACGAGCAGGTCGCAGTAGGTTACCAAGATGGTTTAAATGCCCCCTGGAAGAGAGGTGGAGGTCGCAGTAGCTTAACAAGACAGTTTAAATGCCCCTTTGAAGAGACGTTCAGGTCGCAGTGGCTTAACAAGACGGTTTAAATCCCCCTTGGTAGAGCGGTGGACGTCGCAGTAGCTTAACAAGACAGTTTAAATGTCCCTTGGAAGAGACATGCAGGACACAGTTGCTTAATAAGAAGGTTTAAATGACCCTTGGAAGAGACGTGCAGGTCGTACTAGCTTAATAAGACGGCTTAAATGTCCCTTCGAAGAGACATGCAGGTCGCAGTCGCTTAACAAGACGGTTTAAATGCCCCTTGGAAGAGAAGTGCAGGTCGCAGTAGCTTAACAAGACGGTTTAAATGCCCCTTGGAAGAGATGTGCAGGTCACAGTAGCTTAATAAGAAGGTTTAAATGCCCCTTGAAAGAGACATGCAGGTCGCAGTAGCTTAACAAGACAGTTTAAATGCCCCTTGGTAGAGACGTGCAGGTCGCATTAGCTTAACAAAACGGTTTAAATGCCCCTTGGAAGAGATGTGCAGGTCGCAGTAGCTTAACAAGACTGTCTAAATGCCCCTTGGAAAAGTGGTGGAGGTTACAGTAACTTAACAAGACAGTTTAAATGCCCCTTGGAAGACACGTTCAAGTGGCAGTAGTTTAAAAAGACGGTTTAAATGCGCCTTGGAAGAGACGTGCAGATCGCACTAGCTTAACAAGAGGGTTTAAATGCCCCTTGGAAGAGACGTCCAGGTCGCAGTAGGTTAACAAGACGGTTTAAATGCCCCCTGGAAGAGAGGTGGAGGTCGCAGTAGCTTAACAAGACATTTTAAATGCCCCTTTGAAGAGACGTGCAGGTCGCAGTAGCTTAACAAGATGTATTAAAAGACCCCTTGGAAAAGTGGTGGCTGTTACAGTAGCTTAACAAGACGGTTTAAATGCCCCTTGGAAGAGACGTGCAAGTCTCAGTAGCTTAGCAATACGGTTTAAATGCCCCTTGCAAGAGACGTGCAGGTCGCAGTAGCTTAACAAGACAGTTTAAATGCCCCTTGGAAGAGACGTGCAGGTCGCAGCAGCTTAACAAGACGGTTTAAATGCCCCTTGGAAGAAACGTGCAGGTCGCACTAGCTTAACAAGACGGTTTAAATGCCCCTTGGAAGAGCGGTGGAGGTCGCAGTAACTTAACAAGACAGTTTAAAGGCCCCTTGGAAGAGATGTGCAGGTCACAGTAGTTTAATAAGAAGGTTTAAATGCCCCTTGAAAGAGAGGTGCAGGTCGCAGTAGCTTAACAAGACAGTTTAAATGCCCCTTGGAAGAGACATGCAGGTCGCAGTAGCTTAACAATACGGTTTAAATGTCCCTTGGCAAACTGGTGGAGGTTACAGTAGCTTAACAAGACGGTTTTAATGCCCCTTGTAAGAGACGTGCAAGTCGCAGTAGCTTAACAAGACGGTTTAAATGCCCCTTGGAAGAGACGTGCAGGTCGCAGTAGCTTAACAAGACGGTTTAAATGCCCCTTTGAAGAGACGTGCAGGTCGCAGTAGCTTAACAAAATGGTTTAAATTCCCCTTGGAAGAGCAGTGGAGGCCGCAGTAGCTTAACAAGACAGTTTAAATACCCCTTGGAAGAGACGTGCAGGTCGTAGTAGCTTAACAAAACGGTTTATACGTCCCTTGGAAGAGACGTGAAGGTCGCAGTAGCTTAACAAGACGGTTTAAATGCCCCTTGGAAGAGAAGTCCAGGTCGCAGTAGCTTAACAAGACGGTTTAAATGCCACTTGGAAGAGCGGTGGAGGTTGCAGTAGCTTAACAAGACAGTTTAAATGACCCTTGGAAGACATGTGCAGGTCGCAGTAGCTTAATAAGAAGGTTTAAATGCCCCTTGGAAGAGACGTGCAGGTCGCAGTAGCTTAACAAGACGGTTTAAATGCCCCTTGGAAGAGACGTGCAGGTCGCAGTAGCTTCACAAGACAGTTTAAATCCCACTTGGTAGAGGCGTGCAAGTTGCAGTAGCTTAACAAGAGGGTTTAAATGCCCTGGGATTAGGCTTGCAGGTCGCAGTAGCTTACCAAGACGGTTTAAATGCCTCTTGGAAGAGACGTGCAGGTCACAGTAGCTTAACAAGACGGTTCAAATGCCCCTTGGAAAAGTGGTGGAGGTTACAGTAGCTTAACAAGACGTTTTGAATGCCCCTTGGAAGTGACGTGCAAGTCGCAGTAGCTTAAAAAGACGGTTTAAATGCCCCTTGGAAAAGTGGTGTAGGTTACAGTAGCTTAACATGACCGTTTGAATGCCCCTTGGAAGAGAAGTGCAGGTCGCAGTAGCTTAAAAAGACGGTTTAAATGTGCCTTGGAAGAGAAGTGCAGGTCGCAGTAGCTTAACAAGACGGTTTAAATGCCCCTTGGAAAAGCGGTGGATGTCACAGTAGCTTAACAAGACAGTTTAAATGCCCCTTGGTAGAGACGTGCAGGTCACAGTAGCTTAACAAGACGGTTAAAATGCCCTTTGGAAGAGCGGTGGAGGTCGCAGTAGCTTAAAGAGACGGTTTAAATGCCCCATGGAAGAGCGGTGGAGGTCGCAGTAGCTTAACAAGACGGTTTAAATGCCCCTTGGAAGAGCAGTGGTGGTCGCAGTAGCTTAACAAGACAGTTTAAATGCCCCTTGGAAGAGACGTGCAGGTCGCAGTAGCTTAACAAGACGGTTTAAATGCCCCATGGAAGAGACGTGCAGTTTGCAGCAGCTTAACAAGACGGATTTAATGCCCCTTGGAAGAGCAGTGGAGGTTGCAGTAGCTTAACAAGACAGTTTAAATACCCCTTGGAAGAGAAGATAAGGTCGCAGTAGCTTAACAAGACGGTTAAAATGCCCCTTGGAAGAGACGTGCAGGTAGCAAAAGCTTAACAAGACGGTTTAAATGCCGCTTGGAAGAGACGTGCAGTTCGCAGTAGCTTAACAAGACGGTTTAAATGCCCCTTGGAAGAGACGTGCAGTTCGCAGTAGCTTAACAAGACGGATTAAATGCCCCTTGGAAGAGCAGTGGAGGTCGCAGTAGCTTAGCAAAACAGTTTAAATGCCCCTTGGTGGAGACGTGCAGGTCACAGAAGCTTAACAAGATGGTTAAAATGCCCTTTGGAAGAGCGGTGGAGATTGCAGTAACTTAACAAGACGGTTTAAATGCCCCTTGGAAGAGACGTGCAGGTTGCAGTAGCTTAAAAAGACGGTTTAAATGCCCCTTGGAAGAGACGTGCAAGTGGCAGTAGCTTAAAAAGACGGTTTAAATGCGCCTTGGAAAAGACGTGCAGGTTGCACTAGCTTAACAAGAGGTTTTAAATGCCCCTTGGAAGAGACGAGCAGGTCGCAGTAGGTTACCAAGATGGTTTAAATGCCCCCTGGAAGAGAGGTGGAGGTCGCAGTAGCTTAACAAGACAGTTTAAATGCCCCTTTGAAGAGACGTTCAGGTCGCAGTGGCTTAACAAGACGGTTTAAATCCCCCTTGGTAGAGCGGTGGAGGTCGCAGTAGCTTAACAAGACAGTTTAAATGCCCCTTGGAAGAGACATGCAGGACGCAGTTGCTTAATAAGAAGGTTTAAATGACCCTTGGAAGAGACGTGCAGGTCGTACTAGCTTAATAAGACGGCTTAAATGTCCCTTCGAAGAGACATGCAGGTCGCAGTAGCTTAACAAGACGGTTTAAATGCCCCTTGGAAGAGAAGTGCAGGTCGCAGTAGCTTAACAAGACGGTTTAAATGCCCCTTGGAAGAGATGTGCAGGTCACAGTAGCTTAATAAGAAGGTTTAAATGCCCCTTGAAAGAGACATGCAGGTCGCAGTAGCTTAACAAGACAGTTTAAATGCCCCTTGGTAGAGACGTGCAGGTCGCATTATCTTAACAAGACGGTTTAAATGCCCCTTGGAAGAGATGTGCAGGTCGCAGTAGCTTAACAAGACTGTCTAAATGCCCCTTGGAAAAGTGGTGGAGGTTACAGTAACTTAACAAGACAGTTTAAATGCCCCTTGGAAGAGACGTTCAAGTGGCAGTAGTTTAAAAAGACGGTTTAAATGCGCCTTGGAAGAGACGTGCAGGTCGCACTAGCTTAACAAGAGGGTTTAAATGCCCCTTGGAAGAGACGTCCAGGTCGCAGTAGGTTAAGAAGACGGTTTAAATGCCCCCTGGAAGAGAGGTGGAGGTCGCAGTAGCTTAACAAGACAGTTTAAATGCCCCTTTGAAGAGACGTGCAGGTCGCAGTAGCTTAACAAGATATATTAAAAGACCCCTTGGAAAAGTGGTGGAGGTTACAGTAGCTTAACAAGACGGTTTAAATGCCCCTTGGAAGAGACGTGCAAGTCGCAGTAGCTTAGCAATACGGTTTAAATGCCCCTTGCAAGAGACGTGCAGGTCGCAGTAGCTTAACAAGATTGTTTAAATGCCACTTGGAAGAGACGTCAGGTCGCAGTAGCTTAACAAGACAGTTTAAATGCCCCTTGGAAGAGACGTGCAGGTCGCAGCAGCTTAACAAGACGGTTTAAATGCCCCTTGGAAGAGACGTGCAGGTCGCACTAGCTTAACAAGACGGTTTAAATGCCCCTTGGAAGAGCGGTGGAGGTCGCAGTAACTTAACAAGGCAGTTTAAAGGCCCCTTGGAAGAGATGTGCAGGTCACAGTAGTTTAATAAGAAGGTTTAAATGCCCCTTGAAAGAGAGGTGCAGGTCGCAGTAGCTTAACAATACAGTTTAAATGCCCCTTGGAAGAGACATGCAGGTCGCAGTAGCTTAACAAGACGGTTTAAATGTCCCTTGGCAAACTGGTGGAGGTTACAGTAGCTTAACAAGACGGTTTTAATGCCCCTTGTAAGAGACGTGCAAGTCGCAGTAGCTTAACAAGACGGTTTAAATGCCCCTTGGAAGAGACGTGCAGGTCGCAGTAGCTTAACAAGACGGTTTAAATGCCCCTTTGAAGAGACGTGCAGGTCGCAGTAGCTTAACAAGATGGTTTAAATTCCCCTTGGAAGAGCAGTGGAGGCCGCAGTAGCTTAACAAGACAGTTTAAATACCCCTTGGAAGAGACGTGCAGGTCGTAGTAGCTTAACAAAACGGTTTATACGTCCCTTGGAAGAGATGTGAAGGTCGCAGTAGCTTAACAAGACGGTTTAAATGCCCCTTGGAAGAGAAGTCCAGGTCGCAGTAGCTTAACAAGACGGTTTAAATGCCACTTGGAAGAGCGGTGGAGGTTGCAGTAGCTTAACAAGACAGTTTAAATGACCCTTGGAAGACATGTGCAGGTCGCAGTAGCTTAATAAGAAGGTTTATATGCCCCTTGGAAGAGACGTGCAGGTCGCAGTAGCTTAACAAGATGGTTTAAATGCCCCTTGGAAGAGACGTGCAGGTCGCAGTAGCTTCACAAGACAGTTTAAATCCCACTTGGTAGAGACGTGCAAGTTGCAGTAGCTTAACAAGAGGGTTTAAATGCCCTGGGATTAGGCTTGCAGGTCGCAGTAGCTTACCAAGACGGTTTAAATGCCTCTTGGAAGAGACGTGCAGGTCAGAGTAGCTTAACAAGACGGTTCAAATGCCCCTTGGAAAGTGGTGGAGGTTACAGTAGCTTAACAAGACGTTTTGAATGCCCCTTGGAAGTGACGTGCAAGTCGCAGTAGCTTAAAAAAACGGTTTAAATGCCCCTTGGAAAAGTGGTGTAGGTTACAGTAGCTTAACATGACCGTTTGAATGCCCCTTGGAAGACAAGTGCAGGTCGCAGTAGCTTAAAAAGACGGTTTAAATGTGCCTTGGAAGAGAAGTGCAGGTCGCAGTAGCTTAACAAGACGGTTTAAATGCCCCTTGGAAAAGCGGTGGATGTCACAGTAGCTTAACAAGACAGTTTAAATGCCCCTTGGAAGAGACGTGCATGTAGCAGTAGCTTAACAAAACGGATTAAATGCCCCTTGGAAGAGCAGTGGAGGTCGCAGTAGCTTAACAAGACGGTTTAAATGCCCCTTGGTAGAGACGTGCAGGTCACAGTAGCTTAACAAGACGGTTAAAATGCCCTTTGGAAGAGCGGTGGAGGTCGCAGTAGCTTAAAGAGACGGTTTAAATGCCCCTTGGAAGAGCGGTGGAGGTCGCAGTAGCTTAACAAGACAGCTTAAATGCCCCTTGGAAGAGACGGGAAGGTCGCAGTAGCTTAACAAGACTTTTTAAATGCCCCTTGGAAGAGACGTGCAGGTCGCAGAAGCTTAACAAGACGGTTTAAATGCCCCTTGGAAGAGACGTGCAGTTAGCAGTAGCTTAACAAGACGGATTAAATGCCCCTTGGAAGAGCAGTGGAGGTCGCAGTAGCTTAACAAGACGGTTTAAATGCCCCTTGGTAGAGACGTGCAGGTCACAGTATCTTAACAAGATGGTTAAAATGCCCTTTGGAAGAGCGGTGGAGGTCGCAGTAGCTTAACTAGACGGTTTAAATGCCCCTTGGAAGAGACGTGCAGGTCGCAGTAGCTTAAAAAGATGGTTTAAATACCCTTTGGTACAGTAGAGCAGGTCGCAGTAGCTTAACAAGACGGTTTAAATGCCCCTTGGAAGAGACATGCAGGTCGCAGCAGCTTAACAAGACGGTTTAAATGCCCCTTGGAAGAGACGTGCAGGTCGCAGTAGCTTAACAAGACGGTTTGAATGCCCCTTGGAAAAGTGGTGGAGGTTACAGTAGCTAAACAAGACGGTTTAAATGCCCCTTGGAAGAGACATGCAGGTCGCACTAGCTTAACAAGACGGTTTAAACGCCCCTTGGAAGAGCGGTGGAGGTCACAGTAACTTAACAAGACAGCTTAAAGGCCCCTTGGAAGAGATGTGCAGGTCACAGTAGCTTAACAAGACGGTCTAAATGCCCCTTGGAAAAGTGGTGGAGGTTACAGTAACTTAACAAGACAGTTTAAATGCCCCTTGGAAGAGACGTGCAAGTGGTAGTAGTTTAAAAAGATGGTTTAAATGTGCCTTGGAAGAGACGTGCAGGTCGCACTAGCTTAACAAGAGGGTTTAAATGCCCCTTGGAAGAGACGAGCAGGTCGCAGTAGGTTAACAAGACGGTTTAAATGCCCCCTGGAAGAGAGGTGGAGGTCGCAGTAGCTTAACAAGACAGTTTAAATGCCCCTTTGAAGAGACGTGCAGGTCGCAGTAGCTTAACAAGATGTATTAAAAGACCCCTTGCAAGAGACGTGCAGGTCGCAGTAGCTTAACAAGATTGTTTAAATGCCACTTAGAAGAAACGTGCAGGTCGCAGTAGCTTAACAAGACAGTTTAAATGCCCCTTGGAAGAGACGTGCAGGTCGCAGTAGCTTAACAAGACAGTTTAAATACCCCTTGGAAGAGACGTGCAGGTCGTAGTAGCTTAATAAGACGGTTTAAATGCCCCTTGGAAGAGACGTGCAGGTCGCACTAGCTTAACAAGACGGTTTAAATGCCCCTTGGAAGAGCGGTGGAGGTCGCAGTAACTTAACAAGACAGTTTAAAGGCCCCTTGGAAGAGATGTGCAGGTCACAGTAGTTTAATAAGAAGGTTTAAATGCCCCTTGAAAAAGAGGTGCAGGTCCCTGTAGCTTAACAAGACAGTTTAAATGCCCCTTGGAAGAGACGTGCAGGTCGCAGTAGCTTAACAAGACGGTCTAAATGCCCCTTGGAAAAGTGGTGGAGGTTACAGTAACTTAACAAGACGGTTTAAATGCCCCTTGGAAGAGACGTGCAAGTCGCAGTAGCTTAGCAAGACGGTTTAAATGCCCCTTGGAAGAGACGTGCAGGTCGCAGTAGCTTAACAAGATGGTTTAAATGCCCCTTGGAAGAGACGTGCAGGTCGCAGTAGCTTAACAAGACGGTTTAAATGCCCCTTGGAAGAGACGTGCAGGAAGCAGTAGCTTAACAAGACAGTTTAAATACCCCTTGGAAGAGACGTGCAGGTCGTAGTAGCTTAATAAGACTGTTTAAATGTCCCTTGGAAGAGACGTGCAGGTCGCACTAGCTTAACAAGACGGTTTAAATGCCCCTTGGAAGAGCGGTGGAGGTCGCAGTAACTTAACAAGACAGTTTAAAGGCCCCTTGGAAGAGACGTGCAGGTCACAGTAGTTTAATAAGAAGGTTTAAATGCCCCTTGAAAGAGAGGTGCAGGTCGCAGTAGCTTAACAAGACATTTTAAATGCCCCTTGGAAGAGACGTGCAGGTCGCAGTAGCTTAACAAGACGGGCTAAATGCCCCTTGGAAGAGACGTGCAAGTGGCAGTAGCTTAAAAAGACGGTTTAAATGTGCCTTGGAAGAGACGAGCAGGTCGCAGGAGGTTATCAAGACGGTTTAAATGCCCCCTGGAAGAGAGGTGGAGTTCGCAGTAGCTTAACAAGACAGTTTAAATGCCCCTTTGAAGAGACGTGCAGGTCGCAGTAGCTTAATAAGACAGTTTAAAGGCCCCTTGGAAGAGCTGTGGACGTCGCAGTAGCTTAACAAGTCAGTTTAAATGCCCCTTGGAAGAGAAATGCAGGACGAAATAGCATAATAAGAAGGTTTAAATGACCCTTGGAAGAGACGTGCAGGTCGCAGTAGCTTAACAATACGGTTTAAATGCCCCTTGGAAGAGAAATGCAGGTCGCATTAGCTTAAAAAGACGGATTAAATGCCCCTTGGAAGAGCAGTGGAGGTCGCAGTAGCTTAGCAAAACGGTTTAAATGCCCCTTGGTGGAGACGTGCAGGTCACAGAAGCTTAACAAGATGGTTAAAATGCCCTTTGAAAGAGCGGTGGAGATCGCAGTAACTTAACAAGACGGTTTAAATGCCCCTTGGAAGAGACGTTCAGGTTGCAGTAGCTTAACAAGACGGTTTAAATGCCCCTTGGAAGAGACGTGCAAGTGGCAGTAGCTTAAAAAGACGGTTTAAATGCGCCTTGGAAAAGACGTGCAGGTTGCACTAGCTTAACAAGAGGGTTTAAATGCCCCTTGGAAGAGATGAGCAGGTTGCAGTAGGTTACCAAGACGGTTTAAATGCCCCCTGGAAGAGAGGTGGAGGTCGCAGTAGCTTAACAAGACAGTTTTAATGCCCCTTTGAAGAGACGTTCAGGTCGCAGTGGCTTAAAAAGACGGTTTAAATCCTCCTTGGAAGAGCGGTGGAGGTCGCAGTAACTTAACAAGACAGTTTAAAGGCCCCTTGGAAGAGACGTGCAGGTCACAGTAGTTTAATAAGAAGGTTTAAATGCCCCTTGAAAGAGAGGTGCAGGTCGCAGTAGCTTAACAAGACATTTTAAATGCCCCTTGGAAGAGACGTGCAGGTCGCAGTAGCTTAACAAGACGGGCTAAATGCCCCTTGGAAGAGACGTGCAAGTGGCAGTAGCTTAAAAAGACGGTTTAAATGTGCCTTGGAAGAGACGAGCAGGTCGCAGTAGGTTATCAAGACGGTTTAAATGCCCCCTGGAAGAGAGGTGGAGTTCGCAGTAGCTTAACAAGACAGTTTAAATGCCCCTTTGAAGAGACGTGCAGGTAGCAGTAGCTTAATAAGACAGTTTAAAGGCCCCTTGGAAGAGCTGTGGACGTCGCAGTAGCTTAACAAGTCAGTTTAAATGCCCCTTGGAAGAGAAATGCAGGACGAAGTAGCATAATAAGAAGGTTTAAATGACCCTTGGAAGAGACGTGCAGGTCGCAGTAGCTTAACAATACGGTTTAAATGCCCCTTGGAAGAGAAATGCAGGTCGCATTAGCTTAAAAAAACGGATTAAATGCCCCTTGGAAGAGCAGTGGAGGTCGCAGTAGCTTAGCAAAACGGTTTAAATGCCCCTTGGTGGAGACGTGCAGGTCACAGAAGCTTAACAAGATGGTTAAAATGCCCTTTGGAAGAGCGGTGGAGATCGCAGTAACTTAACAAGACGGTTTAAATGCCCCTTGGAAGAGACGTTCAGGTTGCAGTAGCTTAACAAGACGGTTTAAATGCCCCTTGGAAGAGACGTGCAAGTGGCAGTAGCTTAAAAAGACGGTTTAAATGCGCCTTGGAAAAGACGTGCAGGTTGCACTAGCTTAACAAGAGGGTTTAAATGCCCCTTGGAAGAGATGAGCAGGTTGCAGTAGGTTACCAAGACGGTTTAAATGCCCCCTGGAAGAGAGGTGGAGGTCGCAGTAGCTTAACAAGACAGTTTTAATGCCCCTTTGAAGAGACGTGCAGGAAGCAGTAGCTTAACAAGACAGTTTAAATACCCCTTGGAAGAGACGTGCAGGTCGTAGTAGCTTAATAAGACTGTTTAAATGTCCCTTGGAAGAGACGTGCAGGTCGCACTAGCTTAACAAGACGGTTTAAATGCCCCTTGGAAGAGCGGTGGAGGTCGCAGTAACTTAACAAGACAGTTTAAAGGCCCCTTGGAAGAGACGTGCAGGTCACAGTAGTTTAATAAGAAGGTTTAAATGCCCCTTGAAAGAGAGGTGCAGGTCGCAGTAGCTTAACAAGACATTTTAAATGCCCCTTGGAAGAGACGTGCAGGTCGCAGTAGCTTAACAAGACGGGCTAAATGCCCCTTGGAAGAGACGTGCAAGTGGCAGTAGCTTAAAAAGACGGTTTAAATGTGCCTTGGAAGAGACGAGCAGGTCGCAGTAGGTTATCAAGACGGTTTAAATGCCCCCTGGAAGAGAGGTGGAGTTCGCAGTAGCTTAACAAGACAGTTTAAATGCCCCTTTGAAGAGACGTGCAGGTCGCAGTAGCTTAATAAGACAGTTTAAAGGCCCCTTGGAAGAGCTGTGGACGTCGCAGTAGCTTAACAAGTCAGTTTAAATGCCCCTTGGAAGAGAAATGCAGGACGAAGTAGCATAATAAGAAGGTTTAAATGACCCTTGGAAGAGACGTGCAGGTCGCAGTAGCTTAACAATACGGTTTAAATGCCCCTTGGAAGAGAAATGCAGGTCGCATTAGCTTAAAAAGACGGATTAAATGCCCCTTGGAAGAGCAGTGGAGGTCGCAGTAGCTTAGCAAAACGGTTTAAATGCCCCTTGGTGGAGACGTGCAGGTCACAGAAGCTTAACAAGATGGTTAAAATGCCCTTTGGAAGAGCGGTGGAGATCGCAGTAACTTAACAAGACGGTTTAAATGCCCCTTGGAAGAGACGTTCAGGTTGCAGTAGCTTAACAAGACGGTTTAAATGCCCCTTGGAAGAGACGTGCAAGTGGCAGTAGCTTAAAAAGACGGTTTAAATGCGCCTTGGAAAAGACGTGCAGGTTGCACTAGCTTAACAAGAGGGTTTAAATGCCCCTTGGAAGAGATGAGCAGGTTGCAGTAGGTTACGAAGACGGTTTAAATGCCCCCTGGAAGAGAGGTGGAGGTCGCAGTAGCTTAACAAGACAGTTTTAATGCCCCTTTGAAGAGACGTTCAGGTCGCAGTGGCTTAAAAAGACGGTTTAAATCCTCCTTGGAAGAGCGGTGGAGGTCGCAGTAACTTAACAAGACAGTTTAAAGGCCCCTTGGAAGAGACGTGCAGGTCACAGTAGTTTAATAAGAAGGTTTAAATGCCCCTTGAAAGAGAGGTGCAGGTCGCAGTAGCTTAACAAGACATTTTAAATGCCCCTTGGAAGAGACGTGCAGGTCGCAGTAGCTTAACAAGACGGGCTAAATGCCCCTTGGAAGAGACGTGCAAGTGGCAGTAGCTTAAAAAGACGGTTTAAATGTGCCTTGGAAGAGACGAGCAGGTCGCAGTAGGTTATCAAGACGGTTTAAATGCCCCCTGGAAGAGAGGTGGAGTTCGCAGTAGCTTAACAAGACAGTTTAAATGCCCCTTTGAAGAGACGTGCAGGTAGCAGTAGCTTAATAAGACAGTTTAAAGGCCCCTTGGAAGAGCTGTGGACGTCGCAGTAGCTTAACAAGTCAGTTTAAATGCCCCTTGGAAGAGAAATGCAGGACGAAGTAGCATAATAAGAAGGTTTAAATGACCCTTGGAAGAGACGTGCAGGTCGCAGTAGCTTAACAATACGGTTTAAATGCCCCTTGGAAGAGAAATGCAGGTCGCATTAGCTTAAAAAAACGGATTAAATGCCCCTTGGAAGAGCAGTGGAGGTCGCAGTAGCTTAGCAAAACGGTTTAAATGCCCCTTGGTGGAGACGTGCAGGTCACAGAAGCTTAACAAGATGGTTAAAATGCCCTTTGGAAGAGCGGTGGAGATCGCAGTAACTTAACAAGACGGTTTAAATGCCCCTTGGAAGAGACGTTCAGGTTGCAGTAGCTTAACAAGACGGTTTAAATGCCCCTTGGAAGAGACGTGCAAGTGGCAGTAGCTTAAAAAGACGGTTTAAATGCGCCTTGGAAAAGACGTGCAGGTTGCACTAGCTTAACAAGAGGGTTTAAATGCCCCTTGGAAGAGATGAGCAGGTTGCAGTAGGTTACCAAGACGGTTTAAATGCCCCCTGGAAGAGAGGTGGAGGTCGCAGTAGCTTAACAAGACAGTTTTAATGCCCCTTTGAAGAGACGTTCAGGTCGCAGTTGCTTAACAAGACGGTTTAAATCCCCCTTGGTAGAGCGGTGGACGTCGCAGTAGCTTAACAAGACAGTTTAAATGCCCCTTGGAAGAGACATGCAGGACGCAGTAGCTTAATAAGAAGGTTTAAATGACCCTTGGAAGAGACGTGCAGGTCGTACTAGCTTAATAAGACGGCTTAAGTGTCCCTTCGAAGAGACGTGCAGGTCGCAGTAGCTTAACAAGACGGTTTAAATGCCCCTTGGAAGAGAAGTGCAGTTCGCAGTAGCTTAACAAGACTGTTTAAATGCCCCTTGGAAGAGATGTGCAGGTCACAGTAGCTTAATAAGAAGGTTTAAATGCCCCTTGAAAGAGACATACAGGTCGCAGTAGCTTAACAAGACAGTTTAAATGCCCCTTGGAAGAGACGTGCAGGTCGCATTAGCTTAACAAGACTGTTTAAATGCCCCTTGGAAAAGTGGTGGAGGTTACAGTAGCTTAACAAGACGGTTTAAATGCCCCTTGGAAGAGACGTGCAAGTGGCAGTAGCTTAAAAAGTCTGTTTAAATGCGCCTTGGAAAAGACGTGCAGGTCGCACTAGCTTAACAAGAGGGTTTAAATGCCCCTTGGAAGAGACGAGCAGGTCGCAGTAGGTTACCAAGACGTTTTAAATGCCCCCTGGAAGAGAGGTGGAGGTCGCAGTAGCTTAACAAGACAGTTTAAATGCCCCTTTGAAGAGACGTTCAGGTCGCAGTAGCTTAACAAGACTGTTTAAATGCCCCTTGGAAGAGACAAGCAGGACGCAGTAGCTTAATAAGAAGGTTTAAATGACCCTTGGAAGAGACATGCAGGTCGCAGTAGCTTAAAAAGACGGTTTAAATGCCCCTTGGAAGAGAAATGCAGGTCGCATTAGCTTAAAAAGACGGTTTAAATGCCCCTTGGAAGAGACGTGCAGGTCTCAGTAGCTTAACAAGACGGTTTAAATGCCCCTTGGAAGAGCGGTGGAGGTCGCAGTAGCTTATAAAGACAGTTTAAATGCCCCTTGGAAGAGACGTGCAGGTCGCAGAAGCTTAACAAGATGGTTTAAACTCCCCTTGGTAGAGACGTGCAGGTCGCAGTAGCTTAACAAGACGGTTTAAATGCCAATTGGAAGAGCGGTCGTGGTCGCAGTAGCTTAACAAAACGGTTTAAATGCCCCTTGGAAGAGACGTGCAGGTCGCAGTAGCTTAATAAGAAGGTTTAAATGCCCCTTGGAAGAGACTTGCAGGTCGCAGTAGCTTAACAAGACGGTTTAAATGCCACTTGGAAGAGACATGCAGGTCGCAGTAGCTTAACAAGACGGTTTAAATGCCACTTGGAAGAGACGTGCAGGTCGCAGCAGCTTAACAAGACGGTTTAAATGCCCCTTGGAAGAGCGGTGGAGGTCGCAGTAGCTTAACAAGACGGTGTAAATGCCCCTTGGAAGAGACGTGCACGTCGCAGTAGCTTAAAAAGACAGTTTAAATGCCCCTTGGAAGTGCGGTGGAGGTCGAAGTAGCTTAACAAGATGGTTTAAATGCCCCTTGGAAGAGACATGCAGGTCGCAGCAGCTTAACAAGACGATTTAAATGCCCCTTTGAAGAGACATGCAGGTCGCAATAGCTTAACAAAGCTCTTTAAATGCCCCTTGGAAGAGACGTGCAGGTCGCAGTAGCTTAACAAGACGGTTTAAATGCCTCTTGGAAAAGTGGCGGAGGTTACAGTAGCTTAACAGGACGGTTCAAGGGCCCCTGGAAGAGATGTGCAAGTCGCAGTAGCTTAACAAGACGGCTTAAATGCGCCTTGGAAGAGTGGTGGAGGTCGCAGTAGCTTAACAAGACAGTTTTATTGCCCCTTCGAAGAGACGTGCAGGTCGCAGTACCTTAACAAGACGGTTTAAATGCCCCTTGGCAGAGCTGTGGAGTTCGCAGTAGCTTAACAAGACAGTTTAAATGCCCCTTGGAAGAGACATGCAGGTCGCAGTAGCTTAACAAGATGGTTTAAATGCCCCTTGCAAGAGACGTGCAGGTCACAGAAGCTTAGCAAGACGGTTTAAATGCCCCTTGGAAGAGACGTGCAGGTCGCAGTAGCTTAACAAGATGGTTTAAATGCCCCTTGGAAAAGTGGTGGAGGTTGCAGTAGCTTAACAAGACTGTTTAAATGCCCCTTGGAAGAGACGTGCAAGTCACAGTAGCTTAACAAGACGGCTTAAATGCCCCTTGGAAGAGAAGTGCAGGTCGCAGTAGATTAACAAGACGGTTTAAATGCCCCTTGGTAGAGACGTGCAGGTCACAGTAGCTTAACAAGACGGTTAAAATGCCCTTTGGAAGAGCGGTGGAGGTCGCAGTAGCTTAAAAAACGGTTTAAATGCCCCATGGAAGAGCGGTGGAGGTCGCAGTAGCTTAACAAGGCAGCCTAAATGCCCCTTGGAAAGGTGGTGGAGGTTGCAGTAGCTTAACAAGACTATTTAAATGCCCCTTGGAAGAGACGTGCAAGTCACAGTAGCTTAACAAGACGGCTTAAATGCCCCTTGGAAGAGAAGTGCAGGTCGCAGTAGCTTAACAAGACGGTTTAAATGCCCCTTGGTAGAGACGTGCAGGTCACAGTAGCTTAACAAGACGGTTAAAATGCCCTTTGGAAGAGCGGTGGAGGTCGCAGTAGCTTAAAAAACGGTTTAAATGCCCCATGGAAGAGCGGTGAAGGTCGCAGTAGCTTAACAAGGCAGCCTAAATGCCCCTTGGAAGAGACGTGAAGGTCGCAGTAGCTTAACACGACGGTTAAAATGCCCCTTGGAAGAGACGTGCAGGTCGCAAAAGCTTAACAAGACGGTTTAAATGCCCCTTGGAAGAGACGTGCAGTTAACAGTAGCTTAACAAGACGGATTAAATGCCCCTTGGAAGAGCAGTGGAGGTCGCAGTAGCTTAACAAGACGGTTTAAATGCCCCTTGGTAGAGACGTGCAGGTCACAGTAGCATAAAAAGATGGTTAAAATGCCCTTTGGAAGAGCGGTGGAGGTCTCAGTAGCTTAACAAGACGGTTTAAATGCCCCTTGGAAGAGCGGTGGAGGTCGCAGTAGCTTAACAAGATGGTTTAAATGCCCCTTGGAAGAGACGTGCAGGTCGCTGTAGCTTAACAAGACGGTTTAAATACCCTCTGGTAGAGTAGAGCAGGTCGCAGTAGCTTAACAAGACTGTTTAAATGCCCCTTGGTAGAGCGGTGGAGGTCGCAGTAGCTTATGAAGACGGTTTAAATGCCACTTGGAAGAGACGTGCAGGTCGCAGCAGCTTAACAAGATGATTTAAATGCCCATTGGAAGAGACATGCAGGTCGCAGTAGCTTAACAAGATGGATTAAATGCCCCTTGGAAGAGACGTGCAGGTCGCAGTAGCTTAACAAGATGGTTTAAATGCCCCTTGGAAAAGTGGTGGAGGTTACAGTAGCTTAACAAGACGGTTTAAATGCCCCTTGGAAGAGACGTGCAAGTAGCAGAAGCTTAACAAGACGGCTTAAATGCCCCGTGGAAGAGACGTGCAGGTCGCAGTAGCTTAACAAGACGGTTTAAATGCCCCTTGCCAGAGCGGTGGAGATCGCAGTAGCTTAACAAGACGGTTTAAATGCCCCTTGGAAGAGACGTACAGGTCGCAGTAGCTTAACAAGCCTGTTTAAATGCCCCTTGGAAGAGACGTGCAGGTAGCAGTAGCTTAACAAGACGGTTTAAATGCCTCTTGGAGGAGACGTGCAGATCGCAGTAGCTTAACAAGACGGTTTAAATGCTGCTTGCAAGAGACGTACAGGTCGCAGTAGCTTAATAAGTCGGTTTAAATGCCCCTTGGTAGAAACGTGCAGGTCACAGTAGCTTAACAGGACGGTTTAAATGCCCCTTGGAAGAGACGTGCAAGTCGCAGTAGCTTAGCAAGACGGTTTAAATGCCCCTTGGTAGAGACGTGCAGGTCACAGTAGCTTAACAAGACGGTTAAAATGCCCTTTGGAAGAGCGGTGGAGGTCGCAGTAGCTTAAAAAACGGTTTAAATGCCCCGTGGAAGAGCGGTGGAGGTCGCAGTAGGTTAACAAGGCAGCTTAAATGCCCCTTGGAAGAGACGTGAAGGTCGCAAAAGCTTAACAAGACGGTTAAAATGCCCCTTGGAAGAGACGTGCAGTTCGCAGTAGCTTAACAAGACGGTTTAAATGCCCCTTGGAAGAGACGTGCAGGTCGCAAAAGCTTAACAAGACGGTTAAAATGCCCCTTGGAAGAGACGTGCAGTTCGCAGTAGCTTAACAAGACGGTTTAAATGCCCCTTGGAAGAGACGTGCAGGTCGCAGAAGCTTAAAAAGACGGTTTAAATGCCCCTTGGAAGAGACGTGCAGTTAACAGTAGCTTAACAAGACGGATTAAATGCCAATTGGAAGAGCAGTGGAGGTCGCAGTAGCTTAACAAGACGGTTTAAATGCTCCTTGGTAGAGACGTGCAGGTCACAGTAGCTTAAAAAGATGGTTAAAATGCCCTTTGGAAGAGCGGTGGAGGTCGCAGTAGCTTAACAAGACGGTTTAAATGCCCCTTGGAAGAGCGGTGGAGGTCGCAGTAGCTTAACAAGATGGTTTAAATGCCCCTTGGAAGAGACGTGCAGGTCGCTGTAGCTTAACAAGACGGTTTAAATACCCTCTGGTAGAGTAGAGCAGGTCGCAGTAGCTTAACAAGACTGTTTAAATGCCCCTTGGTAGAGCGGTGGAGGTCGCAGTAGCTTAACAAGATGGTTTAAATGCCCCTTGTAAGAGACGACAAGGTCGCAGTAGCTTAACAAGACGGTTTAAATGCCCCTTTGAAGAGCGGTGAAGGTCGCAGTAGCTTAAGAAGATGGTTAAAATGCCCTTTGGAAGAGCGGTGGAGGTCGCAGTAGCTTAACAAGACGGTTTAAATGCCCCTTGGAAGAGCGGTGGAGGTCGCAGTAGCTTAACAAGATGGATTAAATGCCACTTGGAAGAGACGTGCAGGTCGCAGCAGCTTAACAAGATGATTTAAATGCCCATTGGAAGAGACATGCAGGTCGCAGTAGCTTAACAAGGTGGTTTAAATGCCCCTTGGAAGAGACGTGCAGGTCGCAGTAGCTTAACAAGATGGTTTAAATGCCCCTTGGAAAAGTGGTGGAGGTTACAGTAGCTTAACAAGACGGTTTAAGTGCCCCTTGGAAGAGACGTGCAAGTCGCAGTAGCTTAACAAGACGGCTTAAATGCCCCGTGGAAGAGACGTGCAGGTCGCAGTAGCTTAACAAGACGGTTTAAATGCCCCTTGCCAGAGCGGTGGAGATCGCAGTAGCTTAACAAGACGGTTTAAATGCCCCTTGGAAGAGACGTACAGGTCGCAGAAGCTTAACAAGCCTGTTTAAATGCCCCTTGGAAGAGACGTGCAGGTAGCAGTAGCTTAACAAGACGGTTTAAATGCCTCTTGGAGGAGACGTGCAGGTCGCAGTAGCTTAACAAGACGGTTCAAATGCCGCTTGCAAGAGACGTACAGGTCGCAGTAGCTTAATAAGTCAGTTTAAATGCCCCTTGGTAGAAACGTGCAGGTCACAGTAGCTTAACAAGACGGTTTAAATGCCACTTGGAAGAGACGTGCAGGTCGCAGTAGCTTAACAAGACGGTTTAAATGCCCCTTGGAAGAGCGGTGGAGGTCGCAGTAGCTTAACAAGACGGTTTAAATGCCCCTTGGAAGAGACGTGCAGGTCGAAGTAGCTTAAAAAGACGGTTTAAATGCCCCTTGGAAGTGCGGTGGAGGTCGAAGTAGCTTAACAAGATGGTTTAAATGCCCCTTGGAAGAGACATGCAGGTCGCAGCAGCTTAACCAGACGATTTAAATGCCCCTTGGAAGAGACATGCAGAACGTAATAGCTTAACAAAGCTCTTTAAATGCCCCTTGGAAGAGACGTGCAGGTCGCAGTAGCTTAACAAGACGGTTTAAATGCCCCTTGGAAAAGTGGCGGAGGTTACAGTAGCTTAGCAGGACGGTTTAAGGGCCCCTGGAAGAGACGTGCAAGTCGCAGTAGCTTAACAAGACGGCTTAAATGCGCCTTGGAAGAGCGGTGGAGGTCGCAGTAGCTTAACAAGACAGTTTAAATGCCCCTTGGAAGAGACGTGCAGGTCGCAGTACCTTAACAAGACGGTTTAAATGCCCCTTGGAAGAGACGTGCAGGTCGCAGTAGCTTAACAAGACGGTTTAAATGCCCCTTGGTAGAGACGTGCAGGTCACAGTAGCTTAACAAGACGTTTAAAATGCCCTTTGGAAGAGCGGTGGAGGTCGCAGTAGCTTAAAAAACGGTTTAAATGCCCCATGGAAGAGCGGTGGAGGTCGCAGTAGCTTAACAAGGCAGCTTAAATGCCCCTTGGAAGAGACGTGAAGGTCGCAGTAGCTTAAGACGACGGTTAAAATGCCCCTTGGAAGAGACATGCAGGTCGCAAAAGCTTAACAAGACGGTTAAAATGCCCCTTGGAAGAGACGTGCAGTTCTCAGTAGCTTAACAAGACGGTTTAAATGCACCTTGGAAGAGACGTGCAGGTCGCAGAAGCTTAAAAAGACGGTTTAAATGCCCCTTGGAAGAGACGTGCAGTTAACAGTAGCTTAACAAGACGGATTAAATGCCCCTTGGAAGAGCAGTGGAGGTCGCAGTAGCTTAACAAGACGGTTTAAATGCCCCTTGGTAGAGACGTGCAGGTCACAGTAGCTTAAAAAGATGGTTAAAATGCCCTTTGGAAGAGCGGTGGAGGTCGCAGTAGCTTAACAAGACGGTTTAAATGCCCCTTGGAAGAGCGGTGGAGGTCGCAGTAGCTTAACAAGATGGTTTAAATGCCCCTTGGAAGAGACGTGCAGGTCGCTGTAGCTTAAAAAGAAGGTTTAAATACCCTCTGGTAGAGTAGAGCAGGTCGCAGTAGCTTAACAAGATTGTTTAAATGCCCTTTGGTAGAGCGGTGGAGGTCGCAGTAGCTTAACAAGACGGTTTAAATGCCCGTTGGAAGAGACATGAAGGTCGCAGCAGCTTAACAAGACGGTTTAAATGCCCCTTGGAAGAGACGTGCAGGTCCCAGTAGCTTAACAAGACGGTTTAAATGCCCCTTGGAAGAGACATGTAGGTCGCAGGAGCTTAACAAGACGGTTTAAATGCCCCTTGAAAAAGTGGTGGAGGTTACAGTATCTAAACAAGAAGGTTTAAATGCCCCTTTGAAAAGACGTGCAAGTCGCAGTAGCTTACCAAGACGATTTAAATGCCCCTTGGAAGAGACGTGCAGGTCGCAGTAGCTTGAGAAAACGGTTTAAATGCCCCTTGGAAGAGACATGCAGGTCGCAGTAGCTAAACAAGACGGTTTAAATGCCCCTTGGAAGAAACGTGCAGGTCCCAGTAGCTTAACAAGACGGTTTAAATGCCCCTTGGAAGAGACATGTAGGTCGCAGTAGCTTAACAAGACGGTTTAAATGCCCCTTGAAAAAGTGGTGGAGGTTACAGTATCTAAACAAGAAGGTTTAAATGCCCCTTTGAAGAGACGTGCAAGTCGCAGTAGCTTACCAAGACGGTTTAAATGCCCCTTGGAAGAGAGGTGCAGGTCGCAGTGGCTTGAGAAAATGGTTTAAATGCCCCTTGGAAGAGACATGCAGGTCGCAGTAGCTTAATAAGTCGGTTTAAATGCCCCTTGGTAGAAACGTGCAGGTCACAGTAGCTTAAAAAGACGGTTTAAATGCCCCTTGGAAGTGCGGTGGAGGTTGAAGTAGCTTAACAAGATGATTTAAATGCCCCTTGGAAGAGACATGCAGATCGCAATAGCTTAACAAAGCTCTTTAAATGCCCCTTGGAAGAGACGTGCATGTCGAAGTAGCTTAACAAGACGGTTTAAATGCCCCTTGGAAAAGTGGCGGAGGTTACAGTAGCTTAGCAGGACGGTTTAAGGGCCCCTGGAAGAGACGTGCAAGTCGCAGTAGCTTAACAAGACGGCTTAAATGCACCTTGGAAGAGCGGTGGAGGTCGCAGTAGCTTAACAAGACAGTTTAAATGCCCCTTGGAAGAGACGTGCAGGTCGCAGTACCTTAACAAGACGGTTTAAATGCCCCTTGGAAGAGACGTGCAGGTCGCAGTAGCTTAACAAGACGGTTTAAATGCCCCTTGGTAGAGACGTGCAGGTCACAGTAGCTTAACAAGACGTTTAAAATGCCCTTTGGAAGAGCGGTGGAGGTCGCAGTAGCTTAAAAAACGGTTTAAATGCCCCATGGAAGAGCGGTGGAGGTCGTAATAGCTTAACAAGGCAGCTTAAATGCCCCTTGGAAGAGACGTGAAGGTCGCAGTAGCTTAAGACGACGGTTAAAATGCCCCTTGGAAGAGACATGCAGGTCGCAAAAGCTTAACAAGACTGTTAAAATGCCCCTTGGAAGAGACGTGCAGTTCTCAGTAGCTTAACAAGACGGTTTAAATGACCCTTGGAAGAGACGTGCAGGTCGCAGAAGTTAAAAAGACGGTTTAAATGCCCCTTGGAAGAGACGTGCAGTTAACAGTAGCTTAACAAGACGGATTAAATGCCCCTTGGAAGAGCAGTGGAGGTCGCAGTAGCTTAACAAGTCGGTTTAAATGCCCCTTGGTAGAGACGTGCAGGTCACAGTAGCTTAAAAAGATGGTTAAAATGCCCTTTGGAAGAGTGGTGGAGGTCGCAGTAGCTTAACAAGACGGTTTAAATGCCCCTTGGAAGAGCGGTGGAGGTCGCAGTAGCTTAACAAGATGGTTTAAATGCCCCTTGGAAGAGACATGCAGGTCGCTGTAGCTTAACAAGAAGGTTTAAATACCCTCTGGTAGAGTAGACCAGGTCGCAGTAGCTTAACAAGATTGTTTAAATGCCCTTTGGTAGAGCGGTGGAGGTCGCAGTAGCTTAACAAGACGGTTTAAATGCCCGTTGGAAGAGACATGAAGGTCGCAGCAGCTTAACAAGACGGTTTAAATGCCCCTTGGAAGAGACGTGCAGGTCCCAGTAGCTTAACAAGACGGTTTAAATGCCCCTTGGAAGAGACAAGTAGGTCGCAGTAGCTTAACAAGACGGTTTAAATGCCCCTTGAAAAAGTGGTGAAGGTTACAGTTATCTAAACAAGAAGGTTTAAATGCCCCTTTGAAGAGACGTGCAAGTCGCAGTAGCTTACCAAGACGGTTTAAATGCCCCTTGGAAGAGACGTGCAGGTCGCAGTAGCTTGAGAAAACGGTTTAAATGCCCCTTGGAAGAGACATACAGGTCGCAGTAGCTTAACAAGACGGTTTAAATGCCCCTTGGAAGAGCGGTGGAGGTCGCAGTAGCTTAACAAGACAGTTTAAATGCCCCTTGGAAGACACGTGCAGTACGCAGTAGCTTAACAAGACGGTTTAAATGCCCCATGGAAGAGACCTGCAGGTCGCAGTAGCTTAACAAGGCGGATTAAATGCCCCTTGGAAGAGCAGTGGAGGTTGCAGTAGCTTAACAAGACGATTTAAATGCCCTTTGGTAGAGACGTGCAGGTCACAGTAGCTTAACAAGACGGTTTAAATGCCCCTTGGAAGAGAAGTGAAGGTCGCAGTAGCTTAACAAGACGGTTAAAATGTCCCTTGGAAGAGACTTGCAGGTCGCAGAAGCTTAACAAGATGGTTTAAATGCCCCTTGGAAGAGACGTGCAGTTCGCAGTAGCTTAACAAGACGGTTTAAATGCCCCTTCGAAGAGACGTGCAGGTCGCAGTAGCTTAACAAGACGGTTTAAATGCCCTTGGAAGAGCGGTGGAGGTCGCAGTAGCTTAGCAAGATGGTTTAAATGCCCCTTGGAAGAGATGTGCAGGTCGCAGTAGCTTAACAAGACGGTTTAAATACTCTTTGGTTGAGTAGAGCAAGTCGCAGTAGCTTAACAAGTCGGTTTAAATGCCCCTTGGAATAAACGTGCAGATCGCAGTAGCTTAAAAAGACGGTTTAAATGCCCCTTGGAAGAGCGGGGGAGGTCGCAGTAGCTTAACAAGACAGTTTAAATACCCCTTGGAAGAGACGTGCAGGTCGTAGTAGCTTAACAAAACGGTTTAAACGTCCCTTGGAAGAGACGTGCAGGTCGCAGTAGCTTAACAAGACGGTTTAAATGCCCCTTGGAAGAGACGTGAAGGTCGCAGTAGCTTAACAAGACGGTTTAAACGTCCCTTGGAAGAGACGTGCAGGTCGCAGTAGCTTAACAAGACGGTTTAAATGCCCCTTGGAAGAGAAGTCCAGGTCGCAGTAGCTTAACAAGACGGTTTAAATGCCACTTGGAAGAGCGGTGGAGGTTGCAGTAGCTTAACAAGACAGTTTAAATTGCCCTTGGAAGAGATGTGCAGGTCGCAGTAGCTTAATAAGAAGGTTTAAATGCCCCTTGGAAGAGACGTGCACGTCGCAGTAGCTTAACAAGACGGTTTAAATGCCCCTTGGAAGAGACGTGCAGGTCACAGTAGCTTCACATGACAGTTTAAATCCCACTTGCTAGAGACGTGCAGGTTGCAGTAGCTTAACAAGAGGGTTTAAATGCCCTGGGATTAGGTTGCAGGTCGCAGTACCTTACCAAGACGGTTTAAATGCCTCTTGGAAGAGACGTGCAGGTCACAGTAGCTTAACAAGACGGTTTAAATGCCCCTTGGAAAAGTGGTGGAGGTTACAGTAGCTTAACAAGACGTTTTGAATGACCCTTGGAAGTGACGTGCAAGTCGTAGTAGCTTAAAAAGACGGTTTAAATGCCCCTTGGAAAGTGGTGGAGGTTACAGTAGCTTATCATGACCGTTTGAATGCCCCTTGGAAAAGTGGTGGAGGTTAAAGTAGCTTAACATGACCGTTTGAATAGCCCTTGGAAGAGACGTGCAAGTCGCAGTAGCTTAACAAGACGGTTTAAATACCCCTTGGAAGAGACATGCAGGTCGCAGTAGCTTAACAAGACGGTTTAAATGCCACATGGAAGAAACATGCAGGTCGCAGTAGCTTAAAAGGACGGTTTAAATGCCCCTTGGAAGAGACATGCAGGTCGCAGTAGCTTAACAAGACGGTTTAAATGCCCCTTGGAAAAGTGGTGGAGGTTACAGTAGCTTAACAAGACGGTTTAAATGCCCCTTGGAAGAGACGTGCAAGTCGCAGTAGCTTAACAAGATGGTTAAAATGCCCCTTGGAAGAGACGTGCAGGTCGCAGTAGCTTAACAAGATGGTTTAAATGCCCCTTGGAAGAGACGTGCAGGTCGCAGTACCTTAACAAGATGGTTTAAATTCCCCTTGGAAGAGCGGTGGAGGTGCCTGTAGCTTAACAAGACAGTTTAAATACCCCTTGGAAGAGACGTGCAGGTCGTAGTAGCTTAACAAGACGGTTTAAATGCCCCTTGGAAGAGAAGTGCAGGTCGCAGAAGCTTAACAAGACGGTTTAAATGCCACATGGAAGAACGGTGGAGGTCGCAGTAAATTAACAAGACAGTTTAAATGCCCCTTGGAAAAGTGGTGGAGGTTACAGTAGCTTAACAAGACGGTTTAAATGCCCCTTGGAAGAGACGTGCAAGTTGCAGTAGCTTAACAAGACGGTTTAAATGCCCCTTGGAAGAGACGTGCAGGTCGCAGTAGCTTAACAAGACGGTTTAAATGCCCCTTGGAAGAGACGTGCAGGTCGCAGTAGCTTAACAAGATAGTTTAAATTCCTCTTGGAAGAGCGCTGGAGGTCGCAGTAGCTTAACAAGACAGTTTAAATGCCCCTTGGAAGAGACGTGCAGGTCGTAGTAGCTTAACAAGACGGTTTAAATGTCCCTTGGAAGAGACGTGCAGGTCGCAGTAGCTTTACAAGACGGTTTAAATGCCCCTTGGAAGAGAAGTGCAGGTCGCAGTAGCTAACAAGACGGTTTAAATGCCACTTGGAACAGCGGTGGAGGTCACAGTAGCTTAACAAGACAGTTTAAATGGCCCTTGGAAGAGATGTGCAGGTCGCAGTAGCTTAATAAGAAGGTTTAAATGCCCCTTGGAAGAGACGTGCAGGTCGCAGTAGCTTAACAAGACGGTTTAAATGCCCCTTGGAAGAGACGTGCAGGTCGCAGTAGCTTCACAATACAGTTTAAATCCCCCTTGGTAGAGACGTGCAGGTCGCAGTAGCTTCACAAGACAGTTTAAATCCCCCTTGGTAGAGACGTGCAGGTTGCAGTAGCTTAACAAGAGGATTTAAATGCCCCATGGAATAGGCTTGCAGGTCGCAGTAGCTTATCTAGAAGGTTTAAATGCCTCTTGGAAGAGACGTGCAAGTCACAGTAGCTTAACAAGACGGTTTAAATGCCCCTCGGAAAAGTGGTGGAGGTTACAGTAGCTTAACAAGATGGTTTAAATGGCCCTTGGAAGTGACATGCAAGTCGCAGTAGCTTAAAAAGACGGTTTAAATGCGCCTTGGAAGAGACATGCAGGTCGCAGTAGCTTAAAAAGATGCTTTAAATGTGCCTTGGAAGAGACGTGCAGGTCGCAGTAGCTTAACAAGACGGTTTAAATGCCCCTTGGAAGAGCGGTGGAGGTCACAATAGCTTAACAAGACAGTTTAAATGCCCCTTGGAAGAGAAGTGCAGGTAGCAGTAGCTTAACAAGACGATTTAAATGCCCCTTGGAAGAGCAGTGGAGGTCGTAGTAGCTTAACAAGACGGTTTAAATGCCCTTTTTAAGAGCGGTGGAGGTCGCAGTAGCTTAAAAAGACAGCTTAAATGCCCTTTGGAAGAGACGTGAAGGTCGCAGTAGCTTAACAAGATGGTTAAAATGCCCATTGGAAGAGACGTGCAGGTCGCAGAAGCTTAATAAGACAGTTTAAATGCCCCTTGGAAGAGAAGTGCAGTTCGCAGTAGCTTAACAAGATGGTTTAAATGCCCATTGGAAGAGACGTGCAAGTCGCAGAAGCTTAACAAGAAGGTTTAAATGCCCCTTGGAAGAGACGTGCAGTTCGCAGTAGCTTAACAAGACGGATTAAATGCCCCTTGGAAGAGCAGTGGAGGTCACAGTAGCTTAACAAGACGGTTTAAATGCCCCTTGGCAGAGACGTACAGGTTACAGTAGCTTAACAATATGGTTAAAATGCCCTTTGGAAGAGCGGTGGAGGTCGCAGTAGCTTAACAAGACGGCTTAAATGCCCCTTGGAAGAGACGTGTAGGTCGCAGTAGCTTAACAAGACGGTTTAAATGCCCCTTGTAAGAGCGGTGGAGGTCGCAGTAGCTTAACAAGACGGTTTAAATGCCCCTTGGAAGAGACGTGCAGGTCGCAGTAGCTTAACAAGACGGTTTAAATACCCTTTGGTAGAGTAGAGCAGGTCGCAGTAGCTTAACAAGACGGTATAAATGCCCCTTGGGAGAGACATGCAGGTCGCAGCAGCTTAACAAGATGGTTTAAATGCCCCCTGTAAGAGACGTGCAGGTCCAAGTAGCTTAACAAGACGGTTTAAATGCCCCTTGGAAGAGACGTGCAAGTCGCAGTAGCTTAACAAGACGGTTTAAATGCCCCTTGGAAAAGTGGTGGAGGTTACAGTAGCTAAACAAGAAGGTTTAAATGCCCCTTGGAAGAGACGTGCAAGTCGCAGTAGCTTAAAAAGACGGTTTAAATGCCCCTTGGAAGAGACATGCAGGTCGCAGTAGTTAACAAGACGGTTTAAATGCACCTTGGAAGAGAAGTGCAGGTCGCAGTAGCTTAACAAGACGGTTTAAATGCCACTTGGAAGAGCGGTGGAGGTCACAGTAGCTTAACAAGACAGTTTAAATGGCCCTTGTAAGACATGTGCAGGTCGCAGTAGTTTAATAAGAAGGTTTAAATGCCCCTTGGAAGAGACGTGCAGGTCGCAGTAGCTTAACAAGACGGTTTAAATGCCCCTTGGAAGAGACGTGCAGGTCGCAGTAGCTTCACAAGACAGTTTAAATCCCCCTTGATAGAGACGTGGAGGTTGCAGTAGCTTAACAAGAGGATTTAAATGCCCCATGGAATAGGCTTGCAGGTCACAGTAGCTTAACAAGACGGTTTAAATGCCCCTTGGAAGAAACGAGCAGGTCGCAGTAGCTTAACAAGAGGGTTTAAATGCCCTTGGAAGAGCGGTGGAGGTCACAATAGCTTAACAAGACAGTTTAAATGCCCCTTGGAAGAGAAATGCAGGTAGCAGTAGCTTAACAAGATGGATTAAATGCCCCTTGGAAGAGCAGTGGAGGTCGTAGTAGCTTAACAAGACGGTTTAAATGCCCTTTGGAAGAGCGGTGGAGGTCGCAGTAGCTTAAAAAGACGGTTTAAATGCCCCTTGGAAGAGCGGTGGAGGTCGCAGTAGCTTAACAAGACTGCTTAAATGCCACTTAGAAGAGACGTGAAGGTCGCAGTAGCTTAACAAGACGGTTAAAATGCCCCTTGGAAGAGACATGCAGGTCGCAGAAGCTTAACAAGACGGTTTAAATGCCCCTTGGAAGAGACGTGCAAGTCGCAGAAGCTTAACAAGACGGTTTAAATGCCCCTTGGAAGAGACGTGCAGTTCGCAGTAGCTTAACAAGATAGTTTAAATGCCCCGTGGAAGAGACGTGCAAGTCGCAGTAGCTTAACAAGACGGTTTAAATGCCCCTTGGAAGAGACGTGCAAGTCGCAGTAGCTTAACAAGACGGTTTAAATGCCCCTTGGAAGAGAAGTGCAGTTCGCAGTAGCTTAACAAGACGGTTTAAATGCCCCTTGGAAGAGACGTGCAGTTCGCAGTAGCTTAACAAGACGGATTAAATGCCCCTTGGAAGAGCAGTGGAGGTCGCAGTAGCTTAACAAGACGGTTTAAATGCCCCTTGGTAGAGCGGTGGAGGTCGCAGTAGCTTAACAAGACGGTTTAAATGCCCCTTGGAAGAGACATGCAGGTCGCAGCAGCTTAACAAGAGGGATTAAATGCCCCTTGGAAGAGACGTGCAGGTCCCAGTAGCTTAACAAGACGGTTTAAATGCCCCGTGGAAGAGACATGCAGGTCGCAGTATTTTAACCAGACGGTTTAAATGCCCCTTGGAAAAGTGGTGGAGGTTACAGTAGCTATGTTAGAACCTTGCTGTTAGGTTTTTTTTCCTTTGCTGGTCACATGACCTTGTTGGCCTATTTAATCCTGCTCCGCCCTTCTGGCTTTGCTGGACTTCATTGTATATCTACTTTCTAGCTTGCCTGTGCTCTGTATCTAACTCTGTTAGTTTGCTTGGTCTACGGACCTCTATGTTCTATCTATTTTGTTTGTTCTTCTGTCTGCTACTATTTCTGTTAGGAGGTGTCCCATATTCCTCCCAGTCCTTAGTACTTGTAGGGATTCCCTCCCCACATCTATAGGTCTCCGTACAGACTAGATTAGGACTTTAGCAGGTCTGATCGCAGGATCAGGTTCCCTGTTGCATCGTAGGGATTCAGCTGAGTCTTATAGTAGGGACAGATCTCCTCTCTTTCCTTAGCTTTGGTAGCAGAACATAACAGTAAGTCCAGCCTGCAAATTCTCTAAGGAAAGATTTTTTTTGTTCCATCATGGTGTCGGTTCAGGATTTGGCTAAACACCTGCAGGGACTCTCTCTGGAAGTGGCCGAGCTCCATCAGCACGTGAGTAACTGTCCTGGAGCATATTTCTTGGAGCCTAAGGTATGTTTGCCGGATTTATTTTTTGGTGAACATCGAGAATTTTTTTCATTTAAAAATGCTTGCTTATTGTATTTTCGTTTGAGACCCAAGTCCTCTGGGGATGAATCCCAGCGCGTAGGGTTCATAATGTCACTTTTGCGCAAAGAGCCTCAGGAGTGGGCCTTTTCTTTGCAACCTAGTGATACATGCTTCAGATCAGTGGATAGTTTTTTTTCTGCTTTAGGACTATTATATGATGATCCTGACCGTGTCGCATCAGCTGAGACTGAGTTGAGACGTTTAAAACAGGGATCAGGTAATGTAGAAAAATATTGTACACATTTCCGTCGTTGGTCCACTCAAACAGGGTGGAACGATTCTGCTCTGAAAAGTCTATTTCTTGCTGGGCTCAGTGAAAGGGTTAAAGACCTGCTAATTGCTTATCCTACACCTGAGGATTTGCAACAGGCTATGCAATTAGCTATACGGGTGGATAGAAGACTGCGTGCTAGGGTTAATGAGAGCAAATCCTCTGCTATGTCAGTTTCTGGTTATGAGAATGTGTGTACTAACAGTGGTGAACCGATGGAGATTGGATCGGTGGCACCTCGCTCTCAAGAAAAAGATCGTCGTTTTTCGGAAGGCTTGTGTTTCTATTGCGGGAAATCTGGTCATTTGATTAAAGGCTGTGAGCTTCGTATAAAGAAAAAAAAAAAAATGGTCAGTCACGCCCGTATTGCCTGTTTAAATTCCAAGGGTATATTTTTAGCTGCTTCCACGATTGCTCAGGAAAAATTAATGGAATTTCGGGTGTTTGTTGATTGCGGGTCTACACTGAATGTAATTGATGGGGGATTCGTGGAAAAACTCAATTTAAAACCTGAACCTTTATCATCCCCCATTGCTGTGGTTTCTGTGGATGGCTCCCCTTTGAAGAATATTACTCTCAAGGTCAGTGAATTTCCTCTCACTATTAATGGTGTTCACCATGAGAAATTGGATTTGGTAGTGTTGAATAACTTGCCTTCTCCAGTAATATTGGGTTTGCCCTGGTTAAAATTTCACAATCCTGTACTGGATTGGTCTACCAGTGAAATTAAATCCTGGAGCCATAAATGTTATGACAAGTGTTGTAACGGGCGTATTGCAGCTTTGGATAGGGGAGAATTGCCTGTTCCTATTCAGGATTTTTGGAGAGTTTTTTCTGAGAAGGAATCGCAGGTTTTGCCTCCCCATAGAGACTATGATTGTTCTATTGAATTTGTCCCTGGAGTGACTCTTCCTAAAAGTCGTTTATTTAACCTTACTATTCCTGAGAGGAAGGCTTTGGAGGAATACATACAGACAAGTTTGGCCGCCGGTCACATTAGGCCCTCTAAGTCTCCTGTGGCGGTTGGATTTTTTTTTGTAAAAAAAAAGGACGGCGGTTTACGTCCTTGTCTGGATTTCCGTGAGATTAACAAAATTACGGTACGCAATCCTTACCCACTGCCATTGATTCCTGATCTGTTTAACCAGTTATTGGGGGCCAAGTGGTTCTCTAAAATTGACCTTAAGGGGGCATACAATCTGTTGCGCATGAAGGAGGGTGATGAATGGAAGACTGCTTTTAACACTCCTGTGGGTCATTTTGAGAATCTGGTTATGCCTTTTGGTCTTACTAATGCTCCTGCATTTTTTCAGAATCTGATTAATGACATCCTTAGACCTTTGATTGGTAAAAATGTGGTTGTGTATTTGGATGACATTTTGATTTATTCGCCAGATCTGGAGTCTCATTGGCGGAGCGTGCGTGAGGTATTACAGTTATTAATGGACAATTCGCTTTTTGCTAAGCTCGAGAAATGTGAGTTCGCTGTACAGAGAATTAGTTTTTTGGGCTACATTATCTCCAGCAAAGGTTTTGAGATGGATCCGGTTAAGGTTCAGGCTGTGCAGGAATGGCCTAGGCCTATTGGTTTGAAATCGATACAGAGGTTTTTGGGTTTCGCCAATTACTATAGAAAATTCATAAAAAAATTTTCTAGTATTGTCAAACCTCTGACTGATCTCACCAGGAAAGGTGCTGATGCGGTTCAGTGGTCTTCTGAGGCCATTGAAGCTTTTGTGTATCTCAAGGAGAGGTTCACCTCTGCTCCCATCCTTATGCAGCCTGATGTTACTAGGCCGTTTTTGGTTGAGGTTGATGCTTCCTCTGTGGGGGTTGGCGCAGTATTGTCTCAGGATAACGGGGATGGATTACATCCCTGTGCCTTTTTTTCCAAAAAATTTTCGGAGACTGAATTGAATTACGATATTGGTAATCGGGAATTATTGGCTATTAAACTCGCATTTGAACACTGGTGCCACTTCTTGGAAGGTGCGGAATTTCCCGTTCAGGTTCTTACGGATCATAAAAATCTGATATATCTTGATGCTGCCAAGCGCCTGAATGCCCGTCAGGCTAGGTGGGCACTGTTTTTCTCGCGGTTTAATTTCTCCGTTACTTACATCCCTGGTACTAAGAATGTTAAGGCGGATGCCTTGTCTCGCAGTTTTTCTCCCATAGTCGGTGCTGAGAAAGAGGAAAACATTTTACAAGAAGGTGTTGTGATAGCTGCTTTAGACTCCGTTTTGGAAGATGAGATTCTAAAAGCTCAGGAGAATGCCCCATCTAACACCCCTCATGGGAGGTTGTTTGTGCCTGGGACCTTTAGGAGAGATTTGTTTGTTGAGTGTCACGAATCTCGGTTGGCAGGTCATTCCGGAATCTCTGAGACCAAGAGACTGGTGGGTCGCAGTTTTTGGTGGCCTGGATGGCAGAAGGAAGTCATTAAGTGGGTGCGCCAATGTACTATATGTGCTAGATCCAAGTCCTCACATACTCCTGCTGCGGGGTTGCTTTGTCCTTTGGAGGTCCCCAGTGCTCCTTGGACACATTTGGCTATGGACTTTATAACTGACCTTCCCCCCTCTGAGGGTTTTACTGTCATCTGGGTGGTCGTGGACCGTTTTAGCAAGATGTGTCACTTGGTTCCCTTCGTCAAACTGCCCTGCGCTAAAACTCTCGCTAAGGCCTTTGTCAAGGAAATTGTCAGACTTCATGGCGTTCCTACTGACATTGTTTCTGATAGGGGTCCTCAGTTCGTGGCTCGTTTTTGGCGTGCCTTTTGTGACAGGTTGGGAATTCATTTGTCGTTTTCGTCCGGATACCATCCTGAATCTAATGGCCAGACAGAAAGGAAAAACCAGGATGTTGAGCAGTTCTTGCGTTGTTTTGTGGCAGACAATCAAGAGGGGTGGTCTGAGTTTCTGCCACTTGCCGAATTTGCTCTGAACAATCATACATCTTCTTCTGCTGGTTGTTCGCCTTTTTTTTGTTGTTCTGGGAGACATCCGTCGTTTGGGTCGTTCTCCAAGTTGGGATCTGCCGTGCCTGAGGAGGAGAATTTTTCCGGTGATTTGGAAAGAGTTTGGACGGATGTGCGTGGTAATCTTCAGGAGGCCAACAGAAAATCTAAAGACTACTTTGATAGGAAACGACAGGAGGTTTTGTTCGCTGTTGGTGACATGGTTTGGTTGTCCTCTAGGAATCTGCGGTTGAGGATTCCTTCTAAGAAATTGGGTCCCAAGTTTGTAGGGCCCTTTAAGGTGCTTCAGGTTGTCAACCAATCTGCTGTTAGGTTGGAGGTTCCTACCTCCTGGAGAATTAATCCGGTCTTTCATGTCTCTCTGTTAAAAAAAGCTGTCGTGTCGGATGGTGACGCCTCTGCCTCTGTTCCTCCGGTGGTGGAGGACGGGGAATATGAAATTTCTCGCATCCTTGACTCTAGGCGGTATAGAGGTAGTTTGCAGTATCTTGTGGCCTGGAAAGGTTTCGGACCCGAGGATAACTCTTGGGTGAGGTCAGATGATGTTTCCGCGTCCAGACTTATCAGAGCGTTTCACAGGAGATTTCCTGATAAGCCTGGTCCTAGGGGATCCGGAGGATCCTCTTAGAAGGGGGGGTACTGTTAGAACCTTGCTGTTAGGTTTTTTTTCCTTTGCTGGTCACATGACCTTGTTGGCCTATTTAATCCTGCTCCGCCCTTCTGGCTTTGCTGGACTTCATTGTATATCTACTTTCTAGCTTGCCTGTGCTCTGTATCTAACTCTGTTAGTTTGCTTGGTCTACGGACCTCTATGTTCTATCTATTTTGTTTGTTCTTCTGTCTGCTACTATTTCTGTTAGGAGGTGTCCCATATTCCTCCCAGTCCTTAGTACTTGTAGGGATTCCCTCCCCACATCTATAGGTCTCTGTACAGACTAGATTAGGACTTTAGCAGGTCTGATCGCAGGATCAGGTTCCCTGTTACATCGTAGGGATTCAGCTGAGTCTTATAGTAGGGACAGATCTCCTCTCTTTCCTTAGCTTTGGTAGCAGAACATAACAAGCTAAACAAGAAGGTTTAAATGCCCCTTGGATGAGACGTGCAAGTCGCAGTAGCTTAATAAGACGGTTTAAATACCCCTTGGAAGAGACATGCAGGTCGCAGTAGCTTAACAAGACGGTTTAAATGCCACATGGAAGAAACATGCAGGTCGCAGTAGCTTAAAAGGACGGTTTAAATGCCCCTTGGAAGAGACATGCAGGTCTCAGTAGCTTAACAAGACGGTTTAAATGCCCCTTGGAAAAGTGGTGGAGGTTACAGTAGCTTAACAAGACGGTTTAAATGCCCCTTGGAAGAGACGTGCAAGTCGCAGTAGCTTAAGAAGATGGTTTAAATGCCCCTTGGAAGAGACGTGCAGGTCCCAGTAGCTTAACAAGATGGTTTAAATGCCCCTTGGAAGAGACGTGAAGGTCGCAGTAGCTTAACAAGATGGTTTAAATTCCCCTTGGAAGAGCGGTGGAGGTCCCTGTAGCTTAACAAGACAGTTTAATTACCCCTTGGAAGAGACGTGCAGGTCGTAGTAGCTTAACAAGACGGTTTAAATGCCCCTTGGAAGAGAAGTGCAGGTCGCAGTAGCTTAACAAGACGGTTTAAATGCCACATGGAAGAGCGGTGGAGGTCGCAGTAAATTAACAAGACAGTTTAAATGCCCCTTGGAAAAGTGGTGGAGGTTACAGTAGCTTAACAAGACGGTTTAAATGCCCCTTGGAAGAGACGTGCAGATCGCAGTAGCTTAAGAAGATGGTTTAAATGCCCCTTGGAAGAGTCGTGCAGGTCGCAGTAGCTTAACAAGATGGTTTAAATGCCCCTTGGAAGAGACGTGAACGTCGCAGTAGCTTAACAAGATGGTTTAAATTCCCCTTGGAAGAGCGGTGGAGGTCCCTGTAGCTTAACAAGACAGTTTAAATACCCCTTGGAAGAGACGTGCAGGTCGTAGTAGCTTAACAAGACGGTTTAAATGCCCCTTGGAAGAGAAGTGCAGGTCGCAGTAGCTTAACAAGACGGTTTAAATGCCACATGGAAGAGCGGTGGAGGTCGCAGTAAATTAACAAGACAGTTTAAATGCCCCTTGGAAAAGTGGTGGAGGTTACAGTAGCTTAACAAGACGTTTTAAATGCCCCTTGGAAGAGACGTGCAAGTTGCAGTAGCTTAACAAGACGGTTTAAATGCCCCTTGGAAGAGACGTGCAGGTCGCAGTAGCTTAACAAGACGGTTTAAATGCCCCTTGGAAGAGACGTGTAGGTCGAAGTAGCTTATCAAGATAGTTTAAATTCCCCTTGGAAGAGCGCTGGAGGTCGCAGTAGCTTAACAAGACAGTTTAAATACCCCTTGGAAGAGACGTGCAGGTCGCAGTAGCTTAACAAGACAGCTTAAATGCCCCTTGGAAGAGACGTGAAGGTCGCAGTAGCTTAACAAGACGTTTAAAATGCCCCTTGGAAGAGACGTGCCGGTCACAGAAGCTTAACAAGACGGTTTAAATGCCCCTTGGAAGAGAAGTGCAGTTCGCAGTAGCTTAACAAGACAGTTTAAATGCCCCTTGGAAGAGACGTGCAGGTAGCAGTAGCTTAACAAGACGGTTTAAATGCCCCTTGGAAGAGACGTGCAGGTCGCAGTAGCTTAAGAAGACGTTTAAATACCCTTTGGTTGAGTAGAGCAGGTCGCAGTAGCTTAACAAGACGGTTTAAATGCCCCTTGGAAAAGTGGTGGAGGTTACAGCAGCTAAACAAGAAGGTGTAAATGCCCCTTGGAAGAGACTTGCAAGTCGTAGTAGCTTAAGAAGACGGTTTAAATGACCACTTGGAAGAGACGTGCAGGTCGCAGTAACTTAAAAAGACAGTTTAAATGCCCCTTGGAAGAGACATGCAGGTCGCAGTAGCTTAACAAGACTGTTTAAATGCCCCTTGGAAAAGTGGTGGAGGTTACAGTAGCTTAACAAGATGGTTTAAATGCCCCTTGGAAGAGAAGTGCAAGTCGCAGTAGCTTAACAAGATGGTTTAAATGCCCCTTGGAAGAGACGTGCAGGTCGCAGTAGCTTAACAAGACGGTTTAAATGCCCCATAGACGAGATGTGCAGGTCGCAGTAGCTTAAGAAGATGGTTTAAATTCCCCTTGGAAGAGCGCTGGAGGTTGAAGTAGCTTAACAAGACATTTTAAATACACCTTGCAAGAGACATGCAGGTCGTAGTAGCTTAACAAGACGGTTTAAATGCCCCTTGGAAGAGAAGTGCAGGTCGCAGTAGCTTAACAAGACGGTTTAAATGCCACTTGGAAGAGCGGTGGAGGTCACTGTAGCTTAACAAGACAGTTTAAATGGCCCTTGGAAGAGATGTGCAGGTCGCAGTAGTTTAATAAGAAGGTTTAAATGCCCCTTGGAAGAGACGTGCAGGTCGCAGTAGCTTAGCAAGACGGTTTAAATGCCCCTTGGAAGAGACATGCAGGTCTCAGTAGCTTAACAAGACGGTTTAAATGCCCCTTGGAAAAGTGGTGGAGGTTACAGTAGCTTAACAAGACGGTTTAAATGCCCCTTGGAAGAGACGTGCAAGTCGCAGTAGCTTAAGAAGATGGTTTAAATGCCCCTTGGAAGAGACGTGCAGGTCGCAGTAGCTTAACAAGATGGTTTAAATGCCCCTTGGAAGAGACGTGAAGGTCGCAGTAGCTTAACAAGATGGTTTAAATGCCCCTTGGAAGAGAAGTGCAAGTTGCAGTAGCTTAACAAGACGGTTTAAATGCCAGTTGGAAGAGCGGTGGAGGTCACAGTAGCTTAACAAGACAGTTTAAATGGCCCTTGGAAGAGATGTGCAGGTCGCAGTACCTTAATAAGAAGGTTTAAATGCCCCTTGGAAGAGCCGTGCAGGTCGCAGTAGATTAACAAGACGGTTTAAATGCCCCTTGGAAGAGACGTGCAGGTCGCAGTAGCTTCACAAGACAGTTTAAATCCCCCTTGGTAGAGATGTGCAGGTTGCAGTAGCTTAACAAGAGCATTTAAATGCCCCATGGAATAGGCTTGCAGGTCGCAGTAGCTTACCAAGACGGTTTAAATGCCTCTTGGAAGAGACGTGCAGGTCACAGTAGCTTAACAAGACGGTTTAAATGCCCCTCGGAAAAGTGGTGGAGGTTACAGTAGCTTAACAAGACGGTTTCAATGCCCCTTGGAAGTGACGTGAAAGTCGCAGTAGCTTAAAAAGACGGTTTAAATGCGCCTTGGAAGAGACATGCAGGTCGCAGTAGCTTAAATAGACGGTTTAAATGTGCCTTGGAAGAGACGTGCAGGTTGCAGTAGCTTAACAAGACAGTTTAAATGCCCCTTGGAAGAGACGAGCAGGTTGCAGTAGCTTAACAAGACGGTTTAATTGCCCCTTGGAAGAGCGGTGAAGGTCACAATAGCTTAACAAGACAGTTTAAATGCCCCTTGGAAGAGAAGTGCAGGTAGCAGTAGCTTAACAAGACGGATTAAATGCCCCTTGGAAGAGCAGTGGAAGTCGTAGTAGCTTAACAAGAGGCTTTAAATGCCCTTTGGAAGAGCGGTGGAGGTTGCAGTAGCTTAAAAAAACGGTTTAAATGCCCCTTGGAAGAGCGGTGGAGGTCGCAGTAGCTTAACAAGACAGCTTAAATGCCCCTTGGAAGAGACGTGAAGGTCGCAGTAGCTTAACAAGACGTTTAAAATGCCCCTTGGAAGAGACGTGCCGGTCACAGAAGCTTAACAAGACGGTTTAAATGCCCCTTGGAAGAGAAGTGCAGTTCGCAGTAGCTTAACAAGACAGTTTAAATGCCCCTTGGAAGAGACGTGCAGGTAGCAGTAGCTTAACAAGACGGTTTAAATGCCCCTTGGAAGAGACGTGCAGGTCGCAGTAGCTTAAGAAGACGTTTAAATACCCTTTGGTTGAGTAGAGCAGGTCGCAGTAGCTTAACAAGACGGTTTAAATGCCCCTTGGAAAAGTGGTGGAGGTTACAGCAGCTAAACAAGAAGGTGTAAATGCCCCTTGGAAGAGACTTGCAAGTCGTAGTAGCTTAAGAAGACGGTTTAAATGACCACTTGGAAGAGACGTGCAGGTCGCAGTAACTTAAAAAGACAGTTTAAATGCCCCTTGGAAGAGACATGCAGGTCGCAGTAGCTTAACAAGACTGTTTAAATGCCCCTTGGAAAAGTGGTGGAGGTTACAGTAGCTTAACAAGATGGTTTAAATGCCCCTTGGAAGAGAAGTGCAAGTCGCAGTAGCTTAACAAGATGGTTTAAATGCCCCTTGGAAGAGACGTGCAGGTCGCAGTAGCTTAACAAGACGGTTTAAATGCCCCATAGACGAGATGTGCAGGTCGCAGTAGCTTAAGAAGATGGTTTAAATTCCCCTTGGAAGAGCGCTGGAGGTTGAAGTAGCTTAACAAGACATTTTAAATACACCTTGCAAGAGACATGCAGGTCGTAGTAGCTTAACAAGACGGTTTAAATGCCCCTTGGAAGAGAAGTGCAGGTCGCAGTAGCTTAACAAGACGGTTTAAATGCCACTTGGAAGAGCGGTGGAGGTCACTGTAGCTTAACAAGACAGTTTAAATGGCCCTTGGAAGAGATGTGCAGGTCGCAGTAGTTTAATAAGAAGGTTTAAATGCCCCTTGGAAGAGACGTGCAGGTCGCAGTAGCTTAGCAAGACGGTTTAAATGCCCCTTGGAAGAGACATGCAGGTCTCAGTAGCTTAACAAGACGGTTTAAATGCCCCTTGGAAAAGTGGTGGAGGTTACAGTAGCTTAACAAGACGGTTTAAATGCCCCTTGGAAGAGACGTGCAAGTCGCAGTAGCTTAAGAAGATGGTTTAAATGCCCCTTGGAAGAGACGTGCAGGTCGCAGTAGCTTAACAAGATGGTTTAAATGCCCCTTGGAAGAGACGTGAAGGTCGCAGTAGCTTAACAAGATGGTTTAAATTCCCCTTGGAAGAGCGGTGGAGGTCCCTGTAGCTTAACAAGACAGTTTAAATACCCCTTGGAAGAGACGTGCAGGTCGTAGTAGCTTAACAAGACGGTTTAAATGCCCCTTGGAAGAGAAGTGCAGGTCGCAGTAGCTTAACAAGACGGTTTAAATGCCACATGGAAGAGCGGTGGAGGTCGCAGTAAATTAACAAGACAGTTTAAATGCCCCTTGGAAAAGTGGTGGAGGTTACAGTAGCTTAACAAGACGGTTTAAATGCCCCTTGGAAGAGACGTGCAAGTCGCAGTAGCTTAAGAAGATGGTTTAAATGCCCCTTGGAAGAGTCGTGCAGGTTGCAGTAGCTTAACAAGATGGTTTAAATGCCCCTTGGAAGAGACGTGAACGTCGCAGTAGCTTAACAAGATGGTTTAAATTCCCCTTGGAAGAGAGGTGGAGGTCCCTGTAGCTTAACAAGACAGTTTAAATACCCCTTGGAAGAGACGTGAAGGTCGTAGTAGCTTAACAAGACGGTTTAAATGCCCCTTGGAAGAGAAGTGCAGGTCGCAGTAGCTTAACAAGACGGTTTAAATGCCACATGGAAGAGCGGAGGAGGTCGCAGTAAATTAACAAGACAGTTTAAATGCCCCTTGGAAAAGTGGTGGAGGTTACAGTAGCTTAACAAGACGTTTTAAATGCCCCTTGGAAGAGACGTGCAAGTTGCAGTAGCTTAACAAGACGGTTTAAATGCCCCTTGGAAGAGACGTGCAGGTCGCAGTAGCTTAACAAGACGGTTTAAATGCCCCTTGGAAGAGACGTGCAGGTCGAAGTAGCTTATCAAGATAGTTTAAATTCCCCTTGGAAGAGCGCTGGAGGTCGCAGTAGCTTAACAAGACAGTTTAAATACCCCTTGGAAGAGACGTGCAGGTCGTAGTAGCTTAACAAGACGGTTTAAATGTCCCTTGGAAGAGACGTGCAGGTCGCAGTAGCTTAACAAGATGGTTTAAATGCCACTTGGAAGAGAAGTGCAAGTTGCAGTAGCTTAACAAGACGGTTTAAATGCCAGTTGGAAGAGCGGTGGAGGTCACAGTAGCTTAACAAGACAGTTTAAATGGCCCTTGGAAGAGATGTGCAGGTCGCAGTACCTTAATAAGAAGGTTTAAATGCCCCTTGGAAGAGCCGTGCAGGTCGCAGTAGATTAACAAGACGGTTTAAATGCCCCTTGGAAGAGACGTGCAGGTCGCAGTAGCTTCACAAGACAGTTTAAATCCCCCTTGGTAGAGATGTGCAGGTTGCAGTAGCTTAACAAGAGCATTTAAATGCCCCATGGAATAGGCTTGCAGGTCGCAGTAGCTTACCAAGACGGTTTAAATGCCTCTTGCAAGAGACGTGCAGGTCACAGTAGCTTAACAAGACGGTTTAAATGCCCCTCAGAAAAGTGGTGGAGGTTACAGTAGCTTAACAAGACGGTTTCAATGCCCCTTGGAAGTGACGTGAAAGTCGCAGTAGCTTAAAAAGACGGTTTAAATGCGCCTTGGAAGAGACATGCAGGTCGCAGTAGCTTAAATAGACGGTTTAAATGTGCCTTGGAAGAGACGTGCAGGTTGCAGTAGCTCAACAAGACAGTTTAAATGCCCCTTGGAAGAGACGAGCAGGTTGCAGTAGCTTAACAAGACGGTTTAATTGCCCCTTGGAAGAGCGGTGAAGGTCACAATAGCTTAACAAGACAGTTTAAATGCCCCTTGGAAGAGAAGTGCAGGTAGCAGTAGCTTAACAAGACGGATTAAATGCCCCTTGGAAGAGCAGTGGAAGTCGTAGTAGCTTAACAAGAGGCTTTAAATGCCCTTTGGAAGAGCGGTGGAGGTTGCAGTAGCTTAAAAAAACGGTTTAAATGCCCCTTGGAAGAGCGGTGGAGGTCGCAGTAGCTTAACAAGACAGCTTAAATGCCCCGTGGAAGAGACGTGAAGGTCGCAGTAGCTTAACAAGACGTTTAAAATACCCCTTGGAAGAGACGTGCCGGTCACAGAAGCTTAACAAGACGGTTTAAATGCCCCTTGGAAGAGAAGTGCAGTTCGCAGTAGCTTAACAAGACAGTTTAAATGCCCCTTGGAAGAGACATGCAGGTAGCAGTAGCTTAACAAGACGGTTTAAATGCCCCTTGGAAGAGACGTGCAGGTCGCAGTAGCTTAACAAGACGTTTAAATACCCTTTGGTTGAGTAGAGCAGGTCGCAGTAGCTTAACAAGACGGTTTAAATGCCCCTTGGAAAAGTGGTGGAGGTTACAGCAGCTGAACAAGAAGGTGTAAATGCCCCTTGGAAGAGACTTGCAAGTCGTAGTAGCTTAAGAAGACGGTTTAAATGACCCCTTGGAAGAGACGTGCAGGTCGCAGTAACTTAAAAAGACAGTTTAAATGCCCCTTGGAAGAGACATGCAGGTTGCAGTAGCTTAACAAGACTGTTTAAATGCCCCTTGGAAAAGTGGTGGAGGTTACAGTAGCTTAACAAGATGGTTTAAATGCCCCTTGGAAGAGAAGTGCAAGTCGCAGTAGCTTAACAAGATGGTTTAAATGCCCCTTGGAAGAGACGTGCAGGTCGCAGTAGCTTAACAAGACGGTTTAAATGCCCCATAGACGAGATGTGCAGGTCGCAGTAGCTTAACAAGATGGTTTAAATTCCCCTTGGAAGAGCGCTTGAGGTTGAAGTAGCTTAACAAGACATTTTAAATACACCTTGCAAGAGACATGCAGGTCGTAGTAGCTTAACAAGACGGTTTAAATGCCCCTTGGAAGAGAAGTGCAGGTCGCAGTAGCTTAACAAGACGGTTTAAATGCCACTTGGAAGAGCGGTGGAGGTCACTGTAGCTTAACAAGACAGTTTAAATGGCCCTTGGAAGAGATGTGCAGGTCGCAGTAGTTTAATAAGAAGGTTTAAATGCCCCTTGGAAGAGACGTGCAGGTCGCAGTAGCTTAGCAAGACGGTTTAAATGCCCCTTGGAAGAGACGTGCAGGTCGCAGTAGCTTCACAAGACAGTTTAAATTCCCCTTGATCGAGACGTGGAGGTTGCAGCAGCTTAACAAGAGGATTTAAATGCCCCATGGAATAGGCTTGCAGGTCACAGTAGCTTAACAAGACGGTTTAAATGCCCCTCGGAAAAGTGGTGGAGGTTACAGTAACTTAACGAGACGGTTTAAATGCCCCTTGGAAGTGACGTGCAAGTCGCAGTAGCTTAAAAAGACGGTTTAAATGTGCCTTGGAGGAGACGTGCAGGTCGCAGTAGCTTAACAAGACGGTTTAAATGCCCCTTGGAAGAAACAAGCAGGTCGCTGTAGCTTAACAAGAGGGTTTAAATGCCCTTGGAAGAGCGGTGGAGGTCACAATAGCTTAACAAGACAGTTTAAATGCCCCTTGGAAGAGAAGTGCAGGTAGCAGTAGCTTAACAAGACGGATTAAATGCCCCTTGGAAGAGCAGTGGAGGTCGTAGTAGCTTAACAAGACGGTTTAACTGCCCTTTGGAAGAGCGTTGGAGGTCGCAGTAGCTTAAAAAGACAGTTTAAATGCCCCTTGGAAGAGCGGTGGAGGTCGCAGTAGCTTAACAAGACAGCATAAATGCCACTTGGAAGAGACGTGAAGGTCGCAGTAGCTTAACAAGACGGTTAAAATGGCCCTTGGAAGAGACGTGCAGGTCGCAGAAGCTTAACAAGACGGTTTAAATGCCCCTTGGAAGAGACGTGCAAGTCGCAGAAGCTTAGCAAGACGGTTTAAATGCCCCTTGGAAGAGACGTGCAGTTCGCAGTAGCTTAACAAGACGGTTTAAATGCCCCTTGGAAGAGACGTGCAAGTCGCAGAAGCTTAACAAGACGGTTTAAATGCCCCTTGGAAGAGACATGCAGTTCGCAGGAGCTTAACAAGAAGGTTTAAATGCCCCTTGGAAGAGACGTGCAAGTCGCAGAAGCTTAACAAGACTGTTTAAATGCCCCTTGGAAGAGACGTGCAGTTCGCAGTAGCTTAACAAGACGGATTAAATGCCCCTTGGTAGAGCGGTGGAGGTCGCAGTAGTTTAACAAGACGGTTTAAATGCCCCTTGGAAGAGACATGCAGGTCGCAGTAGCTTAACAAGACGGTTTAAATACCCCTTGGAAGAGACATGCAGGTCGCAGTAACTTAACAAGACGGTTTAAGTGCCACATGGAAGAAACATGCAGGTCGCAGTAGCTTAAAAGGACGGTTTAAATGCCCCTTGGAAGAGACATGCAGGTCGCAGAAGCTTAACAAGACGGTTTAAATGCCCCTTGGAAAAGTGGTGGAGGTTACAGTAGCTTAACAAGACGGTTTAAATGCCCCTTGGAAGAGACGTGCAAGTCGCAGTAGCTTATCAAGATGGTTTAAATGCCCCTTGGAAGAGACATGCAGGTCGCAGTAGCTTAACAAGATGGTTTAAATACCCCTTGGAAGAGACGTTAAGGTCGCAGTAGCTTAACAAGAAGGTTTAAATTCCCCTTGGAAGAGCGGTGGAGGTCGCAGTAGCTTAACAAGACAGTTTAAATACCCCTTGGAAGAGACGTGCAGGTCGTAGTAGCTTAATAAGACGGTTTAAATGCCCCTTGGAAGAGAAGTGTAGGTCGCAGTAGCTTAACAAGACGGTTTAAATGCCACATGGAAGAGCGGTGTAGGTCGCAGTAAATTAACAAGACAGTTTAAATGCCCCTTGGAAAAGTGGTGGAGGTTACAGTAGCTTAACAAGATGGTTTAAATGCCCCTTGGAAGAGAAGTGCAAGTCGCAGTAGCTTAACAAGACGGTTTAAATGCCCCATAGACGAGATGTGCAGGTCGCAGTAGCTTAACAAGATGGTTTAAATTCCCCTTGGAAGAGCGCTGGAGGTTGAAGTAGCTTAACAAGACATTTTAAATACACCTTGCAAGAGACATGCAGGTCGTAGTAGCTTAACAAGACGGTTTAAATGCCCCTTGGAAGAGAAGTGCAGGTCGCAGTAGCTTAACAAGACGGTTTAAATGCCACTTGGAAGAGCGGTGGAGGTCACTGTAGCTTAACAAGACAGTTTAAATGGCCCTTGGAAGAGATGTGCAGGTCGCAGTAGTTTAATAAGAAGGTTTAAATGCCCCTTGGAAGAGACGTGCAGGTCGCAGTAGCTTAGCAAGACGGTTTAAATGCCCCTTGGAAGAGACGTGCAGGTCGCAGTAGCTTCACAAGACAGTTTAAATTCCCCTTGATCGAGACGTGGAGGTTGCAGCAGCTTAACAAGAGGATTTAAATGCCCCATGGAATAGGCTTGCAGGTCACAGTAGCTTAACAAGACGGTTTAAATGCCCCTCGGAAAAGTGGTGGAGGTTACAGTAACTTAACAAGACGGTTTAAATGCCCCTTGGAAGTGACGTGCAAGTCGCAGTAGCTTAAAAAGACGGTTTAAATGTGCCTTGGAGGAGACGTGCAGGTCGCAGTAGCTTAACAAGACGGTTTAAATGCCCCTTGGAAGAAACGAGCAGGTCGCTGTAGCTTAACAAGAGGGTTTAAATGCCCTTGGAAGAGCGGTGGAGGTCACAATAGCTTAACAAGACAGTTTAAATGCCCCTTGGAAGAGAAGTGCAGGTAGCAGTAGCTTAACAAGACGGATTAAATGCCCCTTGGAAGAGCAGTGGAGGTCGTAGTAGCTTAACAAGATGGTTTAACTGCCCTTTGAAAGAGCGGTGGAGGTCGCAGTAGCTTAAAAAGACGGTTTAAATGCCCCTTGGAAGAGCGGTGGAGGTCGCAGTAGCTTAACAAGACAGCTTAAATGCCACTTGGAAGAGACGTGAAGGTCGCAGTAGCTTAACAAGACGGTTAAAATGGCCCTTCGAAGAGACGTGCAGGTCGCAGAAGCTTAACAAGACGGTTTAAATGCCCCTTGGAAGAGACGTGCAAGTCGCAGAAGCTTAGCAAGACGGTTTAAATGCCCCTTGGAAGAGACGTGCAGTTCGCAGTAGCTTAACAAGACGGTTTAAATGCCCCTTGGAAGAGACGTGCAAGTCGCAGAAGCTTAACAAGACGGTTTAAATGCCCCTTGGAAGAGACATGCAGTTCGCAGTAGCTTAACAAGACGGTTTAAATGCCCCTTGGAAGAGACGTGCAAGTCGCAGAAGCTTAACAAGACTGTTTAAATGCCCCTTGGAAGAGACGTGCAGTTCACAGTAGCTTAACAAGACGGATTAAATGCCCCTTGGAAGAGCAGTGGAGGTCGCAGTAGTTTAACAAGACGGTTTAAATGCCCCTTGGTAGAGCGGTGGAGGTGGCAGGAGCTTAACAAGACGGTTTAAATGCCCCTTGGAAGAGACATGCAGGTCGCAGCAGCTTAAAAAGACGGTTTAAATGCCCTTGGAAGAGACGTGCAGGTCCCAGTAGCTTAACAAGACGGTTTAAATGCCCCTTGGAAGAGACATGCAGGTCGCAGTAGCTTAACCAGACGGTTTAAATGCCCCTTGGAAAAGTGGTGGAGGTTACAGTAGCTAAACAAGAAGGTTTAAATGCCCCTTGGAAGAGACGTGCAAGTCGCAGTAGCTTAACAAGACGGTTTAAATACCCCTTGGAAGAGACATGCAGGTCGCAGTAGCTTAACAAGACGGTTTAAGTGCCACATGGAAGAAACATGCAGGTCGCAGTAGCTTAAAAGGACGGTTTAAATGCCCCTTGGAAGAGACATGCAGGTCGCAGAAGCTTAACAAGACGGTTTAAATGCCCCTTGGAAAAGTGGTGGAGGTTACAGTAGCTTCACAAGACGGTTTAAATGCCCCTTGGAAGAGACGTGCAAGTCGCAGTAGCTTATCAAGATGGTTTAAATGCCCCTTGGAAGAGACGTGCAGGTCGCAGTAGCTTAACAAGATGGTTTAAATGCCCCTTGGAAGAGACGTTAAGGTCGCAGTAGCTTAACAAGAAGGTTTAAATTCCCCTTGGAAGAGCGGTGGAGGTCGCAGTAGCTTAACAAGACAGTTTAAATACCCCTTGGAAGAGACGTGCAGGTCGTAGTAGCTTAATAAGACGGTTTAAATGCCCCTTGGAAGAGAAGTGTAGGTCGCAGTAGCTTAACAAGACGGTTTAAATGCCACATGGAAGAGCGGTGTAGGTCGCAGTAAATTAACAAGACAGTTTAAATGCCCCTTGGAAAAGTGGTGGAGGTTACAGTAGCTTAACAAGACGGTTTAAATGCCCCTTGGAAGAGACGTGCAAGTTGCAGTAGCTTAACAAGACTGTTTAAATGCCCCTTGGAAGAGACGTGCAGGTCGCAGTAGCTTAACAAGACGGTTTAAATGCCCCTTGGAAGAGACGTGCAGGTCGCAGTAGCTTAACAAGATAGATTAAATTCCCCTTGGAAGAGCGCTGGAGGTCGCAGTAGCATAACAAGACAGTTTAAATACTCCTTGGAAGAGACGTGCAGGTCGCAGTAGCTTAACAAGATGGTTTAAATGCCCCTTGGAAGAGAAGTGCAAGTTGCAGTAGCTTAACAAGACGGTTTAAATGCCACTTGGAAGAGCGGTGGAGGTCACAGTAGCTTAACAAGACAGTTTAAATGACCCTTGGAGAGATGTGCAGGTCGCAGTAGCTTAATAAGAAGGTTTAAATGCCCCTTGGAAGAGCCGTGCAGGTCGCAGTAGATTAACAAGACGGTTTAAATGCCCCTTGGAAGAGACGTGCAGGTCGCAGTAGCTTCACAAGACAGTTTAAATCCCCCTTGGTAGAGACGTGCAGGCTGCAGTATCTTAACAAGAGCATTTAAATGCCCCATGGAATAGGCTTGCAGGTCGCAGTAGCTTACCAAGACGGTTTAAATGCCTCTTGGAAGAGACGTGCAGGTCACAGTAGCTTAACAAGACGGTTTAAATGCCCCTCGGAAAAGTGGTGGAGGTTACAGTAGCTTAACAAGACGGTTTCAATGCCCCTTGGAAGTGACGTGAAAGTCGCAGTAGCTTAAAAAGACGGTTTAAATGCGCCTTGGAAGAGACATGCAGGTCGCAGTAGCTTAAATAGACGGTTTAAATGTGCCTTGGAAGAGACGTGCAGGTTGCAGTAGCTTAACAAGACGGTTTAAATGCCCTTGGAAGAGACGAGCAGGTTGCAGTAGCTTAACAAGACGGTTTAAATGCCCCTTGGAAGAGCGGTGAAGGTCACAATAGCTTAACAAGACAGTTTAAATGCCCCTTGGAAGAGAAGTGCAGGTAGCAGTAGCTTAACAAGACGGATTAAATGCCCCTTGGAAGAGCAGTGGAAGTCGTAGTAGCTTAACAAGACGCTTTAAATGCCCTTTGGAAGAGCGGTGGAGGTCGCAGTAGCTTAAAAAAATGGTTTAAATGCCCCTTGGAAGAGCGGTGGAGGTCACAGTAGCTTAACAAGACAGCTTAAATGCCCCTTGGAAGAGACGTGAAGGTCGCAGTAGCTGAACAAGACGGTTAAAATGCCCCTTGGAAGAGACGTGCCGGTCGCAGAAGCTTAACAAGACGGTTTAAATGCCCCTTGGAAGAGAAGTGCAGTTCGCAGTAGCTTAACAAGACAGTTTAAATGCCCCTTGGAAGAGACGTGCAGGTAGCAGTAGCTTAATAACACGGTTTAAATGCCCCTTGGAAGAGCGGTGGAGGTCGCAGTAGCTTAACAAGACGGTTTAAATGCTCCTTGGAAGAGACGTGCAGGTCGCAGTAGCTTAACAAGACTGTTTAAATACCCTTTGGTTGAGTAGAGCAGGTCGCAGTAGCTTAACAAGATGGTTTAAATGCCCCTTGGAAAAGTGGTGGAGGTTATAGCAGCTAAACAAGAAGGTGTAAATGCCCCTTGGAAGAGACTTGCAAGTCGTAGTAGCTTAACAAGACGGTTTAAATGACCCCTTGGAAGAGACGTGCAGGTCGCAGTAGCTTAAAAAGACGGTTTAAATGCCCCTTGGAAGAGACATGCAGGTCGCAGTAGCTTAACAAGACTGTTTAAATGCCCCTTGGAAAAGTGGTGGAGGTTACAGTAGCTTAACAAGATGGTTTAAATGCCCCTTGGAAGAGAAGTGCAAGTCGCAGTAGCTTAACAAGATGGTTTAAATGCCCCTTGGAAGAGACGTGCAGGTCGCAGTAGCTTAACAAGACGGTTTAAATGCCCATAGACGAGATGTGCAGGTCGCAGTAGCTTAACAAGATGGTTTAAATTCCCCTTGGAAGAGCGCTGGAGGTTGCAGTAGCTTAACAAGACATTTTAAATACACCTTGGAAGAGACGTGCAGGTCATAGTAGCTTAACAAGATGGTTTAAATGTCCCTTGGAAGAGACGTGCAGGTCGCAGTAGCTTAACAAGATGGTTTAAATGCCCCTTGGAAGAGAAGTGCAGGTCGCAGTAGCTTAACAGGACGGTTTAAATGCCACTTGGAAGAGCGGTGGAGGTCACAGTAGCTTAACAAGACAGTTTAACCACTTCGCACCAGAGCCTGTTTTTGCCTTCGTGACCGGGCCAATTTTTTCAATTCTGACCACTGTCACTTTATGAAGCAATTACTCTGGAACGCTTCAACGGATCCCCCTGATTCTGAGATTGTTTTTTCGTGACATATTGTACTTCATGATAGTGGTAAAATTTCTTTGATATCACTTGCGTTTATTTGTGAAAAAATCGGAAATTTGGCGAAAATTTTGAAAATTTTGCAATTTTCAAACTTTGAATTTTTAAGCCCTTAAATCAGAGAAATATGTCACACAAAATACTTAATAAATAACATTTCCCACATGTCTACTTTACATCAGCACAATTTTGGAACCAAAATTTTTTTTTGTTAGGGAGCTATAAGGGTTAAAAGTTGACCAGCGATTTCTCATTTTTCCAACAAAATTTACAAAAACATTTTTTTAGGGACCACATCACATTTGAAGTCACTTTGAGGGGTCTTTATGACAGAAAATACCCAAAAGTGACACCGTTCTAAAAACTGCACCCCTCAAGGTGCTCAAAACCACATTCAAGAACTTTATTAACCCTTCAGGTGCTTCACAGAAATTTTTGGAATGTGGAAGAAAAAAATTAACATTTAACTTTTTTCACAAAAATGTTACTTTAGACCCAATTTTTTTTATTTTTACAGGGGTAACAGGAAAAAATGGACCCCAAAATTTTTTGTGCAATTTCTCTTGAGCGTGCTGATACCCCATATGTGAGGGAAAACCACTGTTTGGGCGCACGGCAGGGCTCGGAAAGGAAGGAGCGCCATTAGACTTTTTGAATGTAAAATTTGTCTGAATAATTAGCAGACACCATGTTGCGTTTGGAGAGCTCCTGATGTGACTAAACAGTGGAAACCCCCCACAAGTGACACCATTTTGGAAACTAGACCCCTTAGGGAACTTATCTAGATGTGTGGTGAGCACCTTGAACCCCAAGGTGCTTCACAGAAGTTTATAATAATCAGCTGTAAAAATAAAATTTTCACATTTTTCCCGCAAAAACGTTTTTCATCCCTTAATTTTGCATTATCAGAAGGGTAATAGGATAAATTGCACCATGAAATTTGTTGTGCAATTTCTCCTGAACACGCCGATACCCCATATGTGGGGGAAAACCACTGTTTGGGCGCACGGCAGGGTTTGGAAAGGAAGGAGCGCCATTTGACTTTCTGAATGTAAAATTTGTCTGAATAATTAGCAGACGCCATGTTGCGTTTGGAGAGCCCCTGATGTTCCTAAACAGTGGAAACCCCCCACAAGTGACACCATTTTGGAAACTAGACCCCTTAGGGAACTTATCTAGATGTGTGGTGAGCACCTTGAACCCCAACGTGCTTCACAGAAGTTTATAATAATCAGCTGTAAAAATAAAATTTTCACATTTTTCCCGCAAAAACGTTTTTCATCCCTTAATTTTGCATTATCATAAGGGTAATAGGATAAATTGCACCATGAAATTTGTTGTGCAATTTCTCCTGAACACGCCGATATCCCATATGTGGGGGAAAACCACTGCTTTGGTGTACGGCAGGGTTCGGAAGAGAAAGGAGCGCTATGTTGGCTGGGATAGGCAGCAGACACCATGTCACATTTGAAGAGTCGCTGACATGCAGAAACAGCAGAAACCCCCACAAGTGACCCCATTTTGTAAACTACACCTCTCAAGGAATTCATCTAGGGAAGTAGTGAGTATTTTTTAATTTTTTAATTTATACCATTGGGCAGTGAAAAAAGCATAATTATATTTTTACCACAAAAAAATGTTTTACCCTCAGATTTTACATTTTCACACAGGGCAATGGGTAAAAATGGTGCCGAAATGTGTCACACAATTTCTTCTAAAAGTGCCAATACCCCATATGTGGCTGTATCGTACCGCTCAGCCATACGGCGAGATCTGGGGGGGACGGAGTGCTATTTGACAATTGGAGAACAAATTATTGTAGAATAGGCATTTGGATTTGGGAGCACAAAATTTTTTGAATTTCTTTTGGGGGGCAAGGGCCATTTCGCTTTTCCAGAGCCTTTCTGCTACCAGTAACTTGGAAGTCCCTTATATTTTTAACAGATGACGGACCTGAGTGGGGACTAGCTTTTTTTGAGGACTAAGTTGAAGCTTTTATTGGGAACATTTTACGTAACATTTATCCGGCGCTCTAGGCTGAGCACTTACATCAGGGTTTCCATCTAAATTTCCAAGTGATGTAATTCAGATGAAACCCCTGCGGGATCCATTCACTGTAATGAGGCAGCAGAGTTACTCTGGACTCCGTCTGGCCTCTGTTTAGCGGTGTCCTTTTTTTCAGAAGTGCACAAAACTGTGGCCAACCGCACTTTTATGCACGCCTAAAAAAACTGACACCGTGGCCAGACGGCATCCACAGTGGCCTATATCTGCCTCATTACAGGGAATCTTCCGTCATGGGTTCCGGCTGAATCACATATTTCAGAGATTTACATGGAAACTCTGGCGTAAGTGCTCAGCGCAGAGCGCAGGATAAATGTGTGCCGAGAAATACTGCGATCTTTGGGAGACATAATAAACAAATCAGTAGCAGGTGAAGAATTGGTTTTATTTATTTTTTTACGCCGTTCCTAGTGTGATATAACTGATTAGATTACTTTATTCTTCGGGTCGGTGCGATTACAGAGATACCAGATTTATGTCGGGTTTTTATGACTTACAGCGGTCACACACTAAGAGACGCTTTTTTTTTGCAAAATCTAGTTTTTGCATCGCCATATTTTGAGAGCTATAATTTTTCCATATTTCGGCCGACAGAGTCATGTGATGGCTTGTTTTTTGCGGGACGAGTTGACATTTTTATTGGTACCATTTGTGGGTACGTGACATTTTTTGATCGCTTTCTATTCCGTTTTTTTTGGAGGTAAAATTAACAAAAACCAACAATTCAGGAATTGTTTTTTGAGGGTTTTTTTTATGCCGTTCTGCGTGTGGTAAAAGTGATCAGGCAGCGTTATTCTTCGGGTCAGTACATTTACAGCGATACTACACTTACTGTATATTTTTTTATGTTTTGGCGCTTTTACACAATAAAACAATTTTAAAGAAAAAATATTTTTTTTGCATTGCTTTATTCTGAGAGGTATAACTTTTTTATTTTTTGGCTGATGGAGCTGTATAGTGGCTTGATTTTTGCAGAACAAGATGACGTTTTCAGCGGTACCATTTCTATTTCCATTTTGCTTTTTGATCGCATTCTTTTCCACTTTTTGTTTGGCGATATGAGGAAAAAGCATAGTTTTTTGCTCCGTTTTTTATTTATTTTTAAAATACCAAATATGTGTACTTTTTTTATTTTTGTATAAATATACGGATTTATCGGTTTAATATTTTATTTATTTATTTTTATTTATTTTGTATTTTTTTTTTAACAGTTTCAAAACATTTTTTTTTACTTTTTTTACATTTTTACTTAGTCCCTGTATGGGACATTAATTTTTATTTTTCTGATCACTGATCTCATGTAATGTAATAGACATATATTACATTACATGAGATCTTCACTGACTCTTTCAGTCAGTTTCCTGTCTGGCATCAGCTACATACAGGCTGAAGTCAGACAGGAAGGACACCATATATGGCAGAGCTGGAGGCGGTCATGTGACCTCCAGCTGCCATAGCAACGAAAGGTCCTGGAAGGTATAAGGGGGGCCGTCGGAGAGGTAAGTGGACGACCCCCTCTCCTCCTGCTGTCTCCTATATGCCGTGATCACTATAGATCACAGCATATAGAAGACAGCAAAGGGTTAACATCACTGGGACCTGATCTAATCAGGTCCCGATGATGTTCCCTGTCAGAGCTAACGCTCTGCACCGCTCTCACAGCGCTTGCAGGACCCAGGGGGTCCTGAGCACTGTGAGACCACCCACCGTTTTTAAACGTCCGCGCTGCACAGAGCCCAGGCAGCGCGGACGTTTATCTACAGTGGGCGGTCGGGAAGCGGTTAAATGGCCCTTGGAAGAGATGTGTAGGTCGCAGTAGTTTAATAAGAAGGTTTAAATGCCCCTTGGAAGAGACGTGCAGGTCGCAGTAGCTTAGCAAGACGGTTTAAATGCCCCTTGGAAGAGACGTGCAGGTCGCAGTAGCTTCACAAGACAGTTTAAATCCCCCTTGATAGAGACGTGGAGGTTGCAGTAGCTTAACAAGAGGATTTAAATGCCCCATGGAATAGGCTTGCAGGTCACAGTAGCTTAATAAGACGGTTTAAATGCCCCTCGGAAAAGTGGTGGAGGTTACAGTAACTTAACAAGACGGTTTAAATGCCCCTTGGAAGTGACGTGCAAGTCGCAGTAGCTTAAAAAGACGGTTTAAATGCGCCTTGGAAGAGACATGCAGGTCGCAGTAGCTTAAAAAGACGGTTTAAATGTGCCTTGGAGGAGACGTGCAGGTCGCAGTAGCTTAACAAGACGGTTTAAATGCCCCTTGGAAGAAACGAGCAGGTCGCAGTAGCTTAACAAGATTGTTTAAATGCCCTTGGAAGAGCGGTGGAGGTCACAATAGCTTAACAAGATAGTTTAAATGCCCCTTGGAAGAGAAGTGCAGGTAGCAGTAGCTTAACAAGACGGATTAAATGCCCCTTGGAAGACCAGTGGAGGTCGTAGTAGCTTAACAAGACGGTTTAAATGCCCTTTGGAAGAGCGGTGGAGGTCGCAGTAGCTGAAAAAGACGGTTTAAATGTCCCTTGGAAGAGCGTTGGAGGTCGCAGTAGCTTAACAAGACAGCTTAAATGCCACTTGGAAGAGACGTGAAGGTCGCAGTAGCTTAACAAGACGGTTAAAATGGCCCTTGGAAGAGACGTGCAGGTCGCAGAAGCTTAACAAGACGGTTTAAATGCCCCTTGGAAGAGACGTGCAAGTCGCAGAAGCTTAACAAGACGGTTTAAATGCCCCTTGGAAGAGACGTGCAGTTCGCAGTAGCTTAACAAGACGGTTTAAATGCCCCTTGGAAGAGACGTGGAAGTCGCAGAAGCTTAACAAGACGGTTTAAATGCCCCTTGGAAGAGAAGTGCATTTCGCAGTAGCTTAACAAGACAGTTTAAATGCCCCTTGGAAGAGACGTGCAAGTCGCAGAAGCTTAACAAGACTGTTTAAATGCAGATTGGAAGAGACGTGCAGTTCGCAGTAGCTTAACAAGACGGATTAAATGCCCCTTGGAAGAGCAGTGGAGGTCGCAGTAGCTTAACAAGACGGTTTAAATGCCCCTTGGTAGAGCGGTGGAGGTGGCAGTAGCTTAACAAGACAGTTTAAATGCCCCTTGGAAGAGACATGCAGGTCGCAGCAGCTTAACAAGACGGTTTAAATGCCCCTTGGAAGAGACATGCAGGTCGCAGTAGCTTAACCAGACGGTTTAAATGCCCCTTGGAAAAGTGGTGGAGGTTACAGTAGCTAAACAAGAAGGTTTAAATGCCCCTTGGAAGAGACGTGCAAGTCGCGGTAGCTTAACAAGACGGTTTAAATACCCCTTGGAAGAGACTTGCAGGTCGCAGTAGCTTAACAAGACGGTTTAAATGCCACATGGAAGAAACATGCAGGTCGCAGTAGCTTAAAAGGACGGTTTAAATGCCCCTTGGAAGAGACATGCAGGTCGCAGTAGCTTAACAAGACGGTTTAAATGCCCCTTGGAAAAGTGGTGGAGGTTACAGTAGCTTAACAAGACGGTTTAAATGCCCCTTGGAAGAGACGTGCAAGTCGCTGTAGCTTAACAAGATGGTTTAAATGCCCCTTGGAAGAGACGTGAAGGTCGCAGTAGCTTAACAAGATGGTTTAAATTCCCCTTGGAAGAGCGGTGGAGGTCGCAGTAGCTTAACAAGACAGTTTAAATACCCCTTGGAAGAGACGTGCAGGTCGTAGTAGCTTAACAAGACGGTTTAAATGCCCCTTGGAAGAGAAGTGCAGGTCGCAGTAGCTTAACAAGACGGTTTAAATGCCACATGGAAGAGCGGTGGGGGTCGCAGTAAATTAACAAGACAGTTTGAATGCCCCTTGGAAAAGTGGTGGAGGTTACAGTAGCTTAACAAGACGGTTTAAATGCCCCTTGGAAGAGACGTGCAAGTTGCAGTAGCTTAACAAGACGGTTTAAATGCCCCTTGGAAGAGACGTGCAGGTCGCAGTAGCTTAACAAGACGGTTTAAATGCCCCTTGGAAGAGACGTGCAGGTCGAAGTTGCTTAACAAGATAGTTTAAATTCCCCTTGGAAGAGCGCTGGAGGTCGCAGTAGCTTAACAAGACAGTTTAAATACTCCTTGGAAGAGACGTGAAGGTCGTAGTAGCTTAACAAGACGGTTTAAATGTCCCTTGGAAGAGACGTGCAAGTTGCAGTAGCTTAACAAGACGGTTTAAATGCCACTTGGAAGAGCGGTGGAGGTCACAGTAGCTTAACAAGACAGTTTAAATGGCCCTTGGAGAGATGTGCAGGACGCAGTAGCTTAATAAGAAGGTTTAAATGCCCCTTGGAAGAGCCGTGCAGGTCGCAGTAGATTAACAAGACAGTTTAAATGCCCCTTGGAAGAGACGTGCAGGTCGCAGTAGCTTCACAAGACAGTTTAAATCCCCCTTGGTAGAGACGTGCAGGTTGCATTAGCTTAACAAGAGCATTTAAATTCCCCCATGGAATAGGCTTGCAGGTCGCAGTAGCTTACCAAGACGGTTTAAACGCCTCTTGGAAGAGACGTGCAGGTCACAGTAGCTTAACAAGACGGTTTAAATGCCCCTTGGAAGTGACGTGAAAGTCGCAGTAGCTTAAAAAGACGGTTTAAATGCGCCTTGGAAGAGACATGCAGGTCGCAGTAGCTTAACAAGACGGTTTAAATGCCCCTTGGTAGAGCGGTGGAGGTGGCAGTAGCTTAACAAGACAGTTTAAATGCCCCTTGGAAGAGACATGCAGGTCGCAGCAGCTTAACAAGACGGTTTAAATGCCCCTTGGAAGAGACATGCAGGTCGCAGTAGCTTAACCAGACGGTTTAAATGCCCCTTGGAAAAGTGGTGGAGGTTACAGTAGCTAAACAAGAAGGTTTAAATGCCCCTTGGAAGAGACGTGCAAGTCGCGGTAGCTTAACAAGACGGTTTAAATACCCCTTGGAAGAGACTTGCAGGTCGCAGTAGCTTAACAAGACGGTTTAAATGCCACATGGAAGAAACATGCAGGTCGCAGTAGCTTAAAAGGACGGTTTAAATGCCCCTTGGAAGAGACATGCAGGTCGCAGTAGCTTAACAAGACGGTTTAAATGCCCCTTGGAAAAGTGGTGGAGGTTACAGTAGCTTAACAAGACGGTTTAAATGCCCCTTGGAAGAGACGTGCAAGTCGCTGTAGCTTAACAAGATGGTTTAAATGCCCCTTGGAAGAGACGTGAAGGTCGCAGTAGCTTAACAAGATGGTTTAAATTCCCCTTGGAAGAGCGGTGGAGGTCGCAGTAGCTTAACAAGACAGTTTAAATACCCCTTGGAAGAGACGTGCAGGTCGTAGTAGCTTAACAAGACGGTTTAAATGCCCCTTGGAAGAGAAGTGCAGGTCGCAGTAGCTTAACAAGACGGTTTAAATGCCACATGGAAGAGCGGTGGGGGTCGCAGTAAATTAACAAGACAGTTTGAATGCCCCTTGGAAAAGTGGTGGAGGTTACAGTAGCTTAACAAGACGGTTTAAATGCCCCTTGGAAGAGACGTGCAAGTTGCAGTAGCTTAACAAGACGGTTTAAATGCCCCTTGGAAGAGACGTGCAGGTCGCAGTAGCTTAACAAGACGGTTTAAATGCCCCTTGGAAGAGACGTGCAGGTCGAAGTTGCTTAACAAGATAGTTTAAATTCCCCTTGGAAGAGCGCTGGAGGTCGCAGTAGCTTAACAAGACAGTTTAAATACTCCTTGGAAGAGACGTGAAGGTCGTAGTAGCTTAACAAGACGGTTTAAATGTCCCTTGGAAGAGACGTGCAGGTCGCAGTAGCTTAACAAGATGGTTTAAATGTCCCTTGGAAGAGAAGTGCAAGTTGCAGTAGCTTAACAAGACGGTTTAAATGCCACTTGGAAGAGCGGTGGAGGTCACAGTAGCTTAACAAGACAGTTTAAATGGCCCTTGGAGAGATGTGCAGGACGCAGTAGCTTAATAAGAAGGTTTAAATGCCCCTTGGAAGAGCCGTGCAGGTCGCAGTAGATTAACAAGACAGTTTAAATGCCCCTTGGAAGAGACGTGCAGGTCGCAGTAGCTTCACAAGACAGTTTAAATCCCCCTTGGTAGAGACGTGCAGGTTGCATTAGCTTAACAAGAGCATTTAAATTCCCCCATGGAATAGGCTTGCAGGTCGCAGTAGCTTACCAAGACGGTTTAAACGCCTCTTGGAAGAGACGTGCAGGTCACAGTAGCTTAACAAGACGGTTTAAATGCCCCTTGGAAGTGACGTGAAAGTCGCAGTAGCTTAAAAAGACGGTTTAAATGCGCCTTGGAAGAGACATGCAGGTCGCAGTAGCTTAAATAGACGGTTTAAATGTGCCTTGGAAGAGACGTGCAGGTTGCAGTAGCTTAAATAGACGGTTTAAATGTGCCTTGGAAGAGACATGCAGGTCGCAGTAGCTTAAAAAGACGGTTTAAATGTGCCTTGGAAGAGACGTGCAGGTTGCAGTAGCTTAACAAGACGGTTTAAATGCCCCTTGGAAGAGACGAGCAGGTTGCAGTAGCTTAACAAGACGGTTTAAATGCCCCTTGGAAGAGCGGTGAAGGTCACAATAGCTTAACAAGACAGTTTAAATGCCCCTTGGAAGAGAAATGCAGGTAGCAGTAGCTTAACAAGACGGATTAAATGCCCCTTGGAAGAGCAGTGGAAGTCGTTGTAGCTTAACAAGCCGCTTTAAATGCCCTTTGGAAGAGCGGTGGAGGTCGCAGTAGCTTAAAAAAACGGTTTAAATGCCCCTTGGAAGAGCGGTGGAGGTCACAGTAGCTTAACAAGACAGCTTAAATGCCCCTTGGAAGAGACGTGAAGGTCGCAGTAGCTTAACAAGACGGTTAAAATGCCCCTTGGAAGAGACGTGCCGGTCGCAGAAGCTTAACAAGACGGTTTTAATGCCGCTTGGAAGAGAAGATCAGTTCGCAGTAGCTTAACAAGACAGTTTAAATGCCCCTTGGAAGAGACGTGCAAGTCGCAGAAGCTTAACAAGACGGTTTAAATGCCCCTTGGAAGAGACGTGCAGTTCGCAGTAGCTTAACAAGACGGATTAAATGCCCCTTGGCAGAGACGTGCAGGTCACAGTAGCTTAACAAGATGGTTAAAATGCCCTTTGGAAGAGCGGTGGAGGTCGCAGTAGCTTAACAAGACGGAATAAATGCCCCTTGGAAGAGCGGTGGAGGTTGCAGTAGCTTAACAAGACGGTTTAAATGCCCCTTGGAAGAGACGTGCAGGTCGCAGTAGCTTAACAAGACGGTTTAAATACTCTTTGGTAGAGTAGAGCAGGTCGCAGTAGCTTAATAAGACTGTTAAAAAGCCCCTTGGTAGAGCGGTGGAGGTCACAGTAGCTTAACAAGATGGTTTAAATGCCCCTTGGAAGAGACATGCAGGTCCCAATAGCTTAACAAGACGGATTAAATGCCCCTTGGAAGAGACGTGCAGGTCGCAGTAGCTTAACAAGACGGTTTAAATGACCCTTGGAAAAGTGGTGGAGGTTACAGTAGCTAAACAAGAAGGTTTAAATGCCCCTTGGAAGAGACGTGCAAGTCGCAGTAGCTTAACAAGACGGTTTAAATGCCCCTTGGAAGAGACGTGCAGGTCGCAGTAGCTTAAAAAGATGGTTTAAATGCCCCTTGGAAGAGACATGCAGGTCACAGTAGCTTAACAAGATGGTTTAAATGCCCCTTGGAAAAGTGGTGGAGGTTACAGTAGCTTAACAAGACGTTTTAAATGCCCCTTGGGAGAGACGTGCAGGTCGCAGTAGCTTAACAATACGGTTTAAATGCCCCTTGGAAGAGCGGTGGAGGTCGCAGTAGCTTAACAAGATGGTTTAAATGCCCCTTGGAAGAGACGTGCAGGTCGCAGTAGCTTAACAAGATGGTTTAAATGCCCCTTGGAAGAGACGTGAAGGTCGCAGTAGCTTAACAAGATGGTTTAAATTCCCCTTGGAAGAGAGGTGAAGGTCCCTGTAGCTTAACAAGACAGTTTAAATACCCCTTGGAAGAGACGTGCAGGTCGTAGTAGCTTAACAAGACGGTTTAAATGCCCCTTGGAAGAGAAGTGCAGGTCGCAGTAGCTTAACAAGACGGTTTAAATGCCACATGGAAGAGCGGTGGAGGTCGCAGTAAATTAACAAGACAGTTTAAATGCCCCTTGGAAAATTGGTGGAGGTTACAGTAGCTTAACAAGACCGTTTAAATGCCCCTTGGAAGAGACGTGCAAGTTGCAGTAGCTTAACAAGACGGTTTAAATGCCCCTTGGAAGAGACGTGCAGGTCGCAGTAGCTTAACAAGACGGTTTAAATGCCCCTTGGAAGAGACGTGCAGGTCGAAGTAGCTTAACAAGATAGTTTAAATTCCCCTTGGAAGAGCGCTGGAGGTCGCAGTAGCTTAACAAGACAGTTTAAATATCCCTTGGAAGAGACGTGCAGGTCGTAGTAGCTTAACAAGATGGTTTAAATGTCCCTTGGAAGAGACGTGCAGGTCGCAGTAGCTTAACAAGACGGTTTAAATGCCCCTTGGAAGAGAAGTGGAAGTTGCAGTAGCTTAACAAGACGGTTTAAATGCCACTTGGAAGAGCGGTGGAGGTCACAGTAGCTTAACAAGACAGTTTAAATGGCCCTTGGAAGAGATGTGCAGGTCGCAGTAGCTTAATAAGAAGGTTTAAATTCCCTTTGGAAGAGCCGTGCAGGTCGCAGTAGATTAACTAGAAAGTTTAAATGCCCCTTGGAAGAGACGTGCAGGTCGCAGTAGCTTCACAAGACAGTTTAAATCCCCCTTGGTAGAGACGTGCAGGTTGCAGTAGCTTAACAAGAGCATTTAAATGCCCCATGGAATGGGCTTGCAGGTCGCAGTAGCTTACCAAGACGGTTTAAATGCCTCTTGGAAGAGACGTGCAGGTCACAGTAGCTTAACAAGACGGTATAAATGCCCCTCGGAAAAGTGGTGCAGGTTACAGTAGCTTAACAAGACGGTTTCAATGCCCCTTGGAAGTGACGTGAAAGTCGCAGTAGCTTAAAAAGACGGTTTAAATGCACCTTGGAAGAGACATGCAGGTCGCAGTAGCTTAAATAGACGGTTTAAATGTGCCTTGGAAGAGACGTGCAGGTTGCAGTAGCTTAACAAGACAGTTTAAATGCCCCTTGGAAGAGACGAGCAGGTTGCAGTAGCTTAACAAGACGGTTTAAATGCCCCTTGGAAGAGCGGTGAAGGTCACAATAGCTTAACAAGACAGTTTAAATGCCCCTAGGAAGAGAAGTGCAGGTATCAGTAGCTTAACAAGACGGATTAAATGCCCCTTGGAAGAGCAGTGGAAGTCGTAGCAGCTTAACAAGACGCTTTAAATGCCCTTTGGAACAGCGGTGGAGGTCGCAGTAGCTTAAAAAGACGGTTTAAATGCCCCTTGGAAGAGCGGTGGAGGTCGCAGTAGCTTAACAAGACAGCTTAAATGCCCCTTGGAAGAGACGTGAAGGTCGCAGTAGCTTAACAAGACGGTTAAAATGCCCCTTGGAAGAGACGTGCCGGTCGCAGAAGATTAACAAGACGGTTTAAATACCCCTTGGAAGAGAAGTGCAGTTCGCAGTAGCTTAACAAGACAGTTTAAATGCCTCTTGGAAGAGACGTGCAAGTCGCAGAAGCTTAACAAAACGGTTTAAATGCCCCTTGGAAGAGACGTGTAGTTCGCAGTAGCTTAACAAGACGGATTAAATGCCCCTTGGCAGAGACGTGCAGGTCACAGTAGCTTAACAAGATGGTTAAAATGCCCTTTGGAAGAGCGGTGGAGGTCGCAATAGCTTAACAAGACGGTTTAAATGCCCCTTGGAAGAGATCTGCAGATCGCAGTAGCTTAACAAGACGGTTTAAATGCCCCTTGGAAGAGCGGTGGAGGTCGCAGTAGCTTAACAAGACGGTTTAAATGCCCCTTGGAAGAGACGTGCAGGTCGCAGTAGCTTAACAAGACGGTTTAAATACCCTTTGGTAGAGTAGAGCAGGTCGCAGTAGCTTAATAAGACGGTTTAAATGCCCCTTGGTAGAGCGGTGGAGGTCACAGTAGCTTAACAAGATGGTTTAAATGCCCCTTGGAAGAGACATGCAGGTCGCAGCAGCTTAACAAGCTGGTTTAAATGCCCCTTGGAAGAGACGTGCAGGTCCCACTAGCTTAACAAGACGGATTAAATGCCCCTTGGAAGAGACATGCAGGTCGCAGTAGCTTAACAAGACGGTTTAAATGCCCCTTGGAAAAGTGGTGGAGGTTACAGTAGCTAAACAAGAAGGTTTAAATGCCCCTTGGAAGAGAAGTGCAAGTCGCAGTAGCTTAACAAGATGGTTTAAATGCCCCTTGCAAGAGACGTGGAGGTCGCAGTAGCTTAAAAAGATGGTTTAAATGCCCCTTGGAAGAGACGTGCAGGACGCAGTAGCTTAACAAGACGGTTTAAATGCCCCTTGGAAGAGCGGTGGAGGTCGCAGTAGCTTAACAAGATGGTTTAAATGCCCCTTGGAAGAGCGGTGGTGGTCGCAGTAGCTTAAAAAGACGGTTTACATGCTCCTTGGAAGAGACATGCAGGTCGCAATAGCTTAACAAGACGGTTTAAATTCCCCTTGGAAGAGATGTGCAGGTCGCAGTAGCTTAACAAGACGGTTTAAATGCCCCTTGGAAGAGACGTACATGTCGCAGTAGCTTAATAAGACGGTTTAAATCCCTTTTGGAAGAGACATGCAGGTCGCAGCAGCTTAACAAGACGATATAAATGCCCCTTGGAAGAGACATGCAGGTAGCAGTAGCTTAACAAAACGGTTTAAATGCCCCTTGGAAGAGACGTGCAGGTCGCAGTAGCTTAACTAGACGGTCTAAATGCCCCTTGCAAGAGACATGCAGGTCGCATTAGCTTAACATGACGATTTAAATGCCCCTTGGAAGAAACGTGCAGGTCGCAGTAGCTTAAAAAGACTGTTTAAATGTCCCTTGTAAAAGACGATAAGGTCGCAGTAGCTTAACAAGACGTTTTAAATGCCCCTTGGAAGAGCGATGGAGGTCGCAGTAGCTTAACAAGATGGTTTAAATGCCCCTTGGAAGAGACACGCTGGACGCAGTAGCTTAATAAGAAGGTTTAAATGACCCTTGGAAGAGACGTGCAGGTCGCAGTAGCTTAACAAGACAGTTTAAATGCCCCTTGGAAGAGAAATGCTGGTCGTATTAGCTTAAAAAGACGGTTTAAATGCCCCTTGGAAGAGACGTGCAGGTCTCAGTAGCATAACAAGACTGTTTAAAAGCCCCTTGGAAGAGCGGTGGAGATCGCAGTAGCTTAAAAAGACGGTTTAAATGCCCCTTGGAAGAGACGTGCAGGTCGCAGTAGCTTAACAAGATGGTTTAAATGCCCCTTGGAAGAGCGGTGGTGGTCGCAGTAGCTTAACAAGACGGTTTACATGGTCCTTGGAAGAGACGTGCAGGTCGCAGTAGCTTAATAAGAAGGTTTAAATGCCCCTTGGAAGAGACATGTAGGACGCAGTAGCTTAACAAGACGGTTTAAATGCCCTTTGGAAGAGACGTGCAGGTCGCAGTAGCTTAACAAAACCGTTTAAATGCCCCTTGGAAGAGACGTGCAGTTCGCAGTAGCTTAACAAGACGGTTTAAATGCCCCTTGGAAGAGACGTGCTGGTCGCAGTAGCTTAACAAGATAGTTTAAATTCCCCTTGAAAGAGCGCTGGAGGTCGCAGTAGCTTAACAAGACAGTTTAAATACCCCTTGGAAGAGACGTGCAGGTCGTAGTAGCTTAACAAGACGGTTTAAATGTCCCTTGGAAGAGACGTGCAGGTCGCAGTAGCTTAAAAAGACGGTTTAAATGCCCCTTGGAAGAGAAGTCAAGTTGCAGTAGCTTAACAAGACGGTTTAAATGCCACTTGGAAGAGCGGTGGAGGTCACAGTAGCTTAACAAGACAGTTTAAATGGCCCTTGGAAGAGATTTGCAGGTCGCAGTAGCTTAATAAGAAGGTTTAAATGCCCCTTGGAAGAGCCGTGCAGGTCGCAGTAGATTAACAAGACGGTTTAAATGCCCCTTGGAAGATACGTGCAGGTCACAGTAGCTTCACAAGACAGTTTAAATCCCCCTTGGTAGAGATGTGCAGGTTGCAGTAGCTTAACAAGAGCATTTAAATGCCCCATGGAATAGGCTTGCTGGTCGCAGTAGCTTACCAAGACGGTTTAAATGCCTCTTGGATGAGACGTGCAGGTCACAGTAGCTTAACAAGACGGTTTAAATGCCCCTCGGAAAAGTGGTGGAGGTTACAGTAGCTTAACAAGACGGTTTCAATGCCCCTTGGAAGTGACGTGCAAGTCGCAGTAGCTTAAAAAGACGGTTTAAATGCGCCTTGGAAGAGACATGCAGGTCGCAGTAGCTTAAATAGAGGGTTTAAATGTGCCTTGGAAGAGACGTGCAGGTCGCAGTAGCTTAACAAGACGGTTTAAATGCCCCTTGGAAGAGACGTGCAGGTCGCAGTAGCTTAACAAGATGGTTTAAATGCCCCTTAGAAGAGACGTGCAGGTCGCAGTAGCTTAACAAGATGGTTTAAATGCCCCTTGGAAGAGACGTGAAGGTCGCAGTAGCTTAACAAGATGGTTTAAATTCCCCTTGGAAGAGACGTGAAGGTCGCAGTAGCTTAACAAGATGGTTTAAATTCCCCTTGGAAGAGCGGTGATGATCTCTGTAGCCTAACAAGACAGTTTAAATACCCCTTGGAAGAGACGTGCAGGTCGTAGTAGCTTAACAAGACGGTTTAAATGCCCCTTGGAAGAGAAGTTCAGGTCGCAGTAGCTTAACAAGACGGTTTAAATGCCACATGGAAGAGCGGTGGAGGTCGCAGTAAATTAACAAGACAGTTTAAATGCCCCTTGGAAAAGTGGTGGAGGTTACAGTAGCTTAACAAGACGGTTTAAATGCCCCTTGGAAGAGACGTGCAAGTTGCAGTAGCTTAACAAGACGGTTTAAATGCCCCTTGGAAGAGACGTGCAGGTCGCAGTAGCTTTACAAGACGGTTTAAATACCCTTTGGTAGAGTAGAGCAGGTCGCAGTAGCTTAATAAGACGGTTTAAATGCCCCTTGGTAGAGCGGTGGAGGTCACAGTAGCTTAACAAGATGGTTTAAATACCCCTTGGAAGAGACATGCAGGTCGCAGCAGCTTAACAAGCTGGTTTAAATGCCCCTTGGAAGAGACGTGTAGGTCCCACTAGCTTAACAAGACGGATTAAATGCCCCTTGGAAGAGACATGCAGGTCGCAGTAGCTTAACAAGACGGTTTAAATGCCCCTTGGAAAAGTGGTGGAGGTTACAGTAGCTAAACAAGAAGGTTTAAATGCCCCTTGGAAGAGAAGTGCAAGTCGCAGTAGCTTAACAAGATGGTTTAAATGCCCCTTGGAAGAGACGTGGAGGTCGCAGTAGCTTAAAAAGATGGTTTAAATGCCCCTTGGAAGTGACATGCAGGTCGCAGTAGCTTAACAAGACGTTTTAAATGCCCCTTGGAAGAGACGTGCAGGACGCAGTAGCTTAACAAGACGGTTTAAATGCCCCTTGGAAGAGCGGTGGTGGTCGCAGTAGCTTAACAAGATGGTTTAAATGCCCCTTGGAAGAGCGGTGGTGGTCGCAGTAGCTTAAAAAGACGGTTTACATGCTCCTTGGAAGAGACATGCAGGTCGCAATAGCTTAACAAGACGGTTTAAATTCCCCTTGGAAGAGAGGTGCAGGTCGCAGTAGCTTAACAAGACGGTTTAAATGCCCCTTGGAAGAGACGTGCAGGTCGCAGTAGCTTAATAAGACGGTTTAAATCCCTTTTGGAAGAGACATGCAGGTCGCAGCAGCTTAACAAGACGCTTTAAATGCCCCTTGGAAGAGACATGCAGGTCGCAGTAGCTTAACAAAACGGTTTAAATGCCCCTTGGAAGAGACGTGCAGGTCGCAGTAGCTTAACTAGACGGTTTAAATGCCCCTTGCAAGAGACATGCAGGTCGCATTAGCTTAACATGACGATTTAAATGCCCCTTGGAAGAAACGTGCAGGTCACAGTAGCTTAAAAAGACCGTTTAAATGCCCCTTGTAAAAGACGATAAGGTCGCAGTAGCTTAACAAGACGTTTTAAATGCCCCTTGGAAGAGCGATGGAGGTCGCAGTAGCTTAACAAGATGGTTTAAATGCCCCTTGGAAGAGACACGCTGGACGCAGTAGCTTAATAAGAAGGTTTAAATGACCCTTGGAAGAGACGTGCAGGTCGCAGTATCTTAACAAGACGGTTTAAATGCCCCTTGGAAGAGAAATGCTGGTCGTATTAGCTTAAAAAGACGGTTTAAATGCCCCTTGGAAGAGACGTGCAGGTCTCAGTAGCATAACAAGACTGTTTAAAAGCCCCTTGGAAGAGACATGCAGGTCGCATTAGCTTAACATGACGATTTAAATGCCCCTTGGAAGAAACGTGCAGGTCGCAGTAGCTTAAAAAGACCGTTTAAATGCCCCTTGTAAAAGACGATAAGGTCGCAGTAGCTTAACAAGACGTTTTAAATGCCCCTTGGAAGAGCGATGGAGGTCGCAGTAGCTTAACAAGATGGTTTAAATGCCCCTTGGAAGAGACACGCTGGACGCAGTAGCTTAATAAGAAGGTTTAAATGACCCTTGGAAGAGACGTGCAGGTCGCAGTATCTTAACAAGACGGTTTAAATGCCCCTTGGAAGAGAAATGCTGGTCGTATTAGCTTAAAAAGACGGTTTAAATGCCCCTTGGAAGAGACGTGCAAGTCTCAGTAGCATAACAAGACTGTTTAAAAGCCCCTTGGAAGAGCGGTGGAGATCGCAGTAGCTTAAAAAGATGGTTTAAATGCCCCTTGGAAGAGACGTGCTGGTCGCAGTAGCTTAACAAGACGGTTTAAATGCCCCTTGGAAGAGCGGTGGTGGTCGCAGTAGCTTAACAAGACGGTTTACATGCTCCTTGGAAGAGACGTGCAGGTCGCAGTAGCTTAATAAGAAGGTCTAAATGCCCCTTGGAAGAGACATGCAGGTCGCAGTAGCTTAACAAGACGGTTTAAATGCCCTTTGGAAGAGACGTGCAGGTCACAGTAGCTTAACAAGACGGTTTAAATGCCCCTTGGAAGAGACGTGCAGGTCGCAGTAGCTTAACAAGACGGTTTAAATGCCCCTTGGAAGAGACGTGCTGGTCGCAGCAGCTTAACAAGATAGTTTAAATTCCCCTTGAAAGAGCGCTGGAGGTCGCAGTAGCTTAACAAGACAGTTTAAATACCCCTTGGAAGAGACGTGCAGGTCGTAGTAGCTTAACAAGACGGTTTAAATGTCCCTTGGAAGAGACGTGCAGGTCGCAGTAGCTTAACAAGACGGTTTAAATGCCCCTTGGAAGAGAAGTTAAGTTGCAGTAGCTTAACAAGACGGTTTAAATGCCACTTGGAAGAGCGGTGGAGGTCACAGTAGCTTAACAAGACAGTTTAAATGGCCCTTGGAAGAGATGTGCAGGTCGCAGTAGCTTAATAAGAAGGTTTAAATGCCCCTTGGAAGAGCCGTGCAGGTCGCAGTAGATTAACAAGACGGTTTAAATGCCCCTTGGAAGATACGTGCAGGTCACAGTAGCTTCACAAGACAGTTTAAATCCCCCTTGGTAGAGATGTGCAGGTTGCAGTAGCTTAACAAGAGCATTTAAATGCCCCATGGAATAGGCTTGCTGGTCGCAGTAGCTTACCAAGACGGTTTAAATGCCTCTTGGATGAGACGTGCAGGTCACAGTAGCTTAACAAGACGGTTTTAATGCCCCTCGGAAAAGTGGTGGAGGTTACAGTAGCTTAACAAGACGGTTTCAATGCCCCTTGGAAGTGACGTGCAAGTCGCAGTAGCTTAAAAAGACGGTTTAAATGCGCCTTGGAAGAGACATGCAGGTCGCAGTAGCTTAAATAGACGGTTTAAATGTGCCTTGGAAGAGACGTGCAGGTCGCAGTAGCTTAACAAGATGGTTTAAATACCCCTTGGAAGAGACGAGCAGGTTGCAGTAGCTTAACAAGACGGTTTAAATGTCCCTTGGAAGAGCGGTGGAGGTCATAATAGCTTAACAAGACAGTTTAAATGCCCCTTGGAAGAGAAGTGCAGGTCGCATTAGCTTAACAAGACGGATTAAATGCCCCTTGGAAGAGCAGTGGAAGTCGTAGTAGCTTAACAAGACGCTTTAAATGCCCTTTGGAAGAGCGGTGGAGGTCGCAGTAGCTTAAAAAAACGGTTTAAATGCCCCTTGGAAGAGCGGTGGAGGTCGCAGTAGCTTAACAAGACAGCTTAAATGCCCCTTGGAAGAGACGTGAAGGTCGCAGTAGCTTAACAAGACGGTTAAAATGTCCCTTGGAAGAGACGTGGCGGTCGCAGAAGCTTAACAAGACGGTTTAAATGCCCCTTGGAAGAGAAGTGCAGTTCGCAGTAGCTTAACAAGACAGTTTAAATGCCCCTTGGAAGAGACGTGCAAGTCGCAGAAGCTTAACAAGACGGATTAAATGCCCATTGGAAGAGACGTGCAGGACGCAGTAGCTTAACAAGACGGTTTAAATGCCCCTTGGAAGTGCGGTGGAGGTCGCAGTAGCTTAACAAGATGATTTAAATGCCCCTTGGAAGAGCGGTGGTGGTCGCAGTAGCTTAAAAAGATGGTTTACATGCTCCTTGGAAGAGACATGCAGGTCGCAATAGCTTAACAAGACGGTTTAAATTCCCCTTGGAAGAGACGTGCAGGTCGCAGTAGCTTAACAAGACGGTTTAAATGCCCCTTGGAAGGGACGTGCAGGTCGCAGTAGCTTAATAAGACGGTTTAAATCCCTTTTGGAAGAGACATGCAGGTCGCAGCAGCTTAACAAGACGCTTTAAATGCCCCTTGGAAGAGACATGCAGGTCGCAGTAGCTTAACAAAACGGTTTAAATGCCCCTTGGAAGAGACGTGCAGGTCGCAGTAGCTTAACTAGACGGTTTAAATGCCCCTTGCAAGAGACATGCAGTTCGCATTAGCTTAACATGACGATTTAAATGCCCCTTGGAAGAAACGTGCAGGTCGCAGTAGCTTAAAAAGACCGTTTAAATGCCCCTTGTAAAAGACGATAAGGTCGCAGTAGCTTAACAAGACGTTTTAAATGCCCCTTGGAAGAGCGATGGAGGTCGCAGTAGCTTAACAAGATGGTTTAAATGCCCCTTGGAAGAGACACGCTGGACGCAGCAGCTTAATAAGAAGGTTTAAATGACCCTTGGAAGAGACGTGCAGGTCGCAGTATCTTAACAAGACGGTTTAAATGCCCCTTGGAAGAGAAATGCTGGTCGTATTAGCTTAAAAAGACGGTTTAAATGCCCCTTGGAAGAGACGTGCAGGTCTCAGTAGCATAACAAGACTGTTTAAAAGCCCCTTGGAAGAGCGGTGGAGATCGCAGTAGCTTAAAAAGACGGTTTAAATGCCCCTTGGAAGAGACGTGCAGGTCGCAGTAGCTTAACAAGATGGTTTAAATGCCCCTTGGAAGAGCGGTGGTGGTCGCAGTAGCTTAACAAGACGGTTTACATGCTCCTTGGAAGAGACGTGCAGGTCGCAGTAGCTTAATAAGAAGGTCTAAATGCCCCTTGGAAGAGACATGCAGGTCGCAGTAGCTTAACAAGACGGTTTAAATGCCCTTTGGAAGAGACGTGCAGGTCACAGTAGCTTAGCAAGACGGTTTAAATGCCCCTTGGAAGAGACGTGCAGGTCGCAGTAGCTTAACAAGACGGTTTAAATGCCCCTTGGAAGAGAAGTCAAGTTGCAGTAGCTTAACGAGACGGTTTAAATGCCACTTGGAAGAGCGGTGGAGGTCACAGTAGCTTAACAAGACAGTTTAAATGGCCCTTGGAAGAGATGTGCAGGTCGCAGTAGCTTAATAAGAAGGTTTAAATGCCCCTTGGAAGAGCCGTGCAGGTCGCAGTAGATTAACAAGACTTTTTAAATGCCCCTTGGAAGATACGTGCAGGTCACAGTAGCTTCACAAGACAGTTTAAATCCCCCTTGGTAGAGATGTGCAGGTTGCAGTAGCTTAACAAGAGCATTTAAATGCCCCATGGAATAGGCTTGCTGGTCGCAGTAGCTTACCAAGACGGTTTAAATGCCTCTTGGATGAGACGTGCAGGTCACAGTAGCTTAACAAGACGGTTTAAATGCCCCTCGGAAAAGTGGTGGAGGTTACAGTAGCTTAACAAGACGGTTTCAATGCCCCTTGGAAGTGACGTGCAAGTCGCAGTAGCTTAAAAAGACGGTTTAAATGCGACTTGGAAGAGACATGCAGGTCGCAGTAGCTTAAATAGACGGTTTAAATGTGCCTTGGAAGAGACGTGCAGGTCGCAGTAGCTTAACAAGATGGTTTAAATACCCCTTGGAAGAGACGAGCAGGTTGCAGTAGCTTAACAAGACGGTTTAAATGTCCCTTGGAAGAGCGGTGGAGGTCACAATAGCTTAACAAGACAGTTTAAATGCCCCTTGGAAGAGAAGTGCAGGTCGCATTAGCTTAACAAGACGGATTAAATGCCCCTTGGAAGAGCAGTGGAAGTCGTAGTAGCTTAACAAGACGCTTTAAATGCCCTTTGGAAGAGCGCTGGAGGTCGCAGTAGCTTAAAAAAACGGTTTAAATGCCCCTTGGAAGAGTGGTGGAGGTCGCAGTAGCTTAACAAGACAGCTTAAATGCCCCTTGGAAGAGACGTGAAGGTCGCAGTAGCTTAACAAGACGGTTAAAATGTCCCTTGGAAGAGACGTGCCGGTCGCAGAAGCTTAACAAGACGGTTTAAATGCCCCTTGGAAGAGAAGTGCAGTTCGCAGTAGCTTAACAAGACAGTTTAAATGCCCCTTGGAAGAGACGTGCAAGTCGCAGAAGCTTAACAAGACGGTTTAAATGCCCCTTGGAAGAGACGTGCAGTTCGCAGTAGCTTAACAAGACGGGTTAAATGACCCTTGGAAGAGCAGTGGAGGTCGCAGTAGCTTAGCAAGACGGTTTAAATGCCCCTTGGCAGAGACGTGCAGGTCTCAGTAGCTTAACAAGATGGTTAAAATGCCCTTTGGAAGAGCGGTGGAGGTCGCAGTACCTTAACAAGACGGTTTAAATGCCCCTTGGAAGAGACGTGCAGATCGCAGTAGCTTAACAAGACGGTTTAAATGCCCCTTGGAAGAGCGGTGGAGGTCGCAGTAGCGTAACAAGACGGTTTAAATGCCCCTTGGAAGAGACGTGCAGGTCGCAGTAGCTTAACAAGACGGTTTAAATACCCTTTGGTAGAGTAGAGCAGGTCGCAGTATCTTAAGAAGACGGATTAAATGCCCATTGGAAGAGACATGCAGGTCGCAGTAGCTTAGCAAGACTGTTTAAATGCCCCTTGGAAAAGTGGTGGAGGTTACAGTAGCTAAACAAGAAGGTTTAAATGCCCCTTGGAAGAGACGTGCAAGTCGCAGTAGCTTAACAAGACGGTTTAAATGCCCCTTGGAAGAGACGTGCAGGTCGCAGTAGCTTAAAAAGATGGTTTAAATGCCCCTTGGAAGAGACATGCAGGTCGCAGTAGCTTAACAAGATGGTTTAAATGCCCCTTGGAAAAGTGGTGGAGGTTACAGTAGCTTAACAAGACGGTTTAAATGCCCCTTGGAAAAGACGTGCAGGTCGCAGTAGCTTAACAAGACGGTTTAAATGCCCCTTGGAAGAGCGGTGGAGGTCGCAGTAGCTTAACAAGACGGTTTAAATGCCCCTTGGAGGAGCGGTGGTGGTCGCAGTAGCTTAAAAAGATGGTTTACATGCTCCTTGGAAGAGACGTGCAGGTCGCAGTAGCTTAATAAGAAGGTTTAAATGCTCCTTGGAAGAGACATGCAGGTCGCAGTAGCTTAACAAGACGGTTTAAATTCCCCTTGGAAGAGACGTGCAGGTCGCAGTAGGTTAACAAGACGGTTTAAATGCCCCTTGGAAGAGACATGCAGGTCGCAGCAGCTTAAAAAGACGCTTTAAATGCCCCTTGGAAGAGACGTGCAGGTCGCAGTAGCTTAACAAAACGGTTGAAATGCCCCTTGGAAGAGACGTGCAGGTCGCAGTAGCTTAACAAGATGGTTTAAATGCCCCTTGGAAGAGACGTGCAGGTCGCAGTAGCTTAACAAGATGGTTTAAATGCCCCTTGGAAGAGACGTGAAGGTCGCAGTAGCTTAACAAGATGGTTTAAATTCCCCTTGGAAGAGACGTGAAGGTCGCAGTAGCTTAACAAGATGGTTTAAATTCCCCTTGGAAGAGCGGTGATGGTCTCTGTAGCCTAACAAGACAGTTTAAATACCCCTTGGAAGAGACGTGCAGGTCGTAGTAGCTTAACAAGACGGTTTAAATGCCCCTTGGAAGAGAAGTTCAGGTCGCAGTAGCTTAACAAGACGGTTTAAATGCCACATGGAAGAGCGGTGGAGGTCGCAGTAAATTAACAAGACAGTTTAAATGCCCCTTGGAAAAGTGGTGGAGGTTACAGTAGCTTAACAAGACGGTTTAAATGCCCCTTGGAAGAGACGTGCAAGTTGCAGTAGCTTAACAAGACGGTTTAAATGCCCCTTGGAAGAGACGTGCAGGTCGCAGTAGCTTAACAAGACGGTTTAAATGCCCCTTGGAAGAGACGTGCAGGTCGAAGTAGCTTAACAAGATAGTTTAAATTCCCCTTGGAAGAGCGCTGGAGGTCGCAGTAGCTTAACAAGACAGTTTAAATACCCCTTGGAAGAGATGTGCAGGTCGTAGTAGCTTAACAAGATGGTTTAAATGTCCCTTGGAAGAGACGTGCAGGTCGCAGTAGCTTAACAAGACGGTTTAAATGCCCCTTGGAAGAGAAGTGGAAGTTGCAGTAGCTTAACAAGACGGTTTAAATGCCACTTGGAAGAGCGGTGGAGGTCACAGTAGCTTAACAAGACAGTTTAAATGGCCCTTGGAAGAGATGTGCAGGTCGCAGTAGCTTAATAAGAAGGTTTAAATGCCCTTTGGAAGAGCCGTGCAGGTCGCAGTAGATTAACTGTAAAGTTTAAATGCCCCTTGGAAGAGACGTGCAGGTCGCAGTAGCTTCACAAGACAGTTTAAATCCCCCTTGGTAGAGACGTGCAGGTTGCAGTAGCTTAACAAGAGCAGTTAAATGCTCCATGGAATAGGCTTGCAGGTCGCAGTAGCCTACCAAGACGGTTTAAATGCCTCTTGGAAGAGACGTGCAGGTCACAGTAGCTTAACAAGACGGTATAAATGCCCCTCGGAAAAGCGGTGCACGTTACAGTAGCTTAACAAGACGGTTTCAATGCCCCTTGGAAGTGACGTGAAAGTCGCAGTAGCTTAAAAAGACGGTTTAAATGCGCCTTGGAAGACACATGCAGGTCGCAGTAGCTTAAATAGACGGTTTAAATGTGCCTTGGAAGAGACGTGCAGGTTGCAGTAGCTTAACAAGACAGTTTAATTGCCCCTTGGAAGAGACGAGCAGGTTGCAGGAGCTTAACAAGACGGTTTAAATGCCCCTTGGAAGAGCGGTGAAGGTCACAATAGCTTAACAAGACAGTTTAAATGCCCCTTGGAAGAGAAGTGCAGGTAGCTGTAGCTTAACAAGACGGATTAAATGCCCCTTGGAAGAGCAGTGGAAGTCGTAGTAGCTTAACAAGATGCTTTAAATGCCCTTTGGAACAGCGGGGTAGGTCGCAGTAGCTTAAAAAAACGGTTTAAATGCCCCTTGGAAGAGCGGTGGAGGTCGCAGTAGCTTAACAAGACAGCTTAAATGCCCCTTGGAAGAGACGTGAAGGTCGCAGTAGCTTAACAAGACGGTTAAAATGCCCCTTGGAAGAGACGTGCCGGTCGCAGAAGATTAACAAGACGGTTTAAATGCCCCTTGGAAGAGAAGTGCAGTTCGCAGTAGCTTAACAAGACAGTTTAAATGCCCCTTGGAAGAGACGTGCAAGTCGCAGAAGCTTAACAAGACGGTTTAAATGCCCCTTGGAAGAGACGTGCAGTTCGCAGTAGCTTAACAAGACGGATTAAATGCCCCTTGGCTGAGACGTTCAGGTCACAGTAGCTTAACAAGATGGTTAAAATGCCCTTTGGAAGAGCGGTGGAGGTCGCAGTAGCTTAACAAGACGGTTTAAATGCCCCTTGGAAGAGACGTGCAGATCGCAGTAGCTTAACACAACGGTTTAAATGCCCCTTGGAAGAGCGGTGGAGGTCGCAGTAGCTTAACAAGACAGTTTAAACGCCCCTTGGAAGAGACATGCAGGTCGCAGCAGCTTAACAAGATTATTTAAATACCACTTGGAAGAGACGTGCAGGTCCCACTAGCTTAACAAGACAGATTAAATGCCACTTGGAAGAGACATGCAGGTCGCAGTAGCTTAACAAGACTGTTTAAATGCCCCTTGAAAAAGTGGTGGAGGTTACAGTAGCTAAACAAGAAGGTTTAAATGCCCCTTGGAAGAGACGTGCAAGTCGCAGTAGCTTAACAAGACGGTTTAAATGCCCCTTGGAAGAGACGTGGAGGTCGCAGTAGCTTAAAAAGATGGTTTAAATGCCCCTTGGAAGAGACATGCAGGTCGCAGTAGCTTAACAAGACGGTTTAAATTCCCCTTGGAAAAGTGGTGGAGGTTACAGTAGCTTAACAAGACGTTTTAAATGCCAATTGGAAGAGACGTGCAGGTCGCAGTAGCTTAACAAGACGGTTTAAATGCCCCTTGGAAGAGCGGTGGAGGTCGCAGTAGCTTAACAAGATGGTTTAAATGCCCCTTGGAAGAGCGGTGGTGGTCGCAGTAGCTTAAAAAGACGGTTTACATGCTCCTTGGAAGAGACGTGCAGGTCACAGTAGCTTAATAAGAAGGTTTAAATGCTCCTTTGAAGAGACATGCAGGTCGCAGTAGCTTAACAAGACGGTTTAAATTCCCCTTGGAAGAGACGTGCAGGTCGCAGTAGCTTAACAAGACGGTTTAAATGCCCCTTGGAAGAGACGTGTAGGTCGCAGTAGCTTAATAAGACGGTTTAAATCCCTTTTGGAAGAGACATGCAGGTCGCAGCAGCTTAACAAGACGCTTTAAATGCCCCTTGGAAGAGACATGCAGGTCGCAGTAGCTTAACATGACGATTTAAATGCCCCTTCGAAGAAACGTGCAGGTCGTAGTAGCTTAACAAGACGGTTTAAATGCCCCTTGGAAGAGAAGTGCAGGTCGCAGTAGCTTAACAAGACGGTTTAAATGCCACATGGAAGAGCGGTGGAGGTCGCAGTAAATTAACAAGACAGTTTAAATGCCCTTTGGAAAAGTGGTGGAGGTTACAGTAGCTTAACAAGACGGTTTAAATGCCCCTTGGAAGAGACGTGCAAGTTGCAGTAGCTTAACAAGACGGTTTAAATGCCCCTTGGAAGAGACGTGCAGGTCGCAGTAGCTTAACAAGATGGTTTAAATGCCCCTTGGAAGAGACGTGCAGGTCGAAGTAGCTTAACAAGATAGTTTAAATTCCCCTTGGAAGAGCGATGGAGGTCGCAGTAGCTTAACAAGACAGTTTAAATACCCCTTGGAAGAGACGTGCAGGTCGTAGTAGCTTAACAAGATGGTTTAAATGTCCCTTGGAAGAGACGTGCAGGTCGCAGTAGCTTAACAAGACGGTTTAAATGCCCCTAGGAAGAGAAGTGGAAGTTGCAGTAGCTTAACAAGACGGTTTAAAAGCCACTTGGAAGAGCGGTGGAGGTCACAGTAGCTTAACAAGACAGTTTAAATGGCCCTTGGAAGAGATGTACAGGTCGCAGTAGCTTAAATAGACGGTTTAAATGTGCCTTGGAAGAGACGTGCAGGTTGCAGTAGCTCAACAAGACAGTTTAAATGCCCCTTGGAAGAGACGTGCAGGTTGCAGTAGCTTAACAAGACAGTTTAAATGCCCCTTGGAAGAGACGAGCAGGCTGCAGTAGCTTAACAAGATGGTTTAAATGCCCCTTGGAAGAGCGGTGAAGGTCACAATAGCTTAACAAGACAGTTTAAATGCCCCTTGGAAGAGAAGTGCAGGTAGCAGTAGCTTAACAAGACGGATTAAATGCCCCTTGGAAGAGCAATGGAAGTCATAGTAGCTTAACAAGATGCTTTAAATGCCCTTTGGAACAGCGGTGGAGGTCGCAGTAGCTTAAAAAAACGGTTTAAATGCCCCTTGGAAGAGCGGTGGAGGTCGCAGTAGCTTAACAAGACAGCTTAAATGCCCCTTGGAAGAGACGTGAAGGTCGCAGTAGCTTAACAAGACGGTTAAAATGCCCCTTGGAAGAGACGTGCCGGTCGCAGAAGATTAACAAGACGGTTTAAATGCCCCTTGGAAGAGAAGTGCAGTTCGCAGTAGCTTACCAAGACAGTTTAAATGCCCCTTGGAAGAGACGTGCAAGTCGCAGAAGCTTAACAAGACGGTTTAAATGCCCCTTGGAAGAGACGTGCAGTTCGCAATAGCTTAACAAGACGGATTAAATGCCCCTTGGCAGAGACGTGCAGGTCACAGTAGCTTAACAAGATGGTTAAAATGCCCTTTGGAAGAGCGGTGGAGGTCGCAGTAGCTTAACAAGACGGTTTAAATGCCCCTTGGAAGAGACGTGCAGATCGCAGTAGCTTAACAAGATGGTTTAAATGCCCCTTGGAAGAGCGGTGGAGGTCGCAGTAGCTTAACAAGACGGTTTAAATGCCCCTTGGAAGAGACGTGCAGGTCGCAGTAGCTTAACAAGACGATTTAAATACCCTTTGGTAGAGTAGAGCAGGTCGCAGTAGCTTAATAAGACGGTTTAAATGCCCCTTGGTAGAGCGGTGGAGGTCACAGTAGCTTAACAAGATGGTTTAAATGCCCCTTGGAAGAGACATGCAGGTCGCAGCAGCTTAACAAGATGATTTAAATGCCCCTTGGAAGAGACGTGCAGGTCCCACTAGCTTAACAAGACAGATTAAATGCCCCTTGGAAGAGACATGCAGGTCGCAGTAGCTTAACAAGACGGTTTAAATTCCCCTTGGAAAAGTGGTGGAGGTTACAGTAGCTAAACAAGAAGGTTTAAATGCCCCTTGGAAGAGACGTGCAAGTCGCAGTAGCTTAACAAGACGGTTTAAATGCCCCTTGGAAGAGACGTGGAGGTCGCAGTAGCTTAAAAAGATGGTTTAAATGCCCCTTGGAAGAGACATGCAGGTCGCAGTAGCTTAACAAGACGGTTTAAATGCCCCTTGGAAAAGTGGTGGAGGTTACAGTAGCTTAACAAGATGTTTTAAATGCCCCTTGGAAGAGACGTGCAGGTCGCAGTAGCTTAACAAGACGGTTTAAATGCCCCTTGGAAGAGCGGTGGTGGTCGCAGTAGCTTAAAAAGACGGTTTACATGCTCCTTGGAAGAGACGTGGACGTCACAGTAGCTTAATAAGAAGGTTTAAATGCCCTTGGAAGAGACATGCAGGTCGCAGTAGCTTAACAAGACGGTTTAAATTCCCCTTGGAAGAGACGTGCAGGTCGCAGTAGCTTAACAAGACGGTTTAAAAGCCCCTTGGTAGAGACGTGTAGGTCGCAGTAGCTTAATAAGACGGTTTAAATCCCTTTTGGAAGAGACATGCAGGTCGCAGCAGCTTAACAAGACGCTTTAAATGCCACATGGAAGAGCGGTGGAGGTCGCAGTAAATTAACAAGACAGTTTAAATGCCCCTTGGAAAAGTGGTGGAGGTTACATTAGCTTAACAAGACGGTTTAAATGCCCCTTGGAAGAGACGTGCACGTTGCAGTAGCTTAACAAGACGGTTTAAATGCCCCTTGGAAGAGACGTGCAGGTCGCAGTAGCTTAACAAGACGGTTTAAATGCCAATTGGAAGAGACGTGCAGGTCGAAGTAGTTTAACAAGATAGTTTAAATTCCCCTTGGAAGAGCGATGGAGGTCGCAGTAGCTTAAAAAGACAGTTTAAATACCCCTTGGAAGAGACGTGCAGGTCGTAGTAGCTTAACAAGATGGTTTAAATGTCCCTTGGAAGAGACGTGCAGGTCGCAGTAGCTTAACAAGACGGTTTAAATGCCCCTTGGAAGAGACGTGGAGGTCGCAGTAGCTTAAAAAGATGGTTTAAATGCCCCTTGGAAGAGACATGCAGGTCGCAGTAGCTTAACAAGACAGTTTAAATGCCCCTTGGAAAAGTGGTGGAGGTTACAGTAGCTTAACAAGATGTTTTAAATGCCCCTTGGAAGAGACGTGCAGGTCGCAGTAGCTTAACAAGACGGTTTAAATGCCCCTTGGAAGAGCGGTGGAGGTCGCAGTAGCTTAACAAGATGGTTTAAATGCCCCTTGGAAGAGCGGTGGTGGTCGCAGTAGCTTAAAAAGACGGTTTACATGCTCCTTGGAAGAGACGTGCACGTCACAGTACCTTAATAAGAAGGTTTAAATGCCCTTGGAAGAGACATGCAGGTCGCAGTAGCTTAACAAGACGGTTTAAATTCCCCTTGGAAGAGACGTGCAGGTCGCAGTAGCTTAACAAGACGGTTTAAAAGCCCCTTGGTAGAGACGTGTAGGTCGCAGTAGCTTAATAAGACGGTTTAAATCCCTTTTGGAAGAGACATGCAGGTCGCAGCAGCTTAACAAGACGCTCTAAATGCCACATGGAAGAGCGGTGGAGGTCGCAGTAAATTAACAAGACAATTTAAATGCCCCTTGGAAAAGTGGTGGAGGTTACAGTAGCTTAACAAGACGGTTTAAATGCCCCTTGGAAGAGACGTGCAAGTTGCAGTAGCTTAACAAGACGGTTTAAATGCCCCTTGGAAGAGACGTGCAGGTCGCAGTAGCTTAACAAGACGGTTTAAATGCCCCTTGGAAGAGACGTGCAGGTCGAAGTAGCTTAACAAGATAGTTTAAATTCCCCTTGGAAGAGCGATGGAGGTCGCAGTAGCTTAAAAAGACAGTTTAAATACCCCTTGGAAGAGACGTGCAGGTCGTAGTAGCTTAACAAGATGGTTTAAATGTCCCTTGGAAGAGACGTGCAGGTCGCAGTAGCTTAACAAGACGGTTTAAATGCCCCTTGGAAGAGAAGTGGAAGTTGCAGTAGCTTAACAAGACGGTTTAAAAGCCACTTGGAAGAGCGGTGGAGGTCGCAGTAGCTTAACAAGACAGTTTAAATGGCCCTTGGAAGAGATGTGCAGGTCGCAGTAGCTTAATAAGACGGTTTAAATGCCCTTTGGAAGAGCCGTGCAGGTCGCAGTAGATTAACTAGAAAGTTTAAATGCCCCTTGGAAGAGACGTGCAGGTCGCAGTAACTTCACAAGACAGTTTAAATCCCCCTTGGTAGAGATGTGCAGGTTGCAGTAGCTTAACAAGAGCATTTAAATGCCCCATGGAATAGACTTGCAGGTCGCAGTAGCTTACCAAGACGGTTTAAATGCCTCTTGGAAGAGAGGTGCAGGTCACAGTAGCTTAACAAGACGGTATAAATGCCCCTCGGAAAAGTGGTGCAGGTTACAGTAGCTTAACAAGACGGTTTCAATGCCCTTTGGAAGTGACGTGAAAGTCGCAGTAGCTTAAAAAGACGGTTTAAATCGCCTTGGAAGAGACATGCAGGTCGCAGTAGCTTAAATAGACGGTTTAAATGTGCCTTGGAAGAGACGTGCAGGTTGCAGTAGCTTAACAAGACAGTTTAAATGCCCCTTGGAAGAGACGAGCAGGTTGCAGTAGCTTAACAAGACGATTTAAATGCCCCTTGGAAGAGCGGTGAAGGTCACAATAGCTTAACAAGACAGTTTAAATGCCCCTTGGAAGAGAAGTGCAGGTAGCAGTAGCTTAACAAGACGGATTAAATGACCCTTGGAAGAGCAGTGGAAATCGTAGTAGCTTAACAAGACGCTTTAAATGCCCTTTGGAACAGCGGTGGAGGTCGCAGTAGCTTAAAAAAACGGTTTAAATGCCCCTTGGAAGAGCGGAGGAGGTCGCAGTAGCTTAACAAGACGGGTAAAATGCCCCTTGGAAGAGACGTGCCGGTCGCAGAAGATTAACAAGACGGTTTAAATGCCCCATGGAAGAGAAGTGCAGTTCGCAGTAGCTTAACAAGACTTTTTAAATGCCCCTTGGAAGAGACGTGCAAGTCGCAGAAGCTTAACAAGACGGTTTAAATGCCCCTTGGAAGAGCGGAGGAGGTCGCAGTAGCTTAACAAGACGGGTAAAATGCCCCTTGGAAGAGACGTGCCGGTCGCAGAAGATTAACAAGACGGTTTAAATGCCCCTTGGAAGAGACGTGCAGTTCGCAGTAGCTTAACAAGACGGATTAAATGCCCCTTGGCAGAGACGTGCAGGTCACAGTAGCTTAACAAGATGGTTAAAATGCCCTTTGGAAGAGCGGTGGAGGTCGCAGTAGCTTAAAAAGACGGTTTAAATGCCCCTTGGAAGAGACGTGCAGATCGCAGTAGCTTAACAAGACGGTTTAAATGCCCCTTGGAAGAGCGGTGGAGGTCGCAGTAGCTTAACAAGACGGTTTAAATGCCCCTTGGAAGAGACGTGCAGGTCGCAGTAGCTTAACAAGACGTTTTAAATACCCTTTGGTAGAGTAGAGCAGGTCGCAGTAGCTTAATAAGACGGTTTTAATGCCCCTTGGTAGAGCGGTGGAGGTCAAAGTAGCTTAACAAGATGGTTTAAATGCCCCTTGGAAGAGACATGCAGGTCGCAGCAGCTTAACAAGATGATTTAAATGCCCCTTGGAAGAGACGTGCAGGTCCCACTAGCTTAACAAGACAGATTAAATGCCCCTTGGAAGAGACATGCAGGTCGCAGTAGCTTAACAAGACGGTTTAAATGCCCCTTGGAAAAGTGGTGGAGGTTACAGTAGCTAAACAAGAAGGTTTAAATGCCCCTTGGAAGAGACGAGCAAGTCGCAGTAGCTTAACAAGACGGTTTAAATGCCCCTTGGAAGAGACGTGGAGGTCGCAGTAGCTTAAAAAGATGGTTTAAATGCCCCTTGGAAGAGACATGCAGGTCGCAGTAGCTTAACAAGACGGTTTAAATGCCCCTTGGAAAAGTGGTGGAGGTTACAGTAGCTTAACAAGACGTTTTAAATGCCCCTTGGAAGAGACGTGCAGGTCGCAGTAGCTTAACAAGACGGTTTAAATGCCCCTTGGAAGAGCGGTGGAGGTCGCAGTAGCTTAACAAGATGGTTTAAATGCCCCTTGGAAGAGCGGTGGTGGTCGCAATAGCTTAAAAAGACGGTTTACATGCTCCTTGGAAGAGACGTGCAGGTCACAGTAGCTTAATAAGAAGGTTTAAATGCCCCTTGGAAGAGACGTGCAGGTCTCAGTAGCATAACAAGACTGTTTAAAAGCCCCTTGGAAGAGCGGTGGAGGTCGCAGTAGCTTAAATAGACGGTTTAAATGCCCCTTGGAAGAGACGTGCAGGTCGCAGTAGCTTAACAAGACGGTTTAAATGCCTCTTGGAAGAGCGGTGGTGGTCGCAGTAGCTTAACAGGACGGTTTACATGCTCCTTGGAAGAGACGTGCAGGTCGCAGTAGCTTAATAAGAAGGTTTAAATGCCCCTTGGAAGAGACATGCAGGTCGCAGTAGCTTAACAAGACGGTTTAAATGCCCTTTGGAAGAGACGTGCAGGTCGCAGTAGCTTAACAAGACGGTTTAAATGCCCCTTGGAAGAGACGTGCTGGTCGCAGTAGCTTAACAAGATAGTTTAAATTCCCCTTGGAAGAGCGCTGGAGGTCGCAGTAGCTTAACAAGACAGTTTAAATACCCCTTGGAAGAGACGTGCAGGTCGTAGTAGCTTAACAAGACGGTTTAAATGCCCCTTGGAAGAGAAGTCAAGTTGCAGTAGCTTAACAAGACGGTTTAAATGCCACTTGGAAGAGCGGTGGAGGTCACAGTAGCTTAACAAGACAGTTTAAATGGCCCTTGGAAGAGATCTGCAGGTCGCAGTAGCTTAATAAGAAGGTTTAAATGCCCCTTGGAAGAGCCGTGCAGGTCGCAGTAGATTAATAAGACGGTTTAAATGAACCTTGGAAGAGACGTGCAGGTCGCAGTAGCTTCACAAGACAGTTTAAATCCCCCTTGGTAGAGACGTGCAGGTTGCAGTAGCTTAACAAGAGCATTTAAATGCCCCATGGAATAGGCTTGCAGGTCGCAGTAGCTTACCAAGACGGTTTAAATGCCTCTTGGATGAGACGTGCAGGTCACAGTAGCTTAACAAGACGGTTTAAATGCCCCTCGGAAAAGTGGTGGAGGTTACAGTAGCTTAACAAGACGGTTTAAATGCCCCTTGGAAGAGAAGTCAAGTTGCAGTAGCTTAACAAGACGGTTTAAATGCCACTTGGAAGAGCGGTGGAGGTCACAGTAGCTTAACAAGACAGTTTAAATGGCCCTTGGAAGAGATGTGCAGGTCGCAGTAGCTTAATAAGAAGGTTTAAATGCCCCTTGGAAGAGCCGTGCAGGTCGCAGTAGATTAACAAGACGGTTTAAATGCCCCTTGGAAGAGACGTGCAGGTCGCAGTAGCTTCACAAGACAGTTTAAATCCCCCTTGGTAGAGACGTGCAGGTTGCAGTAGCTTAACAAGAGCATTTAAATGCCCCATGGAATAGGCTTGCAGGTCGCAGTAGCTTACCAAGACGGTTTAAATGCCTCTTGGATGAGACGTGCAGGTCACAGTAGCTTAACAAGACGGTTTAAATGCCCCTCGGAAAAGTGGTGGAGGTTACAGTAGCTTAACAAGACGGTTTCAATGCCCCTTGGAAGTGACGTGCAAGTCGCAGTAGCTTAAAAAGACGGTTTAAATGCGCCTTGGAAGAGACATGCAGGTCGCAGTAGCTTAAATAGATGGTTTAAATGTGCCTTGGAAGAGACGTGCAGGTCACAGTAGCTTAACAAGACGGTTTAAATGCCCCTTGGAAGAGACGAGCAGGTTGCAGTAGCTTAACAAGACGGTTTAAATGTCCCTTGGAAGAGCGGTGGAGGTCACAATAGCTTAACAAGACTATATAAATGCCCCTTGGAAGAGAAGTGCAGGTCGCAGTAGCTTAACAAGACGGATTAAATGCCCCTTGGAAGAGCAGTGGAAATCGTAGTAGCTTAACAAGACGCTTTAAATGCCCTTTGGAAGAGCGGTGGAGGTCGCAGTAGCTTAACAAGACAGCTTAAATGCCCCTTGGAAGAGACGTGAAGGTCGCAGTAGCTTAACAAGACGGTTAAAATGTCCCTTGGAAGAGACGTGCCGGTCGCAGAAGCTTAACAAGACGGTTTAAATGCCCCTTGGAAGAGAAGTGCAGTTCGCAGTAGCTTAACAAGACAGTTTAAATGCCCCTTGGAAGAGACGTGCAAGTCGCAGAAGTTTAACAAGACGGTTTAAATGCCCCTTGGAAGAGACGTGTGTAGCACCCCGAGGACTCGGCTGCTACAGGGGTATTGCACCTCGAACCAGAGTTGTGGTATTCCACTCCCGGGTAAGGATGGAGTGTGGGACTGAGCTCAGCAAGCTGCATGCACTACACTCATCCCATTTCCGGGGGACAGAACAACGGTACTCCCACCAGCTAGATGTGCAGGTACGACAGCGTCTGTCCCTGGCTGGAGTGGGAGGGGGGGAGGAACATCCCAGTAGTGTAGGAGCAGACAGGGGAGGGACTCTGGGCATAGGTAGGAGCCCATTGGTTGCATTGTCACCAGGGCTCGGGTGTCAGAGGGAGTATATAAGGTGGGCACCATCTTTAGACAGGGTTCAGTTCAGTCTGAGGAGAAGCTGAGGGAGAGTTCAGCCAGAGAGGGCTGACAGGGAGCTGTGGCTCCGGCTGGGCCCAGCTCCAGAGCCAGGCCTGGAGAGAAGGCCTGAAGCAGAGAGAGAGAGAGAAGGAAGAAACAGAAACACCAAGAAAGGCCCAGAGACGCAAGAGCAGAGGGAACCCTGAGATCCCACGAGAGAACAAGTTAACGGGTGAAGGGTTGGCAGAAAAGGGTACCGGATCCCAAACTGGTAGAGGCTAATCATCCTTAGCCAGGAACCGGAGGTCGTGGTCAAGTTTTGGCACGACCCCTCACCACATCCACCAGGAAGGCACGCCACATAGGGTCAAGGAAACCGGAGAGAGGTTCTACCCCCATAAGGCCCGAGGAAGCCGGACAAAGGTGGGTCCCTGGTGGGGACGGCCAGTAGGAAGGAAGAGAGGGGAGCTCAGGACCACGCTCTGGAACTGCCCGGGAGTTGGCCGAGTCCCGCACCTGGTGGACGCAGCACGGCTCGGGTGGTCACTCTTGGCCGAAGTGACCGGAGCAACACCTGTGAGTAAAAGCCTTGAAACTGCACCACACGTCTCTGAGCTTCCTTGCTGCACCATCACTACCACTATCATCCACATCTGCTGCCCTGAGGCCATACCCCTCCCGTTGGGGGTTATACCATCTACGCTGCACAACCATATCACCGGTCTCAGCGGTCTGCCCTGCAGCGGCGGCCTCATAGCCGCAATCAACGGGTGGCGTAGTCGAACACCGTACCATCTTCTGCTAAAGACTGCCACTCAGTTTGACTCCCTGGGCACGGACCGGGTCACCACCACGAGACTACTACCCCCAACAGATCCGGCTCCGGGTAAGCCCTCGCGCGCGCAACGCTACTCAGCACAGGCCCAGGGGTGCGTCAACTTTGGCGTAGTCGGCAGGATTACGTGCCCGCAACCACCGGGTACTGCGTGCCTGAAGAGAAGTTCACAATTACCTCAAAAAGGAGTCTCCCGCCAATTCCGGAGGGTTCCCGCCATCGGACACCGTCCGGAGTCGTTTCCCGCCGTTTGCCCGCCATCTGTAGCCTTTGCCCGCCATCCTCGAAGTTTCCCGCCATCCGGCGCCATCTTCTGCCTTCTTCCCGCCATCCGTGGAGTTTTCCCGCCATCAGGAGACAATTCCCGCCATCTGGGACAGTTTCCCGCCCTGGCAGAGCGGACGCCATTATGGGCGTGCCAGAGGGTGGCAAGAGACCACCTCCCATCGTCGGCGTGGTCCCAGAAGAGCGCCAAAAGCGGGCACCGCCCCCACCAGCAGAGACTGCAGTGATGAAAATGTCCATCAGCGTGGGAGGGTTGCCCCTGAAGCTGACAGTCACCAAGTTGCCCTGGGGCCACTCCCAAGGGGGGCGGATAGAGAACAAAGAGGAGAAGATGGGTGTGGCCTGGAGGAGTCTGGAGAGATCGCACCCGGAGATGGAGGAAGAGGCGAGCGGCGCCGACCCCGTGGTCCGGAGCCTGCTGCAGGCTGCCACCCCAGAAGGCCTGGTGGAGATCCTTGCACAGCTCCCCAGAGATCGGGAGCGTGCACATACCGCGCTGGAGGCTTTGGCCCGGAAGATGGCCCGAGTACAGCAAGAAGCACTAGCCGAGTGGAGAAGGGAGATGGCCCAGCAGGCTGGAACCCGCCAGCCGAGGACGCCACCCGCAACGTGGAGCGTGTCTGCCCCTGAGGATGGTGCAGGACGGACGAAGGCCGGAGACGACGCCGTGGAGGGAGCCGCAGGGATGGAAGCAGGTAATGGGGACGTCATCACCCCGTGCCCAGTAGTCGTAAGCCTGCCCCAGCTCCCCGTCGCAGAGCCCGAAGTCCCCCTCACCGCGCCCGTTGCCGCACCGCCACTGTTTCCAACAAGGCCTCAAGCGACAGGAGCCGCGGCCGCGCCTCGTTCCGCGCCATGCCCCTGGATCCTGAGCGCGGCAAAGGAGGAAGTGCCACCGGCCTGGTCGCAAGGCCGAGTGCCCCCGGGCGCCGCGGTCTCCATAGCACCCTCTATCTCCACAGTGCCGCCGGCCTGGTCGCAAGGCCGAGTACCTCCGGGCGCCGCAGTCCCCGCAGCGTCCTTCTCCCGGCAGGTGCCATACTTGGACCCAGAAAGGATGCCTCCGGCCTGGACGCAAGGCCAAGTACTTCCGGGCGCCGCTGCCCCTACAGCACCCTCTACCTCCACCGTGCCACCCCTGGGTGAAGATCTGTATGCGCAACATACTTGCCCGGATGGGCAGCCCTTTGTGTGGCCCCCGGAGTACATTAACCCCCGACTCCGGAAGGAAAGGACCCTGTGTGAGCCCCTGATCCCGGCACCGGCGCCCGCCAAAATTGTCCCGCTCCCGTTGGAGGAAGCCCAATTCGAATGGGACCCCACCGGTGAGGACCTCATGGGGTTCACCAAGGAGACCCGGGCAGCCGCAGCCCGGCGTGAGGAGTGCTGCCATCATCAGCTAGAGGTCTTCGAGAGAGAACGGCGAGAGAGAAGGACCCGCGAGGAGCAGCTGCAGGTCCAAAGCGCGGAGCAGAAACGCCGGACCCGACGAAACCGCCGTGCGGCCCACGGTCCCCGCGCCACCGGGACTGTAATAAAGTTCCAGCTGGAGCATGGCTGGGGCTTTATCCGGGATCACCGAACCCCCGGCGACGTCTTTGTCACCCGCAGGGATGTCGAGAGCCACCTGCCGGAGGGACACCGCGGACGTAACCTCTACCCGGGTGACGAGGTCACCTTCACCCGGCATCAGTGTGCCAAAGGACCCTACGCCCTCCACGTGCACCGGCTGACTGAGGAGGAGTTGCAGTGTGAGGAAGACCAAGAGGACTCGGACGGGTCTGAAGACTACCCTCAGGAGGAGACAAGGAGAGGACACCGCTGCTGAAGGGAAGTAGCATAAACTGAAACTGTATATAGTTACCCGTCAGGGTACTTGTCATGCTGCTAATTAGAGTGTGGTCCCCGTTGGGACTAGTGTGGAACTGTTAAAGAACTGTTTCCTGTGTGCCCCTATCCCTAACCAGGCTGAGGACTGTGAGCAGCCATTCCCTTATTCCCCACTGGCCGAGGACTGAGAGCGGCCATACCCTGTAAATAGTTGCGCTTCTTAAGGCGCCCCCTACTGGTTTTATAGAGGAACTGTTTTTCTATTACAGAATTAGTGACTGTTGCACTTTACCTGGTCACAAGTTGCACGGTGGCCAGGGATCAAGGACGTACTAGTCAAGAATGTTTTATATGAAAAGGTTTATATTATGCTAAAAGAGTTAATATTATTTTATAATGTGTCCGTAACGTTTTATACCAGTAACATGCTAAGAGAAAAGTACCTCCCATAAAGGGATAAGTTAAAAGTTGATATATTTTATATGTAAGTGCACTTTAAAAAATTTTGTATGTTTTGTTTTATTCTTTTACAGCCCGAGGACGTGCTGTGATTTACCAGGGGGGAATGTAGCACCCCGAGGACTCGGCTGCTACAGGGGTATTGCACCTCGAACCAGAGGTGTGGTATTCCACTCCCGGGTAAGGATGGAGTGTGGGACTGAGCTCAGCAAGCTGCGTGCACTACACTCATCCCATTTCCGGGGGACAGAACAACGGTACTCCCACCAGCTAGATGTGCAGGTACGACAGCGTCTGTCCCTGGCTGGAGTGGGAGGGGGGGAGGAACATCCCAGTAGTGTAGGAGCAGACAGGGGAGGGACTCTGGGTATAGGTAGGAGCCCATTGGTTGCATTGTCACCAGGGCTCGGGTGTCAGAGGGAGTATATAAGGTGGGCACCATCTTTAGACAGGGTTCAGTTCAGTCTGAGGAGAAGCTGAGGGAGAGTTCAGCCAGAGAGGGCTGACAGGGAGCTGTGGCTCCGGCTTGGCCCAGCTCCAGAGCCAGGCCTGGAGAGAAGGCCTGAAGCAGAGAGAGAAAGAGAAGGAAGAAACAGAAACACCAAGAAAGGCCCAGAGACACAAGAGCAGAGGGAACCCTGAGATCCCACGAGAGAACAAGTTAACGGGTGAAGGGTTGGCAGAAAAGGGTACCGGATCCCAAACTGGTAGAGGCTAATCATCCTTAGCCAGGAACCGGAGGTCGTGGTCAAGTTTTGGCACGACCCCTCACCACATCCACCAGGAAGGCACGCCACATAGGGTCAGGGAAACCGGAGAGAGGTTCTACCCCCATAAGGCCCGAGGAAGCCGGACAAAGGTGGGTCCCTGGTGGGGACGGCCAGTAGGAAGGAAGAGAGGGGAGCTCAGGACCACGCTCTGGAACTGCCCGGGAGTTGGCCGAGTCCCGCACCTGGTGGACGCAGCACGGCTCGGGTGGTCACTCTTGGCCGAAGTGACCGGAGCAACACCTGTGAGTAAAAGCCTTGAAACTGCACCACTTGTCTCTGAGCTTCCTTGCTGCACCATCACTACCACCATCATCCACATCTGCTGCCCTGAGGCCATACCCCTCCCATTGGGGGTTATACCATCTACGCTGCACAACGATATCACCGGCCTCAGCGGTCTGCCCTGCAGCGGCGGCCTCATAGCCGCAATCAACGGGTGGCGTAGTCGAACACCGTACCATCTTCTGCTAAAGACTGCCACTCAGTTTGACTCCCTGGGCACGGACCGGGTCACCGCCACGAGACTACTACCCCCAACAGATCCGGCTCCGGGTAGGCCCTCGCGCGCGCAACGCTACTCATAACAGGCCCAGGGGTGCGTCACGTGCAGTTCGCAGTAGCTTAACAACACGGGTTAAATGACCCTTGGAAGAGCAGTGGAGGTCGCAGTAGCTTAACAAGACGGTTTAAATGCCCCTTGGCAGAGACGTGGAGGTCTCAGTAGCTTAACAAGATGGTTAAAATGCCATTTGGAAGAGCGGTGGAGGTCGCAGTAGCTTAACAAGACGGTTTAAATGCCCCTTGGAAGAGACGTGCAGATCGCAGTAGCTTAACAAGACGGTTTAAATGCCCCTTGGAAGAGCGGTGGAGGTCGCAGTAGCGTAACAAGACGGTTTAAATGCCCCTTGGAAGAGACGTGCAGGTCGCAGTAGCTTAACAAGACGGTTTAAATACCCTTTGGTAGAGTAGAGCAGGTCGCAGTAGCTTAAGAAGACGGATTAAATGCCCCTTGGAAGAGACATGCAGGTCGCAGTAGCTTAACAAGACTGTTTAAATGCCCCTTGGAAAAGTGGTGGAGGTTACAGTAGCTAAACAAGAAGGTTTAAATACCCCTTGGAAGAGACGTGCAAGTCGAAGTAGCTTAAGAAGACGGTTTAAATGCCCCTTGGAAGAGACGTGCAGGTCGCAGTAGCTTAAAAAGATGGTTTAAATGCCCCTTGGAGGAGACATGCAGGTCGCAGTAGCTTAACAAGACGGTTTAAATGCCCCTTGGAAAAGTGGTGGAGGTTACAGTAGCTTAACAAGTCGGTTTAAATGCCCCTTGGAAAAGACGTGCAGGTCGCAGTAGCTTAACAAGACGGTTTAAATGCCCCTTCGAACAGCGGTGGAGGTCGCAGTAGCTTAACAAAATGGTTTAAATGCCCCTTGGAAGAGCGGTGGTGGTCGCAGTAGCTTAACAAGATGGTTTAAATGTTCCTTGGAAGAGACGTGCAGGTCGCAGTAGCTTAATAAGAAGGTTTAAATGCTCCTTGGAAGAGACATGCAGGTCGCAGAAGCTTAACAAGACGGTTTAAATTCCCCTTGGAAGAGACGTGCAGGTCGCAGTAGGTTAACAAGACGGTTTAAATGCCCCTTGGAAGAGACGTGCAGGTCGCAGCAGCTTAACAAGACGCTTTAAGTGCCCCTTGGAAGAGACGTGCAGGTCGCAGTAGCTTAACAAAACGGTTTAAATGCCTCTTGGAAGAGACGTGCAGGTCGCAGTAGCTTAGCAAGACGGTTTAAATGCCCCTTGCAAGAGACATGCAGGTCGCAGTAGCTTAACATGACGATTTAAATGGCCCTTGGAAGAAACGTGCAGGTCGCAGTAGCTTAACAAGACCGTTTAAATGCCCCTTGTAAAAGACGATAAGGTCGCTGTAGCTTAACAAGACGTTTTAAATGCCCCTTGGAAGAGCGGTGGAGGTCGCAGTAGCTTAACAAGATGGTTTAAATGCCCCTTGGAAGAGACACGCAGGACGCAGTAGGTTAATAAGAAGGTTTAAATGACCCTTGGTAGAGACGTGCAGGTCGCAGTAGCTTAACAAGACGGTTTAAATGCCCCTTGGAAGAGACGTGCAGGTCGCAGTAGCTTAACAAGACGGTTTAAATGCCCCTTGGAAGAGACGTGCAGATCGAAGTAGCTTAACAAGATAGTTTAAATTCCCCTTGGAAGAGCGCTGGAGGTCGCAGTAGCTTAACAAGACAGTTTAAATACCCCTTGGAAGAGACGTGCAGGTCATAGTAGCTTAACAAGACGGTTTAAATGTCCCTTGGAAGAGACGTGCAGGTCGCAGTAGCTTAACAAGACGGTTTAAATGCCCCTTGGAAGAGAAGTGCAAGTTGCAGTAGCTTAACAAGACGGTTTAAATGCCACTTGGAAGAGCGGTGGAGGTCACAGTAGCTTAACAAGACAGTTTAAATGGCCCTTGGAAGAGATGTGCAGGTCGCAGTAGATTAACTAGATGGTTTAAATGCCCCTTGGAAGAGACGTGCAGGTCGCAGTAGCTTCACAAGACAGTTTAAATCCCCCTTGGTAGAGACGTGCAGGTTGCAGTAGCTTAACAAGAGCATTTAAATGCCCCATGGAATAGGCTTGCAGGTCGCAGTAGCTTACCAAGACGGTTTAAATGCCTCTTGGAAGAGACATGCAGGTCACAGTAGCTTAACAAGACGGTTTAAATGCCCCTCGGAAAAGTGGTGGAGGTTACAGTAGCTTAACAAGACGGTTTCAATGCCCCTTGGAAGTGACGTGAAAGTCGCAGTAGCTTAAAAAGACGGTTTAAATGAGCCTTGGAAGAGACATGCAGGTCGCAGTAGCTTAAATAGACGGTTTAAATGTGCCTTGGAAGAGACGTGCAGGTTGCAGTAGCTTAACAAGACGGTTTAAATGCCCCTTGGAAGAGACAAGCAGGTTGCAGTAGCTTAACAAGACGGTTTAAATGCTCCTTGGAAGAGCGGTGAAGGTCACAATAGCTTAACAAGACAGTTTAAATGCCCCTTGGAAGAGAAGTGCAGGTAGCAGTAGCTTAACAAGACGGATTAAATGCCCCTTGGAAGAGCAGTGGAAGTCGTAGTATCTTAACAAGACGCTTTAAATGCCCTTTGGAATAGCGGTGGAGGTCGCAGTAGCTTAAAAAAACGGTTGAAATGCCCCTTGGAAGAGCGGTGGAGGTCTCAGTAGCTTAACAAGACAGCTTAAATGCCCTTGGAAGAGACGTGAAGGTCGCAGTAGCTTAACAAGACGGTTATAATGCCCCTTGGAAGAGACGTGCCGGTCGCAGAAGCTTAACAAGACGGTTTAAATGCCCTTGGAAGAGAAGTGCAGTTCGCAGTAGCTTAACAAGACAGTTTAAATGCCCCTTGGAAGAGACGTGCAAGTCGCAGAAGCTTAACAAGACGGTTTAAATGCCCCTTGGAAGAGACGTGCAGTTCGCAGTAGCTTGACAAGACGGATTAAATGCCCCTTGGCAGAGACGTGCAGGTCACAGTAGCTTAACAAGATGGTTAAAATGCCCTTTGGAAGAGCGGTGGAGGTCGCAGTAGCTTAACAAGACGGTTTAAATGCCCCTTGGAAGAGACGTGCACGTCGCAGTAGCTTAAAAAGACGGTTTAAATACCTTTGGTAGAGTAGAGCAGGTCGCAGTAGCTTAATAAGACGGTTTAAATGCCCCTTGGTAGAGCGGTGGAGGTCAAAGTAGCTTAACAAGATGGTTTAAATGCCCCTTGGAAGAGACATGCAGGTCGCAGCAGCTTAACAAGATGGTTTAAATGCCCCTTGGAAGAGACGTGCCGGTCCCACTAGCTTAACAAGACGGATTAAATGCCCCTTGGAAGAGACATGCAGGTCGCAGTAGCTTAACAAGACGGTTTAAATGCCCCTTGGAAAAGTGGTGGAGGTTACAGTAGCTAAACTAGAAGGTTTAAATGCCCCTTGGAAGAGACGTGCAAGTCGCAGTAGCTTAACAAGACAATTTAAATGCCCCTTGGAAGAGACGTGCAGGTCGCAGTAGCTTAAAAAGATGGTTTAAATGCCCCTTGGAAGAGACATGCAGGTCGCAGTAGCTTAACAAGATGGTTTAAAGGCCCCTTGGAAAAGTGGTGGAGGTTACAGTAGCTTAACAAGACGGTTTAAATGCCCCTTGGAAGAGCGGTGGAGGTCGCAGTAGCTAAACAAGACGGTTTAAATGCCCCTTGGAAGAGCGGTGGTGGTCGCAGTAGCTTAACAAGACGGTTTATATGCTCCTTGGATGAGACGTGCAGGTCGCAGTAGCTTAATAAGAAGGTTTAAATGCTCCTTGGAAGAGACATGCAGTTCGCAGTAGCTTAACAAGACGGTTTAAATTCCCCTTGGAAGAGACGTGCAGGTCGCAGTAGCTTAACAAGACGGTTTAAATGCCCCTTGGAAGAGACGTGAATGTCGCAGTAGCTTAATAAGACGGTTTAAATCCCTTTTGGAAGAGACATGCAGGTCGCAGCAGCTTAACAAGACGCTTTAAATGCCCCTTGGAAGAGACGTGCAGGTCGCAGTAGCTTAACAAAACGGTTTAAATGCCCCTTGGAAGAGACGTGCAGGTCGCAGTAGCTTAACAAGACGGTTTAAATGCCCCTTGCAAGAGACGTGCAGGTCGCAGTAGCTTAACAAAATGGTTTAAATGCCCCTTGGAAGAGACGTGCAGGTCGCAGTAGCTTAACATGACGATTTAAATGCCCCTTGGAAGAAACGTGCAGGTCGCAGTAGCTTAACAAGACCGTTTAAATGCCCCTTGTAAAAGACGATAAGGTCGCTGTAGCTTAACAAGACGTTTTAAATGCCCCTTGAAAGAGCGGTGGAGGTCGCAGTAGCTTAACAAGATGGTTTAAATGCCCCTTGGAAGAGACACGCAGGACGCAGTAGCTTAATAAGAAGGTTTAAATGACCCTTGGAAGAGACGTGCAGGTCGCAGTAGCTTAACAAGACGGTTTAAATGCCCCTTGGAAGAGAACTGCTGATCGCATTAGCTTAAAAAGACGGTTTAAATGCCCCTTGGAAGAGACTTGCAGGTCTCAGTAGCATAACAAGACTGTTTAAAAGCCCCTTGGAAGAGCGGTGGAGGTCGCAGTAGCTTAAAAAGACGGTTTAAATGCCCCTTGGAAGAGACGTGCAGGTCGCAGAAGCTTAACAAGATGGTTTAAACGCCCCTTGGTAGAGATGTGCAGGTCGCAGTAGCTTAACAATACGGTTTAAATGCCCCTTGGAAGAGCGGTGGTGGTCGCAGTAGCTTAACAAGACGGTTTACATGCTCCTTGGAAGAGACGTGCAGGTCGCAGTAGCTTAATAAGAAGGTTTAAATGCCCCTTGGAAGAAACATGCAGGTCGCAGTAGCTTAACAAGACGGTTTAAATGCCCTTTGGAAGAGACGTGCATGTCGCAGTAGCTTAACAAGATAGTTTAAATTCCCCTTGGAAGAGCGCTGGAGGTCGCAGTAGCTTAACAAGACAGTTTAAATACCCCTTGGAAAAGACGTGCAGGTCGTAGTAGCTTAACAAGACGGTTTAAATGTCCCTTGGAAGAGACGTGCAGGTCGCAGTAGATTAACAAGACGGTTTAAATGCCCCTTGGAAGAGACCTGCAGGTCGCAGTAGCTTCACAAGACAGTTTAAATCCCCCTTGGTAGAGACGTGCAGGTTGCAGTAGCTTAACAAGAGCATTTAAATGCCCCATGGAATAGGCTTGCAGGTCGCAATAGCTTACCAAGACGGTTTAAATGCCTCTTGGAAGAGACGTGCAGGTCACAGTAGCTTAACAAGATGGTTTAAATGCCCCTCGGAAGCGACGTGCAAGTCGCAGTAGCTTAAAAAGACGGTTTAAATGCGCCTTGGAAGAGACATGCAGGTCGCAGTAGCTTAAATAGACGGTTTAAATGTTCCTTGGAAGAGACGTGCAGGTCGCAGTAGCTTAACAAGACGGTTTAAATGCCCCTTGGAAGAGACGAGCAGGTTGCAGCAGCTTAAGAAGACGGTTTAAATGCCCCTTGGAAGAGCGGTGGAGGTCACAGTAGCTTAACAAGACAGTTTAAATGGCCCTTGGAAGAGACGTGCAAGTCGCAGTAGCTTAACAAGACGGTTTAAATGGCCCTTGGAAGAGATGTGCAGGTCGCAGTAGCTTAATAAGAAGGTTTAAATGCCCCTTGGAAGAGCCGTGCAGGTCGCAGTAGATGAAGAAGACGGTTTAAATGCCCCTTGGAAGAGACGTGCAGGTCGCAGTAGCTTCACAAGACAGTTTAAATCCCCCTTGGTAGAGACGTGCAGGTTGCAGTAGCTTAACAAGAGCATTTAAATGCCCCATGGAATAGGCTTGCAGGTCGCAGTAGCTTACCAAGACGGTTTAAATGCCTCTTGGAAGAGCGGTGGAGGTCGCAGTAGCTTAAAAAGACGGTTTAAATGCCCCTTGGAAGAGACGTGCAGGTCGCAGAAGCTTAACAAGATGGTTTAAACGCCCCTTGGTAGAGACGTGAAGGTCGCAGTAGCTTAACAATACGGTTTAAATGCCCCTTGGAAGAGCGGTGGTGGTCGCAGTAGCTTAACAAGACGGTTTACATGCTCCTTGGAAGAGACGTGCAGGTCGCAGTAGCTTAATAAGAAGGTTTAAATGCCCCTTGGAAGAAACATGCAGGTCGCAGTAGCTTAACAAGACGGTTTAAATGCCCTTTGGAAGAGACGTGCATGTCGCAGTAGCTTAACAAGACGGTTTAAATGCCCCTTGGAAGAGACGTGCAGGTCGCAGTAGCTTAACAAGACGGTTTAAATGTCCCTTGGAAGAGACGTGCAGGTCGCAGTAGCTTAACAAGATAGTTTAAATTCCCCTTGGAAGAGCGCTGGAGGTCGCAGTAGCTTAACAAGACAGTTTAAATACCCCTTGGAAGAGACGTGCAGGTCGTAGTAGCTTAACAAGACGGTTTAAATGTCCCTTGGAAGAGATGTGCAAGTCGCAATAGCTTAACAAGACGCTTTAAATGCCCCTTGGAAGAGAAGTGCAAGTTGCAGTAGCTTAACAAGACGGTTTAAATGCCACTTGGAAGAGCGGTGGAGGTCACAGTAGCTTAACAAGACAGTTTAAATGGCCCTTGGAAGAGATGTGCAGGTCGCAGTAGCTTAATAAGAAGGTTTAAATGCCCCTTGGAAGAGCCGTGCAGGTCGCAGTAGATTAACAAGACGGTTTAAATGCCCCTTGGAAGAGACCTGCAGGTCGCAGTAGCTTCACAAGACAGTTTAAATCCCCCTTGGTAGAGACGTGCAGGTTGCAGTAGCTTAACAAGAGCATTTAAATGCCCCATGGAATAGGCTTGCAGGTCGCAGTAGCTTACCAAGACGGTTTAAATGCCTCTTGGAAGAGACGTGCAGGTCACAGTAGCTTAACAAGACGGTTTAAATGCCCCTCGGAAAAGTGGTGGAGGTTACAGTAGCTTAACAAGACGGTTTCAATGCCCCTTGGAAGCGACGTGCAAGTCGCAGTAGCTTAAAAAGACTGTTTAAATGCACCTTGGAAGAGACATGCAGGTCACAGTAGCTTAAATAGACGGTTTAAATGTGCCTTGGAAGAGACGTGCAGGTCGCAGTAGCTTAAGAAGACGGTTTAAATGCCCCTTGGAAGAGACGAGCAGGTTGCAGCAGCTTAACAAGACGGTTTAAATGCCCCTTGGAAGAGCGGTGGAGGTCACAGTAGCTTAACAAGACAGTTTAAATGGCCCTTGGAAGAGACGTGCAAGTCGCAGTAGCTTAACAAGACGGTTTAAATGGCCCTTGGAAGAGATGTGCAGGTCGCAGTAGCTTAATAAGAAGGTTTAAATGCCCCTTGGAAGAGCCGTGCAGGTCGCAGTAGATTAACAAGACGGTTTAAATGCCCCTTGGAAGAGACGTGCAGGTCGCAGTAGCTTCACAAGACAGTTTAAATCCCCCTTGGTAGAGACGTGCAGGTTGCAGTAGCTTAACAAGAGCATTTAAATGCCCCATGGAATAGGCTTGCAGGTCGCAGTAGCTTACCAAGACGGTTTAAATGCCCCTTGGAAGAGACGAGCAGGTTGCAGTAGCTTAACAAGACGGTTTAAATGCCCCTTGGAAGAGCGGTGGAGGTCACAATAGCTTAACAAGACAGGTTAAATGCCCCTTGGAAGAGAAGTGCAGGTAGCAGTAGCTTAACAAGACGGATTAAATGCCCCTTGGAAGACCAGTGGAAGTCGTAGTAGCTTAACAAGACGCTTTAAATGCCCTTTGGAAGAGCGGTGGAGGTCGCAGTAGCTTAAAAAAATGTTTTAAATGCCCCTTGGAAGAGCGGTGGAGGTCGCAGTAGCTTAACAAGACAGCTTAAATGCCCCTTGGAAGAGAAGTGAAGGTCACAGTAGCTTAACAAGACGGTTAAAATGCCCCTTGGAAGAGACGTGCCGGTCGCAGAAGCTTAACAAGACGGTTAAAATGCCTCTTGGAAGAGAAGTGCAGTTCGCAGTAGCTTAACAAGACAGTTTAAATGCCCCTTGGAAGAGATGTGCAAGTCGCAGAAGCTTAACAAGACGGTTTAAATGCCCCTTGGAAGAGACGTGCAGTTCGCAGTAGCTTGACAAGACGGATTAAATGCCCCTTGGCAGAGACATGCAGGTCACAGTAGCTTAACAAGACGGTTTAAATGCCCCTTGGAAGAGACGTGCAGGTCGCAGTAGCTTAAAAAGACGGTTTAAATACCTTTGGTAGAGTAGAGCAGGTCGCAGGAGCTTAATAATACAGTTTAATTGCCCCTTGGTAGAGCGGTGGAGGTCACAGTAGCTTAACAAGATGGTTTAAATGCCCCTTGGAAGAGGCATGCAGGTCGCAGCAGCTTAACAAGATGGTTTAAATGCCCCTTGGAAGAGACGTGCAGGTCCCACTAGCTTAACAAGACGGATTAAATGCCCCTTGGAAGAGACATGCAGGTCGCAGTAGCTTAACAAGACGGTTAAAATGTCCCTTGGAAAAGTGGTGGAGGTTACAGTAGCTAAACAAGAAGGTTTAAATGCCCCTTGGAAGAGACGTGCAAGTCGCAGTAGCTTAACAAGACGATTTAAATGCCCCTTGGAAGAGACGTGCAGGTCGCAGTAGCTTAAAAAGATGGTTTAAATGCCCCTTGGAAGAGACATGCAGGTCGCAGTAGCTTAACAAGACGGTTTAAAGGCCCCTTGGAAAAGTGGTGGAGGTTACAGTAGCTTAACAAGACGTTTTAAATGCCCCTTGGAAGAGAAGTGCAGGTCGCAGTAGCTTAACAAGACGGTTTAAATGCCCCTTGGAAGAGCGGTGGAGGTCGCAGTAGCTTAACAAGATGGTTTAAATGCCCCTTGGAAGAGCGGTGGTGGTCGCAGTAGCTTAACAAGACGGTTTACATGCTCCTTGGAAGAGACGTGCAGGTCGCAGTAGCTTAATAAGAAGGTTTAAATGCTCCTTGGAAGAGACATGCAGGTCGCAGTAGCTTAACAAGACGGTTTAAATTCCCCTTGGAAGAGACGTGCAGGTCGCAGTAGCTTAACAAGACAGTTTAAATGCCCCTTGGAAGAGACGTGCAGGTCGCATTAGCTTAATAAGACGGTTTAAATCCCTTTTGGAAGAGACATGCAGGTCGCAGCAGCTTAACAAGACGCTTTAAATGCCCCTTGGAAGAGACGTGCAGGTCGCAGTAGCTTAACAAAACGGTTTAAATGCCCCTTGGAAGAGACGTGCAGGTCGCAGTAGCTTAACAAGACGGATTAAATGCCCCTTGCAAGAGACGTGCAGGTCGCAGTAGCTTAACAAAACGGTTTAAATGCCCCTTGGAAGAGACGTGCAGGTCGCAGTAGCTTAACATGACGATTTAAATGCCCCTTGGAAGAAACGTGCAGGTCGCAGTAGCTTAACAAGACCGTTTAAATGCCCCTTGTAAAAGACGATAAGGTCGCTGTAGCTTAACAAGACGTTTTAAATGCCCCTTGGAAGAGCGGTGGAGGTCGCAGTAGCTTAACAAGATGGTTTAAATGCCCCTTGGAAGAGACACGCAGGACGCAGTAGCTTAATAAGAAGGTTTAAATGACCCTTGGAAGAGACGTGCAGGTCGCAGTAGCTTAACAAGACGGTTTAAATGCCCCTTGGAAGAGAACTGCTGATTGCATTAGCTTAAAAAGACGGTTTAAATGCCCCTGGGAAGAGACGTGCAGGTCTCAGTAGCATAACAAGACTGTTTAAAAGCCCCTTGGAAGAGCGGTGGAGGTCGCAGTAGCTTAAAAAGACGGTTTAAATGCCCCTTGGAAGAGACGTGCAGGTCGCAGAAGCTTAACAAGATGGTTTAAACGCCCCTTGGTAGAGACGTGCAGGTCGCAGTAGCTTAACAATACGGTTTAAATGCCCCTTGGAAGAGCGGTGGAGGTCACAATAGCTTAACAAGACAGTTTAAATGCCCCTTGGAAGAGAAGTGCAGGTAGCAGTAGCTTAACAAGACGGATTAAATGCCCCTTGGAAGACCAGTGGAAGTCGTTGTAGCTTAACAAGATGCTTTAAATTCCCTTTGGAAGAGCGGTGGAGGTCGCAGTAGCTTAAAAAAACGGTTTAAATGCCCCTTGGAAGAGCGGTGGAGGTCGCAGTAGCTTAACAAGACAGCTTAAATGCCCCTTGGAAGAGAAGTGAAGGTCGCAGTAGCTTAACAAGACGTTTTAAATGCCCCTTGGAAGAGACATGCCGGTCGCAGTAGCTTAACAAGACGGTCTAAATGCCCCTTGGAAGAGAAGTGCAGTTCGCAGTAGCTTAACAAGACAGTTTAAATGCCCCTTGGAAGAGACGTGCAAGTCGCAGAAGCTTAACAAGACGGTTTAAATGCACCTTGGAAGAGACGTGCAGTTCGCAGTAGCTTAACAAGACGGGTTAAATGCCCCTTGGAAGAGCAGTGGAGGTCGCAGTAGCTTAACAAGGCGGTTTAAATGCCCCTTGGCAGAGACGTGCAGGTCACAGTAGATTAACAAGATGGTTAAAATGCCCTTTGGAAGAGCGGTGAAGGTCGCAGTAGCTTAACAAGATGGTTTAAATGCCCCTTGGAAGAGACGTGCAGATCGCAGTAGCTTAACAAGACGGTTTAAATGCCCCTTGGAAGAGTGGTGGAGGTCGCAGTAGCGTAAGAAGACGGTTTAAATGCCCCTTGGAAGAGACGTGCAGGTCGCAGTAGCTTAACAAGACGGTTTAAATACCCTTTGGTAGAGTACAGCAGGTCGCAGTAGCTTAATAAGACGGTTTAAATGCTCCTTGGTAGAGCGGTGGAGGTCACAGTAGTTTAACAAGATGGTTTAAATGCCCCTTGGAAGAGACATGCAGGTCGCAGCAGCTTAACAAGATGGTTTAAATGCCCCTTGGAAGAGACGTGCAGGTCCCACTAGCTTAACAAGACGGTTTAAATGCCCCTTGGAAAAGTGGTGGAGGTTACAGTAGCTAAACAAGAAGGTTTAAATGCCCCTTGGAAGAGACGTGCAAGTCGCAGTAACTTAACAAGACGGTTTAAATGCCCCTTGGAAGAGACGTGCAGGTCGCAGTAGCTTAAAAAGATGTTTTAAATGCCCCTTGGAAGAGACATGCAGGTCGCAGTAGCTTAACAAGACGGTTTAAATGCCACTTGGAAAAGTGGTGGAGGTTACAGTAGCTTAACAAGACTGTTTAAATGCCCCTTGGAAGAGCGGTGGAGTTTGCAGTAGCTTAATAAGACGGTTTAAATCCCTTTTGGAAGAAACATGCAGGTCGCAGCAGCTTAACAAGACGCTTTAAATGCCCCTTGGAAGAGACGTGCAGGTCGCAGTAGCTTAACAAAACGGTTTAAATGCCCCTTGGAAGAGACGTGCAGGTCGCAGTAGCTTAACAAGACGGTTTAAATGCCCCTTGCAAAAGACATGTAGGTCGCAGTAGCTTAACAAGACGGTTTAAATGCCCCTTGTAAAAGACGATAAGGTCGCTGTAGCTTAACAAGGCGTTTTAAATGCCCCTTGGAAGAGCGGTGGAGGTCGCAGTAGCTTAACAAGATGTTTTAAATGCCCCTTGGAAGAGACACGCAGGACGCAGTAGCTTAATAAGAAGGATTAAAAGCCCCTTGGAAGAGCGGTGGAGGTCGCAGTAGCTTAAAAAGACGGTTTAAATGCCCCTTGGAAGAGACGTGCAGGTCGCAGAAGCTTAACAAGATTGTTTAAACGCCCCTTGGTAGAGACGTGCAGGTCGCAGTAGCTTAACAAGACGGTTTAAATGCCCTTTGGAAGAGCGGTGGTGGTCGCAGTAGCTTAACAAGACGGTTTACATGCTCCTTGGAAGACACGTGCAGGTCGCAGTAGCTTAATAAGAAGGTTTAAATACCCTTTGGAAGAGACATGCAGGTCGCAGTAGCTTAACAAGACGGTTTAAATTCCCCTTGGAGGAGACGTGCAGGTCGCAGTAGCTTAACAAGACGGTTTAAATGCCCTTTGGAAGAGACGTTCAGTTCGCAGTAGCTTAATAAGACGGTTTAAATCCTTTTTGGAAGAGACATGCAGGTCGCAGCAGCTTAGCAAGACGCTTTAAATGCCCCTTGGAAGAGACGTGCAGGTCGCAGTAGCTTAACAAGATAGTTTAAATTCCCCTTGGAAGAGCGCTGGAGGTCGCAGTAGCTTAAAAAGACAGTTTAAATGCCCCTTGGAAGAGACGTGCAGGTCGCAGTAGCTTCACAAGACAATTTAAATCCCGCTTGGTAGAGACGTGCAGGTTGCAGTAGCTTAACAAGAGCATTTAAATGCCCCCTGGAATAGGCTTGCAGGTCGCAGTAGCTTACCAAGACGGTTTAAATGCCTCTTGGAAGAGACGTGCTGGTCACAGTAGCTTAACAAGACGGTTTAAATGCCCCTCGGAAAAGTGGTGGAGGTTACAGTAGCTTAACAAGACGGTTTAAATGCCCCTTGGAAGAGACATGCAGGTCGCAGTAGCTTAACAAGACGGTTTAAATGCCCCTTGGAAAAGTGGTGGAGGTTACAGTAGCTTAACAAGACGGTTTAAATGCCCCTTGGAAGAGACGTGCAGGTCGCAGTAGCTTAACAAGACGGTTTAAATGCCCCTTGGAAGAGGGGTGGAGGTCGCAGTAGCTTAACAAGAGGGTTTAAATGCCCCTTGGAAGAGCGGTGGTGGTCGCAGTAGCTTAACAAGACGGTTTGAATGCTCCTTGGATGAGACGTGCAGGTCGCAGTCGCTTAATAAGAAGGTTTAAATGCTCCTTGGAAGAGACATGCAGGTCGCAGTAGCTTAACAAGACGGTTTAAATTCCCCTTGGAAGAGACGTGCAGGTCGCAGTAGCTTAACAAGACTGTTTAAATGCCCCTTGGAAGAGACGTGCAGGTCGCAGTAGCTTAATAAGACGGTTTAAATCCCTTTTGGAAGAGACATGCAGGTCGCAGCAGCTTAACAAGATGCTTTAAATGCCCCTTGGAAGAGACGTGCAGGTCGCAGTAGCTTAACAAAACGGTTTAAATGCTCCTTGGAAGAGACGTGCAGGTCGCAGTACTTAACAAGACGGTTTAAATGCCCCTTACAAGAGACATGCAGGTCGCAGTAGCTTAACATGACGATTTAAATGCCCCTTGGAAGAAACGTGCAGGTCGCAGTAGCTTAACATGACCGTTTAAATGCCCCTTGTAAAAGACGATAAGGTCGCAGTAGCTTAATAAGAAGGTTTAAATGCCCCTTGGAAGAGACATGCAGGTCGCAGTAGCTTAACAAGACGGTTTAAATTCCCATTGGAAGAGACGTGCAGGTCGCAGTAGCTTAACAAGACGGTTTAAATGCCATTTGAAAGAGACGTGCAGGTCGTAGTACCTTAATAAGACGGTTTAAATCTTTTTTGGAAGAGACATGCAGGTCGCAGCAGCTTAACAAGACGCTTTAAATGCCCCTTGGAAGAGACGTGCAGGTCGCAGTAGCTTAAAAAGATAGTTTAAATTCCCCTTGGAAGAGCGCTGGAGGTCACAGTAGCTTAACAAGACAGTTTAAATACCACTTGGAAGAGACGTGCAGGTCGTAGTAGCTTAACAAGACGGTTTAAATGTCCCTTGGAAGAGACGTGCAGGTCGCAGTAGCTTAACAAGACGGTTTAAATGCCCCTTGGAAGAGAAGTGCAGGTTGCGGTAGCTTAACAAGACGGTTTAAATGCCACTTGGAAGAGCGGTGGAGGTCACAGTAGCTTAACAAGACAGTTTAAATGGCCCTTGGAAGAGATGTGCAGGTCGCATTAGCTTAATAAGAAGGTTTAAATGACCCTTGGAAGAGCCGTGCAGGTCGCAGTAGCTTCACAAGACAGTTTAAATCCCCCTTGGTAGAGACGTGCAGGTTGCAGTAGCTTAACAAGAGCATTTAAATGCCCCATGGAATAGGCTTGCAGGTCGCAGTAGCTTACCAAGATGGTTTAAATGCCTCTTGGAAGAGACGTGCAGGTCACAGTAGCTTAACAAGACGGTTTCAATGCCCCTTGGAAGTGAAGTGCAAGTCGCAGTAGCTTAAAAAGACGGTTTAAATGCGCCTTGGAAGAGACATGCAGGTCGCAGTAGCTTAAATAGATGGTTTAAATGTGCCTTGGAAGAGACGTGCAGGTCGCAGTAGCTTAACAAGAAGGTTTAAATGCCCCTTGGAAGAGACGAGCAGTTTGCAGTAGCTTAACAAGATGGTTTAAATGCCCCTTGGAAGAGCGGTGGAGGTCACAATAGCTTAACAAGACAGTTTAAATGCCCCTTGGAAGAGACGTGCAGGTCACAGTAGCTTAACAAGATGGTTAAAATGCCCTTTGGAAGAGCGGTGGAGGTCGCAGTAGCTTAACAAGACGGTTTAAATGCCCCTTGGAAGAGACGTGCAGATCGCAGTAGCTTAACAAGACGGTTTAAATGCCCCTTGGAAGAGCGGTGGAAGTCGCAGTAGGTTAACAAGACAGTTTAAATGCCCCTTGGAAGGGACGTGCAGGTCGCAGAAGCTTAACAAGACGGTTTAAATACCCTTTGGTAGAGTAGAGCAGGTCGCAGTAGCTTAACAAGACGGTTTCAATGCCCCTTGGTAGAGCGGTGGAGGACGCAGTAGCTTAACAAGATGGTTTAAATGCCCCTTGGAAGAGACATGCAGGTCGCAGCAGCTTAACAAGATGGTTTAAATGCCCCTTGGAAGAGACGTGCAGGTCCCACTAGCTTAACAAGACGGATTAAATGCCCCTTGGAAGAGACATGCAGGTCGCAGTAGCTTAACAAGACGGTTTAAATGCCCCTTGGAAAAGTGGTGGAGGTTACAGTAGCTAAACAAGAAGGTTTAAATGCCCCTTGGAAGAGACGTGCAAGTCGAAGTATCTTAACAAGACGGTTTAAATGCCCCTTGGAAGAGACGTGCAGTTCGCAGTAGCTTAAAAAGATGGTTTAAATGCCCCTTGGAAGAGACATGCAGGTCGCAGTAGCTTAACAAGACGTTTTAAATGCCCCTTGGAAAAGTGGTGGAGGTTACAATAGCTTAACAAGACGGTTTAAATGCCCCTTGGAAGAGACGTGCAGGTCGCAGTAGCTTAACAAGTCGGTTTAAATGCCCCTTGAAAGAGGGGTGGAGGTCGCAGTAGCTTAACAAGACGGTTTAAATGCCCCTTGGAAGAGCGGTGGTGGTCTCAGTAGCTTAACAAGACGGTTTAAATGCTCCTTGGAAGAGACATGCAGGTCGCAGTAGCTTAACAAGACGGTTTAAATTCCCCTTTCAAGAGACGTGCAGGTCGCAGTAGCTTAACAAGACGGTTTAAATGCCCCTTGGAAGAGACGTGCAGGTCGCAGTAGCTTAATAAGACGGTTTAAATCCCTTTTGTAAGAGACATGCAGGTCGCAGCAACATAACAAGACGCTTTAAATGCCCTTTGGAAGAGAAGTGCAGGTCGCAGTAGCTTAACAAAACGGTTTAAATGCTCCTTGCAAGAGACGTGCAAGTCGCAGTAGCTTAACAAGATGGTTTAAATGCCCCTTGCAAGAGACATGCAGGTCGCAGTAGCTTAACATGACGATTTAAATGCCCCTTGGAAGAAACGTGCAGGTCGCTGTAGCTTAACAAGACGTTTTAAATGCCCCTTGGAAGAGCGGTGGAGGTCGCAGTAGCTTAACAAGATGTTTTAAATGCCCCTTGGAAGAGACACGCAGGACCCAGTAGCTTAATAAGAAGGTTTAAATGACCCTTGGAAGAGACGTGCAGGTCGCAGTCGCTTAACAAGACGGTTTAAATGCCCCTTGGAAGAGAAATGCAGGTCGCATTAGCTTAAAAAGACGGTTTAAATGCCCCTTGGAAGAGACGTGCAGGTCGCAGAAGCTTAACAAGATGGTTTAAACGCTCCTTGGTAGAGACGTGCAGGTCGCAGTAGCTTAACGAGATGGTTTAAATGCCCCTTGGAAGAGCGGTGGTGGTCGCAGTAGCTTAACAAGACGGTTTACATGCCCCTTGGAAGAGAAATGCAGGTCGCATTAGCTTAAAAAGACGGTTTAAATGCCCCTTGGAAGAGACGTGCAGGTCTCAGTAGCATAACAAGACTGTTTAAAAGCCCCTTGGAAGAGCGGTGGAGGTTGCAGTAGCTTAAAAAGACGGTTTAAATGCCCCTTGGAAGAGACGTGCAGGTAGCAGTAGCTTAACAAGATGGTTTAAACGACGCTTGGTAGAGATGTGCAGGTCGCAGTAGCTTTACGAGACGGTTTAAATGCCCCTTGGAAGAGCGGTGGTGGTCGCAGTAGCTTAACAAGACGGTTTCCATGCTCCTTGGAAGAGACGTGCAGGTCGCAGTAGCTTAATAAGAAGGTTTAAATGCCCCTTGGAAGAGACAAGCAGGTCGCAGTAGCTTAACAAGACGGTTTAAATTCCCCTTGGAAGAGACGTGCAGGTCGCAGTAGCTTAACAATACGGTTTAAATGCCCTTTGGAAGAGACGTGCAGGTCGCAGTACCTTAATAAGACGGTTTAAATCTTTTTTGGAAGAGACATGCAGGTCGCAGCAGCTTAACAAGACGCTTTAAATGCCCCGTGGAAGAGACGTGCAGGTCGCAGTAGCTTAAAAAGATAGTTTAAATTCCCCTTGGAAGAGCGCTGGAGGTCACAGTAGCTTAACAAGACAGTTTAAATACCACTTGGAAGAGACGTGCAGGTCGTAGTAGCTTAACAAGACGGTTTAAATGTCCCTTGGAAGAGACGTGCAGGTCGCAGTAGCTTAACAAGACGGTTTAAATGCCCCTTGGAAGAGAAGTGCAGGTTGCGGTAGCTTAACAAGACGGTTTAAATGCCACTTGGAAGAGCGGTGGAGGTCACAGTAGATTAACAAGACAGTTTAAATGGCCCTTGGAAGAGATGTGCAGGTCGCATTAGCTTAAGAAGAAGGTTTAAATGCCCCTTGGAAAAGCCATGCAGGTCGCAGTAGATTAACAAGACGGTTTAAATGCCCCTTGGAAGAGACGTGCAGGTCGCAGTAGCTTCACAAGACAGTTTAAATCCCCCTTGGTAAAAACGTGCAGGTTGCAGTAGCTTAACAAGAGCATTTAAATGCCCCATGGAATAGGCTTGCAGGTCGCAGTAGCTTACCAAGACGGTTTAAATGCCTCTTGGAAGAGACGTGCAGGTCACAGTAGCTTAACAAGACGGTTTCAATGCCCCTTGGAAGTGACGTGCAAGTCGCAGTAGCTTAAAAAGACGGTTTAAATGCGCCTTGGAAGAGACATGCAGGTCGCAGTAGCTTAAATACATGGTTTAAATGTGCCTTGGAAGAGACGTGCAGGTCGCAGTAGCTTAACAGGAAGGTTTAAATGCCCCTTGGAAGAGACGAGCAGGTTGCAGTAGCTTAACAAGACGGTTTAAATGCCCGTTGGAAGAGCGGTGGAGGTTACAATAGCTTAACAAGACAGTTTAAATGCCCCTTGGAAGAGACGTGCAAGTAGCAGTAGCTTAATAAGAAGGTTTAAATGCCCCTTGGAAGAGACATGCAGGTCGCAGTAGCTTAACAAGACGGTTTAAATTCCCCTTGGAAGAGACGTGCAGGTCGCAGTAGCTTAACAAGACGGTTTAAATGCCCTTTGGAAGAGACGTGCAGGTCGCAGTACCTTAATAAGACGGTTTAATTCTTTTTTGGAAGAGACATGCAGGTCACAGCAGCTTAACAAGACGCTTTAAATGCCCCGTGGAAGAGACGTGCAGGTCGCAGTAGCTTAAAAAGATAGTTTAAATTCCCCTTGGAAGAGCGCTGGAGGTCACAGTAGCTTAACAAGACAGTTTAAATACCACTTGGAAGAGACGTGCAGGTCGTAGTAGCTTAACAAGACGGTTTAAATGTCCCTTGGAAGAGACGTGCAGGTCGCAGTAGCTTAACAAGACGGTTTAAATGCCCCTTGGAAGAGAAGTGCAGGATGCGGTAGCTTAACAAGACGGTTTAAATGCCACTTGGAAGAGCGGTGGAGGTCACAGTAGCTTAACAAGACAGTTTAAATGGCCCTTGGAAGAGATGTGCAGGTCGCATTAGCTTAAGAAGAAGGTTTAAATGCCCCTTGGAAAAGCCATGCAGGTCGCAGTAGATTAACAAGACGGTTTAAATGCCCCTTGGAAGAGACGTGCAGGTCGCAGTAGCTTCACAAGACAGTTTAAATCCCCCTTGGTAAAAACGTGCAGGTTGCAGTAGCTTAACAAGAGCATTTAAATGCCCCATGGAATAGGCTTGCAGGTCGCAGTAGCTTACCAAGACGGTTTAAATGCCTCTTGGAAGAGACGTGCAGGTCACAGTAGCTTAACAAGACGGTTTCAATGCCCCTTGGAAATGACGTGCAAGTCGCAGTAGCTTAAAAAGACGGTTTAAATGCGCCTTGGAAGAGACATGCAGGTCGCAGTAGCTTAAATAGATGGTTTAAATGTGCCTTGGAAGAGACGTGCAGGTCGCAGTAGCTTAACAAGAAGGTTTAAATGCCCCTTGGAAGAGACGAGCAGGTTGCAGTAGCTTAACAAGACGGTTTAAATGCCCCTTGGAAGAGCGGTGGAGGTTACAATAGCTTAACAAGACAGTTTAAATGCCCCTTGGAAGAGACGTGCAGGTAGCAGTAGCTTAACAAGACGGATTAAATGCCCCTTGGAAGACCAGTGGAAGTCGTAGTAGCTTAACAAGACGCTTTAAATGCCCTTTGGAAGAGCGGTGGAGGTCGCAGTAGCTTAAAAAAACGGTTTAAATGCCCCTTGGAAGAGCGGTGGAGGTCGCAGTAGCTTAACAAGACAGCTTAAATGCCCCTTGGAAGAGACGTGAAGGTCGCAGTAGCTTAACAAGACGGTTTAAATGCCCCTCGGAAAAGTGGTGGAGGTTACAGTAGCTTAACAAGACGGTTTCAATGCCCCTTGGAAGTGACGTGCAAGTCGCAGTTGCTTAAAAAGACGGTTTAATTGTGCCTAAGAAGAGACATGCAGGTCGCAGTAGCTTAAATAGATGGTTTCAATGTGCCTTGGAAGAGACGTGCAGGTCGCAGTAGCTTAACAAGACGGTTTAAATGCCCCTTGGAAGAGCGGTGGAGGTCGCAGTAGCTTAACAAGACAGCTTAAATGCCCCTTGGAAGAGACGTGAAGGTCGCAGTAGCTTAACAAGACGGTTAAAATGCCCCTTGGAAGAGACGTGCCGGTCGCAGAAGCTTAACAAGACGGTTTAAATGCCCCTTGGAAGAGAAGTGGAAATCGCAGTAGCTTAACAAGACAGTTTAAATGCCCCTTGGAAGAGACGTGCAAGTCGCAGTAGCTTAACAAGACGGTTTAAATGCCCCTTGGAAGAGACATGCAGTTCGCAGTAGCTTAACAAGACGGATTAAATGCCCCTTGGAAGAGCAGTGGAGGTCTCTGTAGCTTAACAAGACGGTTTAAATGCTCCTTGGCAGAGACGTGCAGGTCACAGTAGCTTAACAAGATGGTTAAAATGCCCTTTGGAAGAGCGGTGGAGGTCGCAGTAGCTTAACAAGACGGTTTAAATGCCCCTTGGAAGAGACGTGCAGATCTCAGTAGCTTAACAAGACGGTTTAAATGCCCCTTGGAAGAGCGGTGGAAGTCGCAGTAGGTTAACAAGACAGTTTAAATGCCCCTTGGAAGAGACGTGCAGGTCGCAGAAGCTTAACAAGGCGGTTTAAATACCCTTTGGTAGAGTAGAGCAGGTCGCAGTAGCTTACCAAAGACGGTTTAAATGCCCATTGGTAGAGCGGTGGAGGATGCAGTAGCTTAACAAGATGGTTTAAATGGCCATTGGAAGAGACATGCAGGTCGCAGCAGCTTAACAAGATGGTTTAAATGCCCCTTGGAAGAGACGTGCAGGTCCCACTAGCTTAACAAGACGGATTCAATGCCCCTTGGAAGAGACATGCAGGTCGCAGTAGCTTAACAAGATGGTTTAAATGCCCCTTGGAAAAGTGGTGGAGGTTACAGTAGCTAAACAAGAAGGTTTAAATGCCCCTTGGAAGAGACGTGCAAGTCGCAGTATCTTAACAAGACGGTTTAAATGCCCCTTGGAAGAGACGTGCAGTTCGCAGTAGCTTAAAAAGATGGTTTAAATGCCCCTTGGAAGAGACATGCAGGTCGCAGTAGCTTAACAAGACGTTTTAAATGCCCCTTGGAAAAGTGGTGGAGGTTACAGTAGCTTAACAAGACGGTTTAAATGCCCCTTGGAAGAGACGTGCAGGTCGCAGTAGCTTAACAAGACGGTTTAAATGCCCCTTGGAAGAGGGGTGGAGGTCGCAGTAGCTTAACAAGACGGTTTAAATGCCCCTTGGAAGAGCGGTGGTGGTCTCAGTAGCTTAACAAGACGGTTTAAATGCTCCTTGGATGAGACGTGCAGGTCGCAGTAGCTTAATAAGAAGGTTTAAATGCTCCTTGGAAGAGACATGCAGGTCGCAGTAGCTTAATAAGACGGTTTACATCCCTTTTGGAAGAGACATGCAGGTCGCAGCAGCTTAACAAGTAGCTTTAAATGCCCTTTGGAAGAGACGTGCAGGTCGCAGTAGCTTAACAAAACAGTTTAAATGCTCCTTGGAAGAGACGTGCAGGTCGCAGTAGCTTAACAAGACGGTTTAAATGCCCCTTGCAAGAGACATGCAGGTCGCAGTAGCTTAACATGACGATTTAAATGCCCCTTGGAAGAAACGTGCAGGTCGCAGTAGCTTAACAAGACCGTTTAAATGCCCCTTGTAAAAGACGATAACATCGCTGTAGCTTAACAAGACGTTTTAAATGCCCCTTGGAAGAGCGGTGGAGGTCGCAGTAGCTTAACAAGATGTTTTAAATGCCCCTTGGAAGAGACACGCAGGACCCAGTAGCTTAATAAGAAGGTTTAAATGACCCTTGGAAGAGACGTGCAGGTCGCAGTAGCTTAACAAGACGGTTTAAATGCCCCTTGGAAGAGACGTTCAGGTCGCAGTAGCTTAATAAGACGGTTTACATCCCTTTTGGAAGAGACATGCAGGTCGCAGCAGCTTAACAAGTAGCTTTAAATGCCCTTTGGAAGAGACGTGCAGGTCGCAGTAGCTTAACAAAACGGTTTAAATGCTCCTTGGAAGAGACGTGCAGGTCGCAGTAGCTTAACAAGACGGTTTAAATGCCCCTTGCAAGAGACATGCAGGTCGCAGTAGCTTAACATGACGATTTAAATGCCCCTTGGAAGAAACGTGCAGGTCGCAGTAGCTTAACAAGACCGTTTAAATGCCCCTTGTAAAAGACGATAACATCGCTGTAGCTTAACAAGACGGTTTAAATTCCCCTTGGAAGAGACGTGCAGGTCGCAGCAGCTTAACAAGTAGCTTTAAATGCCCTTTGGAAGAGACGTGCAGGTCGCAGTAGCTTAACAAAACGGTTTAAATGCTCCTTGGAAGAGACGTGCAGGTCGCAGTAGCTTAACAAGACGGTTTAAATGCCCCTTGCAAGAGACATGCAGGTCGCAGTAGCTTAACATGACGATTTAAATGCCCCTTGGAAGAAACGTGCAGGTCGCAGTAGCTTAACAAGACCGTTTAAATGCCCCTTGTAAAAGACGATAACATCGCTGTAGCTTAACAAGACGGTTTAAATTCCCCTTGGAAGAGACGTGCAGGTCGCAGTAGCTTAACAAGACGGTTTAAATGCCCCTTGGAAGAGACGTGCAGGTCGCAGTAGCTTAATAAGACGGTTTACATCCCTTTTGGAAGAGACATGCAGGTCGCAGCAGCTTAACAAGTAGCTTTAAATGCCCTTTGGAAGAGACGTGCAGGTCGCAGTAGCTTAACAAAACGGTTTAAATGCTCCTTGGAAGAGACGTGCAGGTCGCAGTAGCTTAACAAGACGGTTTAAATGCCCCTTGCAAGAGACATGCAGGTCGCAGTAGCTTAACATGACGATTTAAATGCCCCTTGGAAGAAACGTGCAGGTCGCAGTAGCTTAACAAGACCGTTTAAATGCCCCTTGTAAAAGACGATAACATCGCTGTAGCTTAACAAGACGTTTTAAATGCCCCTTGGAAGAGCGGTGGAGGTCGCAGTAGCTTAACAAGATGTTTTAAATGCCCCTTGGAAGAGACACGCAGGACCCAGTAGCTTAATAAGAAGGTTTAAATGACCCTTGGAAGAGACGTGCAGGTCGCAGTAGCTTAACAAGACGGATTAAAGGCCCCTTGGAAGAGAAATGCAGGTCGCATGAGCTTAAAAAGACGGTTTAAATGCGCATTGGAAGAGACGTGCAGGTCTCAGTAGCATAACAAGACTGTTTAAAAGCCCCTTGGAAGAGCGGTGGAGGTCGCAGTAGCTTAAAAAGACGGTTTAAATGCCCCTTGGAAGAGACGTGCAGGTAGCAGAAGCTTAACAAGATGGTTTAAACGCCCCTTGGTAGAGACGTGCAGGTCGCAGTAGCTTAACGAGACGGTTTAAATGCCCCTTGGAAGAGCGGTGGTGGTCGCAGTAGCTTAACAAGACGGTTTACATGCTCCTTGGAAGAGACATGCAGGTCGCAGTAGCTTAACAAGACGGTTTAAATTCCCCTTGGAAGAAACATGCAGTTCGCAGTAGCTTAACAAGACGGATTAAATGCCCCTTGGAAGAGCAGTGGAGGTCTCTGTAGCTTAACAAGACGGTTTAAATGCTCCTTGGCAGAGACGTGCAGGTCACAGTAGCTTAACAAGATGGTTAAAATGCCCTTTGGAAGAGCGGTGGAGGTCGCAGTAGCTTAACAAGACGGTTTAAATGCCCCTTGGAAGAGACGTGCAGATCTCAGTAGCTTAACAAGACGGTTTAAATGCCCCTTGGAAGAGCGGTGGAAGTCGCAGTAGGTTAACAAGACAGTTTAAATGCCCCTTGGAAGAGACGTGCAGGTCGCAGAAGCTTAACAAGGCGGTTTAAATACCCTTTGGTAGAGTAGAGCAGGTCGCAGTAGCTTACCAAAGACGGTTTAAATGCCCATTGGTAGAGCGGTGGAGGATGCAGTAGCTTAACAAGATGGTTTAAATGGCCATTGGAAGAGACATGCAGGTCGCAGCAGCTTAACAAGATGGTTTAAATGCCCCTTGGAAGAGACGTGCAGGTCCCACTAGCTTAACAAGACGGATTCAATGCCCCTTGGAAGAGACATGCAGGTCGCAGTAGCTTAACAAGACGGTTTAAATGCCCCTTGGAAAAGTGGTGGAGGTTACAGTAGCTAAACAAGAAGGTTTAAATGCCCCTTGGAAGAGACGTGCAAGTCGCAGTATCTTAACAAGACGGTTTAAATGCCCCTTGGAAGAGACGTGCAGTTCGCAGTAGCTTAAAAAGATGGTTTAAATGCCCCTTGGAAGAGACATGCAGGTCGCAGTAGCTTAACAAGACGTTTTAAATGCCCCTTGGAAAAGTGGTGGAGGTTACAGTAGCTTAACAAGACGGTTTAAATGCCCCTTGGAAGAGACGTGCAGGTCGCAGTAGCTTAACAAGACGGTTTAAATGCCCCTTGGAAGAGGGGTGGAGGTCGCAGTAGCTTAACAAGACGGTTTAAATGCCCCTTGGAAGAGCGGTGGTGGTCTCAGTAGCTTAACAAGACGGTTTAAATGCTCCTTGGATGAGACGTGCAGGTCGCAGTAGCTTAATAAGAAGGTTTAAATGCTCCTTGGAAGAGACATGCAGGTCGCAGTAGCTTAATAAGACGGTTTACATCCCTTTTGGAAGAGACATGCAGGTCGCAGCAGCTTAACAAGTAGCTTTAAATGCCCTTTGGAAGAGACGTGCAGGTCGCAGTAGCTTAACAAAACGGTTTAAATGCTCCTTGGAAGAGACGTGCAGGTCGCAGTAGCTTAACAAGACGGTTTAAATGCCCCTTGCAAGAGACATGCAGGTCGCAGTAGCTTAACATGACGATTTAAATGCCCCTTGGAAGAAACGTGCAGGTCGCAGAAGCTTAACAAGACCGTTTAAATGCCCCTTGTAAAAGACGATAACATCGCTGTAGCTTAACAAGACGTTTTAAATGCTCCTTGGAAGAGCGGTGGAGGTCGCAGTAGCTTAACAAGATGTTTTAATTGCCGCTTGGAAGAGACACGCAGGACCCAGTAGCTTAATAAGAAGGTTTAAATGACCCTTGGAAGAGACGTGCAGGTCGCAGTAGCTTAACAAGACGGTTTAAATGCCCCTTGGAAGAGACGTTCAGGTCGCAGTAGCTTAATAAGACGGTTTACATCCCTTTTGGAAGAGACATGCAGGTCGCAGCAGCTTAACAAGTAGCTTTAAATGCCCTTTGGAAGAGACGTGCAGGTCGCAGTAGCTTAACAAAACGGTTTAAATGCTCCTTGGAAGAGACGTGCAGGCCGCAGTAGCTTAACAAGACGGTTTAAATGCCCCTTGCAAGAGACATGCAGGTCGCAGTAGCTTAACATGACGATTTAAATGCCCCTTGGAAGAAACGTGCAGGTCGCAGTAGCTTAACAAGACCGTTTAAATGCCCCTTGTAAAAGACGATAACATCGCTGTAGCTTAACAAGACGGTTTAAATTCCCCTTGGAAGAGACGTGCAGGTCGCAGTAGCTTAACAAGACGGTTTAAATACCCCTTGGAAGAGACGTGCAGGTCGCAGTAGCTTAATAAGACGGTTTACATCCCTTTTGGAAGAGACATGCAGGTCGCAGCAGCTTAACAAGTAGCTTTAAATGCCCTTTGGAAGAGACGTGCAGGTCGCAGTAGCTTAACAAAACGGTTTAAATGCTCCTTGGAAGAGACGTGCAGGTCGCAGTAGCTTAACAAGACGGTTTAAATGCCCCTTGCAAGAGACATGCAGGTCGCAGTAGCTTAACATGACGATTTAAATGCCCCTTGGAAGAAACGTGCAGGTCGCAGTAGCTTAACAAGACCGTTTAAATGCCCCTTGTAAAAGACGATAACATCGCTGTAGCTTAACAAGACGTTTTAAATGCCCCTTGGAAGAGCGGTGGAGGTCGCAGTAGCTTAACAAGATGTTTTAAATGCCCCTTGGAAGAGACGTGCAAGTTGCAGTAGCTTAACAAGACGGTTTAATTGCCCCTTGGAAGAGACGTGCAGGTCGCAGTAGCTTAAAAAGACGGTTTAAATGCTCCTTGGAAGAGACATGCAGGTCGCAGTAGCTTAACAAGACGGTTTAAATGCCCCTTGGAAAAGTGGTGGAGGTTACAGTAGCTTAACAAGACGGTTTAAATGCCCCTTGGAAGAGACGTGCAAGTCGCAGAAGCTTAACAAGACGGTTTAAATGCCCCTTGGAAGAGACGTGCAGTTCGCAGTAGCTTAACAAGACGGATTAAATGCCCCTTGGAAGAGCAGTGGAGGTCGCAGTAGTTAACAAGACGGGTTAAATGCCCCTTGGCAGAGACGGGCAGGTCACAGTAGCTTAACAAGATGGTTAAAATGCCCTTTGGAAGAGCGGTGGAGGTTGCAGTAGCTTAACAAGACGGTTTAAATGCCCCTTGGAAGAGACGTGCAGATCTAAGTAGCTTAACAAGACAGTTTAAATGCCCCTTGGAAGAGCGGTGGAGGTCGCAGTAGCTTAACAAGACGGTTTAAATGCCCCTTGGAAGAGACGTGCAGGTCGCAGTAGCTTAACAAGATGGTTTAAATACCCTTTGGTAGAGTAGAGCAGGTCGCAGTAGCTTAACAAGACGGTTTAAATGCCCCTTGGTAGAGAGGTGGAGGACGCAGTAGCTTAAAAAGACGGTTTAAATGCCCCTTGTTAGAGACATGCAGGTCGCAGCAGCTTAACAAGATGGTTTAAATGCCACTTGGAAGAGACGTGCAGCTCCCAGTAGCTTAACAAGACAGTTTAAATGTCCCTTGGAAGAGACATGCAGGTCGCAGTAGCTTAACAAGCCGGTTTAAATGCCCCTTGGAAAACTGGTGGAGGTTACAGTAGCTAAACAAGAAGGTTTAAATGCCCCTTGGAAGAGACGTGCAAGTTGCAGTAGCTTAACAAGACGGTTTAATTGCCCCTTGGAAGAGACGTGCAGGTCGCAGTAGCTTAAAAAGACGATTTAAATGCCCCTTGGAAGAGACATGCAGGTCGCAGTAGCTTAACAAGACGGTTTAAATGCCCCTTGGAAAAGTGGTGGAGGTTACAGTAGCTTAACAAGACGGTTTAAATGCCCCTTGGAAGAGACGTGCAGGTCGCAGTAGCTTAAAAAAACGGTTTAAATGCCCCTTGGAAGAGACGTGCAGGTCGCAGTAGCCTAACAAGACGGTTTAAATGCCCCTTGCAAGAGACATGCAGGTCGCAGTAGCTTAACATGACGATTTAAATGCCCCTTGGAAGAAACGTGCAGGTCGCAGTAGCTTAACAAGACGGTTTAAATGCCCCTTGTAAGAGACGATAAGGTCGCTGTAGCTTAAAAAGACATTTTAAATGCCCCTTGGAAGAGCGGTGGAGGTCGCAGTAGCTTTACAAGATGGTTTAAATGCCCCTTGGAAGAGACGTGCAGGTCACAGCAGCTTAACAAGATGGTTTAAATGCCCATTGAAAGAGACATGCAGGTCGCAGTAGCTTAACAAGACGGTTTAAATGCCCCTTGGAAGAGACATGCAGTTCGCAGTAGCTTAACAAGACGGTTAAATGCCCCTTGGAAGAGACGTGCAAGTCGCAGAAGCTTAACAAGACGGTTTAAATGCCCCTTGGAAGAGACGTGCAGTTCGCAGTAGCTTAACAAGACGGATTAAATGCCCCTTGGAAGAGCAGTGGAGGTCGCAGTAGTTAACAAGACGGTTCAAATGCCCCTTGGCAGAGACGTGCAGGTCACAGTAACTTAACAAGATGGTTAAAATGCCCTTTGGAAGAGCGGTGGAGGTCGCAGTAGCTTAACAAGACGGTTTAAATGCCCCTTGGAAGAGACGTGCAGATCTCAGTAGCTTAACAAGACGGTTTAAATGCCCTTGGAAGAGCGGTGGAGGTCGCAGTAGCTTAAAAAGACGATTTAAATGCCCCTTGGAAGAGACGTGCAGGTCGCAGTAGCTTAACAAGATGGTTTAAATACCATTTGGTAGAGTAGAGCAGGTCGCAGTAGCTTAACAAGACAGTTTAAATGCCCCTTGGTAGAGAGGTGGAGGTCGCAGTAGCTTAACAAGACGGTTTAAATGCCCCTTGGTAGAGAGGTGCAGGTCGCAGCAGCTTAACAAGATCGTTTAAATGCCCCTTGGAAGAGACATGCAGCTCCCAGTAGCTTAACAAGACAGTTTAAATGCCCCTTGGAAGAGACATGCAGGTCGCAGTAGCTTAACAAGACGGTTTAAATGCCCGTTGGAAAACTGTTGGAGGTTACAGTAGCTAAACAAGAAGGTTTAAATGACCCTTGGAAGAGACGTGCAAGTTGCAGTAGCTTAACAAGACGGTTTAAATGCCCCTTGGAAGAGACGTGCAGGTCGCAGTAGCTTAAAAAGACGGTTTAAATGCCCCTTGGAAGAGACATGCAGGTCGCAGTAGCTTAACAAGACGGTTTAAACGCCCCTTGGAAAAGTGGTGGAGGTTACAGTAGCTTAACAAGACGGTTTAAATGCCCCTTGGAAGAGACGTGCAGGTCGCAGTAGCTTAACAAAACGGTTTAAATGCCCCTTGGAAGAGACGTGCAGGTCGCAGTAGCCTAACAAGACCGTTTAAATGCCCCTTGTAAAAGACGATAACATCGCTGTAGCTTAACAAGACGTTTTAAATGCCCCTTGGAAGAGCGGTGGAGGTCGCAGTAGCTTAACAAGATGTTTTAAATGCCCCTTGGAAGAGACACGCAGGACCCAGTAGCTTAATAAGAAGGTTTAAATGACCCTTGGAAGAGACGTGCAGGTCGCAGTAGCTTAACAAGACGGTTTATATGCCCCTTGGAAGAGAAATGCAGGTCGCATGAGCTTAAAAAGACGGTTTAAATGCGCATTGGAAGAGACGTGCAGGTCTCAGTAGCATAACAAGGCTGTTTAAAAGCCCCTTGGAAGAGCGGTGGAGGTCGCAGTAGCTTAAAAAGACGGTTTAAATGCCCCTTGGAAGAGACGTGCAGGTCGCAGAAGCTTAACAAGATGGTTTAAACGCCCCTTGGTAGAGACGTGCAGGTCGCAGTAGCTTAACGAGACGGTTTAAATGCCCCTTGGAAGAGCGGTGGTGGTCGCAGTAGCTTAACAAGACGGTTTACATGCTCCTTGGAAGAGACATGCAGGTCGCAGTAGCTTAACAAGACGGTTTAAATTCCCCTTGGAAGAGACGTGCAGGTCGCAGTAGCTTAACAAGACGGTTTAAATGCCCTTTGAAAGAGACGTGCAGGTCGCAGTAGCTTAATAAGACGGTTTAAATCCTTTTTGGAAGAGACATGCAGGTCGCAGCAGCTTAACAAGACGCTTTAAATGCCCCTTGTAAGAGACGTGCAGGTCGCAGGAGCTTAACAAAACGGTTTAAATGCCCCTTGGAAGAGACGTGCAGGTCGCAGTAGCCTAACAAGACGGTTTAAATGCCCCTTTCAAGAGACATGCAGGTCGCAGTAGCTTAACATGACGATTTAAATGCCCCTTGGAAGAAACGTGCAGGTCGCAGTAACTTAACAAGTCGGTTTAAATGCCCCTTGTAAGAGACAATAAGGTCGCTGTAGCTTAAAAAGACTTTTTAAATGCCCCTTGGAAGAGCGGTGGAGGTCGCAGTAGCTTTACAAGATGGTTTAAATGCCCCTTGGAAGAGATGTGCAGGTCACAGCAGCTTAACAAGATGGTTTAAATGCCCAGTGAAAGAGACATGCAGGTCGCAGTAGCTTAACAAGACGGTTTAAATGCCCCTTGGAAGAGACATGCAGTTCGCAGTAGCTTATCAAGACGGTTAAATGCCCCTTGGAAGAGACGTGCAAGTCGCAGAAGCTTAACAAGACGGTTTAAATGCCCCTTGGAAGAGACATGCAGGTCGCAGTAGCTTAACAAGACGGTTTAAATCCCCCTTGGAAAACTGGTGGAGGTTACAGTAGCTAAACAAGAAGGTTTAAATGCCCCTTGGAAGAGACGTGCAAGTTGCAGTAGCTTAACAAGACGGTTTAATTGCCCCTTGGAAGAGACGTGCAGGTCGCAGTAGCTTAAAAAGACGGTTTAAATGCTCCTTGGAAGAGACATGCAGGTCGCAGTAGCTTAACAAGACGGTTTAAATGCCCCTTGGAAAAGTGGTGGAGGTTACAGTAGCTTAACAAGACGGTTTAAATGCCCCTTGGAAGAGACGTGCAAGTCGCAGAAGCTTAACAAGACGGTTTAAATGCCCCTTGGAAGAGACGTGCAGTTCGCAGTAGCTTAACAAGACGGATTAAATGCCCCTTGGAAGAGCAGTGGAGGTCGCAGTAGTTAACAAGACGGGTTAAATGCCCCTTGGCAGAGACGGGCAGGTCACAGTAGCTTAACAAGATGGTTAAAATGCCCTTTGGAAGAGCGGTGGAGGTTGCAGTAGCTTAACAAGACGGTTTAAATGCCCCTTGGAAGAGACGTGCAGATCTAAGTAGCTTAACAAGACAGTTTAAATGCCCCTTGGAAGAGCGGTGGAGGTCGCAGTAGCTTAACAAGACGGTTTAAATGCCCCTTGGAAGAGACGTGCAGGTCGCAGTAGCTTAACAAGATGGTTTAAATACCCTTTGGTAGAGTAGAGCAGGTCGCAGTAGCTTAACAAGACGGTTTAAATGCCCCTTGGTAGAGAGGTGGAGGTCGCAGTAGCTTAAAAAGACGGTTTAAATGCCCCTTGTTAGAGACATGCAGGTCGCAGCAGCTTAACAAGATGGTTTAAATGCCACTTGGAAGAGACGTGCAGCTCCCAGTAGCTTAACAAGACAGTTTAAATGTCCCTTGGAAGAGACATGCAGGTCGCAGTAGCTTAACAAGCCGGTTTAAATGCCCCTTGGAAAACTGGTGGAGGTTACAGTAGCTAAACAAGAAGGTTTAAATGCCCCTTGGAAGAGACGTGCAAGTTGCAGTAGCTTAACAAGACGGTTTAATTGCCCCTTGGAAGAGACGTGCAGGTCGCAGTAGCTTAAAAAGACGATTTAAATGCCCCTTGGAAGAGACATGCAGGTCGCAGTAGCTTAACAAGACGGTTTAAATGCCCCTTGGAAAAGTGGTGGAGGTTACAGTAGCTTAACAAGACGGTTTAAATGCCCCTTGGAAGAGACGTGCAGGTCGCAGTAGCTTAAAAAAACGGTTTAAATGCCCCTTGGAAGAGACGTGCAGGTCGCAGTAGCCTAACAAGACGGTTTAAATGCCCCTTGCAAGAGACATGCAGGTCGCAGTAGCTTAACATGACGATTTAAATGCCCCTTGGAAGAAACGTGCAGGTCGCAGTAGCTTAACAAGACGGTTTAAATGCCCCTTGTAAGAGACGATAAGGTCGCTGTAGCTTAAAAAGACATTTTAAATGCCCCTTGGAAGAGCGGTGGAGGTCGCAGTAGCTTTACAAGATGGTTTAAATGCCCCTTGGAAGAGACGTGCAGGTCACAGCAGCTTAACAAGATGGTTTAAATGCCCATTGAAAGAGACATACAGGTCGCAGTAGCTTAACAAGACGGTTTAAATGCCCCTTGGAAGAGACATGCAGTTCGCAGTAGCTTAACAAGACGGTTAAATGCCCCTTGGAAGAGACGTGCAAGTCGCAGAAGCTTAACAAGACGGTTTAAATGCCCCTTGGAAGAGACGTGCAGTTCGCAGTAGCTTAACAAGACGGATTAAATGCCCCTTGGAAGAGCAGTGGAGGTCGCAGTAGTTAACAAGACGGTTCAAATGCCCCTTGGCAGAGACGTGCAGGTCACAGTAGCTTAACAAGATGGTTAAAATGCCCTTTGGAAGAGCGGTGGAGGTCGCAGTAGCTTAACAAGACGGTTTAAATGCCCCTTGGAAGAGACGTGCAGATCTCAGTAGCTTAACAAGACGGTTTAAATGCCCTTGGAAGAGCGGTGGAGGTCGCAGTAGCTTAAAAAGACGATTTAAATGCCCCTTGGAAGAGACGTGCAGGTCGCAGTAGCTTAACAAGATGGTTTAAATACCATTTGGTAGAGTAGAGCAGGTCGCAGTAGCTTAACAAGACAGTTTAAATGCCCCTTGGTAGAGAGGTGGAGGTTGCAGTAGCTTAACAAGACGGTTTAAATGCCCCTTGGTAGAGAGATGCAGGTCGCAGCAGCTTAACAAGATCGTTTAAATGCCCCTTGGAAGAGACATGCAGCTCCCAGTAGCTTAACAAGACAGTTTAAATGCCCCTTGGAAGAGACATGCAGGTCGCAGTAGCTTAACAAGACGGTTTAAATGCCCGTTGGAAAACTGTTGGAGGTTACAGTAGCTAAACAAGAAGGTTTAAATGCCCCTTGGAAGAGACGTGCAAGTTGCAGTAGCTTAACAAGACGGTTTAAATGCCCCTTGGAAGAGACGTGCAGGTCGCAGTAGCCTAACAAGACGGTTTAAATGCCCCTTGCAAGAGACATGCAGGTCGCAGTAGCTTAACATGACGATTTAAATGCCCCTTGGAAGAAACGTGCAGGTCGCAGTAGCTTAACAAGACGGTTTAAATGCCCCTTGTAAGAGACGATAAGGTCGCTGTAGCTTAAAAAGACATTTTAAATGCCCCTTGGAAGAGCGGTGGAGGTCGCAGTAGCTTTACAAGATGGTTTAAATGCCCCTTGGAAGAGACGTGCAGGTCACAGCAGCTTAACAAGATGGTTTAAATGCCCCTTGGAAAAGACATGCAGTTCGCAGTAGCTTAACAAGACGGTTAAATGCCCCTTGGAAGAGACGTGCAAGTCGCAGAAGCTTAACAAGACGGTTTAAATGCCCCTTGGAAGAGACGTGCAGTTCGCAGTAGCTTAACAAGACGGATTAAATGCCCCTTGGAAGAGCAGTGGAGGTCGCAGTAGTTAACAAGACGGTTCAAATGCCCCTTGGCAGAGACGTGCAGGTCACAGTAGCTTAACAAGATGGTTAAAATGCCCTTTGGAAGAGCGGTGGAGGTCGCAGTAGCTTAACAAGACGGTTTAAATGCCCCTTGGAAGAGACGTGCAGATCTCAGTAGCTTAACAAGATGGTTTAAATGCCCTTGGAAGAGCGGTGGAGGTCGCAGTAGCTTAAAAAGACGATTTAAATGCCCCTTGGAAGAGACGTGCAGGTCGCAGTAGCTTAACAAGATGGTTTAAATACCATTTGGTAGAGTAGAGCAGGTCGCAGTAGCTTAACAAGACAGTTTAAATGCCCCTTGGTAGAGAGGTGGAGGTCGCAGTAGCTTAACAAGACGGTTTAAATGCCCCTTGGTAGAGAGATGCAGGTCGCAGCAGCTTAACAAGATCGTTTAAATGCCCCTTGGAAGAGACATGCAGCTCCCAGTAGCTTAACAAGACAGTTTAAATGCCCCTTGGAAGAGACATGCAGGTCGCAGTAGCTTAACAAGACGGTTTAAATGCCCGTTGGAAAACTGTTGGAGGTTACAGTAGCTAAACAAGAAGGTTTAAATGCCCCTTGGAAGAGACGTGCAAGTTGCAGTAGCTTAACAAGACGGTTTAAATGCCCCTTGGAAGAGACGTGCAGGTCGCAGTAGCTTAAAAAGACGGTTTAAATGCCCCTTGGAAGAGACATGCAGGTCGCAGTAGCTTAACAAGACGGTTTAAACGCCCCTTGGAAAAGTGGTGGAGGTTACAGTAGCTTAACAAGACGGTTTAAATGCCCCTTGGAAGAGACGTGCAGGTCGCAGTAGCTTAACAAAACGGTTTAAATGCCCCTTGGAAGAGACGTGCAGGTCGCAGTAGCCTAACAAGACAGTTTAAATGCCCCTTGCAAGAGACATGCAGGTCGCAGTAGCTTAACATGACGATTTAAATGCCCCTTGGAAGAAACGTGCAGGTCGCAGTAGCTTAACGAAATGGTTTAAATGCCCCTTGGAAGAGCGGTGGTGGTCGCAGTAGCTTAACAAGACGGTTTACATGCCCCTTGGAAGAGAAATGCAGGTCGCATTAGCTTAAAAAGACGGTTTAAATGCCCCTTGGAAGAGACGTGCAGGTCTCAGTAGCATAACATGACTGTTTAAAAGCCCCTTGTAAGAGCGGTGGAGGTTGCAGTAGCCTAAAAAGACAGTTTAAATGCCCCTTGGAAGAGACGTGCAGGTCGCAGTAGCTTAACAAGATGGTTTAAACGCCCCTTGGTAGAGACGTGCAGGTCGCAGTAGCTTTACGAGACGGTTTAAATGCCCCTTGGAAGAGCGGTGGTGGTCGCAGTAGCTTAACAAGACGGTTTACATGCTCCTTGGAAGAGACGTGCAGGTCGCAGTAGCTTAATAAGAAGGTTTAAATGCCCCTTGGAAGAGACATGCAGGTCGCAGTAGCTTAAGAAGACGGTTTAAATTCCCCTTGGAAGAGACGTGCAGGTCGCAGTAGCTTAACAAGACGGTTTAAATGCCCTTTGGAAGAGACGTGCAGGTCGCAGTACCTTAATAAGACGGTTTAAATCTTTTTTGGAAGAGACATGCAGGTCGCAGCAGCTTAACAAGACGCTTTAAATGCCCCGTGGAAGAGACGTGCAGGTCGCAGTAGCTTAAAAAGATAGTTTAAATTCCCCTTGGAAGAGCGCTGGAGGTCACAGTAGCTTAACAAGACAGTTTAAATACCACTTGGAAGAGACGTGCAGGTCGTAGTAGCTTAACAAGACGGTTTAAATGTCCCTTGGAAGAGACGTGCAGGTCGCAGTAGCTTAACAAGACGGTTTAAATGCCCCTTGGAAGAGAAGTGCAGCTTGCGGTAGCTTAACAAGACGGTTTAAATGCCACTTGGAAGAGCGGTGGAGGTCACAGTAGCTTAACAAGACAGTTTAAATGGCCCTTGGAAGAGATGTGCAGGTCGCATTAGCTTAATAAGAAGTTTTAAATGCCCCTTGGAAGAGCCGTGCAGGTCGCAGTAGATTAACAAGACGGTTTAAATGCCCCATGGAAGAGACGTGCAGGTCGCAGTAGCTTACCAAGACGGTTTAAATGCCTCTTGGAAGAGACGTGCAGGTCACAGTAGCTTAACAAGACGGTTTCAATGCCCCTTGGAAGTGACGTGCAAGTCGCAGTAGCTTAAAAAGACGGTTTAAATGCGCCTTGGAAGAGACATGCAGGTCACAGTAGCTTAAATAGATGGTTTAAATGTGCCTTGGAAGAGACGTGCAGGTCGCAGTAGCTTAACAAGAAGGTTTAAATGCCCCTTGGAAGAGACGAGCAGGTTGCAGTAGCTTAACAAGACGGTTTAAATGCCCCTTAGAAGAGCGGTGGAGGTCACAGTAGCTTAACAAGACAGTTTAAATGCCCCTTGGAAGAGACGTGCAGGTAGCAGTAGCTTAACAAGACGGATTAAATGCCGCTTGGAAGAGCAGTGGAATTCGTAGTAGCTTAACAAGACGCTTTAAATGCCCTTTGGAAGAGCGGTGGAGGTCGCAGTAGCTTAAAAAAACGGTTTAAATGCCCCTTGGAAGAGCGGTGGAGGTCGCAGTAGCTTAACAAGTCAGCTTAAATGCCCCTTGGAAGAGACGTGAAGGTCGCAGTAGCTTAACAAGACGTTTTAAATGCCCCTCGGAAAAGTGGTGGAGGTTACAGTAGCTTAACAAGACGGTTTCAATGCCCCTTGGAAGTGACGTGCAAGATGCAGTAGCTTAAAAAGATGGTTTAATTGTGCCTAAGAAGAGACATGCAGGTCGCAGTAGCTTAAATAGATGGTTTCAATGTGCCTTGGAAGAGACGTGCAGGTCGCAGTAGCTTAACAAGACGGTTTAAATGCCCCTTGGAAGAGCGGTGGAGGTCGCAGTAGCTTAACAAGACAGCTTAAATGCCCCTTGGAAGAGACGTGAAGGTCGCAGTAGCTTAACAAGACGGATAAAATGCCCCTTGGAAGAGACGTGCCGGTCGCAGAAGCTTAACAAGACGGTTTAAATGCCCCTTGGAAGAGAAGTGGAGTTCGCAGTAGCTTAACAAGACAGTTTAAATGCCCCTTGGAAGAGACGTGCAAGTCGCAGAAGCTTAACAAGACGGTTTAAATGCCCCTTGGAAGAGACGTGCAGTTCGCAGTAGCTTAACAAGACGGATTAAATGCCCCTTGGAAGAGCAGTGGAGGTCTCTGTAGCTTAACAAGACGGTTTAAATGCTCCTTGGCAGAGACGTGCAGGTCACAGTAGCTTAACAAGATGGTTAAAATGCCCTTTGGAAGAGCGGTGGAGGTCGCAGTAGCTTAACAAGACGGTTTAAATGCCCTTTGGAAGAGACGTGCAGATCGCAGTAGCTTAACAAGACGGTTTAAATGCCCCTTGGAAGAGCGGTGGAAGTCGCAGTAGGTTAACAAGACAGTTTAAATGCCCCTTGGAAGAGACGTGCAGGTCGCAGAAGCTTAACAAGACGGTTTAAATACCTTTTGGTAGAGTAGAGCAGGTCGCAGTAGCTTAACAAGACGGTTTAAATGCCCCTTGGTAGAGCGGTGGAGGACGCAGTAGCTTAACAAGATGGTTTAAATGCCCCTTGGAAGAGACATGCAGGTCGCAGCAGCTTAACAAGATGGTTTAAATGCACCTTGGAAGAGACGTGCAGGTCCCACTAGCTTAACAAGACGGATTAAATTCCCCTTGGAAGAGACATGCAGGTCGCAGTAGCTTAACAAGACGGTTTAAATGCCCCTTGGAAAAGTGGTGGAGGTTACAGTAGCTAAACAAGAAGGTTTAAATGCCCCTTGGAAGAGACGTGCAAGTCGCAGTATCTTAACAAGACGGTTTAAATGCACCTTGGAAGAGATATGCAAGTGGCAGTAGCTTAAAAAGACGGTTTAAATGCGCCTTGGAAAAGACGTGCAGGTTGCACTAGCTATAGAAGACGGTTTAAATGCCCCTTGGAAGAGACGAGCAGGTCGCAGTAGGTTAACAAGACGGTTTAAATGCCCCCTGAAAGAGAGGTGGAGGTGGCAGTAACTTAACAATACAGTTTAAATGCCCCTTTGAAGAGACGTGCAGGTCGCAGTAGCTTATCAAGACCGTTTAAATGCCCCTTGGAAGAGACATGCAGGACGCAGTAGCTTAATAAGAAGGTTTAAATGACCCTTGGAAGAGACTTGCAGGTCGCAGTAGCTTAACAAGACGGTTTAAATGCCCCTTGGAAAAGTGGTGGAGGTTACAGTAGCTAAACAAGAAGGTTTAAATGCCCTTTGGAAGAGACGTGCAAGTCGCAGTAGCTTAACAAGGCGGTCTAAATGCCCCTTGGAAGAGACGTGCAGGTCGCAGTAGCTTAAAAAGACGGTTTAAATGCCCCTTGGAAGAGACATGCAGGTCGCACTAGCTTAACAAGACGGTTTAAATGCCCCTTGGAAGATCGGTGGAGGTCGCAGTAGCTTAACAAGACCGTTTAAATGCCCCTTGGAAAAGTGGTGGAGGTTACATTAGCTTAACAAGACGGTTTAAATGCTCCTTGGCAGAGACGTGCAGGTCACAGTAGCTTAACAAGATGGTTAAAATGCCCTTTGGAAGAGCGGTGGAGGTCGCAGTAGCTTAACAAGACGGTTTAAATGCCCCTTGGAAGAGACGTGCAGATCGCAGTAGCTTAACAAGACGGTTTAAATGCCCCTTGGAAGAGCGGTGGAAGTCGCAGTAGGTTAACAAGACAGTTTAAATGCCCCTTGGAAGAGAAGTGCAGGTCGCAGAAGCTTAACAAGACGGTTTAAATACCTTTTGGTAGAGTAGAGCAGGTCGCAGTAGCTTAACAAGACGGTTTAAATGCCCCTTGGTAGAGCGGTGGAGGACGCAGTAGCTTAACAAGATGGTTTAAATGCCCCTTGGAAGAGACATGCAGGTCGCAGCAGCTTAACAAGATGGTTTAAATGCACCTTGGAAGAGACGTGCAGGTCCCACTAGCTTAACAAGACGGATTAAATTCCCCTTGGAAGAGACATGCAGGTCGCAGTAGCTTAACAAGACGGTTTAAATGCCCCTTGGAAAAGTGGTGGAGGTTACAGTAGCTAAACAAGAAGGTTTAAATGCCCCTTGGAAGAGACGTGCAAGTCGCAGTATCTTAACAAGACGGTTTAAATGCACCTTGGAAGAGATATGCAAGTGGCAGTAGCTTAAAAAGACGGTTTAAATGCGCCTTGGAAAAGACGTGCAGGTTGCACTAGCTATAGAAGACGGTTTAAATGCCCCTTGGAAGAGACGAGCAGGTCGCAGTAGGTTAACAAGACGGTTTAAATGCCCCCTGAAAGAGAGGTGGAGGTGGCAGTAACTTAACAATACAGTTTAAATGCCCCTTTGAAGAGACGTGCAGGTCGCAGTAGCTTATCAAGACCGTTTAAATGCCTTTTGGAAGAGACATGCAGGACGCAGTAGCTTAATAAGAAGGTTTAAATGATCCTTGGAAGAGACTTGCAGGTCGCAGTAGCTTAACAAGACGGTTTAAATGCCCCTTGGAAAAGTGGTGGAGGTTACAGTAGCTAAACAAGAAGGTTTAAATGCCCCTTGGAAGAGACGTGCAAGTCGCAGTAGCTTAACAAGACGGTCTAAATGCCCCTTGGAAGAGACGTGCAGGTCGCAGTAGCTTAAAAAGACGGTTTAAATGCCCCTTGGAAGAGATATGCAGGTCGCAGTAGCTTAACAAGACGGTTTAAATGCCCCTTGGAAGATCGGTGGAGGTCGCAGTAGCTTAACAAGACAGTTTAAATGCCCCTTGGAAAAGTGGTGGAGGTTACATTAGCTTAACAAGACGGTTTAAATGCACCTTGGAAGAGACGTGCATGTCGCAGTAGCTTAACAAGATGGTTTAAATGCCCCTTGGAAGAGACATGCAAGTCGCAGTAGCTTAACAGAACGGTATAAATGCCCCTTGGAAGAGACATGCAGGTCGCAGTAGCTTAAAAAGACGGTTTAAATGCCCCTTGGAAGAGACATGCAGATCGCAGTAGCTTAACAAGACGGTTTAAATGCCCATTTTAAAAGTTGTGGAGGTTACAGTAGCTTAACAAGACGGTTTAAATGCCCCTTGGAAGAGACGTGCAAGTCGCAATAGCTTAACAAGATGATTTAAATGCCCCTTGGAAGAAACGTGCAGGTCGCAGTAGCTTAACAAGATGGCTTAAATTCCCCTTGGAAGAGCGGTGGAGGTCGCTGTAGCTTAACAAGACAGTTTAAATACCCCTTGGAAGAGACGTGCAGGTCGTAGTAGCTTAATAAGGCGGTTTAAATATCCCTTGGAAGAGACGTGCAGGTCGCAGTAGCTTAACAAGACGGTTTAAATGCCCCTTGGAAGAGAAGTGCAGGTCGCAGTAGCTTAACAAGACTGTTTAAATGCCACATGGAAGAGCGATGGATGTCGCAGTAAATTAACAAGACAGTTTAAATGCCCCTTGGAAAAGTTGTGGAGGATACAGTAGCTTAACAAGACGGTTTAAATGCACCTTGGAAGAGACATGCAAGTGGCAGTAGCTTAAAAAGACGGTTTAAATGCGCCTTGGAAAAGACGTGCAGGTTGCACTAGCTATAAAAGACGGTTTAAATGCCCCTTGGAAGAGACGAGCAGGTCGCAGTAGGTTAACAAGACGGTTTAAATGCCCCCTGAAAGAGAGGTGGAGGTGGCAGTAACTTAACAAGACGGTTTAAATGCACCTTGGAAGAGACGTGCAAGTCGCAGTAGCTTAACAAGATGGTTTAAATTCCCCTTGGAAAAGACGTGCAGGTTGCAGTAGCTTAACAAGACGGTTTAAATGCCGCTTGGAAGAGACATGCAGGTCGCAGGAGCTTAATAAGACGGTTTAAATCCCTTTTGGAAGAGACATGCAGGTCGCAGCAGCTTAACAAGACGCTTTAAATGCCCCTTGGAAGAGACGTGCAGGTCGCAGTAGCTTAACAAAATGGTTTAAATGCCCCTTGGAAGAGACATGTAGGTCCCAGTAGCTTAATAAGAAGGTTTAAATGACCCTTGGAAGAGATATGCAGGTCGTAGTAGCTTAACAAGACGGTTTAAATGCCCCTTGGAAAAGTGGTGGAGGTTACAGTAGCTAAACAAAACGGTTTAAATGCCCCTTGGAAGAAACGTGCAAGTCGCAGTAGCTTAACAGAACGGTATAAATGCCCCTTGGAAGAGACATGCAGGTCGCAGTAGCTTAAAAAGACGGTTTAAATGCCCCTTGGAAGAGACATGCAGATCGCAGTAGCTTAACAAGACGGTTTAAATGCCCATTTTAAAAGTTGTGGAGGTTACAGTAGCTTAACAAGACGGTTTAAATGCCCCTTGGAAGAGACGTGCAAGTCGCAATAGCTTAACAAGATGATTTAAATGCCCCTTGGAAGAAACGTGCAGGTCGCAGTAGCTTAACAAGATGGTTTAAATTCCCCTTGGAAGAGCGGTGGAGGTCGCTGTAGCTTAACAAGACAGTTTAAATACCCCTTGGAAGAGACGTGCAGGTCGTAGTAGCTTAATAAGGCGGTTTAAATATCCCTTGGAAGAGACGTGCAGGTCGCAGTAGCTTAACAAGACGGTTTAAATGCCCCTTGGAAGAGAAGTGCAGGTCGCAGTAGCTTAACAAGACTGTTTAAATGCCACATGGAAGAGCGGTGGATGTCGCAGTAAATTAACAAGACAGTTTAAATGCCCCTTGGAAAAGTTGTGGAGGTTACAGTAGCTTAACAAGACGGTTTAAATGCACCTTGGAAGAGACATGCAAGTGGCAGTAGCTTAAAAAGACGGTTTAAATGCGGCTTGGAAAAGACGTGCAGGTTGCACTAGCTATAAAAGACGGTTTAAATGCCCCTTGGAAGAGACGAGCAGGTCGCAGTAGGTTAACAAGACGGTTTAAATGCCCCCTGAAAGAGAGGTGGAGGTGGCAGTAACTTAACAAGACGGTTTAAATGCACCTTGGAAGAGAAGTGCAAGTCGCAGTAGCTTAACAAGATTGTTTAAATGCCCCTTGGAAGAGACGTGCAGGTCGCAGTATCTTAACAAGACGGTTTAAATGCCCCTTGGAAGATACGTGCAGGTCGCAGTAGCTTAACAAGATGGTTTAAATTCCCCTTGGAAGAGCGGTGGAGGTCGCTGTAGCTTAACAAGACAGTTTAAATACCCCTTGGAAGAGACGTGCAGGTCGTAGTAGCTTAATAAGACGTTTTAAATGTCCCTTGGAAGAGACGTGCAGGTCGCAGTAGCTTAACAAGACGGTTTAAATGCCCCTTGGAAGAGAATTGCAGGTCGCAGTAGCTTAACAAGACGGTTTAAATGCCGCATGGAAGAGCGGTGGATGTCGCAGTAAATTAACAAGACAGTTTAAATGCCCCTTGGAAAAGTGGTGGAGGTTACAGTAGCTTAAAAAGACGGTTTAAATGCGCCTTGGAAATGACGTGCAGGTTGCACTAGCTATAAAAGACGGTTTAAATGCCCCTTGGAAGAGACGAGCAGGTCGCAGTAGGTTAACAAGACGGTTTAAATGCCCCCTGAAAGAGAGGTGGAGGTGGAAGTAACTTAACAAGACAGTTTAAATGCCCCTTTGAAGAGACGTGCAGGTCGCAATAGCTTAACAAGACGGTTTAAATGCCCCTTGGAAGAGACATGCAGGACGCAGTAGCTTAATAAGAAGGTTTAAATGACCCTTGGAAGAGACGTGCAGGTCGCAGTAGCTTAACAAGATGGTTTAAATGCCCCTTGGAAGAGAAATGCAGGTCGCATTAGCTTAAAAAGACGGTTTAATTGCCCCTTGGAAGAGACGTGCAGGTCTCAGTAGCTTAACAAGACTTTTTAAAAGCCCCTTGGAAGAGCGGTGGAGGTCGCAGTAGCTTAAAAAGACAGTTTAAATGCCCCTTGGAAGAGACGTGCAGGTCGCAGAAGCTTAACAAGATGGTTTAAACGCCCCTTGGTAGAGATGTGCAGGTCGCTGTAGCTTAACAAGACGGTTTAAATGCCCCTTGGAAGAGCGGTTGTGGTCGCAGTAGCTTAAAAAGATGGTTTACATGCTCCTTGGAAGAGACGTGCAGGTCGCAGTAGCTTAATACGAAGGTTTAAATGCCCCTTGGAAGAGACATGCAGGTCGCAGTAGCTTAACAAGACGGTTTAAATTCCACTTGGAAGAGACGTGCAGTTCGCAGTAGCTTAACAAGGCGGTTAAAATGCCCCTTGGAAGAGACGTGCAGGTCGCAGTAGCTTAACAAGATGGTTTAAATTCCACTTGGAAGAGACGTGCAGTTCGCAGTAGCTTAAAAAGACAGTTTAAATGCCGCTTGGAAGAGACGTGCAGGTCGCAGAAGCTTAAAAAGATGGTTTAAACGCCCCTTGGTAGAGACGTGCAGGTCGCAGTAGCTTAACAAGATGGTTTAAATGCCCCTTGGAAGAGCGGTGATGGTCGCAGTAGCTTAACAAGACGGTTTACATGCTCCTTGGAAGAAACGTGCAGGTCGCAGTAGCTTAATAAGAAGGTTTAAATGCCCCTTGGAAGAGACATGCAGGTCGCAGTAGCTTAACAAGACGGTTTAAATTCCCCTTGGAAAAGACGTGCAGGTCGCAGTAGCTTAACAAGACGGTTTAAATGCCCCTTGGAAGAGACGTGCAGGTCGCAGTAGCTTAATAATACGGTTTAAATCCCTTTTGGAAGAGACATGCAGGTCGCAGCAGCTTAACAAGACGCTTTAAATGTCCCTTGGAAGAGACGTGCAGGTCGCAGTAGCTTAACAAAACGGTTTAAATGCCCCTTGGAAGAGACGTGCAGGTCGCAGAAGCTTAACAAGACGGTTTAAATGCCTCTTGCACGAGACAAGCAGGTCGCAGTAGCTTAACATGACGATTTAAATGCCCCTTGGAAGAAACGTGCAGGTCGCAGTAGCTTAACAAGAACGTTTAAATGCCCCTTGTAAGAGACAATAAGGTCGCTGTAGCTTAACAAGACGGTTTAAATGCCCCTTGGAAGAGCGGTGGAGGTCGCAGTAGCTTAACAAGACGGTTTAAATGCCCCTTGGAAGAGCGGTGGCGGTCGCAGTAGCTTAACAAGACGGTTTAAATGCCACTTGGAAGAGACGTGCAGGTCACAACAGCTTAACAAGATGGTTTAAATGCCCATTGGAAGAGACGTGCAGGTCGCAGTAGCTTAACAAGATGGTTTAAATGTCCCTTGGAAGAGACATGCAGGTCGCAGTAGCTTAACAAGAGGGTTTAAATGCCCCTTGGAAGAGACGTGCAGGTCGCAGTAGTTTAACAAGACAGTTTAAATGCCCCTTGGAAGAGACGTGCAGGTCGCAGTAGCTTAACAAGACGGTTTAAATGCCCCTTGCAAGAGACGTGCAGGTCGCAGTAGCTTAATAAGATGGTTTAAATGCCCCTTGGAAGAGCAGTGGAGGTCGCAGTAGCTTAACAAGACAGTTTAAATGCCCCTTGAAAGAGACGTGCAGGTCGCAGTAGCTTAACAAGACGTTTTAAATGCCCCTTGGAAGTGCGGTGGAGGTCGCAGTAGCTTAATAAGACGGTTTAAATGACCCTTGGAAGAGCGGTGGAGGTCGCAGTAGCTTAACAAGACAGTTTAAATGCCCCTTGAAAGAGACAGGCAGGTCGCAGCAGCTTAACAAGACGGTTTAAATACCCCTTGGTAGAGAAGTGCAGGTCGCCTTGGCTTAACAAGACGGATTAAATGCCCCTTGGAAGAGACTTGCAGGTCGCAGTAGCTTAACAAAGCTTTTTAAATGCCCCTTGGAAGAGACGTGCAGGTCGCAGTAGCTTAACAAGACGGTTTAAATGTCCCTTGGAAAAGTGGTGGAGGTTACAGTAGCTTAACAAGATGGTTTAAATGCCCCTTGGAAGAGCGGTGGTGGTCGCAGTAGCTTAACAAGACGGTTTACATGCTCCTTGAAAGAGACGTGCAGGTCGCAGTAGCTTAATAAGAAGGTTTAAATGCCCCTTGGAAGAGACATGCAGGTCGCAGTAGCTTAGCAAGAAGGTTTAAATGCCCCTTGGAAGAGCGGTGGCGGTCGCAGTAGCTTAACAAGACGGTTTAAATGCCACTTGGAAGAGACGTGCAGGTCACAACAGCTTAACAAGATGGTTTAAATGCCCATTGGAAGAGACGTGCAGGTCGCAGTAGCTTAACAAGATGGTTTAAATGTCCCTTGGAAGAGACATGCAGGTCGCAGTAGCTTAACAAGAGGGTTTAAATGCCCCTTGGAAGAGACGTGCAGGTCGCAGTAGTTTAACAAGACAGTTTAAATGCCCCTTGGAAGAGACGTGCAGGTCGCAGTAGCTTAACAAGACGGTTTAAATGCCCCTTGCAAGAGACGTGCAGGTCGCAGTAGCTTAATAAGACGGTTTAAATGCCCCTTGGAAGAGCGGTGGAGGTCGCAGTAGCTTAACAAGACAGTTTAAATGCCCTTGAAAGAGACGTGCAGGTCGCAGTAGCTTAACAAGACGTTTTAAATGCCCCTTGGAAGTGCGGTGGAGGTCGCAGTAGCTTAATAAGACGGTTTAAATGACCCTTGGAAGAGCGGTGGAGGTCGCAGTAGCTTAACAAGACAGTTTAAATGCCCCTTGAAAGAGACAGGCAGGTCGCAGCAGCTTAACAAGACGGTTTAAATACCCCTTGGTAGAGAAGTGCAGGTCGCCTTGGCTTAACAAGATGGATTAAATGCCCCTTGGAAGAGACTTGCAGGTCGCAGTAGCTTAACAAAGCTTTTTAAATGCCCCTTGGAAGAGACGTGCAGGTCGCAGTAGCTTAACAAGACGGTTTAAATGTCCCTTGGAAAAGTGGTGGAGGTTACAGTAGCTTAACAAGATGGTTTAAATGCCCCTTGGAAGAGCGGTGGTGGTCGCAGTAGCTTAACAAGACGGTTTACATGCTCCTTGAAAGAGACGTGCAGGTCGCAGTAGCTTAATAAGAAGGTTTAAATGCCCCTTGGAAGAGACATGCAGGTCGCAGTAGCTTAACAAGGCGGTTTAAATGCCCCTTGGAAGAGACGTGCAGATCGCCGTAGCTTAATAAGACGGTTTAAATCCCTTTTGGAAGAGACATGCAGGTCGCAGCAGCTTAGCAAAACGCTTTGAATGCCCCTTGGAAGAGACGTGCAGGTCGCAGTAGCTTAACAAAACAGTTTAAATGCCCCTTGGAAGAGACGTGCAGGTCGCAGTAGCTTAAAATAATGATTTAAATGCCCCTTGGAAGAAACGTGCAGGTCGCAGTAGCTTAACAAGACCGTGTAAATGCCCCTTGTAAGAGACGATAAGGTCGCTGTAGCTTAACAAGACGGTTTAAATGCCCCTTGGAAGAGCGGTGGAGGTCGCAGTAGCTTAACAAGACGATTTAAATGCCCCTTGGAAGAGCGGTGGAGGTCACAGTAGCTTAACAAGATGCTTTAAATGCCACTTGGAAGAGACGTGCAGGTCACAGCAGCTTAACAAGATGGTTTAAATGCCCATTGGAAGAGACGTGCAGGTCGCAGTAGCTTAACAAGATGGTTTAAATGCCCCTTGGAAGAGACGTGCAGGTCGCAGTAGCTTAATAAGACGGTTTAAATGCCCCTTGGAAGAGACGTGCAGGTCGCAGTAGCTTAACAAGACAGTTTAAATGCCCCTTGGAAGAGACGTGCAGGTCTGAGTAGCTTAACAAGATGGTTTAAATTCCCCTTGGAAGAGAGGTGGAGGTCGCTGTAGCTTAACAAGACAGTTTAAATACCCCTTGGAAGAGACGTGCAGGTCGTTGTAGCTTAATAAGACGGTTTAAATGTCCCTTGGAAGAGAAGTGCAGGTCGCAGAAGCTTAACAAGACGGTTTAAATGCCCCTTGGAAGAGAAGTGCAGGTCGCAGTAGCTTAACAAGACGGTTTAAATGCCACATGCAAGAGCGGTGAATGTCGCAGTAAATTAACAAGACAGTTTAAATGCCCCTTGGAAAAGTGGTGGAGGTTACAGTAGCTTAACAAGACGGTTTAAATGCCCCTTGGAAGAGACATGCAAGTGGCAGTAGCTTAAAAAGACGGTTTAAATGCGCCTTGGAAAAGACGTGCAGGTCGCACTAGCTATAAAAGACGCTTTAAATGCCCCTTGGAAGAGACGAGCAGGTCACAGTAGGTTAACAAGACGGTTTAAATGCCCCCTGGAAGAGAGGTGGAGGTGGCAGTAACTTAACAAGACAGTTTAAATGCCCCTTTGAAGAGACGTGCAGGTCGCAGTAGCTTAACAAGACGGTTTAAATGCCCCTTCGAAGAGCGGTGGACGTCGCAGTAGCTTAACAAGACAGTTTAAATGCCCCTTGCAAGAGACATGCAGGACGCAGTACTTAATAAGAAGGTTTAAATGACCCTTGGAAGAGACGTGCAGGTCGCAGTTGCTTAACAAGACGGTTTAAATGCCCCTTGGAAGAGAAATGCAGGTCTCAGTAGCTTAACAAGACTGTTTAAAAGCCCCTTGGAAGAGCGGTGGAGGTCGCAGTAGCTTAAAAAGACAGTTTAAATGTCCCTTGGAAGAGACGTGCAGGTCGCAGAAGCTTAACAAGATGGTTTAAACGCCCCTTGGTAGAGACGTGCAGGTCGCAGTAGCTTAACAAGACGGTTTAAATGCCCCTTGGAAGAGCGGTGGTGGTCGCAGTCGCTTAACAAGACGGTTTACATGCTCCTTGGAAGAGACGTGCAGGTCGCAGTAGCTTAACAAAACGGTTTAAAAGCCCCTTGGAAGAGACGTGCAGGTCGCAGTAGCTTAACATAATGATTTAAATGCCCCTTGGAAGAAACGTGCAGGTCGCAGTAGCTTAACAAGACGGTTTAAATGCCCCTTGGAAGAGCGGTGGAGGTCGCTGTAGCTTAACAAGACGGTTTAAATGCCCCTTGGAAGAGCGGTGGAGGTCGCAGTAGCTTAACAAGACGATTTAAATGCCCCTTGGAAGAGCGGTGGAGGTCACAGTAGCTTAACAAGACGCTTTAAATGCCACTTGGAAGAGACGTGCAGGTCACAGCAGCTTAACAAGATGGTTTAAATGCCCATTGAAAGAGACGTGCAGGTCGCAGTAGCTTAACAAGATGGTTTAAATGCCCCTTGGAAGAGACGTGCAGGTCGCAGTAGCTTAACAAGACGGTTTAAATGCCCCTTGGAAGAGACGTGCAGGTCGCAGTAGCTTAACAAGACAGTTTAAATGCCCCTTGGAAGAGACGTGCAGGTCTCAGTAGCTTAACAAGATGGTTTAAATTCCCCTTGGAAGAGCGGTGGAGGTCGCTGTAGCTTAACAAGACAGTTTAAATACCCCTTGGAAGAGACGTGCAGGTCGTTGTAGCTTAATAAGATGGTTTAAATGTCCCTTGGAAGAGAAGTGCAGGTCGCAGAAGCTTAACAAGACGGTTTAAATGCCCCTTGGAAGAGAAGTGCAGGTCGCAGTAGCTTAACAAGACGGTTTAAATGCCACATGCAAGAGCGATGGATGTCGCAGTAAATTAACAAGACGGTTTAAATGCCCCTTGGAAAAGTGGTGGAGGTTACAGTAGCTTAACAAGACGGTTTAAATGCCCCTTGGAAGAGACATGCAAGTGGCAGTAGCTTAAAAAGACGGTTTAAATGCGCCTTGGAAAAGACGTGCAGGTCGCACTAGCTATAAGAGACGCTTTAAATGCCCCTTGGAAGAGACGAGCAGGTCGCAGTAGGTTAACAAGACGGTTTAAATGCCCCCTGGAAGAGAGGTGGAGGTGGCAGTAACTTAACAAGACAGTTTAAATGCCCCTTTGAAGAGACGTGCAGGTCGCAGTAGCTTAACAAGACGGTTTAAATGCCCCTTGGAAGAGCGGTGAATGTCGCAGTAGCTTAACAGGACAGTTTAAATGCCCCTTGCAAGAGACATGCAGGACGCAGTAGCTTAATAAGAAGGTTTAAATGACCCTTGGAAGAGACGTGCAGGTCGCAGTTGCTTAACAAGACGGTTTAAATGCCCCTTGTAAGAGAAATGCAGGTCGCATTAACTTAAAAAGACGTTTTAAATGCCCCTTGGAAGAGACGTGCAGGTCTCAGTAGCTTAAGAAGACTGTTTAAAAGCCCCTTGGAAGAGCGGTGGAGGTCGCAGTAGCTTAAAAAGACAGTTTAAATGCCCCTTGGAAGAGACCTGCAGGTCGCAGAAGCTTAACAAGATGGTTTAAACGCCCCTTGGTAGAGACGTACAGGTCGCAGTAGCTTAACAAGACGGTTTAAATGCCCCTTGGAAGAGCGGTGGTGGTCGCAGTAGCTTAACAAGACGGTTTACATGCTCCTTGGAAGAGACATGCAGGTCGCAGTAGCTTAATAAGAAGGTTTAAATGCCCCTTGGAAGAGACATGCAGGTCGGAGTAGCTTAACAAGACGGTTTAAATTCCCCTTGGAAGAGACGTGCAGGTCGCAGTAGCTTAACAAGACGGTTTAAATGCCCCTTGGAAGAGACGTGCAGATCGCAGTAGCTTAATAAGACGGTTTAAATCCCTTTTGGAAGAGACATGCAGGTCGCAGCAGCTTAACAAAACGCTTTAAATGCCCCTTGGAAGAGACGTGCAGGTCGCAGTAGCTTAACAAAACGGTTTAAATGCCCCTTGGAAGAGACGTGCAGGTCGCAGTAGCTTAACATAACGGTTTAAATGCCCCTTGTAAGAGACGATAAGGTCGCTGTAGCTTAACAAGACGGTTTAAATGCCCCTTGAAAGAGCGGTGGAGGTCGCAGTAGCTTAACAAGACGGTTTAAATGCCCCTTGGAAGAGCGGTTTAGGTCGCTGTAGCTTAACAAGACAGTTTAAATACCCCTTGGAAGAGACGTGCAGGTCGTTGTAGCTTAATAAGATGGTTTAAATGTCCCTTGGAAGAGAAGTACAGGTCGGAGATGGAGATGGAGATGGAGATGGAGTTAACAGTAGCTTAACAAGATGCTTTAAATGCCACTTGGAAGAGACGTGCAGGTCACAGCAGCTTAACAAGATGGTTTAAATGCCCATTGGAAGAGACGTGCAGGTCGCAGTAGCTTAACAAGATGGTTTCAATGCCCCTTGGAAGAGACGTGCAGGTCGCTGTAGCTTAACAAGACGGTTTAAATGCCCCTTGGAAGAGACGTGCAGGTCGCAGTAGCTTAACAAGACAGTTTAAATGCCCCTTGGAAGAGATGTGCAGGTCGCAGTAGCTTAACAAGACGGTTTAAATGCCCCTTGCAAGAGACGTGCCGGTCGCAGTAGCTTAATAAGACGGTTTACATGTCCCTTGGAAGAGCGGTGGAGGTCGCAGTAGCTTAACTAGACAGTTTAAATGCCCCTTGAAAGAGACGTGCTGGTCGCAGTAGATTAACAAGACGTTTTAAATGCCCCCTGGAAGAGACATGCAGGTCGCAGCAGCTTAACAAGACGGTTTAAATGCCCCTTGGAAGAGACGTGCAGGTCCCAGTAGCTTAACAAGATGGTTTAATTTCCCTTTGGAAGAGACATGCAGGTCGCAGTAGCTTAACAAGACGGTTTATCATAGAATCATAGAATCATAGAATCATAGAATGGTAGAGTTGGAAGGGACCTCCTGGGTCATCTGGTCCAACCCCCTGCTCAAAGCAGGATTCACTAGATCATCTCAGACAGATGTCTGTCCAGCCTCTGTTTGAAGACGTCCATTGAAGGGGAACTCACCACCTCTCGTGGCAGCCTGTTCCACTCATTAATCACCCTAACTGTCAAAAAGTTTTTTCTAATATCTAATCTGTGTCTCCTCCCATTTAGTTTCATCCCATTGCTTCTAGTCTTTCCTTGTGCAAATGAGAATAAAGATGATCCTTCTACAATGTGACAGCCCTTGACATATTTGTAGACAGCTATTAAGTCTCCTCTCAGTCTTCTTTTTTGCAAGCTAAACATTCCCAAATCCTGCAACCGTTCCTCATAGGACATGGTTTGCAGACCAGTCACCATTCTGGTCGCTCTTCTCTGAACTTGCTCCAGTTTGTCTATGTCTTTTTTAAAATGTGGTGCCCAAAACTGTACACAGTATTCCAGATGAGGTCTGACCAAAGAGGAGTAAAGACCGATAATGACTTCACGTGATCTAGACTGTATGCTTCTGTTAATACATCCCAGAATTGTATTTGCCTTTTTTGCTGCTGCATCACACTGTTGACTCATGTTCAGTCTATGATCTATTAGTATACCTAAGTCTTTTTCACATGTACTGTTGCTTAGCTCTATTCCTCCCATTCTGTATATGCTTTTTTCATTTTTATTGCCCAGATGTAGTACTTTGCATTTTTCCCTGTTAAAAACCATTCTGTTGGTTGATGCCCACTGCTCCAGTTTATTTAGGTCTTTTTGAATCCTCTCTCTCTCTTTTCTAGTATTAGCTATCCCTCCTAGCTTTGTGTCATCAGCAAATTTAATCAGTTTACCCTCAATTCCTTCATCTAAATCATTGATAAAGATGTTGAACAATACAGGTCCCAGGACGGAGCCCTGTGGTACCCCACTTGAGACATTCATCCAGCTGGATGTGAAGCCATTTACAACCACCCTTTGAGTCCGATCACTAAGCCAGTTATGAATCCACCTAACAGTTGCCTGGTCCATTCCATACTTGGTCATTTTTTCAATAAGGATGGTGTGAGATACTTTGTCAAATGCTTTGCTGAAGTCAAGATATACTATATCTACAGCATTTCCCTGATCCACCCAGTCAGTGATTCTGTCATAGAAGGAAATTAAGTTAGTCTGACATGACTTGTTAGTTACAAACCCATGCTGACTCTGGTTAATCACTTCATTCTTATCCATGTATTTACATACATGTTGTTTAATAATTTGTTCAAAGATCTTTCCTGGTAAAGAAGTCAGACTCACCGGCCTATAGTTCCCTGGGTCCACCTTCTTCCCCTTTTTGAAGATAGGAACAACATTTGCTCTTCTCCAGTCTTCTGGGACTTCTCCTGTTCTCCAAGAATTTTCAAAGATTATGGAGAGTGGTTCTAAAATTTCTTCTACGATCTCCTTCAGTACTCTGGGGTGTAATTCATCTGGACCTGGAGACTTGAACTCATTTATGTTAGCTAAATATTCCCTCACAATCTTTCTGTTTACAGATAACTTGGATTCCTCTATTCCTTTAAAAGGACAGTGAAGATCAGTTGATGTTACATTTTCTTTCTGAGAGAAAACAGATGCAAAATAGGAAATAAAAAGTTCGGCCTTCTCAACATCCTCTCTTACCATTTCTCCATTTTCATCCTGTAAAAATCCTATAGCATCTTTGACTTTTCTTTTACTTTTGACATACCCCCAAAATCCTTTTTTATTGCTTTTGACATCTCTTGCAAGCCTTAATTCATTGTCAGCTTTAGCTAACCTGATACGTGCCCTACAGGATCTGCAGACTGCATTATAATCTTCTTTAGATATGCCTCCCTCTTTCCATTTAATAAACATTTCTTTCTTTCTTTTTAGCATGTGTTTAAGTTCTGTGTTCATCCATCCTGGTTTCCTTAAATGCTTCCCATTCTTCCTACTTTTCAGGATTGTTAACGATTGTGCTTTGAGAATCTCATTTTTAAAAATTTCCCATCCTTCCTGGACATTTTTGTCCTTAAGGACATCCAGCCATTGGATCCCTCCTATTCTCTTTCTGAGTCTCTTAAAATCTGCCTTTCTAAAATCTAACCTTGAAGTCTGAGTCTTCACATGTCTTCCTCCTCTAGCTATCCAAAATTCTATAATAGCATGATCGCTGCCTCCTAGGGTCCCAGCCACCTTTACCTCCTCAACCATTTCCTCCCTGTTTATAAGGATTAGATCCAAAGTAGCAGATCCCCTTGTTTTCTCCCCTACCTTTTGGAAGATAAAGTTGTCAGCAAGAGAGGATAAGAATTTGCTTGACCTGTTAGTTTTACTTGAGAGAGATTCCCAACAAATGTCTGGATAGTTGAAATCTCCCATGACCACTACGTCATATTTTTTGGAGAACTTGGTCATTTGATACATAAAGAGTTCATCCATATCTTCAGCTTGCCCAGGTGGCCTGTAGTAAATGCCTACAATGGTGTCCTTTCCGTTGTTCTCTCCTTGTATTCTTACCCAAACAGTTTCCACAGAACTCCCAGTCTCTGAAGCTTCAATCTCTGTGCAGATATACGCTTTTCTAACATACAATGCAACACCTCCTCCTCGTTTATCAAGTCTGTTTCTTGCAAATAAGTTGTATCCTTTTAGCCTTTTATTCCAATCATGTGTATCGTCCCACCAAGTTTCAGTGATTCCAATGACATCATATTCCTTTTCCTGCATTAGTAGTTCCAATTCTCCTTGTTTGTTGCCCATGCTTTGTGCATTTGTATAAAAACATTTTAGTTTGTGATTGGTTTCTCTTCCTCCCATATTTTTATTATTTAAATTGTTTTGTCTTTGTTCTTCCTTTCCACTTCCAGTAGCAGTTTAAATGCCCCTTGGAAAAGTGGTGGAGGTTACAGTAGCTAAACAAGAAGGTTTAAATGCCCCTTGGAAGAGACGTGCAAGTCGCAGTAGCTTAACAAGACGGTTTAAATGCCCCTTGGAAGAGACGTGCAGGTCGCAGTAGCTTAAAAAGACGGTTTAAATGCCCCTTGGAAGAGACATGCAGGTCGCAGTAGCTTAACAAGACGGTTTAAATGCCCCTTGGAAAAGTGGTGGAGGTTACAGTAGCTTAACAAGACGGTTTAAATGCCCCTTGGAAGAGACGTGCAAGTCGCAGTAGCTTTACAAGATGGTTTTAATTCCCCTTGGAAGAGCGGTGGAGGTCGCTGTAGCTTAACAAGACAGTTTAAATACCCCTTGGAAGAGACGTGCAGGTCGTAGTAGCTTAATAAGACGGTTTAAATGTCCCTTGGAAGAGACGTGCAGGTCGCAGTAGCTTAACAAGATGGTTTAAATGCCCCTTGGAAGAGAAGTGCAGGTCGCAGTAGCTTAACAAGACAGTTTAAATGCCACATGGAAGAGCGGTGGATGTCGAAGTAAATTAACAAGACAGTTTAAATGCCCCTTGGAAAAGTGGTGGAGGTTACAGTAGCTTAACAAGACGGTTTAAATGCCCCTTGGAAGAGACATGCAAGTGGCAGTAGCTTAAAAAGACGGTTTAAATTCGCCTTGGAAAAGACGTGCAGGTCGCACTAGCTATAAAAGACGGTTTAAATGCCCCTTGGAAGTGACGAGCAGGTCGCAGTAGGTTAAGAAGACGGTTTAAATGCCCCCTGGAAGCGAGGTGGAGGTGGCAGTAACTTAACAAGACAGTTTACATGCCCCTTTGAAGAGACGTGCAGGTCGCAGTAGCTTAACAAGACGGTTTAAATGCCCCTTGGAAGAGCAGTGGACGTCGCAGTAGCTTAACAAGACAATTTAAATGCCCCTTGGAAAAGACATGCAGGACGCAGTAGCTTAATAAGAAGGTTTAAATGACCCTTGGAAGAGACGTGCAGGTCGCAGTAGCTTAACAAGACGGTTTAAATGCCCCTTGGAAGAGAAATGCAGGTCGCATTAGCTTAAAAAGACGGTTTAAATGACCCTTGGAAGAGACGTGCAGGTCTCAGTAGCTTAACAAGACTGTTTAAAAGCCCCTTTGAAGAGACGTGCAGGTCGCAGTAGCTTAATAAGAAGGTTTAAATGCCCCTTGGAAGAGACATGCAGGTCGCAGTAGCTTAATAAGAAGGTTTAAATGCCCCTTGGAAGAGACATGCAGGTCGGAGTAGCTTAACAAGACGGTTTAAATTCCCCTTGGAAGAGACGTGCAGGTCGCAGTAGCTTAACAAGACGGTTTAAATGCCCCTTGGAAGAGACGTGCAGATCGCAGTAGCTTAATAAGACGGTTTAAATCCCTTTTGGAAGAGACATGCAGGTCGCAGCAGCTTAACAAAATGCTTTAAATGCCCCTTGGAAGAGACGTGCAGGTCGCAGTAGCTTAACAAAACGGTTTAAATGCCCCTTGGAAGAGACGTGCAGGTCGCAGTAGCTTAACATAACGATTTAAATGTCCCTTGGAAGAAAAGTGCAGGTCGCAGTAGCTTAACAAGACGGTTTAAATGCCACTTGTAAGAGACGATAAGGTCGCTGTAGCTTAACAAGACGGTTTAAATGCCCCTTCGAAGAGCGGTGGAGGTCGCAGTAGCTTAACAAGACGGTTTAAATGCCCCTTGGAAGAGCGGTGGAGGTCACAGTAGCTTAACAAGACACTTTAAATGCCACTTGGAAGAGACGTGCAGGTCACAGCAGCTTAACAAGATGGTTTAAATGCCCATTGGAAGAGACGTGCAGGTCGCAGTAGCTTAACAAGATGGTTTAAATGCCCCTTGGAAGAGACGTGCAGGTCGCTGTAGCTTAACAAGACGGTTTAAATGCCCCTTGGAAGAGACGTGCAGGTCGCAGTAGCTTAACAAGACAGTTTAAATGCCCCTTGGAAGAGACGTGCAGGTCGCAGTAGCTTAACAAGACGGTTTAAATGCCCCTTGCAAGAGACGTGCCGGTCGCAGTAGCTTAATAAGACGGATTAAATGTCCCTTGGAAGAGCGGTGGAGGTCGCAGTAGCTTAACTAGACAGTTTAAATGCCCCTTGAAAGAGACGTGCTGGTCGCAGTAGATTAACAAGACGTTTTAAATGCCCCCTGGAAGAGACATGCAGGTCGCAGCAGCTTAACAAGACGGTTTAAATGCCCCTTGGAAGAGACGTGCAGGTCCCAGTAGCTTAACAAGACGGTTTAATTTCCCTTTGGAAGAGACATGCAGGTTGCAGTATCTTAACAAGACGGTTTAAATGCCCCTTGGAAAAGTGGTGGAGGTTACAGTAGCTAAACAAGAAGGTATAAATGCCCCTTGGAAGAGACGTGCAAGTCGCAGTAGCTTAACAAGACGGTTTAAATGCCCCTTGGAAGAGACGTGCAGGTCGCAGTAGCTTAAAAAGACGGTTTAAATGCCCCTTGGAAGAGACATGCAGGTCGCAGTAGCTTAACAAGACGGTTTAAATGCCCCTTGGAAAAGTGGTGGAGGTTACAGTAGCTTAACAAGACGGTTTAAATGCCCCTTGGAAGAGACGTGCAAGTCGCAGTAGCTTAACAAGATGGTTTTAATTCCCCTTGGAAGAGCGGTGGAGGTCGCTGTAGCTTAACAAGACAGTTTAAATACCCCTTGGAAGAGACGTGCAGGTCGTAGTAGCTTAATAAGACGGTTTAAATGTCCCTTGGAAGAGACGTGCAGGTCGCAGTAGCTTAACAAGACGGTTTAAATGCCCCTTGGAAGAAAAGTGCAGGTCGCAGTAGCTTAACAAGACAGTTTAAATGCCACATGGAAGAGCGGTGGATGTCGAAGTAAATTAACAAGACAGTATAAATGCCCCTTGGAAAAGTGGTGGAGGTTACAGTAGCTTAACAAGACGGTTTAAATGCCCCTTGGAAGAGACATGCAAGTGGCAGTAGCTTAAAAAGACGGTTTAAATTCGCCTTGGAAAAGACGTGCAGGTCGCACTAGCTATAAAAGACGGTTTAAATGCCCCTTGGAAGTGACGAGCAGGTCGCAGTAGGTTAACAAGACGGTTTAAATGCCCCCTGGAAGCGAGGTGGAGGTGGCAGTAACTTAACAAGACAGTTTACATGCCCCTTTGAAGAGACGTGCAGGTCGCAGTAGCTTAACAAGGCGGTTTAAATGCCCGTTGGAAGAGCAGTGGACGTCGCAGTAGCTTAACAAGACAATTTAAATGCCCCTTGGAAGAGACATGCAGGACGCAGTAGCTTAATAAGAAGGTTTAAATGACCCTTGGAAGAGACGTGCAGGTCGCAGTAGCTTAACAAGACGGTTTAAATGCCCCTTGGAAGAGAAATGCAGGTCGCATTAGCTTAAAAAGACGGTTTAAATGACCGTTGGAAGAGACGTGCAGGTCTCAGTAGCTTAACAAGACTGTTTAAAAGCCCCTTTGAAGAGACGTGCAGGTCGCAGTAGCTTAATAAGAAGGTTTAAATGCCCCTTGGAAGAGACATGCAGGTCGCAGTACCTTAACAAGACGGTTTAAATTCCCCTTGGAAGAGACGTGCAGGTCGCAGTAGCTTAACAAGATGGTTTAAATGCCCCTTGGAAGAGACGTGCAGGTCGTAGTAGCTTAATAAGATGGTTTAAATCCCTTTTGGAAGAGACATGCAGGTCGCAGCCGCTTAACAAGAAGCTTTAAATGCCCCTTGGAAGAGACGTGCAGGTCGCAATAGCTTAACAAAACGGTTTAAATGTCCCTTGGAAGAGACAAGCAGGTCGCAGTAGCTTAACATGACGATTTAAATGCTCCTTGGAAGAAACGTGCAGGTCGCAGTAGCTTAACAAGACCGTTTAAATGCCCCTTGTAAGAGACTATAAGGTCGCTGTAGCTTAACAAGACGGTTTAAATGCCCCTTGGAAGAGCGGTGGAGGTCGCAGTAGCTTAACAAGACGGTTTAAATGCCCCTTGGAAGAGCGGAGGAGGTCGCAGTAGCTTAACAAGATGGTTTAAATGCCACTTGGAAGAGACGTGCAGGTCACAGCAGCTTAACAAGATGGTTTAAATGCCCATTGGAAGAGACGTGCAGGTCGCAGTAGCTTAACAAGATGGTTTAAATGCCACTTGGAAGAGACGTGCAGGTCGCAGTAGCTTAAAAAGACGGTTTAAATGCCCCTTGGAAGAGACGTGCAGGTCGCAGTAGCTTAACAATACAGTTTAAATGCCCCTTGGAAGAGACGTGCAGGTCGCAGTAGCTTAACAAGACGGTTTAAATGCCCCTTGCAAGAGACGTGCAGGTCGCAGTAGCTTAACAAGACGGTTTAAATGCCCCTTGGAAGAGCGGTGGAGGTCGCAGTAGCTTAACAAGACAGTTTAATTGCCACTTGAAAGAGACATGCAGGTCGCAGCAGCTTAACAAGACGGATTAAATGCCCCTTAGAAGAGACGTGCAGGTCGCAGTAGCTTAAAAAAGCTTTTTAAATGCCCCCTGGAAGAGACGTGCAGGTCGCAGTACCTTAGCAGGACGGTTTAAATGCCCCTTGGAAAATTGGTGGAGGTTACAGTAGCTTAACAAGACGGTTTAAATGCCCCTTGGAAGAGACGTGCAAGTCGCAGTAGCTTAACAAGACGGCTTAAATGCCCCTTGGAAGAGACGTGCAGGTCGCAGGAGCTTAACAAGTCGGTTTAAATGCCCCTTGGCAGAGCGGTGGAGGTCGCAGTAGCTAAATAAGACAGTTTAAATGCCCCTTGGAAGAGACATGCAGGTCGCATTAGCTTAACAATACGGTTTAAATGACCCTTGGAAGAGAAGTACAGGTCGCAGAAGCTTAACAAGACGGTTTAAATTCCCCTTGTTAGAGACGTGCAGTTCGCAGAAGCTTAACAAGATGGTTTAAATGCCCCATGGAGGAGACGTGCAGGTCGCAATAGCTTAACAAGACGGTAAAAATGCCTCTTGGAGGAGACGTGCAGGTCGCAGAAGCTTAACAAGACTGTATAAATGCCCCTTGGAAGAGACGTGCAGTTCGCAGTAGCTTAACAAGACGGTTTAAATGACCCCTTGTTAGAGACGTGCAGGTCGCAGAAGCTTAACAAGACTGTTTAAATGCCCCTTGGAAGAGACGTGCAGTTCGCAGTAGCTTATCAAGACGGTTTAAATGCCCCTTGGAAGAGACGTGCAGGTCGCAGTAGCTTAACAAGACGGATTAAATGCCCCTTGGAAAAGCAGTGGAGGTCGCAGTAGCTTAACAAGACGGTTTAAATGCCCTTTGGTAGAGACGTGCAGGTCGCAGTAGCTTAACAAGACGGATTAGATGCAACTTGGAAAAGCAGTGGAGGTCGCAGTAGCTTAACAAGACGGTTTAAATGCCCCTTGGTAGAGACGTGCAGGTCACAGAAGTTGAACAAGATGGTTAAAATGCCCTTTGGAAGAGCGTTGGAGGTCGCAGTAGCTTAACAAGACTGTTTAAATGCCCCTTGGAAGAGACGTGCAGGTCGCAGAAGCTTAACAAGACTGTTTAAATGCCCCTTGGTAGAGACGTGCAGTTCGCAGTAGCTTAACAAGACGGTTTAAATGCCCCTTGGAAGAGACGTTTTGGTCGCAGTAGCTTAACAAGACGGATTAAATGCCCCTTGGAAGAGCAGTGGAGGTCGCAGTAGCTTAACAAGACGGTTTAAATGACCCCTTGGTAGAGACGTGCAGGTCGCAGAAGCTTAACAAGACTGCTTAAATGCCCCTTGGAAGAGACGTGCAGTTCGCAGTAGCTTAACAAGACGGTTTAAATGCCCCTTGGAAGAGACGTTCAGGTCGCAGTAGCTTAACAAGACGGATTAAATGCCCCTTGGAAAAGCAGTGGAGGTCGCAGTAGCTTAACAAGACGGTTTAAATGCCCCTTGGTAGAGACGTGCAGGTCGCAGTAGCTTAACAAGACGGATTAAATGCCCTTTGGAAAAGCAGTGGAGGTCGCAGCAGCTTAACAAGACAGTTTAAATGCCCCTTGGTAGAGACGTGCAGTTCGCAGCAGCTTAACAAGACGGATTAGATGCCCCTTGGAAAAGCAGTGGAGGTCGCAGTAGCTTAACAAGACGGTTTAAATGCCCCTTGCTAGAGACGTGCAGGTCACAGAAGTTTAACAAGATGGTTAAAATGCCCTTTGGAAGAGCGGTGGAGGTCGCAGTAGCTTAACAAGACTGTTTAAATGCCCCTTGGAAGAGAAGAGCAGGTTGCAGAAGGTTAACAAGACTGTTTAAATGCCCCTTCGAAGAGACGTGCAGTTCGCAGTAGCTTAACAAGACGGTTTAAATGCCCCTTGGAAGAGACGTGCAGGTCGCAGTAGCTTAAAAAGACGGATTAAATGCCCCTTGGAAGAGCAGTGGAGATCGCAGTAGCTTAACAAGACGGTTTACATGACCCCTTGGTAGAGACGTGCAGGTCGCAGAAGCTTAACAAGACTGTTTAAATGCCCCTTGGAAGAGACGTGCAGTTCGCAGTAGCTTAACAAGACGGTTTAAATGCCCCTTGGAAGAGACGTGCAGGTCGCAGTAGCTTAACAAGACGGTTTAAATGCCCCTTGGAAGAGCGGTGGAGGTCGCAGTAGCTTAACAAGACAGTTTAATTGCCCCTTGAAAGAGACATGCAGGTCGCAGCAGCTTAACAAGACGGATTAAATGCCCCTTGGAAGAGACGTGCAGGTCGCAGTAGCTTAACAAAGCTTTTTAAATGCCCCCTGGAAGAGACGTGCAGGTCGCAGTACCTTAACAGGACGGTTTAAATGCCCCTTGGAAAATTGGTGGAGGTTACAGTAGCTTAACAAGACGGTTTAAATGCCCCTTGGAAGAGACGTGCAAGTCGCAGTAGCTTAACAAGACGGCTTAAATGCCCCTTGGAAGAGACGTGCAGGTCGCAGGAGCTTAACAAGTCGGTTGAAATGCCCCTTGGCAGAGCGGTGGAGGTCGCAGTAGCTAAATAAGACAGTTTAAGTGCCCCTTGGAAGAGACCTGCAGGTCGCATTAGCTTAACAATACGGTTTAAATGACCCTTGGAAGAGAAGTACAGGTCGCAGAAGCTTAACAAGACGGTTTAAATTCCCCTTGTTAGAGACGTGCAGTTCGCAGTAGCTTAACAAGATGGTTTAAATGCCCCATGGAAGAGACGTGCAGGTCGCAGTAGCTTAACAAGACGGTAAAAATGCCTCTTGGAGGAGACGTGCAGGTCGCAGAAGCTTAACAAGACTGTATAAATGCCCCTTGGAAGAGACGTGCAGTTCGCAGTAGCTTAACAAGACGGTTTAAATGACCCCTTGTTAGAGACGTGCAGGTCGCAGAAGCTTAACAAGACTGTTTAAATGCCCCTTGGAAGAGACGTGCAGTTCGCAGTAGCTTAACAAGACGGTTTAAATGCCCCTTGGAAGAGACGTTTAGGTCGCAGTAGCTTAACAAGACGGATTAAATGCCCCTTGGAAGAGCAGTGGAGGTCGCAGTAGCTTAACAAGACGGTTTAAATGACCCCTTGGTAGAGACGTGCAGGTCGCAGAAGCTTAACAAGACTGTTTAAATGCCCCTTGGAAGAGACGTGCAGTTCGCAGTAGATTAACAAGACGGTTTAAATGCCCCTTGGAAGAGCCGTGCAGGTCGCAGTAGCTTAACAAGACGGATTAAATGCCCCTTGGAAAAGCAGTGGAGGTCGCAGTAGCTTAACAAGACGGTTTAAATGCCCCTTGGTAGAGACGTGCAGGTCGCAGTAGCTTAACAAGACGGATTAAATGCCCCTTGGAAAAGCAGTGGAGGTCGCAGCAGCTTAACAAGACAGTTTAAATGCCCCTTGGTAGAGACGTGCAGTTCGCAGTAGCTTAACAAGACGGATTCGATGCCCCTTGGAAAAGCAGTGGAGGTCGCAGTAGCTTAACAAGACGGTTTAAATGCCCCTTGGTAGAGACGTGCCGGTCGCAGTAGCTTAACAAGACGGATTAGATGCCCCTTGGAAAAGCAGTGGTGGTCGCAGTAGCTTAACAAGACTGTTTAAATGCCCCTTGGTAGAGACGTGCAGGTCACAGAAGTTTAACAAGATGGTTAAAATGCCCTTTGGAAGAGCGGTGGAGGTCGAAGTAGCTTAACAAGACTGTTTAAATGCCCCTTGGAAGAGACGTGCAGGTCGCAAAAGCTTAACAAGACTGTTTAAATGCCCCTTGGAAGAGACGTGCAGTTCGCAGTAGCTTAACAATACGGTTTAAATGCCCCTTGGAAGAGACGTGCAGGTCGCAGTAGCTTAACAAGACGGATTAAATGCCCCTTGGAAGAGTAGTGGAGGTCGCAGTAGCTTAACAAGACGGTTTAAATGACCCCTTGGTAGAGACGTGCAGGTCGCAGAAGCTTAACAAGACTGATTAAATGCCCCTTGGAAGAAACGTGCAGTTTGCAGTAGCTTAACAAGACGGTTTAAATGCCCCTTGGAAGAGACGTGCAGGTCGCAGTAGCTTAACAAGACGGATTAAATGCCCCTTGGAAAAGCAGTGGAGGTCGCAGTAGCTTAACAAGACAGTTTAAATGCCCCTTGGTAGAGACGTGCAGGTCACAGAAGCTTAACAAGATGGTTAAAATGCCCTTTGGAAGAGCGGTAGAGGTCGCAGTAGCTTAACAAGACTGTTTAAATGCCCCGTGGAAGAGACGTGCAGGTCGCAGTAGCTTAACAAGTCGGTTTAAATGCCCCTTGGAAGAGCGGTGGCGGTCGCAGTAGCTTAACAAGACGGTTTAAATGCCCCTTAAAAGAGACGTGCACGTCGCAGTAGCTTAACAAGACGGTTTAAATACCCTTTGGTTGAGTAGAGCAGGTCGCAGTAGCTTAACAAGACGGTTTAAATGCCCCTTGGAAAACTGGTGGAGGTTACAGTAGTTAAACAAGAAGGTTTAAATGCCCCTTGGAAGAGACTTGCAAGTCGCAGTAGCTTAACAAGACTGTTTAAATGCCCCTTGGAAGAGACGTGCAGGTCGCAGTAGCTTAAAAAGACGGTTTAAATGCCCCTTGGAAGAGACATGCAGGTCGCAGTAGCTTAACAAGACGGTTTAAATGCCCCTTGGAAAAGTGGTGGAGGTTACAGTAGCTTAACAGGACGGTTTTAAATGCCCCTTGGAAGAGACGTGCAGGTCGCAGTAGCTTAACCAGACGGTTTAAATGCCCCTTGGAAGAGCGGTGGACGTCGCAGTAGCTTAACAAGACAGTTTAAATGCCACTTGGAAGAGACATGCAGGACGCAGTAGCTTAATAAGAAGGTTTAAATGACCCTTGGAAGAGGCGTGCAGGTCGCAGTAGCTTAACAAGACGGTTTAAATGCCCCTTGGAAGAGAAATGCAGGTCGCATTAGCTTAAAAAGACGGTTTAAATGCCCCTTGGAAGAGACGTGCAGGTCTCAGCAGCTTAACAAGACTGTTTAAAAGCCACTTGTAAGAGCGGTGGAGGTCGCAGTAGCTTAAAAAGACGGTTTAAATGCCCCTTGGAAGAGACGTGCAGGTCGCAGAAGCTTAACAAGATGGTTTAAACGCCCCTTGGTAGAGACGTGCAGGTCCCAGTAGCTTAACAAGATGGTTTAAATGCCCCTTGGAGGGGCGGTGGTGGTCGCAGTAGCTTAACAAGACGGTTTACACGCTCCTTGGAAGAGACGTGCAGGTCGCAGTAGCTTAATAAGAAGGTTTAAATGCCCCTTGGAAGAGACGTGCAGGTCGCAGTAGCTTAACAAGACGGTTTAAATTCCCCTTGGAAGAGACGTGCAGGTCGCAGTAGCTTAACAAGACGGTTTAAATGCCCCTTGGAAGAGACATGCAGGTCGCAGTAGCTTAATAAGACGGTTTAAATCCCTTTTGGAAGAGACATGCAGATCGCAGCAGCTTAACAAGACGCTTTAAATGCCCCTTGGAAGAGACGTGCAGGTCGCAATAGCTTAACAAAACGGTTTAAATGCCCCTTGGAAGAGACGTGCAGGTCGCAGTAGCTTAACAAAACAGTTTAAATGCCCCTTGGAAGAGACATGCAGTTCGCAGTAGCTTAACAAGCTGGTTTAAATGCCACTTGGAAGAGACGTGCAGGTCGCAGTAGCTTAACAAGACGGTTTAAATGCCCCTTGAAAAAGACGTGCAGGTCGCAGTAGCCTAACAAAACAGTTTAAATGCCCCTTGGAAGAGACGTGCAGTTCGCAGTAGCTTATCAAGACGGTTTAAATGCCCCTTGGAAGAGACGTGCAGGTCACAGTAGCTTAACAGGATGGATTAAATGCCCCTTGGAAAAGCAGTGGAGGTCGCAGTAGCTTAACAAGACGGTTTAAATGCCCCTTGGTAGAGACGTGCCGGTCGCAGTAGCTTAATAAGACGGATTAGATGCCCCTTGGAAAAGCAGTGGTGGTCGCAGTAGCTTAACAAGACTGTTTAAATGCCCCTTGGTAGAGACGTGCAGGTCACAGAAGTTTAACAAGATGGTTAAAATGCCCTTTGGAAGAGCGGTGGAGGTCGCAGTAGCTTAACAAGACTGTTTAAATGCCCCTTGGAAGAGACGTGCAGGTCGCAAAAGCTTAACAAGACTGTTTAAATGCCCCTTGGAAGAGACGTGCAGTTCGCAGTAGCTTAACAAGACGATTTAAATGCCCCTTGGAAGAGACGTGCAGGTCGCAGTAGCTTAACAAGACGGATTAAATGCCCCTTGGAAGAGCAGTGGAGGTCGCAGTAGCTTAACAAGACGGTTTAAATGACCCCTTGGTAGAGACGTGCAGGTCTCAGAAGCTTAACAAGACTGTTTAAATGCCCCTTGGAAGAGACGTGCAGTTCGCAGTAGCTTAACAAGATGGTTTAAATGCCCCTTGGAAGAGACGTGCAGGTCGCAGTAGCTTAACAAGACGGATTAAATGCCCCTTGGAAAAGCAGTGGAGGTCGCAGTAGCTTAACAAGACAGTTTAAATGCCCCTTGGAAGAGACGTGCAGGTCACAGTAGCTTAACAGGATGGATTAAATGCCCCTTGGAAAAGCAGTGGAGGTCGCAGTAGCTTAACAAGACGGTTTAAATGCCCCTTGGTAGAGACGTGCCGGTCGCAGTAGCTTAATAAGACGGATTAGATGCCCCTTGGAAAAGCAGTGGTGGTCGCAGTAGCTTAACAAGACTGTTTAAATGCCCCTTGGTAGAGACGTGCAGGTCACAGAAGTTTAACAAGATGGTTAAAATGCCCTTTGGAAGAGCGGTGGAGGTCGCAGTAGCTTAACAAGACTGTTTAAATGCCCCTTGGAAGAGACGTGCAGGTCGCAAAAGCTTAACAAGACTGTTTAAATGCCCCTTGGAAGAGACGTGCAGTTCGCAGTAGCTTAACAAGACGATTTAAATGCCCCTTGGAAGAGACGTGCAGGTCGCAGTAGCTTAACAAGACGGATTAAATGCCCCTTGGAAGAGCAGTGGAGGTCGCAGTAGCTTAACAAGACGGTTTAAATGACCCCTTGGTAGAGACGTGCAGGTCTCAGAAGCTTAACAAGACTGTTTAAATGCCCCTTGGAAGAGACGTGCAGTTCGCAGTAGCTTAACAAGATGGTTTAAATGCCCCTTGGAAGAGACGTGCAGGTCGCAGTAGCTTAACAAGACGGATTAAATGCCCCTTGGAAAAGCAGTGGAGGTCGCAGTAGCTTAACAAGACAGTTTAAATGCCCCTTGGTAGAGACGTGCAGGTCACAGAAGCTTAACAAGATGGTTAAAATACCCTTTGGAAGAGCGGTAGAGGTCGCAGTAGCTTAACAAGACTGTTTAAATGCCGCGTGGAAGAGACGTGCAAGTCGCAGTAGCTTAACAAGACGGTTTAAATGCCCCTTGGAAGATACGTGCACGTCGCAGTAGCTTAAAAAGACGGTTTAAATACCCTTTGGTTGAGTAGAGCAGGTCGCAGTAGCTTAACAAGACGGTTTAAATGCCCCTTGGAAAACTGGTGGAGGTTACAGTAGTTAAACAAGAAGGTTTAAATGCCCCTTGGAAGAGACTTGCAAGTCGCAGTAGCTTAACAAGACTGTTTAAATGCCCCTTGGAAGAGACGTGCAGGTCGCAGTAGCTTAAAAAGACGGTTTAAATGCCCCTTGGAAGAGACATGCAGGTCGCAGTAACTTAACAAGACGGTTTAAATGCCCCTTGGAAAAGTGGTGGAGGTTACAGTAGCTTAACAAGACGGTTTTAAATGCCCCTTGGAAGAGACGTGCAGGTCGCAGTAGCTTAACAAGTCGGTTTAAATGCCCCTTGGAAGAGCGGTGGACGTCGCAGTAGCTTAACAAGACAGTTTAAATGCCATTTGGAAGAGACATGCAGGACGCAGTAGCTTAATAAGAAGGTTTAAATGACCCTTGGAAGAGGCGTGCAGGTCGCAGTAGCTTAACAAGACGGTTTAAATGCCCCTTGGAAGAGAAATGCAGGTCGCATTAGCTTAAAAAGACGGTTTAAATGCCCCTTGGAAGAGACGTGCAGGTCTCAGTAGCTTAACAAGACTGTTTAAAAGCCCCTTGTAAGAGCGGTGGAGGTCGCAGTAGCTTAAAAAGACGGTTTAAATGCCCCTTGGAAGAGACGTGCAGGTCGCAGAAGCTTAACAAGATGGTTTAAACGCCCCTTGTTAGAGACGTGCAGGTCCCAGTAGCTTAACAAGATGGTTTAAATGCCCCTTGGAAGAGCGGTGGTGGTCGCAGTAGCTTAACAAGACGGTTCTCACGCTCCTTGGAAGAGACGTGCAGGTCGCAGTAGCTTAATAAGAAGGTTTAAATGCCCCTTGGAAGAGACGTGCAGGTCGCAGTAGCTTAACAAGACGGTTTAAATTCCCCTTGGAAGAGACATGCAGGTCGCAGTAGCTTAATAAGACGGTTTAAATCCCTTTTGGAAGAGACATGCATATCGCAGCAGCTTAACAAAACGCTTTAAATGCCCCTTGGAAGAGACGTGCAGGTCGCAATAGCTTAAAAAAACGGTTTAAATGCCCCTTGGAAGAGACGTGCAGGTCGCAGTAGCTTAACAAGACGGTTTAAATGCCCCTTGCAAGAGACATGCAGGTCGCAGTAGCTAAACATGACGATTTAAATGCCCCTTGGAAGAAACGTGCAGGTCAGAGTAGGTTAACAAGACGGCTTAAATGCCACTTGGAAGAGACGTGCAGGTTGCAGGAGCTTAACAAGTCAGTTTAAATGCCCTTTGGCAGAACGGTGGAGGTCGCAGTAGCTTAACAAGACGGTTTAAATGCCTCTTGGAAGAGAATTGCAGGTCGCAGAAGCTAAACAAGACGGTTTAAATGCCACTTGGAAGAGACGTGCAGTTCGCAGTAGCTTAACAAGACGGTTTAAATACCCGTTGGAAGAGACGTGAAGTTCGCAGTAGCTTAACAAGACCGATTAAATGCCCCTTGGAAGAGCAGTGGAGGTCGCAGTAGCTTAACAAGACGGTTTAAATGCCCCTTGGAAAAGTGGTGGAGGTTACAGTAGCTTAACAAGACGGTTTAAATGCCCCTTGGAAGAGACGGGCAAGTCGCAGTAGCTTAACAAGACGGCTTAAATGCCCCATGGAAGAGACTTGCAGTTCGCAGGAGCTTAACAAGTCGGTTTAAATGCCCCTTGGCAGAGCGGTGGAGGTCGCAGTAGCTTAACAAGACAGTTTAAATGCCCCTTGGAAGAGACATGCAGGTCGCAGAAGCTTAACAAGTCGGTTTAAATACCCCTTGGAAGAGACGTGCAGTTCGCAGTAGCTTAACAAGACGGTTTAAATGCCCCATGGAAGAGACGTGCAGTTCGCAGTAGCTTAACAAGACGGATTAAATGCCCCTTGGAAGAGCAGTGGAGGTCGCAGTAGCTTAAGAAGACGGTTTAAATGCCCCTTGGTAGAGAAGTGCAGGTCACAGTAGCTTAACAAGACGGTTAAAATGCCCTTTGGAAGAGTGGTGGAGGTCGCAGTAGCTTAAAAAGACGGTTTAAATGCCCCTTGGAAGATCGGTGGAGGTCGCAGTAGCTTAACAAGACCGTTTAAATGCCCCTTGGAAGAGACGTGCAGGTCGCAGAAGCTTAACAAGACTGTTTAAATGCCCCTTGGAAGAGACGTGCAGTTCGCAGTCGCTTAACAAGACGGTTTAAATGCCCCTTGGAAGAGACGTGCAGGTCGCAGTAGCTTAACAAGCTGGTTTAAATGCCACTTGGAAGAGACGTGCAGGTCGCAGTAGCTTAACAAGACGGTTTAAATGCCCCTTGGAAAAGACGTGCAGGTCGCAGTAGCTTAACAAAACAGTTTAAATGCCCCTTGAAAGAGACAAGCAGGTCGCAGTAGCTTAACAAGACGGTTTAAATGCCCCTTGGAAGAGCGGTGGAGGTCGCAGTAGCTTAACAAGACAGTTTAAATGCCCCTTGAAAGAGACATGCAGGTCGCAGCAGCTTAACAAGACGGTTTAAATACCCCTTGGAAGAGAAGTGCAGGTCGCCGTAGCTTAACAAGACGGATTAAATGCCCCTTGGAAGAGACGTGCAGGTCGCAGTAGCTTAACAAAGCTTTTTAAATGCCCCCTGGAAGAGACGTGCAGGTCGCAGTACCTTAACAGGACGGTTTAAATGCCCCTTGGAAAATTGGTGGAGGTTACAGTAGCTTAACAAGACGGTTTAAATGCCCCTTGGAAGAGACGTGCAAGTCGCAGTAGCTTAACAAGATGGCTTAAATGCCCCTTGGAAGAGACGTGCAGGTCGCAGGAGCTTAACAAGTCAGTTTAAATGCCCCTTGGCAGAGCGGTGGAGGTCGCAGTAGCTAAATAAGACAGTTTAAATGCCCCTTGGAAGAGACATGCAGGTCGCATTAGCTTAACAATACGTTTTAAATGCCCCTTGGATGAGAAGTACAGGTCGCAGAAGCTTAACAAGACGTTCTAAATGCCCCATGGTAGAGACGTGCAGTTCGCAGTAGCTTAACAAGATGGTTTAAATGCCCCATGGAAGAGACGTGCAGGTCGCAGTAGCTTAACAAGACGGTTAAAATGCCCCTTGGAGGAGACGTGCAGGTCGCAGAAGCTTAACAAGACTGTTTAAATGCCCCTTGGAAGAGACGTGCAGTTCGCAGTAGCTTAACAAGACGGTTTAAATGCCCCTTGGAAGAGACGTGCAGGCCGCAGTAGTTTAACAAGAAGGATTAAATGCCCCTTGGAAGAGCAGTGGAGGTCGCAGTAGCTTAACAAGACGGTTTAAATGACCCCTTGGTAGAGACGTGTAGGTCGCAGAAGCTTAACAAGACTGTTTAAATGCCCCTTGGAAGAGACGTGCAGTTCGCAGTAGCTTATCAAGACGGTTTAAATGCCCCTTGGAAGAGACGTGCAGGTCGCAGTAGCTTAACAAGACGGATTAAATGCCCCTTGCAAAAGCAGTGGAGGTCGCAGTAGCTTAACAAGATGGTTTAAATGCCCCTTGGTAGAGACGTGCAGGTCGCAGTAGCTTAACAAGACGGTTTAAATGCCCCCTGGAAGAGAGGTGGAGGTGGCAGTAACTTAACAAGACAGTTTAAATGCCCCTTTGAAGAGACATGCAGGTCGCAGTAGCTTAACAAGACGGTTTAAATGCCCCTTGGAAGAGCGGTGGACGTCGCAGTAGCTTAACAAGACAGTTTAAATGCCCCTTGGAAGAGACATGCAGGACGCAGTAGCTTAATAAGAAGGTTTAAATGACCCTTGGAAGAGACGTGCAGGTCGCAGTAGCTTAACAAGACGGTTTAAATGCCCTTTGGAAGAGAAATGCAGGTCGCATTAGCTTAAAAAGACGGTTTAAATGCCCCTTGGAAGAGACGTGCAGGTCTCAGTAGCTTAACAAGACTGTTTAAAAGCCCCTTGGAAGAGCGGTGGAGGTCGCAGTCGCTTAAAAAGACAGTTTAAATGCCCCTTGGAAGAGACGTGCAGGTCGCACTAGCTTAACAAGACGGTTTAAATGCCTCTTGGAAGAGCGGTGGTGGTCGCAGTAGCTTAACAAGACGGTTTACATGCTCCTTGGAAGAGACGTGCAGGTCGCAGTAGCTTAATAAGAAGGTTTAAATGCCCCTTGGAAGAGACAAGCAGGTCGGAGTAGCTTAACAAGACGGTTTAAATTCCCCTTGGAAGAGACGTGCAGGTCGCAGTAGCTTAACAAGACGGTTTACATGCCCCTTGGAAGAGACGTGCAGATCGCAGTAGCTTAATAAGACGGTTTAAATCCCTTTTGGAAGAGACATGCAGGTCGCAGCAGCTTAACAAAACGCTTTAAATGCCCCTTGGAAGAGACGTGCAGGTCGCAGTAGCTTAACAAAACGGTTTAAATGCCCCTTGGAAGAGACGTGCAGGTCGCAGTAGCTTAACATAACGATTTAAATTCCCCTTGGAAGAAACGTGCAGGTCGCAGTAGATTAACAAGACCGTTTAAATGCCCCTTGTAAGAGACGATAAGGTCGCTGTAGCTTAACAAGACGGTTTAAATGCCCCTTGGAAGAGCGGTGGAGGTCGCAGTAGCTTAACAAGACGGTTTAAATGCCCCTTGGAAGAGCGGTGGAGGTCACAGTAGCTTAACAAGACGCTTTAAATGCCAATTGGAAGAGACGTGCAGGTCACAGCAGCTTAACATGATGGTTTAAATGCCCATTGGAAGAGACGTGCAGGTCGCAGTAGCTTAACTAGACAGTTTAAATGCCCCCTGGAAGAGACATGCAGGTCGCAGCAGCTTAACAAGACGTTTTAAATTCCCCTTGGAAGAGACGTGCAGGTCCCAGTAGCTTAACAAGACGGTTTAAATGTCCTTTGGAAGAGACATGCAGGTCGCAGTAGCTTAACAAGACGGTTTAAATGCCCCTTGGAAAAGTGGTGGAGGTTACAGTAGCTAAACAAGAAGGTTTAAATGCCCCTTGGAAGAGACGTGCAGGTCCCAGTAGCTTAACAAGACGGTTTAAATGCCCCTTGGAAGAGACGTGCAGGTCGGAGTAGCTTAACAAGACGGTTTAAATGCCCCTTGGAAAAGTGGTGGAGGTTACAGTAGCTAAACAAGAAGGTTTAAATGCCCCTTGGAAGAGACGTGCAATTCGCAGTAGCTTAGCAAGACGGTTTAAATGCCCCTTGGAAGAGACGTGCAGGTCGCAGTAGCTTAAAAAGATGGTTTAAATGCCCCTTGGAAGAGACATGCAGGTCGCAGTAGCTTAACAAGACGGTTTAAATGCCCCTTGGAAAAGTGGTGGAGGTTACAGTAGCTTAACAAGACGGTTTAAATGCCCCTTGGAAGAGACGTGCAAGTCGCAGTAGCTTAACAATATGGTTTAAATTCCCCTTGGAAGAGCGGTGGAGGTCGCTGTAGCTTAATAAGACGGTTTAAATGTCCCTTGGAAGAGACGTGCAGGTCATAGTAGCTTAACTAGACCGTTTAAATGCCCCTTGGAAGAGAAGTGCAGGTCGCAGTAGCTTAACAAGACAGTTTAAATGCCACAATGGAAGAGCGGTGGATGTCGAAGTAAATTAACAAGACAGTTTAAATGCCCCTTGGAAAAGTGGTTGAGGTTACAGTAGCTTAATAAGACGGTTTAAATGCCCCTTGGAAGAGACATGCAAGTGGCAGTAGCTTAAAAAGACGGTTTAAATGCGCCTTGGAAAAGACGTGCAGGTCGCACTAGCTATAAAAGACGGTTTAAATGCCCCTTGGAAGTGACGAGCAGGTCGCAGTAGGCTAACAAGACGGTTTAAATGCCCCCTGGAAGCGAGGTGGAGGTGGCAGTAACTTAACAAGACAGTTTAAATGCCCCTTTGAACAGACGTGCAGGTCGCAGTAGCTTAACAAGACGGTTTAAATGCCCCTTGGAAGAGCAGTGGACGTCGCAGTAGCTTAACAAGACAGTTTAAATGCCCCTTGGAAGAGACATGCAGGACGCAGTAGCTTAATAAGAAGGTTTAAATGCGCCTTGGAAGAGAAATGCAGGTCGCATTAGCTTAAAAAGACGGTTTAAATGCCCCTTGGAAGAGACGTGCAGGTCTCAGTAGCTTAACAAGACTGTTTAAAAGCCCCTTTGAAGAGACGTGCAGGTCGCAGTAGCTTAATAAGAAGGTTTGAATGCCCCTTGGGAGAGACATGCAGGTCGCAGTAGCTTAACAAGACGGTTTAAATTCCCCTTGGAAGAGACGTGCAGGTCGCAGTAGCTTAACAAGACGATTTAAATGCCCCTTGGAAGAGACGTGCAGGTCGTAGTAGCTTAATAAAACGGTTTAAATCCCTTTTGGAAGAGACATGCAGGTCGCAGCAGCTTAACAAGAAGCTTTAAATGCCCCTTGGAAGAGACGTGCAGGTCGCAATAGCTTAACAAAGCGGTTTAAATGTCCCTTGGAAGAGACGTGCAGGTCGCAGTAGCTTAACAAGACGGTTTAAATGCCCCTTGCAAGAGACAAGCAGGTCTCAGTAGCTTAACATGACGATTTAAATGCCCCTTGGAAGAAACGTGCAGGTCGCAGTAGCTTAACAAGTCCGTTTAAATGCCCCTTGTAAGAGACGATAAGGTCGCTGTAGCTTAACAAGACGGTTTAAATGCCCCTTTGAAGAGCTGTGGAGGTCACAGTAGCTTAACAAGACGCTTTAAATGCCACTTGGAAGAGACGTGCAGGTCACAGCAGCTTAACAAGATGGTTTAAATGCCCATTGGAAGAGACGTGCAGGTCACAGTAGCTTAACAAGATGGTTTAAATGCCCCTTGGAAGAGACGTACAGGTCGCAGTAGCTTAACAAGACGGTTTAAATGCCCCTTGCAAGAGACGTGCCGGTCGCAGTAGTTTAATAAGTCGGTTTAAATGTCCCTTGGAAGAGCGGTGTAGGTCGCAGTAGCTTAACTAGACAGTTTAAATGCCCCTTGGAAGAGAAGTGCAGGTCGCAGTAGCTTAAAAAGACGGTTTCAATGCCCCTTGGAAGAGACATGCAGGTCGCAGTAGCTTAACAGGACAATTTAAATGCCCCTTGGAAAAGTGGTGGAGGTTACAGTAGCTTAACAAGATGGTTTAAATGCCCCTTGGAAGAGACGTGCAAGTCGCAGTAGCTTAACAAGACGGCTTAAATGCCCCTTGGAAGAGACGTGCAGGTCGCAGGAGCTTAACAAGTCGGTTTAAATGCCCCTTGGAAGAGACATGCAGGTCGCATTAGCTTAACAAAACGGTTTAAATGCCCCTTGGAAGAGACGTGGAGTTCGCAGTAGCTTATCAAGACGGTTTAAATGCCCCTTGGAAGAGACGTGCAGGTCGCAGTAGCTTAACAAGACGGATTAAATGCCACTTGGAAAAGCAGTGGAGGTAGCAGTAGCTTAACAAGACGGTTTAAATGCCACTTGGTAGAGACGTGCAGGTCGCAGTAGCTTAACAAGACGAATTAGATGCCCCTTGGAAAAGCAGTGGAGGTCGCAGTAGCTTAACAAGACTGTTTAAATGCCCCTTGGTAGAGACGTGCAGGTCACAGAAGTTTAACAAGATGGTTAAAATGCCCTTTGGAAGAGCGGTGGAGGTCGCAGTAGCTTAACAAGACTGTTTAAATGCCCCTTGGAAGAGACGTGCAGGTCGCAGAAGCTTAACAAGACTGTTTAAATGCCCCTTGGAAGAGACGTGCAGTTCGCAGTAGCTTAACAAGAAGGTTTAAATGCCCCTTGGAAAAGCAGTGGAGGTCGCAGTAGCTTAACAAGACGGTTTAAATGCCCCTTGGTAGAGACGTGCAGGTCACAGAAGCTTAACAAGATGGTTAAAATGCCCCATGGAAGAGCGGTGGAGGTCGCAGTAGCTTAACAAGACTGTTTAAATGCCCCTTGGAAGAGACGTGCAGGTCGCAGTATCTTAACAAGTCGGTTTAAATGCCCCTTGGAAGAGCGGTGGAGGTCGCAGTAGCTTAACAAGACGGTTTAAATGCCCCTTGGAAGAGACGTGCACGTCGCAGTAGCTTAACAAGACGGTTTAAATACCCTTTGGTTGAGTAGAGCAGGTCGCAGTAGCTTAACAAGACGGTTTAAATGCCCCTTGGAAAACTGGTGGAGGTTACAGTAGCTAAACAAGAAGGTTTAAATGCCCCTTGGAAGAGACTTGCAAGTCGCAGTAGCTTAACAAGACTGTTTAAATGCCCCTTGGAAGAGACGAGCAGGTCGCAGTAGCTTAAAAAGACGGTTTCAATGCCCCTTGGAAGAGACATGCAGGTCGCAGTAGCTTAACAAGACAGTTTAAATGCCCCTTGGAAAAGTGGTGGAGGTTACAGTAGCTTAACAAGACAGTTTAAATGCCACTTGGAAGAGACATGCAGGTCGCAGTAGCTTAATAAGAAGGTTTAAATGACCCTTGGAAGAGGCGTGCAGGTCGCAGTAACTTAACAAGACAGTTTAAATGCCCCTTGGAAGAGAAATGCAGGTCGCATTAGCTTAAAAAGACGGTTTAAATGCCCCTTGGAAGAGACGTGCAGGTGTCAGTAGCTTAAAAAGACTGTTTAAAAGCCCCTTGGAAGAGCGGTGGAGGTCGCAGTAGCTTAAAAAGACAGTTTAAATGCCCCTTGGAAGAGACGTGCAGGTCGCAGAAGCTTAACAAGATGGTTTAAACGCCCCTTGGTAGAGACGTGCAGGTCGCAGTAGCTTAACAAGACGGTTTAAATGCCCCTTGGAAGAGCGGTGGTGGTTGCAGTAGCTTAACAAGACGGTTTACATGCTCCTTGGAAGAGACGTGCAGGTCGCAGTAGCTTAATAAGAAGGTTTAAATGGCCCTTGGAAGAGACATGCAGGTCGCAGTAGCTTAACAAGACGGTTTAAATTCCCCTTGGAAGAGACGTGCAGGTCGCAGTAGCTTAACAAGTCGGTTTAAATGCCCCTTGGAAGAGACGTGCAGATCGCAGTAGCTTAATAAGACGGTTTAAATCCCTTTTGGAAGAGACATGCAGGTCGCAGCAGCTTAACAAAACGCTTTAAATGCCCCTTGGAAGAGACGTGCAGGTCGCAGTAGCTTAACAAAACGGTTTAAATGCCCCTTGGAAGAGACGTGCAGGTCGCAGTAGCTTAACAAAACGGTTTAAATGCCCCTTGGTAGAGACATGCAGGTCCCAGTAGCTTAACAAGATGGTTTAAATGCCCCTTGGAAGAACGGTGGTGGTCGCAGTAGCTTAACAAGACTGTTTACACGCTCCTTGGAAGAGACGTGCAGGTCGCAGTAGCTTAACAAGACGGTTTAAATGCCCCCTGGAAGAGAGGTGGAGGTTGCAGTAACTTAACAAGACAGTTTAAATGCCCCATTGAAGAGACGTGCAGGTCGCAGTAGTTTAATAAGAAGGTTTAAATGCCCTTTGGAAGAGACATGCAGGTCACAGTAGCTTAACAAGACGGTTTAAATTCCCCTTGGAAGAGACGTGCAGGTCGCAGTAGCTTAACAAGACGGTTTAAATACCCCTTGGAAGAGACGTGCAGGGCGTAGTAGCTTAATAAGACGGTTTAAATCCCTTTTGGAAGAGACATGCAGGTCGCAGCAGCTTAACAAGAAGCTTTAAATGCCCCTTGGAAGAGACGTGCAGGTCGCAATAGCTTAACAAAACGGTTTAAATATCCCTTGGAAGAGACGTGCAGGTCGCAGTAGCTTAACAAGACGGTTTAAATGCCCCTTGCAAGAGACAAGCAGGTCGCAGTAGCTTAACATGACGATTTAAATGCCCCTTGGAAGAAACGTGCAGGTCGCAGTAGCTTAACAAGACCGTTTAAATGCCCCTTGTAAGAGACGATAAGGTCGCTGTAGCTTAAGAAGACGGTTTAAATGCCCCTTGGAAGAGCGGTGGAGGTCGCAGTAGCTTAACAAGACGGTTTAAATGCCACTTGGAAGAGACGTGTAGGTCGCAGTAGCTTAACAAGACGGTTTAAATGCCCCTTGGAAGAGACGTGCAGGTCGCAGTAGCTTAACAAAACGCTTTAAATGCCCCTTGGAAGAGACGTGCAGGTCGCAGTAGCTTAACAAAACGGTTTAAATGCCCCTTGGAAGAGACGTGCAGGTCGCAGTAGCTTAACATAACGATTTAAATGCCCCTTGGTAGAGACATGCAGGTCCCAGTAGCTTAACAAGATGGTTTAAATGCCCCTTGGAAGAACGGTGGTGGTCGCAGTAGCTTAACAAGACGGTTTACACGCTCCTTGGAAGAGACGTGCAGGTCGCAGTAGCTTAACAAGACGGTTTAAATGCCCCCTGGAAGAGAGGTGGAGGTTGCAGTAACTTAACAAGACAGTTTAAATGCCCCATTGAAGAGACGTGCAGGTCGCAGTAGCTTAATAAGAAGGTTTAAATGCCCCTTGGAAGAGACATGCAGGTCGCAGTAGCTTAACAAGACGGTTTAAATTCCCCTTGGAAGAGACGTGCAGGTCGCAGTAGCTTAACAAGACGGTTTAAATACCCCTTGGAAGAGACGTGCAGGGCGTAGTAGCTTAATAAGACGGTTTAAATCCCTTTTGGAAGAGACATGCAGGTCGCAGCAGCTTAACAAGAAGCTTTAAATGCCCCTTGGAAGAGACGTGCAGGTCGCAATAGCTTAACAAAACGGTTTAAATATCCCTTGGAAGAGACGTGCAGGTCGCAGTAGCTTAACAAGACGGTTTAAATGCCCCTTGCAAGAGACAAGCAGGTCGCAGTAGCTTAACATGACGATTTAAATGCCCCTTGGAAGAAACGTGCAGGTCGCAGTAGCTTAACAAGACCGTTTAAATGCCCCTTGTAAGAGACGATAAGGTCGCTGTAGCTTAAGAAGACGGTTTAAATGCCCCTTGGAAGAGCGGTGGAGGTCGCAGTAGCTTAACAAGACGTTTTAAATGCCACTTGGAAGAGACGTGCAGGTCACAGCAGCTTAACAAGATGGTTTAAATGCTCATTGGAAGAGACGTGCAGGTCGCAGTAGCTTAACAAGATGGTTTAAATGCCACTTGGAAGAGACGTGTAGGTCGCAGTAGCTTAACAAGACGGTTTAAATGCCCCTTGGAAGAGACGTGCAGGTCGCAGTAGCTTAACAAAACGCTTTAAATGCCCCTTGGAAGAGACGTGCAGGTCGCAGTAGCTTAACAAAACGGTTTAAATGCCCCTTGGAAGAGACGTGCAGGTCGCAGTAGCTAAACATAACGATTTAAATGCCCCTTGGTAGAGACGTGCAGGTCCCAGTACCTTAACAAGATGGTTTAAATGCCCCTTGGAAGAACGGTGGTGGTCGCAGTAGCTTAACAAGACGGTTTACACGCTCCTTGGAAGAGACGTGCAGGTCGCAGTAGCTTAACAAGACGGTTTAAATGCCCCCTGGAAGAGAGGTGGAGGTTGCAGTAACTTAACAAGACAGTTTAAATGCCCCCTTGAAGAGACGTGCAGGTCGCAGTAGCTTAATAAGAAGGTTTAAATGCCACTTGGAAGAGACATGCAGGTCGCAGTAGCTTAACAAGACGGTTTAAATTCCCCTTGGAAGAGACGTGCAGGTCGCAGTAGCTTAACAAGACGGTTTAAATACCCCTTGGAAGAGACGTGCAGGGCGTAGTAGCTTAATAAGACGGTTTAAATCCCTTTTGGAAGAGACATGCAGGTCGCAGCAGCTTAACAAGAAGCTTTAAATGCCCCTTGGAAGAGACGTGCAGGTCGCAATAGCTTAACAAAACGGTTTAAATATCCCTTGGAAGAGACGTGCAGGTCGCAGTAGCTTAACAAGACGGTTTAAATGCCCCTTGCAAGAGACAAGCAGGTCGCAGTAGCTTAACATGACTATTTAAATGCCCCTTGGAAGAAACGTGCAGGTCGCAGTAGCTTAACAAGACCGTTTAAATGCCCCTTGTAAGAGACGATAAGGTCGCTGTAGCTTAAGAAGACGGTTTAAATGCCCCTTGGAAGAGCGGTGGAGGTCGCAGTAGCTTAACAAGACGGTTTAAATGCCACTTGGAAGAGACGTGCAGGTCACAGCAGCTTAACAAGATGGTTTAAATGCTCATTGGAAGAGACGTGCAGGTCGCAGTAGCTTAACAAGATGGTTTAAATGCCACTTGGAAGAGACGTGTAGGTCGCAGTAGCTTAACAAGACGGTTTAAATGCCCCTTGGAAGAGACGTGCAGGTCGCAGTAGCTTAACAATACAGTTTAAATGCCCCTTGGAAGAGACGTGCAGGTCGCAGTAGCTTAACAAGACGGTTTAAATGCCCCTTGGAAGAGCGGCGGAGGTCGCAGTAGCTTAACAAGGCAGTTTAAATGCCCCTTGAAAGAGACGTGCAGGTCGCAGTAGCTTAACAAGACGTTTTAAATGTCCCTTGGAAGTGCGGCGGAGGTCGCAGTAGTTAATAAGACGGTTTAAATGCCCCTTGGGAGAGCGGTGGAGGTCGCAGTACCTTAACAAGACAGTTTAAATGCCCCTTGAAAGAGATATGCTGGTCGCAGTAGCTTAACAAGATGGTTTAAATGCCCCATGGAAGAGACGTGCAGGTCGCAGTAGCTTAACAAGACGGTTAAAATGCCCCTTGGAGGAGACGTGCAGGTCGCAGAAGCTTAACAAGACTGTTTAAATGCCCCTTGGAAGAGACGTGCAGTTCGCAGTAGCTTATCAAGACAGTTTAAATGCCCCTTGAAAGAGACATGCAGGTCGCAGCAGCTTAACAAGACGGTTTAAATACCCCTTGGAAGAGAAGTGCAGGTCGCCGTAGCTTAACAAGACGGATTAAATGCCCCTTGGAAGAGACGTGCAGGTCGCAGTAGCTTAACAAAGCTTTTTAAATGCCCCTTGGAAGAGAGGTGCAGGTCGCAGTACCTTAACAGGACGGTTTAAATGCCGCTTGGAAAATTGGTGGAGGTTACAGCAGCTTAACAAGACGGTTTAAATGCCCCCTGGAAGAGACGTGCAAGTCGCAGTAGCTTAACAAGACGGCTTAAATGCCCCTTGGAAGAAACGTGCAGGTCGCAGGAGCTTAACAAGTCGGTTTAAATGCCCCTTGGCAGAGCGGTGGAGGTCGCAGTAGCTAAACAAGACAGTTTAAATGCCCCTTGGAAGAGACATGCAGGTCGCATTAGCTTAACAATACGGTTTAAATGCCCCTTGGAAGAGAAGTACAGGTCGCAGAAGCTTAACAAGACGGTTTAAATGCCCCTTGGTAGAGACGTGCAGTTCGCAGTAGCTTAACAAGATGGTTTAAATGCCCCATGGAAGAGACGTGCAGGTCGCAGTAGCTTAACAAGACGGTTAAAATGCCCCTTGGAGGAGACGTGCAGGTCGAAGAAGCTTAACAAGACTGTTTAAATGCCCCTTGGAAGAGACGTGCAGTTCGCAGTAGCTTATCAAGACGTTTTAAATGCCCCTTGGAAGAGACGTGCAGGTCGCAGTAGCTTAACAAGTTGGATTAAATGCCCCTTGGAAAAGCAGTGGAGGTCGCAGTAGCTTAACAAGACGGTTTAAATGCCCCTTGGTAGAGACGTGCCGGTCGCAGTAGCTTAACAAGACGGATTAGATGCCCCTTGGAAAAGCAGTGGTGGTCGCAGTAGCTTAACAAGACTGTTTAAATGCCCCTTGGTAGAGACGTGCAGGTCACAGAAGTTTAACAAGATGGTTAAAATGCCCTTTGGAAGAGCGGTGGAAGTCGCAGTATCTTAACAAGACTGTTTAAATGCCCCTTGGAAGAGACGTGCAGGTCGCAAAAGCTTAACAAGACTGTTTAAATGCCCCTTGGAAGAGACGTGCAGTTCACAGTAGCTTAACAAGACGGTTTAAATGCCCCTTGGAAGAGACGTGCAGGTCGCAGTAGCTTAAAAAGACGGATTAAATGCCCCTTGGAAGAGCAGTGGAGGTCGCAGTAGCTTAACAAGACGGTTTAAAAGACCCCTTGGTAGAGACGTGCAGGTCGCAGAAGCTTAACAAGACAGATTAAATGCCCCTTGGAAGAGACGTGCAGTTTGCAATAGCTTAACAAGACGGTTTAAATGCCCCTTGGAAGAGACGTGCAGATCGCAGTAGCTTATCAAGACAGTTTAAATGCCCCTTGAAAGAGACATGCAGGTCGCAGCAGCTTAACAAGACGGTTTAAATACCCCTTGGAAGAGAAGTGCAGGTCGCCGTAGCTCAACAAGACGGATTAAATGCCCCTTGGAAGAGACGTGCAGGTCGCAGTAGCTTAACAAAGCTTTTTAAATGCCCCTTGGAAGAGACGTGCAGGTCGCAGTACCTTAACAGGACGGTTTAAATGCCCCTTGGAAAATTGGTGGAGGTTACAGCAGCTTAACAAGACGGATTAAATGCCGCTTGGAAAAGCAGTGGAGGTCGCAGTAGCTTAACAAGACAGTTTAAATGCCCCTTGGTAGAGACGTGCAGGTCACAGAAGCTTAACAAGATGGTTAAAATGCCCTTTGGAAGAGCGGTAGAGGTCGCAGTAGCTTAACAAGACTGTTTAAATGCCCCGTGGAAGAGACGTGCAGGTCGCAGTAGCTTAACAAGTCGGTTTAAATGCCCCTTGGAAGAGCGGTGGAGGTCGCAGTAGCTTAACAAGACGGTTTAAATGCCCCTTGGAAGAGACGTGCACGTCGCAGTAGCTTAACAAGACGGTTTAAATGCCCCTTGGAAAACTGGTGGAGGTTACAGTAGTTAAACAATAAGGTTTAAATGCTCCTTGGAAGAGACTTGCAAGTCACAGTAGCTTAACAAGACTGTTTAAATGCCCCTTGGAAGAGACGTGCAGGTCGCAGTAGCTTAAAAAGACGGTTTAAATGCCCCTTGGAAGAGACATGCAGGTCGCAGTAGCTTAACAAGACGGTTTAAATGCCCCTTGGAAAAGTGGTGGAGGTTACAGTAGCTTAACAAGACGGTTTTAAATGCCCCTTGGAAGAGACGTGCAGGTCGCAGTAGCTTAACAAGACGGTTTAAATGCCCCTTGGAAGAGCGGTGGACGTCGCAGTAGCTTAACAAGACAGTTTAAATGCCACTTGGAAGAGACATGCAGGACGCAGTAGCTTAATAAGAAGGATTAAATGACCCTTGGAAGAGGCGTGCAGGTCGCAGTAGCTTAACAAGACGGTTTAAATGCCCCTTGGAAGAGAAATGCAGGTCGCATTAGCTTAAAAAGACGGTTTAAATGCCCCTTGGAAGAGACGTGCAGGTCTCAGTAGCTTAACAAGACTTTTTAAAAGCCCCTTGTAAGAGCGGTGGAGGTCGCAGTAGCTTAAAAAGACGGTTTAAATGCCCCTTGGAAGAGACGTGCAGGTCGCAGAAGCTTAACAAGATGGTTTAAATGCCCCTTGGAAGAGCGGTGGAGGTCGCAGTAGCTTAATAAGAAGGTTTAAATGCCCCTTGGAAGAGACGTGCAGGTCGCAGTAGCTTAACAAGACGGTTTAAATTCCCCTTGGAAGAGACGTGCAGGTCGCAGTAGCTTAACAAGATGGTTTAAATGCCCCTTGGAAGAGACGTGCAGGTCGCAATAGCTTAACAAGACGGTTTAAATGCCCCTTGGAAGAGACGTGCAGGTCGCAGTAGCTTAATAAGACGGTTTAAATCCCTTTTGGAAGAGACATGCAGATCGCAGCAGCTTAACAAGATGCTTTAAATGCCCCTTGGAAGAGACGTGCAGGTCGCAATAGCTTAACAAAACGGTTTAAATGCCCCTTGGAAGAGACGTGCAGGTCGCAGTAGCTTAACAAGACGGTTTAAATGCCCCTTGCAAGAGACATGCAGGTCGCACTAGCTAAACATGACGATTTAAATGCCCCTTGGAAGAAACGTGCAGGTCAGAGTAGCTTAACAAGACGGCTTAAATGCCACTTGGAAGAGACGTGCAGGTTGCAGGATCTTAACAAGTCGGTTTAAATGCCCTTTGGCAGAACGGTGGAGGTCGCAGTAGCTTAACAAGACAGTTTAAATGCCCCTTGGAAGAGACATGCAGGACCCATTAGCTTAACAAGACGGTTTAAATGCCTCTTGGAAGAGAATTGCAGGTCGCAGAAGCTTAACAAGACAGTTTAAATGCCACTTGGAAGAGACGTGCAGTTCGCAGTTGCTTAACAAGACGGTTTAAATACCCGTTGGAAGAGACATGAAGTTCGCAGTAGCTTAACAAGACCGATTAAATGCCCCTTGGAAGAGCAGTGGAGGTCGCAGTAGCTTAACAAGACGGTTTAAATGCCCCTTGGAAAAGTGGTGGAGGTTACAGTAGCTTAACAAGACGGTTTAAATGCCCCTTGGAAGAGACGGGCAAGTCGCAGTAGCTTAACAAGACGGCTTAAATGCCCCTTGGAAGAGACTTGCAGGTCGCAGGAGCTTAACAAGTCGGTTTAAATGCCCCTTGGCAGAGCGGTGGAGGTCGCAGTAGCTTAACAAGACAGTTTAAATGCCCCTTGGAAGAGACATGCAGGTCGCAGAAGCTTAACAATTCGGTTTAAATACCCCTTGGAAGAGACGTGCAGTTCACAGTAGTTTAACAAGACGGTTTAAATGCCCCATGGAAGAGACGTGCAGTGCGCAGTAGCTTAACAAGACGGATTAAATGCCCCTTGGAAGAGCAGTGGAGGTCGCAGTAGCTTAACAAGACGGTTTAAATGTCCCTTGGTAGAGACGTGCAGGTCACAGTAGCTTAACAAGACGGTTAAAATGACCCTTGGAAGAGACGTGCAGGTCGCAGAAGCTTAACAAGACGGTTTAAATGCCCCTTGGAAGAGACGTGCAGTTCGCAGTCGCTTAACAAGACGGTTTAAATGCCCCTTGGAAGAGCGGTGGAGGTCGCAGTAGCTTAAAAAGACGGTTTAAATGCCCCTTGGAAGATCGGTGGAGGTCGCAGTAGCTTAACAAGACGGTTTAAATGCCCCTTGGAAAAGACGTGCAGGTCGCAGTAGCTTAACAAAACAGTTTAAATGCCCCTTGGAAGAGACGTGCAGTTCGCAGTAGCTTTTCAAGACGGTTTAAATGCCCCTTGGAAGAGACGTGCAGGTCACAGTAGCTTAACAAGATGGATTAAATGCCCCTTGGAAAAGCAGTGGAGGTCGCAGTAGCTTAACAAGACGGTTTAAATGCCCCTTGGTAGAGACGTGCCGGTCGCAGTAGCTTAACAAGACGGATTAGATGCCCCTTGGAAAAGCAGTGGTGGTCGCAGTAGCTTAACAAGACTGTTTAAATGCCCCTTGGTAGAGACGTGCAGGTCACAGAAGTTTAACAAGATGGTTAAAATGCCCTTTGGAAGAGCGGTGGAGGTCGCAGTAGCTTAACAAGACTGTTTAAATGCCCCTTGGAAGAGACGTGCAGGTCGCAAAAGCATAACAAGACTGTTTAAATGCCCCTTGGAAGAGACGTGCAGTTCGCAGTAGCTTAACAAGACGGTTTAAATGCCCCTTGGAAGAGACGTGAAGGTCGCAGTAGCTTAACAAGACGGATTAAATGCCCCTTGGAAGAGCAGTGGAGGTCGCAGTAGCTTAACAAGACGGTTTAAATGACCCCTTGGTAGAGACGTGCAGGTCGCAGAAGCTTAACAAGACTGTTTAAATGCCCCTTGGAAGAGACATGCAGTTCGCAGTGGCTTAACAAGACGGTTTAAATGCCCCTTGGAAGAGACGTGCAGGTCGCAGTAGCTTAACAAGAAGGATTAAATGCCCCTTGGAAAAGCAGTGGAGGTCGCAGTAGCTTAACAAGACAGTTTAAATGCCCCTTGGTAGAGACGTGCAGGTCACAGAAGCTTAACAAAATGGTTAAAATGCCCTTTGGAAGAGCGGTAGAGGTCGCAGTAGCTTAACAAGACTGTTTAAATGCCCCGTGGAAGAGACGTGCAAGTCGCAGTAGCTTAACAAGACGGTTTAAATGCCCCTTGGAAGAGACGTGCACGTCGCAGTAGCTTAACAAGACGGTTTAAATACCCTTTGGTTGAGTAGAGCAGGTCGCAGTAGCTTAACAAGACGGTTTAAATGCCCCTTGGAAAACTGGTGGAGGTTACAGTAGTTAAACAAGAAGGATTAAATGCCCCTTGGAAGAGACTTGCAAGTCGCAGTAGCTTAACAAGACTGTTTAAATGCCCCTTGGAAGAGACGTGCAGGTCGCAGTAGCTTAAAAAGACGGTTTAAAAGCCCCTTGGAAGAGACATGCAGGTCGCAGTAGCTTAACAAGACGGTTTAAATGCCCCTTGGAAAAGTGGTGGAGGTTACAGTAGCTTAACAAGACGGTTTTAAATGCCCCTTGGAAGAGACGTGCAGGTCGCAGTAGCTTAACAAGACGGTTTAAATGCCCCTTGGAAGAGCGGTGGACGTCGCAGTAGCTTAACAAGACAGTTTAAATGCCACTTGGAAGAGACATGCAGGACGCTGTAGCTTAATAAGAAGGTTTAAATGACCCTTGCAAGAGACATGCAGGTCGCAGTAGCTAAACATGACGATTTAAATGCCCCTTGGAAGAAACGTGCAGGTCAGAGTAGCTTAACAAGACGGCTTAAATGCCACTTGGAAGAGACGTGCAGGTTGCAGGAGCTTAACAAGTCGGTTTAAATGCCCTTTGGCAGAACGGTGGAGGTCGCAGTAGCTTAACAAGACAGTTTAAATGCCCCTTGGAAGAGACATGCAGGTCCCATTAGCTTAACAAGACGGTTTAAATGCCTCTTGGAAGAGAATTGCAGGTCGCAGAAGCTTAACAAGACAGTTTAAATGCCACTTGGAAGAGACGTGCAGTTCGCAGTTGCTTAACAAGACGGTTTAAATACCCGTTGGAAGAGACATGAAGTTCGCAGTAGCTTAACAAGACCGATTAAATGCCCCTTGGAAGAGTAGTGGAGGTCGCAGTAGCTTAACAAGACGGTTTAAATGCCCCTTGGAAAAGTGGTGGAGGTTACAGTAGCTTAACAAGACGGTTTAAATGCCCCTTGGAAGAGACGGGCAAGTCGCAGTAGCTTAACAAGATGGCTTAAATGCCCCTTGGAAGAGACTTGCAGGTCGCAGGAGCTTAACAAGTCGGTTTAAATGCCCCTTGGCAGAGCGGTGGAGGTCGCAGTAGCTTAACAAGACAGTTTAAATGCCCCTTGGAAGAGACATGCAGGTCGCAGAAGCTTAACAAGTCGGTTTAAATACCCCTTGGAAGAGACGTGCAGTTCGCAGTAGCTTAACAAGACGGTTTAAATGCCCCATGGAAGAGACGTGCAGTTCGCAGTAGCTTAACAAGACGGATTAAATGCCCCTTGGAAGAGCAGTGGAGGTCGCAGTAGCTTAACAAGACGGTTTAAATGCCCCTTGGTAGAGACGTGCAGGTCACAGTAGCTTAACAAGACGGTTAAAATGCCCTTTGGAAGAGCGGTGGAGGTCGCAGTAGCTTAAAAAGACGGTTTAAATGCCACTTGGAAGATCGGTGGAGGTCGCAGTAGCTTAACAAGACCGTTTAAATGCCCCTTGGTAGAGAAGTGAAGGTCGCAGTAGCTTAACAAGATGGTTAAAATGTCGCTTGGAAGAGACGTGCAGGTCGCAGAAGCTTAACAAGACGGTTTAAATGCCCCTTGGAAGAGACGTGCAGTTCGCAGTCGCTTAACAAGACGGTTTAAATGCCCCTTGGAAGAGACGTGCAGGTCGCAGTAGCTTAACAAGCTGGTTTAAATGCCACTTGGAAGAGACGTGCAGGTCGCAGTAGCTTAACAAGACGGTTTAAATGCCCCTTGGAAAAGACGTGCAGGTCGCAGTAGCTTAACAAAACAGTTTAAATGCCCCTTGGAAGAGACGTGCAGTTCGCAGTAGCTTTTCAAGACGGTTTAAATGCCCCTTGGAAGAGACGTGCAGGTCACAGTAGCTTAACAAGATGGATTAAATGCCCCTTGGAAAAGCAGTGGAGGTCGCAGTAGCTTAACAAGACGGTTTAAATGCCCCTTGGTAGAGACGTGCCGGTCGCAGTAGCTTAACAAGACGGATTAGATGCCCCTTGGAAAAGCAGTGGTGGTCGCAGTAGCTTAACAAGACTGTTTAAATGCCCCTTGGTAGAGACGTGCAGGTCACAGAAGTTTAACAAGATGGTTAAAATGCCCTTTGGAAGAGCGGTGGAGGTCGCAGTAACTTAACAAGACTGTTTAAATGCCCCTTGGAAGAGACGTGCAGGTCGCAAAAGCATAACAAGACTGTTTAAATGCCCCTTGGAAGAGACGTGCAGTTCGCAGTAGCTTAACAAGACGGTTTAAATGCCCCTTGGAAGAGACGTGCAGGTCGCAGTAGCTTAACAAGACGGATTAAATGCCCCTTGGAAGAGCAGTGGAGGTCGCAGTAGCTTAACAAGACGGTTTAAATGACCCCTTGGTAGAGACGTGCAGGTCGCAGAAGCTTAACAAGACTGTTTAAATGCCCCTTGGAAGAGACATGCAGTTCGCAGTGGCTTAACAAGACGGTTTAAATGCCCCTTGGAAGAGACGTGCAGGTCGCAGTAGCTTAACAAGACGGATTAAATGCCCCTTGGAAAAGCAGTGGAGGTCGCAGTAGCTTAACAAGACAGTTTAAATGCCCCTTGGTAGAGATGTGCAGGTCACAGAAGCTTAACAAGATGGTTAAAATGCCCTTTGGAAGAGCGGTAGAGGTCGCAGTAGCTTAACAAGACTGTTTAAATGCCCCGTGGAAGAGACGTGCAAGTCGCAGTAGCTTAACAAGACGGTTTAAATGCCCCTTGGAAGAGACGTGCACGTCGCAGTAGCTTAACAAGACGGTTTAAATACCCTTTGGTTGAGTAGAGCAGGTCGCAGTAGCTTAACAAGACGGTTTAAATGCCCCTTGGAAAACTGGTGGAGGTTACAGTAGTTAAACAAGAAGGTTTAAAGGCCCCTTGGAAGAGACTTGCAAGTCGCAGTAGCTTAACAAGACTGTTTAAATGCCCCTTGGAAGAGACGTGCAGATCGCAGTAGCTTAAAAAGACGGTTTAAAAGCCCCTTGGAAGAGACATGCAGGTCGCAGTAGCTTAACAAGACGGTTTAAATGCCCCTTGGAAAAGTGGTGGAGGTTACAGTAGCTTAACAAGACGGTTTTAAATGCCCCTTGGAAGAGACGTGCAGGTCGCAGTAGCTTAACAAGACGGTTTAAATGCCCCTTGGAAGAGCGGTGGACGTCGCAGTAGCTTACCAAGACAATTTAAATGCCACTTGGAAGAGACATGCAGGACGCTGTAGCTTAATAAGAAGGTTTAAATGACCCTTGGAAGAGGCGTGCAGGTCGCAGTAGCTTAACAAGACGGTTTAAATGCCCCTTGGAAGAGAAATGCAGGTCGCATTAGCTTAAAAAGACAGTTTAAATGCCCCTTGGAAGAGACGTGCAGGTCTCAGTAGCTTAACAAGACTGTTTAAAAGCCCCTTGTAAGAGTGGTGGAGGTCGCAGTAGCTTAAAAAGACGGTTTAAATGCCCCTTGGAAGAGACGTGCAGGTCGCAGAAGCTTAACAAGATGGTTTAAACGCCCCTTGGTAGAGACGTGCAGGTCCCAGTAGCTTAACAAGATGGTTTAAATGCCCCTTGGAAGAGCGGTGGTGGTCGCAGTAGCTTAACAAGACGGTTTACACGCTCCTTGGAAGAGACGTGCAGGTCGCAGTAGCATAATAAGAAGGTTTAAATGCCCCTTGGAAGAGACGTGCAGGTCGCAGTAGCTTAACAAGACGGTTTAAATTCCCCTTGGAAGAGACGTGCAGGTCGCAGTAGCTTAACAAGACGGTTTAAATGCCCCTTGGAAGAGACGTGCAGGTCGCAGTAGCTTAATAAGACGATTTAAATCCCTTTTGGAAGAGACATGCAGATCGCAGCAGCTTAACAAGACGCTTTAAATGCCCCTTGGAAGAGACGTGCAGGTCGCAGTAGCTAAACGTGATGATTTAAATGCCCCTTGGAAGAAACGTGCAGGTCAGAGTAGCTTAACAAGACGGTTTAAATGCCCCATTGAAGAGACGTGCAGGTCGCATAAGCTTAACAAGTCGGTTTAAATGCCCTTTGGCAGAACGGTGGAGGTCGCAGTAGCTTAACAAGACAGTTTAAATGCCCCTTGGAAGAGACATGCAGGTCCCATTAGCTTAACAAGACAGTTTAAATGCCTCTTGGAAGAGAATTGAAGGTCGCAGAAGCTTAACAAGACGGTTTAAATGCCACTTGGAAGAGACGTGCAGTTCGCAGTAGCTTAACAAGACGGCTTAAATACCCGTTGGAAGAGACGTGAAGTTCGCAGTAGCTTAACAAGACCGATTAAATGCCCCTTGGAAGAGCAGTGGAGGTCGCAGTAGCTTAACAAGACGGTTTAAATGCCCCTTGGAAAAGTGGTGGAGGTTACAGTAGCTTAACAAGACGGTTTAAATGCCCCTTGGAAGAGACGGGCAAGTCGCAGTAGCTTAACAAGACGGCTTAAATGCCCCTTGGAAGAGACTTGCAGGTCGCAGGAGCTTAACAAGTCGGTTTAAATGCCCCTTGGCAGAGCGGTGGAGGTCGCAGTAGCTTAACAAGACAGTTTAAATGCCCCTTGGAAGAGACATGCAGGTCGCAGAAGCTTAACAAGTCGGTTTAAATACCCCTTGGAAGAGACGTGCAGTTCGCAGTAGCTTAACAAGACGGTTTAAATGCCCCATGGAAGAGACGTGCAGTTCGCAGTAGCTTAACAAGACGGATTAAATGCCCCTTGGAAGAGCAGTGGAGGTCGCAGTAGCTTAACAAGACGGTTTAAATGCCCCTTGGTAGAGACGTGCAGGTCACAGTAGCTTAACAAGACGGTTAAAATGCCCTTTGGAAGAGCGGTGGAGGTCGCAGTAGCTTAAAAAGACGGTTTAAATGCCCCTTGGAAGATCGGTGGACGTCGCAGTAGCTTAACAAGACCGTTTAAATGCCCCTTGGAAGAGAAGTGAAGGTCGCAGTAGCTTAACAAGATGGTTAAAATGCCCCTTGGAAGAGACGTGCAGGTCGCAGAAGCTTAACAAGACTGTTTAAATGCCCCTTGGAAGAGACGTGCAGTTCGCAGTCGCTTAACAAGACGGTTTAAATGCCCCTTGGAAGAGACGTGCAGGTCGCAGTAGCTTAACAAGCTGGTTTAAATGCCACTTGGAAGAGACGTGCAGGTCGCAGTAGCTTAACAAGACGGTTTAAATGCCCCTTGGAAAAGACGTGCAGGTCGCAGTAGCTTAACAAAACAGTTTAAATGCCCCTTGGAAGAGACGTGCAGGTCGCAGTAGCTTAACAAGACGGTTTAAATGCCCCTTGGAAGAGCGGTGGAGGTAGCAGTAGCTTAACAAGACAGTTTAAATGCCCCTTGAAAGAGACATGCAGGTCGCAGCAGCTTAACAAGACGGTTTAAATACCCCTTGGAAGAGAAGTGCAGGTCGCCGTAGCTTAACAAGACGGATTAAATGCCCCTTGGAAGAGACGTGCAGGTCGCAGTAGCTTAACAAAGCTTTTTAAATGCCGCCTGGAAGAGACGTGCAGGTCGCAGTACCTTAACAGGACGGTTTAAATGCCCCTTGGAAAATTGGTGGAGGTTACAGTAGCTTAACAAGACGGTTTAAATGCCCCTTGGAAGAGACGTGCAAGTCGCAGTAGCTTAACAAGACGGCTTAAATGCCCCTTGGAAGAGACGTGCAGGTCGCAGGAGCTTAACAAGTCGGTTTAAATGCCCCTTGGCAGAGCGGTGGAGGTCGCAGTAGCTAAATAAGACAGTTTAAATGCTCCTTGGAAGAGACATGCAGGTCGCATTAGCTTAACAATACGGTTTAAATGCCCCTTGGAAAAGAAGTACAGGTCGCAGAAGCTTAACAAGACGGTTTAAATGCCCCTTGGTAGAGACGTGCAGTTCGCAGTAGCTTAACAAGATGGTTTAAATGCCCCATGGAAGAGACGTGCAGGTCGCAGTAGCTTAACAAGACGGTTAAAATGCCCCTTGGAGGAGACGTGCAGGTCGAAGAAGCTTAACAAGACTGTTTAAATGCCCCTTGGAAGAGACGTGCAGTTCGCAGTAGCTTATCAAGACGGTTTAAATGCCCCTTGGAAGAGACGTGCAGGTCGCAGTAGCTTAACAAGACGGATTAAATTCCCCTTGGAAAAGCAGTGGAGGTCGCAGTAGCTTAACAAGACGGTTTAAATGCCCCTTGGTAGAGACGTGCCGGTCGCAGTAGGTTAACAAGACGGATTAGATGCCCCTTGGAAAAGCAGTGGTGGTCGCAGTAGCTTAACAAGACTGTTTAAATGCCCCTTGGTAGAGACGTGCAGGTCACAGAAGTTTAACAAGATGGTTAAAATGCCCTTTGGAAGAGCGGTGGAGGTCGCAGTAGCTTAACAAGACTGTTTAAATGCCCCTTGGAAGAGACGTGCAGATCGCAAAAGCTTAACAAGACTGTTTAAATGCCCCTTGGAAGAGACGTGCAGTTCGCAGTAGCTTAACAAGACGGTTTAAATGCCCCTTGGAAGAGACGTGCAGGTCGCAGTAGCTTAACAAGACGGATTAAATGCCCCTTGGAAGAGCAGTGGAGGTCGCAGTAGCTTAACAAGACGGTTTAAATGACCCCTTGGTAGAGACGTGCAGGTCGCAGAAGCTTAACAAGACTGTTTAAATGCCCCTTGGAAGAGACGTGCAGTTCGCAGTGGCTTAACAAGACGGTTTAAATGCCCCTTGGAAGAGACGTGCAGGTCGCAGTAGCTTAACAAGACGGATTAAATGCCCCTTGGAAAAGCAGTGGAGGTCGCAGTAGCTTAACAAGACAGTTTAAATGCCCCTTGGTAGAGACGTGCAGGTCACAGAAGCTTAACAAGATGGTTAAAATGCCCTTTGGAAGAGCGGTAGAGGTCGCAGTAGCTTAACAAGACTGTTTAAATGCCCCGTGGAAGAGACGTGCAAGTCGCAGTAGCTTAACAAGACGGTTTAAATGCCCCTTGGAAGAGACGTGCACGTCGCAGTAGCTTAACAAGACGGTTTAAATGCCCCTTGGAAAACTGGTGGAGGTTACAGTAGTTAAACAAGAAGGTTTAAATGCCCCTTGGAAGAGACTTGCAAGTCGCAGTAGCTTAACAAGACTGTTTAAATGCCCCTTGGAAGAGAAGTGCAGGTCGCAGTAGCTTAAAAAGACGGTTTAAATGCCCCTTGGAAGAGACATGCAGGTCGCAGTAGCTTAACAAGACGGTTTAAATGCCCCTTGGAAAAGTGGTGGAGGTTACAGTAGCTTAACAAGACGGTTTTAAATGCCCCTTGGAAGAGACGTGCAGGTCGCAGTAGCTTAACAAGACGGTTTAAATGCCCCTTGGAAGAGCGGTGGACGTCGCAGTAGCTTAACAAGACAGTTTAAATGCCACTTGGAAGAGACATGCAGGACGCAGTAGCTTAAGAAGAAGGTTTAAATGACCCTTGGAAGAGGCGTGCAGGTCGCAGTAGCTTAACAAGACGGTTTAAATGCCCCTTGGAAGAGAAATGCAGGTCGCATTAGCTTAAAAAGACGGTTTAAATGCCTCTTGGAAGAGACGTGCAGGTCTCAGTAGCTTACCAAAACTGTTTAAAAGCCCCTTGTAAGAGCGGTGGAGGTCGCAGTAGCTTAAAAAGACGGTTTAAATGCCCCTTGGAAGAGACGTGCAGGTCGCAGAAGCTTAACAAGATGGTTTAAACGCCCCTTGGTAGAGACGTGCAGGTCCCAGTAGCTTAACAAGATGGTTTAAATGCCCCTTGGAAGAGCGGTGGTGGTCGCAGTAGCTTAACAAGACGGTTTACACGCTCCTTGGAAGAGACGTGCAGGTCGCAGTAGCTTAATAAGAAGGTTTAAATGCCCCTTGGAAGAGACGTGCAGGTCGCAGTAGCTTAACAAGACGGTTTAAATTCCCCTTGGAAGAGACGTGCAGGTCGCAGTAGCTTAACAAGACGGTTTAAATGCCCCTTGGAAGAGACGTGCAGGTCGCAGTAGCTTAATAAGACGGTTTAAATCCCTTTTGGAATAGACATGCAGATCGCAGCAGCTTAACAAGACGCTTTAAATGCCCCTTGGAAGAGACGTGCAGGTCGCAATAGCTTAACAAAACTGTTTAAATGCCCCTTGCAAGAGACATGCAGGTCGCAGTAGCTAAACATGACGATTTAAATGCCCCTTGGAAGAAACGTGCAGGTCAGAGTAGCTTAACAAGACGGCTTAAATGCCACTTGGAAGAGACGTGCAGGTTGCAGGAGCTTAACAAGTCGGGTTAAATGCCCTTTGGCAGAACGGTGGTGGTCGCAGTAGCTTAACAAGACAGTTTAAATGCCCCTTGGAAGAGACATGCAGGTCCCATTAGCTTAACAAGACGGTTTAAATGCCTCTTGGAAGAGAATTGCAGGTCGCAGAAGCTTAACAAGACGGTTTAAATGCCACTTGGAAGAGACGTGCAGTTCGCAGTAGCTTAACAAGACGGTTTAAATACCCGTTGGAAGAGACGTGAAGTTCGCAGTAGCTTAACAAGACCGATTAAATGCCCCTTGGAAGAGCAGTGGAGGTCGCAGTAGCTTAACAAGACGGTTTAAATGCCCCTTGGAAAAGTGCTGGAGGTTACAGTAGCTTAACAAGACAGTTTAAATGCCACTTGGAAGAGACATGCAGGACGCAGTAGCTTAATAAGAAGGTTTAAATGACCCTTGGAAGAGGCGTGCAGGTCGCAGTAGCTTAACAAGACGGTTTAAATGCCCCTTGGAAGAGAAATGCAGGTCGCATTAGCTTAAAAAGACGGTTTAAATGCCCCTTGGAAGAGACGTGCAGGTCTCAGTAGCTTAACAAGACTGTTTAAAAGCCCCTTGTAAGAGCGGTGGAGGTCGCAGTAGCTTAAAAAGACGGTTTAAATGCCCCTTGGAAGAGACGTGCAGGTCGCAGAAGCTTAACAAGATGGTTTAAACGCCCCTTGGTAGAGACGTGCAGGTCCCAGTAGCTTAACAAGATGATTTAAATGCCCCTTGGAAGAGCGGTGGTGGTCGCAGTAGCTTAACAAGACGGTTTAAATTCCCCTTGGAAGAGACGTGCAGGTCGCAGTAGCTTAAAAAGACGGTTTAAATGCCCCTTGGAAGAGACGTGCAGGTCGCAGTAGCTTAATAAGACGGTTTAAATCCCTTTTGGAAGAGACATGCAGATCGCAGCAGCTTAACAAGACGCTTTAAATGCCTCTTGGAAGAGACGTGCAGGTCGCAATAGCTTAACAAAACGGTTTAAATGCCCCTTGCAAGAGACATGCAGGTCGCAGTAGCTAAACATGACGATTTAAATGCCCCTTGGAAGAAACGTGCAGGTCAGAGTAGCTTAACAAGACGGCTTAAATGCCACTTGGAAGAGACGTGCAGGTTGCAGGAGCTTAACAAGTCGGTTTAAATGCCCTTTGGCAGAACGGTGGAGGTCGCAGTAGCTTAACAAGACAGTTTAAATGCCCCTTGGAAGAGACATGCAGGTCCCATTAGCTTAACAAGACGGTTTAAATGCCTCTTGGAAGAGAATTGCAGGTCGCAGAAGCTTAACAAGACGGTTTAAATGCCACTTGGAAGAGACTTGCAGTTCGCAGTAGCTTAACAAGACGGTTTAAATACCCGTTGGAAGAGACGTGAAGTTCGCAGTAGCTTAACAAGACCGATTAAATGCCCCTTGGAAGAGCAGTGGAGGTCACAGTAGCGTAACAAGACGGTTTAAATGCCCCTTGGAAAAGTGGTGGAGGTTACAGTAGCTTAACAAGACGGTTTAAATGCCCCTTGGAAGAGACGGGCAAGTCGCAGTAGCTTAACAAGACGGCTTAAATGCCCCTTGGAAGAGACTTGCAGGTCGCAGGAGCTTAACAAGTCGGTTTAAATGCCCCTTGGCAGAGCGGTGGAGGTCGCAGTAGCTTAACAAGACAGTTTAAATGCCCCTTGGAAGAGAAATGCAGGTCGCAGAAGCTTAACAAGTCGGTTTAAATACCCCTTGGAAGAGACGTGCACTTCGCAGTAGCTTAACAAGACGGTTTAAATGCCCAATGGAAGAGACGTGCAGTTCGCAGTAGCTTAACAAGACGGATTAAATGCCCCTTGGAAGAGCAGTGGAGGTCGCAGTAGCTTAACAAGACGGTTTAAATGCCCCTTGGTAGAGACGTGCAGGTCACAGTAGCTTAACAAGATGGTTAAAATGCCCTTTGGAAGAGCGGTGGAGGTCGCAGTAGCTTAAAAAGACGGTTTAAATGCCCCTTGGAAGATCGGTGGACGTCGCAGTAGCTTAACAAGACCGTTTAAATGCCCCTTGGAAGAGAAGTGAAGGTCGCAGTAGCTTAACAAGATGGTTAAAATGCCCCTTGGAAGAGACGTGCAGGTCGCAGAAGCTTAACAAGACTGTTTAAATTCCCCTTGGAAGAGACGTGCAGTTCGCAGTCGCTTAACAAGACGGTTTAAATGCCCCTTGGAAGAGACGTGCAGGTCGCAGTAGCTTAAAAAGACGAATTAAATGCCCCTTGGAAAAGCAGTGGAGGTCGCAGTAGCTTAACAAGACGGATTAAATGCCCCTTGGTAGAGACGTGCCGGTCGCAGTAGCTTAACAAGACGGATTAGATGCCCCTTGGAAAAGCAGTGGTGGTCGCAGTAGCTTAACAAGACTGTTTAAATGCCCCTTGGTAGAGACGTGCAGGTCACAGAAGTTTAACAAGATGGTTAAAATGCCCTTTGGAAGAGCGGTGGAGGTCGCAGTAGCTTAACAAGACTGTTTAAATGCCCCTTGGAAGAGACGTGCAGGTCGCAAAAGCTTAACAAGACTGTTTAAATGCCCCTTGGAAGAGACGTGCAGTTCGCAGTAGCTTAACAAGACGGTTTAAATGCCCCTTGGAAGAGACGTGCAGGTCGCAGTAGCTTAACAAGACGGATTAACTGCCCCTTGGAAGAGCAGTGGAGGTCGCAGTAGCTTAACAAAACGGTTTAAATAACCCCTTGGTAGAGACGTGCAGGTCGCAGAAGCTTAACAAGACTGTTTAAATGCCCCTTGGAAGAGACGTGCAGTTTGCAGTAGCTTAACAAGACGGTTTAAATGCCCCTTGGAAGAGACGTGCAGGTCGCAGTAGCTTAACAAGACGGATTAAATGCCCCTTGGAAAAGCAGTGGAGGTCGCAGTAGCTTAACAAGACTGTTTAAATGCCCCGTAGAAGAGACGTGCAGGTCGCAGTAGCTTAACAAGTCGGTTTAAATGCCCCTTGGAAGAGCGGTGGAGGTCGCAGTAGCTTAACAAGACGGTTTAAATGCCCCTTGGAAGAGACGTGCACGTCGCAGTAGCTTAACAAGACGGTTTAAATACCCTTTGGTTGAGTAGAGCAGGTCGCAGTAGCTTAACAAGACGGTTTAAATGCCCCTTGGAAAACTGGTGGAGGTTACAGTAGTTAAACAAGAAGGTTTAAATGCCCCTTGGAAGAGACTTGCAAGTCGCAGTAGCTTAACAAGACTGTTTAAATGCCCCTTGGAAGAGACGTGCAGGTCGCAGTAGCTTAAAAAGACGGTTTAAATGCCCCTTGGAAGAGACATGCAGGTCGCAGTAGCTTAACAAGACGGTTTAAATGCCCCTTGGAAAAGTGGTGGAGGTTGCAGTAGCTTAACAAGACGGTTTTAAATGCCCCTTGGAAGAGACGTGCAGGTCGCAGTAGCTTAACAAGACGGTTTAAATGCCCCTTGGAAGAGCGGTGGACGTCGCAGTAGCTTAACAAGACAGTTTAAATGCCACTTGGAAGAGACATGCAGGACGCAGTAGCTTAATAAGAAGGTTTAAATGACCCTTGGAAGAGGCGTGCAGGTCGCAGTAGCTTAACAAGACGGTTTAAATGCCCCTTGGAAGAGAAATGCAGGTCGCATTAGCTTAAAAAGACGGTTTAAATGCCCCTTGGAAGAGACGTGCAGGTCTCAGTAGCTTAACAAGACTGTTTAAAAGTCCCTTGTAAGAGCGGTGGAGGTCGCAGTAGCTTAAAAAGACGGTTTAAATGCCCCTTGGAAGAGACGTGCAGGTCGCAGAAGCTTAACAAGATGGTTTAAACGCCCCTTGGTAGAGACGCGCAGGTCCCAGTAGCTTAACAAGATGGTTTAAATGCCCCTTGGAAGAGCGGTGGTGGTCGCAGTAGCTTAACAAGACGGTTTACACGCTCCTTGGAAGAGACGTGCAGGTCGCAGTAGCTTAATAAGAAGGTTTAAATGCCCCTTGGAAGAGACGTGCAGATCGCAGTAGCTTAACAAGACGGTTTAAATTCCCCTTGGATGAGACGTGCAGGTCGCAGTAGCTTAACAAGACGGTTTAAATGCCCCTGGGAAGAGACGTGCAGGTCGCAGTAGCTTAACAAGACGGTTTAAATGCCCCTTGGAAGAGACGTGCAGGTCGCAGTAGCTTAACAAGACGGATTAAATGCCCCTTGGAAGAGACGTGCAGGTCGCAGTAGCTTAATAACAAGGTTTTAATGCCCCTTGGAAGAGACGTGCAGGTCGCAGTAGCTTAACAAGACGGTTTAAATTCCCCTTGGAAGAGACGTGCAGGTCGCAGTAGCTTAACAAGACGGTTTAAATGCCCCTTGGAAGAGACGTGCAGGTCGCAGTAGCTTAATAAGACGGTTTAAATCCCTTTTGGAAGAGACATGCAGATAGCAGCAGCTTAACAAGACGCTTTAAATGCCCCTTGGAAGAGACGTGCAGGTCGCAATAGCTTAACAAAACGGTTTAAATGCCCCTTGGAAGAGACGTGCAGGTCGCAGTAGCTTAACAAGACAGTTTAAATGCCCCTTGCAAGAGACATGCAGGTCGCAGTAGCTAAACATGACGATTTAAATGCCCCTTGGAAGAAACGTGCAGATCAGAGTAGCTTAACAAGACGGCTTAAATGCCACTTGGAAGAGACGTGAAGGTTGCAGGAGCTTAACAAGTCGGTTTAAATGCCCTTTGGCAGAACGGTGGAGGTCGCAGTAGCTTAACAAGACAGTTTAAATGCCCCTTGGAAGAGACATGCAGGTCCCATTAGCTTAACAAGACGGTTTAAATGCCTCTTGGAAGAGAATTGCAGGTCGCAGAAGCTTAACAAGACGATTTAAATACCACTTGGAAGAGACGTGCAGTTCGCAGTAGCTTAACAAGACGGTTTAAATACCCGTTGGAAGAGACGTGAAGTTCGCAGTAGCTTAACAAGACCGATTAAATGCCCCTTGGAAGAGCAGTGGAGGTCGCAGTAGCTTAACAAGACGGTTTAAATGCCCCTTTGAAAAGTGATGGAGGTTACAGTAGCTTAACAAGACGGTTTAAATGCCCCTTGGAAGAGACGGGCAAGTCGCAGTAGCTTAACAAGACGGCTTAAATGCCCCTTGGAAGAGACTTGCAGGTCGCAGGAGCTTAACAAGTCGGTTTAAATGCCCCTTGGCAGATCGGTGGAGGTCGCAGTAGCTTAACAAGACAGTTTAAATGCCCCTTGGAAGAGACATGCAGGTCGCAGAAGCTTAACAAGTCGGTTTAAATACCCCTTGGAAGAGACGTGCAGTTCGCAGTAGCTTAACAAGACGGTTTAAATGCCCCATGGAAGAGACGTGCAGTTCGCAGTAGCTTAACAAGACGGATTAAATGCCCCTTGGAAGAGCAGTGGAGGTCGCAGTAGCTTAACAAGACGGTTTAAATGCCCCTTGGTAGAGACGTGCAGGTCACAGTAGCTTAACAAGACGGTTAAAATGCCCTTTGGAAGAGCGGTGGAGGTCGCAGTAGCTTAAAAAGACGGTTTAAATGCCCCTTGGAAGATCGGTGGAGGTCGCAGTAGCTTAACAAGACAGTTTAAATGCCCCTTGGAAGAGAAGTGAAGGTCGCAGTAGCTTAACAAGATGGTTAAAATGCCCCTTGGAAGAGACGTGCAGGTCGCAGAAGCTTAACAAGACTGTCTAAATGCCCCTTGGAAGAGACGTGCAGTTCGCAGTGGCTTAACAAGACGGTTTAAATGCCCCTTGGAAGAGACGTGCAGGTCGCAGTAGCTTAACAAGCTGGTTTAAATGCCACTTGGAAGAGACGTGCAGGTCGCAGTAGCTTAACAAGACGGTTTAAATGCCCCTTGGAAAAGACGTGCAGGTCGCAGTAGCTTAACAAAACAGTTTAAATGCCCCTTGGAAGAGACGTGCAGTTCGCAGTAGCTTATCAAGACGGTTTAAATGCCCCTTGGAAGAGACGTGCAGGTCACAGTAGCTTAACAAGATGGATTAAATGCCCCTTGGAAAAGCAGTGGAGGTCGCAGTAGCTTAACAAGACGGTTTAAATGCCCCTTGGTAGAGACGTGCCGGTCGCAGTAGCTTAACAAGACGGATTAGATGCCCCTTGGAAAAGCAGTGGTGGTCGCAGTAGCTTAACAAGACTGTTTAAATGCCCCTTGGTAGAGACGTGCAGGTCACAGAAGTTTAACAAGATGGTTAAAATGCCCTTTGGAAGAGCGGTGGAGGTCGCAGTAGCTTAACAAGACTGTTTAAATGCCCCTTGGAAGAGACATGCAGGTCCCATTAGCTTAACAAGACGGTTTAAATGCCTCTTGGAAGAGAATTGCAGGTCGCAGAAGCTTAACAAGACGGTTTAAATGCCACTTGGAAGAGACATGCAGTTCGCAGTAGCTTAACAAGACGCTTTAAATACCCGTTGGAAGAGACGTGAAGTTCGCAGTAGCTTAACAAGACCGTTTAAATGCCCCTTGGAAGAGCAGTGGAGGTCGCAGTAGCTTAACAAGACGGTTTAAATGCCCCTTGGAAAAGTGGTGGAGGTTACAGTAGCTTAACAAGACGGTTTAAATGCCCCTTGGAAGAGACGGGCAAGTCGCAGTAGCTTAACAAGACGGATTAAATGCCCCTTGGAAGAGCAGTGGAGGTCGCAGTAGCTTAACAAGACGGTTTAAATGCCCCTTGGTAGAGACGTGCAGGTCACAGTAGCTTAACAAGACGGTTAAAATGCCCTTTGGAAGAGCGGTGGAGGTTGCAGTAGCTTAAAAAGACGGTTTAAATGCCCCTTGGAAGATCGGTGGACGTCGCAGTAGCTTAACAAGACGGTTTAAATGCCCTTTGGAAGAGAAGTGAAGGTCGCAGTAGCTTAACAAGATGGTTAAAATGCCACTTGGTAGAGACGTGCAGGTCGCAGAAGCTTAACAAGACTGTTTAAATGCCCCTTGGAAGAGACGTGCAGTTCGCAGTCGCTTAACAAGACGGTTTAAATGCCCCTTGGAAGAGACGTGCAGGTCGCAGTAGCTTAACAAGCTGGCTTAAATGCCACTTGGAAGAGACGTGCAGGTCGCAGTAGCTTAACAAGACGGTTTAAATGCCCCTTGGAAAAGACGTGCAGGTCGCAGTAGCTTAACAAAACAGTTTAAATGCCCCTTGGAAGAGCGGTGGAGGTCGCAGTAGCTTAACAAGACAGTTTAAATGCCCCTTGAAAGAGACATGCAGGTCGCAGCAGCTTAACAAGACGGTTTAAATACCCCTTGGAAGAGAAGTGCAGGTCGCCGTAGCTTAACAAGACGGATTAAATGCCCCTTGGAAGAGACGTGCAGGTCGCAGTAGCTTAACAAAGCTTTTTAAATGCCCCGTGGAAGAGACGTGCAGGTCGCAGTACCTTAACAGGACGGTTTAAATGCCCCTTGGAAAATTGGTGGAGGTTACAGTAGCTTAACAAGACGGTTTAAATGCCCCTTGGAAGAGACGTGCAAGTCGCAGTAGCTTAACAAGACGGCTTAAATGTCCCTTGGAAGAGACGTGCAGGTCGCAGGAGCTTAACAAGTCGGTTTAAATGCCCCTTGGCAGAGCGGTGGAGGTCGCAGTAGCTAAATAAGACAGTTTAAATGCCCCTTGGAAGAGACATGCAGGTCGCATTAGCTTAACAATACGGTTTAAATGCCCCTTGGAAGAGAAGTACAGGTCGCAGCATCTTAACAAGACGTTCTAAATGCCCCACGGTAGAGACGTGCAGTTCGCAGTAGCTTAACAAGATGGTTTAAATGCCCCATGGAAGAGACGTGCAGGTCGCAGTAGCTTAACAAGACGGTTAAAATGCCCCTTGGAGGAGACGTGCAGGTCGCAGAAGCTTAACAAGACTGTTTAAATGCCCCTTGGAAGAGACGTGCAGTTAGGAGTAGCTTAACAAGACGGTTTAAATGCCCCTTGGAAGAGACGTGCAGGCCGCAGTAGCTTAACAAGACGGATTAAATGCCCCTTGGAAGAGCAGTGGAGGTCGCAGTAGCTTAACAAGACGGTTTAAATGACCCCTTGGTAGAGACGTGTAGGTCGCAGAAGCTTAACAAGACTGTTTAAATGCCCCTTGGAAGAGACGTGCAGTTCGCAGTAGCTTATCAAGACGGTTTAAATGCCCCTTGGAAGAGACGTGCAGGTCGCAGTAGCTTAACAAGACGGATTAAATGCCCCTTGGAAAAGCAGTGGAGGTCGCAGTAGCTTAACAAGATGGTTTAAATGCCCCTTGGTAGAGACGTGCAGGTCGCAGTAGCTTAACAAGACGGTTTAAATGCCCCCTGGAAGAGAGGTGGAGGTGGCAGTAACTTAACAAGACAGTTTAAATGCCCCTTTGAAGAGACGTGCAGGTCGCAGTAGCTTAACAAGACGGTTTAAATGCCCCTTGGAAGAGCGGTGGACGTCGCAGTAGCTTAACAAGACAGTTTAAATGCCCCTTGGAAGAGACATGCAGGACGCAGTAGCTTAATAAGAAGGTTTAAATGACCCATGGAAGAGACGTGCAGGTCGCAGTAGCCTAACAAGACGGTTTAAATGCCCCTTGGAAGAGAAATGCAGGTCGCATTAGCTTAAAAAGACGGTTTAAATGCCCCTTGAAAGAGACGTGCAGGTCTCAGTAGCTTAACAAGACTGTTTAAAAGCCCCTTGGAAGAGCGGTGGAGGTCGCAGTCGCTTAAAAAGACAGTTTAAATGCCCCTTGGAAGAGACGTGCAGGTCGCACTAGCTTAACAAGACGCTTTAAATGCCCCTTGGAAGAGCGGTGGTGGTCGAATTAGCTTAACAAGACGGTTTACATGCTCCTTGGAAGAGACGTGCAGGTCGCAGTAGCTTAATAAGAAGGTTTAAATGCCCCTTGGAAGAGACATGCAGGTCGCAGTAGCTTAACAAGACGGTTTAAATTCCCCTTGGAAGAGACGTGCAGGTCGCAGTAGCTTAACAAGACGGTTTACATGCCCCTTGGAAGAGACGTGCAGATCGCAGTAGCTTAATAAGACGGTTTAAATCCCTTTTGGAAGAGACATGCAGGTCGCAGCAGCTTAACAAAACGCTTTAAATGCCCCTTGGAAGAGACGTGCAGGTCGCAGTAGCTTAACAAAACGGTTTAAATGCCCCTTGGAAGAGACGTGCAGGTCGCAGTAGCTTAACATAACGATTTAAATGCCCCTTGGAAGAAACGTGCAGGTCGCAGTAGATTAACAAGACCGTTTAAATGCCCCTTGTAAGAGACGATAAGGTCGCTGTAGCTTAACAAGACGGTTTAAATGCCCCTTGGAAGAGCGGTGGAGGTCGCAGTAGCTTAACAAGACGGTTTAAATGCCCCTTGGAAGAGCGGTGGAGGTCACAGTAGCTTAAAAAGACGCTTTAAATGCCACTTGGAAGAGACGTGCAGGTCACAGCAGCTTAACATGATGGTTTAAATGCCCATTGGAAGAGACGTGCAGGTCGCAGTAGCTTTACTAGACAGTTTAAATGCCCCTTGAAAGAGACGTGCTGGTCGCAGTAGATTAACAAGACGTTTTAAATGCCCCCTGGAAGAGACATGCAGGTCGCAGCAGCTTAACAAGACGTTTTAAATGCCCCTTGGAAAAGACGTGCAGGTCCCAGTAGCTTAACAAGACGGTTTAAATGCCCTTTGGAAGAGACATGCAGGTCGCAGTAGCTTAACAAGACGGTTTAAATGCCCCTTGGAAAAGTGGTGGAGGTTACAGTAGCTAAACAAGAAGGTTTAAATGCCCCTTGGAAGAGACGTGCAGGTCCCAGTAGCTTAACAAGACGGTTTAAATGCCCCTTGGAAGGGACGTGCAGGTCGCAGTAGCTTAACAAGACGGTTTAAATGCCCCTTGGAAAAGTGGTGGAGGCTACAGTAGCTAAACAAGAAGGTTTAAATGCCCCTTGGAAGAGACGTGCAATTCGCAGTAGCTTAACAAGACGGTTTAAATGCCCCTTGGAAGAGACGTGCAGGTCGCAGTAGCTTAAAAAGATGGTTTAAATGCCCCTTGGAAGAGACATGCAGGTCGCAGTAGCTTAACAAGACGGTTTAAATGCCCCTTGGAAAAGTGGTGGAGGTTACAGTAGCTTAACAAGACGGTTTAAATGCCCCTTGGAAGAGACGTGCAAGTCGCAGTAGCTTAACAATATGGTTTAAATTCCCCTTGGAAGAGCGGTGGAGGTCGCTGTAGCTTAATAAGACGGTTTAAATGTCCCTTGGAAGAGACGTGCAGGTCGTAGTAGCTTAACAAGACAGTTTAAATGCCACATGGAAGAGCGGTGGATGTCGAAGTAAATTAACAAGACAGTTTAAATGCCCCTTGGAAAAGTGGTGGAAGTTACAGTAGCTTAATAAGACGGTTTAAATGCCCCTTGGAAGAGACATGCAAGTGGCAGTAGCTTAAAAAGACGGTTTAAATGCGCCTTGGAAAAGACGTGCAGGTCGCACTAGCTATAAAAGACGGTCTAAATGCCCCTTGGAAGTGACGAGCAGGTCGCAGTAGGCTAACAAGATGTTTAAATGCCCCCTGGAAGCGAGGTGGAGGTGGCAGTAACTTAACAAGACAGTTTAAATGCCCCTTTGTACAGACGTGCAGGTCGCAGTAGCTTAGCAAGACGGTTTAAATGCCCCTTGGAAGAGCAGTGGACGTCGCAGTAGCTTAACAAGTCAGTTTAAATGCCTCTTGGAGGAGACATGCAGGACGCAGTAGCTTAATAAGAAGGTTTAATTGCCCCTTTTAAGAGAAATGCAGGTCGCATTAGCTTAAAAAGACGGTTTAAATGCCCCTTGGAAGAGACGTGCAGGTCTCAGTGGCTTAACAAGACTGTTTAAAAGCCCCTTTGAAGAGACGTGCAGGTCGCAGTAGCTTAATAAGAAGGTTTAAATGCCCCTTGGAAGAGACATGCAGGTAGCAGTAGCTTAACAAGACGATTTAAATGCCCCTTGGAAGAGACGTGCAGGTCGTAGTAGCTTAAAAAAACGGTTTAAATCCCTTTTGGAAGAGACATGCAGGTCGCAGCAGCTTAACAAGAAGCTTTAAATGTCCCTTGGAAGAGACGTGCAGGTCGCAGTAGCTTAACAAGACGGTTTAAATGCCCCTTGCAAGAGACAAGCAGGTCGCAGTAGCTTAACATGACGATTTAAATGCCCCTTGGAAGAAACGTGCAGGTCGCAGTAGCTTAACAAGACCGTTTAAATGCCCCTTGTAAGAGACGATAAGGTCGCTGTAGCTTAACAAGACGGTTTAAATGCCCCTTGGAAGAGCGGTGGAGGTCGTAGTAGCTTAACAAGACGGTTTAAATGCCCCTTGGAAGAGCGGTGGAGGTCGCAGTAGCTTAACAAGACGGTTTAAATGCCACTTGGAAGAGACGTGCAGGTCACAGCAGCTTAACAAGATGGTTTAAATGCCCATTGGAAGAGACGTGCAGGTCGCAGTAGCTTAACAACATGGTTTAAATGCCACTTGGAAGAGACGTGCAGGTCGCAGTAGCTTAACAAGACTGTTTAAATGCCCCTTGGAAGAGACGTGCAGGTCGCAGTAGCTTAACAATATACTTTAAATGCCCCTTGGAAGAGACGTGCAGGTCGCAGTAGCTTAACAAGACGGTTTAAATGCCCCTTGGAAGAGCGGTGGAGGTCGCAGTAGCTTAACAAGACAGTTTAAATGCCCCTTGAAAGAGACGTGCAGGTCGCAGTAGCTTAACAAGACGTTTTAAATGTCCCTTGGAAGTGCGGCGGAGGTCGCAGTAGCTTAATAAGACGGTTTAAATGCCCCTTGGAAGAGCGGTGGAGGTCGCAGTAGCTTAACAAGACAGTTTAAATGCCCCTTGAAAGAGACATGCAGGTCGCAGCAGCTTAACAAGACGGTTTAAATACCCCTTGGAAGAGAAGTGCAGGTCGCCGGTAGCTTAACAAGACGGATTAAATGCCCCTTGGAAGAGACGTGCAGGTCGCAGTAGCTTAACAACACTGTTTAAATACCCCTTGGTAGAGACGTGCAGGTCACAGAAGTTTAACAAGATGGTTATAATGCCCTTTGGAAGAGCGGTGGAGGTCGCAGTAGCTTAACAAGACTGTTTAAATGCCCCTTGGAAGAGACGTGCAGGTCGCAGTAGCTTAACAAGACGGATTAAATGCCCCTTGGAAGAGCAGTGGAGGTCGCAGTAGCTTAACAAGAAGGTTTAAATGCCCCTTGGAAAACTGGTGGAGGTTACAGTAGCTAAACAAGAAGGTTTAAATGCCCCTTGGAAGAGACTTGCAAGTCGCAGTAGCTTAACAAGACTGTTTAAATGCCCCTTGGAAGAGACGTGCAGGTCGCAGTAGCTTAAAAAGACGGTTTAAATGCCCCTTGGAAGAGACATGCAGGTCGCAGTAGCTTAACAAGAGGGTTTAAATGCCCCTTGGAAAAGTGGTGGAGGTTACGGTAGCTTAACAAGACGGTTTTAAATGCCCCTTGGAAGAGACGTGCAGGTCGCAGTAGCTTAACAAGACGGTTTAAATGCCCCTTGGAAGAGCGGTGGACGTCGCAGTAACTTAACAAGACAGTTTAAATGCCACTTGGAAGAGACATGCAGGACGCAGTAGCTTAATAAGAAGGTTTAAATGACCCTTGGAAGAGGCGTGCAGGTCGCAGTAGCTTAACAAGACGGTTGAAATGCCCCTTGGAAGAGAAATGCAGGTCGCATTAGCTTAAAAAGACGGTTTAAATGCCCCTTGGAAGAGACGTGCAGGTCTCAGTAGCTTAACAAGACTGTTTAAAAGCCCCTTGGAAGAGCGGTGGAGGTCGCAGTAGCTTAAAAAGACGGTTTAAATGCCCCTTGGAAGAGACGTGCAGGTCGCAGAAGCTTAACAAGATGGTTTAAACTCCCCTTGGTAGAGATGTGCAGGTCCCAGTAGCTTACAAGATGGTTTAAATGCCCCTTGGAAGAGCGGTGGTGGTCGCAGTAGCTTAACAAGACGGTTTACACGCTCCTTGGAAGAGACGTGCAGGTCGCAGTAGCTTAATAAGAAGGTTTAAATGCCCCTTGGAAGAGACGTGCAGATCTCAGTAGCTTAACAAGACGGTTTAAATTCCCCTGGAAGAGACGTGCAGGTCGCAGTAGCTTAATAAGACGGTTTAAATCCCTTTTGGAAGAGACATGCAGGTCGCAGCAGCTTAACAAGACGCTTTAAATGCCCCTTGGAAGAGACGTGCAGGTCGCAGTAGCTTAACAAAACGGTTTAAATGCCCCTTGGAAGAGACGTGCAGGTCGCAGTAGCTTAACAAGACGGTTTAAATGCCCCTTGCAAGAGACATGCAGGTCGCAGTAGCTAAACATGACGATTTAAATGCCCCTTGGAAGAAACGTGCAGGTCAGAGTAGCTTAACAAGACGGCTTAAATGCCACTTGGAAGAGACGTGCAGGTTGCAGGAGCTTAACAAGTCGGTTTAAATGCCCCTTGTCAGAACGGTGGAGGTCGCAGTAGCTTAACAAGACAGTTTAAATGCCCCTTGGAAGAGACATGCAGGTCCCATTAGCTTAACAAGACGGTTTAAATGCCCCTTGGAAGAGAAGTGCAGGTCGCAGAAGCTTAACAAGACGGTTTAAATGCCACTTGGAAGAGACGTGCAGGTCGCAGTAGCTTAACAAAACGGATTAAATGCCCCTTGGAAGAGACGTGCAGGTCGCAGTAGCTTAACAAGACGGTTTAAATGCCCCTTGCAAGAGACATGCAGGTCGCAGTAGCTAAACATGACGATTTAAATGCCCCTTGGAAGAAACGTGCAGGTCAGAGTAGCTTAACAAGACGGCTTAAATGCCACTTGGAAGAGACGTGCAGGTTGCAGGAGCTTAACAAGTCGGTTTAAATGCCCCTTGGCAGAACGGTGGAGGTCGCAGTAGCTTAACAAGACAGTTTAAATGCCCCTTGGAAGAGACATGCAGGTCCCATTAGCTTAACAAGACGGTTTAAATGCCCCTTGGAAGAGAAGTGCAGGTCGCAGAAGCTTAACAAGTCGGTTTAAATGCCACTTGGAAAAGACGTGCAGTTCGCAGTAGCTTAACAAGACGGTTTAAATACCCGTTGGAAGAGACGTGCAGTTCGCAGTCGCTTAACAAGACGGTTTAAATGCCCCTTGGAAGAGACGTGCAGGTCGCAGTAGCTTAACAAGCTGGTTTAAATGCCACTTGGAAGAGACGTGCAGGTCGCAGTAGCTTAACAAGACGGTTTAAATGCCCCTTGGAAAAGACGTGCAGGTCGCAGTAGCTTAACAAAACAGTTTAAATGCCCCTTGGAAGAGACGTGCAGTTCGCAGTAGCTTATCAAGACGGTTTAAATTCCCCTTGGAAGAGACGTGCAGGTCACAGTAGCTTAACAAGATGGATTAAATGCCCCTTGGAAAAGCAGTGGAGGTCGCAGTAGCTTAACAAGACGGTTTAAATGCCCCTTGGTAGAGACGTGCCGGTCGCAGTAGCTTAACAAGACGGATTAGATGCCCCTTGGAAAAGCAGTGGTGGTCGCAGTAGCTTAACAAGACTGTTTAAATGCCCCTTGGTAGAGACGTGCAGGTCACAGAAGTTTAACAAGATGGTTAAAATGCCCTTTGGAAGAGCGGTGGAGGTCGCAGTAGCTTAACAAGACTGTTTAAATGCCCCTTGGAAGAGACATGCAGGTCCCATTAGCTTAACAAGACGGTTTAAATGCCTCTTAGAAGAGAATTGCAGGTCGCAGAAGCTTAACAAGACGGTTTAAATGCCACTTGGAAGAGACATGCAGTTCGCAGTAGCTTAACAAGACGCTTTAAATACCCGTTGGAAGAGACGTGAAGTTCGCAGTAGCTTAACAAGACCGATTAAATGCCCCTTGGAAGAGCAGTGGAGGTCGCAGTAGCTTAACAAGACGGTTTAAATGCCCCTTGGAAAAGTGGTGGAGGTTACAGTAGCTTAACAAGACGGTTTAAATGCCCCTTCGAAGAGACGGGCAAGTCGCAGTAGCTTAACAAGACGGATTAAATGCCCCTTGGAAGAGCAGTGGAGGTCGCAGTAGCTTAACAAGATGGTTTAAATGCCCCTTGGTAGAGACGTGCAGGTCACAGTAGCTTAACAAGACGGTTAAAATGCCCTTTGGAAGAGCGGTGGAGGTCGCAGTAGCTTAAAAAGACGGTTTAAATGCCCCTTGGAAGATCGGTGGACGTCGCAGTAGCTTAACAAGACGGTTTAAATGCCCTTTGGAAGAGAAGTGAAGGTCGCAGTAGCTTAACAAGATGGTTAAAATGCCACTTGGAAGAGACGTGCAGGTCGCAAAAGCTTAACAAGACTGTATAAATGCCCCTTGGAAGAGACGTGCAGTTCGCAGTCGCTTAACAAGACGGTTTAAATGCCCCTTGGAAGAGACGTGCAGGTCGCAGTAGCTTAACAAGCTGGCTTAAATGCCACTTGGAAGAGACGTGCAGGTCGCAGTAGCTTAACAAGACGGTTTAAATGCCCCTTGGAAAAGACGTGCAGGTCGCAGTAGCTTAACAAAACAGTTTAAATGCCCCTTGGAAGAGCGGTGGAGGTCGCAGTAGCTTAACAAGACAGTTTAAATGCCCCTTGAAAGAGACATGCAGGTCGCAGCAGCTTAACAAGACGGTTTAAATACCCCTTGGAAGAGAAGTGCAGGTCGCCGTAGCTTAACAAGACGGATTAAATGCCCCTTGGAAGAGACGTGCAGGTCGCAGTAGCTTAACAAAGCTTTTTAAATGCCCCCTGGAAGAGACGTGCAGGTCGCAGTACCTTAACAGGACGGTTTAAATGCCCCTTGGAAAATTGGTGGAGGTTACAGTAGCTTAACAAGACGGTTTAAATGCCCCTTGGAAGAGACGTGCAAGTCGCAGTAGCTTAACAAGACGGCTTAAATGCCCCTTGGAAGAGACGTGCAGGTCGCAGGAGCTTAACAAGTCGGTTTAAATGCCCCTTGGCAGAGCGGTGGAGGTCGCAGTAGCTAAATAAGACAGTTTAAATGCCCCTTGGAAGAGACATGCAGGTCGCATTAGCTTAACAATACGGTTTAAATGCCCCTTGGAAGAGAAGTACAGGTCGCAGCATCTTAACAAGACGTTCTAAATGCCCCACGGTAGAGACGTGCAGTTCGCAGTAGCTTAACAAGATGGTTTAAATGCCCCATGGAAGAGACGTGCAGGTCGCAGTAGCTTAACAAGACGGTTAAAATGCCCCTTGGAGGAGACGTGCAGGTCGCAGAAGCTTAACAAGACTGTTTAAATGCCCCTTGGAAGAGACGTGCAGTTCGCAGTAGCTTAACAAGACGGTTTAAATGCCCCTTGGAAGAGACGTGCAGGCCGCAGTAGCTTAACAAGACGGATTAAATGCCCCTTGGAAGAGCAGTGGAGGTCGCAGTAGCTTAACAAGACGGTTTAAATGACCCCTTGGTAGAGACGTGTAGGTCGCAGAAGCTTAACAAGACTGTTTAAATGCCCCTTGGAAGAGACGTGCAGTTCGCAGTAGCTTATCAAGACGGTTTAAATGCCCCTTGGAAGAGACGTGCAGGTCGCAGTAGCTTAACAAGACGGATTAAATGCCCCTTGGAAAAGCAGTGGAGGTCGCAGTAGCTTAACAAGATGGTTTAAATGCCCCTTGGTAGAGACGTGCAGGTCGCAGTAGCTTAACAAGACGGTTTAAATGCCCCCTGGAAGAGAGGTGGAGGTGGCAGTAACTTAACAAGACAGTTTAAATGCCCCTTTGAAGAGACGTGCAGGTCGCAGTAGCTTAACAAGACGGTTTAAATGCCACTTGGAAGAGCGGTGGACGTCGCAGTAGCTTAACAAGACAGTTTAAATGCCCCTTGGAAGAGACATGCAGGACGCAGTAGCTTAATAAGAAGGTTTAAATGACCCATGGAAGAGACGTGCAGGTCGCAGTAGCCTAACAAGACGGTTTAAATGCCCCTTGGAAGAGAAATGCAGGTCGCATTAGCTTAAAAAGACGGTTTAAATGCCCCTTGGAAGAGACGTGCAGGTCTCAGTAGCTTAACAAGACTGTTTAAAAGCCCCTTGGAAGAGCGGTGGAGGTCGCAGTCGCTTAAAAAGACAGTTTAAATGCCCCTTGGAAGAGACGTGCAGGTCGCACTAGCTTAACAAGACGCTTTAAATGCCCCTTGGAAGAGCGGTGGTGGTCGAATTAGCTTAACAAGACGGTTTACATGCTCCTTGGAAGAGACGTGCAGGTCGCAGTAGCTTAATAAGAAGTTTTAAATGCCCCTTGGAAGAGACATGCAGGTCGCAGTAGCTTAACAAGACGGTTTAAATTCCCCTTGGAAGAGACGTGCAGGTCGCAGTAGCTTAACAAGACGGTTTACATGCCCCTTGGAAGAGACCTGCAGATCGCAGTAGCTTAATAAGACGGTTTAAATCCCTTTTGGAAGAGACATGCAGGTCGCAGCAGCTTAACAAAACGCTTTAAATGCCCCTTGGAAGAGACGTGCAGGTCGCAGTAGCTTAACAAAACGGTTTAAATGCCCCTTGGAAGAGACGTGCAGGTCGCAGTAGCTTAACATAACGATTTAAATGCCCCTTGGAAGAAACGTGCAGGTCGCAGTAGATTAACAAGACCGTTTAAATGCCCCTTGTAAGAGACGATAAGGTCGCTGTAGCTTAACAAGACGGTTTAAATGCCCCTTGGAAGAGCGGTGGAGGTCGCAGTAGCTTAACAAGACGGTTTAAATGCCCCTTGGAAGAGCGGTGGAGGTCACAGTAGCTTAACAAGACGCTTTAAATGCCACTTGGAAGAGACGTGCAGGTCACAGCAGCTTAACATGATGGTTTAAATGCCCATTGGAAGAGACGTGCAGGTCGCAGTAGCTTTACTAGACAGTTTAAATGCCCCTTGAAAGAGACGTGCTGGTCGCAGTAGATTAACAAGACGTTTTAAATGCCCCCTGGAAGAGACATGCAGGTCGCAGCAGCTTAACAAGACGTTTTAAATGCCCCTTGGAAAAGACGTGCAGGTCCCAGTAGCTTAACAAGACGGTTTAAATGCCCTTTGGAAGAGACATGCAGGTCGCAGTAGCTTAACAAGACGGTTTAAATGCCCCTTGGAAAAGTGGTGGAGGTTACAGTAGCTAAACAAGAAGGTTTAAATGCCCCTTGGAAGAGACGTGCAGGTCCCAGTAGCTTAACAAGACGGTTTAAATGCCCCTTGGAAGGGACGTGCAGGTCGCAGTAGCTTAACAAGACGGTTTAAATGCCCCTTGGAAAAGTGGTGGAGGTTACAGTAGCTAAACAAGAAGGTTTAAATGCCCCTTGGAAGAGACGTGCAATTCGCAGTAGCTTAACAAGACGGTTTAAATGCCCCTTGGAAGAGACGTGCAGGTCGCAGTAGCTTAAAAAGATGGTTTAAATGCCCCTTGGAAGAGACATGCAGGTCGCAGTAGCTTAACAAGACGGTTTAAATGCCCCTTGGAAAAGTGGTGGAGGTTACAGTAGCTTAACAAGACGGTTTAAATGCCCCTTGGAAGAGACGTGCAAGTCGCAGTAGCTTAACAATATGGTTTAAATTCCCCTTGGAAGAGCGGTGGAGGTCGCTGTAGCTTAATAAGACGGTTTAAATGTCCCTTGGAAGAGACGTGCAGGTCGTAGTAGCTTAACTAGACCGTTTAAATGCCCCTTGGAAGAGAAGTGCAGGTCGCAGTAGCTTAACAAGACAGTTTGAATGCCACATGGAAGAGCGGTGGATGTCGAAGTAAATTAACAAGACAGTTTAAATGCCCCTTGGAAAAGTGGTGGAGGTTACAGTAGCTTAATAAGACGGTTTAAATGCCCCTTGGAAGAGACATGCAAGTGGCAGTAGCTTAAAAAGACGGTTTAAATGCGCCTTGGAAAAGACGTGCAGGTCGCACTAGCTATAAAAGACGGTTTAAATGCCCCTTGGAAGTGACGAGCAGGTCGCAGTAGGCTAACAAGATGGTTTAAATGCCCCCTGGAAGCGAGGTGGAGGTGGCAGTAACTTAACAAGACAGTTTAAATGCCCCTTTGTACAGACGTGCAGGTCGCAGTAGCTTAACAAGACGGTTTAAATGCCCCTTGGAAGAGCAGTGGACGTCGCAGTAGCTTAACAAGTCAGTTTAAATGCCCCTTGGAGGAGACATGCAGGACGCAGTAGCTTAATAAGAAGGTTTAATTGCCCCTTTTAAGAGAAATGCAGGTCGCATTAGCTTAAAAAGACGGTTTAAATGCCCCTTGGAAGAGACGTGCAGGTCTCAGTGGCTTAACAAGACTGTTTAAAAGCCCCTTTGAAGAGACGTGCAGGTCGCAGTAGCTTAATAAGAAGGTTTAAATGCCCCTTGGAAGAGACATGCAGGTAGCAGTAGCTTAACAAGACGATTTAAATGCCCCTTGGAAGAGACGTGCAGGTCGTAGTAGCTTAAAAAAACGGTTTAAATCCCTTTTGGAAGAGACATGCAGGTCGCAGCAGCTTAACAAGAAGCTTTAAATGTCCCTTGGAAGAGACAAGCAGGTCGCAGTAGCTTAACATGACGATTTAAATGCCCCTTGGAAGAAACGTGCAGGTCGCAGTAGCTTAACAAGACCGTTTAAATGCCCCTTGTAAGAGACGATAAGGTCGCTGTAGCTTAACAAGACGGTTTAAATGCCCCTTGGAAGAGCGGTGGAGGTCGTAGTAGCTTAACAAGACGGTTTAAATGCCCCTTGGAAGAGCGGTGGAGGTCGCAGTAGCTTAACAAGACGGTTTAAATGCCACTTGGAAGAGACGTGCAGGTCACAGCAGCTTAACAAGATGGTTTAAATGCCCATTGGAAGAGACGTGCAGGTCGCAGTAGCTTAACAACATGGTTTAAATGCCACTTGGAAGAGACGTGCAGGTCGCAGTAGCTTAACAAGACTGTTTAAATGCCCCTTGGAAGAGACGTGCAGGTCGCAGTAGCTTAACAATATACTTTAAATGCCCCTTGGAAGAGACGTGCAGGTCGCAGTAGCTTAACAAGACGGTTTAAATGCCCCTTGGAAGAGCGGTGGAGGTCGCAGTAGCTTAACAAGACAGTTTAAATGCCCCTTGAAAGAGACGTGCAGGTCGCAGTAGCTTAACAAGACGTTTTAAATGTCCCTTGGAAGTGCGGCGGAGGTCGCAGTAGCTTAATAAGACGGTTTAAATGCCCCTTGGAAGAGCGGTGGAGGTCGCAGTAGCTTAACAAGACAGTTTAAATGCCCCTTGAAAGAGACATGCAGGTCGCAGCAGCTTAACAAGACGGTTTAAATACCCCTTGGAAGAGAAGTGCAGGTCGCCGGTAGCTTAACAAGACGGATTAAATGCCCCTTGGAAGAGACGTGCAGGTCGCAGTAGCTTAACAACACTGTTTAAATACCCCTTGGTAGAGACGTGCAGGTCACAGAAGTTTAACAAGATGGTTATAATGCCCTTTGGAAGAGCGGTGGAGGTCGCAGTAGCTTAACAAGACTGTTTAAATGCCCCTTGGAAGAGACGTGCAGGACGCAGTAGCTTAACAAGACGGATTAAATGCCCCTTGGAAGAGCAGTGGAGGTCGCAGTAGCTTAACAAGAAGGTTTAAATGCCCCTTGGAAAACTGGTGGAGGTTACAGTAGCTAAACAAGAAGGTTTAAATGCCCCTTGGAAGAGACTTGCAAATCGCAGTAGCTTAACAAGACTGTTTAAATGCCCCTTGGAAGAGACGTGCAGGTCGCAGTAGCTTAAAAAGACGGTTTAAATGCCCCTTGGAAGAGACATGCAGGTCGCAGTAGCTTAACAAGAGGGTTTAAATGCCCCTTGGAAAAGTGGTGGAGGTTACGGTAGCTTAACAAGACGGTTTTAAATGCCCCTTGGAAGAGACGTGCAGGTCGCAGTAGCTTAACAAGACGGTTTAAATGCCCCTTGGAAGAGCGGTGGACGTCGCAGTAACTTAACAAGACAGTTTAAATGCCACTTGGAAGAGACATGCAGGACGCAGTAGCTTAATAAGAAGGTTTAAATGACCCTTGGAAGAGGCGTGCAGGTCGCAGTAGCTTAACAAGACGGTTGAAATGCCCCTTGGAAGAGAAATGCAGGTCGCATTAGCTTAAAAAGACGGTTTAAATGCCCCTTGGAAGAGACGTGCAGGTCTCAGTAGCTTAACAAGACTGTTTAAAAGCCCCTTGGAAGAGCGGTGGAGGTCGCAGTAGCTTAAAAAGACGGTTTAAATGCCCCTTGGAAGAGACGTGCAGGTCGCAGAAGCTTAACAAGATGGTTTAAACTCCCCTTGGTAGAGATGTGCAGGTCCCAGTAGCTTACAAGATGGTTTAAATGCCCCTTGGAAGAGCGGTGGTGGTCGCAGTAGCTTAACAAGACGGTTTACACGCTCCTTGGAAGAGACGTGCAGGTCGCAGTAGCTTAATAAGAAGGTTTAAATGCCCCTTGGAAGAGACGTGCAGATCTCAGTAGCTTAACAAGACGGTTTAAATTCCCCTGGAAGAGACGTGCAGGTCGCAGTAGCTTAATAAGACGGTTTAAATCCCTTTTGGAAGAGACATGCAGGTCGCAGCAGCTTAACAAGACGCTTTAAATGCCCCTTGGAAGAGACGTGCAGGTCGCAGTAGCTTAACAAGACGGTTTAAATGCCCCTTGCAAGAGACATGCAGGTCGCAGTAGCTAAACATGACGATTTAAATGCCCCTTGGAAGAAACGTGCAGGTCAGAGTAGCTTAACAAGACGGCTTAAATGCCACTTGGAAGAGACGTGCAGGTTGCAGGAGCTTAACAAGTCGGTTTAAATGCCCCTTGTCAGAACGGTGGAGGTCGCAGTAGCTTAACAAGACAGTTTAAATGCCCCTTGGAAGAGACATGCAGGTCCCATTAGCTTAACAAGACGGTTTAAATGCCCCTTGGAAGAGAAGTGCAGGTCGCAGAAGCTTAACAAGACGGTTTAAATGCCACTTGGAAGAGACGTGCAGGTCGCAGTAGCTTAACAAAACGGATTAAATGCCCCTTGGAAGAGACGTGCAGGTCGCAGTAGCTTAACAAGACGGTTTAAATGCCCCTTGCAAGAGACATGCAGGTCGCAGTAGCTAAACATGACGATTTAAATGCCCCTTGGAAGAAACGTGCAGGTCAGAGTAGCTTAACAAGACGGCTTAAATGCCACTTGGAAGAGACGTGCAGGTTGCAGGAGCTTAACAAGTCGGTTTAAATGCCCCTTGGCAGAACGGTGGAGGTCGCAGTAGCTTAACAAGACAGTTTAAATGCCCCTTGGAAGAGACATGCAGGTCCCATTAGCTTAACAAGACGGTTTAAATGCCCCTTGGAAGAGAAGTGCAGGTCGCAGAAGCTTAACAAGTCGGTTTAAATGCCACTTGGAAAAGACGTGCAGTTCGCAGTAGCTTAACAAGACGGTTTAAATACCCGTTGGAAGAGACGTGCAGTTCGCAGTCGCTTAACAAGACGGTTTAAATGCCCCTTGGAAGAGACGTGCAGGTCGCAGTAGCTTAACAAGCTGGTTTAAATGCCACTTGGAAGAGACGTGCAGATCGCAGTAGCTTAACAAGACGGTTTAAATGCCCCTTGGAAAAGACGTGCAGGTCGCAGTAGCTTAACAAAACAGTTTAAATGCCCCTTGGAAGAGACGTGCAGTTCGCAGTAGCTTATCAAGACGGTTTAAATGCCCCTTGGAAGAGACGTGCAGGTCACAGTAGCTTAACAAGATGGATTAAATGCCCCTTGGAAAAGCAGTGGAGGTCGCAGTAGCTTAACAAGACGGTTTAAATGCCCCTTGGTAGAGACGTGCCGGTCGCAGTAGCTTAACAAGACGGATTAGATGCCCCTTGGAAAAGCAGTGGTGGTCGCAGTAGCTTAACAAGACTGTTTAAATGCCCCTTGGTAGAGACGTGCAGGTCACAGAAGTTTAACAAGATGGTTAAAATGCCCTTTGGAAGAGCGGTGGAGGTCGCAGTAGCTTAACAAGACTGTTTAAATGCCCCTTGGAAGAGACATGCAGGTCCCATTAGCTTAACAAGACGGTTTAAATGCCTCTTGGAAGAGAATTGCAGGTCGCAGAAGCTTAACAAGACGGTTTAAATGCCACTTGGAAGAGACATGCAGTTCGCAGTAGCTTAACAAGACGCTTTAAATACCCGTTGGAAGAGACGTGAAGTTCGCAGTAGCTTAACAAGACCGATTAAATGCCCCTTGGAAGAGCAGTGGAGGTCGCAGTAGCTTAACAAGACGGTTTAAATGCCCCTTGGAAAAGTGGTGGAGGTTACAGTAGCTTAACAAGACGGTTTAAATGCCCCTTGGAAGAGACGGGCAAGTCGCAGTAGCTTAACAAGACGGATTAAATGCCCCTTGGAAGAGCAGTGGAGGTCGCAGTAGCTTAACAAGATGGTTTAAATGCCCCTTGGTAGAGACGTGCAGGTCACAGTAGCTTAACAAGACGGTTAAAATGCCCTTTGGAAGAGCGGTGGAGGTCGCAGTAGCTTAAAAAGACGGTTTAAATGCCCCTTGGAAGATCGGTGGACGTCGCAGTAGCTTAACAAGACGGTTTAAATGCCCTTTGGAAGAGAAGTGAAGGTCGCAGTAGCTTAACAAGATGGTTAAAATGCCACTTGGAAGAGACGTGCAGGTCGCAAAAGCTTAACAAGACTGTATAAATGCCCCTTGGAAGAGACGTGCAGTTCGCAGTCGCTTAACAAGACGGTTTAAATGCCCCTTGGAAGAGACGTGCAGGTCGCAGTAGCTTAACAAGCTGGCTTAAATGCCACTTGGAAGAGACGTGCAGGTCGCAGTAGCTTAACAAGACGGTTTAAATGCCCCTTGGAAAAGACGTGCAGGTCGCAGTAGCTTAACAAAACAGTTTAAATGCCCCTTGGAAGAGCGGTGGAGGTCGCAGTAGCTTAACAAGACAGTTTAAATGCCCCTTGAAAGAGACATGCAGGTCGCAGCAGCTTAACAAGACGGTTTAAATACCCCTTGGAAGAGAAGTGCAGGTCGCCGTAGCTTAACAAGACGGATTAAATGCCCCTTGGAAGAGACGTGCAGGTCGCAGTAGCTTAACAAAGCTTTTTAAATGCCCCCTGGAAGAGACGTGCAGGTCGCAGTACCTTAACAGGACGGTTTAAATGCCCCTTGGAAAATTGGTGGAGGTTACAGTAGCTTAACAAGACGGTTTAAATGCCCCTTGGAAGAGACGTGCAAGTCGCAGTAGCTTAACAAGACGGCTTAAATGCCCCTTGGAAGAGACGTGCAGGTCGCAGGAGCTTAACAAGTCGGTTTAAATGCCCCTTGGCAGAGCGGTGGAGGTCGCAGTAGCTAAATAAGACAGTTTAAATGCCCCTTGGAAGAGACATGCAGGTCGCATTAGCTTAACAATACGGTTTAAATGCCCCTTGGAAGAGAAGTACAGGTCGCAGCATCTTAACAAGACGTTCTAAATGCCCCACGGTAGAGACGTGCAGTTCGCAGTAGCTTAACAAGATGGTTTAAATGCCCCATGGAAGAGACGTGCAGGTCGCAGTAGCTTAACAAGACGGTTAAAATGCCCCTTGGAGGAGACGTGCAGGTCGCAGAAGCTTAACAAGACTGTTTAAATGCCCCTTGGAAGAGACGTGCAGTTCGCAGTAGCTTAACAAGACGGTTTAAATGCCCCTTGGAAGAGACGTGCAGGCCGCAGTAGCTTAACAAGACGGATTAAATGCCCCTTGGAAGAGCAGTGGAGGTCGCAGTAGCTTAACAAGACGGTTTAAATGACCCCTTGGTAGAGACGTGTAGGTCGCAGAAGCTTAACAAGACTGTTTAAATGCCCCTTGGAAGAGACGTGCAGTTCGCAGTAGCTTATCAAGACGGTTTAAATGCCCCTTGGAAGAGACGTGCAGGTCGCAGTAGCTTAACAAGACGGATTAAATGCCCCTTGGAAAAGCAGTGGAGGTCGCAGTAGCTTAACAAGATGGTTTAAATGCCCCTTGGTAGAGACGTGCAGGTCGCAGTAGCTTAACAAGACGGTTTAAATGCCCCCTGGAAGAGAGGTGGAGGTGGCAGTAACTTAACAAGACAGTTTAAATGCCCCTTTGAAGAGACGTGCAGGTCGCAGTAGCTTAACAAGACGGTTTAAATGCCACTTGGAAGAGCGGTGGACGTCGCAGTAGCTTAACAAGACAGTTTAAATGCCCCTTGGAAGAGACATGCAGGACGCAGTAGCTTAATAAGAAGGTTTAAATGACCCATGGAAGAGACGTGCAGGTCGCAGTAGCCTAACAAGACGGTTTAAATGCCCCTTGGAAGAGAAATGCAGGTCGCATTAGCTTAAAAAGACGGTTTAAATGCCCCTTGGAAGAGACGTGCAGGTCTCAGTAGCTTAACAAGACTGTTTAAAAGCCCCTTGGAAGAGCGGTGGAGGTCGCAGTCGCTTAAAAAGACAGTTTAAATGCCCCTTGGAAGAGACGTGCAGGTCGCACTAGCTTAACAAGACGCTTTAAATGCCCCTTGGAAGAGCGGTGGTGGTCGAATTAGCTTAACAAGACGGTTTACATGCTCCTTGGAAGAGACGTGCAGGTCGCAGTAGCTTAATAAGAAGTTTTAAATGCCCCTTGGAAGAGACATGCAGGTCGCAGTAGCTTAACAAGACGGTTTAAATTCCCCTTGGAAGAGACGTGCAGGTCGCAGTAGCTTAACAAGACGGTTTACATGCCCCTTGGAAGAGACGTGCAGATCGCAGTAGCTTAATAAGACGGTTTAAATCCCTTTTGGAAGAGACATGCAGGTCGCAGCAGCTTAACAAAACGCTTTAAATGCCCCTTGGAAGAGACGTGCAGGTCGCAGTAGCTTAACAAAACGGTTTAAATGCCCCTTGGAAGAGACGTGCAGGTCGCAGTAGCTTAACATAACGATTTAAATGCCCCTTGGAAGAAACGTGCAGGTCGCAGTAGATTAACAAGACCGTTTAAATGCCCCTTGTAAGAGACGATAAGGTCGCTGTAGCTTAACAAGACGGTTTAAATGCCCCTTGGAAGAGCGGTGGAGGTCGCAGTAGCTTAACAAGACGGTTTAAATGCCCCTTGGAAGAGCGGTGGAGGTCACAGTAGCTTAACAAGACGCTTTAAATGCCACTTGGAAGAGACGTGCAGGTCACAGCAGCTTAACATGATGGTTTAAATGCCCATTGGAAGAGACGTGCAGGTCGCAGTAGCTTTACTAGACAGTTTAAATGCCCCTTGAAAGAGACGTGCTGGTCGCAGTAGATTAACAAGACGTTTTAAATGCCCCCTGGAAGAGACATGCAGGTCGCAGCAGCTTAACAAGACGTTTTAAATGCCCCTTGGAAAAGACGTGCAGGTCCCAGTAGCTTAACAAGACGGTTTAAATGCCCTTTGGAAGAGACATGCAGGTCGCAGTAGCTTAACAAGACGGTTTAAATGCCCCTTGGAAAAGTGGTGGAGGTTACAGTAGCTAAACAAGAAGGTTTAAATGCCCCTTGGAAGAGACGTGCAGGTCCCAGTAGCTTAACAAGACGGTTTAAATGCCCCTTGGAAGGGACGTGCAGGTCGCAGTAGCTTAACAAGACGGTTTAAATGCCCCTTGGAAAAGTGGTGGAGGTTACAGTAGCTAAACAAGAAGGTTTAAATGCCCCTTGGAAGAGACGTGCAATTCGCAGTAGCTTAACAAGACGGTTTAAATGCCCCTTGGAAGAGACGTGCAGGTCGCAGTAGCTTAAAAAGATGGTTTAAATGCCCCTTGGAAGAGACATGCAGGTCGCAGTAGCTTAACAAGACGGTTTAAATGCCCCTTGGAAAAGTGGTGGAGGTTACAGTAGCTTAACAAGACGGTTTAAATGCCCCTTGGAAGAGACGTGCAAGTCGCAGTAGCTTAACAATATGGTTTAAATTCCCCTTGGAAGAGCGGTGGAGGTCGCTGTAGCTTAATAAGACGGTTTAAATGTCCCTTGGAAGAGACGTGCAGGTCGTAGTAGCTTAACTAGACCGTTTAAATGCCCCTTGGAAGAGAAGTGCAGGTCGCAGTAGCTTAACAAGACAGTTTGAATGCCACATGGAAGAGCGGTGGATGTCGAAGTAAATTAACAAGACAGTTTAAATGCCCCTTGGAAAAGTGGTGGAGGTTACAGTAGCTTAATAAGACGGTTTAAATGCCCCTTGGAAGAGACATTCAAGTGGCAGTAGCTTAAAAAGACGGTTTAAATGCGCCTTGGAAAAGACGTGCAGGTCGCACTTGCTATAAAAGACGGTTTAAATGCCCCTTGGAAGTGACGAGCAGGTCGCAGTAGGCTAACAAGATGGTTTAAATGCCCCCTGGAAGCGAGGTGGAGGTGGCAGTAACTTAACAAGACAGTTTAAATGCCCCTTTGTACAGACGTGCAGGTCGCAGTAGCTTAACAAGACGGTTTAAATGCCCCTTGGAAGAGCAGTGGACGTCGCAGTAGCTTAACAAGTCAGTTTAAATGCCCCTTGGAGGAGACATGCAGGACGCAGTAGCTTAATAAGAAGGTTTAATTGCCCCTTGGAAGAGAAATGCAGGTCGCATTAGCTTAAAAAGACGGTTTAAATGCCCCTTGGAAGAGACGTGCAGGTCTCAGTGGCTTAACAAGACTGTTTAAAAGCCCCTTTGAAGAGACGTGCAGGTCGCAGTAGCTTAATAAGAAGGTTTAAATGCCCCTTGGAAGAGACATGCAGGTCGCAGTAGCTTAACAAGACGATTTAAATGCCCCTTGGAAGAGACGTGCAGGTCGTAGTAGCTTAAAAAAACGGTTTAAATCCCTTTTGGAAGAGACATGCAGGTCGCAGCAGCTTAACAAGAAGCTTTAAATGTCCCTTGGAAGAGACGTGCAGGTCGCAGTAGCTTAACAAGACGGTTTAAATGCCCCTTGCAAGAGACAAGCAGGTCGCAGTAGCTTAACATGACGATTTAAATGCCCCTTGGAAGAAACGTGCAGGTCGCAGTAGCTTAACAAGACCGTTTAAATGCCCCTTGTAAGAGACGATAAGGTCGCTGTAGCTTAACAAGACGGTTTAAATACCCCTTGGAAGAGCGGTGGAGGTCGTAGTAGCTTAACAAGACGGTTTAAATGCCCCTTGGAAGAGCGGTGGAGGTCGCAGTAGCTTAACAAGACGGTTTAAATGCCACTTGGAAGAGACGTGCAGGTCACAGCAGCTTAACAAGATGGTTTAAATGCCCATTGGAAGAGACGTGCAGGTCGCAGTAGCTTAACAACATGGTTTAAATGCCACTTGGAAGAGACGTGCAGGTCGCAGTAGCTTAACAAGACTGTTAAAATGCCCCTTGGAAGAGACGTGCAGGTCGCAGTAGCTTAACAATATACTTTAAATGCCCCTTGGAAGAGACGTGCAGGTCGCAGTAGCTTAACAAGACGGTTTAAATGCCCCTTGGAAGAGCGGTGGAGGTCGCAGTAGCTTAACAAGACAGTTTAAATGCCCCTTGAAAGAGACGTGCAGGTCGCAGTAGCTTAACAAGACGTTTTAAATGTCCTTTGGAAGTGCGGCGGAGGTCGCAGTAGCTTAATAAGACGGTTTAAATGCCCCTTGGAAGAGCGGTGGAGGTCGCAGTAGCTTAACAAGACAGTTTAAATGCCCCTTGAAAGAGACATGCAGGTCGCAGCAGCTTAACAAGACGGTTTAAATACCCCTTGGAAGAGAAGTGCAGGTCGCCGTAGCTTAACAAGACGGATTAAATGCCCCTTGGAAGAGACGTGCAGGTCGCAGTAGCTTAACAACACTGTTTAAATACCCCTTGGTAGAGACGTGCAGGTCACAGAAGTTTAACAAGATGGTTAAAATGCCCTTTGGAAGAGCGGTGGAGGTCGCAGTAGCTTAACAATACTGTTTAAATGCCCCTTGGAAGAGACGTGCAGGTCGCAGTAGCTTAACAAGACGGATTAAATGCCCCTTGGAAGAGCAGTGGAGGTCGCAGTAGCTTAACAAGAAGGTTTAAATGCCCCTTGGAAAACTGGTGGAGGTTACAGTAGCTAAACAAGAAGGTTTAAATGCCCCTTGGAAGAGACTTGCAAGTCGCAGTAGCTTAACAAGACTGTTTAAATGCCCCTTGGAAGAGACGTGCAGGTCGCAGTAGCTTAAAAAGACGGTTTAAATGCCCCTTGGAAGAGACATGCAGGTCGCAGTAGCTTAACAAGAGGGTTTAAATGCCCCTTGGAAAAGTGGTGGAGGTTACGGTAGCTTAACAAGACGGTTTTAAATGCCCCTTGGAAGAGACGTGCAGGTCGCAGTAGCTTAACAAGACGGTTTAAATGCCCCTTGGAAGAGCGGTGGACGTCGCAGTAACTTAACAAGACAGTTTAAATGCCACTTGGAAGAGACATGCAGGACGCAGTAGCTTATTAAGAAGGTTTAAATGACCCTTGGAAGAGGCGTGCAGGTCGCAGTAGCTTAACAAGACGGTTGAAATGCCCCTTGGAAGAGAAATGCAGGTCGCATTAGCTTAAAAAGACGGTTTAAATGCCCCTTGGAAGAGACGTGCAGGTCTCAGTAGCTTAACAAGACTGTTTAAAAGCCCCTTGGAAGAGCGGTGGAGGTCGCAGTAGCTTAAAAAGACGGTTTAAATGCCCCTTGGAAGAGACGTGCAGGTCGCAGAAGCTTAACAAGATGGTTTAAACTCCCCTTGGTAGAGATGTGCAGGTCCCAGTATCTTACAAGATGGTTTAAATGCCCCTTGGAAGAGCGGTGGTGGTCGCAGTAGCTTAACAAGACGGTTTACACGCTCCTTGGAAGAGACGTGCAGGTCGCAGTAGCTTAATAAGAAGGTTTAAATGCCCCTTGGAAGAGACGTGCAGATCTCAGTAGCTTAACAAGACGGTTTAAATTCCCCTGGAAGAGACGTGCAGGTCGCAGTAGCTTAATAAGACGGTTTAAATCCCTTTTGGAAGAGACATGCAGGTCGCAGCAGCTTAACAAGACGCTTTAAATGCCCCTTGGAAGAGACGTGCAGGTCGCTGTAGCTTAACAAAACGGTTTAAATGCCCCTTGGAAGAGACGTGCAGGTCGCAGTAGCTTAACAAGACGGTTTAAATGCCCCTTGCAAGAGACATGCAGGTCGCAGTAGCTAAACATGACGATTTAAATGCCCCTTGGAAGAAACGTGCAGGTCAGAGTAGCTTAACAAGACGGCTTAAATGCCACTTGGAAGAGACGTGCAGGTTGCAGGAGCTTAACAAGTCGGTTTAAATGCCCCTTGGCAGAACGGTGGAGGTCGCAGTAGCTTAACAAGACAGTTTAAATGCCCCTTGGAAGAGACATGCAGGTCCCATTAGCTTAACAAGACGGTTTAAATGCCCCTTGGAAGAGAAGTGCAGGTCGCAGAAGCTTAACAAGACGGTTTAAATGCCACTTGGAAGAGACGTGCAGGTCGCAGTAGCTTAACAAAACGGATTAAATGCCCCTTGGAAGAGACGTGCAGGTCGCAGTAGCTTAACAAGACGGTTTAAATGCCCCTTGCAAGAGACATGCAGGTCGCAGTAGCTAAACATGACGATTTAAATGCCCCTTGGAAGAAACGTGCAGGTCAGAGTAGCTTAACAAGACGGCTTAAATGCCACTTGGAAGAGACGTGCAGGTTGCAGGAGCTTAACAAGTCGGTTTAAATGCCCCTTGGCAGAACGGTGGAGGTCGCAGTAGCTTAACAAGACAGTTTAAATGCCCCTTGGAAGAGACATGCAGGTTCCATTAGCTTAACAAGACGGTTTAAATGCCCCTTGGAAGAGAAGTGCAGGTCGCAGAAGCTTAACAAGTCGGTTTAAATGCCACTTGGAAGAGACGTGCAGTTCGCAGTAGCTTAACAAGACGGTTTAAATACCCGTTGGAAGAGACGTGAAGTTCGCAGTAGCTTAACAAGACCGATTAAATGCCCCTTGGAAGAGCAGTGGAGGTCGCAGTAGCTTAACAAGACGGTTTAAATGCCCCTTGGAAAAGTGGTGGAGGTTACAGTAGCTTAACAAGACGGTTTAAATGCCCCTTGGAAGAGACGGGCAAGTCGCAGTAGCTTAACAAGACGGTTTAAATGCCCCTTGGAAGAGACTTGCAGGTCGCAGGAGCTTAACAAGTCAGTTTAAATGCCACTTGGCAGAGCGGTGGAGGTCGCAGTAGCTTAACAAGACAGTTTAAATGCCCCTTGGAAGTGACATGCAGGTCGCAGAAGCTTAACAAGACGGTTTAAATACCCCTTAGAAGAGACGTGCAGTTCGCAGTAGCTTAACAAGACGGTTTAAATGCCCCATGGAAGAGACGTGCAGTTCGCAGTAGCTTAACAAGACGGATTAAATGCCCCTTGGAAGAGCAGTGGAGGTCGCAGTAGCTTAACAAGACGGTTTAAATGCCCCTTGGTAGAGACGTGCAGGTCACAGTAGCTTAACAAGACGGTTAAAATGCCCTTTGGAAGAGCGGTGGAGGTCGCAGTAGCTTAAAAAGACGGTTTAAATGCCCCTTGGAAGATCGGTGGAGTTCGCAGTAGCTTAACAAGACCGTTTAAATGCCCCTTGGAAGAGAAGTGAAGGTCGCAGTAGCTTAACAAGATGGTTAAAATGCCCCTTGGAAGAGACGTGCAGGTCTCAGAAGCTTAACAAGACTGTTTAAATGCCCCTTGGAAGAGACGTGCAGTTCGCAGTCGCTTAACAAGATGGTTTAAATGCCCCTTGGAAGAGACGTGCAGGTCGCAGTAGCTTAACAAGACGGATTAAATGCCCCTTTGAAGAGCAGTGGAGGTCACAGTAGCTTAACAAGCGAAAATAACCTTGGCACTCGAAAAAATTCTGCTTAAGAAAATTTATTGCAGTCCATATTAATATACAGTGAACAATACGTTAACGTTTCGGTCTACACGACCTTCTTCAGTTGACTGAAAAATGGACAAATAAAGAAAATATAAACAAAAGAATACAGAAAATCTCTGTTGAAAAACCGTATTTAAACATATGCAAAAAACATACAATGTTACAAATCTACGGAGGAAGGGGTAATGGGGTATAGGGGAACAGTTAGACAAATAGAGGGCAACACAAAAGGAGGGAGGAAGAGGGAAAGGCCATTTTAAGTGTAGGACCTACCCGTATATTCGTATCAATGATATAAGGAAAGATAAGCTGGAGGAGTCAACTAGGACAGCCTGGAGGGAGAACAGTAAATATGTGTGATACTAGGGTAAAAGCCATGTTGGAGGCAGCGCGATGAAACATATATATATAGAGAAAGCATATAAAGCAAATGGCCAGTTTAGGAAGAAAGACCCGGGCATGTACCTGCTAAGGAGCTCAAAAGGGATTCAGGACCGGCAGCGCGGCATCCACCGCTAGATGCTGTGGTTTGGAGCGGGAGGGAGGGCATTTAAATATGGAGGGGGATGATTGAAGAGCCAATCATCTACGAGAGCGCTAAATTCCGCGATTGCGCATGTCCGGAAGTAACCTGAGTCACGTGACCGGAAGGAACGGAGAACAGGTCACGTGTGCGTTCCATTGGACTAAAGCTTGCGTTCCACACTAGGAACGAGCGGCGCAAGGCTAGTAACGGAGTGTGAACCGTTCAGATAAGGTGCTGGAGGGGTACAGAAGCAGGAGGGGAAGACGGGGAAGGACCAGGCAATAGGCAAATCTGCAAAAAAGGAGAAGGCATATGTCAATGAGATGAACAGGCATGAGTATGATAACAAGACAATATGATAAATAGAATTACAGATAATAATATAATACAGCAACACCTGAATAGGTTACAGAATTAGGCATAGATGACAAAGTATTGCATAAGAGATCCACAGAAAAAGACAACAAGTTAACAATGGCAAGGTACTGTGGGGTAAGTCTTCAGATAAAGGACATTAAGTCATAATCCCTGTTCAAGCCCCTTGGGGAAAGGGAATCCAACTCATGGATCCAAAATGCCTCTCGTTGTTTAAGGAGGCGGATACGATCGCCACCCCGCCGGGGTGGTGGAACCTGTTCAAGCACCTGAAACCTAAGTTGGGAGATGTTGTGGCCTGTTGATATGAAGTGGTGGGGTATTGGCAAGAGAAGGTTCTCAGGTTACTCAGGTTACTTCTGGACTAGAGATGAGCGTTGTTCTACTCGAACTGTTCGCCAATCTCAAATTCGAGCTGTTTTGGGCGGTGTTCGAGCCGTTTGGCGAACACGAACAATTTGAGAAAAATTCGGCTGTTCGAGGTTATGTTCGATAACTGTTCGTGCACCAAAATCATAACTGGATTTTTTCTCAGTAATGATGAAAATTAATGTTAATACGCAGTTTGAGTGTACAGCAGGGTGGGGGGAGGGGCAGGGGATGGATCTCTGCAGGAATAATGAAGATCTCCATTTTTTTTTTCTCTTTCCCGCATTTACAGTGGGGAGGTGCAATCTGTCAGCCTATCAGCAGCGCACACACGGAGCGAAGTGCTTTTTTTCACACAAGCAAGGGCATGTGTCATTGGCAGTGTATGTCACATGTCCTTGCCCTATAAGACCAAGCCATTTTCCCCGTCGCCACCATTTTCTCACTGCTGCAGCTGCGTGTTAGACGGCACCACTGTTGCTGTGTGCGCTATACCTTGTTAAATTCAAGCCAATTTTCGCACAAATCTACAGATAGCTTGGGAGTAGGGAATAGTTGTGATTGCAGTCCTTTTAAGGACTAGGTTACAGCATTTCCTATGACTTTTATCAGGCAGGTCTGTGCTCTTAAATAGATAGGTTGTGGGAGTAAAGACTAATTGTAATTGGAGTCCTTTTCAGGACTAGGTTACATCAGTTCCTATCAGTTTTTGCCAGGCAGGTCTGTGCCAGTGCTGTGCAAGTTTTTTTCACAGCATTTGGCTGAATCTAGCAAAGCTAATCCTTTTTGGCCTATTGCAGAGTGTGTTAGTCAGTGGAGTAGCCTATCTGTGTTGCAAGATATACCACCTGTGTATAGAATACCAATTTTTTTACTGCACCTAGTGAAGTAAAATCTTTTGGGCATAGCATCATTCTATTAGTCCATCTATACTGACCTCCATAAGGTTGCAAATTGAATATAATTTTTTTCTGCATCTAGCTCTGAAAAAATATTGGGCTTCTAGCTGTGTGTGGGACTTGTTGTATTAGTCCATCTATACTGACCTCCATCAGGTTGCAAACTGAATATATTTTTTTCTGCATCTACCTCTGAAAAAATATTGGGCTTCTAGCTGTGTGTGGGACGTGTTCTATTAATCCATCTATACAGACCTCCATCAGGTTGCAAACTGAATATATTTTTTTCTGCATCTACCTCTGAAAAAATATTGGGCTTCTAGCTGTGTGTGGGACTTGTTGCATTAGTCCATCTATACTGACCTCCATCAGGTTGCAAATTAAAAATAATTTTTATCTGCATCTACCTCTGAAAAAATATTTGGGCTTCTAGCTGTGTGTGGGACTTGTTGTATTAGTCCATCTATACTGACCTCCATCAGGTTGCAAATTGAATATAATTTTTATCTGCATCTAGCTCTGAAAAAATATTTGGCCTTCTAGCAGTGTGTGGGAGTTTCTCTATTAGTCCATCTATACTGACCTCCATCAGGTTGCAAATTAAAAATAATTTTTATCTGCATCTACCTCTGAAAAAATATTTGGGCTTCTAGCTGTGTGTGGGACTTGTTCTATTAATCCATCTATACAGACCTTCATCAGGTTGCAAACTGAATATTTTTTTTTCTGCATCTACCTCTGAAAAAATATTGGGCTTCTAGCTGTGTGTGGGACTTGTTGTATTAGTCCATCTATACTGACCTCCATCAGGTTGCAAACTGAATATATTTTTTTCTGCATCTACCTCTGAAAAAATATGTGGCCTTCTAGCAGTGTGTGGGACTTTCTCTATTAGTTCATCTATACTGACCTCCATCAGGTTGCAAACTGAATATAATTTTTTTCTGCATCTAGCTCTGAAAAAATATTTGGCCTTCTAGCAGTGTGTGGGACTTTCTCTATTAGTCCATCTATACTGACCTCCATCAGGTTGCAAATTCAAAATAATTTTTTGTCTGCATCTAGCTCTGAAAAAATATTGGGCTTCTAGCTGTGTGTGGGACTTGTTGTATTAGTCCATCTATACTGACCTCCATCAGGTTGCAAATTAAAAATAATTTTTATCTGCATCTACAGTACCTCTGAAAAAATATTTGGGCTTCTAGCTGTGTGTGGGACTTGTTCTATTAGTCCATCTATACTGACCTCCATCAGGTTGCAAATTGAATATAATTTTTATCTGCATCTAGCTCTGAAAAAATATTTGGCCTTCTAGCAGTGTGTGGGACTTTCTCTATTAGTCCATCTATACTGACCTCCATCAGGTTGCAAATTGAATATAATTTTTATCTGCATCTAGCTCTGAAAAAATATTTGGCCTTCTAGCAGTGTGTGGGACTTTCTCTATTAGTCCATCTATACTGACCTCCATCAGGTTGCAAATTAAAAAAAAATTTTATCTGCATCTACCTCTGAAAAAATATTTGGGCTTCTAGCTGTGTGTGGGACTTGTATTAGTCCATCTATACTGACCTCCATCAGGTTGCAAACTGAATATATTTTTTTCTGCATCTACCTCTGAAAAAATATTGGGCTTCTAGCTGTGTGTGGGACTTTCTCTATTAGTCCATCTATACTGACCTCCATCAGGTTGCAAATTCAAAATAATTTTTTGTCTGCATCTAGCTCTGAAAAAATATTGGGCTTCTAGCTGTGTGTGGGACTTGTTGTATTAGTCCATCTATACTGACCTCCATCAGGTTGCAAATTAAAAATAATTTTTATCTGCATCTACCTCTGAAAAAATATTTGGGCTTCTAGCTGTGTGTGGGACTTGTTGTATTAGTCCATCTATACTGACCTCCATCAGGTTGCAAACTGAATATATTTTTTTCTGCATCTACCTCTGAAAAAATATTGGGCTTCTAGCTGTGTGTGGGACTTGTTGTATTAGTCCATCTATACTGACCTCCATCAGGTTGCAAACTGAATATATTTTTTTCTGCATCTACCTCTGAAGAAATATTGGGCTTCTAGCTGTGTGTGGGACTTGTTCTATTAATCCATCTATACAGACCTCCAACAGGTTGCAAACTGAATATATTTTTTTCTGCATCTACCTCTGAAAAAATATGTGGCCTTCTAGCAGTGTGTGGGACTTTCTCTATTAGTCCATCTATACTGACCTCCATCAGGTTGCAAACTAAATATAATTTTTTTCACAGCATCTAGCTCTGAAAAAATATTTGGCCTTCTAGCAGTGTGTGGGCCTTTCTCTATTAGTCCATCTATACTGACCTCCATCAGGTTGCAAATTCAAAATAATTTTTTGTCTGCATCTAGCTCTGAAAAAATATTGGGCTTCTAGCTGTGTGTGGGACTTGTTGTATTAGTCCATCTATACTGACCTCCATCAGGTTGCAAATTAAAAATAATTTTTATCTGCATCTACAGTACCTCTGAAAAAATATTTGGGCTTCTAGCTGTGTGTGGGACTTGTTCTATTAGTCCATCTATACCGACCTCCATCAGGTTGCAAATTGAATATAATTTTTATCTGCATCTAGCTCTGAAAAATATTTGGCCTTCTAGCAGTGTGTGGGACTTTATCTATTAGTCCATCTATACTGACCTCCATCAGGTTGCAAATTAAAAATAATTTTTATCTGCATCTACCTCTGAAAAAATATTTGGGCTTCTAGCTGTGTGTGGGACTTGTTCTATTAGTCCATCTATACTGACCTCCATCAGGTTGCAAATTGAATATAATTTTTATCTGCATCTAGCTCTGAAAAAATATTTGGCCTTCTAGCAGTGTGTGGGACTTTCTCTATTAGTCCATCTATACTGACCTCCATCAGGTTGCAAATTAAAAATAATTTTTATCTGCATCTACCTCTGAAAAAATATTTGGGCTTCTAGCTGTGTGTGGGACTTGTTCTATTAGTCCATCTATACTGACCTCCATCAGGTTGCAAATTGAATATAATTTTTATCTGCATCTACCTCTGAAAAAATATTGGGCTTCTAGCTGTGTGTGGGACTTTCTCTATTAGTCCATCTACACTGACCTCCATCAGGTTGCAAATTCAAAATAATTTTTTGTCTGCATCTAGCTCTGAAAAAATATTGGGCTTCTAGCTGTGTGTGGGACTTGTTGTATTAGTCCATCTATACTGACCTCCATCAGGTTGCAAATTAAAAATAATTTTTATCTGCATCTACCTCTGAAAAAATATTTGGGCTTCAGCTGTGTGTGGGACTTGTTCTATTTATCCATCTATACAGACCTCCATCAGGTTGCAAACTGATTATATTTTTTTCTGCATCTACCTCTGAAAAAATATTGGGCTTCTAGCTGTGTGTGGGAATTTCTCTATTAGTCCATCTATACTGACCTCCATCAGGTTGCAAATTCAAAATAATTTTTTGTCTGCATCTAGCTCTGAAAAAATATTGGGCTTCTAGCTGTGTGTGGGACTTGTTGTATTAGTCCATCTATACTGACCTCCATCAGGTTGCAAATTAAAAATAATTTTTATCTGCATCTACCTCTGAAAAAATATTTGGGCTTCTAGCTGTGTGTGGGACTTGTTCTATTAGTCCATCTATACTGACCTCCATCAGGTTGCAAATTGAATATAATTTTTATCTGCATCTAGCTCTGAAAAAATATTTGGCCTTCTAGCAGTGTGTGGGACTTTCTCTATTAGTCCATCTATACTGACCTCCATCAGGTTGCAAATTAAAAATAATTTTTATCTGCATCTACCTCTGAAAAAATATTTGGGCTTCTAGCTGTGTGTGGGACTTGTTCTATTAATCCATCTATACAGACCTCCATCAGGTTGCAAACTGAATATATTTTTTTCTGCATCTACCTCTGAAAAAATATTGGGCTTCTAGCTGTGTGTGGGACTTTCTCTGTTAGTCCATCTATACTGACCTCCATCAGGTTGCAAATTCAAAATAATTTTTTGTCTGCATCTAGCTCTGAAAAAATATTGGGCTTCTAGCTGTGTGTGGGACTTGTTGTAATAGTCCATCTATACTGACCTCCATCAGGTTGCAAATTAAAAATAATTTTTATCTGCATCTACAGTACCTCTGAAAAAATATTTGGGATTCTAGCTGTGTGTGGGACTTGTTCTATTAGTCCATCTATACTGACCTCCATCAGGTTTCAAATTGAATATAATTTTTATCTGCATCTAGCTCTGAAAAAATATTTGGCCTTCTAGCAGTGTGTGGGACTTTCTCTATTAGTCCATCTATACTGACCTCCATCAGGTTGCAAATTAAAAATAATTTTTATCTGCATCTACCTCTGAAAAAATATTTGGGCTTCTAGCTGTGTGTGGGACTTTCTCTATTAGTCCATCTATACTGACCTCCATCAGGTTGCAAATTGAATATAATTTTTATCTGCATCTAGCTCTGAAAAAATATTTGGCCTTCTAGCAGTGTGTGGGACTTTCTCTATTAGTCCATCTATACTGACCTCCATCAGGTTGCAAATTAAAAATAATTTTTATCTGCATCTACCTCTGAAAAAATATTTGGGCTTCTAGCTGTGTGTGGGACTTGTTCTATTAATCCATCTATACAGACCTCCATCAGGTTGCAAACTGAATATATGTTTTTCTGCATCTAGCTCTGAAAAAATATTGGGCTTCTAGCTGTGTGTGGGACTTGTTGTATTAGTCCATCTATACTGACCTCCATCAGGTTGCAAATTGTATATAATTTTTATCTGCATCTAGCTCTGAAAAAATATTTGGCCTTCTAGCAGTGTGTGGGACTTTCTCTATTAGTCCATCTATACTGACCTCCATCAGGTTGCAAATTAAAAATAATTTTTATCTGCATCTACCTCTGAAAAAATATTTGGGCTTCTAGCTGTGTGTGGGACTAGTTCTATTAGTCCATCTATACTGACCTCCATCAGGTTGCAAATTGAGTATAATTTTTATCTGCATCTAGCTCTGAAAAAATATTTGGCCTTCTAGCAGTGTGTGGGACTTTCTCTATTAGTCCATCTATACTGACCTCCATCAGGTTGCAAATTAAAAATAATTTTTATCTGCATCTACCTCTGAAAAAATATTTGGGATTCTAGCTGTGTGTGGGACTTGTTCTATTAATCCATCTATACAGAACTCCATCAGGTTGCAAACTGAATATATTTTTTTCTGCATCTACCTCTGAAAAAATATGTGGCCTTCTAGCAGTGTGTGAGACTTTCTCTATTAGTCCATCTATACTGACCTCCATCAGGTTGCAAATTCAAAATAATTTTTTGTCTGCATCTAGCTCTGAAAAAATATTGGGCTTCTAGCTGTGTGTGGGACTTGTTGTATTAGTCCATCTATACTGACCTCCATCAGGTTGCAAACTGAATATATTTTTTTCTGCATTTACCTCTGAAAAAATATTGGGCTTCTAGCTGTGTGTGGGACTTGTTCTATTAATCCATCTATACAGACCTCCATCAGGTTGCAAACTGAATATATTTTTTTCTGCATCTATCTCTGAAAAAATATTGGGCTTCTAGCTGTGTGTGGGACTTGTTCTATTAATCCATCTATACAGACCTCCATCAGGTTGCAAACTGAATATATTTTTTTCTGCATCTACCTCTGAAAAAATATTGGGCTTCTAGCTGTGTGTGGGACTTGTTGTATTAGTCCATCTATACTGACCTCCATCAGGTTGCAAACTGAATATATTTTTTTCTCCATCTACCTCTGAAAAAATATTGGGCCTTCTAGCAGTGTGTGGGACTTTCTCTATTAGTCCATCTATACTGACCTCCATCAGGTTGCAAATTCAAAATAATTTTTTGTCTGCATGTAGCTCTGAAAAAATATTGGGCTTCTAGCTGTGTGTGGGACTTGTTGTATTAGTCCATCTATACTGACCTCCATCAGGTTGCAAACTGAATATATTTTTTTCTGCATCTACCTCTGAAAAAATATTGGGCTTCTAGCTGTGTGTGGGACTTGTTCTATTAATCCATCTATACAGGCCTCCATCAGGTTGCAAACTGAATATATTTTTTTCTGCATCTACCTCTGACAAAATATTGGGCTTCTAGCTGTGTGTGGGACTTTCTCTATTAGTCCATCTATACTGACCTCCATCAGGTTGCAAATTCAAAATAATTTTTTGTCTGCATCTAGCTCTGAAAAAATATTGGGCTTCTAGCTGTGTGTGGGACTTGTTGTATTAGTCCATCTATACTGACCTCCATCAGGTTGCAAATTAAAAATAATTTTTATCTGCATCTACAGTACCTCTGAAAAAATATTTGGGCTTCTAGCTGTGTGTGGGACTTGTTCTATTAGTCCATCTATACTGACCTCCATCAGGTTGCAAATTGAATATAATTTTTATCTGCATCTAGCTCTGAAAAAATATTTGGCCTTCTAGCAGTGTGTGGGACTTTCTCTATTAGTCCATCTATACTGACCTCCATCAGGTTGCAAATTAAAAATAATTTTTATCTGCATCTACCTCTGAAAAAATATTTGGGCTTCTAGCTGTGTGTGGGACTTGTTCTATTAGTCCATCTATACTGACCTCCATCAGGTTGCAAATTGAATATAATTTTTATCTGCATCTAGCTCTGAAAAAATATTTGGCCTTCTAGCAGTGTGTGGGACTTTCTCTATTAGTCCATCTATACTGACCTCCATCAGGTTGCAAATTAAAAATAATTTTTATCTGCATCTACCTCTGAAAAAATATTGGGCTTCTAGCTGTGTGTGGGACTTGTTCTATTAATCCATCTATACAGACCTCCATCAGGTTGCAAACTGAATATATTTTTTTCTGCATCTACCGCTGAAAAAATATTGGGCTTCTAGCTGTGTGTGGGACTTGTTGTATTAGTCCATCTATACTGACCTCCATCAGGTTGCAAACTGAATATATTTTTTTCTGCATCTACCTCTGAAAAAATATTGGGCCTTCTAGCAGTGTGTGGGACTTTCTCTATTAGTCCATCTATACTGACCTCCATCAGGTTGCAAATTCAAAATAATTTTTTGTCTGCATCTAGCTCTGAAAAAATATTGGGCTTCTAGCTGTGTGTGGGACTTGTTGTATTAGTCCATCTATACTGACCTCCATCAGGTTGCAAACTGAATATATTTTTTTCTGCATCTACCTCTGAAAAAATATTGGGCTTCTAGCTGTGTGTGGGACTTGTTCTATTAATCCATCTATACAGACCTCCATCAGGTTGCAAACTGAATATATTTTTTTCTGCATCTACCTCTGAAAAAATATTGGGCTTCTAGCTGTGTGTGGGACTTGTTCTATTAATCCATCTATACAGACCTCCATTCGGTTGCAAACTGAATATATTTTTTCTGCATCTACCTCTGAAAAAATATTGGGCTTCTAGCTGTGTGTGGGACTTGTTGTATTAGTCCATCTATACTGACCTCCATCAGGTTGCAAACTGAATATATTTTTTTCTGCATCTACCTCTGAAAAAATATTGGGCCTTCTTGCAGTGTGTGGGACTTTCTCTATTAGTCCATCTATACTGACCTCCATCAGGTTGCAAATTCAAAATAATTTTTTTTCTGCATCTAGCTCTGAAAAAATATTGGGCTTCTAGCTGTGTGTGGGACTTGTTGTATTAGTCCATCTATACTGACCTCCATCAGGTTGCAAATTAAAAATAATTTTTATCTGCATCTACAGTACCTCTGAAAAAATATTTGGGCTTCTAGCTGTGTGTGGGACTTGTTCTATTAGCCCATCTATACTGACCTCCATCAGGTTGCAAATTGAATATAATTTTTATCTGCATCTAGCTCTGAAAAAATATTTGGCCTTCTAGCAGTGTGTGGGACTTTCTCTATTAGTCCATCTATACTGACCTCCATCAGGTTGCAAAATGAATATAATTTTAATCTGCATCTAGCTCTGAAAAAATATTTGGCCTTCTAGCAGTGTGTGGGACTTTCTCTATTAGTCCATCTATTCTGACCTCCATCAGGTTGCAAATTGAATATAATTTTTATCTGCATCTAGCTCTGAAAAAATATTTGGCCTTCTAGCAGTGTGTGGGACTTTCTCTATTAGTCCATCTATTCTGACCTCCATCAGGTTGCAAATTAAAAATAATTTTTATCTGCATCTACCTCTGAAAAAATATTTGGGCTTCTAGCAGTGTGTGGGACTCATTGTATTAGGCCATCTATACCAAGCTCCACCAGCTTTGAAATTAATAATAATTTTTAGCTGCATCTAGCCCTGAAAATAATTTTTCCCAATAGTGGTAGCAATAGAAATATGGGGCGCGCGCCTGGCTAACAAAAATATACGCTTCATAACACAAAACACCAGCCTAGCGCACTGCATTAATAAGATGACATCATCGTTTCTCCCAGTGCTAGGCCTACTACGCATTCTAGTATTCCTGTGCCTAAAACACAATGTATGGGTTTATAACAATTCAATTGGCAGATTTTCACAGAGCTCTTCCACAACGCCCACTCATCGGGCAACAGTTGCCCACCTTCCCTATGGGATCTAGTGGCGAATAGTTGATGCCATTAATCAGAGCGTCAGTTGCCCCGTCAACGTGGCAAGCATACGGTAAGGCATGAGAAGAGTGGACACGACTAGTAGCAGGCAGACGGGTTGACCAATGTGAACAAGCCAGATCACAAGTCACCATAGAATTTCTCCACCAGCTAATGATGAGGGGCATATCAGGGGCATCAGCGCAGCGGTGTCTGACCGGAGTAGCATTTCACTTCCAACTACTGAATTGGGGAGATGTGACAAAGATTCATCATCAGACAATCCATGAAAGGGTGGAAAAGGGGTCAGCCAAGTCAGGAATGTAGACGTCCCGTCCCGTGTCACTAAAACTGATTTCTCACATCTTATCCCTAACACCATTAACATGACACTCACAATTTGAAGCAACACTAATGTCTACTGCATTTGTGATCGCCTTCTTCGGGGCGCTATGTATAAGCGAATTAGTCCCTCAATCCAAAATTACCACCAGTGGACGCTTATTACACCAGGAAGTAGTCATAGCCAATAATGCAATATGTGTACGCATACACCAATCGAAAACGGTTCCAGCGGGCAGGGGTACTTGGGTACTTCTACAACCCACAAACGGTACACTGAGTCGGGTAACAATAGTAAAAACATATCTAACCATCAGATCACAAAGTAATTTCTTCGTATCACACATTGATGGAACGCCATTATCAAGATACCTGTTTCAAGCTATATTTAATAAATGCATAACATCGGCAGGGAACCACCCCAAAGATTACGGGACACACTCATTCCGCATAGGTGCGGCCACGGAAGCAGCAAGAGCAGGACTGTCAGAAACGGAAGTTCAGAGGATAGGGAGATGGCGATCCACGTGTTTGGCGAGATACATAAGACCGGACTTGTTATCCTAACGTGGTTTGTTTCTTTTACAGGTGACGCTAAGCCAACAGTGTGAGTGATAGGCCACTCGTATATATATTGGGCACAAAAAAGGGCGAAAGTCCGCCCAGGCGGGAGGAAATTAGAGTTTCATAACACATATTTCAACTGGAGAGGTATTAGAGGCCTGCTATGGCCACAGGTACTAATGGAGGTAATCAAGGTAGGGAGAGAGGCAAGAGGTCCGGTCATCTTAGTTATACAGGCCGGGGGAAACAACCTAGGTCATCACAAGAGCGCATAACTAATGGCAATAATGAAACTAGACACTGAGCGCTTCAGAGAATTTTTCACAAAATTAGCTATAGTATGGTCAGAGATTGTGCCGATAGCGGTATGGCAAGGTGCGCGAGACATCACGGCCATCGAATGGACAAGGCGGGTAATAAATATTCGGATGGCAAAATTTAGAAGAGACAGAGGCGGTGTAGTGATACGACACCGACAACTGGAAGGAGATAAAGCAGGCCTCATACGGCCCGACGGTGTTCACTTAATAGATATTGGACTGGACATATTCCTGTCAGGGCTCCAGGACGGAGTGGAACAAGCGTTAAGAGTGATGGGTGGGGGTCAGAGTCCTGCATACGAGTACGCCTGGAAATAGAAAGGACATGTTGGAGAGTTACACTTGTTGGCCAACTTGCCGGAGTGGGGACCCAGGGCATGCTGCAACAAGCGGAATTATTTTAGAAATAAAATGCCTTTCTAATGGAATGAGTATAAAGAGTTAATAAAGCTGTGACCGATCCTCACCCATCCAGTTGTAAGAGTTACATTATTGGGTTGTCCATGAAAGGGGGGCGGTAGGGGGGCTGAGCATCTGGGTTTGGTTGGCGGTCCCCACAGTCTGCCTAGGCTAGATTAATTTAAAAATTCTTATTAGATACACAGGCGGTGTAGCTTGCTTCGCAGCTGGGCTACTACGCCCAAAGTATTGCCTAGGCTAGATGCAGTTAAAAATTCTACGCTAACTAGCAGACACTGAAGATTTGGAGCAGACCTCTGAGTAAACAGCTCTTCAGACTCAACCATCTGTGTTACCCCAAGCCATAGTGTATGTAGTTTCTTACAGTTAAAAGGGGGGGTGCGACCCAACCCACCTGGAACTGACGATGCCAACGTCACGTAAGACACAGCAAGGGGACTCCCAAAATTGTGGCACAGACACCACTTAACCCTAGAACGCATACCTGTGGCCTTGCAGGCCCGCCCAGTTAATTGTTTTCTATTTTCTGCAAGATTGCTTTAGTTAGAATTTTGAAACTCTAGGTATTCTTCATGTATATAGTTGTTTGTCATTTGAGTTTGAGTTATTCCATGTTATTTGCACACGGGCCTAAAGGGCCCCAGGTATGTGAAAGTGTAGATTTTTATGGTCATGCGTTCTAGGGTTAAGTGGCATCAATTGCCCCACTGTTGCTTAAAACGGTTGGTGAGGTGATTTTACCAAATCCCCAAGCTTTTACTCTCCCAAGGATGACACAGGGGTAGAAATGTCCTTGCGAATCCATGATTTGATCATCTTTATGAACGTGAGTCTGTCTACATTCTCAGTGGACAGCCGCGTGCGCTTATCTGTCAGCACACTACCAGCAGCGCTGAACACACGTTCAGAGAGAACGCTGGCTGCATGGCATGACAAGATCTCCAAGGCGTGAGTGGCGAGCTCCGGCGATTTTTCAAGATTGGAATACCAAAATGAGCAAGGGTCCAGTGACACAGTCATGGCTTCGATGTTCACTTGGAGATTCTCCTGTACCATCCTCTCTAGGCATTGACTATGTGTCAGACTTCTTGTCTCCTGTGGCCTTGCAAAGGATGGTCTAAAAAAGTGGTGAAACGATTCCACAAAATTGCTGTTACCAGCAGATACTGTGTTACTGTTACTGTTTGAGTGATGAAGACTCGACAGTCCCACCGTTGGCAAGTTAGAACTGTGAGATTCACTACGTGCACCACTGGTGTTTTGTGGAAAAGCACATGTAAGATTCTGCAACAGATACTCCTGCATTCGTCAATACCTTTTTATGGCAGGAATTATTTCGGCAAATATACTTTTGTACCGGGGATCTAAGAGTGTGGCAACCCAGTAGTCGGGATTACTTTGAATTCTGACAATCCGGGGGTCATGTTGCAGGTAGTGCAGCAAGAAGGCACTCATGTGTCTTGCGCATCCAGAAGGACCAAGTCCTTGTTGTGTTGGTAGCGAGGTAAGAATCATGCTTCCTTCCTCTGCCCTCTCCCTCCAACCTCGCACAACAGAAATGTGATCAAGGTCTCCCTCATCTGATGAGTCTTCCATGCCCATTGCCAGTTCGTCCTCCACTTCTTCCTCGGCTCCTGCACCTTCCTCAACAGTTTGGCTGCTACCATGCGCCCTGGTTAATCCCTCTCCCCCACCCTCCCATGCCTGCCGCCTTGGTGCTGCCAACCGTCTGGACCTTGGAGATGTTATCCCTTCCGCATACGACTCCTCCTCTACTTCCTCCACCTCCTCTTGTCCCACCACCTGACTCCGAATTCTGTTTAACATGTGCTCCAGCATGTAAATCACCGTAATAGTCATGCTGATAATGGCATCGTCAGCACTAAACATCTTCGTCGCCATTTCAAGACTGTGCAGAAGGGTGCATAGGTCCCTGATCTGAGACCACTCCTCCAGCGTGATTTGCCCTACCTCTGGATCTCGTTGGCCCAGGCTATACGCCAGAACGTATTGCACCAGGGCTTGTCGGTGCTGCCACAGTCGCTGCAACATGTGCAGAGTTGAATTCCACCGTGTCGGCACATCGCATTTCAGCCGGTGAACTGGCAGGCCCAACGACTTCTGTAGAGATGTAAGTCGTTGAACTGCGGGATGCGAACGGCGGAAGGCCATCTAGTCCGGGATAGTGGGCTAAAAATTGCTGGACAACCAGGTTCAACACGTGAGCCATACAAGGCACGTGTGTGACATTGCCCCGGCGAAGTGCCGCACCCAGGTTTGCAGCATTGTCGCACATGGCCTTCCCTGGTTGCAGGTCCAGTGGAGACAACCTTTCATGAAACTGGGTCTCCAGAGCTGACCAAAACTTCTCAGCTGTGTGACTCACATTTCCCAGACATTTCAAAGTAAACACTGATGCATTGAGCCCTGCTGCCAGCATAGTAAGGAGGTGTGCAGGATTCCTTCTGCGCAGTTAGAAAGCAGGTGGCATTACCAGACAGGCTTTGGGTGCAGGTGGAGGACCGAGAGGAGGTTGAGGAGGCAGAAGCAGTGGAGGAAGTTCGAGATAAAGAGGATTAACACACAACTCGTGGGGACGGTAAGACCTGGACAGCAGCCCCTTGTCCTGCTGTCACCATAGTTACCCAGTGCCCAGTCAGCGACATGTAACGCCCCTGTCCATGCCTTCTCGTCCAAGTGTCTGTGGTGAAGTGCACCCTGTCACACACAGAGTTTCTCAAAGAAGCGGTGATGTTGTGTGGTGCGACATGCTAGTGGAGCGCAGGCACACCTTTCTTTGAGAAGTAGTGCCGACTGGGCATCTGGTACTGGGGCACTGTGACGGACATAAGGTCTTGAAAATCCTCTGTGTCCTCCAGGTGGAAAGGCAGCATTTCTGTAGCCAACAGCTTGCAGATGGTGAAATTCAACCTCTTAGCTTTCTCATGGCTAGGAGGAAATGGTCTTTTACTTTTCCACATCTGAGGGACCGAGGGCTGGCTGTTGTGCTTAGACGGTGTTGAGTAGGGTGTCCCCGGCAACTGCCGGTCTGTGAGGAAGATGCAGGCGGACATGTTAGGTTGCCTTGATCCAAAGGTGGTGCTCTCGATGTCGGAGAGCGCTCAACACTAGCAGGTGTTTCCACTTCCCAATGAACTGACGACCTGCCAATCACACTGGCTGTTGCGGGTAAAGAGGTGGCAGGTCTGCGTCAAAAAATATGTGTGACTGCTGTCCCCCCAGTCACAGAGGATGAAGAGGCTGCGGATGCACAAGATGGGGCAGACGGTGGTTGGCCCAGCCGGCTAGGCCGCATTGTAGCACAGTGAGCTTCCCACTGCAACTTATGCTTCATATCCATGTGACGGTACATGCATGAAGTACTCAAACTATGTATTTTTTGGCCTCTACTTAGCTTTTGCTGACAAATATTACAGATAACACGAGTTGGGTCATCCTTATCGATCTGAATAAATGCCCAGGCTATGCAAGGCTTAGAGCCCATGTGACCTGAGGAGCCACTACGACTTGTGGTCAGAGGCAGAGGTGCAGTTGTTGACGTGCTTTCAGTACTCCGTCTCTGTTTAGGAAGGCGCAACCTAACCTCGTCGTCAATAGCATCTGTGATGCCCCGCTGCGCTTGGTATCACAGATCCTACAAGAGTGCATTGATGGAATCCTCCACAAGAGGCCCCCATAAACATTCACACATCTCCACCTTCCACCTCAGACCAGCAGAGGGAGCCCGTTAGGGATATAAATAGGGAAGGTGGAGCTAGGCAGTTCAGTTCCTCTGAAGAGTTCCTGCAGTAGAGAAGCCTAAGAGAGGTCAGTCTGCAGTGGAGCTCAGTCTAGTCTAGAGAACGCAGTTAATAGTTCAGCAGTGGAGCACGAGGCTCCTGCTTGCTAGATTCAGGGAGCCCAGATAGAGCTTAAGGTGTGCCGGTGCCGTAAGATCAGTGAAGCGCGGCAAGCTGCCGTTAGTGTATATAGCCTAGTGAGGGCCCGAGTAGGCCGAAGGCGAGTGGCGAGTTAGTACATAAGGGGCAGAGGAGCTTAACCAGCTCACCCCGAAGCATTTACCGGACACAGGATCCGAGCTTACCGGTATCTCTATGACCCAGTAAGGCATAACCGGAATCCCTGGAGAACTACAAGTCCCAGGATCGCTAAGGTGCTGATATGTAACAGAGCCAAGAGACGCTTAGGCCCCGCATACTGGGAGCGTGAACTCCAAGAGAAGGCCCTACCACAAGGTCAGCCAGCGCAGGATAGAGACAAAGTTAGGCCTAGCTCCAGGCAGGTCAGAAACTTACTACGCAGAGGCAAGAAACAGGAGGCCCTACACCCGCTCATTGGGGAGGATCCTGATATGCACCCTTCACCCTACAGTGCTCCGGGATGTGCCTGAATTTCCACCAGTAAAAGGTACTGAAGTGACTACCGTGTCCGTTCCCGTTCTTGCTCTGACCCAGCTGGGTCTCGCCTGTCCTGCATTCCCCCTGCATACGCTGCCCTGAGACCTAGCTCCACCTGTGGGGAGCTATACCATCGAGCTGCCTTATCACCGGCCTCAGTGGTCTGCTGCAGCGCTGGTGCTTGTCACCAGATACCACAGGTGGCGTCATGAACTCTTATAAAATTTACAATTATCCACCCTTTTAAAGAGAGACCCCAGGGTACGGGCCAGGGAGCCGACCACCGTGACATCCCCAAGGCCAGGCAAATGCCCGGGTACCGAGTCATCCCCATCCCCAGGGCTAGTCACATCCTCCTCCACCTCCTCTGCTGACCTCATCGACTGTCTGACTGTGGGTTGACAGTAAGTGGGATCTCCAACCTCGTCATCATCACCCTGTGTGTTATCACACCCGTCGCCCTCAGAGCCAACCTCTTCCTGCCCTGACCGAAAAGTCAAGTTGTCGCTCCAATCAGGTATTTGAGTCTCATCATCGTCTTCATCATTGTCTCCACCAACAGGAGTTACAGTTTGGGAAAAAGGGTCTACATTATGCTCAGAACCTTCTTCATCTGGTCCTGGATCCAACTTATAAAGATTCTGGGCATCGGATCAGATCATTTCCTCATCTGGATTAACAGAAGCTCTGGAGCAGACCTCCGTTTCCCAGGCTATAGTATGAGTAAACAGCTGGGCAGACTCAGCCATCTGTGTTACCCCATACTCAGACGGGCAGCTGGAGACTTGGGAGCTGTGAGGAAGCAAGTGCGATTGGGGTGACACCTCTGAGGACTGGAGTATTTGTGATGTTGAAATTGAGGTGATGGAGAGCCCACTTGAAGGAGCACTTGATATCCGTTGAAGCACCTGCTGTTTTTGTGCCTCATCTAGAATTTGTAGCGATGGGCGTGTCCGTAAGAATGGGATCGTATCACATTGTCCACGAAAAGAAGTCGACATCTTAGTTTGGCTGGAAGATGGTCTTTCTTCTGCAGATGTTACTCCCCCCCCCACCGTGGGGGGCCTCGATCCACCGGCGGACAGGCACCAGTATTGGGATAGGGGGGCTGGCTGTCAGGGTCCACCGCGGCTCTGGCACAAACCCGGCGACACAGAGGTGGCACAGGCAGGAACGGACTGGCCGTGTCGGCTTCTCACTTTTTGGATTTTAGAAGGGCATGACATGCCTATATCCGTGTCTCCCCCTCCTTTTACTCCTCCACCTCTTTTCTTTTCGCATGACTATATGTACTTGTCACTTTTCCATGTGTTAGTTGTGTCTTCTAAGCAGTTTGTCAGCTTTTGAACACCTTTGAAGGTGTTTTCTATGTGTTTCTATGTGTTTTTGTTTGCCTGCCATTGGTTTTAACGGTGTTCGAAGGTGTTCGACGAACAGTTAGACGAACAGTTCGGCGAACACACGGGTGTTCGACGAACCGAACCGAAATCGAACACTACGGGGGTGGCTCAACACTATTCCGGACATGCGCAATCGCGGAATTTAGCGCTCTCGTAGATGATTGGCTCTTCAATCATCCCCCTCCATATTTAAATGCCCTCCCTCCCGCTCCAAACCACAGCATCTAGCGGTGGATGCCGCGCTGCCGGTCCTGAGTCCCTTTTGAGCTCCTTAGCAGGTACATGCCCGGGTCTTTCTTCCTAAACTGGCCATTTGCTTTATATGCTTTCTCTATATATATGTTTTATCGCGCTGCCTCCAACATGGCTTTTACCCTAGTATCACACATGTTTACAGTTCTCCCTCCAGGCTGTCCTAGTTGACTCCTCCAGCTTATCTTTCCTTATATCATTGATACGAATATACGGGTAGGTCCTACACTTAAAATGGCCTTTCCCTCTTCCTCCCTCCTTTTGTGTTGCCCTCTATTTGTCTCCCTGTTCCCCTATACCCCATTACCCTGTCCTCCGTAGATTTGTAACATTGTATGTCTTTTGCATATGTTTATATACGGTTTTTCAACAGAGATTTTCTGTATTCTTTTGTTTATATTTTCTTTATTTGTCCATTTTTCAGTCAACTGAAGAAGGTCGTGTAGACCGAAACGTTAACGTATTGTTCACTGTATATTAATATGGACTGCAATAAATTTTCTTAAGCAGAATTTTTTCGAGTGCCAAGGTTATTTTCGCATGTGACAGGGCACGGTCCCTTCTTGAGCACCACTTTAGGGTGTGCAGTGATTTTTTTGTATTTACTGCTATACCGGTCCGCTGGCACCCCTAAGGAGATATGTCCTCTTCCACATTCTCCTATAATGCAGAGGAAACCAATTCTATCTTGGCTCGTACCTGCATTTCTAGCGACTTCCTCCAGGCGAGGTGAGAGGACGGAATTTGGAGAAGGACCATCGACAATTGGTAAATCTGAAACTGCACTGTACAACGCTTACTGAGTACCTGCGAGTACAGAGAATCCCTAGGGGTCTCAGGGTCCCCCTTAGACCCACGCTTTTTTCTGATCTGCCTGACTACAATAACAAATTTGAACAAATTCTTAATAAGTGCTCCTTTGACCTTATGGTCCTTACTATAGACTTTCTACATAAGGCCATAGCATCCACCAAGGAGCTGATCAGTAATACGGAAGCACAACTCGTCTCCTCCCTGAGTCCAGACGCATGGTCTAACCTCAAAACGAAAATCCAATCCAATATTGATCTACACAGAAGGGATACTGAATCCAGAAAGAGAAACAAATTTCAAAGAGACACTGAGGATTACGAGTCTAATAAAGTATACCGCTGGCAAGAGAGATATCAGCCAAGTGGGAATCCTCCTAGATTCACCCGTTCCTCTGCAGACACTTCATCCTCGGGTTCTGAACCAGACAGAGGAGACTACTTTTCTAACACATCTCGTTTTTTAGGTCAACCACGACGTTATTAATCAAGAAGAAGACGAGGAGGGGCGGCCAACGCCGGAGGCAACACAGACTACCAGAGAGTAACCCGGTCCCAGACTCGCCCCGCTTGGTGGTAAATATCTCTTCTAAGACTCTCAATATGGCCCAACTCTCGGTCCTACAGAAGGGACTTTCTTTCAGTCCCACTACTAGATATAATACTTTCAGGCTCGAAATGGAGTTGCAGCGTTTTTATCGCTCATTGAGGTTAAAAGTCCACTTTGACCAGACCCACGTCACACCACCACTCCCCAACACTTTGGATAGGGCGGTCATTACTGCCAAAGGTTTAGGCTTGTACACTAAGAGTACCTATAGACCCCCTCAGGGCTCTCATGCCCTTGAAACATTTATTGGCTTTGTCAACTCGGCCTTTAGGGATTTACGCTCTAAGGCTGACAAAGGTAAACTCCATTATGAACCAAACCAGACTGCTCTCGACTTCCAAACCCTTAATAGTCTTCGAGAGGACCATGACCTAGTTATAAAACCAGCAGACAAAGGGGGTGCTATAGTCGTTATGGACAAGGCCCTATACACTAATGAGGTGGAGCGTCAACTTAGTGATAAAACCACATACCGACAACTTCCCCAGGACCCCACCTCCCAGTTCCAAACTCTTATTAGAGACACCATTGACCGACACATTAGAGCAGGGACGATTGATATTAAAACGGGTGAGTATCTCACCAAGACACATCCCATCACCCCTGTTCTATATATCCTACCCAAGATACATAAAAATTTGACCGAACCCCCTGGACGTCCTATCGTGGCCTCTACTGATTCGCTCCTTTCCCCCTCTCGATTTTCGTAGAAAAAATCATCACACCCCTTGTACAGAAGAGCACTTCCTTTCTGTTAGACACAGGCTCATTCCTCAATATCCTTGCGGATCTCAAACAGGTTCCATCTTCCGCATGGCTAGTCTCTTTTGACGTCAAGGATCTCTATACCTCCATCCCGCACGATCAAGGTATACACGCAGTCAGAACACTTTTGTTAGAGGCCCAGACCAATCATCAGATTGTTGACCTAGTTGTGGATTTACTATCTTTAATACTCAAAAAGAATTACTTTATGTTCCAAGATACATATTTCCTACAGACTAAGGGCACGGCTATGGGTTCTAATGTTGCGCCACCCTACGCTAACTGCTATATGGCGGCATTTGAAACACAGATCGTCTACACCCATCCCCTCTTCCAATCACACTCTATGATTTGGAAGAGGTATATAGATGATATTTTTTGTATCTGGGATGGCCCTCTGTCTTCTCTTGAGACATTCTTTACTGATCTCAATACTGCATGGCCTGACTTAAAATTTACCATGACCCATGATTCAAATCAGATCAGCTACCTAGACACAGTGGTCATCAAGAACAATACTGGCTCTCTCTCCACAGACCTATATACCAAACCCACGGATCGGAATAGCCTCCTTCACTATTCTAGCAATCATCCTTTACACATCAAAAAATCCATTCCCCGGTCTCAACTCAAGAGGGTCGAGCGGATTGTATACAACCCCGACACCCGTAAACTGAGACTACAAGAAATGCATCGGAAATTCGCAGAAAGGGGCTACCCTTCCCCCTCCCTACAGCCCCCAAGGGCTGCTTCTCCAGATACACGTCCTGACAATTCGAATCGAATCCCTTTTGTACACACCTTCCACCCGTTTGCTTATACACTCCACAAGACTATCTGTAAGCACTGGAATATCTTACGTACGGGCTACCCATCCATCACTAGCTTCCGAAATCCTTTCATGCCCTGCTTTAAACGAGCCCCCAATCTCAGAGATTCACTCATCCGAGCTGATATTGGCACAAGTCGACCCAAATCCACCCAACGTTTTCTTCAGAACCCCAAAATGGGTACTTTCCCGTGTCTACAGTGTAGGCAGTGTGACAATGTCTTAAAAGGTAACCTCATACACCATCCCCATTCTGGACGGAAATACAACATCAAAGGTTTCTTCACCTGTGAGAGCTCGTATGTAGTGTATTTAATTAAATGCCCTTGTGGACTCCTATATGTGGGTGAAACTACCCAACCTATACGTGACAGAATTTCCAAACATAAGTCCACAATCCGTTGCAAGAACCTTCTCTTGCCAATACCCCACCACTTCATATCAACAGGCCACAACATCTCCCAACTTAGGTTTCAGGTGCTTGAACAGGTTCCACCACCCCGGCGGGGTGGCGATCGTATCCGCCTCCTTAAACAACGAGAGGCATTTTGGATCCATGAGTTGGATTCCCTTTCCCCAAGGGGCTTGAACAGGGATTATGACTTAATGTCCTTTATCTGAAGACTTACCCCACAGTACCTTGCCATTGTTAACTTGTTGTCTTTTTCTGTGGATCTTTTATGCAATACTTTGTCATCTATGCCTAGTTCTGTAACCTATTCAGGTGTTGCTGTATTATATTATTATCTGTAATTCTATTTATCATATTGTCTTGTTATCATACTCATGCCTGTTCAACTCATTCACATATGCCTTCTCCTTTTTTGCTGATTTGCCTATTGCCTGGTCCTCCCCCGTCTTCCCCTCCTGCTCCTGTACCCCTCCAGCACCTTATCTGAACGGTTCACACTCCGTTACTAGCCTTGCTCCGCTCGTTCCTAGTGTGGAACGCAAGCTTTAGTCCAATGGAACGCACACGTGACCTGTTCTCCGTTCCTTCCGGTCACGTGACTCAGGTTACTTCCGGACATGCGCAATCGCGGAATTTAGCGCTCTCGTAGATGATTGGCTATTCAATCATCCCCCTCCATATTTAAATGCCCTCCCTCCCGCTCCAAACCACAGCATCTAGCGGTGGATGCCGCGCTGCCGGTCCTGAGTCCCTTTTGAGCTCCTTAGCAGGTACATGCCCGGGTCTTTCTTCCTAAACTGGCCATTTGCTTTATATGCTTTCTCTATATATATGTTTTATCGCGCTGCCTCCAACATGGCTTTTACCCTAGTATCACACATATTTACTGCTCTCCCTCCAGGCTGTCCTAGTTGACTCCTCCAGCTTATCTTTCCTTATATCATTGATACGAATATACGGGTAGGTCCTACACTTAAAATGGCCTTTCCCTCTTCCTCCCTCCTTTTGTGTTGCCCTCTATTTGTCTCCCTGTTCCCCTATACCCCATTACCCTGTCCTCCGTAGATTTGTAATATTGTATGTCTTTTGCATATGTTTATATACGGTTTTTCAACAGAGATTTTCTGTATTCCTTTGTTTATATTTTCTTTATTTGTCCATTTTTCAGTCAACTGAAGAAGGTCGTGTAGACCGAAACGTTAACGTATTGTTCACTGTATATCAATATGGACTGCAATAAATTTTCTTAAGCAGAATTTTTTCGAGTGCCAAGATTATTTTCGCATGTGACAGGGCACTGTCCCTTCTTGAGCACCACTTTAGGGTGTGCAGTGATTTTTTTGTATTTACTGCAGTAGCTTAACAAGACGGTTTAAATGCTCCTTGGTAGAGACGTGCAGGTCACAGAAGCTTAACAAGATGGTTAAAATGCCCTTTAGAAGAGCGGTGGCGGTCGCAGTAGGTTAACAAAACTGTTTAAATGCCCCTTGGAAGAGCGGTGGAGGTCGCAGTAGCTTAACAAGACGGTTTAAATGCCCCTTGGAAGAGACGTGCACGTCGCAGTAGCTTAACAAGACGGTTTAAATACCCTTTGGTTGAGTAGAGCAGGTCGCAGTAGCTTAACAAGACGGTTTAAATGCCCCTTGGAAAAGTGGTGGAGGTTATACTAGCTAAACAAGACGGTTTAAATGCCCCTTGGAAGAGACGTGCAGGTCGCAGTAGCTTAAAAGGATGATTTAAATGCCCCTTGGAAGAGACATGCAGGTCGCAGTAGCTTAACAAGACGGTTTAAATGCCCCTTGGAAAAGTGGTGGAGGTTACAGTAGCTTAACAAGACGGTTTTAAATGCCCCTTGGAAGAGACGTGCAAGTCGCAGTAGCTTAACAAGATGGTTTTAATGGCCCTTGGAAGAGACGTGCAGGTCGCAGTAGCTTAAAAAGACGGTTTAAATGCCCCTTGGAAGAGACGTGCAGGTCGCAGTAGCTTCACAAGACAGTTTAAATCCCCCTTGGTAGAGACGTGCAGGTTGCAGTAGCTTAACAAGAGGGTTTAAATGCCTCTTGGAAGAGACGTGCAGGTCACAGTAGCTTAACAAGACTGTTTAAATGCCCCTTGGAAAAGAGGTGGAGGTTACAGTAGCTTAACAAGACGGTTTAAATGCCCCTTGGAAGTGACGTGCAAGTCGCAGTAGCTTAAAAAGACGGTTTAAATGCGCCTTGGAAGAGAAATGCAGGTCGCAGTAGCTTAAAAAGACGGTTTAAATTTGCCTTGGAAGAGACGTGCAGGTCACAGTAGCTTAACAAGACGGTTTAAATGCCCCTTGGAAGAAACGAGCAGGTCGCAGTAGCTTTACAAGATGGTTTAAATGCCCCTTGGAAGAGCGGTGGATGTCACAGTAGCTTAACAAGACAGTTTAAATGCCCCTTGGAAGAGAAGTGCAGGTAGCAGTAGCTTAACAAGACGGTTTTAATGCCCCTTGGAAGAGACGTGCTGGTCGCACTAGCTTAACAAGACGGTTTAAATGCCCCTTGGAAAAGACGTGCAGGTCGCAGTAGCTTAACAAGATGGTTTAAATGCCTCTTGGAAAAGACATGCAGGTCGCAGCAGCTTAATAAGACGGTTTAAATGCCCCTTGGAAAAGGCTTGCAGGTCGCAGTAGCTTACCAAGATGGTTTAAATGGCCCTTGGAAGAGACGAGCAGGTCGCAGTAGCTTAACAAGACAGTTTAAATGCCCCTTGGCAGAGCGGTGGAGGTCGCAGTAGCTTAACAAGAGGGTTTAAATGCCCCTTGGAAGAGACATGCAGGTCGCAGTAGCTTAACAAGACGGTTTAAATGCCCCTTAGAAGAGACATGCAGGTCGCAGTAGTTTAACAAGACGGCTTAAATGCCCCTTGAAAGAGACATGCAGGTCGCAGTAGCTTAACAAGACGGTTTAAATGCCCCTTAGAAGAGACATGCAGGTCGCAGTAGTTTAACAAGACGGCTTAAATGCCCCTTGGAAGAGACGTACAGGTCGCAGTAGCTTAACTAGACGGTTTAAATGCCCCTTGGAAGAGATGAGCAGGTCGCAGTAGCTTACCAAGGCGGTTTAAATGCCACTTGGAAGAGACGTGCAGGTCACTGTAGCTTAACAAGACGGTTTAAATGCCCCTTGGAAAAGTGGTGGAGGTTACATTAGCTTAACAAGATGGTTTAAATGCCCCTTGGAAGAGACGTGCAAGTCGCAGTAGCTTAAAAAGAAGGTTTAAATGCGCCTTGGAAGAGACGTGCAGGTCGCAGTAGCTTAACAAGACGGTTTAAATCGCCCTTGAAAGAGACGTGCAGGTTGCAGTAGCTTAACAAGAGAGTTTAAATGCCCCTTGGAATAGGCTTGCAGGTCGCAGTAGCTTAATAAGATGGTTTAAATGCCCCTTGGAAGAAACGTGCAGGTCGCAGAAGCTTAACAAAATTGTTTAAATGCCCCTTGGAATAGGCTTGCAGGTCGCAGTAGCTTAATAAGACGGTTTAAATGCCCCTTGGAAGAAACTTGCAGGTCGCAGTAGCTTAACAAGATGGTTTAAATGCCCCTTGGAAGAGCGGTGGAGGTCGCAGTAGTTTAACAAAACAGTTTAAATGCCCCTTGGAAGAGAAGTGCAGGTCTCAGTAGCTTAATAAGACGGTTTAAATGCCCCTTGGAAGAGGAGTGCGGGTCGCAGTAGCTTAACAAGACAGTTTAAATGCCCCTTGGAAAAGACGTGCAGGTCGCAGTAGATTAACAAGATGGTTTAAATGCCTCTTGGAAAAGACGTGCAGGTCGCAGTAGCTTAATAAGACGGTTTAAATGCTCCTTGGAAGAGGCTTGCAGGTCGCAGTAGCTTACCAAGATGGTTTAAATGGCCCTTGGATGATACGAGCAGGTCGCAGTAGATTAACACGGCGGTTTAAATGCCCCTTGGAAGAGCGGTGGAGGTCGCAGTAGCTTAACAAGACGGATTAAATGCCCCTTGGAAGAGACGTGCAGGTTGCAGTAGCTTAACAAGACTGTTTAAATGCCCCTTGGAAGAGACATGCAGGTCGCAGTACCTTAACAAGACGGTTTAAAGGCCCCTAGGTAGAGACATGCAGGTCGCAGTAGCTTAACAAGACGGTTTAAATGCCCCTTGGAAGAGACGTGCAGGTCGCATCAGCTTAACAAGACGGTTTAAATGCCCCTTGGAAGAGACGAGCAGGTCGCGGTAGCTTACCAAGACGGTTTAAATGCCTCTTGGAAGAGACGAGTAGGTCACAGTAGCTTAACAAGACGGTTGAAATGCCCCTTGGAAAAGTGGTGGAGGTTACAGTATCTTAACAAGACAGTTTAAATGCCCCTTGGAATAGACGTGCAAGTCGCAGTAGCTTAAAAAGGCGGTTTAAATGCGCCTTGGAAGAGACGTGCAGGTCGCAGTAGCTTAAAAAGGCGGTTTAACTGTGCCTTGGAAAAGACGTGCAGGTCGCAGTAGCTTAACAAGACGGTTTAAATGCCCCTTGGAAGAGACGTACAGGTCGCATTAGCTTAACAAGACGGTTTAAATGCCCCTTGGAAGAGACGTGCAGGTCGCAGTAGCTTAACAAGACGGTTTAAATCGCCCTTGGAAGAGACGTGCAGGTTGCAGTAGCTTAACAAGAGAGTTTAAATGCCCCTTGGAATAGGCTTGCAGGTCGCAGTAGCTTAACAAGATGGTTTAAATGCCCCTTGGAAGAAACGTGCAGGTCGCAGAAGCTTAACAAGATTGTTTAAATGCCCCTTGGAATAGGCTTTCAGGTCTCAGTAGCTTAATAAGACGGTTTAAATGCCCCTTGGAAGAAACTTGCAGTTCGCGGTAGCTTAACAAGATGGTTTAAATGCCCCTTGGAAGAGCGGTGGAGGTCGCAGTAGTTTAACAAAACAGTTTAAATGCCCCTTGGAAGAGAAGTGCAGGTCTCAGTAGCTTAATAAGACGGTTTAAATGCCCCTTGGAAGAGGAGTGCGGGTCGCAGTAGCTTAACAAGACAGTTTAAATGCCCCTTGGAAAAGACGTGCAGGTCGCAGTAGCTTAACAAGATGGTTTAAATGCCTCTTGGAAAAGACGTGCAAGTCGCAGTAGCTTAATAAGACGGTTTAAATGCCCCTTGGAAGAGGCTTGCAGGTCGCAGTAGCTTACCAAGATGGTTTAAATGGCCCTTGGAAGAGACGAGCAGGTCGCAGTAGCTTAACACGACGGTTTAAATGCCCCTTGGAAGACGGTGGAGGTCGCAGTAGCTTAACAAGACGGTTTAAATGCCCCTTGGAAGAGACATGCAGGTCGCAGTAGCTTAACAAAACTGTTTAAATGCCCCTTGGAAGAGACATGCAGGTCGCAGTAGCTTAACAAGACGGTTTAAAGGCCCCTAGATAGAGACATGCAGGTCGCAGTAGCTCAACAAGACGGTTTAAATGCCTCTTGGAAGAGACGTGCAGGTCGCATCAGCTTAACAAGACGGTTTAAATGCCCCTTGGAAGAGACGAGCAGGTCGCAGTAGCTTACCAAGACGGTTTAAATGCCTCTTGGAAGAGACGAGCAGGTCACAGTAGCTTAACAAGACGGTTGAAATGCCCCTTGGAAAAGTGGTGGAGGTTACAGTATCTTAACAAGACAGTTTAAATGCCCCTTGGAAGAGACGTGCAAGTCGCAGTAGCTTAAAAAGACGGTTTAAATGCGCCTTGGAAGAGACGTGCAGGTCGCAGTAGCTTAAAAAGACGGTTTAAATGTGCCTTGGAAGAGACGTGCAGGTCGCAGTAGCTTAACAAGACGGTTTAAATGCCCCTTGGAAGGGACGAGCAGGTCGCAGTAGCTTAACAAGACAGTTTAAATGCCCCTTGGAAGAGCGGTGGAGGTCACAGTAGCTTAGCAAGACAGTTTAAATGCCCCTTGAAAGAGAAGTGCAGGTAGCAGTAGCTTAACAAGATGGTTTAAATGCCCCTTGAAAGAGCGGTGGAGGTCGCAGTAGCTTAGCAAGACATTTTAAATGCCCCTTGGAAGAGAAGTGCAGGTAGCAGTAGCTTAATAATACGGTTTAAATGCCTCTTGGAAAAAACATGCAGGTCGCAGTAGCTTAATAAGACGGTTTAAATGCCCCTTGGAAGAGCGGTGGAGGACGAAGTAGCTTAACAAGACAGTTTAAATGCCCCTTGGAAGAGACATGCAGGTCGCAGTAGCTTAACAAGACAGTTTAAATGCCCCTTGGAAGAGACGTGCAGGTCGCAGTAGCTTAACAAGATGGTTTAAATGCCCCTTGGTAAAGACGTGCAGGTCGGAGTAGCTTAACAAGATGGTTTAAATGCCCCTTGGAAAAGTGGTGGAGGTAACAGTAGCTTAACATGATGGTTTAAATGCCCCTTGGAAGAGAGGTGCAAGTCGCAGTAGCTTAACAAGACGGTTTAAATGCCCCTTGGAAGAGACGTGCAGATCGCAGTAGCTTAACAAGACGGTTTAAATGTCCCTTGGAAGAGCGGTGGAGGTCGCAGTAGCTTAATAAGACGGTTTAAATGCCCTTTGGAAGAGATATGCAGGTCGCAGCAGCTTAGCAAGACTGTTTAAATTCCCCTTGGACCAGACGTACAGGTCGCAGTAGCTTAACAAGACGGTTTAAATACCCCTTGGAAGAGACGTGCAGTTCGCAGTAGCTTAACAAGACGGTTTAAATGCCCCTTGGAAAAGTGGTGGAGGTTACAGTAGCTTAACATGACGGTTTAAATGCCCCTTGGAAGAGAGGTGCAAGTCGCAGTAGCTTAACAAGACGGTTTAAATGCCCCCTGGAAGAGACGTGCATGTCGCACTAGCTTTACAAGACGGTTTATATTCCCCTTGGAAGAGACGTGCAGGTCGCAGTAGCTTAACAAGACGCTTTAAATGCCCCTTGGAAGAGCGGTGGAGGTCGGAGTAGTTTAACAAGACAGTTTAAATGACCCTTGGAAGAGATGTGTAGGTCGCAGTAGCCTAAAAAGACGGTTTAAATGCCCCTTGGAAGAGAGGTGCAGGTCGCAGTAGCTTGACAAGACGGTTTAAATGCCCCTTGGAAGAGACGTGCAGGTCGCAGTAGCTTAAGAAGACGGTTTAAATCCCCCTTAGAAGAGACATGCAGGTTGCAGCAGCTTAACAAGAGGGTTTAAATGCCCCTTGGAAAAGGCTTGCAGGTCACAGTAGCTTAATAAGACGGTTTAAATGCCCCTTGGAAGAAACGTGAAGGTCGCAGTAGCTTAACAAGATGGTTTAAATGCCCCTTGGAATAGGCTTGCAGGTCGCAGTAGCTTAATAAGACGGTTTAAATGCCCCTTGGAAGAAACGTGCAGGTCGCAGTAGCTTAACAAGATGGTTTAAATGCCCCTTGGAAGAGCGGTGGAGGTCGCAGTAGCATCACAAGACGGTTTAAATGCCCCTTGGAAGAGACATGCAGGTCGCAGTAGCTTAACAAGACGGTTTAAATGCCCCTTGAAAGAGACGTGCAGGTCGCAGTAGCTTAACAAGACGGTTTAAATGCCCCTTGGAAAAGTGGTGGAGGTTACAGTAGCTTAATAAGACGGTATAAATGCCCCTTGGAAGAGACGTGCAAGTCGCAGTAGCTTAAATAGACGGTTTAAATGCGCCTTGGAAGAGACGTGCAGGTCGCAGTAGCATAGCAAGATGGTTTAAATGCCCCTTGGAAGAGCGGTGGAGGTCGCAGTAGCTTAACAAAAGAGTTTAAATGCCCCTTGGAAGAGACATGAAGGATGCTGTAGCTTAATAATATGGTTTAAATGACCCTTGGAGGAGACGTGCAGGTCGCAGAAGCTTAACAAGACTGTTGAAATGCTGCTTGGAAAAGCGGTGGAGGTCGCAGTAGCTTTAAAAGACGGTTTAAATGCCCCTTGGAAGTAACGTGCAGGACACAGTAGCTTAACAAGATGGTTTAAATGCCCCTTGGTAGAGAGTTGCAGGTCACAGTATCTTAGCAAGACGGTTTAAATGCCCCTTGGAAGAGCGGTGGTAGTCGCAGTAGCTTAACAAGACGGTTTAAATGCCCCTTGGAAGAGAAGTGCAGGTCACGGTAGCTTAATAAGAAGGTTTAAATGCCCCTTGGAAGAGACGTGCAGGTCGCAGTAGTTTAACAAGATGGTTTAAATGCCCCTTGGAAGAGACGCGCAGGTTGCAGTAGCTTAATAAGACGGTTTAAATGCCTTTTGGAAGAGACATGCAGGTCGCAGTAGCTTAACAAGACTTTTTAAATGTCCCTTGTAAGAGACGTGGAGGTCGCAGTAGCTTAACAAGACGGTTTAAATGCCCATTGCAAGAGACATGCAGCTTGCATAAGCTTAACAAGACGTTTTAAATGCCCCTTGGAAGAAACGTGCAGGTCGCAGAAGCTTAATAAGACGGATTAAATGCCCCTTGTAAGAGACGTGCTCGTCGCAGTAGCTTAACAAGACGGTTTAAATGCCCCTTGGAAGAGCGGTGGAGGTCGCAGTAGCTTAACAAGGCGGTTTAAATGCCCCTTGGAAGAGACGTGCAGGTCGCAGCAGCCTAACAAGATGGTTTAAATGCCCATTGGAAGAGAAGTGCTGGTCGCAGTAGCTTAACAAGACGGTTTAAATGCCCCTTGGAAGAGACGTGCAGGTCGCAGTAGCTTAACAAGACTGTTTAAATGCCCCTTGGAAGAGACGTGCAGGTCGCAGTAGCTTAACAAGACAGTTTAAATGCCCCTTGGAAGAGACGTGCAGGTCTCAGTAGCTTAACGAGACGGTTTAAATGCCCCTTGCAAGAGACGTGCTGGTCGCAGTAGCTTAATAAGACGGTTTAAATGCCCATTGGTAGAAACGTACAGGTCACAGTAGCTTAACAAGACGGTTTAAATGCCACTTGGAAGAGAAGTGCAGGTCGCAGTAGCTTAACAAGACGGTATAAATGCCCATTGGAAGAGACGTGCATGTCGCAGTAGCTTAATAAGACGGTTTAAATGCCCCTTGGAAGAGACGTGCAGGTCGCAGTAGCTTAACAAGACGGTTTAAATGTCCCTTGGAAGAGACATGCAGGTCGCAGTAGCTTAAAAAGACGGTTTCAATGACCCTTGGAAGATCGGTGGAAGTCGCAGTAGCTTAACAAGACAGTTTAAATGCCCCTTGAAGGAGACGTGCAGATCGCAGTAGCTTAACAAGACGGTTTAAATGCCCCTTGGAAGTGCTGTGGAGGGCGCAGTAGGTTTACAAGATGGTTTAAATGCCCCTTGGAAGAGACATGCAGGTCGCAGCAGCTTAACAAGATGGATTAAATGCCCATTAGAAGAGACATGCAGGTCGCAGTAGCTTAACAAAGCTTTTTAAATGCCCCTTGGAAGGGACGTGCAGGTCACAGTAGCTTAACAAGATGGTATAAATGCCCCTTGGAAAAGTGGTGGAGGTTACAGTAGCTTAACAACACTGTTTAAATGCCCCTTGGAAGAGACATGCAAGTCACAGTAGCTTAAAAAGATGGCTTAAATGCCCCTTGGAAGAGAAGCGCAGGTCGCAGTAGCTTAACAAGACGGTTTAAATGAGCCTTGGAAGACACGTGCAGGTCACAGTAGCTTAAAAAGACGGTTTAAATGCCCCTTGGAAAAGCGGTGGAGGTCGCAGCAGCTTAACAAGACAGTTTAAATGCCCCTTGGAAGAGACGTGAAGGTCGCTGTAGCTTAACAAGATGGTTAAAATGCCCCTTGGAAGAGACATGCATGTCGCAGAAGCTTAACAAGACGGTTTAAATGCCCCTTGGAAGAGACGTGCTTTTCCCACTAGCTTAACAAGACGGTTTAAATGCCCCTTGGAAAAGACGTGCAAGTCGCAGTAGCTTAACAAGATGGTTTAAATGCCCCTTGGAAAAGACGTGCAGGTCGCAGTAGCTTAATAAGACGGTTTAAATGCCCCTTGGAAAAGGCTTGCAGGTCGCAGTAGCTTACAAAGATGGTTTAAATGGCCCTTGGAAGAGACGAGCAGGTCGCAGTAGCTTAACAAGAAGGTTTAAATGCCCCTTGGAAGAGACATGCAGGTCGCAGTAGCTTAACAAGACTGTTTAAATGCCCCTTGGAGAGACGTGCAGGTCTCAGTAGCTTAACAAGATGGTTTAAATGCCCCTTGGTAGAGACATGCTGGTCGCAGTAGCTTAACAAGACGGTTTAAATGCCCCCTGGAAAAGTGGTGGAGGTAACAGTAGCTTAACATGATGGTTTAAATGCCCCTTGGAAGAGAGGTGCAAGTCGCAGTAGCTTAACAAGACGGTTTAAATGCCCCTTGGAAGAGACGTGCAGGTCGCAGTAGCTTAACAAGACGGTTTAAATGCCCCTTGGAAGAGTGGTGGAGGTCGCAGTAGCTTAACAAGACGGTTTAATTGCCCCTTGGAAGAGACATGCAGGTCGCAGCAGCTTAACAAGACTGTTTAAATGCCCCTTGGAAGAGACGTGCAGGTCGCAGTAGCTTAACAAGATGGTTTAAATGCCCCTTGGTAGAGACATGCAGGTCGCAGTAGCTTAACAAGACGGTTTAAATGCCCCCTGGAAGAGACGTGCAGGTCGCAGTAGCTTAAGAAGACGGTTTAAATGCCCCTTGGAAATGTGGTGGAGGTTAGAGTAGCTTAACATGACGGTTTAAATGCCCCTTGGAAGAGACATGCAGGTCGCAGAACCTTTACAAGACGGTTTAAATGCCCCCTGGAAGAGACGTGCAGGTCGCAGAACCTTTACAAGACGGTTTATATGCCCCTTGGAAGAGACGTGCAGGTAGCAGTAGCTTAACAAGACTGTTTAAATGCCCCTTGGAAGAGCGGTGGAGGTCGGAGTAGCTTAACAAGACAGTTTAAATGCCCCTTGGAAGAGATGTGCAGGTCGCAGTAGCTTAAAAAGATGGTTTATATGCCCCTTGGAAGAGACGTGCAGGTCGCAGTAGCTTAACAAGACGGTTTAAATGCCCCTTGGAAATGTGGTGGCGGTTACAGTAGCTTAACATGATGGTTTAAATGCCCCTTGGAAGAGACATGCAGGTCGCAGAACCTTTACAAGACGGTTTAAATGCCCCCTGGAAGAGACGTGCAGGTCGCAGAACCTTTACAAGATGGTTTATATGCCCCTTGTAAGAGACGTGCAGGTAGCAGTAGCTTAACAAGACTGTTTAAATGCCCCTTGGAAGAGCGGTGGAGGTCGGAGTAGCTTAACAAGACAGTTTAAATGCCCCTTGGAAGAGATGTGCAGGTCGCAGTAGCTTAAAAAGACGGTTTATATGCCCCTTGGAAGAGACGTGCAGGTCGCAGTAGCTTAACAAGACAGTTTAAATGCCCCTTGGAAGAGACGTGCAGGTCGCAGTAGCTTAACAAGACGGTTTAAATCGCCCTTGGAAGAGACGTGCAGGTTGCAGTAGCTTAACAAGAGAGTTTAAATGCCCCTTGGAATAGGCTTGCAGGTCGCAGTAGCTTAATAAGACGGTTTAAATGCCCCTTGGAAGAAACGTACAGGTCGCAGAAGCTTAACAAGATTGTTTAAATGCCCCTTGGAATAGGCTTGCAGGTCGGAGTAGCTTAATAAGAAGGTTTAAATGCCCCTTGGAAGAAACTTGCAGGTCGCAGTAGCTTAACAAGATGGTTTAAATGCCCCTTGGAAGAGCAGTGGAGGTCGCAGTAGTTTAACAAAACAGTTTAAATGCCCCTTGGAAGAGAAGTGCAGGTCTCAGTAGCTTAATAAGACGGTTTAAATGCCCCTTGTAAGAGGCGTGCGGGTCGCAGTAGCTTAACAAGTCAGTTTAAATGCCCCTTGGAAAAGACGTGCAGGTCGCAGTAGCTTAACAAGATGGTTTAAATGCCTCTTGGAAAAGACGTGCAGGTCGCAGCAGCCTAACAAGATGGTTTAAATGCCCATTGGAAGAGAAGAGCTGGTCGCAGTAGCTTAACAAGACGGTTTAAATGCCCCTTGGAAGAGACGTGCAGGTCGCAGTAGCTTAACAAGACTGTTTAAATGCCCCTTGGAAGAGACGTGCAGGTCGCAGTAGCTTAACAAGACAGTTTAAATGCCCCTTGGAAGAGACGTGCAGGTATCAGTAGCTTAACGAGACGGTTTAAATGCCCCTTGCAAGAGACGTGCTGGTCGCAGTAGCTTAATAAGACGGTTTAAATGCCCATTGGTAGAAACGTACAGGTCACAGTAGCTTAACAAGACGGTTTAAATGCCACTTGGAAGAGAAGTGCAGGTCGCAGTAGCTTAACAAGACGGTATAAATGCCCATTGGAAGAGACGTGCAGGTCGCAGTAGCTTAATAAGACGGTTTAAATGCCCCTTGGAAGAGACGTGCAGGTCGCAGTAGCTTAACAAGACGGTTTAAATGTCCCTTGGAAGAGACATGCAGGTCGCAGTAGCTTAAAAAGACGGTTTAAATGACCCTTGGAAGATCGGTGGCAGTCGCAGTAGCTTAACAAGACAGTTTAAATGCCCCTTGAAGGAGAAGTGCAGATCGCAGTAGCTTAACAAGACGGTTTAAATGCCCCTTGGAAGTGCGGTGGAGGTCGCAGTAGGTTAACAAGATGGTTTAAATGCCCCTTGGAAGAGACATGCAGGTCGCAGCAGCTTAACAAGATGGATGAAATGCCCATTAGAAGAGACATGCAGGTCGCAGTAGCTTAACAAAGCTTTTTAAATGCCCCTTGGAAGAGACGTGCAGGTCGCAGTAGCTTAACAAGACGGTATAAATGCCCCTTGGAAAAGACGTGCAGGTCGCAGTAGCTTAATAAGACGGTTTATATGCCCCTTGGAAGAGGCTTGCAGGTCGCAGTAGCTTACCAAGATGGTTTAAATGGCCCTTGGAAGAGACGAGCAGGTCGCAGTAGCTTAACACGATGGTTTAAATGCCCCTTGGAAGAGCGGTGGAGGTCGCAGTAGCTTAACAAGGCGGTTTAAATGCCCCTTGGAAGAGACATGCAGTTCGCAGCAGCCTAACAAGATGGTTTAAATGCCCATTGGAAGAGAAGAGCTGGTCGCAGTAGCTTAACAAGACGGTTTAAATGCCCCTTGGAAGAGACGTGCAGGTCGCAGTAGCTTAACAAGACTGTTTAAATGCCCCTTGGAAGAGACGTGCAGGTCGCAGTAGCTTAACAAGACAGTTTAAATGCCCCTTGGAAGAGACGTGCAGGTATCAGTAGCTTAACGAGACGGTTTAAATGCCCCTTGCAAGAGACGTGCTGGTCGCAGTAGCTTAATAAGACGGTTTAAATGCCCATTGGTAGAAACGTACAGGTCACAGTAGCTTAACAAGACGGTTTAAATGCCACTTGGAAGAGAAGTGCAGGTCGCAGTAGCTTAACAAGACGGTATAAATGCCCATTGGAAGAGACGTGCAGGTCGCAGTAGCTTAATAAGACGGTTTAAATGCCCCTTGGAAGAGACGTGCAGGTCGCAGTAGCTTAACAAGACGGTTTAAATGTCCCTTGGAAGAGACATGCAGGTCGCAGTAGCTTAAAAAGACGGTTTAAATGACCCTTGGAAGATCGGTGGAAGTCGCAGTAGCTTAACAAGACAGTTTAAATGCCCCTTGAAGGAGAAGTGCAGATCGCAGTAGCTTAACAAGACGGTTTAAATGCCCCTTGGAAGTGCGGTGGAGGTCGCAGTAGGTTAACAAGATGGTTTAAATGCCCCTTGGAAGAGACATGCAGGTCGCAGCAGCTTAACAAGATGGATGAAATGCCCATTAGAAGAGACATGCAGGTCGCAGTAGCTTAACAAAGCTTTTTAAATGCCCCTTGGAAGAGACGTGCAGGTCGCAGTAGCTTAACAAGACGGTATAAATGCCCCTTGGAAAAGTGGTGGAGGTTACAGTAGCTTAACAACACTATTTAAATGCCCCTTGGAAGAGACATGCAAGTCACAGTAGCTTAAAAAGACGGCTTAAATGCCCCTTGGAAGAGAAGTGCAGGTCGCAGTAGCTTAACAAGACGGTTTAAATGCCCCTTGGAAGACACGTGCAGGTCGCAGTAGCTTAAAAAGACGGTTTAAATGCCCCTTGGAAAAGCGGTGGAGGTCGCAGTAGCTTAACAAGACAGTTTAAATGCCCCTTGGAAGAGACGTGAAGGTCGCTGTAGCTTAACAAGATGGTTAAAATGCCCCTTGGAAGAGACATGCAGGTCGCAGAAGCTTAACAAGACGGTTTAAATGCCCCTTGGAAGAGACGTGCTGGTCGCACTAGCTTAACAAGACGGTTTAAATGCCCCTTGGAAAAGACGTGCAAGTCACAGTAGCTTAACAAGATGGTTTAAATGCCTCTTGGAAAAGACGTGCAGGTCGCAGTAGCTTAATAAGACGGTTTAAATGCCCCTTGCAAAGGCTTGCAGGTCGCAGTAGCTTACAAAGATGGTTTAAATGGCCCTTGGAAGAGACGAGCAGGTCGCAGTAGCTTAACAAGACAGTTTAAATGCCCCTTGGCAGAGCGGTGGAGGTCGCAGTAGCTTAACAAGACGGTTTAAATGCCCCTTGGAAGAGACATGCAGGTCGCAGTAGCTTAACAAGACGGTTTAAATGCCCCTTGGAAGAGACGTGCAGGTCGCAGTAGCTTAACAAGACGGTTTAAATGTCCCTTGGAAGAGACATGCAGGTCGCAGTAGCTTAAAAAGACGGTTTAAATGACCCTTGGAAGAGCGGTGGAAGTAGCAGTAGCTTAACAAGACAGTTTAAATGCCCCTTGGAAGTGCGGTGGAGGTTGCAGTAGGTTAACAAGATGGTTTAAATGCCCCTTGGAAGAGACATGCAGGTCGCAGCAGCTTAACAAGATGGATTAAATGCCCATTAGAAGAGACATGCAGGTCGCAGTAGCTTAACAAAGCATTTTAAATGCCCCTTGGAAGAGACGTGCAGGTCGCAGTAGCTTAACAAGACGGTATAAATGCCCCTTGGAAAAGTGGTGGAGGTTACAGTAGCTTAACAACACTGCTTAAATGCCCCTTGGAAGAGACATGCAGGTCGCAGCAGCTTAACAAGACTGTTTAAATGCCCCTTGGAAGAGACGTGCAGGTCGCAGTAGCTTAACAAGACGGTTTAAATGCCCCTTGGTAGAGACATGCAGGTCGCAGTAGCTTAACAAGACGGTTTAAATGCCCCTTGGAAGAGACGTGCAGGTCGCAGTAGCTTAACAAGACGGTTTAAATGCCCCTTGGAAATGTGGTGGAGGTTACAGTAGCTTAACATGACGGTTTAAATGCCCCTTGGAAGAGACATGCAGGTTGCAGAACCTTTACAAGACGGTTTAAATGCCCCCTGGAAGAGACGTGCAGGTCGCAGAACCTTTACAAGACGGTTTATATGCCCCTTGGAAGAGACGTGCAGGTAGCAGTAGCTTAACAAGACTGTTTAAATGCCCCTTGGAAGAGCGGTGGAGGTCGGAGTAGCTTAACAAGACAGTTTAAATGCCCCTTGGAAGAGATGTGCAGGTCGCAGTAGCTTAAAAACATGGTTTATATGCCCCTTGGAAGAGACGTGCAGGTCGCAGTAGCTTAACAAGACGGTTTAAATGCCCCTTGGAAGAGACGTGCAGGTCGCAGTAGCTTAACAAGACGGTTTAAATCGCCCTTGGAAGAGACGTGCAGGTTGCAGTAGCTTAACAAGAGAGTTTAAATGCCCTTTGGAATAGGCTTGCAGGTCGCAGTAGCTTAATAAGACGGTTTAAATGCCCCTTGGAAGAAACGTGCAGGTCGCAGAAGCTTAACAAGATTGTTTAAATGCCCCTTGGAATAGGCTTGCAGGTCGCAGTAGCTTAATAAGACGGTTTAAATGCCCCTTGGAAGAAACTTGCAGGTCGCAGTAGCTTAACAAGATGGTTTAAATGCCCCTTGGAAGAGCAGTGGAGGTCGCAGTAGTTTAACAAAACAGTTTAAATGCCTCTTGGAAGAGAAGTGCAGGTCTCAGTAACTTAATAAGACAGTTTAAATGCCCCTTGGAAGAGGCGTGCGGGTCGCAGTAGCTTAACAAGACAGTTTAAATGCCCCTTGGAAAAGACGTGCAGGTCGCAGGTCGCAGTAGCTTACCAAGATGGTTTAAATGGCCCTTGGAAGAGACGAGCAGGTCGCAGTAGCTTAACACGACGGTTTAAATGCCCCTTGGAAGAGCGGTGGAGGTCGCAGTAGCTTAACAAGACGGTTTAAATGCCCCTTGGAAGAGACATGCAGGTCGCAGTAGCTTAACAAGACTGTTTAAATGCCCCTTGGAAGATAGATGCAGGTCGCAGTAGCTTAACAAGACGGTTTAACTGCCCCTAGGTAGAGACATGCAGGTCGCAGAAGCTTAACAAGACGGTTTAAATGCCCCTTGGAAGAGACGTGCAGGTCGCAGTAGCTTACCAAGACGGTTTAAATGCCTCTTGGAAGAGACGAGCAGGTCACAGTAGCTTAACAAGACGGTTGAAATGCCCCTTGGAAAAGTGGTGGAGGTTACAGTAGCTTAACAAGACAGTTTAAATGCCCCTTGGAAGAGACGTGCAAGTCGCAGTAGCTTAAAAAGACGGTTTAAATGCGCCTTGGAAGAGACGTGCAGTTCGCAGTAGCTTAAAAAGACGGTTTAAATGTGCCTTGGAAGAGACGTGCAGGTCGCAGTAGCTTAACAAGATGGTTTAAATGCCCCTTGGAAGGGACGAGCAGGTCGCAGTAGCTTAACAAGGCAGTTTAAATGCCCCTTGGAAGAGCGGTGGAGGTCACAGTAGCTTAGCAAGACAGTTTAAATGCCCCTTGGAAGAGAATTGCAGGTAGCAGTAGCTTAACAAGATGGTTTAAATGCCCCTTGAAAGAGCGGTGGAGGTCGCAGTAGCTTAAAAAGGCAGTTTAAATGCCCATTGGAAGAGAAATGCAGGTCTCAGTAGCTTAATAATACGGTTTAAATGCCCCATGGAAGAGACGTGCGGGTCGCAGTAACTTAACAAGACGGTTTAAATGCCACTTGGAATAGACGTGCAGGTCACAGTAGCTTAACAAGATGGTTTAAATGCCTCTTGGAAAAAACATGCAGGTCGCAGTAGCTTAATAAGACGGTTTAAATGCCCTTTGGAAGAGGCTTGCAGGTCGCAGTAGGTTACCAAGATGTTTTAAATGGCCCTTGGAAGAGACGAGCAGGTCGCAGTAGCTTAACAAGACAGTTTAAATGCCCCTTGGAAGAGCGGTGGAGGACGCAGTAGCTTAACAAGACGGTTTAAATGCCCCTTGGAAGAGACATGCAGGTCGCAGTAGCTTAACAAGACAGTTTAAATGCCCCTTGGAAGAGACGTGCAGGTCGCAGTAGCTTAACAAGATGGTTTAAATGCCCCTTGGTAGAGACGTGCAGGTCGCAGTAGCTTAACAAGATGGTTTAAATGCCCTTTGGAAAAGTGGTGGAGGTAACAGTAGCTTAACATGACGGTTTAAATGCCCCTTGGAAGAGAGGTGCAAGTCGCAGTAGCTTAACAAGACGGTTTAAATGCCCCTTGGAAGAGATATGCAGGTCGCAGCAGCTTAGCAAGACTGTTTAAATTCCCCTTGGAAGAGACTTCCAGGTCGCAGTAGGTTAACAAGACGGTTTAAATGCCCCTTGGAAGAGACGTGTAGTTCGCAGTAGCTTAACAAGACGGTTTAAATGCCCCTTGGAAAAGTGGTGGAGGTTACAGTAGCTTAACATGACGGTTTAAATGCCCCTTGGAAGAGAGGTGCAAGTCGCAGTAGCTTAACAAGATGGTTTAAATGCCCCCTGGAAGAGACGTGCATGTCGCAGTAGCTTTACAAGACGGTTTATATGCCCCTTGGAAGAGACGTGCAGGTCGCAGTAGCTTAACAAGACGCTTTAAATGCCCCTTGGAAGAGCGGTGGAGGTCGGACTAGCTTAACAAGACAGTTAAAATGACCCTTGGAAGAGATGTGCAGGTCGCAGTAGCTTAAAAAAACGGTTTATATGCCCCTTTTAAGAGACGTGCAGGTCGCAGTAGCTTGACAAGACGGTTTAAATGCCCCTTGGAAGAGAAGTGCAGGTCGCAGTAGCTTAACAAGACGGTTTAAATGCCCCTTGGAAGAGACGTGCAGGTCGCAGTAGCTTAAGAAGACGGTTTAAATCCCCCTTAGAAGAGACGTGCAGGTTGCAGCAGCTTAACAAGAGGGTTTAAATGCCCCTTGGAAAAGGCTTGCAGGTCACAGTAGCTAAATAAGACGGTTTAAATGCCCCTTGTAAGAAACGTGCAGGTCGCAGTAGCTTAACAAGATGGTTTAAATGCCACTTGGAATAGACGTGCAGGTCACAGTAGGTTACCAAGATGTTTTAAATGGCCCTTGGAAGAGACGAGCAGGTCGCAGAAGCTTAACAAGACGGTTTAAATGCCCCTTGGAAGAGCGGTGGAGGACGCAGTAGCTTAACAAGACGGTTTAAATGCCCCTTGGAAGAGACATGCAGGTCGCAGTAGCTTAACAAGACAGTTTAAATGCCCCTTGGAAGGGACGTGCAGGTCACAGTAGCTTAACAAGATGGTTTAAATGCCCCTTGGAAAAGAGATGGAGGTAACAGTAGCTTAACATGACGGTTTAAATGTCCCTTGGAAGAGAGGTGCAAGTCGCATTAGCTTAACAAGACGGTTTAAATGCCCCTTGGAAGAGACATGCAGGTCGCAGTAGCTTAACAAGACGGTTTAAATGTCCCTTGGAAGAGCGGTGGAGGTCGCAGTAGCTTAATAAGACAGTTTAAATGCCCCTTGGAAGAGATATGCAGGTCGCAGCAGCTTAGCAAGACTGTTTAAATTCCCCTTGGAAGAGACGTGCAGGTCGCAGTAGCTTAACAAGACGGTTTAAATGCCCCTTGGAAGAGACGTGCAGTTCGCAGTAGCTTAACAAGACGGTTTAAATGCCCCTTGGAAAAGTGGTGGAGGTTACAGTAGCTTAACATGACGGTTTAAATGCCCCTTGGAAGAGAGGTGCAAGTCGCAGTAGCTTAACAAGACGGTTTAAATGCCCCCTGGAAGAGACGTGCATGTCGCAGTAGCTTTACAAGACGGTTTATATGCCCCTTGGAAGAGACGTGCAGGTCGCAGTAGCATAACAAGACGCTTTAAATGCCCCTTGGAAGAGCGGTGGAGGTCGGAGTAGCTTAACAAGACTGTTTAAATGACCCTTGGAAGAGATGTGCAGGTCGCAGTTGCTTAAAAAGACGGTTTATATGCCCCTTGGAAGAGACGTGCAGGTCGCAGTAGCTTGACAAGACAGTTTAAATGCCCCTTGGAAGAGACGTGCAGGTCGCAGTAGCTTAACAAGACGGTTTAAATGCCCCTTGGAAGAGACGTGCAGGTCGCAGAAGCTTAAGAAGACGGTTTAAATCCCCCTTAGAAAAGACGTGCAGGTTGCAGCAGCTTAACAAGAGGGTTTAAATGCCCCTTGGAAAAGCCTTGCAGGTCACAGTAGCTTGACAAGACGGTTTAAATGCCCCTTGGAAGGGACGAGCAGGTCGCAGTAGCTTAACAAGACAGTTTAAATGCCCCTTGGAAGAGCGGTGGAGGTCACAGTAGCTTAAAAAGACAGTTTAAATGCCTTTGGAAGAGAAGTGCAGGTGCCAGTAGCTTAATAATACTGTTTAAATGCCCCTTGGAAGAGACGTGCGGGTCGCAGTAACTTAACAAGACGGTTTAAATGCCACTTGGAATAGACGTGCAGGTCACAGTAGCTTAACAAGATGGTTTAAATGCCTCTTGGAAAAAACATGCAGGTCGCAGTAGCTTAATAAGACGGTTTAAATGCCCCTTGGAAGAGGCTTGCAGGTCGCAGTAGGTTACCAAGATGTTTTAAATGGCCCTTGGAAGAGACGAGCAGGTCGCAGTAGCTTAACAACACGGTCTAAATGCCCCTTGGAAGAGCGGTGGAGGACGCAGTAGCTTAACAAGACGGTTTAAATGCCCCTTGGAAGAGACATGCAGGTCGCAGTAGCTTAACAAGACAGTTTAAATGCCCCTTGGAAGAGACGTGCAAGTCGCAGTAGCTTAACAAGGTGGTTTAAATGCCCCTTGGTAGAGACGTGCAGGTCGCAGTAGCTTAACAAGATGGTTTAAATGCCCCTTGGAAAAGTGGTGGAGGTAACAGTAGCTTAACATGACGCTTTAAATGCCCCTTGGAAGAGAGGTTCAAGTCGCATTAGCTTAACAAGACGGTTTAAATGCCCCTTGGAAGAGACATGCAGGTCGCAGTAGCTTAACAAGACGGTTTAAGTGCCCCTTGGAAAAGTGGTGGAGGTTACAGTAGCTTAACATGACGGTTTAAATGCCCCTTGGAAGAGAGGTGTAAGTCGCAGTAGCTTAACAAGACGGTTTAAATGCCCCCTGGAAGAGACGTGCATGTCGCAGTAGCTTTACAAGAAGGTTTATATGCCCCTTGGAAGAGACGTGCAGGTCGCAGTAGCTTAACAAGACGCTTTAAATGCCCCTTGGAAGAGCGTTGGAGGTCAGAGTAGCTTAACAAGACAGTTTAAATGACCCTTGGAAGCGATGTGTAGGTCGCAGTAGCTTAAAAAGACGGTTTATATGCCCCTTGGAAGAGACGTGCAGGTCGCAGTAGCTTGACAAGACGGTTTAAATGCCCCTTGGAAGAGACGTGCAGGTCGCAGTAGCTTAACAAGACGGTTTAAATGCCCCTTGGAAGAGACGTGCAGGTCGCAGTAGCTTAAGAAGACAGTTTAAATCCCTCTTAGAAGAGACGTGCAGGTTGCAGCAGCTTAACAAGAGGGTTTAAATGCCCCTTGGAAAAGGCTTGCAGGTCACAGTAGCTTAATAAGACGGTTTAAATGCCCCTTGGAAGAAACGTGCAGGTCGCAGTAGCTTAACAAGATGGTTAAAATGTCCCTTGGAAGAGCGGTGGAGGTCGCAGTAGCGTCACAAGACGGTTTAAATTCCCCTTGGAAGAGACATGCAGGTCGCAGTAGCTTAACAAGACGGTTTAAATGCCCCTTGAAAGGGACGTGCAGGTCGCAGTAGCTTAACAAGACGGTTTAAATGCCCCTTGGAAAACTGGTGGAGGTTACAGTAGCTTAATAAGACGGTATAAATGCCCCTTGGAAGAGACGTGCAAGTCGCAGTAGCTTAAATAGACGGTTTAAAAGCACGTTGGAAGAGACATGCAGGTCGCAGTAGCTTAACAAGACGGTTTCAATGCCCCTTGGAAAAGACGAGCAGGTCGCAGTAGCTTAACAGGACGGTTGAAATGCCCCCTGGAAAAGAGGTGGAGGTCGCAGTAGCTTAACAAGACAGTTTAAATGCCCCTTTGAAGAGACGTGCAGGTCGCAGTAGCATAGCAAGATGGTTTAAATGCCCCTTGGAAGAGCGGTGGAGGTCGCAGTAGCTTAACAAGAAAGTTTAAATGCCCCTTGGAAGAGACATGTAGGACGCTGTAGCTTAATAAGACTGTTGAAATGCCGATTGGAAGAGCGGTGGAGGTCGAAGTAGCTTTAAAAGACGGTTTAAATGCCCCTTGGAAGTAACGTGCAGGACGCAGTAGCTTAACAAGATGGTTTAATGGTTTAAATGCCCCTTGGTAGAGAATTGCAGGTCACAGTATCTTAGCAAGACGGTTTAAATGCCACTTGGAAGAGCGGTGGTAGTCGCAGTAGCTTAACAAGACGGTTTAAATGCCCCTTGGAAGAGAAGTGCAGGTCACGGTAGCTTAACAAGATGGTTTAAATGCCCCTTGGAAGAGCGGTGGAGGTCGCAGTAGCTTAACAAGGCGGTTTAAATGCCCCTTGGAAGAGACGTGCAGGTCGCAGCAGCCTAAGAAGATGGTTTAAATGCCCATTGGAAGAGAAGTGCTGGTCGCAGTAGCTTAACAAGACGGTTTAAATGCCCCTTGGAAGAGACGTGCAGGTCGCAGTAGCTTAACAAGACTGTTTAAATGCCCCTTGGAAGAGACGTGCAGGTCGCAGTAGCTTAACAAGACGGTTTAAATGCCCCTTGGAAGAGACGTGCAGGTTTCAGTAGCTTAACGAGACGGTTTAAATGCCCCTTGCAAGAGATGTGCTGGTCGCAGTAGCTTAATAAGACGGTTTAAATGTCCATTGGTAGAAACGTACAGGTCACAGTAGCTTAACAAGACGGTTTAAATGCCACTTGGAAGAGAAGTGCAGGTCGCAGTAGCTTAACAAGACGGTTTAAATGCCCATTGAAAGAGACGTGCAGGTCGCAGTAGCTTAATAAGACGGTTTAAATGCCCCTTGGAAGAGACATGCAGGTCGCAGTAGCTTAACAAGACGGTTTAAATGTCTCTTGGAAGAGACGTGCAGGTCGTAGTAGCTTAAAAAGACGGTTTAAATGACCCTTGGAAGATCGGTGGAAGTCGCAGTAGCTTAACAAGACAGTTTAAATGCCCCTTGAAGGAGACGTGCAGATCGCAGTAGCTTAACAAGAAGGTTTAAATGCCCCTTGGAAGTGCGGTGGAGGTCGCAGTAGGTTAACAAGATGGTTTAAATGCCCCTTGGAAGAGACATGCAGGTCGCAACAGCTTAACAAGATGGATTAAATGCCCATTAGAAGAGACATGCAGGTCGCAGTAGCTTAACAAAGCTTTTTAAATGCCCCTTGGAAGAGGCGTGCAGGTCGCAGTAGCTTAACAAGACGGTTTAAATGCCCCTTTGAAAAGTGGTGGATGGTTACAGTAGCTTAACAACACTGTTTAAATGCCCCTTGGAAGAGACATGCAAGTCACAGTAGCTTAAAAAGACGGCTTAAATGCCCCTTGGAAGAGAAGTGCAGGTCTCAGTAGCTTAATAATACGGTTTAAATGCCCCTTGGAAGACACGTGCAGGTCGCAGTAGCTTAAAAAGACGGTTTAAATGCCCCTTGGAAGAGCGGTGGAGGTCGCAGTAGCTTAACAAGACAGTTGAAATGCCCCTTGGAAGAGACGTGAAGGTCGCTGTAGCTTAACAAGATGGTTAAAATGCCCCTTGGAAGAGACATGCAGGTCGCAGAAGCTTAACAAGACGGTTTAAATGCCCCTTGGAAGAGACGTGCAGGTCGCAGTAGCTTAACAAGACAGTTTAAATGCCCCTTGGAAGAAACGTGCAGGTCGCAGTAGCTTAACAAGATGGTTTAAATGCCCCTTGGAAGAGCGGTGGAGGTCGCAGTAGCATAACAAGACGGTTTAAATGCCCCTTGGAAGAGGCATGCAGGTCGCAGTAGCTTAACAAGACAGTTTAAATGCCCCTTGGAAGAGACGTGCAAGTCGCAGTAGCTTAAAAAGACGGTTTAAATGCGCCTTCGAAGAGACGTGCAGGTCACAGCAGCTTAAAAAGACGGTTTAAATGTGCCTTGAAAGAGACGTGCAGGTCGCAGTAGCTTAACAAGACGGTTTAAATGCCCCTTGGAAGAGACGAGCAGTTCGCAGTAGCTTAACAAGACGGTTTAAATGCCCCTTGGAAGAGCGGTGGAGGTCACAGTAGCTTAACAAACAGTTTAAATGCCCCTTGGAAGAGACGTGCAGGTAGCAGTAGCTTAGCAAGACGGTTTAAATGCCCCTTGAAAGAGCGGTGGAGGTCGCAGAAGCTTAACAAGACAGTTTAAATGCCCCTTGGAAGAGAAGTGCAGGTCTCAGTAGCTTAATAATACGGTTTTAATGCCCCTTGGAAGAGACGTGCGGGTCGCCGTAGCTTAACAAGATGGTTTAAATGCCACTTGGAAAAGACGTGCAGGTCGCAGTAGCTTAACAAGATGGTTTAAGTGCCTCTTGGAAAAGACGTGCAGGTCGCAGTAGCTTAATAAGACGGTTTAAATGCCGCTTGATAGAGGCTTGCAGGACGCAGTAGCTTACCAAGTTGGTTTAAATGGCCCATGGAAGAGACGAGCAGGTTGCAGTAGCTTAACAAGACGGGTTAAATGCCCCTTGGAAGAGCGGTGGAGGTCGCAGTAGCTTAACAAGACTGTTTAAATGCCCCTTGGAAGAAACGTGCAGGTCGCAGTATCTTAACAAGATGGTTTAAATGCCCCTTGGAAGAGCGGTAAAGGTCGCAGTAGCTTAACAAGACGGTTTAAATGCCCCTTGGAAAAGACGTGCAAGGCGCAGTAGCTTAACAAGACGGTTTAAATGCCCCTTGGAAGATCGGTGGAGGTCGCAGTAGCTTAACAAGACGGTTTAAATTCCCCTTGTAAGAGACTTGCAGGTCGCAGCAGCTTAACAAGACGGTTTAAATGCCCATTGGAAGAGACGTGCAGTTCGCAGTAGCTTAACAAGATGGTTTAAATGCCCCTCTGAAGAGACGTGCAGGTCGCAGTAGCTTAACAAGACAGTTTAAATGCCCCTTGAAAGAGACGTGCAGGTCGCAGTAGCTTAATGAGACAGTTTAAATGCCCTTGGAAGAGACGTGCAGATCTCAGTAGCTTAACAAGACGGTTTAAATACCCCTTGCAAGAGACGTGCAGGTCGAAGTAACTTTTTAAGACGTTTTAATTGCCCCTTGGTAGAAACGTACAGGTCACAGTAGCTTCACAAGACGATTTAAATGCCCCTTGGAAGAGAAATGCAGGTCGCAGTAGCTTAACAATACGGTTTAAATGCCCCTTGGAAGAGCGGTGGAGGTCGCAGTAGCTTAAAAAGACGGTTTAAATGCCCATTGGAAGAGACGTGGAGGTCGCAGTAGCTTAATAAGACGGTTTAAATGCAACTTGGAAGAGACGTGCAGGTCGCATTAGCTTAACAAGACAGTTTAAATGCCCCTTGGAAGAGACGTGCAGGTCGCAGTAGCTTAAAAAGACAGTTTAAATGCCCCTTGGAAGAGACGTGCAGGTCGCAGTAGCTTAAAAAGACAGTTTAAATGCCCCTTGGAAGTGCGGTGGAGGTCGCAGTAGGTTAACAAGACGATTTAAATGCCCCTTGGAAGAGACATGCAGGTCGCAGCAGCTTAACAAGACGGATTAAATGCCCCTTGGAAGAGACATGCACGTTGCAGTAGCTTAACAAAGCTTTTTAAATGCCCCTTGGAAGAGATGTGCAGGTCGCAGTAGCTTAACAAGACGGTATAAATGCCCCATGGAAAAGTGGTGGAGGTTACAGTAGCTTAACAACACGGCTTAAATGATCCTTGGAAGAGACATGCAAGTCGCAGTAGTTTAACAAGACGGCTTAAATGCCCCTTGGAAGAGACGTGCAGGTCACAGTAGCTTAACAAGACGGTTTAAATGCCCCTTGGAAGAGAAGTGCAGGTCGCAGTAGCTTAAAAAGACGGTTTAAATGTCCCTTGGAAGAGCGGTGGAGGTCGCAGTAGCTTAACAAGACGGTTTAAATGCCCCTTGGAAGAGACGTGAAGGTCGCAGTAGCTTAACAAGACGGTTAAAATGCCCCTTGGAAGAGACGTGCAGGTCGCAGAAGCTTAACAAGATGGTTTAAATGCCCATTGGAAGAGACGTGCAGTTCGCAGTAGCTTAACAAGATGGTTTAAATGCCCCTTGGAAGAGACGTGCAGGTCGCTGTAGCTTAACAAGACGGATTAAATGCCCCTTGGAAGAGCAGTGGAGTTCGCAGTAGCTTAACAAGACGGTTTAAAAGCCCCTTGGTAGAGACGTGCAGGTCACAGTAGCTTAACAAGATGGTGAAAATGCCCTTTAGAAGAGCGGTGGAGGTCGCAGTAGCTTAACAAGACAGTTTAAATGCCCCTTGGAAGAGACGTGAAGGTCGCAGTAGCTTAACAAGACAGTTTAAATGCCCCTTGGAAGAGACGTGCAGGTCACAGTAGCTTAAAAAGACGGTTTAAATGCGCATTGGAAGAGACATGGAGGTCGCAGTAGCTTAATAAGACGGTTTAAATGCCCCTTGGAAATGCGGTGGAGGTCGCAGTAGGTTAACAAGACGATTTAAATGCCCCTTGAAAGAGACATGCAGGTCGCAGCAGCTTAACAAGACGGATTAAATGCCCCTTGGAAGAGACATGCAGGTCGCAGTAGCTTAACAAAGCTTTTTAAATGCCCCTTGGAAGAGACGTGCAGGTCGCAGAAGTTTAACAAGACGGTTTAAATGCCCCTTGGAAGAGACGTGCAGGTCGCAGTAGCTTAACAAGATGGATTAAATGCCCCTTGGTAGAGCAGTGGAGGTCGCAGTAGCTTAACAAGACGGTTTAAAAGCCCCTTGGTAGAGACGTGCAGGTCACAGTAGCTTAACAAGATGATGAAAATGCCCTTTAGAAGAGCGGTGGACGTCGTAGTAGCTTAACAAGACGGTTTAAATGCCCCTTGGAAGAGACGTGCAGGTCGCAGTAGCTTAACAAGATGGTTTAAATGCCCCTTGGAAAAGTGGTGGAGGTTACAGTAGCTTAACAAGACGGTTTAAATGCCCCTTGGAAGAGACATGTAAGTCGCAGTAGCTTTAAAAGACGGATTAAATGCCCCTTGGAAGAGACGTGCAGGTCGCAGTAGCTTAACAAGACGGTTTAAATGCCCCTTGGAAGAGACGTGCAGGTCGCAGTAGCTTAAAAAGACGGTTTAAATGCCCCTTGGAAGAGCGGTGGAGGTCGCAGTAGCTTAACAAGACAGTTTAAATGCCCCTTGGAAGAGACGTGAAGGTCGCAGTAGCTTAACAAGACGGTTAAAATGCCCCTTGGAAGAGACGTGCAGGTCGCAGAAGCTTAACAAGACGGTTTAAATGCCCCTTGGAAGAGACGTGAAGTTGGCAGTAGCTTAAAAAGACGGTTTAAATCCCCCTTGGAAGAGACGTACAGGTCGCAGTAGCTTAACAAGACAGATTAAATGCCACTTGGAAGAGCAGTGGAGGTCGCAGTAGCTTAACAAGACAGTTTAAATGCCCCTTGGGAGAGACGTGCAGGTCACAGTAGCTTAACAAGACAGTGAAAATGCCCTTTGGAAGAGCGGTGGAGGTCACAGTAGCTTAACAAGACGGTTTAAATGCCCCTTGGAAGAGAAGTGCATGTCGCAGTACATTAACAAGACGGTTTAAATGCCCCTTGGTAGAGACGTGCAGGTCGCAGTAGCTAAACAAGACGGTTTAAATGCCCCTTGGAAGAGACGTGCAGGTCGCAATAGCTAAACAAGACGGTTTAAATGCCCCTTGGAAGAGCGGTGGAGGTTGCAGTAGCGTTACAAGACGGTTTAAATGCCCCTTGGAAGTGACGTGCAGGTCGCAGTGGCTTAACAAGACGGTTTAAATGCCCCTTGGAAGAGACATTTAGGTCGCAGCAGCTTAACTAGACGGTTTAAATGCCCCTTGGAAAAGTGGTGGAGGTTACAGTAGCTTAATTAGATGGTTTAAATCCTCTTGGAAGAGACGTGCAAGTTGCAGTAGCTTAAATAGACGGTTTAAATGCGCATTGCAAGAGACGTGCAGGTCGCAGTGGCTTAACAAGACGGTTTAAATGCCCCTTGGAAGAGACGAGCAGGTCGCAGTAGCTTAAGAAGACGTTTAAATCCCCCTTGGAAGAGACGTGCAGGTTGCAATAGCTTAACAACAGGGTTTAAATGCCCCTTGGAATAGGCTTGCAGGTCGCAGGAGCTTACCAAGACGGTTTAAATGCCCCTTGGTAGAGACGTGCAGTTCACAGTAGCTTAATAAGACGGTTTATATGCCCCTTGGAAGAGACGTGCAGGTCCAAGTAGCTTAACAAGACGGTTTAAATGCCCCTTTGAAAAGTGGTGGAGTTCGCAGTAGCTTAACAAGATGGTTTAAATGCCCTTGGAAGAGACGTGCATGTCGCAGTAGCTTAACAAGACGGTTTAAATGCCAATTGGAAGAGACGAGCATGTCACAGTAGCTTAACAAGACGGTTTAAATCCCCCTTGGAAGAGACGTGCAGGTTGCAATAGCTTAACAAGAGGGTTTAAATGCCCCTTGGAATAGGCTTGCAGGTCGCAGTAGCTTACCAAGACGGTTTAAATGCCGCTTGGAAGAAACGAGCAGGTCGCAGTAGCTTAACAAGATGGTTTAAATGCCCCTTGGAAGAGCGGTGGAGGTTGCAGTAGCGTAACAAGACGGTTTAAATGCCCCTTGGAAGTGACGTGCAGGTCGCAGTGGCTTAACAAGACGGTTTAAATGCCCCTTGGAAGAGACATTCAGGTCGCAGTAGCTTAACAAGACGGTTTAAATGCCCCTTGGAAAAGTGGTGGAGGTTACAGTAGCTTAATTAGATGGTTTAAATCCCCTTGGAAGAGACGTGCAAGTAGCAGTAGCTTAAATAGACGTTTTAAATGCGCATTGGAAGAGACGAGCAGGTCGCAGTAGCTTAACAAGACGGTTTAATTGCCCCTTGGAAGAGAGGTGGAGGTCGCAGTAGCTTAACAAGACAGTTTAAATGACCCTTGGAAGAGACGTGCAGTTCGCAGTAGCTTAACAAGACGGTTTAAATGCCCCTTGGAAGAGAAATGCAGGTCGCAGTAGCTTAACAAAACGGTTTATTGACCCTTGGAAGAGACGTGCAGGTCGCATTAGCTTAAAAAGACTGTTTAAATGTCCCTTAGAAGAGAAGTGCAGGTCGCAGTAGCTTAACAAGATGGTTTAAATGCCCCTTGGAAGAGCGGTGGAGGTCGCAGTAGCTTAAAAAGACGGTTTAAATGCCCCTTGGAAAAGACGTGCAGGTCGCAGTAGCTTAACAAGAAGGTTTAAATGCCCCTTGGTAGAGACGTGCAGGTCACAGTAGCTTAACAAGACGGTTTAAATGCCCCTTGGAAGAGCGGTGGTGGTCGCAGTAGCTTAACAAGACGGTTTAAATGTCCCTTGGAAGAGACGTGCAGGTCGCAATAGCTTAACAAGACAGATTAAATGCCCCTTGGAAGAGCAGTGGAGAACGCAGTAGCTTAACAAGACAGTTTAAATGCCCCTTGGGAGAGACGTGCAGGTCACAGTAGCTTAACAAGACAGTGAAAATGCCCTTTGGAAGAGCGGTGGAGGTCACAGTAGCTTAACAAGACGGTTTAAATGCCCCTTGGAAGAGACGTGCATGTCGCAGTACATTAACAAGACGGTTTAAATGCTCCATGGTAGAGACGTGCAGGTCGCAGTAGCTAAACAAGACGGTTTAAATGCCCCTTGAAAGAGACGTGCAGGTCACAGTAGCTTAACAAGACGTTTAAATCCCCCTTGGAAGAGACGTGCAGGTTGCAATAGCTTAACAACAGGGTTTAAATGCCCCTTGGAATAGGCTTGCAGGTCGCAGGAGCTTACCAAGACGGTTTAAATGCCCCTTGGAAGAGACGTGCAGGTCGCAGTAGCTTAACAAGACGGATTAAATGCCCCTTGGAAGAGCAGTGGAGGTCGCAGTAGCTTAATTAGACGGTTTAAAAGCCCCTTGGTAGAGACGTGCAGGTCACAGTAGCTTAACAAGATGGTGAAAATGCCCTTTAGAAGAGCGGTTGAGGTCGCAGTAGCTTAACAAGACGGTTTAAATGCCCCTTGGAAGAGACGTGCAGGTCGCAGTAGCTTAACAAGATGGTTTAAATGCCCCTTGGAAAAGTGCTGGAGGTTACAGTAGCTTAACAAGACGGTTTAAATGCCCCTTGGAAGAGACATGCAAGTCGCAGTAGCTTAACAAGACGGCTTAAATGCCCCTTGGAAGAGACGTGCAGGTCGCAGCAGCTTAACAAGACGGATTCAATGCCCCTTGGAAGAGACATGCAGGTCGCAGTATCTTAACAAAGCTTTTGAAATGCCCCTTGGAAGAGATGTGCAGGTCGCAGTAGCTTAACAAGACGGTATAAATACCCCATGGAAAAGTGGTGGAGGTTACAGTAGCTTAACAACACGGTTTAAATGATCCTTCGAAGAGACATGCAAGTCGCAGTAGTTTAACAAGACAGCTTAAATGCCCCTTGGAAGAGACGTGCAGGTCGCAGTAGCTTAACAAGACGGTTTAAATGCCCCTTGGAAGAGAAGTGCAGGTCGCAGTAGCTTAAAAAGACGGTTTAAATGCCCCTTGGAAGAGCGGTGGAGGTCGCAGTAGCTTAACAAGACGGTTTAAATGCCCCTTGGAAGAGACGTGAAGGTCGCAGTAGCTTAACAAGACGGTTTAAATGCCCCTTGTAAGAGACGTGCTCAACGCAGTAGCTTAACAAGACTGTTTAAATGCCCCTTGGAAGAGCGGTGGAGGTCGCAGTAGCTTAACAAGACGGTTTAAATGCCCCTTGGAAGAGACGTGCAAGTCGCAGCAGCTTAACAAGATGGTTTAAATGCCCATTGGAAGAGAAGTGCAGGTCGCAGTAGCTTAACAAGACGGTTTAATTGCCCCTTTGAAGAGACGTGCAGGTCGCAGTAGCTTAATAAGACGGATTAAATGCCCCTTGGTAGACACGTACAGGTCACAGTAGCTTAACAAGACGGTTTAAATGCCACTTGGAAGAGACGTGCAGGTCGCAGTAGCTTAACAAGACGGTTTAAATGCCCATTGGAAGAGACGTGCAGGTCGCAGTAGCTTAAGAGGACGGTTTAAAAGCCCCTTGATAGAGACATGCAGGTCGCAGTAGCTTAACAAGACGGTTTAAATGCCCCTTGGAAGAGACGTGCAGGTCGCAGTAGCTTAACAAGACAGTTTAATTGCCCCTTGAAAGAGACGTGCAGGTCGCAGTAGCTTAACAAGACGGTTAAAATGCCCCTTGGAAGAGACGTGCAGGTCGGAGTAGCTTAACAAGACGGTTTAAATGCCCCTTGATAGAGACGTGCAGGTCGCAGTAGCTTAACAAGACAGTTTAAATGCCCCTTGAAAGAGAGGTGCAGGTCGCAGTAGCTTAACAAGACGGTTAAAATGCCCCTTGGAAGAGACGTGCAGGTCGCAGAAGCTTAACAAGACGGTTTAAATGCCCCTTGGAAAAGTGGTGGAGGTTACAGTAGCTTAACAAGACGGTTTAAATGCCCCTTGGAACAGACATGCAAGTCGCAGTAGCTTAAAAAGACGGCTTAAGTGCCCCTTGGAAGAGAAGTGCAGGTCGCACTAGCTTAACAAGACGGTTTACATGCCTCTTGGAAGAGACGTGCAAGTCGCAGTAGCTTAAAAAGACGGTTTAAATGCCCCTTGGAAGAGAGGTGGAGGTCGCAGTAGCTTAACAAGACAGTTTAAATGCCCCTTGGAAGAGACGTGAAGGTCGCAGTAGCTTAACAAGACGGTTAAAATGCCCCTTGGAAAAGACGTGCGGGTCGCAGAAGCTTAACAAGACGGTTTAAATGCCCCTTGGAAGAGACGTGCAGGTCCCAGTAGCTTAACAAGACGGTTTAAATGCCCCTTGAAAGAGACGAGCAGGTCGCAGTAGCTTAACAAGACGGTTTAAATCCCTCTTGGAAGAGACGTGCAGGTTGCAATAGCTTAACAAGAGGGTTTAAATGCCCCTTGGAATAGGCTTGCAGGTCGCAGTAGCTTACCAAGACGGTTTAAATGCCGCTTGGAAGAAACGAGCAGGTCGCAGCAGCTTAACAAGATGGTTTAAATGCCCCTTGGAAGAGCGGTGGAGGTTGCAGTAGCGTAACAAGACGGTTTAAATGCCCCTTGGAAGAGACATGCAGGTCGCAGCAGCTTAAAAAGACTGTTTAAATGCCCCTTGGAAGTGACGTGCAGGTCGCAGTGGCTTAACAAGACGGTTTAAATGCCCCTTGGAAGAGACATTCAGGTCGCAGTAGCTTAACAAGACGGTTTAAATGCCCCTTGGAAAAGTGGTGGAGGCTACAGTAGCTTAATTAGACGGTTTAAATGCCCCTTGGAAGAGACGTGCAAGTCGCAGTAGCTTAGATAGATGGTTTAAATGCGCATTGGAAGAGACCTGCAGGTCGCAGTGGCTTAACAAGACGGTTTAAATGCCCCTTGGAAGAGACGAGCAGGTCGCAGTAGCTTAACAAGACGGTTTAATTGCCCCCTGGAAGAGAGGTGGAGGTCGCAGTAGCTTAACAAGACAGTTTAAATGCCCCTTTGAAGAGACGTGCAGATCGCAGTAGCTTATCAAGACGGTTTAAATGCCCCTTGGAAGAGACATGCAGGACGCAGTAGCTTAATAAGACGGTTTAAATGACCCTTGGAAGAGACGTGCAGTTCGCAGTAGCTTAACAAGACGGTTTAAATGCCCCTTGGAAGAGAAATGCAGGTCGCAGTAGCTTAACAAGACGGTTTAAATGACCCTTGGAAGAGACGTGCAGGTCGCATTAGCTTAAAAAGACGGTTTAAATGTCCCTTAGAAGAGAAGTGCAGGTCGCAGTAGCTTAACAAGATGGTTTAAATGCCCCTTGGAAGAGCGGTGGAGGTCGCAGTAGCTTAAAAAGACGGTTTAAATGCCCCTTGGGAAAGACGTGCAGGTCGCAGTAGCTTAACAAGAAGGTTTAAATGCCCCTTGGTAGAAACGTGCAGGTCACAGTAGCTTAACAACACGGTTTAAATGCCCCTTGGAAAAGCGGTGGTGGTCGCAGTAGCTTAACAAGACGGTTTAAATGCCCCTTGGAAGAGACGTGCAGGTCGCGGTAGCTTAATAAGAAGGTTTAAATGTCCCTTGGAAGAGACGTGCAGGTCGCAGTAGCTTAACAAGACGTTTTAAATGCCCCTTGGAAGAGAAATGCAGGTCGCAGTAGCTTAAAAAAACGGTTAAATGACCCTTGGAAGAGACGTGCAGGTCGCATTAGCTTAAAAAGACTGTTTAAATGTCCCTTAGAAGAGAAGTGCAGGTCGCAGTAGCTTAACAAGATGGTTTAAATGCCCCTTGGAAGAGCGGTGGAGGTCGCAGTAGCTTAAAAAGACGGTTGAAATGCCCCTTGGAAAAGACGTGCAGGTCGCAGTAGCTTAGATAGATGGTTTAAATGCGCATTGGAAGAGACCTGCAGGTCGCAGTGGCTTAACAAGACGGTTTAAATGCCCCTTGGAAGAGACGAGCAGGTCGCAGTAGCTTAACAAGACGGTTTAATTGCCCCCTGGAAGAGAGGTGGAGGTCGCAGTAGCTTAACAAGACAGTTTAAATGCCCCTTTGAAGAGACGTGCAGATCGCAGTAGCTTATCAAGACAGTTTAAATGCCCCTTGGAAGAGACATGCAGGACGCAGTAGCTTAATAAGACGGTTTAAATGACCCTTGGAAGAGACGTGCAGTTCGCAGTAGCTTAACAAGACGGTTTAAATGCCCCTTGGAAGAGAAATGCAGGTCGCAGTAGCTTAACAAGACGGTTTAAATGACCCTTGGAAGAGACGTGCAGGTCGCATTAGCTTAAAAAGACGGTTTAAATGTCCCTTAGAAGAGAAGTGCAGGTCGCAGTAGCTTAACAAGATGGTTTAAATGCCCCTTGGAAGAGCGGTGGAGGTCGCAGTAGCTTAAAAAGACGGTTTAAATGCCCCTTGGGAAAGACGTGCAGGTCGCAGTAGCTTAACAAGAAGGTTTAAATGCCCCTTGGTAGAGACGTGCAGGTCACAGTAGCTTAACAAGACGGTTTAAATGCCCCTTGGAAAAGCGGTGGTGGTCGCAGTAGCTTAACAAGACGGTTTAAATGCCCCTTGGAAGAGACGTGCAGGTCGCGGTAGCTTAATAAGAAGGTTTAAATGTCCCTTGGAAGAGACGTGCAGGTCGCAGTAGCTTAACAAGACGGTTTAAATGCCCCTTGGAAGAGAAATGCAGGTCGCAGTAGCTTAACAAAACGGTTAAATGACCCTTGGAAGAGACGTGCAGGTCGCATTAGCTTAAAAAGACTGTTTAAATGTCCCTTAGAAGAGAAGTGCAGGTCGCAGTAGCTTAACAAGATGGTTTAAATGCCCCTTGGAAGAGCGGTGGAGGTCGCAGTAGCTTAAAAAGACGGTTGAAATGCCCCTTGGAAAAGACGTGCAGGTCGCAGTAGCTTAACAAGAAGGTTTAAATGCCCCTTGGTAGAGACGTGCAGGTCACAGTAGCTTAACAAGACGGTTTAAATGCCCCTTGGAAGAGCGGTGGTGGTCGCAGTAGCTTAACAAGACGGTTTAAATGTCCCTTGGAAGAGACGTGCAGGTCGCAGTAGCTTAACAAGACAGATTAAATGCCCCTTGGAAGAGCAGTGGAGGACGCAGTAGCTTAACAAGACAGTTTAAATGCCCCTTGGGAGAGACGTGCAGGTCACAGTAGCTTAACAAGACAGTGAAAATGCCCTTTGGAAGAGCGGTGGAGGTCACAGTAGCTTAACAAGACAGTTTAAATGCCCCTTGGAAGAGACGTGCATGTCGCAGTACATTAACAAGACGGTTTAAATGCCCCATGGTAGAGACGTGCAGGTCGCAGTAGCTAAACAAGACGGTTTAAATGCCCCTTGGAAGAGACGTGCAGGTCACAGTAGCTTAACAAGACGGTTTAAATGCCCCTTGGAAGAGACGAGCAGGTCGCAGTAGCTTAACAAGACGTTTAAATCCCCCTTGGAAGAGACGTGCAGGTTGCAATAGCTTAACAACAGGGTTTAAATGCCCCTTGGAATAGGCTTGCAGGTCGCAGGAGCTTACCAATACGGTTTAAATGCCCCTTGGAAGAGACGTGCAGGTCGCAGTAGCTTAACAAGACGGATTAAATGCCCCTTGGAAGAGCAGTGGAGGTCGCAGTAGCTTAATAAGATGGTTTAAAAGCCCCTTGGTAGAGACGTGCAGGTCACAGTAGCTTAACAAGATGGTGAAAATGCCCTTTAGAAGAGCGGTTGAGGTCGCAGTAGCTTAACAAGACGGTTTAAATGCCCCTTGGAAGAGACGTGCAGGTCGCAGTAGCTTAACAAGATGGTTTAAATGCCCCTTGGAAAAGTGCTGGAGGTTACAGTAGCTTAACAAGACGGTTTAAATGCCCCTTGGAAGAGACATGCAAGTCGCAGTAGCTTAACAAGACGGCTTAAATGCCCCTTGGAAGAGACGTGCAGGTCGCAGCAGCTTAACAAGACGGATTCAATGCCCCTTGGAAGAGACATGCAGGTCGCAGTAGCTTAACAAAGCTTTTGAAATGCCCCTTGGAAGAGATGTGCAGGTCGCAGTAGCTTAACAAGACGGTATAAATACCCCATGGAAAAGTGGTGGAGGTTACAGTAGCTTAACAACACGGTTTAAATGATCCTTGGAAGAGACATGCAAGTCGCAGTAGTTTAACAAGACGGCTTAAATGCCCCTTGGAAGAGACGTGCAGGTCGCAGTAGCTTAACAAGACGGTTTAAATGCCCCTTGGAAGAGAAGTGCAGGTCGCAGTAGCTTAAAAAGACGGTTTAAATGCCCCTTGGAAGAGCGGTGGAGGTCGCAGTAGCTTAACAAGACGGTTTAAATGCCCCTTGGAAGAGACGTGAAGGTCGCAGTAGCTTAACAAGACGGTTTAAATGCCCCTTGTAAGAGACGTGCTCAACGCAGTAGCTTAACAAGACGGTTTAAATGCCCCTTGGAAGAGCGGTGGAGGTCGCAGTAGCTTAACAAGACGGTTTAAATGCCCCTTGGAAGAGACGTGCAAGTCGCAGCAGCTTAACAAGATGGTTTAAATGCCCATTGGAAGAGAAGTGCAGGTCGCAGTAGCTTAACAAGACGGTTTAATTGCCCCTTTGAAGAGACGTGCAGGTCGCAGTAGCTTAATAAGACGGATTAAATGCCCCTTGGTAGAAACGTACAGGTCACAGTAGCTTAACAAGACGGTTTAAATGCCACTTGGAAGAGACGTGCAGGTCGCAGTAGCTTAACAAGACGGTTTAAATGCCCATTGGAAGAGACGTGCAGGTCGCAGTACCTTAATAAGATGGTTTAAATGCCCCTTGGTAGAAACGTACAGGTCACAGTAGCTTAACAAGACGGTTTAAATGTCATTTGGAAGAGAAGTGCAGGTCGCAGTAGCTTAACAAGACGGTTTAAATGCCCATTGTAAGAGACGTGCAGGTCGCAGTAGCTTAAGAGGACGGTTTAAAAGCCCCTTGATAGAGACATGCAGGTCGCAGTAGCTTAACAAGACGGTTTAAATGCCCCTTGGAAGAGACGTGCAGGTCGCAGTAGCTTAACAAGACAGTTTAATTGCCCCTTGAAAGAGACGTGCAGGTCGCAGTAGCTTAACAAGACGGTTAAAATGCCCCTTGGAAGAGACGTGCAGGTCGCAGTAGCTTAAAAGGACGGTTTAAAAGCCCCTTGATAGAGACATGCAGGTCGCAGTAGCTTAACAAGACGGTTAAAATGCCCCTTGAAAGAGAGGTGCAGGTCGCAGTAGCTTAACAAGACGGTTAAAATGCCCCTTGGAAGAGACGTGCAGGTCGCAGAAGCTTAACAAGACGGTTTAAATGCCCCTTGGAAAAGTCGTGGAGGTTACAGTAGCTTAACAAGACGGTTTAAATGCCCCTTGGAACAGACATACAAGTCGCAGTAGCTTAAAAAGACGGCTTAAGTGCCCCTTGGAAGAGAAGTGCAGGTCGCACTAGCTTAACAAGACGGTTTACATGCCTCTTGGAAGAGACGTGCAGGTCGCAGTAGCTTAAAAAGACGGTTTAAATGCCCCTTGGAAGAGACGTGAAGGTCGCAGTAGCTTAACAAGACGGTTAAAATGCCCCTTGGAAGAGAGGTGGAGGTCGCAGTAGCTTAACAAGACAGTTTAAATGCCCCTTGGAAGAGACGTGAAGGTCGCAGTAGCTTAACAAGACGGTTAAAATGCCCCTTGGAAAAGACGTGCGGGTCGCAGAAGCTTAACAAGACGGTTTAAATGCCCCTTGGAAGAGACGTGCAGGTCCCAGTAGCTTAACAAGACGGTTTAAATGCCCCTTGAAAGAGACGAGCAGGTCGCAGTAGCTTAACAAGACGGTTTAAATCCCTCTTGGAAGAGACGTGCAGGTTGCAATAGCTTAACAAGAGGGTTTAAATGCCCCTTGGAATAGGCTTGCAGGTCGCAGTAGCTTACCAAGACGGTTTAAATGCCGCTTGGAAGAAACGAGCAGGTCGCAGTAGCTTAACAAGATGGTTTAAATGCCCCTTGGAAGAGCGGTGGAGGTTGCAGTAGCGTAACAAGACGGTTTAAATGCCCCTTGGAAGAGACATCCAGGTCGCAGCAGCTTAAAAAGACTGTTTAAATGCAACTTGGAAGTGACGTGCAGGTCGCAGTGGCTTAACAAGATGGTTTAAATGCCCCTTGGAAGAGACATTCAGGTCGCAGGGGCTTAACAAGACGGTTTAAATGCCCCTTGGAAGAGACATTCAGGTCGCAGTAGCTTAACAAGACGGTTTAAATGCCCCTTGGAAAAGTGGTGGAGGCTACAGTAGCTTAATTAGACGGTTTAAATGCCCCTTGGAAGAGAATTGCAAGTCGCAGTAGCTTAGATAGATGGTTTAAATGCGCATTGGAAGAGACCTGCAGGTCGCAGTGGCTTAACAAGACGGTTTAAATGCCCCTTGGAAGAGACGAGCAGGTCGCAGTAGCTTAACAAGACGGTTTAATTGCCCCCTGGAAGAGAGGTGGAGGTCGCAGTAGCTTAACAAGACAGTTTAAATGCCCCTTTGAAGAGACGTGCAGATCGCAGTAGCTTATCAAGACAGTTTAAATGCCCCTTGGAAGAGACATGCAGGACGCAGTAACTTAATAAGACGGTTTAAATGACCCTTGGAAGAGACGTGCAGTTCGCAGTAGCTTAACAAGACGGTTTAATTGCCCCTTGGAAGAGAAATGCAGGTCGCAGTAGCTTAACAAGACGGTTTAAATGACCCTTGGAAGAGACGTGCAGGTCGCATTAGCTTAAAAAGACGGTTTAAATGTCCCTTAGAAGAGAAGTGCAGGTCGCAGTAGCTTAACAAGATGGTTTAAATGCCCCTTGGAAGAGCGGTGGAGGTCGCAGTAGCTTAAAAAGACGGTTTAAATGCCCCTTGGAAAAGACGTGCAGGTCGCAGTAGCTTAACAAGAAGGTTTAAATGCCCCTTGGTAGAGACGTGCAGGTCACAGTAGCTTAACAAGACGGTTTAAATGCCCCTTGGAAAAGCGGTGGTGGTCGCAGTAGCTTAACAAGACGGTTTAAATGCCCCTTGGAAGAGACGTGCAGGTCGCGGTAGCTTAATAAGAAGGTTTAAATGTCCCTTGGAAGAGACGTGCAGGTCGCAGTAGCTTAACAAGACGGTTTAAATGCCCCTTTGAAGTGACGTGCAGGTCGCAGTGGCTTAACAAGACGGTTTAAATGCCCCTTGGAAGAGACATTCAGGTCGCAGTAGCTTAACAAGACGGTTTAAATGCCCCTTGGAAAAGTGGCGGAGGCTACAGTAGCTTAATTAGATGGTTTAAATGCCCCTTGGAAGAGACGTGCAAGTCGCAGTAGCTTAAATAGACGGTTTAAATGCGCATTGGAAGAGACGTGCAGGTCGCAGTGGCTTAACAAGACGGTTTAAATGCCCCTTGGAAGAGACGAGCAGGTCGCAGTAGCTTAACTAGACGGTTTAATTGCCAACTGGAAGAGAGGTGGAGGTCGCAGTAGCTTAACAAGACAGTTTAAATGCCTCTTTGAAGAGACGTGCAGATCGCAGTAGCTTATCAAGACAGTTTAAATGCCCCTTGGAAGAGACATGCAGGACGCAGTAGCTTAATAAGACGGTTTAAATGACCCTTGGAAGAGACGTGCAGTTCGCAGTAGCTTAACAAGACGGTTTAAATGCCCCTTGGAAGAGAAATGCAGGTCGCAGTAGCTTAACAAGACGGTTTAAATGACCCTTGGAAGACACGTGCAGGTCGCATTAGCTTAAAAAGACGGTTTAAATGTCCCTTAGAAGAGAAGTGCAGGTCGCAGTAACTTAACAAGATGGTTTAAATGCCCCTTGGAAGAGCGGTGGAGGTCGCAGTAGCTTAAAAAGACGATTTAAATGCCCCTTGGAAAAGACGTGCAGGTCGCAGTAGCTTAACAAGAAGGTTTAAATGCCCCTTGGTAGAGACGTGCAGGTCACAGTAGCTTAACAAGACGGTTTAAATGCCCCTTGGAAGAGCGGTGGTGGTCGCAGTAGCTTAACAAGACGGTTTAAATGCCCCTTGGAAGAGACGTGCAGGTCGCGCTAGCTTAAAAAGAAGGTTTAAATGTCCCTTGGAAGAGACGTGCAGGTCGCAGTAGCTTAACAAGACGGTTTAAATGCCCCTTGGAAGAGAAGTGCAGGTCGCAGTAGCTTAACAAAACGGTTTAAATGCCCCTTGGAAGAGCGGTGGAGGTCACAGTAGCTTAAAAAGACAGTTTAAATGCCCATTGGAAGAGACGTGGAGGTCGCAGTAGCTTAATAAGACGGTTTAAATGCAACTTGGAAGAGACCTACAGGTCGCAGTAGCTTAACAAGACGGTTTAAATGCCCCTTGGAAGAGACGTGCAGGTCGCAGCAGCTTAAAAAGACGGTTTAAATGCTCCTTGGAAGAGCGGTGGAGGTCGCAGTAGCTTAACAAGACAGTTCAAATGCCCCTTGAAAGAGACGTGCAGGTCGCAGTAGCTTAACAAGACGGTTTAAATGCCCCTTGGAAGTGCGGTGGAGGTCGCAGTAGGTTAACAAGACGATTTATATGCCCCTTGGAAGAGACATGCAGGTCGCAGCAGCTTAACAAGACGGATTAAATGCCCCTTGGAAGAGACATGCAGGTCGCAGTAGCTTAACAAAGCTTTTAAAATGCCCCTTGGAAGAGATGTGCAGTTCACGTATCTTAACAAGACGGTATAAATACCCCATGGAAAAGTGGTGGAGGATACAGTAGCTTAACAAAACGGTTTAAATGATCCTTGGAAGAGACATGCAAGTCGCAGTAGTTTAACAAGACGGCTTAAATGACCCTTGGAAGAGACTTGTAGGTCGCAGTAGCTTAACAAGACGGTTTAAATGCCCCTTGGAAGAGAAGTGCAGGTCGCAGTAGCTTAAAAAGACGGTTTAAATGCCCCTTGGAAGAGCGCTGGAGGTCGCAGTAGCTTAACAAGACGGTTTAAATGCCCCTTTGAAGAAACGTGAAGGTCGCAGTAGCTTAACAAGACGGATAAAATGCCCCTTGGAAGAGACGTGCAGGTCGCAGAAGTTTAACAAGACGGTTTAAATGCCCCTTGGAAGAGACATGCAGTTCGCAGTAGCTTAACAAGACGGTTTAAATGCCCCTTGGAAGAGACGTGCAGGTCGCAGTAGCTTAACAAGACGGATTAAATGCCCCTTGGAAGAGCAGTGGAGGTCGCAGTAGCTTAATAAGACGGTTTAAAAGCCCCTTGGTAGAGACTTGCAGGTCACAGTAGCTTAACAAGATGGTGAAAATGCCCTTTAGAAGAGCGGTTGAGGTCGCAGTAGCTTAACAAGACGGTTTAAATGCCCCTTGGAAGAGACGTGCAGGTCGCAGTAGCTTAACAAGATGGTTTAAATGCCCATTGGAAAAGTGCTGGAGGTTACAGTAGCTTAACAAGACGGTTTAAATGCCCCTTGGAAGAGACATGCAAGTTGCAGTAGCTTAACAAGACGGCTTAAATGCCCCTTGGAAGAGACGTGCAGGTCGCAGCAGCTTAACAAGACGGATTCAATGCCCCTTGGAAGAGACATGCAGGTCGCAGTAGCTTAACAAAGCTTTTGAAATGCACCTTGGAAGAGATGTGCAGGTCGCAGTAGCTTAACAAGACGGTATAAATACCCCATGGAAAAGTGGTGGAGGTTACAGTAGCTTAACAACAAGGTTTAAATGATCCTTGGAAGAGACATGCAAGTCGCAGTAGTTTAACAAGACAGCTTAAATGCCCCTTGGAAGAGACGTGCAGGTCGCAGTAGCTTAACAAGACGGTTTAAATGCCCCTTGGAAGAGAAGTGCAGGTCGCAGTAGCTTAAAAAGACGGTTTAAATGCCCCTTGGAAGAGCGGTGGAGGTCGCAGTAGCTTAACAAGACGGTTTAAATGCCCCTTGGAAGAGACGTGAAGGTCGCAGTAGCTTAACAAGACGGTTTAAATTCAACTTGTAAGAGACGTGCTCGACGCAGTTGTAGCACCCTGAGGATTCGGCTGCTACAGGAGTATTGCACCTCAACCCAGAGGTGTGATATTCCACTCCCGGGTAAGGATGGAGTGTGGAACTGAGCTCAGATAGACTGCATGCACTACATACATCCCATTTCCGAGAGGCAGGCCGACGGTACTCCCACTTAGAAATGTGCAGGTACGACCGAGTCTGTCTCTGGCTGGAGTGGGAGGGGGTTGGTACATCCCAGTAGTGTAGGGGCAGATAGGGGGAGCAGTCTGGGTAGTGATAGGAGCTCATTGGGTGCTGGTCACCTGAGCTCACACATAGAGGGCTATATAAGGAGGGCACCAACTAGAATCAGGGTCAGATGCAGAGAACAAGTCAGCAAGAGAGGAGCAGACAGCAAGCAGAGAGAAGAAGCTGAAGGAAAGAGTGGCCCTGGAGAGAGAGAGAGAGGAGCAGTGAAGAAAGACCCAGAGGGGGAAAGCAGAAGGGACCCAAGAACCCAAATTAGAGCACCGGGTGAGGAGTCAGCACAAGGGTACCGGAACCCAAGCTGGTGGGGGCAAAAACATCCCTAGCCAGAGACCGGAGGCCGTGGGCAGCATCTGCCACGGCCATCCACTACATCCACCCTGAAGGCATACCACATGGAGGGTCAGGGAACCTAAGGCCAAGGGTTGCCCAACAGAAGGCCCGAGGGAGCCGGACCTAGGTGGATCACTGGTGGGGACGGCGGAAGAAAGGACAGAGGGAGAGCTCAGGGCCATGCTCCGGACTTGTTTGGGGGTTGGCCGGATCCAGGACCTGGTGGACGCAGCACGGCTCGGGCGGTCACTCGGAGCTGGAGTGACCAGGAATATCAGCAGTGAGTAAAATACCCTAAACTGCACAACCCGACTCTGTCGTTAATTTGCCGTCTGCATTGCACCACCACAACCCCCATCCTCTGCACCTGTCCCCTCTGAGGCTATACCCCTCCCGTTGGGGGTTATTCTACCAAGCTGCACCACACCATCAGCCTCAGTGGACCCTGCTGCAGCGGCGGCCACCGTGACCGCAACACAACGGGTGGCGTAGTCGACACAAAAGAACTTTAAATAACATCTGTAGGACTGCCACATAACACTGAGTTTGACACCCTGGGCACGGGCCGGGTCACAGCCACTCGGAGACTACAACCCCCATCTGATCCGGTGCCGGGTATTCCCCTCAAAAGGAATATGTCCCAGGGGGCGCGTCAACTTTGGCGTAGTCGGCAGGATTACGTGCCCGCAACACCCGGGTACTGCGTGCCTGAGGGAAAGAACACCGTTACCTCAAAAAGAAGTCTCCCGCCGGTTCCGGAGGGTCCACGCCATCGGACTCCATCACCAGTTGTTTCCCGCCGGTTGTCCGCCATTAACAGCTTGTTCCCGCCATCTGCCGAGTTTCCCGCCACTGGGAGACGATTCCCGCCAATTCCAGCTTTTTCCCGCCATGGAAGAGCCGCGGACGCCATTATGGGCGTGCCAAAGGAGGGCAAGAGGCCGCCTCCCATCGTGGGCCAGGACAGAAAATGGCGCCAAAAGTGGAAACCGCCCCCACCAACAGAGACTGTGATGCTGGAGGTGTCTGTCAGCATGAAAGAACTGCCCCTGGAGCTGACAGTCACCAAGTTGCCCCGGGACCGCCCTCGAAGTAGGAGGAGACTAAAGAAAAGAGAAAAGATGGGTGTCGCCTGGTGCAGTCTGGAACGAGCGCACCCGGAGGCAAGGTGTCTAGAGCGAGAGCACCCGGAGTCGAGGAGAGGAAGAGTTGACCCGGGAATGGAGAGGCAGCAGAGCAGCACCGGCCCGCTGGCCAGGAGCCTGCTAGAGGAAGAAGAAGGAGGGCAGAGCAGCACCGGCCCGCAGGCCAGGAGCCTGCCAGGAGAGGAGCAGCGCAGCACCGACCCGATGGTCAGGAGCCTGCTGGAATCCACCACCCCGCTAGGCTTAGCGGAGGTTCTGGCGCAGCTCCCCCGAGACCGGGAGTGCGCACAAAATGCCCTGGAGGGCCTCGCAAGGAGGATTGCCCGGGTGCAGCGTGAGATCTTGGCGGAGTGGAGCCGGGAGATGGCCCAGAAAACTAAGACCCGTCCGCAGAGCACGCTGCCCTGGAAGAAGAAGCAGACCACCTCCGAGGATGGCGCGGGAGGACCCAAGGCCGGAGACGGCGCAGAGAAGGGAGCCGGACGCAAGGAGGCAGGTAAAGGGGACGCCTATACCCCATACCGGGAAACCGCCCACCTGCCCCAGCTCCCCGTCGCAGAGCCCGAAAGTCCCCCTGCCGTACCCGAAACCGCCATGACACCGCCACCAACTAGGCCCCGACCGGAAGCCGCCGCTGCGACCCCCGTGACGTCACACGCCTCGACCCGGAGCGTGACTAAGCAGGAAGAGCCTCCGGCCTGGTCGCAAGGCCTAGCGTTTCCGGGCGCCGCGTCACCAACAGCGCCATCTACCTTTGCGGAGCCCCCGGCCTGGTCGCAAGGCCAGGTAGCCCAGGGCCCCGCCGTACTAACAGTTCCGTTCACCTTCCAGATGCCCCCGGCCTGGCCGCAAGGCCTGGGTAACCTGGGCGCCCCCACCATCGCGCCCGCACCCGTAACACCAAGGGTGCCACATCTGGGAGAGGACCCCTTCAGCCAGCACACATGGCCGGACGGGCGGCCTTTCATCTGGCCCGAAGAGTTTTTGGAGCTGGAGCGGCAGAAGCAACTAGGACCCTTGTGTGAGCCCCTGATTCCGGCTCCAAAGCCCGTGACTCGGGTCTCGCCTCCTCTTGAAGAGGCTCAATTCACGTGGGACCCCACGGGGGAGGATTTGATGGGGTTCACTGAAAAGAGCCGGGCGGCCGCAGAAGAGCGCAGTGAGATCTGCCGTCAGCAGCTAGCGCAATTCGCCAAGGAGCGGGAGGAGAGGCGGGTCAGAGAGCAATGGGCCCAGACCCGCAGCGCGGAGCAGAAGAGCCGGACCAGGAGGGACCCCCGTGCCGCAGATCGTCCCCGTACCATCGGGACGGTAATAAAGTTCAACGCGCAGCATGGGTGGGGCTTCATAAAGGACCGTAACCACCTCGGTGACGTCTTTGTTACCCGACGGGACGTCGAGTCCCACCTGCCAGAGGGTCACAAAGGCCGTGACCTCTACGTCGGTGACGAGGTCACGTTCACCCGGCACAAGTGTGCCAAGGGACCTTACGCCCTCCACGTACACCGCCTGACGGAGGAGGAGCTGCGGTGTAGGGAGGAAGAGCCAGAAGACCCGGACGGGTTCAAGACTAGAAGGTACTACGATTGAGAACAGTAGTAAAGAAAAACTGTATATAGTTACCCGTCGGGGTACCCAAGTAGCCGTGACTACTGAGAAGTTTAGTCCCCGTTGGGACCAGTGAACAGTTTAACCCGTGTGTCCCTTACCCAAACCTGGCCGAGGACTGGGAGCGGCCATATTCCCTGTAAATAGTTGCGCTTCCTAAGGCGCCCCCTACTGGTTTTATGAGAAACTGTTTTTCAAAAGACTGTCGCACTTAACCTGGTCACGAGTTGCACGGTGACCGGAGGAGAAGAAGGAAAGAGACGACGAGAATGTTGTTTACATAAAAAAGTTTATATATATATATATATATATATTTATATAGTATTTTATATGTTTTATATGGTTATATTGGAAAAAAAAAAATGTATGTTTTTGTGGTGTTTTTGTCTTACAGCCCGAGGACGTGCTGTGATTTACCAGGGGGGAATGTAGCACCCTGAGGATTCGGCTGCTACAGGAGTATTGCACCTCAACCCAGAGGTGTGATATTCCACTCCCGGGTAAGGATGGAGTGTGGAACTGAGCTCAGATAGACTGCATGCACTACATACATCCCATTTCCGAGAGGCAGGCCGACGGTACTCCCACTTAGAAATGTGCAGGTACGACCGAGTCTGTCTCTGGCTGGAGTGGGAGGGGGTTGGTACATCCCAGTAGTGTAGGGGCAGATAGGGGGAGCAGTCTGGGTAGTGATAGGAGCTCATTGGGTGCTGGTCACCTGAGCTCACACATAGAGGGCTATATAAGGAGGGCACCAACTAGAATCAGGGTCAGATGCAGAGAACAAGTCAGCAAGAGAGGAGCAGACAGCAAGCAGAGAGAAGAAGCTGAAGGAAAGAGTGGCCCTGGAGAGAGAGAGAGAGGAGCAGTGAAGAAAGACCCAGAGGGGGAAAGCAGAAGGGACCCAAGAACCCAAATTAGAGCACCGGGTGAGGAGTCAGCACAAGGGTACCGGAACCCAAGCTGGTGGGGGCAAAAACATCCCTAGCCAGAGACCGGAGGCCGTGGGCAGCATCTGCCACGGCCACCCACTACATCCACCCTGAAGGCATACCACATGGAGGGTCAGGGAACCTAAGGCCAAGGGTTGCCCAACAGAAGGCCCGAGGGAGCCGGACCTAGGTGGATCACTGGTGGGGACGGCGGAAGAAAGGACAGAGGGAGAGCTCAGGGCCATGCTCCGGACTTGTTTGGGGGTTGGCCGGATCCAGGACCTGGTGGACGCAGCACGGCTCGGGCGGTCACTCGGAGCTGGAGTGACCAGGAATATCAGCAGTGAGTAAAATACCCTAAACTGCACAACCCGACTCTGTCGTTAATTTGCCATCTGCATTGCACCACCACAACCCCCATCCTCTGCACCTGTCCCCTCTGAGGCTATACCCCTCCCGTTGGGGGTTATTCTACCAAGCTGCACCACACCATCAGCCTCAGTGGACCCTGCTGCAGCGGCGGCCACCGTGACCGCAACACAACGGGTGGCGTAGTCGACACAAAAGAACTTTAAATAACATCTGTAGGACTGCCACATAACACTGAGTTTGACACCCTGGGCACGGGCCGGGTCACAGCCACTCGGAGACTACAACCCCCATCTGATCCGGTGCCGGGTATTCCCCTCAAAAGGAATATGTCCCAGGGGGCGCGTCACAGTAGCTTAACAAGACGGTTTAAATGCCCCTTGGAAGAGCGGTGGAGGTCGCATTAGCTTAACAAGACGGTTTAAATGCCCCTTGGAAGAGACGTGCAAGTCGCAGCAGCTTAACAAGATGGTTTAAATGCCCATTGGAAGAGAAGTGCAGGTCGCAGTAGCTTAACAAGACGGTTTAAATGCCCCTTTGAAGAGACGTGCAGGTCGCAGTAGCTTAATAAGACGGATTAAATGCCCCTTGGTAGAAACGTACAGGTCACAGTAGCTTAACAAGACGGTTTAAATGCCACTTGGAAGAGAAGTGCAGGTCGCAGTAGCTTAACAAGACGGTTTAAATGCCCATTGGAAGAGACGTGCAGGTCGCAGTAGCTTAATAAGATGGTTTAAATGCAACTTGATAGAGACGTGCAAGTCGCAGTAGCTTAATAAGACGGTTTAAATGCCCATTGGAAGAGACCTGCAGGTCGCAGTAGCTTAACAAGACGGTTTAAATGCCCCTTGCAAGAGACGTGCAGGTCACAGTAGCTTAATAAGATGGTTTAAATGCCCCTTGGTAGAAACGTACAGGTCACAGTAGCTTAACAAGACGGTTTAAATTCCATTTGGAAGAGAAGTGCAGGTCGCAGTAGCTTAACAAGACGGTTTAAATGCCCATTGGAAGAGACGTGCAGGTCGCAGTAGCTTAAGAAGACGGTTTAAAAGCCCCTTGATAGAGACGTGCAGGTCGCAGTAGCTTAAAAAGACGGTTTAAATGCCCCTTGGAAGAGACGTGCAGGTCGCAGTAGCTTAACAAGACAGTTTAATTGCCCCTTGAAAGAGACGTGCAGGTCGCAGTAGCTTAACAAGACGGTTAAAATGCCCCTTGGAAGAGACGTGCAGGTCGCAGTAGCTTAACAAGACGGTTTAAATGCCCCTTGATAGAGACGTGCAGGTCGCAGTAGCTTAACAAGACAGTTTAAATGCCCCTTGAAAGAGTGGTGCAGGTCGCAGTAGCTTAACAAGACGGTTAAAATGCCCCTTGGAAGAGACGTGCAGGTCGCAGAAGCTTAACAAGACGGTTTAAATGCCCCTTGGAAAAGTTTTGGAGGTTACAGTAGCTTAACAAGACGGTTTAAATGCCCCTTGGAACAGACATGCAAGTCGCAGTAGCTTAACAAGACGGCTTAAGTGCCCCTTGGAAGAGAAGTGCAGGTCGCACTAGCTTAACAAGACGGTTTACATGCCTCTTAGAAGAGACGTGCAGGTCGCAGTAGCTTAAAAAGACGGTTTAAATGCCCCTTGGAAGAGAGGTGGAGGTCGCAGTAGCTTAACAAGACAGTTTTAATGCCCCTTGGAAGAGACGTGAAGGTCGCAGTAGCTTAACAAGACGGTTAAAATGCCCCTTGGAAAAGACGTGCGGGTCGCAGAAGCTTAACAAGAGGGTTTAAATGCCCCTTGGAATAGGCTTGCAGGTCGCAGTAGCTTACCAAGACGGTTTAAATGCCGCTTGGAAGAAACGAGCAGGTCGCAGTAGCTTAACAAGATGGTTTAAATGCCCCTTGGAAGAGCGGTGGAGGTTGCAGTAGCGTAACAAGACGGTTTAAATGCCCCTTGGAAGAGACATGCAGGTCGCAGCAGCTTAAAAGACTGTTTAAATGCCCCTTGGAAGTGACGTGCAGGTCGCAGTGGCTTAACAAGACGGTTTAAATGCCCCTTGGAAAAGACATTCAGGTCGCAGTAGCTTAGCAAGACGGTTTAAATGCCCCTTGGAAAAGTGGTGGAGGCTACAGTAGCTTAATTAGACGGTTTAAATGCCCCTTGGAAGAGACGTGCAAGTCGCAGTAGCTTAGATAGATGGTTTAAATGCGCATTGGAAGAGACGTGCAGGTCGCAGTGGCTTAACAAGACGGTTTAAATGCCCCTTGGAAGAGACGAGCAGGTCGCAGTAGCTTAACAAGACGGTTTAATTGCCCCCTGGAAGAGAGGTGGAGGTCGCAGTAGCTTAACAAGACAGTTTAAATGTCCCTTTGAAGAGACGTGCAGATCGCAGTAGCTTAATAAGACGGTTTAAATGACCCTTGGAAGAGACGTGCAGTTCGCAGTAGCTTAACAAGACGGTTTAAATGCCCCTTGGAAGAGAAATGCTGGTCGCAGTAGCTTAACAAGACGGTTTAAATGACCCTTGGAAGAGACGTGAAGGTCGCATTAGCTTAAAAAGACCGTTTAAATGTCCCTTAGAAGAGAAGTGCAGGTCGCAGTAGCTTAACAAGATGGTTTAAATGCCCCTTGGAAGAGCGGAGGAGGTCGCAGTAGCTTAAAAAGACGGTTTAAATGCCCCTTGGAAAAGACGTGCAGGTCGCAGTAGCTTAACAAGAAGGTTTAAATGCCCCTTGGTAGAGACGTGCAGGTCACAGTAGCTTAACAAGACGGTTTAAATGCCCCTTGGAAAAGCGGTGGTGGTCGCAGTAGCTTAACAAGACGGTTTAAATGCCCCTTGGAAGAGACGTACAGGTCGCGGTAGCTTAATAAGAAGGTTTAAATGTCCCTTGGAAGAGACGTGCAGGTCGCAGTAGCTTAACAAGACGGTTTAAATGCCCCTTGGAAGTGACGTGCAGGTCGCAGTGGCTTAACAAGACGGTTTAAATGCCCCTTGGAAGAGACATTCAGGTCGCAGTAGCTTAACAAGACGGTTTAAATGCCCCTTGGAAAAGTGGTGGAGGCTACAGTAGCTTAATTAGATGGTTTAAATGCCCCTTGGAAGAGACGTGCAAGTCGCAGTAGCTTAAATAGACGGTTTAAATGCGCATTGGAAGAGACGTGCAGGTCGCAGTGGCTTAACAAGACGGTTTAAATGCCCCTTGGAAGAGACGAGCAGGTCGCAGCAGCTTAACAAGACGGTTTAAATGCCCATTGGAAGAGACGTGCAGGTCGCAGTAGCTTAACAAGACAGTTTAAATGCCCCTTGGAAGAGACGTGCAGGTCGCAGTAGCTTAAGGAGACAGTTTAAATGCCCCTTGGAAGAGACGTGCAGGTCTCAGTAGCTTAACAAGACGGTTTAAATACCCCTTGCAAGAGACGTGCAGGTCGCAGTAACTTTTTAAGACGGTTTAAATGCCCCTTGGTAGAAACGTACAGGTCACAGTAGCTTAACAAGACGGTTTAAATGCCCCTTGGAAGAGAAGTTCAGGTCGCAGTAGCTTAAAAAGACGGTTTAAATGCCCCTTGGAAGAGCGGTGGAGGTCACAGTAGCTTAAAAAGACGGTTTAAATGCCCATTGGAAGAGACGTGGAGGTCGCAGTAGCTTAACAAGACGGTTTAAATGCTCCTTGGAAGAGACGTGCTCGACGCAGTAGCTTAAAAAGACGGTTTAAATGCCCCTTGGAAGAGCGGTGGAGGTCGCAGTAGCTTAACAAGACGGTTTAAATGCCCCTTGGAAGAGACGTGCAAGTCGCAGCAGCTTAACAAGATGGTTTAAATGCCCATTGGAAGAGAAGTGCAGGTCGCATTAGCTTAACAAGACGGTTTAAATGCCCCTTTGAAGAGACGTGCAGGTCGCAGTAGCTTAATAAGACGGATTAAATGCCCCTTGGTAGAAACGTACAGGTCACAGTAGCTTAACAAGACGGTTTAAATGCCACTTCGAAGAGAAGTGCAGGTCGCAGTAGCTTAACAAGACGGTTTAAATGCCATTGGAAGAGACGTGCAGGTCGCAGTAGCTTAATAAGATGGTTTAAATGCAACTTGATAGAGACGTGCAAGTCGCAGTAGCTTAATAAGACGGTTTAAATGCCCATTGGAAGAGACCTGCAGGTCGCAGTAGCTTAACAAGACGGTTTAAATGCCCCTTGCAAGAGACGTGCAGGTCACAGTAGCTTAATAAGATGGTTTAAATGCCCCTTGGTAGAAATGTACAGGTCACAGTAGCTTAACAAGACGGTTTAAATGCCATTTGGAAGAGAATTGCAGGTCGCAGTAGCTTAACAAGACGGTTTAAATGCCCATTGGAAGAGACGTGCAGGTCGCAGTAGCTTAAGAAGACGGTTTAAAAGCCCCTTGATAGAGACGTGCAGGTCGCAGTAGCTTAACAAGACGGTTTAAATGCCCCTTGATAGAGACGTGCAGGTCGCAGTAGCTTAACAAGACAGTTTAAATGCCCCTTGAAAGAGACGTGCAGGTCGCAGTAGCTTAACAAGACGGTTAAAATGCCCCTTGGAAGAGACGTGCAGGTCGCAGAAGCTTAACAAGACGGTTTAAATGCCCCTTGGAAAAGTGGTGGAGGTTACAGTAGCTTAACAAGACGTTTTAAATGCCCCTTGGAAGAGACATGCAAGTCGCAGTAGCTTAACAAGACGGCTTAAGTGCCCCTTGGAAGAGAAGTGCAGGTCGCACTAGCTTAACAAGATGGTTTAAATGCCCCTTGGAAGAGAGGTGGAGGTCGCAGTAGCTTAACAAGACAGTTTAAATGCCGCTTGGAAGAGACGTGAAGGTCGCAGTAGCTTAACAAGACGGTTAAAATGCCCCTTGGAAAAGACGTGCGGGTCTCAGTAGCTTAACAAGACGGTTTAAATGCCCCTTGTAAGAGACGTGCAGGTCGCAGCTGCTTAACAAGACGGTTTAAATGCCCATTGGAAGAGACGTGCAGGTCGCAGTAGCTTAACAAGACAGTTTAAATGCCCCTTGGAAGAGACGTGCAGGTCTCAGTAGCTTAAGGAGACAGTTTAAATGCCCCTTGGAAGAGACGTGCAGGTCCCAGTAGCTTAAGAAGACGGTTTAAATTAGAGACGAGCAGGTCGCAGTAGCTTAACAAGACGGTTTAAATCCCTCTTGGAAGAGACGTGCAGGTTGCAATAGCTTAACAAGAGGGTTTAAATGCCCCTTGGAATAGGCTTGCAGGTCGCAGTAGCTTACCAAGACGGTTTAAATGCCGCTTGGAAGAAACAAGCAGGTGGCAGTAGCTTAACAAGACGGTTTAAATGCCCCTTGGAAGAGCGGTGGAGGTCGCAGTAGCTTAACAAGACGGTTTAAATGCCCCTTGGAAGAGACATGAAGGTCGCAACAGCTTAACAAGACGGTTTAAATGCCCCTTGGAAGAGACGTGCAGTTCGCAGTAGTTTAACAAGACGGTTTAAATGCCCCTTGGAAGAGACGTGCAGGTCGCAGTAGCTTAACAAGACGGATTAAATGCCCCTTGGAAGAGCAGTGGAGGTCGCAGTAGCTTAATAAGACGGTTTAAAAGCCCCTTGATAGAGACGTGCAGGTCACAGTAGCTTAACAAGATGGTGAAAATGCCCTTTAGAAGAGCGGTTGAGGTCGCAGTAGCTTAACGAGACGGTTTAAATGCCCCTTGTAAGAGACGTGTAGGTCACAGTAGCTTAACAAGATGGTTTAAATGCCCCTTGGAAAAGTGCTGGAGGTTACAGTAGCTTAACAAGACGGTTTACATGCCCCTTGGAAGAGACATGCAAGTCGCAGTAGCTTAACAAGATGGCTTAAATGCCCCTTGGAAGAGACGTGCAGGTCGCAGCAGCTTAACAAGACGGATTCAATGCCCCTTGGAAGAGACATGCAGGTCGCAGTAGCTTAACAAAGCTTTTGAAATGACCCTTGGAAGAGATGTGCAGGTCGCAGTAGCTTAACAACACGGTATAAATACCCCATGGAAAAGTGGTGGAGGTTACAGTAGCTTAACAACACGGTTTAAATGATCCTTGGAAGAGACATGCAAGTCGCAGTAGTTTAACAAGACGGCTTAAATGCCCCTTGGAAGAGACGTGCAGGTCGCAGTAGCTTAACAAGACGGTTTAAATGCCCCTTGGAAGAGACGTGCAGGTCGCAGTAGCTTAATAAGACGGTTTAAATGCCTTTTGGAAGAGACATGTAGGTCGCAGCAGCTTAATAAGACGGTTTAAGTGCCCCCTGTAAGAGACGTGGAGGTCGCAGTAGCTAGACAAAATGGTTTAAATGCCCCTTGGAAGAGACGTGCAGGTCGCAGTAGCTTAACAAGACGGTTTAAATGCCCATTGCAAGAGACATGCAGGTCGCAGTAGCTTAACAAGACAGTTTAAATGCCCCTTGGAAGAGACGTGCAGGTCGCAGTAGCTTAACAAGACAGTTTAAATGCCACTTGTAAGAGACGTGCTCATCGCAGTAGCTTAACAAGACGGTTTAAATGCCCCTTGGGGATCGGTGGAGGTCGCAGTAGCTTAACAAGACGGCTAAATGCCCCTTGTAAGAGACGTGCAGGTCGCAGCAGCTTAACAAGACGGTTTAAATGCCCATTGGAAGAGACGTGCAGGTCGCAGTAGCTTAACAAGACAGTTTAAATGCCCCTTGGAAGAGACGTGCAGGTCGCAGTAGCTTAAGGAGACAGTTTAAATGCTCCTTGGAAGAGACGTGCAGGTCTCAGTAGCTTAACAAGACGGTTTAAATACCCCTTGCAAGAGACGTGCAGGTCGCAGTAACTTTTTAAGACGGTTTAAATGCCCCTTGGTAGAAACGTACAGGTCACAGTAGCTTAACAAGACGGTTTAAATGCCCCTTGGAAGAGAAGTTCAGGTCGCAGTAGCTTAAAAAGACGGTTTAAATGCCCCTTGGAAGAGCGGTGGAGGTCACAGTAGCTTAAAAAGACGGTTTAAATGCCCATTGGAAGAGACGTGGAGGTCGCAGTAGCTTAATAAGACGGTTTAAATGCAACTTGGAAGAGACCTGCAGGTCTCAGTAGCTTAACAAGACGGTTTAAATGCCCCTTGGAAGAGACGTGCAGGTCGCAGTAGCTTAAAAAGACTGTTTAAATGCCCCTTGGAAGAGCGGTGGAGGTCGCAGTAGCTTAACAAGACAGTTCAAATGCCCCTTGAAAGAGACGTGCAGGTCGCAGTAGCTTAACAAGACGGTTTAAATGCCCCTTGGAAGTGCGGTGGAGGTCGCAGTAGGTTAACAAGATGATTTAAATGCCCCTTGAAAGAGACATGCAGGTCGCAGCAGCTTAACAAGGCGGATTAAATGCCCCTTGGAAGAGACATGCAGGTCGCAGTAGCTTAACAAAGCTTTTTAAATGCCCCTTGGAAGAGATGTGCAGGTCGCAGTAGCTTAACAAGACGGTTTAAATGCCCCTTGAAAGAGAAGTGCAGGTCGCAGTAGCTTAAAAAGACGGTTTAAATGCCCCTTGGAAGAGCGGTGGAGGTCGCAGTAGCTTAACAAGACGGTTTAAATGCCCCTTGGAAGAAACGTGAAGGTCGCAGTAGCTTAACAAGACGTTTAAAATGCCCCTTGGAAGAGACGTGCAGGTCGCAGAAGTTTAACAAGACGGTTTAAATGCCCCTTGGAAGAGACGTGCAGGTCGCAGTAGCTTAACAAGACGGATTAAATGCCCCTTGGAAGAGCAGTGGAGGTCGCAGTAGCTTAACAAGACGGTTTAAAAGCCCCTTGGTAGAGACGTGCAGGTCACAGTAGCTTAACAAGATGGTGAAAATGCCCTTTAGAAGAGCGGTGGAGGTCGCAGTAGCTTAACAAGACGGTTTAAATGCCCCTTGGAAGAGACGTGCAGGTCGCAGTAGCTTAACAAGATGGTTTAAATGCCCCTTGGAAAAGTGGTGGAGGTTACAGTAGCTTAACAAGACGGTTTAAATGCCCCTTGGAAGAGACATGTAAGTCGCAGTAGCTTAACAATACGGCTTAAATGCCCCTTGGAAGAGACGTGCAGGTCGCAGTAGCTTAACAAGACGGTTTAAATGCCCCTTGGAAGAGACGTGCAGGTCGCAGTAGCTTAAAAAGACGGTTTAAATGCCCCTTGGAAGAGCGGTGGAGGTCGCAGTAGCTTAACAAGACAGTTTAAATGCCCCTTGGAAGAGACGTGAAGGTCGCAGTAGCTTAAAAAGACGGTTAAAATGCCCCTTGGAAGAGACGTGCAGGTCGCAGAAGCTTAACAAGACGGTTTAAATGCCCCTTGGAAGAGACGTGAAGTTGGCAGTAGCTTAATAAGACGGTTTAAATGCCCCTTGGAAGAGACGTACAGGTCGCAGTAGCTTAACAAGACAGATTAAATGCCCCTTGGGAGAGACGTGCAGGTCACAGTAGCTTAACAAGACAGTGAAAATGCCCTTGGGAAGAGCGGTGGAGGTCACAGTAGCTTAACAAGACGGTTTAAATGCCCCTTGGTAGAGACGTGCAGGTCGCAGTAGCTTAACAATACGGCTTAAATGCCCCTTGGAAGAGACGTGCAGGTCGCAGTAGCTTAACAAGACGGTTTAAATGCCCCTTGGAAGAGACGTGCAGGTCGCAGTAGCTTAAAAAGACGGTTTAAATGCCCCTTGGAAGAGCGGTGGAGGTCGCAGTAGCTTAACAAGACAGTTTAAATGCCCCTTGGAAGAGACGTGAAGGTCGCAGTAGCTTAAAAAGACGGTTAAAATGCCCCTTGGAAGAGACGTGCAGGTCGCAGAAGCTTAACAAGACGGTTTAAATGCCCCTTGGAAGAGACGTGAAGTTGGCAGTAGCTTAATAAGACGGTTTAAATGCCCCTTGGAAGAGACGTACAGGTCGCAGTAGCTTAACAAGACAGATTAAATGCCCCTTGGGAGAGACGTGCAGGTCACAGTAGCTTAACAAGACAGTGAAAATGCCCTTGGGAAGAGCGGTGGAGGTCACAGTAGCTTAACAAGACGGTTTAAATGCCCCTTGGTAGAGACGTGCAGGTCGCAGTAGCTAAACAAGATGGTTTAAATGCCCCTTGGAAGAGACGTGCAGGTCGCAGTAGCTAAACAAGACGGTTTAAATGCCCCTTGGAAGAGACGTGCAGGTCACAGTAGCTTAACAAGGCGGTTTAAATGTCCCTTGGAAGAGACGAGAAGGTCGCAGTAGCTTAACAAGACGTTTAAATCCCCCTTGGAAGAGACGTGCAGGTTGCAATAGCTTAACAACAGAGTTTAAATGCCCCTTGGAATAGGCTTGCAGGTCGCAGGAGATTACCAAGACGGTTTAAATGCCCCTTGGTAGAGACGTGCAGTTCACAGTAGCTTAATAAGACGGTTTAAATGCCCCTTGGAAGAGACGTGCAGGTCCAAGTAGCTTAACAAGACGGTTTAAATGCCCCTTTGAAAAGTGGTGGAGGTCGCAGTAGCTTAACAAGACGGTTTAAATGCCCCTTGGAAGAGACGTGCATGTCGCAGTAGCTTAACAAGACGGTTTAAATGCCAATTGGAAGAGACGAGCAGGTCACAGTAGCTTAACAAGACGGTTTAAATCCCCCTTGGAAGAGACGTGCAGGTTGCAATAGCTTAACAAGAGGGTTTAAATGCCCCTTGGAATAGGCTTGCAGGTCGCAGTAGCTTACCAAGACGGTTTAAATGTCGCTTGGAAGAAACGAGCAGGTCGCAGTAGCTTAACAAATGGTTTAAATGCCCCTTGGAAGAGCGGTGGAAGTTGCAGTAGCGTAACAAGACGGTTTAAATGCCCCTTGGAAGTGACGTGCAGGTAGCAGTGGCTTAACAAGACGGTTTAAATGCCCCTTGGAAGAGACATTCAGGTCGCAGTAGCTTAACAAGACGGTTTAAATGCCCCTTGGAAAAGTGGTGGAGGTTACAGTAGCTTAATTAGATGGTTTAAACCCCCTTGGAAGAGACGTGCAAGTCGCAGTAGCTTAAATAGACGGTTTAAATGCGCATTGGAAGAGACGTGCAGGTCGCAGTGGCTTAACAAGACGGTTTAAATGCCCCTTGGAAGAGACGAGCAGGTCGCAGTAGCTTAACAAGACGGTTTAATTGCCCCCTGGAAGAGAGGTGGAGGTCGCAGTAGCTTAACAAGACAGTTTAAATGCCCCTTTGAAGAGACGTGCAGATCGCAGTAGCTTAACAAGACAGTTTAAATGACCCTTGGAAGAGACAGGCAGTTCGCAGTAGCTTAACAAGACGGTTTAAATGCCTTTTGGAAGAGAAATGCAGGTCGCAGTAGCTTAACAAAACGGTTTAAATGACCCTTGGAAGAGACGTGCAGGTCGCATTAGCTTAAAAAGACGGTTTAAATGTCCCTTAGAAGAGAAGTGCAGGTCGCAGTAGCTTAACAAGATGGTTTAAATGCCCCTTGGAAGAGCGGTGGAGGTCGCAGTAGCTTAAAAAGACGGTTTAAATGCCCCTTGAAAAAGACGTGCAGGTCGCAGTAGCTTAACAAGAAGGTTTAAATGCCCCTTGGTAGAGACGTGCAGGTCACAGTAGCTTAACAAGACGGTTTAAATGCCCCTTGGAAGAGCGGTGGTGGTCGCAGTAGCTTAAAAAGACGGTTTAAATGTCCCTTGGAAGAGACGTGCAGGTCGCAGTAGCTTAACAAGACGGTTTAAATGCCCCTTGTAAGAGACGTGCTCATCGCAGTAGCTTAACAAGACGGTTTACATGCCCCTTGGAAGATCGGTGGAGGTCGCAGTAGCTTAACAAGACGGTTTAAATGCCCCTTGTAAGAGACGTGCAGGTCGCAGCAGCTTAACAAGACGGTTTAAATGCCCATTGGAAGAGACGTGCAGGTCGCAGTAGCTTAACGAGACAGTTTAAATGCCCCTTGGAAGAGATGTGCAGGTCTCAGTAGCTTAACAAGACGGTTTAAATACCCCTTGCAAGAGAAGTGCAGGTCGCAGTAGCTTAACAAAATGGTTTAAATGCCCCTTGGAAGAGCGGTGGAGGTCACAGTAGCTTAAAAAGACAGTTTAAATGCCCATTGGAAGAGACGTGGAGGTCGCAGTAGCTTAATAAGACGGTTTAAATGCAACTTGGAAGAGACCTGCAGGTCACAGTAGCTTAACAAGACGGTTTAAATGCCCCTTGGAAGAGACGTGCAGGTCGCAGTAGCTTAAAAACACGGTTTAAATGCTCCTTAGAAGAGCGGTGGAGGTCGCAGTAGCTTAACAAGACAGTTCAAATGCCCCTTGAAAGAGACGTGCAGGTCGCAGTAGCTTAACAAGACGGTTTAAATGCCCCTTGGAAGTGCGGTGGAGGTCGCAGTAGGTTAACAAGACGATTTAAATGCCCCTTGGAAGAGACATGCCGGTCGCAGCAGCTTAACAAGACGGATTAAATGTCCCTTGGAAGAGACATGCAGGTCGCAGTAGCTTAACAAAGCTTTTAAAATGCCCCTTGGAAGAGATGTGCAGGTCGCAGTAGCTTAACAAGACGGTATAAATGCCCCATGGAAAAGTGGTGGAGGTTACAGTAGCTTAACAACACGGTTTAAATGATCCTTGGAAGAGACATGCAAGTCGCAGCAGTTTAACAAGACGGTTTAAATGCCCCTTGGAAGAGACATGCAGGTCGCAGTAGCTTAACAAAGCTTTTTAAATGCCCCTTGGAAGAGACATGCAAGTCGCAGTAGCTTAACAAGATGGCTTAAATGCCCCTTGGAAGAGACTTGCAGGTCACAGAAGCTTAACAAGACGGTTTAAATGCCCCTTGGAAGAGACGTGCAGGTCGCAGTAGCTTAAAAAGACGGTTTAAATGCCCCTTGGAAGAGCGGTGGAGGTCGCAGTAGCTTAACAAGACAGTTTAAATGCCCCTTGGAAGAGACGTGAAGGTCGCAGTAGCTTAACAAGACGGTTAAAATTCCCCTTGGAAGAGACGTGCAGGTCGCAGAAGCTTAACAAGACGGTTTAAATGCCCCTTGGAAGAGACGTGCAGTTGGCAGTAGCTTAACAAGACGGTTTAAATGCCCCTTGGAAGAGACGTACAGGTCGCAGTAGCTTAACAAGACAGATTAAATGCCCCTTGGAAGAGCAGTGGAGGTCGCAGTAGCTTAACAAGACAGTGAAAATGCATTTTGGAAGAGCGGTGGAGGTCACAGTAGCTTAACAAGACGGTTTAAATGCCCCTTGGAAGAGACTTGCAGGTCGCAGTAGCTTAACAAAACGGTTTAAATACCCCTTGCAGGAGATGTTCAGGTCGCAGTAGCTTGACAAGACGGTTTTAATGCCCCTTGGAAGAAATGTTCAGGTCGCAGTAGCTTTATAAGACGGTTTAAATGTCGCTTGGAAGAGACTTGCAGGTTGCAGTAGTTTAACAAGACGGTTTAAATGCCCCTCGGAAGAGCGTTGGAGGTCATAGTAGCTTAACAAGACGGATTAAATGACCCTTGGTAGAGAAGTGCAGGTCGCAGCAGCTTAACAAGACGGTTTAAATGCCCCTTGGAAGAGACGTGCAGGGCACAGTAGCTTTACAAGACGGTTTAAATGCCCGTTGGAAGAGACGTGCTGTTCGCAGTAGCTTAACAAGAGGGTTTAAATGCCCCTTGAAAAAGCGGTGGAGGTCACAGTACATTAACAAGATGGTTTAAATGCCCCTTGGAAGAGACGTGCAGGTCGCAGTAGCTTAAAAAGACGATTTAAATGCCCCTTGGAAGAGCCGTGGAGGTCGCAGTAGCTTAACAAGACGGTTTAAATGCCTCTTGGAAGAGACGTACAGGTCGCAGTAGCTTATCAAGATGGTTTAAATACCCTTTGGTAGAGTAGTGCAGGTCGCAGTAGCTAACAAGACGGTTTAAATGCTCCTTGGTAGAGCGGTGGAGGTCGCAGTAGCTTAACAAGACGGTTTAAATGCCCCTTGGAAGAGACGTGCAGGTCCCAGTAGCTTAACAAGACGGTTTAAATGCCCCTTGGAAGAGATATGCAGGTCGCAGTAGCTTAACAAGACGGTTTAAATGCCCCTTGGAAGAGACGTGCAAGTCGCAGTAGCTTAACAAGACGGTTTAAATGCCCATTGGAAGAGACGTGCAGGTCGCAGTAGCTTAAAAAGACAGTTTAAATGCCCCTTGGAAAAGACATGCAGGTCGCAGTAGCTTAACAAGACAGTTTAAATGCCCCTTGGAAAAGTGGTGGAGGTTACAGTAGCTTAACAAGACGGTTTAAATGACCCTTGGAAGAGACATGCAGGTCGCAGTAGCTTAACAAAGCTTTTAAAATGCCCCTTGGAAGAGATGTGCAGGTCGCAGTAGCTTAACAAGACGGTATAAATGCCCCATGGAAAAGTGGTGGAGGTTACAGTAGCTTAACAACACGGTTTAAATGATCCTTGGAAGAGACATGCAAGTCGCAGCAGTTTAACAAGACGGTTTAAATGCCCCTTGGAAGAGACATGCAGGTCGCAGTAGCTTAACAAAGCTTTTTAAATGCCCCTTGGAAGAGACATGCAAGTCGCAGTAGCTTAACAAGATGGCTTAAATGCCCCTTGGAAGAGACTTGCAGGTCACAGAAGCTTAACAAGACGGTTTAAATGCCCCTTGGAAGAGACGTGCAGGTCGCAGTAGCTTAAAAAGACGGTTTAAATGCCCCATGGAAGAGCGGTGGAGGTCGCAGTAGCTTAACAAGACAGTTTAAATGCCCCTTGGAAGAGACGTGAAGGTCGCAGTAGCTTAACAAGACGGTTAAAATTCCCCTTGGAAGAGACGTGCAGGTCGCAGAAGCTTAACAAGACGGTTTAAATGCCCCTTGGAAGAGACGTGCAGTTGGCAGTAGCTTAACAAGACGGTTTAAATGCCCCTTGGAAGAGACGTACAGGTCGCAGTAGCTTAACAAGACAGATTAAATGCCCCTTGGAAGAGCAGTGGAGGTCGCAGTAGCTTAACAAGACAGTGAAAATGCATTTTGGAAGAGCGGTGGAGGTCACAGTAGCTTAACAAGACGGTTTAAATGCCCCTTGGAAGAGACTTGCAGGTCGCAGTAGCTTAACAAAACGGTTTAAATACCCCTTGCAGGAGATGTTCAGGTCGCAGTAGCTTGACAAGACGGTTTTAATGCCCCTTGGAAGAAATGTTCAGGTCGCAGTAGCTTTATAAGACGGTTTAAATGTCGCTTGGAAGAGACTTGCAGGTTGCAGTAGTTTAACAAGACGGTTTAAATGCCCCTCGGAAGAGCGTTGGAGGTCATAGTAGCTTAACAAGACGGATTAAATGACCCTTGGTAGAGAAGTGCAGGTCGCAGCAGCTTAACAAGACGGTTTAAATGCCCCTTGGAAGAGACGTGCAGGGCACAGTAGCTTTACAAGACGGTTTAAATGCCCGTTGGAAGAGAAGTGCTGTTCGCAGTAGCTTAACAAGAGGGTTTAAATGCCCCTTGAAAAAGCGGTGGAGGTCACAGTACATTAACAAGATGGTTTAAATGCCCCTTGGAAGAGACGTGCAGGTCGCAGTAGCTTAAAAAGACGATTTAAATGCCCCTTGGAAGAGCCGTGGAGGTCGCAGTAGCTTAACAAGACGGTTTAAATGCCTCTTGGAAGAGACGTACAGGTCGCAGTAGCTTATCAAGATGGTTTAAATACCCTTTGGTAGAGTAGTGCAGGTCGCAGTAGCTAACAAGACGGTTTAAATGCTCCTTGGTAGAGCGGTGGAGGTCGCAGTAGCTTAACAAGACGGTTTAAATGCCCCTTGGAAGAGACGTGCAGGTCCCAGTAGCTTAACAAGACGGTTTAAATGCCCCTTGGAAGAGATATGCAGGTCGCAGTAGCTTAACAAGACGGTTTAAATGCCCCTTGGAAGAGACGTGCAAGTCGCAGTAGCTTAACAAGACGGTTTAAATGCCCATTGGAAGAGACGTGCAGGTCGCAGTAGCTTAAAAAGACAGTTTAAATGCCCCTTGGAAAAGACATGCAGGTCGCAGTAGCTTAACAAGACAGTTTAAATGCCCCTTGGAAAAGTGGTGGAGGTTACAGTAGCTTAACAAGACGGTTTAAATGACCCTTGGAAGAGACGTGCAAGTCGCAGTAGCTTAACAAGACGGTTTAAATGCCCCTTGGAAGAGACGTGCAGGTCGCAGTAGCTTAAAATGATGGTTTAAATGCCCCTTGGAAGAGAGGTGGAGTTCGCAGTAGCTTAACAAGACGGTTTAAATGCCCCTTGGTAGAGACGTGCAGGTCGCAGTAGCTTAATAAGACGGTTTAAATGCCCGTTGGAAGAGACGTGCAGGTCGCAGTAGCTTAAAAAGACAGTTTAAATGCCCCTTGGAAAAGACATGCAGGTCGCAGTAGCTTAACAAGACAGTTTAAATGCCCCTTGGAAAAGTGGTGGAGGTTACAATAGCTTAACAAGACGGTTTAAATGTCCTTTGGAAGAGACGTGCAGGTCGCAGTAGCTTAACAAGACGGTTTAAATGCCCCTTGGAAGAGAAGTGCAGGTCGCAGTAGCTTAACAAGACGGTTTAAATGCCATTTGGGAGAGCGGTGGAGGTCGCAGTAGCTTAGCAAGACAGTTTAAATGCCCCTTGGAAGAGACGTGCAGGTCGCAGTAGCTTAATAAGAAGGTTTAAATGTCCCTAGGAAGAGACGTGCACGTAGCAGTAGCTTAACATGACGGTTTAAATGCCCCTTGGAAGAGACGTGCAGGTCGCAGTAGCTTAACAAGACAGTTTAAATCCCCCTTGGAAGAGACATGCAGTTTGCAGTAGCTTAACATGAGGGTTTAAATGTCCCTTGGAATAGGCTTCCAGGTCGCAATAGCTTACCAAGACGGTTTAAATGCCCCTTGGAAGAGACGTGCAGGTCGCAGTGGCTTAAAAAGACAGTTTAAATGCCCCTTGGAAGAGACATGCAGGTTGCAGTAGCTTAACAAGAATGTTTAAATGCCCCTTGGAAGAGACGTGCAGGTCGCAGTAGCTTAACAAGAATGTTTAAATGCCTTTTGGAAAAGTGGTGGAGGTTACAGTAGCTTAACAAGACGGTTTAAATGCCCCTTGGAAGAGACGTGCAAGTCGCAGTAGCTTAAAAAGACGGTTTAAATGCGCCTTGGAAGAGACATGCATGTCGCAGTAGCTTAACAAGATGGTTTAAATGCCCCCTTTAAGAGACGAGCAGGTCGCAGTAGCTTAACAAGACGGTTTAAATGCCCCTTGGAAGAGTAGTGCAGGTCGCAGTAGCTTAACAAGACGGGTTAAATGCCACTTGGGAGAGCGGTGGACGTCGCAGTAGCTTAACAAGACAGTTTAAATGCCCCTTGGAAGAGACGTGCAGGTCGCAGTAGCTTAATAAGAAGGTTTAAATGCCCCTTGGAAGAGACGTGCACGTAGCAGTAGCTTAACAAGACGGTTTAAATGCCCCTTGGAAGAGACGTGCAGGTCGCAGTAGCTTAACAAGACAGTTTAAATCCCCCTTGGAAGAGACATGCAGGTTGCAGTAGCTTAACATGAGGGTTTAAATGCCCCTTGGAATAGGCTTGCAGGTCGCAGTAGCTTACCAAGACGGTTTAAATGCCCCTTGGAAGAGACGTGCAGGTCGCAGTAGCTTAACAAGATGGTTTAACTGCCCCTTGGAAGAGCGGTGGAAGTCGCAGTAGCTTAACAAGACGGTTTAAATGCCCATTGGAAGACACATGCAGGTCGCAGCAGCTTAAAAAGACGGTTTAAATGCCCCTTGGAAGAGACGTGCAGGTCGCAGTGGCTTAGCAAGACAGTTTAAATGCCCCTTGGAAGAGACATGCAGGTCGCAGTAGCTTAACAAGAATGTTTAAATGTCCCTTGGAAGAGACGTGCAGGTCGCAGTAGCTTAACAAGATGGTTTAAATGCCCTTTGGAAAAGTGGTGGAGGTTACAGTAGCTTAAAAGACGGTTTAAATGCCCCTTGGAAGAGACGTGCAAGTCGCAGTAGCTTAAAGAGACGGTTTAAATGCGCATTGGAAGAGACATGCAGGTCGCAGTAGCTTAACAAGACGGTTTAAATGCCCCTTGGAAGAGACGAGCAGGTCGCAGTATCTTAACAAGACGGTTTAAATGCCCCTTGGAAGAGTGGTGGAGGTTGCAGTAGCTTAACAAGACAGTTTAAATGCCCCTTGGAAGAGACGAGCAGGTCGCAGTATCTTAACAAGACGGTTTAAATGCCCCTTGTAAGAGTGGTGGAGGTTGCAGTAGCTTAACAAGACAGTTTAAATGCCCCTTGGAAGAGACGAGCAGGTCGCAGTATCTTAACAAGACGGTTTAAATGCCCATTGAAGAGCGGTGGAGGTCGCAGTAGCTTAACAAGACAGTTTAAATGCCCCTTGGAAGAGAAGTGCAGGTCGCAGTATCTTAATAAGACGGTTTAAATGCCCGTTGGAAGAGACGTGCAGGTCGCAGTAGCTTAACAAGACGGTTTAAATGGCCCTTGGAAGAGACGTGCAGTTCGCAGTAGCTTAACAAGATGGTTTAAATGCCTCTTGGAAAACATTTGCAGGTCGCAGTAGCTTAATAAGATGGTTTAAATGCCCCTTGGAAGAGGCTTGCAGGTCGCAGTAGCTTAACAAGACGGTTTAAATGGCCCTTGGAAGAGACGTGCAGGTCGCAGTAGCTTAACAAGACGGTTTAAATGCCCCTTGGAAGAGCGGTGGGGGTCGCAGTAGCTTAAGAGGACGGTTTAAATGCCCCTTGGAAGAGACATGCAGGTCGCAGTAGCTTAACAAGACGGTTTAAATGCCCCTTGGAAGAGACGTGCCAGTCGCAGTAGCTTAAAAAGACGGTTTAAATGCGCCTTGGAAGAGAAGTGCAGGTCGCAGTAGCTTTACAAGATGGTTTAAATGCACCTTTTAAAAGTCGTGGAGGTTACAGTAGCTAAATAAGAAGGTTTAAATGCCCCTTGGAAGAGACGTGCAAGTCGCAGTAGCTTAACAAGACGGTTTAAATGCCCCTTGGAAGAGACGTGCAGGTCGCAGAAGCTTAAAAAGACGGTTTAAATGCCCCTTGGAAGAGACATGCAGGTCGCAGTAGCTTAACAAGACGGTTTAAATGCCCCTTGGAAAAGCGGTGGAGGTCACAGTAGATTAACAAGATCGTTTAAATGCCCATTGGAAGAGACGTGCAGGTCGCAGTAGCTTAATAAGACAGTTTAATTGCCCCTTGGAAGAGCGGTGGAGGTCGCAGTAGCTTAACAAGACAGTTTAAATGCCCCTTGGAAGAGACGTGCAGGTCGCAGTAGATTAACAAGATGGTTTAAATACCCTTTGGTAAAGTAGTGCAGGTCGCAGTAGCTTAACAAGACGGTTTAAATGCTCCTTGGAAGAGACGTGCAGGTCCCAGTAGAATAAGAACACGGTTTAAATGCCCCTTGGAAGAGACATGCAGGTCGCAGTAGCTTAACAAGACGGTTTAAATGACCATTGGAAAAGTGGTGGAGGTTACAGTAGCTAAACAAGAAGGTTTAAATGCCCCTTGGAAGAAACGTGCAAGTCGCAGTAGCTTAAAAAGACGGTTTAAATGCCCCTCGGAAGAGACATGCAGGTCGCAGTAGCTTAACAAGACAGTTTAAATGCCCCTTGGAAAAGTGGTGTAGATTACAGTAGCTTAACAAGACGGTTTAAATGCACCTTGGAAGAGACGTGGAGGTGGCAGTAGCTTAACAAGACAGTTTAAATGCCCTTTGGAAAAGACGTGCAGGTCGCAGTAGCTTAACAAGATAGTTTAAATGCCCCTTTGAAGAGCGGTGGAGTTCGCAGTAGCTTAACAAGACAGTTTAAATACCCGATGGAAGAGACGTACAGGTCGCAGTAGCTTAATAAGATGGTTTAAATGTCCCTTGGAAGAGACGTGCAGGTCGCAGTAGCTTAACAAGACGGTTTAAATGCCCCTTGGAAGAGACGTGCATGTCGCAGTAGCTTAACAAGACGGTTTAAATGCCCCTTGGAAAAGTGGTGGAGGATACAGTAGCTTAAAAAGACGGTTTAAATGCCCCTTGAAAGAGCGGAGGAGGTCGCAGTAGCTTAACAAGACAGTTTAAATGCCCCTTGGAAGAGAAGTGCAGGTCGCAGTAGCTTAATAAGACGGTTTAAATGCCCCTTGGAAGAGATGTGCAGGTCGCAGTAGCTTAACAAGACGGTTGAAATGCCCCATGGAAAAGTGGTGGAGGTTACAGTAGCTTAACAAGACAGTTTACATGCCCCTTGGAAGAGACCTGCACGTAGCAGTAGCTTAACAAGACGGTTTAAATGCCCCTTGGAAGAGACGTGCAGGTCGCAGTAGCCTAACAAGACAGTTTAATTACCCCTTGGAAGAGACATGCAGGTTGCAGTAGCTTAACATGAGGGTTAAATGCCCCTTGGAAAAGCGGTGGAGGTCACAGTAGATTAACAAGATGGTTTAAATGCCCATTGGAAGAGACGTGCAGGTCGCAGTAGCTTAACAAGAAGGTTTAATTGCCCCTTGGAAGAGCGGTGGAGGTCGCAGTAGCTTAACAAGACAGTTTAAATGCCCCTTGGAAGAGACGTGCAGGTCGCAGTAGATTAACAAGATGGTTTAAATACCCTTTGGTAAAGTAGTGCAGGTCGCAGTAGCTTAACAAGACGGTTTAAATGCTCCTTGGAAGAGGCGTGCAGGTCCCAGTAGAATAAGAACACGGTTTAAATGCCCCTTGGAAGAGACATGCAGGTCGCAGTAGCTTAACAAGACGGTTTAAATGACCATTGGAAAAGTGGTGGAGGTTACAGTAGCTAAACAAGAAGGTTTAAATGCCCCTTGGAAGAGACGTGCAAGTCGCAGTAGCTTAAAAAGACGGTTTAAATGCCCCTTGGAAGAGACATGCAGGTCGCAGTAGCTTAACAAGACGGTTTAAATGCCCCTTGGAAAAGTGGTGTAGATTACAGTAGCTTAACAAGACGGTTTAAATGCACCTTGGAAGAGACGTGGAGGTCGCAGTAGCTTAACAAGACAGTTTAAATGCCCTTTGGAAAAGACGTGCAGGTCGCAGTAGCTTAACAAGATAGTTTAAATGCCCCTTTGAAGAGCGGTGGAGTTCGCAGTAGATTAACAAGACAGTTTAAATACCCGATGGAAGAGACGTACAGGTCGCAGTTGCTTAATAAGATGGTTTAAATGTCCCTTGGAAGAGACGTGCAGGTCGCAGTAGCTTAACAAGACGGTTTAAATGCCCCTTGGAAGAGACGTGCATGTCGCAGTAGCTTAACAAGACGGTTTAAATGCCCCTTGGAAAAGTGGTGGAGGATACAGTAGCTTAAAAAGACGGTTTAAATGCCCCTTGAAAGAGCGGAGGAGGTCGCAGTAGCTTAACAAGACAGTTTAAATGCCCCTTGGAAGAGAAGTGCAGGTCGCAGTAGCTCAATAAGACAGTTTAAATGCCCCTTGGAAGAGATGTGCAGGTCGCAGTAGCTTAACAAGACGGTTGAAATGCCCCATGGAAAAGTGGTGGAGGTTACAGTAGCTTAACAAGACGGTTTACATGCCCCTTGGAAGAGACCTGCACGTAGCAGTAGCTTAACAAGACGGTTTAAATGCCCCTTGGAAGAGACGTGCAGGTCGCAGTAGCTTAACAAGACAGTTTAAATACCCCTTGGAAGAGACATGCAGGTTGCAGTAGCTTAACATGAGGGTTTAAATGCCCCTTGGAATAGGCTTGCAGGTCGCAGTAGCTTACCAAGACGGTTTAAATGCCCCTTGGAAGAGACGTGCAGGTCGCAGTAGCTTAACAAGATGGTTTAACTGCCCCTTGGAAGAGCGGTGGAAGTCGCAGTAGCTTAACAAGACGGTTTAAATGCCCATTGGAAGAAACATGCAGGTCGCAGCAGCTTAAAAAGACGGTTTAAATGCCCCTTGGAAGAGACGTGCAGGTCGCAATGGCTTAGCAAGACAGTTTAAATGCCCCTTGGAAGAGACATGCAGGTCGCAGTACCTTAACAAGAATGTTTAAATGCCCCTTGGAAGAGACGTGCAGGTCGCAGTAGCTTAACAAGATTGTTTAAATGCCCTTTGAAAAAGTGGTGGAGGTTACAGTAGCTTAAAAGACGGTTTAAATGCCCCTTGGAAGAGACGTGCAAGTCGCAGTAGCTTAAAAAGACGGTTTAAATGCGCCTTGGAAGAGACATGCAGGTCGCAGTAGCTCAACAAGACGGTTTAAATGCCCCTTGGAAGAGACGAGCAGGTCGCAGTGTCTTAACAAGACGGTTTAAATGCCCCTTGGAAGAGTGGTGGAGGGTGCAGTAGCTTAACAAGACAGTTTAAATGCCCCTTGGAAGAGACGTGCAGGTAGTAGTAGCTTAACAAGACGGTTTAAATGCCCATTGAAGAGCGGTGGAGGTCGCAGTAGCTTAACAAGACAGTTTAAATGCCCCTTGGAAGAGAAGTGCAGGTCGCAGTAGCTTAATAAGACGGTTTAAATGCCCCTTGGAAGAGATGTGCAGGTCGCAGTAGCTTAACAAGACGGTTGAAATGCCCCATGGAAAAGTGGTGGAGGTTACAGTAGCTTAACAAGACGGTTTACATGCCCCTTGGAAGAGACCTGCACGTAGCAGTAGCTTAACAAGACGGTTTAAATGCCCCTTGGAAGAGACGTGCAGGTCGCTGTAGCTTAACAAGACAGTTTAAATACCCCTTGGAAGAGACATGCAGGTTGCAGTAGCTTAACATGAGGGTTTAAATGCCCCTTAGAATAGGCTTGCAGGTCGCAGTAGCTTACCAAGACGGTTTAAATGCCCCTTGGAAGAGACGTGCAGGTCGCAGTAGCTTAACAAGATGGTTTAACTGCCCCTTGGAAGAGCGGTGGAAGTCGCAGTAGCTTAACAAGACGGTTTAAATGCCCATTGAAAGAAACATGCAGGTCGCAGCAGCTTAAAAAGACGGTTTAAATGCCCCTTGGAAGAGACGTGCAGGTCGCAGTGGCTTAGCAAGACAGTTTAAATGCCCCTTGGAAGAGACATGCAGGTCGCAGTACCTTAACAAGAATGTTTAAATGCCCCTTGGAAGAGACGTGCAGGTCGCAGTAGCTTAACAAGATTGTTTAAATGCCCTTTGAAAAAGTGGTGGAGGTTACAGTAGCTTAAAAGATGGTTTAAATGCCCCTTGGAAGAGACGTGCAAGTCGCAGTAGCTTAAAAAGACTGTTTAAATGCGCCTTGGAAGAGACATGCAGGTCGCAGTAGCTCAACAAGACGGTTTAAATGCCCCTTGGAAGAGACGAGCAGGTCGCAGTGTCTTAACAAGACGGTTTAAATGCCCCTTGGAAGAGTGGTGGAGGTTGTAGTCGCTTAACAAGACAGTTTAAATGCCCCTTGGAAGAGACGTGCAGGTAGTAGTAGCTTAACAAGACGGTTTAAATGCCCATTGAAGAGCGGTGGAGGTCGCAGTAGCTTAACAAGACAGTTTAAATGCCCCTTGGAAGAGAAGTGCAGGTCGCAGTAGCTTAATAAGACGGTTTAAATGCCCCTTGGAAGAGACGTGCAGGTCGCAGTAGCTTAACAAGACGGTTTAAATGGCCCTTGGAAGAGACGTGCAGTTCGCAGTAGCTTAACAAGATGGTTTAAATGCCTCTTGGAAAACACTTGCAGGTCGCGTAGCTTAATAAGACGGTTTAAATGCCCCATGGAAGAGGCTTGCAGGTCGCAGTAGCTTAACAAGACGGTTTAAATGGCCCTTGGAAGAGACGTGCAGGTCGCAGTAGCTTAACAAGACGGTTTAAATGCCCCTTGGAAGAGCGGTGGAGGTCGCAGTAGCTTAAGAGGACGGTTTAAATGCCCCTTGGAAGAGACATGCAGGTCGCAGAAGCTTAACAAGACGGTTTAAATGCCCCTTGGAAGAGACGTGCAGGTCGCAGTAGCTTAACAAGACAGTTTAAATGCCTCTTGGAAGAGACGTGCAGGTCGCAGTAGCTTAAATAGACGGTTTAAATGCCCCTTGGAAGAGACGTGCAGGTCGCAGTAGCTTAACAAGACGGTTTAAATGCCCCATGGAAGAGACATGCAGGTCGCAGTAGCTTAACAAGACGTTTTAAATGAACCTTGGAAGAGAGGTGAAGGTCGCAGAAGCTTAACAAGACAGTTTAAATGCCCCTTGGAAGAGACATGCAGGTCGCAGTACCTTAATTATACGGTTTAAATGCCCCTTGGAAGAGACGTGCAGGTCGCAGTAGCTTAAAAAGACGGTTTAAATGACCCTTGGAAGAGAAGTGCATGTCGCAGTAGCTTAACAAGACGGTTTAATTGCCCCTTGGAAAAGTGGTGGAGGATACAGTAGCTTAAAAACACGGTTTAAATGCCCCTTGGAAGAGACGTGCAAGTCGCAGTAGCTTAAAAAGACAGTTTAAATGCGACTTGGAAGAGACGTGCAGGTCGCAGTAGCTTTACAAGATAGTTTAAATGCCTATTCGAAAAGTCGTGGAGGTTACAGTAGCTAAACAAGAAGGTTTAAATGCCCCTTGGAAGAGACGTGCAAGTCGCAGTAGCTTAACAAGACGGTTTAAATGCCGCTTGGAAGAGACGTGCAGGTCGCAGAAGCTTAAAAAGATGGTTTAAATGCCCCTTAGAAGAGCGGTGGAGGTCGCAGTAGATTAACAAGATGGTTTAAATGCCTCTTGGAAGAGACGTGCAGGTCGCAGTAGCTTAACAAGACAGTTTAAATGCCCCTTGGAAGAGCGGTGGAGGTCGCAGTAGCTTAACAAGACAGTTTAAATGCCCCTTGGAAGAGCGGTGGAGGTCGCAGTATCTTAACAAGACGGTTTAAATGCCCCTTGGAAGAGACGTGCTGGTCGCAGTAGCTTAACAATATTGTTTAAATACCTTTTTGTAAAGTAGTGCAGGTCGCAGTAGCTTAACAAGACGATTTAAATGCTCCTTGGAGGAGACGTGCAGGTCCCAGTGGAATAAGAACACGGTTTAAATGCCCCTTGGAAGAGACATGCAGGTCGCAGTAGCTTAACAAGACGGTTTAAATGACCCTTGGAAAAGTGGTGGAGGTTACAGTAGCTAAACAAGAAGGTTTAAATGCCCCTTGGAAGAGACGTGCAAGTCGCAGTAGCTTAACAAGACGGTTTAAATTCCCATTGGAAGAGACGTGCAGGTCGCAGTAGCTTAAAAAGACGGTTTAAATGCCCCTTGGAAGAGACATGCAGGTTGCAGTAGCTTAACAAGACGGTTTAAATGCCCTTTGGAAAAGTGGTGTAGATTACAGTAGCTAAACAAGACGGTTTAAATGCCCCTTGGAAGAGACGTGCAAGTCGCAGTAGCTTAAAAAGACAGTTTAAATGCGACTTGGAAGAGACATGCAGGTCGCAGTAGCTTTACAAGATGGTTTAAATGCCTATTCGAAAAGTCGTGGAGGTTACAGTAGCTAAACAAGAAGGTTTAAATGCCCCTTGGAAGAGACGTGCAAGTCGCAGTAGCTTAACAAGACGGTTTAAATGCCGCTTGGAAGAGACGTGCAGGTCGCAGAAGCTTAAAAAGACGGTTTAAATGCCCCTTAGAAGAGCGGTGGAGGTCGCAGTAGATTAACAAGATGGTTTAAATGCCTCTTGGAAGAGACGTGCAGGTCGCAGTAGCTTAACAAGACAGTTTAAATGCCCCTTGGAAGAGCGGTGGAGGTCGCAGTAGCTTAACAAGACATTTTAAATGCCCCTTGGAAGAGCGGTGGAGGTCGCAGTATCTTAACAAGACGGTTTAAATGCCCCTTGGAAGAGACGTGCTGGTCGCAGTAGCTTAACAATATTGTTTAAATACCTTTTGGTAAAGTAGTGCAGGTCGCAGTAGCTTAACAAGACGATTTAAATGCTCCTTGGAAGAGACGTGCAGGTCCCAGTAGAATAAGAACACGGTTTAAATGCCCCTTGGAAGAGACATGCAGGTCGCAGTAGCTTAACAAGACGGTTTAAATGACCCTTGGAAAAGTGGTGGAGGTTACAGTAGCTAAACAAGAAGGTTTAAATGCCCCTTGGAAGAGACGTGCAAGTCGCAGTAGCTTAACAAGACGGTTTAAATGCCCATTGGAAGAGACGTGCAGGTCGCAGTAGCTTAAAAAGACGGTTTAAATGCCCCTTGGAAGAGACATGCAGGTTGCAGTAGCTTAACAAGACGGTTTAAAAGCCCTTTGGAAAAGTGGTGTAGATTACAGTAGCTAAACAAGACGGTTTAAATGCACCTTGGAAGAGACGTGCAGGTCGCAGTAGCTTAACAAGACAGTTTAAATGCCCTTTGGAAAAGACGTGCAGGTCGCAGTAGCTAAACAAGACAATTTAAATGCCCCTTTGAAGAGCGGTAGAGTTCGCAGTAGCTTAACAAGACAGTTTAAATACCCGTTGGAAGAGACGTGCAGGTCGCAGTAGCTTAACAAGACGGTTTAAATGCCCGTTGGAAGAGACGTGCAGGTCGCAGTAGCTTAACAAGACGGTTTAAATGCCCCTTGGAAAAGTGGTGGAGGATACAGTAGCTTAAAAAGATGGTTTAAATGCCCCTTGAAAGAGCGGTGGAGGTCGCAGTAGCTTAACAAGACAGTTTAAATGCCCCTTGGAAGAGAAGTGCAGGTCGCAGTAGCTTAATAAGACGGTTTAAATGCCAATTGGAAGAGACGCGCAGGTCGCAGTAGCTTAACAAGACAGTTTAAATCCCCCTTGAAGAGACATGCAGGTTGCAGTAGCTCAACATGAGGGTTTAAATGCCCCTTGGAATAGGCTTGCAGGTCGCAGTAGATTACCAAGACGGTTTAAATGCCCCTTGGAAGAGACATGCAGGTCGCAGTAGCTTAACAAGATGGTTTAACTGCCCCTTGGAAGAGCGGTGGAAGTCGCAGTAGCTTAACAAGACGGTTTAAATGCCCATTGGAAGACACATGCAGGTCGCAGCAGCTTAAAAAGACGGTTTAAATGCCCCTTGGAAGAGACGTGGAGGTCGCAGTGGCTTAGCAAGACAGTTTAAATGCCCCTTGGAAAAGACATGCAGGTCGCAGTACCTTAACAAGAATGTTTAAATGCCCCTTGGAAGAGACGTGCAAGTCGCAGTAGCTTAAAAAGACGGTTTAAATGCGCCTTGGAAGAGACATGCAGTTCGCAGTAGCTTAACAAGACGGTTTAAATGCCCCTTGGAAGAGACGAGCAGGTCGCAGTATATTAACAATACGGTTTAAATGCCCCTTGGACGAGTGTTGGAGGTCGCAGTAGCTTAACTAGACAGTTTAAATGCCCCTTGGAAGAGACGTGCAGGTAGCAGTAGCCTAACAAGACGGTTTAAATGCCCATTGAAGAGTGGTGGAGGTCGCAGTAGCTTAACAAGACAGTTTAAATGCCCCTTGGAAGAGAAGTGCAGGTCGCAGAAGCTTAATAAGACGGTTTAAATGCCCCTTGGAAGAGACGTGCAGATCGCAGTAGCATAACAAGACGGTATAAATGGCCCTTGGAAGAGACGTGCAGTTCGCAGTAGCTTAACAAGATGGTTTAAATGCCTCTTGGAAAAGACGTGCAGGTCGCAGTAGCTTAATTAGACGGTTTAAATGCCCGTTGGAAGAGGCTTGCAGGTCGCAGTAGCTTAACAAGACTTTTTAAATGGCCCTTGGAAGAGACGTGCAGGTCGCAGTAGCTTAACAAGACGGTTCAAATGCCCCTTGGAAGAGCGGTGGAGGTTGCAGTAGCTTAAGAGGACGGTTTAAATGCCCCTTGGAAGAGACATGCAGGTCGCAGTATCTTAACAAGACGGTTTAAATGAACCTTGGAAGAGGGGTGGAGGTCGCAGAAGCTTAACAAGACAGTTTAAATGCCCCTTGGAAGAGAAGTGCAGGTCGCAGTACCTTAATAAGACGGTTTAAATGCCCCTTGGTAGAGACGTGCAGGTCACAGTAGCTTTACAAGATGGTTTAAATGCCCCTTGGAAAAGTCGTGGAGGTTACAGTAGCTAAAAAAGAAGGTTTAAATGCCCCTTGGAAGAGACGTGCAAGTCGCAGTAGCTTAACAAGACAGTTTAAATGCCCCTTGGAAGAGACATGCAGGTCGCAGAAGCTTAAAAAGGCGGTTTAAATGCCCCTTGGAAGAGACATGCAGGTCGCAGTAGCTTAACAAGATGGTTTAAATGCCCCTTGGAAAAGCGGTGGAGGTCACAGTAGATTAACAAGACGGTTTAAATGCCCATTGGAAGAGACGTGCAGGTCGCAGTAGATTAACAAGATGGTTTAAATACCCTTTGGTAAAGTAGTGCAGGTCGCAGTAGCTTAACAAGACGGTTGAAATGCTCCTTGGAAGAGACGTGCAGGTCCCAGTAGAATAAGAACACGGTTTAAATGCCCCTTGGAAGAGACATGCAGGTCGCAGTAGCTTAACAAGACGGTTTAAATGACCATTGGAAAAGTGGTGGAGGTTACAGTAGCTAAACAAGAAGGTTTAAATGCCCCTTGGAAGAGACGTGCAAGTCGCAGTAGCTTAACAAGACGGTTTAAATGCCCATTGGAAGAGACGTGCAGGTCGCAGTAGCTTAAAAAGATGGTTTAAATGCCCCTTGGAAGAGACATGCAGGTCGCAGTAGCTTAACAAGATGGTTAAAATGCCCCTTGGAAAAGTGGTGTAGATTACAGTAGCTTAACAAGACGGTTTAAATGCACCTTGGAAGAGAAGTGCAGGTCGCAGTAGCTTAACAAGACAGTTTAAATGCCCTTTGGAAAAGACGTGCAGGTCGCAGTAGCTTAACAAGATAGTTTAAATGCCCCTTTGAAGAGCGGTGGAGTTCGCAGTAGCTTAACAAGACAGTTTAAATACCCGTTGGAAGAGACGTGCAGGTCGCAGTAGCTTAATAAGATGGTTTAAATGTCCCTTGGAAGAGACGTGCAGGTCGCAGAAGCTTAAAAAGGCGGTTTAAATGCCCCTTGGAAGAGACATGCAGGTCGCAGTAGCTTAACAAGACGGTTTAAATGCCCCTTGGAAAAGCGGTGGAGGTCACAGTAGATTAACAAGATGGTTTAAATGCCCATTGGAAGAGACGTGCAGGTCGCAGTAGCTTAACAAGACAGTTTAAATGCCCCTTGGAAGAGCGGTGGGGGTCGCAGTAGCTTAACAAGACGGTTTAAGTGCCCCTTGGAAGAGACGTGCAGGTCGCAGTAGATTAACAAGATGGTTTAAATACCCTTTGGTAAAGTAGTGTAGGTCCCAGTAGCTTAACAAGACGGTTTAAATGCTCCTTGGAAGAGACGTGCAGGTCCCAGTAGAATAAGAACACGGTTTAAATGCCCCTTGGAAGAGACGTGCAAGTCGCAAAAGCTTAACAAGACGATTCAAATGCCCATTGGAAGAGACGTGCAGTTCGCAGTAGCTTAAAAAGACGGTTTAAATGCCCCTTGGAAGAGACATGCAGGTCGCAGTAGCTTAACAAGACGGTTTAAATGCCCCTTGGAAAAGTGGTGTAGATTACAGTAGCTTAACAAGACGGTTTAAATGCACTTTGGAAGAGACGTGCAGGTCGCAGTAGCTTAACAAGACAGTTTAAATGCCCTTTGGAAAAGACGTGCAGGTCGCAGTAGCTTAACAAGATAGTTTAAATGCCCCTTTGAAGAGGGGTGGAGTTCACAGTAGCTTAACAAGACAGTTTAAATACCCGTTGGAAGAGACGTGCAGGTCGCAGTACCTTAATAAGATGTTTAAATGTCCCTTGGAAGAGACGTGCAGGTAGCAGTAGCTTAACAAGACGGTTTAAATGCCCCTTGGAAGAGACGTGCATGTCGCAGTAGCTTAACAAGACGGTTTAAATGCCCCTTGAAAAAGTGGTGGAGTATACAGTAGCTTAAAAAGACGGTTTAAATGCCCCTTGAAAGAGCGGTGAAGGTCGCAGTAGCTTAACAAGACAGTTTAAATGCCCCTTGGAAGAGAAGTGCAGGTCGCAGTAGCTTAATAAGACGGTTTAAATGCCCCTTGGAAGAGACGTGCAGGTCGCAGTAGCTTAACAAGACAGTTTAAACCCCCCTTGGAAGAGACATGCAGGTTGCAGTAGCTCAACATGAGGATTTAAATGCCCCTTGGAATAGGCTTGCAGGTCGCAGTAGCTTACCAAGACGGTTTAAATGCCCCTTGGAAGAGACATGCAGGACGCAGTAGCTTAACAAGATGATTTAACTGCCCCTTGGAAGAGCGGTGGAAGTCGCAGTAGCTTAACAAGACGGTTTAAATGCCCATTGGAAGACACATGCAGGTTGCAGCAGCTTAAAAAGACGGTTTAAATGCACCTTGGAAGAGACGTGCAGGTCGCAGTGGCTTAGCAAGACAGTTTAAATGCCCCTTGGAAGAGACATGCAGGTCGCAGTTGCTTAACAAGAATGTTTAAATGCCCCTTGGAAGAGACGTGCAGGTCGCAGTAGCTTAACAAGATGGTTTAAATGCCCTTTGGAAAAGTGGTGGAGGTTACAGTAGCTTAAAAGACGGTTTAAATGCCCCTTGGAAGAGACTTGCAAGTCGCAGTAGCTTAAAAAGACGGTTTAAATGCGCCTTGGAAGAGACATGCAGGTCGCAGTTGCTTAACAAGACAGTTTAAATGCCCCTTGGAAGAGACGAGCAGGTCGCAGTATCTTAACAAGACGGTTTAAATGCCCCTTGGAAGAGTGGTGGAGGTCGCAGTAGCTTAACAAGACAGTTTAAATGCCCCTTGGAAGAGACGTGCAGGTAGCAGTAGCTTAACAAGACGATTTAAATGCCCATTGAAGAGCGGTGGAGGTCGCAGTAGCTTAACAAGACAGTTTAAATGCCCCTTGGAAGAGAAGTGCATGTCGCAGTAGCTTAATAAAACGGTTTAAATGCCCCTTGGAAGAGACGTGCAGATCGCAGTAGCTTAACAAGACGGTTTAAATGGCCCTTGGAAGAGACGTGCAGTTCGCAGTAGCTTAACAAGATGGTTTAAATGCTTCTTGGAAAAGACGTGCAGGTCGCAGTAGCTTAATAAGACGGTTGAAATGCCCGTTGGAAGAGGCTTGCAGGTCGCAGTAGCTTAACAAGACTTTTTAAATGGCCCTTGGAAGAGACGTGCAGGTCGCAGTAGCTTAATTAGACGGATTAAATGCCCCTTGGAAGAGAAGTGCAGGTCGCAGTAGCTTAACAAGACGGTTTAAATGCCCCTTGGAAGAGACATGCAGGTCGCAGTATCTTAACAAGACGGTTTAAATGAACCTTGGAAGAGAGGTGGAGGTCGCAGAAGCTTAACAAGACAGTTTAAATGCCCCTTGGAAGAGACGTGCAGGTCGCAGTACCTTAATAAGACGGTTTAAATGCCCCTTGTAAGAGATGTGCAGGTCGCAGTAGCTTAACAAGACGGTTTAAATGACCCTTGGAAGAGAAGTGCATGTCGCAGTAGCTTAACAAGACGGTTTAAATTCCCCTTGGAAAAGTGGTGGAGGATACAGTAGCTTAAAAACACGGTTTAAATGCCCCTTGGAAGAGACGTGCAAGTCGCAGTAGCTTAAAAAGACGGTTGAAATGCGCCTTGGAAGAGACGTGCAGGTCGCAGTAGCTTTACAACATGGTTTAAATGCCCCTTGGAAAAGTCATGGAGGTTACAGTAGCTAAACAAGAAGGTTTAAATGCCCCTTGGAAGAGACGTGCAAGTCGCAGTAGCTTAACAAGACGGTTTAAATGCCCCTTGGAAGAGACATGCAGGTCGCAGTAGCTTAACAAGACAGTTTAAATGCCCCTTGGAAGAGCGGTGGAGGTCGCAGTAGCTTAACAAGATGGTTTAAATGCCCCTTGGAAAAGACGTACAGGTCGCAGTAGATTAACAAGATGGTTTAAATACCCTTTGGTAAAGTAGTGCAGGTCGCAGTAGCTTAGCAAGACGCTTTAAATGCTCCTTGGAAGAGACGTGCAGGTCCCAGTAGAATAAGAACACGGTTTAAATGCCCCTTGGAAGAGACATGCAGGTCGCAGTAGCTTAACAAGACGGTTTAAATGACCATTGGAAAAGTGGTGGAGGTTACAGTAGCTAAACAAGAAGGTTTAAATGCCCCTTGGAAGAGACGTGCAAGTCGCAGTAGCTTAACAAGACCGTTTAAATGCCCATTGGAAGAGACGTGCAGGTCGCAGTAGCTTAAAAAGACGGTTTAAATGCCCCTTGGAAGAGACATGCAGGTCGCAGTAGCTTAACAAGACGGTTTAAATGCCCCTTGGAAAAGTGGTGTTGATTACAGTAGCTTAACAAGACGGTTTAAATGCACCTTGGAAGAGACGTGCAGGTCGCAGTAGCTTAACAAGACAGTTTAAATGCCCTTTGGAAAAGACGTGCAGGTCGCAGTAGCTTAACAAGAGAGTTTAAATGCCCCTTTGAAGAGCGGTGGAGTTCGCAGTAGCTTAACAAGACAGTTTAAATACCCGTTGGAAGAGACGTGCAGGTCGCAGTAGCTTAATAAGATGGTTTAAATGTCCCTTGGAAGAGACGAGCGGGTCGCAGTAGCTTAACAAGACGGTTTAAATGCCCCTTGGAAGAGACGTGCATGTCGCAGTAGCTTAACAAGACGGTTTAAATGCCCCTTGGAAAAGTGGTGGAGAATACAGTAGCTTAAAAAGACGGTTTAAATGCCCCTTGAAAGAGCGGTGGAGGTCGCAGTAGCTTAACAAGACAGTTTAAATGCCCCTTGGAAGAGAAGTGCAGGTCGCAGTAGCTTAATAAGACGGTTTAAATGCCCCTTGGAAGAGATGTGCAGGTCGCAGTAGCTTAACAAGACGGTTGAAATGCCCCTTGGAAAAGTGGTGGAGGTTACAGTAGCTTAACAAGATGGTTTAAATGCCCCTTGGAAGAGACGTGCAAATCGCAGTAGCTTAACAAGACGGTTTAAATGCCCCTTGGAAGAGACATGCAGGTCGCAGTAGCTTAACAAGACGGTTTAAATGCCCCTTGGAAAAGTGGTGGAGGTTACAGTAGCTTAACAAGACGGTTTAAATGCCCCTTGGAAGAGACGTGCAAGTTGCAGTAGCTTAACAAGACGGTTTAAATGCCCATTGGAAGAGGCTTGCAGGTCGCAGTAGCTTACCAAGACGGTTTAAATGACCCTTGGAAGAGATGTGCAGGTCGCAGGAGCTTAACAAGATGGTTTAAATGCCCCTTGGAAAAGACATGCAGGTCGCAGTAGCTTAATAAGACGGTTTAAATGCCCCTTGGAAGAGGCATGCATGTCGCAGTAGCTTACCAAGACGGTTTAAATGACCCTTGGAAGAGACGTGCAGGTCGCAGTAGCTTAACAAGACGGTTTAAATGCCCCTTGGAAGAGCGGTGGAGGTCGCAGTAGCTTAACAAGATAGTATAAATGCCCCTTTGAAGAGCGGTGGAGTTCGCAGGAGCTTAATAAGACAGTTTAAATACCCGTTGGAAGAGACTTGCATGTCGCAGTAGCTTACCAAGACGGTTTAAATGACCCTTGGAAGAGACGTGCAGGTCGCAGTAGCTTAATAAGATGGTTTAAATGTCCCTTGGAAGAAACGTGCAGGTCGCAGTAGCTTAACAAGATGGTTTAAATGCCCCTTGGAAGAGACGTGCATGTCGCAGTAGCTTAACAAGACGGTTTAAATGCCCCTTGGAAAAGTGGTGGAGGATACAGTAGTTTAAAAAGACAGTTTAAATGCCCCTTGAAAGAGCGGTGGAGGTCGCGGTAGCTTAAGAAGACAGTTTAAATGCCCCTTGGAAGAGAAGTGCAGGTCGCAGTAGCTTAATAAGACGGTTTAAATGCCCCTTGGAAGAGATGTGCAGGTCGCAGTAGCTTAACAAGACGGTTGAAATGCCCCTTGGAAAAGTGGTGGAGGTTACAGTAGCTTAACAAGACGGTTTAAATGCCCCTTGGAAGAGACGTGCAAGTCGCAGTAGCTTAACAGGACGGTTTAAATGCCCCTTGGAAGAGACGTGCAGGTCGCAGTAGCTTAACAAGACAGTTTAAATACCCTTTGGAAGAGACGTGCAGGTCGCAGTAGCTTAACAAGATGGTTTAAATGCCCCTTGGAAGAGCGGTGGAGTACGCAGTAGCTTAGCAAGACAGTTTAAATACCCGTTGGAAGAGACGTGCAGGTCGCAGTAGCTTAATAAAATGGTTTAAATGTCCCTTGGAAGAGACATGCAGGTCGCAGTAGCTCAACAAGACGGTTTAAATGCCCCTTGGAAGAGAAGTGCAGGTCGCAGTAGCTTAACAAGACAGTTTAAATCCCCCTTGTAGGAGACATGCAGGTTACAATAGCTTAACAAGAGGGTTTAAATGAACCTTGGAATAGGCTTGCAGGTCGAAGTAGCTTACCAAGATGGTTTAAATGCCCCTTGGAAGAGACGTGCAGGTCGCAGTAGCTTAACAAGATGATTTAAATGCCCCTTGGAAGAGCGGTGGAGGTCGCAGTAGCTTAACAAGACGGCTTAAATGCCCATTGGAAGAGACATGCAGGTCGCAGCAGCTTAAAAAGACTGTTTAAATGCCCCTTGGAAGAGACGTGCAGGTCGAAGTGGCTTAACAGGACAGTTTAAATGCCCCTTGGAAGAGACATGCAGGTCGCAGTAGCTTAATAAGACGGTTTAAATGCCCTTGGAAGAAACGTGCAGGTCGCAGTAGCTTGACAAGACGGTTTAAATGCCCCTTGGAAAAGTGGTGGAGGTTACAGTAGCTTAACAAGACGGTTTAAATGCCCCTTGGAAGAGACGTGCAAGTCGCAGTAGCTTAACAAGACGGTTTAAATGCCCAATGGAAGAGCGGTGGAGGTCGCAGTAGCTTAACAAGACTGTTTAAATGCCCCTTGGAAGAGAAGTGCAGGTCGCAGTGGCTTAATAAGACGGTTTAAATGCCCCTTGGAAGAGACGTGCAGGTCGCAGTAGCTTAACAAGACGGTTTAAATGCCCCTTGGAAAAGACGTGCTGGTCGCAGGAGCTTAACAAGATGGTTTAAATGCCCCTTGGAAATGACGTGCACGTCGCAGTAGCTTAATAAGACGGTTTAAATGCCCCGTGGAAGAGGCTTGCAGGTCGCAGTAGCTTACCAAGACAGTTTAAATGACCCTTGGAAGAGACGTGCAGGTCGCAGTAGCTTAACAAGACGGTTTAAATGCCCCTTGGAAGAGCGGTGGAGTTCGCAGTAGCTTAGCAAGACGATTTAAATGCCCCTTGGAAGAGACATACAGGTCGTAGTAGCTTAACAAGACGGTTTAAATGCCCCTTGGAAGAGACGTGCAGGTCGCAGTAGCTTAACAAGACTGTTTAAATGCCCCTTGGAAAAGTGGTGGCGGTTATTAGAGTAGCTTAAAATGAATGTTTAAATGCCCCTTGGAAGAGAGGTGCAAGTCGCAGTAGCTTAACAAGACGGTTTAAATGCCCCTTGGAAGAGACGTGCAGATCGCAGTAGCTTAACAAGACAGTTTAAATGCCCCTTGGAAGAGAAGTGCAGGTCGCATTAGCTTAATAAGACAGTTTAAATGCCCCTTGGAAGAGACGTGCAGGTAGCAGAAGCTTAACAAGATGGTTTAAATGCCCCTTGGAAGAGACGAGCAGGTCGCAGTAGCTTAACAAAATGGTTTAAATGCCCCTTGGAAGAGCGGTGGAGGTCGCAGTAGCTTAACAAGACAGTTTAAATGCCCCTTGGAAAAGAGGTGGAGGTTGCAGTAGCTTAACAAGACAGTTTAATGCCCTTTAGAAGAAACGTGCAGGTCGCAGTAGCTTAATAAGACGGTTTAAATGCCCCTTGGAAGAGACGTGCAGGTCGCAGTAGCTTAACAAGACGATTTAAATACCCCTTGGAAAAGTGGTGGAGGTTACAGTAGCTTAAAAAGACAGTTTAAATGCCCCTTGAAAGAGCGGTGGAGGTCGCAGTAGCTTAACAAGACAGTTTAAATGTCCCTTGGAAGAGAAGTGCAGGTCGCAGTAGCTTAATAAGATGGTTTAAATGCCCCTTGGAAGAGACGTGCAGGTCGCAGTAGCTTAACAAGACAGTTGAAATGCCCCTTGGAAAAGTGGTGGAGGTTACAGTAGCTTAACAAGACGGTTTAAATGTCCCTTGGAAGAGACGTGCAAGTCGCAGTAGCTTAACAAGACGGTTTAAATGCCCCTTGGAAGAGACGTGCCGGTCGCAGTAGCTTAACAAGACAGTTTAAATGCCCCTTGGAAGAGACGTGCAGGTCGCAGTAGCTTAATAAGACGGTTTAAGTGCACCTTGGAAGAGATGTGCAGGTCGCAGTAGCTTAACAAGACGGTTTAAATGCCCCTTGGAAGAGACGAGCAGGTCGCAGTAACTTAACAAGGCGGTTTAAATGCCCCTTGGAAAAGTGGTGGAGGTTACAGTAGCTTAACAAGATGGTTTAAATGCCCCTTGGAAGAGACGTGCAAGTCACAGTAGCTTTAAAAGAAGGTTTAAATGCTCCTTGGAAGAGACGTGTAGATAGCCGTAGCTTAACATGACAGTTTAAATCCCCCTTGGAAGAGACATGCAGGTTGCAGTAGCTTAACATGACGGTTTAAATGCCCCTTGGAATAGGCTTGCAGGTCGAAGTAGCTTACCAAGAAGGTTTAAATGCCCCTTTGAAGAGACATGCAGGTCGCAGTAGCTTAACAAGATGGTTTAAATGTCCCTTGGAAGAGCGGTGGAGGTCGCAGTAGCTTAACAAGACAGTTTAAATGCCCCTTGGAAGAGACGTACAGGTAGCAGTAGCTTAACAAGAAGGTTTAAATGCCCCTTGAAAGAGCGGTGGAGGTCGCAGTTGCTTAACAAGACAGTTTAAATGAACCTTGGAAGGGAAGAGCAGGTCGCAGTAGCTTAATAAGATGGTTTAAGTGCACCTTGGAAGAGACGTGCAGGTCACAGTAGCTTAACAAGACGGTTTAAATGCCCCTTGGAAAAGTGGTGGAGGTTACAGTAGCTTAACAAGACGTTTAAATGCCCATTGGAAGAGACGTGTAAGTCACAGTAGCTTAAAAAGACAGTTTAAATGCGCCTTGAAAGAGACATGCAGGTCGCATTAGCTTAACATGACAGTTTAAATGCCCCTTGGAAAAGACGTGAAGTCGCAGTAGCTTAACAAGACGGTTTACATGCCTCTTGGAAGAGACGTGCAGGTCGCAGTAGCTTAACAAGACGGTTTAAATGTCCCTTGGAAGAGAGGTGGAGGTCGCAGTAGCTTAACAATATAGTTTAAATACCCCTTGGAAGAGACGTGCAGGTCGCAGTAGCTTAATAAGACGGTTAAAATGCCCCTTGGAAGAGACGTGCATATCGCTGTAGCTTAACAAGACGGTTCAAATGCCCCTTGGAAAAGTGGTGGAGGTTACAATAGCTTAACAAGACGGTTTAAATGCCCCTTGGAAGAGACGAGCAAGTCGCAGAAGCTTAACAAGACGGTTTAAATGCCCCTTGGAAGAGACGAGCAGGTAGCAGTAGCTTAAAAAGACAGTTTAAATGCCCCTTGGAAGAGAGATGCAGGTCGCAGTAGCTTAACAAGACGGTTTAAATGCCCCTTGGAAAAGTGGTGGAGGTTTAAGTAGCTTAACAAGACGGTTTAAATGCCCCTTGGAAGAGACGTGCAAGTCGCAGTAGCTTAACAAGACTGTTTAAATGCCCCTTGGAAGAGACATGCAGGTCGCAGTAGCTTAATTTGACGTTTTAAATGTCCCTTGGAAGAGACGTGCAGGTTGCAGTAACTTAACAAGACAGTTTAAATGCCCCTTGGAAAAGACGTGCAGGTCGCAGTAGCTTAACAAGACTGTTTAAATGCCCCTTGGAAGAGACGTGCAGGTTGCAGTAGCTTAACAATACGGTTTAAATGCCCCTTGGAAGAACGGTGGAGGTCGCAGTAGCTTAACAACACGGTTTAAATGCCCCTTGGAAGAGACGTGCAGGTCGCAGTAGCTTAACAAGAGAGTTTGAATGCCCCTTGGAAGAGACGTGCAGGTCGCAGTAACTTAATAAGACAGTTTAAATGCCCCTTGGAAGAGACGTGCAGGTAGCAGTATCTTAACAAGTCGCTTGAAATGCCCCTTGGAAAAGTGGTGGAGGTTACAGTAGCTTAATAAGATGGTTAAAATGCCCCTTGGAAAAGATGTGCAAGTCGCAGTAGCTTAAAAAGACGGTTTAAATGCGACTTGGAAGAGACGTGCAGGTCGAAGTAGCTTAACAAGACAGTTTAAATGCCCCTTGGAAGAGACGTGCAGGTAGCAGTAGCTTAACAAGAAGGTTTAAATGCCCCTTGAAAGAGCGGTGGAATTCGAAGTAGTTTAACAATACAGTTTAAATGCCCCTTGTTAGAGAAGTGCAGGTCGCAGTAGCTTAATAAGACGGTTTAAGTGCACCTTGGAAGAGACGTGCAGGTCGCAGTAGCTTAACAAGACAGTTTAAATGCCCCTTGGAAGAGACGAGCAGGTCGCAGTAGCTTAACAAGACGGTTTAAATGCCCCTTGGAAAAGTGGTGGAGGTTACAGTAGCTTAACAAGATGGTTTAAATGCCCCTTGGAAGAGACGTGCAAGTCTCAGTAGCTTAACAGGACGGTTTAAATGCCCCTTGGAAGAGACGTGCAGGTCGCAGTAGCTTAACAAGACAGTTTAATTGCCCTTTGGAAGAGACGTACAGGTCGCAGTAGCTTAACAAGACAGTTTAAATACCCCTTGGAAGAGACGTGCAGTTCGCAGTAGCTTAATAAGATGGTTTAAATGTCCCTTGGAAGAGACGTGCAGGTCGCAGTAGCTTAACAAGACGGTTTAAATTCCCCTTGGAAGAGAAGTGCAGTTCGCAGTAGCTTAACAAGACGGTTTAAATGCCACTTGGGAGAGCAGTGGAGGTCGCAGTAGCTTAACAAGACAGTTTAAATGCCCCTTGGAAGAGACGTGCAGGTCGCAGTAGCTTAATAAGAAGGTTTAAATGCCCCTTGGAAGAGACATGCAGATAGCAGTAGCTTAACAAGACGGTTTAAATGCCCCTTGGAAGAGACGTGCAGGTCGCATTAGCTTAACAAGACAGTTTAAATCCCCCTTGTAGGAGACATGCAGGTTATAATAGATTAACAAGAGGGTTTAAATGAACCTTAGAATAGGCTTGCAGGTCGCAGTACCTTACCAAGACGGTTTAAATGACCCTTGGAAGAGACGTGCAGGTCGCAGTAGCTTAACAAGATGGTTTAAATGCCCCTTGGAAGAGCGGTGGAGGTCGCAGTAGCTTAACAAGACGGTTTAAATTCCCATTGGAAGAGACATGCAGGTCGCAGCAGCTTAAAAAGACGGTTTAAATGCCCCTTGGAAGAGACGTGCAGGTCGAAGTGGCTTAACAAGACAGTTTAAATGCCCCTTGGAAGAGACATGCAGGTCGCAGTAGCTTAACAAGACGGTTTAAATGCCCCTTGGAAGAGACGTGCAGGTCGCAGTAGCTTAACAAGACGTTTTAAATGCCCCTTGGAAAAGTGGTGGAGGTTACAGTAGCTTAACAAGACGGTTTAAATGCCCCTTGGAAGAGACGAGCAGGTCGAAGTAGCTTAACAAGATGGTTTAAATGCCCCTTGGAAGAGCGGTGGAGGTCGCAGTAGCTTAACAAGACAGTTGAAATGCCCCTTGGAAGAGACGTGCAGGTAGCAGTCGCTTAACAAGACGGTTTAAATGCCCCTTGAAAGAGCGGTGGAGGTCGCAGTAGCTTAACAAGACAGTTTAAATGCCCCTTGGAAGAGAAGTGCAGGTCGCAGTAGCTTAATAAGACGGTTTAAATGCCCCTTGGAAGAGACGTGCAGGTCGCAGTAGCTTAACAAGACGGTTTAAATGCCCCTTGGAAAAGACGTGCAGGTCGCAGGAGCTTATCAAGATGGTTTAAATGCCTCTTGGAAAAGACGTGCAGGTCGCAGTAGCTTAATAAGACGGTTTAAATTCCCCTTGGAAGAGGCTTGCAGGTCGCAGTAGCTTACAAAGACGGTTTAAATGACCCTTGGAAGAGACTTGCAGGTCGCAGTAGCTTAACAAGACGGTTTAAATGCCCCTTGGAAGAGCGGTGGAGTTCGCAGTAGCTTAGCAAGACGGTTTAAATGCCCCTTGGAAGAGACATGCAGGTCGCAGTAGCTTAACAAGACGGTTTAAATGCCCCTAGGAAGAGACGTGCAGGTAGCAGTAGCTTAACAAGACAGTTTAAATGCCCCTTGGAAGAGACATGTGTGGCACCCCAGAGGTCTGGTTACCACAGTAATAGCAATATTACATCTGAGAGCAGGTGGGAGGTCTCCTGGTCAGGAACCCTAAGCATGCACCACCTCCTGCCCAGTCCTGGGAGGGGAAGAACTTCCCCTATATAAACTGGGGCTGAGGCGGGGTTAAGGAGAAGAAGAGGAGTCCCAGACAGAGACACAGTTTGGTCTGGAGTGGAGCAGATACAGGGAGAGCAAGATCAGGAGCTCTGTGGGAGCAGTGATAAAAGGGGTCAGGGACTGGAAGCTGTAGAGCTCATCCTGACTGAAGAGATCTCACCGGACACGGAGTCCGAGGCTGTGGGGACTGATCCATACCCAGCAGCAGAAACCGACCGGCAGGGGATTTCAGGTCCTCTGGCCAAGAAACCCGAAGGCACGGTCACACGCAAGGGACCAGCACCGCCGTCGTGGAGCTTAGGGACGTGGGCTACTTTTACCCGCTTCTAGCAAGGTAGCCAGGAAGAGTACAATTAGTTGGGGAGGCCTACAACTTCGCCTGGCCAGGTGAGATCCTATTTGCTCACGGACTGACCAGGCCCCAATCGCTAGCCAGTACTCCCGGGAGGGTCTACCTTTGCCACCAGTAAAGACCCTGAACTACACCGCACCGTCTCTGAGTGGTTCCTGGTGCCTGCGTGCAATTCTGCTATCCCTATCATCCACGTCCGCTGCCTTGAGGCCATACCCCTCCCGTTGGGGGTTATACTATCCACGCTGCACAACCGTACCACCGGCCTCAGCGGTCTGCCCTGCAGCGGCGGCTTCATAACCGCATTCAACGGGTGGCGTAGTCGAACACTATAACATCTTCTACTAAATTCCGCCACTTGGTTTGACACCCTGGGCACGGACCGGGTCACCGCCACGAGGCCTACTAACCCCAACAGATCCGGCTCCGGGTATTCCCCGCATGCGCAACGCTACACAACACAGGCCCAGGGGGCGCGTCAACTTTGGCGTAGTCGGCAGGATCCCGTGCCCGCAACCACCGGGTACTGCGTGCCTGAAAAAGACTGTTAAACTTACCTGTGGTGAAGATTCCCGCCATCCGACGTCATCTTCTGCCTTCTTCCCGCCATCCGTGGAGTTTTCCCGCCATCCGACGACATCTTCTGCCTTCTTCCCGCCATCCATGGAGTTTTCCCGCCATTGGACGCCATCTTGAGGACGCCGCGCGGGAAGAAGAGGGGCGTGGACTCCGAAAGCGCGCGAGAACTGAAGCTCCGCCTCCCGTCCAGACGTTGCGTAAGGTCCTGGAAGGAGCCCAGCAGACGCCGACGTCACAGGAGCGCGACGGAAGGTCCTCAACCCTGACGATCCACTGCGGAGCCGCGGCCTACGAAAGAGGATCATCGCAAGGTAGGCCACGGTTCACTAGGGGGGAGGAGGATGTCGGATACGGAGGAGAGCTTCACTGCCACAGCCACCACCAGCGCCACCGCTGCTGCGGTCATGCCTTTCACCATGCCCTATATCCCGGGGGCAGCCTGGCTACCCCAGTACTCAGGGGAGTCACATACCGTAAATGACTTCAGAGAAAGGCTGGATAGCCTCTTCCAGGTGTACCCCCTCACAGAAGAGCAAAAAGTGAGCATCCTGGTGGCTCAATTAACAGGGGCAGCCCAAAGGGAGGTAAAGTCCTGGCCACTTGGGAGGAGGAGGACTGTCGCAGAGATACTAGCCCGGCTGAAGGACACCTTTGATACCCGTACCTCAGCCGAGATCAAGCTTAGATTCTACGGGTGCAAGCAGCGAGCACATGAGAATATAAGGGACTATGCACTAAACCTACAAGAGGCCCTGAGAGCCATTAAGCAGGCCGACCCTGATGGCGTGGGAAACGAAGACAAGCTGCTGACTGAACAATTTATAGAGGGTCTACATTGCAATGCCCACCGAACCCAGTTGCGGGCAATGGCCTTACAGGACCCTCATCTGGACTTTGCACAGTTCAAGGACAGAGCCATCCGGGTGCTCCGAGAACCGGCACCAGGTGGCGCTGTGACCCACAGACGCCCTGCTACCACTTATCACCAGGAGACGGCGCCCTTGTCGGCAGGGCCTGTGGGAGCTGATGCGCAGGCTTTAAACAATGACCCGGCTACAGACCTGCACCATCAGGTCCAAGAGCTAACTAAAAGCGTTGCCGCGCTAACCCGAACTGTGCAGTCTTTACAGGTTTCTACTCCAGGGAAGATCCAGCTGGCATCCGGACCGGAGGACATCCCGTGGCGCCGACCAAGGAGGACCCAACCGGCCAGAGGAAGACCCAGCGACCGATACAACGAGGACGGACAACCCATCTGCTGCCGCTGCAATCAACCCGGACATATGGCAAGGTACTGTCCTTTAAACTGGCACAACCTGGGGTAGAGGGCCAACCCCTAGGAATAAGATCACCAGGCCCATCGAACTGGCATGACAAATATGTGGGAGGACGTCCAGTCTTGCCTGTGGTACTGGATGGCATTCCTATGAGTGCCCTACTTGACACCGGGTCACAGGTCACCACCATCCCGTACGTGCTCTTCAAGCAGTACTGGAATGACTCGGATATAACCCGCTACCCAGACGACGACTTGAGTATCATCGCCAGCAATGGTCAGCCCGTGCCACAGATCGGATTTAAAGAGGTGACCATTAAAATCGGTAAAGTCGAACTGGCAGCACAGGGACTGATCATTGTGGACATTGACAAGCGCGAGAGTCACCCAAAGATAACTCTAGGAACTAATGTGATTGAAAATTGTCTTGCAGAGGTGATTCTCATTTTACAGCAGGTTGCCAAGAACGCCAGCTCCGGCCAGCAGCGAGTGCTCCAAAAAGAGATCCGGGCACTGATGCGACGGCAACAGGTGGAACTCTCCGGTGGTGAGATTGGTAGAGTGAGAATGTGTGACCCTTTCCCTATTGCCATGCCCCCGAAAAGTGAAATGATGATTTGGTGCCGGGCAGCTATTGGTCTGAGAGGTAGAGATTACCAGGCAATGGTGGAACCAGTCTACTCAGACAGTAGGCCCACCATTTTGACGGCACGGGGGGTGGTTGATGTACGCCATGGGAGGGTGCCCGTTCGCATAATAAATATCGGGAAGAGGGAAGTGTACCTGCCCCGGTATGCTACGCTAGCCAAATTGTATACCATCAACCAAAATTCTGTACAGTCCGTGGAACCCTTGCCTCCATCTCATCCAGAGGAAGGTAACGGCTCTAAGCAACAAATGGAGGACTGGTGTCAGCAACTGCATTTGGGTACTGACTCCACACCCGCTCACCAAAAGCAGGGAGTCTACCGGGTGATCCAGGAATACGAGAGAGTGTTCAGTAAACACCCGCTAGACTTCGGGCGAGTAAAGGGAGTGGAACATCACATCCCCACGGGAGACCATCCTCCCATAAAGGAGAGGTATCGTCCCGTACCCCCTTCACACTACCAACACGCCAAGGGGATGCTTAGAGACATGAAGGAGGCTGGGGTAATCAGGGATAGCTGTAGCCCCTGGGCAGCTCCACTAGTCTTGGTTAAAAAGAAAGACAACACCATGAGAATGTGTGTAGATTACCGGAAAATCAACCGTATCACACACAAAGATGCGTACCCCTTACCAAGGATAGAGGAGTCTTTGGCTGCTTTAAAATCTGCTAACTTCTTCTCCACTTTGGATCTCACTAGCGGGTACTGGCAGGTTCCTGTAGCAGAGGCGGACCGGGAGAAGACCGCATTCACCACCCCGATGGGACTTAGCGAGTTTACCTGCATGCCGTTCGGACTCTGCAACGCACCAGGAACCTTCCAACGATTGATGGAATGCTGTCTGGGACACCGGAACTTTGAGACGGTCCTGCTGTACCTGGACGATGTTATAGTTTATTCCAAAACCTACGAGGACCACCTGAAACACCTGGCGGAAGTGTTTGAAGCCCTGGCAAACTACGGTCTGAAGGTGAAACCGTCGAAGTGTCACCTGCTAAAACCAAAAGTGCAGTACCTGGGACACGTGGTGAGTGCTGACGGAGTGGCTCCCGACCCTGATAAGATCACCGCGATTAAGGAATGGCCAAGACCCTCCAGCGTAAAGGAAGTGCGGCAGTTCCTCGGGTTGGTAGGCTACTACCGAAGATTCATTCCCGGTTTCACCAAAAAGGCAGCTCCTATGCAGGACCTCCTGATAGGCCAGTCCAGGAAGGCCAAGAACCAGAAGCCGCCCTTCAGATGGGAGAAGCTGGAAGAAGAGTCCTTCCGCCAGCTGAAGATGGCCCTCACGGGGGATGAAATCCTGGCGTACCCTGATTACAGCCAGCCCTTTATCCTCTACACCGACGCAAGTAACATCGGGCTAGGAGCCGTACTGTCCCAGATCCAGCAGGGGAGAGAACGGGTAATTGCTTACGCCAGCTGAAAACTGCGACCCACCGAAAGAAACCCTGAGAATTACAGCTCATTCAAGCTAGAGTTCCTGGCAGTGGTGTGGGCAGTCACCGAACGCTTTAGGCACTACCTCGCCTCTTCCCGGTTCACCGTGTACACGGATAACAACCCGTTGACACACCTGGACACTGCAAGACTCGATGCCCTGGAGCAGAGATGGATGGCCCGCTTGTCCAACTATGAGTTCACGATCAAATACCGGGCAGGACGCTCCAATACCAACGCGGATGCCTTGTCCAGAATGCCAAACCTACCGGACGTAGGGGAAGATCCAGAGGAACTGGAAGAAGTTGAACTCCCCGCGTTCCACCGTCATGGGACTACCCAGTATTCCCACCGTGTAAGGGGTAAGCAATCCGCTACGTTCAACCCCTTACCTCATTACAACTGGGCGGAAACGCAAGACAGTGACCCTGCCGTCCGACTGGTGAAGGAGATGCTGACTCAGCCAGATGCCCGCCTTGACCCAGACGCTCCGGAGGAGACCAAGCAACTGTGGGCTGAGAAGAGTCGTCTGTTCCTTTACAAGGGGAAGTTGTGCCGCAGAATGGTTAACTCTCGGACGCATGAACTGATCTGGCAAGTAGTGGTGCCAAGAAGAGAAGCGGCTATGGTACTGGAGGCATACCACGACGGAGCTGGGCACTTCGGATGGAAGAAGCTGGAGTTCCTGCTGCGCGGGCGGTTCCACTGGGTAGGCATGAGAGGAACCATCGAGAGGTGGTGCAGAGACTGTGGCCCATGCAGCCTAAGAAGGAAGGACCGTGCCAGCCAGAAGACTCCCCTGCAGTCCATCGTCACCAGGCAGCCGTTGGAACTGGTAGCCTTGGACCATGTAAAACTGACCCCCAGCAGAAGTGGCTACGTCTATGCGTTAACCATCGTGGATCACTACTCCCGGTTCTTGGTTGTAGTCCCCGTCAAGGACTTAACGGCTCAAACAGCAGCTAGAGCCTTCCAGCAGCACTTCTGCCGTCCACATGGATACCCAGAGCAGGTGCTGACGGACCAAGGACCTGCCTTTGAAGCGAAAGTCTTCCAGGAGTTCTGCACTCTGTATGGCTGCCGGAAGATAAGAACAACACCCTATCATCCGCAAACCAATGGACTCTGCGAGAAGATGAACCAGGTGGTGATAGACCTTCTGAAAACATTGCCCCTGGAAGAACGCAGTCTGTGGCCTGAGAAACTGCCTGATCTGGTGGACCTATACAACCACATCCCGGTAGGTTCTACCAACTGTACCCCGGCTTACCTAATGAGAGCAAGACCTGGTAAGCTGCCTGTTGATCTGGATATGGGAGTCCTGACACCCGAGGACACTTCACCAGAAGCAGATTGGGACACAGAGAGGCAGCAGCAGTACCGGAAAGTACAGGAGAGCGTTGAGCGAAGTCTCTGTCAAGCAAGAGAAAGACAGGAGAAGACTTACAACCAGTATGCTCCCGCTGTTCCCCTGGTACCTGGAGAGCAGGTCTTGAAGAGGAAAAGACGGCGCCACAAGTTGGACGACCAGTGGGAGAAGAACCCGTACACCGTACTGCCATCAAGCCATGAAAACACAAAAATCTGCACAATCAGTAAGGATGGAGGAGAAACCACAGCCATTGTCTCCCGAGATCACCTGAAGAAGTGTCCCGAGCAGCTACGAAACCCTGAAGAAGATCAAGAAAACCCTCGACCCACAGAGGAAAGGGAAGAGATGGTCAGTACTGTACTCGGAGACTTTCCTCGGTCTTGGACACAAGTAAATGGCGCTGTTGTGGTACCCGTCCTCACCTTCCTCCAACCAGCATTCCAAGTGCCTACGGAAAAACAGGTAGAGCTGGAAGAGCAGCCGGTCCAGGAGGCAGAAGACCCCACACAAGCAGACCAGGAGAATCGACCCTCTGCTTATAGTGAGCCTGCCGTGCCCCTAGTGAGCCAAAGAGCCCGTAGACAGCTGCCCAGCTTACCTTTGACAGCTCCTACACCCTGTAGCTCAGGACCGGTCAGTAAACTCCGTAGGTCTACTAAGACCACTAGAGGCCAGTTGCCCGTACGTTGGAGGATCTAAAGTGTTCGGACTGTTTTATTGGTATTTACCTGTTTACTGTTGCTTGTAAATAATTATGTTTTTCCAGTTATTTTATAGGTGTCTTTTGTGGATTAACCGGAACTCTGTTGTATATATGTTTGGAGCGTAACCCAGGAACGGACTAAAGACTGTTAAAGACTCGGGGCAGGACAGACCCCTACCTGGTTACGGCTCCCCGTTCTTTGGTGAAATGGACACCCTTATTGCTTCAAAAACTGCACCCGGTTGCGGACACGCCGTGACCACCCTAACGTGTTTTCCTTATTGTATTGTTCCTGTTTATACCCTGTTATGTTTTCAAAAATATGTTTAGTCCCGGAGTACTAAATTTTACTAGGGGGGAATGTGGCACCCCAGGGGTCTGGTTACCACAGTAATAGCAATATTACGTCTGAGAGCAGGTGGGAGGTCTCCTGGTCAGGAACCCTAAGCATGCACCACCTCCTGCCCAGTCCTGGGAGGGGAAGAACTTCCCCTATATAAACTGGGGCTGAGGCGGGGTTAAGGAGAAGAAGAGGAGTCCCAGACAGAGACACAGTCTGGTCTGGAGTGGAGCAGATACAGGGAGAGCAAGATCAGGAGCTCTGTGGGAGCAGTGATAAAAGGGGTCAGGGACTGGAAGCTGTAGAGCTCATCCTGACTAAAGAGATCTCACCGGACACGGAGTCCGAGGCTGTGGGGACTGATCCATACCCAGAAGCAGAAACCGACCGGCAGGGGATTTCAGGTCCTCTGGCCAAGAAACCCGAAGGCACGGTCACACGCAAAGGGACCAGCACCGCCGTCGTGGAGCGGAGGCTACCAGAAGGCCCCGAGTCGCCGGCCATACGGGTGAGCACCACACGGTACACTTAGGGACGTGGGCTACTTTTAACCGCTTCTAGCAAGGTAGCCAGGAAGAGTACAATTAGTTGGGGAGGCCTACAACTTCGCCTGGCCAAGGGAGATCCTATTTGCTCACGGACTGACCAGGCCCCAATCGCTAGCCAGTACTCCCGGGAGGGTCTACCTTTGCCACCAGTAAAGACCCTGAACTACACCGCACCGTCTCTGAGTGGTTCCTGGTGCCTGCGTGCAATTCTGCTATCCCCATCATCCACGTCCGCTGCCCTGAGGCCATACCCCTCCCGTTGCGGGTTATACTATCCACGCTGAACAACCGTACCACCGGCCTCAGCGGTCTGCCCTGCAGCGGCGGCTTCATAACCGCATTCAACGGGTGGCGTAGTCGAACACTATAACATCTTCTACTAAATTCCGCCACTTGGTTTGACACCCTGGGCACGGACCGGGTCACCGCCACGAGGCCTACTAACCCCAACAGATCCGGCTCCGGGAATTCCCCGCGTGCGCAACGCTACACAACACAGGCCCAGGGGGCGCGTCACATGCAGGTCGCATTAGCTTAACAAGACGGTTTAAATGCCCCTTGGAAGAGAGGTGGAGGTTGCAGTAGCTTAACAAGAGAGTTTAATGACCCTTGGAAGAGACGTGCAGGTCGCAGTAGCTTAATAAGACGGTTTAAATGCCCCTTGGAAGAGACGTGCAGGTCGCAGTAGCTTAACAAGACAGTTTAAATGCCCCTTGGAAAAGTGGTGGAGGTTACAGTAGCTTAAAAAGACAGTTTAAATGCCCCTTGAAAGAGCGGTGGAGGTCGCAGTAGCTTAACAAGACAGTTTAAATGCCCCTTGGAAGAGAAGTGCAGGTCGCAGTAGCTTAATAAGATGGTTTAAATGCCCCTTGGAAGAGACGTGCAGGTCGCAGTAGCTTACCAAGAAGGTTTAAATGCCCCTTGGAAGAGACATGCAGGTCGCAGTAGCTTAACAAGATGGTTTAAATGCCCCTTGGAAGAGCGGTGGAGGTCGCAGTAGCTTAACAAGACAGTTTAAATGCCCCTTGGAAGAGACGTGCAGGTAGCAGTAGCTTAACAAGAAGGTTTAAATGCCCCTTGAAAGAGCGGTGGAGGTCGCAGTTGCTTAACAAGACAGTTTAAATGAACCTTGGAAGAGAAGTGCAGGTCGCAGTAGCTTAATAAGATGGTTTAAGTGCACCTTGGAAGAGACGTGCAGGTCGCAGTAGCTTAACAAGACGGTTTAAATGCCCCTTGGAAGAGGCAAGCAGGTCGCAGTAGCTTAACAAGACGGTTTAAATGTCCCTTGGAAAAGTGGTGGATGTTACAGTAGCTTAACAAGATGGTTTAAATGCCCCTTGGAAGAGACGTGCAAGTCACAGTAGCTTAAAAAGACAGTTTAAATGCGCGATGGAAGAGACATGCAGGTCGCATTAGCTTAACATGACAGTTTAAATGCCCCTTGGAAAAGACGTGCAGGTCGCAGTAGATTAACAAGACAGTTTAAATGCCCCTTGGAAGAGACGTGCAGGTCGCAGTAGCTTAACAAGACGGTTTAATTGTCCCTTGGAAGAGAGGTGGAGGTCGCAGTAGCTTAACAATATAGTTTAAATACCCCTTGGAAGAGACGTGCAGGTGGCAGTAGCTTAATAAGACGGTTAAAATGCCCCTTGGAAGAGACGTGCATGTCGCAGTAGCTTAACAAGACGGTTTAAATGCCCCTTGGAAGAGACGTGCAAGTCGCAGTAGCTTAACAAGACGGTTTAAATGCTCCTTGGAAGAGACGTGCAGGTCGCAGTAGCTTAAAAGGACGGTTTAAATGCCCCTTGGTAGAGACATGCAGGTAGCAGTAGCTTAACAAGACGGTTGAAATGACCCTTGGAAGAGACGTGCAGGTCGCAGTAGCTTAAAAAGACGGTTTAAATGCCCCTTGTTAGAGACATGCAGGTCGCAGTAGCTTAACAAGACGGTTGAAATGCCCCTTGGAAAAGTGGTCGAGGTTACAGTAGCTTAGCAAGGCGGTTTAAATGCCCCTTGGAAGAGACGTGCATGTCGCAGTAGTTTAACAAGACGGTTTAAATGCCCCTTGGAAGAGACGTGCCAGTCGCAGTAGCTTAACAAGAAGGTTTAAATGCCCCTTGGAAGAGACGTGCAGGTCGCAGAAGCTTAACAAGATGGTTTAAATGCCCCTTGGAAGAGCGGTGGAGGTCGCAGTAGCTTAACAAGACAGTTTAAATACCCCTTATAAGAGACGTGCAGGTCACAGTAGCTTAATAAGACGGTTTAAATGTCCCTTGGAAGAGACGTGCAGGTCGCAGTAGCTTAATAAGACGGTTTGAATGCCACTTGGAAGAGCGGTGGAGGTCGCAGTTGCTTAACAAGACAGTTTAAATGCCCTTTGAAAGAGACGTGCAGGTCGCAGTAGCTTAATAAGAAGGTTTAAATGCCCCTTGGAAGAGACGTGCAGGTCGGAGTAGCTTAACAAGACGGTTTAAATGCCCCTTGGAAGAGACGTGCAGGTCGCAGTAGCTTAACAAGACAGTTTAAATCCCCCTTGGAAGAGATGTGCAGGTTGCAGTAGCTTAACAAGAAGGTTTAAATGCCCCTTGGAATAGTCTTGCAGGTCTCAGTAGCTTACCAAGACGGTTTAAATGCCCCTTGGAAGAAACGTGCAGGTCGCAGTAGCTTAACAAGATGGTTTAAATGCCCCTTGGAAGAGCGGTGGAGGTCGCAGTACCTTAAGAAGACGGTTTAAATGCCCATTGGAAGAGAGGTGGAGGTCGCAGAAGCTTAAAAAGATGGTTCAAATTGCCCCTTGGAAGAGACGTGCAGGTCGCAGTGGCTTAACAAGACAGTTTAAATGCACCTTGGAAGAGACATGTAGGTCGCAGTAGCTTAACAAGACGGTTTAAATGCCCCTTGGAAAAGTGGTGGAGGTTACAGTAGCTTAATAAGACGGTTAAAATGCCCCTTGAAAGAGACGTGCAAGTCGCAGTAGCTTAAAAAGACGGTTTAAATGCGCCTTGGAAGAGACGTGCAGGTCGCAGGAGCTTAACAAGACGGTTTAAATGCCCCTTGGAAGAGACGAGCAGGTTGCCGTAGCTTAACAAGACGGTGTAAATGCCCCTTGGAAGAGCTGTGGAGGTCGCAGTAGCTTAACAAGACAGTTTAAATGCCCCTTGGAAGAGACGTGCAGGTAGCAGTAGCTTAACAAGAAGGTTTAAATGCCCCTTGAAAGAGCGGTGGAGGTCGCAGTTGCTTAACAAGACAGTTTAAATGCCCCTTGGAAGAGAAGTGCAGGTCGCAGTAGCTTAATAAGATGGTTTATGTGCACCTTGGATGAGACGTGCAGGTCGCAGTAGCTTAACAAGACGGTTTAAATGCCCCTTGGAAGAGACGAGCAGGTCGCAGTAGCTTAACATAACGGTTTAAATGCCCCTTGGAAAAGTGGTGGAGGTTACAGTAGCTTAACAAGACGGTTTAAATGCCCCTTGGAAGAGACGTGCAAGTCACAGTAGCTTTAAAAGACAGTTTAAATCCGCCTTGGAAGAGACGTGCAGGTCGCAGTAGCTTAACATGACAGTTTAAATGCCCCTTGGAAAAGACGTGCAGGTCGCAGTAGCTTAACAAGACGGTTTAAATGCCCCTTGGAAGAGACGTGCAGGTCGCAGTAGCTTAACAAGATGGTTTAAATGTCCCTTGGAAGAGAGGTGGAGGTCGCAGTAGCTTAACAATATAGTTTAAATACCCCTTGGAAGAGACGTGCAGGTCGCAGTAGCTTAATAAGACGATTAAAATGCCCCTTGGAAGAGACGAGCATGTCGCAGTAGCTTAACAAGACGGTTTAAATGCCCCTTGGAAAAGTGGTGGAGGTTACAATAGCTTAACAAGATGGTTTAAATGCCCCTTGGAAGAGACGTGCAGGTCGCAGTAGCTTAAAAAGACGGTTTAAATGCTCCTTGGAAGAGACGTGCAGGTGGCAGTAGCTTAAAAAGACAGTTTAAATGCCCCTTGGTAGAGACATGCAGGTAGCAGTAGCTTAACAAGACGGTTGAAATGACTCTTGGAATAGACGTGCATGTCGCAGTAGCTTAACAAGACGGTTTAAATGCCCCTTGGAAAAGTGGTGGATGTTACAGTAGCTTAACAAGACGGTTTAAATGCCCCTTGGAAGAGACGTGCAAGTCACAGTAGCTTAAAAAGACAGTTTAAATGCGCGTTGGAAGAGACGTGCAGGTCGCATTAGCTTAACATGACAGTTTAAATGCCCCTTGGAAAAGACGTGCAGGTAGCAGTAGCTTAACAAGTCGGTTTAAATGCCCCTTGGAAGAGACGTGCAGGTCGCAGTAGCTTAACAAGACGGTTTAAATGTCCCTTGGAAGAGAGGTGGAGGTCGCAGTAGCTTAACAATATAGTTTAAATACCCCTTGGAAGAGACGTGCAGGTCGCAGTAGCTTAATAAGACGGTTAAAATGCCCCTTGGAAGAGACGTGCATGTCGCAGTAGCTTAACAAGACGGTTTAAATGCTCCTTGGAAGAGACGTGCAGGTCGCAGTAGCTTAAAAGGACGGTTTAAATGCCCATTGGTAGAGACATGCAGGTAGCAGTAGCTTAACAATACGGTTGACAATACGGTTGAAATGCCCCTTGGAAGAGACGTGCAGGTCGCAGTAGCTTAAAAAGACGGTTTAAATGCCCCTTGTTAGAGACATGCAGGTCGCAGTAGCTTAACAAGACGGTTGAAATGCCCCTTGGAAAAGTGGTCGAGGTTACAGTAGCTTAGCAAGACGGTTTAAATGCCCCTTGGAAGAGACGTGCATGTCGCAGTAGTTTAACAAGACGGTTTAAATGCCCCTTGGAAGAGACGTGCCAGTCGCAGTAGCTTAACAAGAAGGTTTAAATGCCCCTTGGAAGAGACGTGCAGGTCGCAGTAGCTTAACAAGATGGTTTAAATGCCCCTTGGAAGAGCGGTGGAGGTCTCAGTAGCTTAACAAGACAGTTTAAATACCCCTTGGAAGAGACGTGCAGGTCACATTAGCTTAATAAGACGGTTTAAATGTCCCTTGGAAGAGACGTGCAGGTCGCAGTAGCTTAATAAGACGGTTTGAATGCCACTTGGAAGAGAGGTGCAGGTCGCAGTTGCTTAACAAGACACTTTAAATGCCCTTTGGAAGAGACGTGCAGGTCGCAGTAGCTTAATAAGAAGGTTTAAATGCCCCTTGGAAGAGACATGCAGGTCGGAGTAGCTTAACAAGACGGTTTAAATTCCCCTTGGAAGAGACGTGCAGGTCGCAGTAGCTTAACAAGACAGTTTAAATCCCCTTGGAAGAGATGTGCAGGTTGCAGTAGCTTAACAAGACGGTTTAAATGCCACTTGGAAGAGACGAGCAGGTCGCAGTAGCTTAACAAGACGGTTTAAATGCCCCTTGGAAAAGTGGTGGAGGTTACAGTAGCTTAACAAGACGGTTTAAATGCCCCTTGGAAGAGACGTGCAAGTCACAGTAGCTTAAAAAGACAGTTTAAATCCGCCTTGGAAGAGACGTGCAGGTCGCATTAGCTTAACATGACAGTTTAAATGCCCCTTGGAAAAGACGTGCAGGTCGCAGTAGCTTAACAAGACGGTTTAAAAGCCCCTTGGAAGAGACGTGCAGGTCTCAGTAGCTTAATAAGACAGTTTAAATCCACCTTGGAAGAGACGTTCAGGTCGCAGTAGCTTAACATGACAGTTTAAATGCCCCTTGGAAAAGACGTGCAGGTCGCAGTAGCTTAACAAGACGGTTTAAATGCCCCTTGGAAGAGACGTGCAGGTCGCAGTAGCTTAACAAGACGGTTTAAATGTCCCTTGGAAGAGAGGTGGAGGTCGCAGTAGCTTAACAATATAGTTTAAATACCCCTTGGAAGAGACGTGCAGGTCGCAGTAGCTTAATAAGACGATTAAAATGCCCCTTGGAAGAGACGAGCATGTCGCAGTAGCTTAAAAAGACAGTTTAAATACCTCTTGGAAGAGACGTGCAGGTCGCAGTAGCTTAATAAGAAGGTTTAAATGCCCCTTGGAAGAGACATGCAGGTCGCAGTAGCTTAACAAGATGTTTTAAATGCCCCTTGGAAAAGTGGTGGAGGTTACAATAGCTTAACAAGACTGTTTAAATGCCCCTTGGAAGAGACGTGCAGCTCGCAGTAGCTTAAAAAGACGGTTTAAATGCTCCTTGGAAGAGATGTGCAGGTCGCAGTAGCTTAAAAAGACGGTTTAAATGCCCCTTGGTAGAGACATGCAGGTAGCAGTAGCTTAACAAGACGGTTGAAATGCCCCTTGGAAGAGACGTGCATGTCGCAGTAGCTTAACAAGACGGTTTAAATGCCCCTTGGAAGAGACGTGCCGGCCGCAGTAGCTTAACAAGACGGTTTAAATGCCCCTTGAAAGAGACGTGCAGGTCTCAGTAGCTTAACAAGATGGTTTAAATGCCCCTTGGAAGCGCGGTGGAGGTCGCAGTAGCTTAACAAGACAGTTTAAATACCCCTTGGAAGAGAAGTGCAGGTCGCAGTAGCTTAATAAGACTGTTTAGATGTCCCTTGGAAGAGACGTGCAGGTCGCAGTAGCTTAACAACACGGTTTAAATGCCCCTTGGAAGAGACGTGCAGGTCCCAGTAGCTTAACAAGACATTTTAAATCCCCCTTGGAAGAGACGTGCAGGTTGCAGTAGCTTAACAAGAGGGTTTAAATGCCCCTTGGAATAGTCTTGCAGGTCGCAGTAGCTTACCAAGACGGTTTAAATGCCCCTTGGAAGAAACGTGCAGGTCGCAGTAGCTTAACAAGACAGTTTAAGTCCCCCTTGGAAGAGACATGCAGGTTGCAGTAGCTTAACAAGAGGGTTTAAATGCCCCTTGGAATAGTCTTGCAGGTCGCAGTAGTTTACCAAGATGGTTTAAATGCCCCTTGGAAGAGCGGTGGAGGTCGTAGTAGCTTAAGAAGACGGTTTAAAGCCCATTGGAAGAGACATGCAGGTCGCAGCAGATTAACAAGACGGTTTAAATGCCCCTTGGAAGAGACGTGCAGGTCGCAGTGGCTTAACAAGACGGTTTAAATGCACCTTGGAAGAGATATGCAGGTCGCAGTAGCTTAACAAGATGGTTTAAATGCCCCTTGGAAAAGTGGTGGAGGTTACAGTAGCTTAATAAGACGGTTAAAATGCCCCTTGGAAGAGACGTGCAAGTTGCAGTAGCTTAAAAAGACGGTTTAAATGCCCCTTGGAAGAGACGTGCAGGTCACAGTAGCTTAACAAGACGGTTTAAATGCCCCTTGGAAGAGAAGTGCAGGTCGCAGTAGCTTAACAAGACGGTGTGAATGCCACTTGGAAGAGCGGTGGAGGTCGCAGTAGCTTAACAAGACAGTTTAAATACCTCTTGGAAGAGACGTGCAGGTCGCAGTAGCTTAATAAGAAGGTTTAACTGCCCCTTGGAAGAGACGTGCAGGTCGCACTAGATTAACAAGACGGTTTAAATGCCCCTTGGAAGAGACGTGCAGGTCGCAGTAGCTTAACAAGACATTTTAAATCCCCCTTGGAAGAGACGTGCAGGTTGCAGTAGCTTAACAAGAGGGTTTAAATGCCCCTTGGAATAGTCTTGCAGGTCGCAGTAGCTTACCAAGACGGTTTAAATGCCCCTTGGAAGAAACGTGCAGGTCGCAGTAGCTTAACAAGACAGTTTAAGTCCCCCTTGGAAGAGACGTGCAGGTTGCAGTAGCTTAAAAAGAGGGTTTAAATGCCCCTTGGAAGAGCGGTGGAGGTCGTAGTAGCTTAAGAAGACGGTTTAAAGCCCATTGGAAGAGACATGCAGGTCGCAGCAGCTTAACAAGATGGTTTAAATGCCCCTTGGAAGAGACGTGCAGGTCGCAGTGGCTTAACAAGACGGTTTAAATGCACCTTGGAAGAGATATGCAGGTCGCAGTAGCTTAACAAGATGGTTTAAATGCCCCTTGGAAAAGTGGTGGAGGTTACAGTAGCTTAATAAGACGGTTAAAATGCCCCTTGGAAGAGACGTGCAAGTCGCAGTAGCTTAAAAAGACGGTTTAAATGCCCCTTGGAAGAGACGTGCAGGTCGCAGTAGCTTAACAAGACGGTTTAAATGCCCCTTGGAAGAGACGAGCAGGTTGCAGTAGCTTAACAAGGCGGTTTAAATGCCCCTTGGAAGTGCGGTGGAGGTCGCAGAAGCTTAACAAGACAGTTTAAATGCCCCTTGGAAGACACGTGCAGGTCGCAGTAGCTTAACAAAACGGTTTAAATGTCCCTTGGAAGAGACGTGCAGGTCGCAGTAGCTTAACAAGACGGTTTAAATGTCCCTTGGAAGAGAGGTGGAGGTCGCAGTAGCTTAACAATATAGTTTAAATTCCCCTTGGAAGAGACGTGCAGGTCGCAGTAGCTTAATAAGACGATTAAAATGCCCCTTGGAAGAGACGAGCATGTCGCAGTTGCTTAACAAGACGGTTTAAATGCCCCTTGGAAAAGTGGTGGAGGTTACAATAGCTTAACAAGACGGTTTAAATGCCCCTTGGAAGAGACGTGCAGGTCGCAGTAGCTTAAAAAGACGGTTTAAATGCTCCTTGGAAGAGACGTGCAGGTCGCAGTAGCTTAAAAAGACAGTTTAAATGCCCCTTGGTAGAGACATGCAGGTAGCAGTAGCTTAACAAGACGGTTAAAATGCCTCTTTGAAGAAACGTGCATGTCGCAGTAGCTTAACAAGACGGTTTAAATGCCCCTTGGAAGAGCGGTGGAGGTCGCAGTAGCTTAACAAGACAGTTTAAATGCCCCTTGGAAGAGAAGTGCAGGTAGCAGTAGCTTAACAAGAAGGTTTAAATGCCCCTTGAAAGAGCGGTGGAGGTCGCAGTTGCTTAACAAGACAGTTTAAATGCCCCTTGGAAGAGAAGTGCAGGTCGCAGTAGCTTAACAAGACGGTTTAAATGCCCCTTGGAAGAGACGTGCAGGTCGCAGTAGCTTAACAACACGGTTTAAATGTCCCTTGTAAGAGAGGTGGAGGTCACAGTAGCTGAACAATATAGTTTAAATACCCCTTGGAAGAGACGTGCAGGTCGCAGTAGCTTAACAAGACGGTTTAAATGTCCCTTGGAAGAGAAGAGCAGGTCGCAGTAGCTTAACAAGACGGTTTAAATGCCCCTTGGAAAAGTGGTGGAGGTTACAGTAGCTTAACAAGATGGTTTAAATGCCCCTTGGAAGAGACGTGCATGTCACAGTAGCTTAATAAGACAGTTTAAATCCGCCTTGGAAGAGACGTTCAGGTCGCAGTAGCTTAACATGACAGTTTAAATGCCCCTTGGAAAAGACGTGCAGGTCGCAGTAGCTTAACAAGACGGTTTAAATGCCCCTTGGAAGAGACGTGCAGGTCGCAGTAGCTTAACAAGACGGTTTAAATGTCCCTTGGAAGAGAGGTGGAGGTCGCAGTAGCTTAACAATATAGTTTAAATACCGCTTGGAAGAGACGTGCAGGTCGCAGTAGCTTAATAAGACGATTAAAATGCCCCTTGGAAGAGACGAGCATGTCGCAGTAGCTTAACAAGACGGTTTAAATGCCCCTTGGAAAAGTGGTGGAGGTTACAATAGCTTAACAAGACGGTTTAAATGCCCATTGGAAGAGACGTGCAGGTCGCAGTAGCTTAAAAAGACGGTTTATATGCTCCTTGGAAGAGATGTGCAGGTCGCAGTAGATTAAAAAGACGGTTTAAATGCCCATTGGTAGAGACATGCAGGTAGCAGGAGCTTAACAAGACGGTTGAAATCCCCCTTGGAAGAGACGTGCATGTCGCAGTAGCTTAACAAGACGGTTTAAATGCCCCTTGGAAGAGACGTGCCCGCCGCAGTAGCTTAACAAGACGGTTTAAATGCCCCTTGAAAGAGACGTGCAGGTCGCAGTAGCTTAACAAGATGGTTTAAATGCCCCTTGGAAGAGCGGTGGAGGTCGCAGTAGCTTAACAAGACAGTTTAAATACCCCTTGGAAGAGAAGTGCAGGTCGCAGTAGCTTAATAAGACGGTTTAAATGTCCCTTGGAAGAGACGTGCAGGTCGCAGTAGCTTAACAACACGGTTTAAATGCCACTTGGAAGAGAAGTGCAGGTCGCAGTAGCTTAACAAGACGGTGTGAATGCCACTTGGAAGAGCGGTGGAGGTCGCAGTAGCTTAACAAGACAGTTTAAATACCTCTTGGAAGAGACGTGCAGGTCGCAGTAGCTTAATAAGAAGGTTTAAATGCCCCTTGGAAGAGACGTGCAGGTCGCAGTAGCTTAACAAGATGTTTTAAATGCCCCTTGGAAAAGTGGTGGAGGTTACAATAGCTTAACAAGACTGTTTAAATGCCCCTTGGAAGAGACGTGCAGGTCGCAGTAGCTTAAAAAGACGGTTTAAATGCTCCTTGGAAGAGATGTGCAGGTCGCAGTAGCTTAAAAAGACGGTTTAAATGCCCCTTGGTAGAGACATGCAGGTAGCAGTAGCTTAACAAGACGGTTGAAATGCCCCTTGGAAGAGACGTGCATGTCGCAGTAGCTTAACAAGACGGTTTAAATGCCCCTTGGAAGAGACGCGCCGGCCGCAGTAGCTTAACAAGACGGTTTAAATGCCCCTTGAAAGAGACGTGCAGGTCTCAGTAGCTTAACAAGATGGTTTAAATGCCCCTTGGAAGCGCGGTGGAGGTCGCAGTAGCTTAACAAGACAGTTTAAATACCCCTTGGAAGAGAAGTGCAGGTCGCAGTAGCTTAATAAGACTGTTTAGATGTCCCTTGGAAGAGACGTGCAGGTCGCAGTAGCTTAACAACACGGTTTAAATGCCCCTTGGAAGAGACGTGCAGGTCCCAGTAGCTTAACAAGACATTTTAAATCCCCCTTGGAAGAGACGTGCAGGTTGCAGTAGCTTAACAAGAGGGTTTAAATGCCCCTTGGAATAGTCTTGCAGGTCGCAGTAGCTTACCAAGACGGTTTAAATGCCCCTTGGAAGAAACGTGCAGGTCGCAGTAGCTTAACAAGACAGTTTAAGTCCCCCTTGGAAGAGACGTGCAGGTTGCAGTAGCTTAACAAGAGGGTTTAAATGCCCCTTGGAATAGTCTTGCAGGTCGAAGTAGTTTACCAAGATGGTTTAAATGCCCCTTGGAAGAGCGGTGGAGGTCGTAGTAGCTTAAGAAGACGGTTTAAAGCCCATTGGAAGAGACATGCAGGTCGCAGCAGATTAACAAGACGGTTTAAATGCCCCTTGGAAGAGACGTGCAGGTCGCAGTGGCTTAACAAGACGGTTTAAATGCACCTTGGAAGAGATATGCAGGTCGCAGTAGCTTAACAAGATGGTTTAAATGCCCCTTGGAAAAGTGGTGGAGGTTACAGTAGCTTAATAAGACGGTTAAAATGCCCCTTGGAAGAGACGTGCAAGTCGCAGTAGCTTAAAAAGACGGTTTAAATGCCCCTTGGAAGAGACGTGCAGGTCGCAGTAGCTTAACAAGACGGTTTAAATGCCCCTTGGAAGAGACGAGCAGGTTGCAGTAGCTTAACAAGACGGTTTAAATGCCCCTTGGAAGTGCGGTGGAGGTCGCAGAAGCTTAACAAGACAGTTTAAATGCCCCTTGGAAGACACGTGCAGGTCGCAGTAGCTTAACAAAACGGTTTAAATGCCCCTTGGAAGAGACGTGCAGGTCGCAGTAGCTTAACAAGACGGTTTAAATGTCCCTTGGTAGAGAGGTGGAGGTCGCAGTAGCTTAACAATATAGTTTAAATACCCCTTGGAAGAGACGTGCAGGTCGCAGTAGCTTAATAAGACGATTAAAATGCCCCTTGGAAGAGACGAGCATGTCGCAGTTGCTTAACAAGACGGTTTAAATGCCCCTTGGAAAAGTGGTGGAGGTTACAATAGCTTAACAAGACGGTTTAAATGCCCCTTGGAAGAGACGTGCAGGTCGCAGTAGCTTAAAAAGACGGTTTAAATGCTCCTTGGAAGAGACGTGCAGGTCGCAGTAGCTTAAAAAGACAGTTTAAATGCCCCTTGGTAGAGACATGCAGGTAGCAGTAGCTTAACAAGACGGTTAAAATGCCTCTTGGAAGAGACGTGCATGTCGCAGTAGCTTAACAAGACGGTTTAAATGCCCCTTGGAAGAGCAGTGGAGGTCGCAGTAGCTTAACAAGACAGTTTAAATGCCCCTTGGAAGAGAAGTGCAGGTAGCAGTAGCTTAACAAGAAGGTTTAAATGCCCCTTGAAAGAGCGTTGGAGGTCGCAGTTGCTTAACAAGACAGTTTAAATGCCCCTTGGAAGAGAAGTGCAGGTCGCAGTAGCTTAACAAGACGGTTTAAATGCCCCTTGGAAGAGACGTGCAGGTCGCAGTAGCTTAACAACACGGTTTAAATGTCCCTTGTAAGAGAGGTGGAGGTCACAGTAGCTTAACAATATAGTTTAAATACCCCTTGGAAGAGACGTGCAGGTCGCAGTAGCTTAACAAGACGGTTTAAATGTCCCTTGGAAGAGACGAGCAGGTCGCAGTAGCTTAACAAGACGGTTTAAATGCCCCTTGGAAAAGTGGTGGAGGTTACAGTAGCTTAACAAGATGGTTTAAATGCCCCTTGGAAGAGACGTGCATGTCACAGTAGCTTAATAAGACAGTTTAAATCCGCCTTGGAAGAGACGTTCAGGTCGCAGTAGCTTAACATGACAGTTTAAATGCCCCTTGGAAAAGACGTGCAGGTCGCAGTAGCTTAACATGACGGTTTAAATGCCCCTTGGAAGAGACGTGCAGGTCGCAGTAGCTTAACAAGACGGTTTAAATGTCCCTTGGAAGAGAGGTGGAGGTCGCAGTAGCTTAACAATATAGTTTAAATACCGCTTGGAAGAGACGTGCAGGTCGCAGTAGCTTAATAAGACGATTAAAATGCCCCTTGGAAGAGACGAGCATGTCGCAGTAGCTTAACAAGACGGTTTAAATGCCCCTTGGAAAAGTGGTGGAGGTTACAATAGCTTAACAAGACGGTTTAAATGCCCATTGGAAGAGACGTGCAGGTCGCAGTAGCTTAAAAAGACGGTTTATATGCTCCTTGGAAGAGATGTGCAGGTCGCAGTAGATTAAAAAGACGGTTTAAATGCCCATTGGTAGAGACATGCAGGTAGCAGGAGCTTAACAAGACGGTTGAAATCCCCCTTGGAAGAGATGTGCATGTCGCAGTAGCTTAACAAGACGGTTTAAATGCCCCTTGGAATAGACGTGCCGGCCGCAGTAGCTTAACAAGACGGTTTAAATGCCCCTTGAAAGAGACGTGCAGGTCGCAGTAGCTTAACAAGATGGTTTAAATGCCCCTTGGAAGAGCGGTGGAGGTCGCAGTAGCTTAACAAGACAGTTTAAATACCCCTTGGAAGAGAAGTGCAGGTCGCAGTAGCTTAATAAGACGGTTTAAATGCCCCTTGGAAGAGACGTGCAGGTCGCAGTAGCTTAACAAGACGGTTTAAATGCCCCTTGGAAAAGTGGTGGAGGTTACAATAGCTTAACAAGACGGTTTAAATGCCCCTTGGAAGAGACGTGCAGGTCGCAGTAGCTTAAAAAGACGGTTTAAATGCTCCTTGGAAGAGATGTGCAGGTCGCAGTAGCTTAAAAAGACGGTTTAAATGCCCCTTGGTAGAGACATGCAGGTAGCAGTAGCTTAACAGGACGGTTTAAATGCCCCTTGGAAGAGACGTGCATGTCGCAGTAGCTTAACAAGACGGTTTAAATGCCCCTTGGAAGAGATATGCAGGTCGCAGTAGCTTAACAAGATGGTTTAAATGCCCCTTGGAAAAGTGGTGGAGGTCACAGTAGCTTAAAAAGACAGTTAAAATGCCCCTTGGAAGAGACGTGCAAGTCGCAGTAGCTTAAAAAGACGGTTTAACTGCCCCTTGGAAGAGACGTGCAGGTCGCAGTAGCTTAACAAGACGGTTTAAATGCCCCTTGGAAGAGAGGAGCAGGTTGCAGTAGCTTAACAAGACGGTTTAAATGCCCCTTGGAAGTGCGGTGGAGGTCGCAGTAGCTTAACAAGACAGTTTAAATGCCGCTTGGAAGAGACGTGCAGGTCGCAGTAGCTTAACAAGACAGTTTAAATGCCCCTTGGAAGAGAAGTGCAGGTCGCAGTAGCTTAATAAGACGGTTTAAGTGCACCTAGGAAGAGAAGTGCAGGTTGCAGTAGCTTAACAAGACGGTTTAAATGCCCCTTGGAAAAGTGGTGGAGGTTACAGTAGCTTAACAAGATGGTTTAAATGCCCCTTGGAAGAGACGTGCAAGTCACAGTAGCTTTAAAAGAAGGTTTAAATGCCCCTTGGAAGAGACGTGCATGTCGCAGTAGCTTAACAAGACGGTTTAAATGCCCCTTGGAAGAGACGTGCAGGTCGCAGTAGCTTAAAAAGACGGTTTAAATGCCCCTTGGAAGAGACGTGCAGGTCGCAGTAGCTTAACAAGACGGTTTAAATGCCCCTTGTAAGAGACGTGCAGATAGCAGCAGCTTAACAAGATGGTTTAAATGCCCCTTGGAAGAGACGTGCAGGTCGCAGTAGCTTAACAAGACAGTTTAAATCCCCCTTGGAAGAGACGTGCAGGTTGCAGTAGCTTAACATGAGGGTTTAAATGCCCCTTGGAATAGGCTTGCAGGTTGCAGTAGCTTCCCAAGACGGTTTAAATGCCGCTTCGAAGAGATGTGCAGGTCGCAGTAGCTTAACAAGTTGGTTTAAATGCCACTTGGAAGAGCGGTGGAGGTCGCAGTAGCTTAACAAGACGGTTTAAATGCCCATTGGAAGAGACATGCAGGTCGCAGCCGCTTAAACAGACGGTTTAAATGCCCCTTGGAAGAGACGTGCAGGTCGCAGTGGCTTAACAAGACAGTTTAAATGCCCCTTGGAAGAGACATGCAGGTCGCAGTAGCTTAAGAAGACGGTTTAAATGCCCCTTGGAAGAGACGTGCAGGTCGCAGTAGCTTAACAAGACGGTTTAAATGCTCCTTGGAAAAGTGGTGGAGGTTACAGTAGCTTAACAAGATGGTTTAAATGCCCCTTGAAAGAGACGTGCAAGTCGCAGTTGCTTAAAAATACGGTTTAAATGCCCCTTGGAAGAGACGAGCTGGTCGCAGTAGCTTAACAAGACGGTTTAAATGCCCCTTGGAAGAGACGAGCAGGTCGCAGTAGCTTAACAAGACGGTTTAAATGCCCCTTTGAAGAGACATGCAGGTCGCAGTAGCTTAACAAGATGGTTTAAATGCCCCTTGGAAGAGACGAGCAGGTCGCAGTAGCTTAACAAGACGCTTTAAATGCCCCTTGGAAGAGCGGTTGAGGTCGCAGCAGCTTAACAAGACAGTTTAAATGCCCCTTGGAAGAGACGTGCAGGTAGCAGTAGCTTAACAAGACGGTTTAAATGCCCCTTGAAAGAGCGGTGGAGGTCGCAGTAGCTTAACAAGACAGTTTAAATGCCCCTTGGAAGAGAATTTCAGGTCGCAGTAGCTTAATAAAACGGTTTAAATGCCCCTTGGAAGAGACGTGCAGGTCGCAGTAGCTTAACAAGACGGTTTAAAGCCCGTGGAAAAAAAGTGCAGGTCGCAGTAGCTTAACAAGATGGTTTAAATGCCTCTTGGAAAAGACGTGCAGGTCGCAGTAGCTTAATAAGACGGGTTAAATGCCCCTTGGAAGAGGCTTGCAGGTTGCAGTAGCTTACCAAGACGGTTTAAATGGCCCTTGGAAGAGACGTGCAGGTCGCAGTAGCTTAACAAGACAGCTTAAATGCCCCTTGGAAGAGCGGTGGAGTTCGCAGTATCTTAACAAGACGGTTTAAATGCCCCTTGGAAGAGACGTGCAGGTCGCAGAAGCTTAATAAGACGGCTTAAATGCCCCTTGGAAGAGACATGCAGGTCGCAGTAGATTAACAATACTGTTTAAATGCTCCTTGGAAAAGTGGTGGCGGTTACAATAGCTTAAAATGACGGTTTAAATGCCCCTTGGAAGAGAGGTGCAAGTTGCAGTAGCTTAACAAGACGGTTTAAATGCCCCTTGGAAGAGACGTGCAGGTCGCAGTAGCTTAACAAGACAGTTTAAATGCCCCTTGGAAGAGACGTGCAGGTCGCAGTAGCTTAATAAGACAGTTTAAATGCCCCTTGGAAGAGACGTGCAGGTAGCAGTAGCTTAACAAGATGGTTTAAATGCCCCTTGGTAGAGACATGCAGGTCGCAGTAGCTTAACAAGATGGTTTAAATGCCCCTTGGAAGAGAGGTGGAGGTTGCAGTAGCTTAACAAGACAGTTTAAATACCCCTTGGAAGAGACGTGCAGGTCGCAGTAGCTTAATAAGACGCTTTCAATGCCCCTTGGAAGAGACGTGCAGGTCGCAGTAGCTTAACAAGACGGTTTAAATGCCGCTTGGAAAAGTGGTGGAGGTTACAGTAGCTTAAAAAGACAGTTTAAATGCCCCTTGGAAGAGACGTGCAAGTCGCAGTAGCTTAAAAATACGGTTTAAATGCGCCTTGGAAGAGACGTGCAGGTTGCAGTAGCTTAACAAGATGGTTTAAATGCCCCTTGGAAGAGAAGTGCAAGTCGCGGTAGCTTAACAGGACGGTTTAAATGCCCCTTGGAAGAGACGAGCAGGTCGTAGTAGCTTAAAAAGACGGTTTAAATGCCCCTTGGAAGAGACATTCAGGTCGCAGTAGCTTAACAAGACGGTTTAAATGCAGCTTGGAAAAGTGGTGGAGGTTACAGTAGCTTAACAAGACGGTTGAAATGCCCCTTGGAAGAGACGTGCATGTCGCAGTAGCTTAACAAGACGGTTTAAATGCCCCTTGGAAGAGACGTGCAGGTCGCAGTAGCTTAACAAGACGGTTTAAATGCCCCTTGAAAGAGACGTGCAGGTCGCAGTAGCTTAACAAGATGGTTTAAATGCCCCTTGGAAGAGCGGTGGAGGTCACAGTAGCTTAACAAGACAGTTTAAATACCCCTTGGAAGAGAAGTGCAGGTCGCAGTAGCTTAATAAGACGGTTTAAATGTCCCTTGGAAGAGACGTGCAGGTCGCAGTAGCTTAACAACACGGTTTAAATGCCACTTGGAAGGGAAGTGCAGGTCGCAGTAGCTTAACAAGACGGTTTAAATACCTTTTGCAAGAGACGTGCAGGTCGCAGTAGCTTAATAAGAAGGTTTAAATGCCCCTTGGAAGAGACGTGCAGGTCGCAGTAGCTTAACAAACGGTTTAAATGCCCCTTGGAAGAGACGTGCAGGTCGCAGTAGCTTAACAAGACAGTTTAAATACCTCTTTGAAGAGGCGTGCAGGTCGCAGTAGCTTAATAAGAAGTTTTAAATGCCCCTTGGAAGAGACGTGCAGGTCGCAGTAGCTTAACAAGACGGTTTAAATGCCCCTTGGAAGAGACGTGCAGGTCGCAGTAGCTTAACAAGACAGTTTAAATCACCCTTGGAAGAGACGTGCAGGTTGCAGTAGCTTAACAAGAGGGTTTAAATGCCCCTTGGAATAGTCTTGCAGGTCGCAGTAGCTTACCAAGACGGTTTAAATGCCCCTTGGAAGAAATGTGCAGGTCGCAGTAGCTTAACAATTCAGTTTAAGTCCCTCTTGGAAGAGACGTGCAGGTTGCAGTAGCTTAACAAGAGGGTTTAAATGCCCCTTGGAATAGTCTTGCAGGTCGCAGTAGTTTACCAAGATGGTTTAAATGCCCCTTGGAAGAGCGGTGGAGGTCGTAGTAGCTTAAGAAGTCGGTTTAAATGCCATTGGAAGAGACATGCAGGTCGCAGTGGCTTAACAAGACGGTTTAAATTCACCTTGGAAGAGATATGCAGGTCGCAGTACCTACAAGATGGTTTAAATGCCCCTTGGAAGAGACGTGCAGGTCGCAGTGGCTTAACAAGACGGTTTAAATGCACCTTGGAAGAGATATGCAGGTCGCAGTAGCTTAACAAGATGGTTTAAATGCCCCTTGGAAAAGTGGTGGAGGTTACAGTAGCTTAATGAGACGGTTAAAATGTCCCTTGGAAGAGAAGTGCAAGTCGCAGTAGCTTAAAAAGACGGTTTAAATGCCCCTTGGAAGAGACGTGCAGGTCGCAGTAGCTTAACAAGACGGTTTAAATGCCCCTTGGAAGAGACGAGCAGGTTGCAGTAGCTTAACAAGACGGTTTAAATGCCCCTTGGAAGTGCGGTGGAGGTCGCAGTAGCTTAACAAGACAGTTTAAATGCCCCTTGGAAGAGACGTGCAGGTCGCAGTAGCTTAACAAGACAGTTTAAATGCCCCTTGGAAGAGAAGTGCAGGTCGCAGTAGCTTAATAAGACGGTTTAAGTGCACCTAGGAAGAGAAGTGCAGGTCGCAGTAGCTTAACAAGACGGTTTAAATGCCCCTTGGAAAAGTGGTGGAGATTACAGTAGCTTAACAAGATGGTTTAAATGCCCCTTGGAAGAGACGTGCAAGTCACAGTAGCTTTAAAAGAAGGTTTAAATGCCCCTTGGAAGAGACGTGCAGTTCGCAGTAGCTTAACAAGACGGTTTAAATGCCCCTTGGAAGAGACGTGTAGGTCGCAGTAGCTTAAAAAGACGGTTTAAATGCCACTTGGAAGAGACGTGCAGGTCGCAGTAGCTTAACAAGACAGTTTAAATCCCCCTTGGAAGAGACGTGCAGGTTGCAGTAGCTTAACATGAGGGTTTAAATGCCCCTTGGAATAGGCTTGCAGGTTGCAGTAGCTTACCAAGACGGTTTAAATGCCGCTTGGAAGAGACGTGCAGGTCGCAGTAGCTTAACAAGGTGGTTTAAATGCCACTTGGAAGAGAGGTGGAGGTCGCAGTAGCTTAACAAGACGGTTTAAATGCCCATTGGAAGAGACGTGCAGGTCGCAGCCGCTTAAACAGACGGTTTAAATGCCGCTTGGAAGAGACGTACAGGTCGCAGTGGCTTAACAAGACAGTTTAAATGCCCCTTGGAAGAGACATGCAGGTCGCAGTAGCTTAACAAGACGGTTTAAATGCCCCTTGGAAGAGACGTGCAGGTCGCAGTAGCTTAACAAGACGTTTTAAATGCTCCTTGGAAAAGTGGTGGAGGTTACAGTAGCTTAACAAGACGGTTTAAATGCCCCTTGGAAGAGACGTGCAAGTCGCAGTTGCTTAAAAAGACGGTTTAAATGCGCCTTTGAAGAGACATGCAGGTCGCAGTAGCTTAACAAGATGGTTTAAATGCCCCTTGGAAGAGACGAGCAGGTCGCAGTAGCTTAACAAGACGGTTTAAATGCCCCTTGGAAGAGCGGTTGAGGTCGCAGCAGCTTAACAAGACAGTTTAAATGCCCCTTGGAAGAGACGTGCAGGTAGCAGTAGCTTAACAAGATGGTTTAAATGCCCCTTGAAAGAGCGGTGGAGGTCGCAGTAGCTTAACAAGACAGTTTAAATGCCCCTTGGAAGAGAATTGCAGGTCGCAGTAGCTTAATAAGACGGTTTAAATGCCCCTTGGAAGAGACGTGCAGGTCGCAGTAGCTTATCAAGACGGTTTAAATGCCCGTGGAAAAGACGTGCAGGTCGCAGTAGCTTAACAAGATGGTTTAAATGCCTCTTGGAAAAGACGTGCAGGTCACAGTAGCTTAATAAGACGGGTTAAATTCCTCTTGGAAGAGGCTTGCAGGTCGCAGTAGCTTACCAAGACGGTTTAAATGGCCCTTGGAAGAGACGTGCAGGTCGCAGTAGCTTAACAAGACAGCTTAAATGCCCCTTGGAAGAGCGGTGGAGTTCGCAGTATCTTAACAAGACGGTTTTAATGCCCCTTGGAAGAGACATGCAGGTCGCAGAAGCTTAACAAGACGGTTTAAATGCCCCTTGGAAGAGACATGCAGGTCGCAGTAGATTAACAATACCGTTTAAATGCCCCTTGGAAAAGTGGTGGAGGTTACAATAGCTTAAAATGACGGTTTAAATGCCCCTTGGAAGAGAGGTGCAGGTTGCAGTAGCTTAACAAGACGGTTTAAATGCCCCTTGGAAGAGACGTGCAGGTCGCAGTAGCTTAACAAGACAGTTTAAATGCCCGTTGGAAGAGACGTGCAGGTCGCAGTAGCTTAATAAGACAGTTTAAATGCCCCTTGGAAGAGACGTGCAAGTAGCAGTAGCTTAACAAGATGGTTTAAATGCCCCTTGGTAGAGACATGCAGGTCGCAGTAGCTTAACAAGATGGTTTAAATGCCCCTTGGAAGAGAGGTGGAGGTTGCAGTAGCTTAACAAGACAGTTTAAATACCCCTTGGAAGAGACGTGCAGGTCGCAGTAGCCTAATAAGACGGTTTAAATGCCCCTTGGAAGAGACGTGCAGGTCGCAGTAGCTTAACAAGACGATTTAAATGCCGCTTGGAAAAGTGGTGAAGGTTACAGTAGCTTAAAAAGACAGTTTAAATGCCCCTTGGAAGAGACGTGCAAGTCGCAGTAGCTTAAAAAGACGGTTTAAATGCGCCTTGGAAGAGACGTGCAGGTCGCAGTAGCTTAACAAGATGGTATAAATGCCCCTTGGAAGAGACGTGCAAGTCGCAGTAGCTTAACAAGTCGGTTTAAATGCTCCTTGGAAGAGACGAGCAGGTCGCAGTAGCTTAACAAGATGGTTTAAATGCCCCTTGGAAGAGACGAGCAGGTCGCAGTAGCTTAACAAGACGCTTTAAATGCCCCTTGGAAGAGCGGTTGAGGTCGCAGCAGCTTAACAAGACAGTTTAAATGCCCCTTGGAAGAGACGTGCAGGTAGCAGTAGCTTAACAAGACGGTTTAAATGCCCCTTGAAAGAGCGGTGGAGGTCGCAGTAGCTTAACAAGACAGTTTAAATGCCCCTTGGAAGAGAATTTCAGGTCGCAGTAGCTTAATAAAACGGTTTAAATGCCCCTTGGAAGAGACGTGCAGGTCGCAGTAGCTTAACAAGACGGTTTAAAGCCCGTGGAAAAAAAGTGCAGGTCGCAGTAGCTTAACAAGATGGTTTAAATGCCTCTTGGAAAAGACGTGCAGGTCGCAGTAGCTTAATAAGACGGGTTAAATGCCCCTTGGAAGAGGCTTGCAGGTTGCAGTAGCTTACCAAGACGGTTTAAATGGCCCTTGGAAGAGACGTGCAGGTCGCAGTAGCTTAACAAGACAGCTTAAATGCCCCTTGGAAGAGCGGTGGAGTTCGCAGTATCTTAACAAGACGGTTTAAATGCCCCTTGGAAGAGACGTGCAGGTCGCAGAAGCTTAATAAGACGGCTTAAATGCCCCTTGGAAGAGACATGCAGGTCGCAGTAGATTAACAATACTGTTTAAATGCTCCTTGGAAAAGTGGTGGCGGTTACAATAGCTTAAAATGACGGTTTAAATGCCCCTTGGAAGAGAGGTGCAAGTTGCAGTAGCTTAACAAGACGGTTTAAATGCCCCTTGGAAGAGACGTGCAGGTCGCAGTAGCTTAACAAGACAGTTTAAATGCCCCTTGGAAGAGACGTGCAGGTCGCAGTAGCTTAATAAGACAGTTTAAATGCCCCTTGGAAGAGACGTGCAGGTAGCAGTAGCTTAACAAGATGGTTTAAATGCCCCTTGGTAGAGACATGCAGGTCGCAGTAGCTTAACAAGATGGTTTAAATGCCCCTTGGAAGAGAGGTGGAGGTTGCAGTAGCTTAACAAGACAGTTTAAATACCCCTTGGAAGAGACGTGCAGGTCGCAGTAGCTTAATAAGACGCTTTCAATGCCCCTTGGAAGAGACGTGCAGGTCGCAGTAGCTTAACAAGACGGTTTAAATGCCGCTTGGAAAAGTGGTGGAGGTTACAGTAGCTTAAAAAGACAGTTTAAATGCCCCTTGGAAGAGACGTGCAAGTCGCAGTAGCTTAAAAATACGGTTTAAATGCGCCTTGGAAGAGACGTGCAGGTTGCAGTAGCTTAACAAGATGGTTTAAATGCCCCTTGGAAGAGAAGTGCAAGTCGCGGTAGCTTAACAGGACGGTTTAAATGCCCCTTGGAAGAGACGAGCAGGTCGTAGTAGCTTAAAAAGACGGTTTAAATGCCCCTTGGAAGAGACATTCAGGTCGCAGTAGCTTAACAAGACGGTTTAAATGCAGCTTGGAAAAGTGGTGGAGGTTACAGTAGCTTAACAAGACGGTTGAAATGCCCCTTGGAAGAGACGTGCATGTCGCAGTAGCTTAACAAGACGGTTTAAATGCCCCTTGGAAGAGACGTGCAGGTCGCAGTAGCTTAACAAGACGGTTTAAATGCCCCTTGAAAGAGACGTGCAGGTCGCAGTAGCTTAACAAGATGGTTTAAATGCCCCTTGGAAGAGCGGTGGAGGTCACAGTAGCTTAACAAGACAGTTTAAATACCCCTTGGAAGAGAAGTGCAGGTCGCAGTAGCTTAATAAGACGGTTTAAATGTCCCTTGGAAGAGACGTGCAGGTCGCAGTAGCTTAACAACACGGTTTAAATGCCACTTGGAAGGGAAGTGCAGGTCGCAGTAGCTTAACAAGACGGTTTAAATACCTTTTGCAAGAGACGTGCAGGTCGCAGTAGCTTAATAAGAAGGTTTAAATGCCCCTTGGAAGAGACGTGCAGGTCGCAGTAGCTTAACAAACGGTTTAAATGCCCCTTGGAAGAGACGTGCAGGTCGCAGTAGCTTAACAAGACAGTTTAAATACCTCTTTGAAGAGGCGTGCAGGTCGCAGTAGCTTAATAAGAAGTTTTAAATGCCCCTTGGAAGAGACGTGCAGGTCGCAGTAGCTTAACAAGACGGTTTAAATGCCCCTTGGAAGAGACGTGCAGGTCGCAGTAGCTTAACAAGACAGTTTAAATCACCCTTGGAAGAGACGTGCAGGTTGCAGTAGCTTAACAAGAGGGTTTAAATGCCCCTTGGAATAGTCTTGCAGGTCGCAGTAGCTTACCAAGACGGTTTAAATGCCCCTTGGAAGAAATGTGCAGGTCGCAGTAGCTTAACAATTCAGTTTAAGTCCCTCTTGGAAGAGACGTGCAGGTTGCAGTAGCTTAACAAGAGGGTTTAAATGCCCCTTGGAATAGTCTTGCAGGTCGCAGTAGTTTACCAAGATGGTTTAAATGCCCCTTGGAAGAGCGGTGGAGGTCGTAGTAGCTTAAGAAGTCGGTTTAAATGCCATTGGAAGAGACATGCAGGTCGCAGTGGCTTAACAAGACGGTTTAAATTCACCTTGGAAGAGATATGCAGGTCGCAGTACCTACAAGATGGTTTAAATGCCCCTTGGAAGAGACGTGCAGGTCGCAGTGGCTTAACAAGACGGTTTAAATGCACCTTGGAAGAGATATGCAGGTCGCAGTAGCTTAACAAGATGGTTTAAATGCCCCTTGGAAAAGTGGTGGAGGTTACAGTAGCTTAATGAGACGGTTAAAATGTCCCTTGGAAGAGAAGTGCAAGTCGCAGTAGCTTAAAAAGACGGTTTAAATGCCCCTTGGAAGAGACGTGCAGGTCGCAGTAGCTTAACAAGACGGTTTAAATGCCCCTTGGAAGAGACGAGCAGGTTGCAGTAGCTTAACAAGACGGTTTAAATGCCCCTTGGAAGTGCGGTGGAGGTCGCAGTAGCTTAACAAGACAGTTTAAATGCCCCTTGGAAGAGACGTGCAGGTCGCAGTAGCTTAACAAGACAGTTTAAATGCCCCTTGGAAGAGAAGTGCAGGTCGCAGTAGCTTAATAAGACGGTTTAAGTGCACCTAGGAAGAGAAGTGCAGGTCGCAGTAGCTTAACAAGACGGTTTAAATGCCCCTTGGAAAAGTGGTGGAGATTACAGTAGCTTAACAAGATGGTTTAAATGCCCCTTGGAAGAGACGTGCAAGTCACAGTAGCTTTAAAAGAAGGTTTAAATGCCCCTTGGAAGAGACGTGCAGTTCGCAGTAGCTTAACAAGACGGTTTAAATGCCCCTTGGAAGAGACGTGTAGGTCGCAGTAGCTTAAAAAGACGGTTTAAATGCCACTTGGAAGAGACGTGCAGGTCGCAGTAGCTTAACAAGACAGTTTAAATCCCCCTTGGAAGAGACGTGCAGGTTGCAGTAGCTTAACATGAGGGTTTAAATGCCCCTTGGAATAGGCTTGCAGGTTGCAGTAGCTTACCAAGACGGTTTAAATGCCGCTTGGAAGAGACGTGCAGGTCGCAGTAGCTTAACAAGGTGGTTTAAATGCCACTTGGAAGAGAGGTGGAGGTCGCAGTAGCTTAACAAGACGGTTTAAATGCCCATTGGAAGAGACGTGCAGGTCGCAGCCGCTTAAACAGACGGTTTAAATGCCGCTTGGAAGAGACGTACAGGTCGCAGTGGCTTAACAAGACAGTTTAAATGCCCCTTGGAAGAGACATGCAGGTCGCAGTAGCTTAACAAGACGGTTTAAATGCCCCTTGGAAGAGACGTGCAGGTCGCAGTAGCTTAACAAGACGTTTTAAATGCTCCTTGGAAAAGTGGTGGAGGTTACAGTAGCTTAACAAGACGGTTTAAATGCCCCTTGGAAGAGACGTGCAAGTCGCAGTTGCTTAAAAAGACGGTTTAAATGCGCCTTTGAAGAGACATGCAGGTCGCAGTAGCTTAACAAGATGGTTTAAATGCCCCTTGGAAGAGACGAGCAGGTCGCAGTAGCTTAACAAGACGGTTTAAATGCCCCTTGGAAGAGCGGTTGAGGTCGCAGCAGCTTAACAAGACAGTTTAAATGCCCCTTGGAAGAGACGTGCAGGTAGCAGTAGCTTAACAAGATGGTTTAAATGCCCCTTGAAAGAGCGGTGGAGGTCGCAGTAGCTTAACAAGACAGTTTAAATGCCCCTTGGAAGAGAATTGCAGGTCGCAGTAGCTTAATAAGACGGTTTAAATGCCCCTTGGAAGAGACGTGCAGGTCGCAGTAGCTTATCAAGACGGTTTAAATGCCCGTGGAAAAGACGTGCAGGTCGCAGTAGCTTAACAAGATGGTTTAAATGCCTCTTGGAAAAGACGTGCAGGTCACAGTAGCTTAATAAGACGGGTTAAATTCCTCTTGGAAGAGGCTTGCAGGTCGCAGTAGCTTACCAAGACGGTTTAAATGGCCCTTGGAAGAGACGTGCAGGTCGCAGTAGCTTAACAAGACAGCTTAAATGCCCCTTGGAAGAGCGGTGGAGTTCGCAGTATCTTAACAAGACGGTTTTAATGCCCCTTGGAAGAGACATGCAGGTCGCAGAAGCTTAACAAGACGGTTTAAATGCCCCTTGGAAGAGACATGCAGGTCGCAGTAGATTAACAATACCGTTTAAATGCCCCTTGGAAAAGTGGTGGAGGTTACAATAGCTTAAAATGACGGTTTAAATGCCCCTTGGAAGAGAGGTGCAGGTTGCAGTAGCTTAACAAGACGGTTTAAATGCCCCTTGGAAGAGACGTGCAGGTCGCAGTAGCTTAACAAGACAGTTTAAATGCCCGTTGGAAGAGACGTGCAGGTCGCAGTAGCTTAATAAGACAGTTTAAATGCCCCTTGGAAGAGACGTGCAAGTAGCAGTAGCTTAACAAGATGGTTTAAATGCCCCTTGGTAGAGACATGCAGGTCGCAGTAGCTTAACAAGATGGTTTAAATGCCCCTTGGAAGAGAGGTGGAGGTTGCAGTAGCTTAACAAGACAGTTTAAATACCCCTTGGAAGAGACGTGCAGGTCGCAGTAGCCTAATAAGACGGTTTAAATGCCCCTTGGAAGAGACGTGCAGGTCGCAGTAGCTTAACAAGACGATTTAAATGCCGCTTGGAAAAGTGGTGAAGGTTACAGTAGCTTAAAAAGACAGTTTAAATGCCCCTTGGAAGAGACGTGCAAGTCGCAGTAGCTTAAAAAGACGGTTTAAATGCGCCTTGGAAGAGACGTGCAGGTCGCAGTAGCTTAACAAGATGGTATAAATGCCCCTTGGAAGAGACGTGCAAGTCGCAGTAGCTTAACAAGTCGGTTTAAATGCTCCTTGGAAGAGACGAGCAGGTCGCAGTAGCTTAAAAAGACGGTTTAAATGCCCCTTGGAAGCGACATGCAGGTCGCAGTAGCTTAACAAGACGGTTTAAATGCCCCTTGGAAAAGTGGTGGAGGTTACAGTAGCTTAACAAGACGGTTGAAATGCCCCTTGGAAGAGACGTGCATGTCGCAGTAGCTTAACAAGACGGTTTAAATGCCCCTTGGAAGAGACGTGCAGGTCGCAGTAGCTTAACAAGACGGTTTAAATGCCCCTTGAAAGAGACGTGCAGGTCGCAGTAGCTTAACAAGATCGTTTAAATGCCCCTTGGAAGAGCGGTGGAGGTCACAGTAGCTTAACAAGACAGTTTAAATACCCCTTGGAAGAGAAGTGCAGGTCGCAGTAGCTTAATAAGACGGTTTAAATGTCCCTTGGAAGAGACGTGCAGGTCGCAGTAGCTTAACAACACGGTTTAAATGCCACTTGGAAGGGAAGTGCAGGTCGCAGTAGCTTAACAAGACGGTTTAAATACCTTTTGCAAGAGACGTGCACGTCGCAGTAGCTTAATAAGAAGGTTTAAATGCCCCTTGGAAGAGACGTGCAGGTCGCAGTAGCTTAACAAGACGGTTTAAATGCCCCTTGGAAGAGACGTGCAGGTCGCAGTAGCTTAACAAGACAGTTTAAATACCTCTTTGAAGAGACGTGCAGGTCGCAGTAGCTTAATAAGAAGGTTTAAATGCCCCTTGGAATAGACGTGCAGGTCGCAGTAGCTTAACAAGAAGGTTTAAATGCCCCTTGGAAGAGACGTGCAGGTCGCAGTAGCTTAACAAGACAGTTTAAATCCCCCTTGGAAGAGACGTGCAGGTCGCAGTAGCTTAACAAGACAGTTTAAGTACCCCTTGGAAGAGACGTGCAGGTTGCAGTAGCTTAACAAGAGTGTTTAAATGCCCCTTGGAATAGTCTTGCAGGTCGTAGTAGTTTACCAAGATGGTTTAAATGCCCCTTGGAAGAGCGGTGGAGGTCGTAGTAGCTTAAGAAGACGGTTTAAATGCCATTGGAAGAGACATGCAGATCGCAGCAGCTTAAAAAGACGGTTTAAATGCCCCTTGGAAGAGACGTGCAGGTCGCAGTGGCTTAACAAGACGGTTTAAATTCACCTTGGAAGAGATATGCAGGTCGCAGTACCTTACAAGGTGGTTTAAATGCCCCTTGGAAAAGTGGTGGAGGTTACAGTAGCTTAATAAGACGGTTAAAATGCCCCTTGGAAGAGACGTGCAAGTCGCAGTAGCTTAAAAAGACGGTTTAAATGACCCTTGGAAGAGACGTGCAGGTCGCAGTAGCTTAACAAGACGGTTTAAATGCCCCTTGGAAGAGACGAGCAGGTTGCAGGAGCTTAACAAGACGGTTTAAATGCCCCTTGGATGAGACGTGCAGGTAGCAGTAGCTTAACAAGAAGGTTCAAATGCCTCTTGATAGAGCAGTGGAGGTCGCAGTAGCTTAACAAGACAGTTTAAATGCCCCTTGGAAGAGACGTGCAGGTCGCAGTAGCTTAACAAGACAGTTTAAATGCCCCTTGGAAGAGAAGTGCAGGTCGCAGTAGCTTAATAAGACAGTTTAAGTGCACCTTGCAAGAGAAGTGCAGGTCGCAGTAGCTTAACAAGATGGTTTAAATGCCCCTTGGAAAAGTGGTGGAGGTTACAGTAGCTTAAAAAGATGGTTTAAATGCCCCTTGGAAGAGACGTGCAAGTCACAGTAACTTTAAAAGAAGGTTTAAATGCCCCTTGGAAGAGACGTGCAGGTCGCAGTAGCTTAACAAGACAGTTTAAATCCCCCTTGGAAGAGACATGCAGGTTGCAGTAACTTAACATGAGGGTTTAAATGCCCCTTGGAATAGGCTTGCAGGTCGCATTAGCTTACCAAGACGGTTTAAATGCCACTTGGAAGAGACGTGCAGGTCGCAGTAGCTTAACAAGATGGTTTAAATGCCCCTTGGAAGAGCGGTGGAGGTCGCAGTAGCTTAACAAGACGGTTTAAATGCCCATTGGAAGAGACATGCAGGTCGCAGCCGCTTAAACAGACGGTTTAAATGCCCCTTGGAAGAGACGTGCAGGTCGCAGTGGCTTAACAAGACAGTTTAAATGCCCCTTGGAAGAGACATGCAGGTCGCAGAAGCTTAACAAGACGGTTTAAATGCCCCTTGGAAGAGACGTGCAGGTCGCAGTAGCTTAACAAGACGGTTTAAATGCTCCTTGGAAAAGAGGTGGAGGTTACAGTAGCTTAACAAGACGATTTAAATGCCCCTTGGAAGAGACGTGCAAGTCACAGTAGCTTTAAAAGAAGGTTTAAATGCCCCTTGGAAGAGACGTGTAGGTCGCAGTAGCTTAATAAGACGGTTTAAATGCCCCTTGGAGGAGACGTGCAGGTCGCAGTAGCTTAAAAAGACGGTTTAAATGCCCCTTGGAAGAGACGTGCAGGTCGCAGTAGCTTAACAAGACGGTTTAAATGCCCCTTGTAAGAGACGTGCAGATAGCAGTAGCTTAAAAAGACAGTTTAAATCCCCCTTGGAAGAGACGTGCAGGTTGCAGTAGCTTAACATGAGGGTTTAAATGCCCCTTGGAATAGGCTTGCAGGTTGCAGTAGCTTACCAAGACGGTTTAAATGCCGCTTGGAAGAGACGTGCAGGTCGCAGTAGCTTAACAAGGTGGTTTAAATGCCACTTGGAAGAGCGGTGGAGGTCACAGTAGCTTAACAAGACGGTTTAAATGCCCATTGGAAGAGACATGCAGGTCGCAGCCGCTTAAATAGACGGTTTAAATGCCCCTTGGAAGAGACGTGCAGGTCGCAGTGGCTTAACAAGACGGTTTAAATGCCCCTTGGAAGAGACGTGCAGGTCGCAGTAGCTTAACAACACGGTTTAAATGCTCCTTGGAAAAGTGGTGGAGGTTACAGTAGCTTAACAAGACGGTTTAAATGCCCCTTGGAAGAGACGTGCAAGTCGCAGTTGCTTAAAAAGACGGTTTAAATGCGCCTTTGAAGAGACATGCAGGTCGCAGTAGCTTAACAAGATGGTTTAAATGCCCCTTGGAAGAGACGAGCAGGTCGCAGTAGCTTAACAAGACGGTTTAAATGCCCCTTGGAAGAGCGGTTGAGGTCGCAGCAGCTTAACAAGACAGTTTAATTGCCCCTTGGAAGAGACGTGCAGGTAGCATTAGCTTAACAAGACGGTTTAAATGCCCCTTGAAAGAGCGGTGGAGGTCGCAGTAGCTTAACAAGACAGTTTAAATGCCCCTTGGAAGAGAATTGCAGGTCGCAGTAGCTTAATAACACGGTTTAAATGCCCCTTGGAAGAGACGTGCAGGTCGCAGTAGCTTAACAAGACGGTTTAAATGCCCGTGGAAAAGACGTGCAGGTCGCAGTAGCTTAACAAGATGGTTTAAATGCCTCTTGGAAAAGACGTGCAGGTCGCAGTAGCTTACCAAGACGGTTTAAATGGCCCTTGGAAGAGACATGCAGGTCGCAGTAGCTTAACAAGACAGCTTAAATGCCCCTTGGAAGAGCGGTGGAGTTCGCAGTATCTTAACAAGACGGTTTAAATGCCCCTTGGAAGAGACATGCAGGTAGCAGAAGCTTAACAAGACGGTTTAAATGCCTCTTGGAAGAGACATGCAGGTCGCAGTAGATTAACAATACTATTTAAATGCCCCTTGGAAAAGTGGTGGCGGTTACAATAGCTTAAAATGACGGTTTAAATGCCCCTTGGAAGAGAGGTGCAGGTCGCAGTAGCTTAACAAGACGGTTTAAATGCCCCTTGGAAGAGACGTGCAGGTCGCAGTAGCTTAACAAGACAGTTTAAATGCCCCTTGGAAGAGACGTGCAGGTCGCAGTAGCTTAATAAGACAGTTTAAATGCCACTTGGAAGAGACGTGCAGGTAGCAGTAGCTTAACAAGATGGTTTAAATGCCCCTTGGTAGAGACATGCAGGTCGCAGTAGCTTAACAAGATGGTTTAAATGCCCCTTGGAAGAGAGGTGGAGGTTGCAGTAGCTTAACAAGACAGTTTAAATACCCCTTGGAAGAGACGTGCAGGTCGCAGTAGCTTAATAAGACGGTTTAAATGCCCCTTGGAAGAGACGTGCAGGTCGCAGTAGCTTAAAAAGACAATTTAAATGCCCCTTGGAAGAGACGTGCAAGTCGCAGTAGCTTAAAAAGACGGTTTAAATGTGCCTTGGAAGAGACGTGCAGGTCGCAGTAGCTTAACAAGATGGTTTAAATGCCACTTGGAAGAGACGTTCAAGTCGCAGTAGCTTAACAAGACGGTTTAAATGCCCCTTGGAAGAGACGAGCAGGTCCCAGTAGCTTAAAAAGACGGTTTAAATGCCCCTTGGAAGACACATGCAGGTCGCAGTAGCTTAACAAAACGGTTTAAATGCCCCTTGGAAAAGTGGTGGAGGTTACAGTAGCTTAACAAGACGGTTGAAATGCCCCTTGGAAGAGACGTGCATGTCGCAGTAGCTTAACAAGACGGTTTAAATGCCCCTTGGAAGAGACGTGCAGGTCGCAGTAGCTTAACAAGACGGTTTAAATGCCCCTTGAAAGAGACGTGCAGGTCGCAGTAGCTTAACAAGATGGTTTAAATGCCCCTTGGAAGAGCGGTGGAGGTCACAGTAGCTTAACAAGACAGTTTAAATACCCCTTGGAAGAGAAGTGCAGGTCGCAGTAGGTTAATAAGACGGTTTAAATGTCCCTTGGAAGAGACGTGCAGGTCGCAGTAGCTTAACAACACGGTTTAAATGCCACTTGGAAGGGAAGTGCAGGTCACAGTAGCTTAACACGACGGTTTAAATACCTTTTGCAAGAGACGTGCAGGTCGCAGTAGCTTAATAAGAAGGTTTAAATGCCCCTTGGAAGAGACGTACAGGTCGCAGTAGCTAAACTAGACGGTTTAAATGCCCCTTGGAAGAGACGTGCAGGTCGCAGTAGCTTAACAAGACAGTTTAAATACCTCTTTAAAGAGACGTGCAGGTCGCAGTAGCTTAATAAGAAGGTTTAAATGCCCCTTGGAAGAGACGTGCAGGTCGCAGTAGCTTAACAAGACGGTTTAAATGCTCCTTGGAAGAGACGTGCAGGTCGCAGTAGCTTAACAAGACAGTTTAAATCCCCCTTGGAAGAGACGTGCAGGTTGCAGTAGCTTAACAAGAGGGTTTAAATGCCCCTTGGAATAGTCTTGCAGGTCGCAGTAGCTTACCAAGACGGTTTAAATGCCCCTTGGAAGAAACGTGCAGGTCGCAGTAGCTTAACAAGATAGTTTAAGTCCCCCTTGGAAGAGACGTGCAGGTTGCAGTAGCTTAACAACACGGTTTAAATGCCACTTGGAAGGGAAGTGCAGGTCGCAGTAGCTTAACAAGACGGTTTAAATACCTTTTGCAAGAGACGTGCAGGTCGCAGTAGCTTAATAAGAAGGTTTAAATGCCCCTTGGAAGAGACGTACAGGTCGCAGTAGCTTAACAAGACGGTTTAAATGCCCCTTGGAAGAGACGTGCAGGTCGCTGTAGCTTAACAAGACAGTTTAAATACCTCTTTGAAGAGACGTGCAGGTCGCAGTAGCTTAATAAGAAGGTTTAAATGCCCCTTGGAAGAGACGTGCAGTTCGCAGTAGCTTAACAAGACGGTTTAAATGCCCCTTGGAAGAGACGTGCAGGTCGCAGTAGCTTAACAAGACAGTTTAAATCCCCCTTGGAAGAGACGCGCAGGTTGCAGTAGCTTAACAAGAGGGTTTAAATGCCCCTTGGAATAGTCTTGCAGGTCGCAGTAGCTTACCAAGACGGTTTAAATGCCCCTGGAAGAAAGGTGCAGGTCTCAGTAGCTTAGCAAGACAGTTTAAGTCCCCCTTGGAAGAGACGTGCAGGTTGCAGTAGCTTAACAAGAGGGTTTAAATGCTCCTTGGAATAGTCTTGCAGGTCGCAGTAGTTTACCAAGATGGTTTAAATGCCCCTTGGAAGAGCGGTGGAGGTCGTAGTAGTTGAAGAAGACGGTTTAAATGCCATTGGAAGAGACATGCAGGTCGCAGCAGCTTAAAAAGACGGTTTAAATGACCCTTGGAAGAGACTTGCAGGTCGCAGTGGCTTAACAAGACGGTTTAAATTCACCTTGGAAGAGATATGCAGGTCGCAGTACCTTACAAGATGGTTTAAATGCCCCTTGGTAAAGTGGTGGAGGTTACAGTAGCTTAATAAGACGGTTAAAATGCCCCTTGAAAGAGACGTGCAAGTCGCAGTAGCTTAAAAAGACGGTTTAAATGCCCCTTGGAAGAGACGTGCAGTTCGCAGTAGCTTAACAAGACGTTTTAAATGCCCCTTGGAAGAGACGAGCAGGTTGCAGTAGCTTAACAAGACGTTTTAAATGCCCCTTGGAAGAGCGGTGGAGGTCGCAGTAGCTTAACAAGACAGTTTAAATGCCCCTTGGAAGAGACGTGCAGGTAGCAGTAGCTTAAAAAGAAGGTTCAAATGCCTCTTGAAAGAGCAGTGGAGGTCGCAGTAGCTTAACAAGAAAGTTTAAATGCCCCTTGTGAGAGACGTGCAGGTCGCAGTAGCTTAACAAGACAGTTTAAATGCCCCTTGGAAGAGAAGTGCAGGTCGCAGTAGCTTAATAAGACGGTTTAAGTGCACCTTGCAAGAGAAGTGCAGGTCGCAGTAGCTTAACAAGATGGTTTAAATGCCCCTTGGAAAAGTGGTGGAGGTTACAGTAGCTTAACAAGATGGTTTAAATGCCCCTTGGAAGAGACGTGCAGATAGCAGTATCTTAACAAGACGGTTTAAATGCCCCTTGGAAGAGACGTGCAGGTCGCAGTAGCTTAACAAGATAGTTTAAATCCCCCTTGGAAGAGACATGCAGGTTGCAGTAGCTTAACAAGACGGTTTAAATGCCCCTTGGAAGAGACGTGCAGGTCGCAGTAGCTTAACAAGATGGTTTAAATGCCCCTTGGAAGAGCGGTGGAGGTCGCAGTAGCTTAACAAGACGGTTTAAATGCCCATTGGAAGAGACATGCAGGTCGCAGCCGCTTAAACAGACGGTTTAAATGCCCCTTGGAAGAGACGTGAAGGTCGCTGTGGCTTAACAAGACAGTTTAAATGCCCCTTGGAAGAGACATGCAGGTCGCAGTAGCTTAACAAGACGGTTTAAATACCCCTTGGAAGAGAAGTGCAGGTCGCAGTAGCTTAATAAGACGGTTTAAATACCCCTTGGAAGAGAAGTGCAGGTCGCAGTAGCTTAATAAGACGGTTTAAATGTCCCTTGGAAGAGACGTGCAGGTCGCAGTAGCTTAACAACATGGTTTAAATGCCACTTGGAAGGGAAGTGCAGGTCGCAGTAGCTTAACAAGACGATTTAAATACCTTTTGCAAGAGACGTGCAGGTCTCAGTAGCTTAATAAGAAGGTTTAAATGCCCCTTGGAAGAGACGTGCAGGTCGCAGTAGCTTAACAAGACGGTTTAAATGCCCCTTGGAAGAGACGTGCAGGTCGCAGTAGCTTAACAAGACAGTTTAAATACCTCTTTGAAGAGACGTGCAGGTCGCAGTAGCTTAATAAGAAGGTTTAAATGCCCCTTGGAAGAGAAGTGCAGGTCGCAGTAGCTTAACAAGACGGTTTAAATGCCCCTTGGAAGAGACGTGCAGGTCGCAGTAGCTTAACAAGACAGTTTAAATCCCCCTTGGAAGAGACATGCAGGTTGCAGTAGCTTAACAAGAGGGTTTAAATGCCCCTTGGAATAGTCTTGCAGGTCGCAGTAGCTTACCAAGACGGTTTAAATGCCCCTTGGAAGAAACGTGCAGGTCGCAGTAGCTTAACAAGACAGTTTAAGTCCCCCTTGGAAGAGACGTGCAGGTTGCAGTAGCCTAACAAGAGGGTTTAAATGCCCCTTGGAATAGTCTTGTAGGTCGCAGTAGTTTACCAAGATGGTTTAAATGCCCCTTGGAAGAGCGGTGGAGGTCGTAGTAGCCTAAGAAGATGGTTTAAATGCCATTGGAAGAGACATGCAGGTCGCAGCAGCTTAAAAAGACGGTTTAAATGCCCCTTGGAAGAGACGTGCAGGTCGCAGTGGCTTAACAAGACGGTTTAAATTCACCTTGGAAGAGATATGCAGGTCGCAGTACCTTAACAAAATGGTTTAAATGCCCCTTGGAAAAGTGGTGGAGGTTACAGTAGCTTAATAAGACGGTTAAAATGCCCCTTGGAAGAGACGTGCAAGTCGCAGTAGCTTAAAAAGACGGTTTAAATGCCCCTTGGAAGAGACGTGCAGGTCGCAGTAGCTTAACAAGACGGTTTAAATGCCCCTTGGAAGAGACGAGCAGGTTGCAGTAGCTTAACAAGACGGTTTAAATGCCCCTTGGAAGAGCGGTGGAGGTCGCAGTAGCTTAAAAAGACAGTTTAAATGCCCCTTGGAAGAGACGTGCAGGTAGCAGTAGCTTAACAAGAAGGTTCAAATGCCTCTTGAAAGAGCAGTGGAGGTCGCAGTAGCTTAACAAGACAGTTTAAATGCCCCTTGGAAGAGACATGCAGGTCGCAGTAGCTTAACAAGACAGTTTAAATGCCCCTTGGAAGTGAAGTGCAGGTCGCAGTAGCTTAATAAGACGGTTTAAGTACACCTTGCAAGAGAAGTGCAGGTCGCAGTAGCTTAACAAGATGGTTTAAATGCCCCTTGGAAAAGTGGTGGAGGTTACAGTAGCTTAACAAGATGGTTTAAACGCCCCTTGGAAGAGACGTGAAGTCACAGTAGCTTTAAAAGAAGGTTTAAATGCCCCTTGGAAGAGACGTGCAGATAGCAGTATCTTAACAAGACGTTTTAAATGCCCCTTGGAAGAGACGTGCAGGTCGCAGTAGCTTAACAAGACAGTTTAAATCCCCCTTGGAAGACACATGCAGGTTGCAGTAACTTAACATGAGGGTTTACAAACCCCTTGGAATAGGCTTGCAGGTCGCAGTAGCTTACCAAGACGGTTTAAATGCCCCTTGGAAGAGACGTGCAGGTCGCAGTAGCTTAACAAGATGGTTTAAATGCCCCTTGGAAGAGCGGTGGAGGTCGCAGTAGCTTAACAAGACGGTTTAAATGCCCATTGGAAGAGACGTGCAGGTAGCAGTAGCTTAAAAAGAAGGTTCAAATGCCTCTTGAAAGAGCAGTGGAGGTCGCAGTAGCTTAACAAGAAAGTTTAAATGCCCCTTGTGAGAGACGTGCAGGTCGCAGTAGCTTAACAAGACAGTTTAAATGCCCCTTGGAAGAGAAGTGCAGGTCGCAGTAGCTTAATAAGACGGTTTAAGTGCACCTTGCAAGAGAAGTGCAGGTCGCAGTAGCTTAACAAGATGGTTTAAATGCCCCTTGGAAAAGTGGTGGAGGTTACAGTAGCTTAACAAGATGGTTTAAATGCCCCTTGGAAGAGACGTGCAGATAGCAGTATCTTAACAAGACGGTTTAAATGCCCCTTGGAAGAGACGTGCAGGTCGCAGTAGCTTAACAAGATAGTTTAAATCCCCCTTGGAAGAGACATGCAGGTTGCAGTAGCTTAACAAGACGGTTTAAATGCCCCTTGGAAGAGACGTGCAGGTCGCAGTAGCTTAACAAGATGGTTTAAATGCCCCTTGGAAGAGCGGTGGAGGTCGCAGTAGCTTAACAAGACGGTTTAAATGCCCATTGGAAGAGACATGCAGGTCGCAGCCGCTTAAACAGACGGTTTAAATGCCCCTTGGAAGAGACGTGAAGGTCGCTGTGGCTTAACAAGACAGTTTAAATGCCCCTTGGAAGAGACATGCAGGTCGCAGTAGCTTAACAAGACGGTTTAAATACCCCTTGGAAGAGAAGTGCAGGTCGCAGTAGCTTAATAAGACGGTTTAAATACCCCTTGGAAGAGAAGTGCAGGTCGCAGTAGCTTAATAAGACGGTTTAAATACCCCTTGGAAGAGAAGTGCAGGTCGCAGTAGCTTAATAAGACGGTTTAAATGTCCCTTGGAAGAGACGTGCAGGTCGCAGTAGCTTAACAACACGGTTTAAATGCCACTTGGAAGGGAAGTGCAGGTCGCAGTAGCTTAACAAGACGGTTTAAATACCTTTTGCAAGAGACGTGCCGGTCTCAGTAGCTTAATAAGAAGGTTTAAATGCCCCTTGGAAGAGACATGCAGGTCGCAGTAGCTTAACAAGACAGTTTAAATGCCCCTTGGAAGTGAAGTGCAGGTCGCAGTAGCTTAATAAGATGGTTTAAGTACACCTTGCAAGAGAAGTGCAGGTCGCAGTAGCTTAACAAGATGGTTTAAATGCCCCTTGGAAAAGTGGTGGAGGTTACAGTAGCTTAACAAGATGGTTTAAACGCCCCTTGGAAGAGACGTGAAGTCACAGTAGCTTTAAAAGAAGGTTTAAATGCCCCTTGGAAGAGACGTGCAGATAGCAGTATCTTAACAAGACGGTTTAAATGCCCCTTGGAAGAGACGTGCAGGTCGCAGTAGCTTAACAAGACAGTTTAAATCCCCCTTGGAAGAGATATGCAGGTTGCAGTAACTTAACATGAGGGTTTAAAAACCCCTTGGAATAGGCTTGCAGGTCGCAGTAGCTTACCAAGACGGTTTAAATGCCCCTTGGAAGAGACGTGCAGGTCGCAGTAGCTTAACAAGATGGTTTAAATGCCCCTTGGAAGAGCGGTGGAGGTCGCAGTAGCTTAACAAGACGGTTTAAATGCCCATTGGAAGAGACATGCAGGTCGCAGCCGCTTAAAAAGACGGTTTAAATGCCCCTTGGAAGAGACGTGCAGGTCGCAGTGGCTTAACAAGACAGTTTAAATGCCCCTTGGAAGAGACATGCAGGTCGCAGTAGCTTAACAAGACAGTTTAAATGCCCCTTGGAAGAGACGTGCAGGTCGCAGTAGCTTAACAAGACGGTTTAAATGCCCCTTGGAAAAGTTGTGGAGGTTACAGTAGCTTAACAAGACGGTTTAAATGCCCCTTGGAAGAGACGTGCAAGTCGCAGTTGCTTAAAAAGACGGTTTAAATGCGCCTTGGAAGAGACATGCAGGTCGCAGTAGCTTAACAAGATGGTGTAAATGCACATTGGAAGAGACGAGCAGGTCGCAGTAGCTTAACAAGACGGTTTAAATGCCCCTTGGAAGAGCGGTTGAGGTCGCAGTAGCTTAACAAGACAGTTTAAATGCCCCTTGGAAGAGACGTGCAGGTAGCAGTAGCTTAACAAGACGGTTTAAATGCCCCTTGAAAGAGCGGTGGAGGTCGCAGTAGCTTAACAAGTCAGTTTAAATGCCCCTTGGAAGATAATTGCAGGTCGCAGTAGCTTAATAAGACGGTTTAAATGCACCCTTGGAAGAGACGTGCAGGTCGCAGTAGCTTAACAAGACGGTTTAAATGCCCCGTGGAAAAGACGTGCAGGTCGCAGTAGCTTAACAAGATGGTTTAAATGCCTCTTGGAAAAGACGTGCAGGTCGCAGTAGCTTAATAAGACTGGATAAATGCCCCTTGGAAGAGGCTTGCAGGTCGCAGTAGCTTACCAAGACGGTTTAAATGGCCCTTGGAAGAGACGTGCAGGTCGCAGTAGCTTAACAAGACAGTTTAAATGCCCTTTGGAAGAGCGGTGGAGTTCGCAGTATCTTAACAAGACGGTTTAAATGCCCCTTGGAAGAGACATGCAGGTCGCAGAAGCTTAACAAGACGGTTTAAATGCCTCTTGGAAGAGACATGCAGGTCGCAGTAGCTTAACAATACTGTTTAAATGCCCCTTGGAAAAGTGGTGGCGGTTACAATAGCTTAAAATGACGGTTTAAATGCCCCTTGGAAGAGAGGTGCAAGTCGCAGTAGCTTAACAAGACGGTTTAAATGCCCCTTGGAAGAGACGTGCAGGTCGCAGTAGCTTAACAAGACAGTTTAAATGCCCCTTGGAAGAGACGTGCAGTTCGCAGTAGATTAACAAGATGGTTTAAATGCCCCTTGGAAGAGAGGTGGAGGTTGCAGTAGCTTAACAAGATGGTTTAAATGCCCCTTGGAAGAGACGTGCAGGTCGCAGTAGCTTAACAAGACGTTTTAAATGCCCCTTGGAAAAGTGGTGGAGGTTACAGTAGCTTAAAAATACAGTTTAAATGCCCCTTGGAATAGACGTGCAAGTCGCAGTAGCTTAAAAAGACGGTTTAAATGCGCCTTGGAAGAGACGTGCAGTTCGCAGTAGCTTAACAAGATCGTTTAAATGCCCCTTGGAAGAGAAGTGCAAGTCGCAGTAGCTTAACAAGACGGTTTAACTGCCCCTTGGAAGAGACGAGCAGGTCGCAGTAGCTTAAAAAGACAGTTTAAATGCCCCTTGGAAGAGACATGCAGGTCGCATTAGCTTAACAAGACGGTTTAAATGCCCCTTGGAAAAGTGGTGGAGGTTACAGTAGCTTAACAAGACGGTTTAAATGCCCCTTGGAAGAGACGTGCAAGTCACAGTAGCTTAACAAGACGGTTTAAATGCCCCTTGGAAGAGACGTGCAGGTCGCAGTAGCATAACAAGATGGTTTAATTGACCCTTGGAAGAGCGGTGGAGGTCGCATTAGCTTAACATGACAGTTTAAATGCCCCTTGGAAAAGACGTGCATGTCGCAGTAGCTTAACAAGACGGTTTAAATGCCCCTTGGAAGAGACGTGCAGGTCGCAGTAGCTTAACAAGACGGTTTAAATGTCCCTTGGAAGAGAGGTGGAGGTCGCAATAGCTTAATAAGATAGTTTAAATACCCCTTGGAAGAGACGTGCAGGTCGCAGTAGCTTAATAAGAAGGTTAAAATGCCAATTGGAAGAGACGTGCATGTCGCAGTAGCTTAACAAGACGGTTTAAATGCCCCTTGGAAAAGTGGTGGAGGTTACAATAGCTTAACAAGACGGTTTAAATGCCCCTCGGAAGAGACGTGCAAGTCGCAGTAGCTTAACAAGATGGTTTAAATGCTCCTTGGAAGAGACGTGCAGGTCGCAGTAGCTTAAAAAGACTGTTTAAATGCCCCTTGGTAGAGACATGCAGGTAGCAGTAGCTTAACAAGACGGTTGAAATGCCCCTTGGAAGAGACGTGCATGTCGAAGTAGCTTAACAAGACGGTTTAAATGCCCCTTGGAAGAGACGTGCCGGTCGCAGTAGCTTAACAAGACGGATTAAATGCCCCTTGAAAGAGACGTGCAGGTCGTAGTAGCTTAACAAGATGGTTTAAATGCCCCTTGGAAGAGCGGTGGAGGTCGCAGTAGCTTAACAAGACAGTTTAAATACCCCTTGGAAGAGAAGTGCAGGTCACAGTAGCTTAATAAGACGGTTTAAATGTCCCTTGGAAGAGACGTGCAGGTCGCAGTAGCTTAACAAGACGGTTTAAATGCCACTTGGAAGAGAAGTGCAGGTCGCAGAAGCTTAACAAGACGGTTTGAATGCAACTTGGAAGAGCGGTGGAGGTCGCAGTAGCTTAAAAAGACAGTTTAAATACCCCTTGGAAGAGACGTGCAGGTCGCAGTAGCTTAATAAGAAGGTTTAAATGCCCCTTCGAAGAGACGTGCAGGTCGCAGTAGCTTAACAAGATGGTTTAAATGCCCCTTAGAAGAGACGTGCAGGTCGCAGTAGCTTAACGAGACAGTTTAAATCCCCCTTGGAAGAGACGTGCAGGTTGCAGTAGCTTAACAAGAGGGTTTAAATGCCCCTTGGAATAATCTTACAGGTCGCAGTAGCTTACCAAAACGGTTTAAATGCCCCTTGGAAGAAACGTGCAGGTCGCAGTAGCTTAACAAGACAGTTTAAGTCCCCCTTGGAAGAGACGTTTAGGTTGCAGTAGCTTAACAAGAGGGTTTAAATGCCCCTTGGAATAGTATTGCAGGTCGCAGTAGCTTATCAAGATGGTTTAAATGCCCCTTGGAAGAGCGGTTGAGGTCGCAGTAGCTTAAGAAGAAGGTTTAAATGCCCCATGGAAGAGTCTTGCAGGTCGCAGTAGCTTACCAAGACGGTTTAAATGGCCCTTGGAAGAGACGTGCAGGTCGCAGTAGCTTAACAAGACAGTTTAAATGCCCCTTGGAAGAGCGGTGGAGTTCGCAGTATCTTAACAAGACGGTTTAAATGCCCCTTGGAAGAGACATGCAGGTCTCAGAAGCTTAACAAGACGGTTTAAATGCCCCTTGGAAGAGACATGCAGGTCGCAGTAGATTAACAAGACGGTTTAAATGCCCCTTGGAAGAGACGTGCAGGTCGCAGTAGCTTAACAAGACAGTTTAAATGCCCCTTGGAAGAGACGTGCAAGTCGCAGTGGCTTAATAAGACAGTTTAAATGCCCCTTGGAAGAGACGTGCAGGTAGCAGTAGCTTAACAAGATGGTTTAAATGCCCCTTGGAAGAGACATGCAGGTCGCAGTAGATTAACAAGATGGTTTAAATGCCCCTTGGAAGAGAGGTGGAGGTTGCAGTACCTTAACAAGACAGTTTAAATACCCCTTGGAAGAGACGTGCAGGTCGCAGTAGCTTAACAAGACGGTTTAAATGCCCCTTGGAAGAGACGTGCAGGTCGCAGTAGCTTAACAAGACGGTTTAAATGCCCCTTGGAAAAGTGGTGGAGGTTACAGTAGCTTAAAAAGACAGTTTAAATGCCCCTTGGAAGAGACGTGCAAGTCGCAGTAGCTTAAAAAGACGGTTTAAATGCGCCTTGGAAGAGACTTGCAGTTCGCAGTAGCTTAACAAGATGGTTTAAATGCCCCTTGGAAGAGAAGTGCAAGTCGCAGTAGCTTAACAAGACGGTTTAAATGCCCCTTGGAAGAGACGAGCAGGTCGCAGTAGCTTAAAAAGTCGGTTTAAATGCCCCTTGGAAGAGACATGCAGGTCGCATTAGCTTAACAAGACGGTTTAAATGCCCCTTGGAAGAGACGAGCAGGTTGCAGTAGCTTAACAAGACGGTTTAAATGCCCCTTGGAAGAGCGGTGGAGGTCGCAGTAGCTTAACAAGACAGTTTAAATGCCCCTTGGAAGAGACGTGCAGGTAGCAGTATCTTAACAAGAAGGTTCAAATGCCCCTTGAAAGAGCGGTGGAGGTCGCAGTAGCTTAACAAGACAGTTTAAATGCCCCTTGGAAGAGACATGCAGGTCACAGTAGCTTAATAAGACGGTTTAAGAGCACCTTGGAAGAGAAGTGCAGGTCGCAGTAGCTTAACAAGACGGTTAAATGCCCCTTGGAAAAATGGTGGAAGTTACAGTAGCTTAACAAGACGGTTTAAATGCCCCTTGGAAGAGACGTGCAAGTCAAAGTAGCTTAAAAAGACGGTTTAAATGCGCCTTGTAAGAGACATGCAGGTCTCAGTAGCTTAACAAGAAGGTTCAAATGCCCCTTGAAAGAGCGGTGGAGGTCGCAGTAGCTTAAAAAGACGGTTTAAATGCCCCTTGGAAGAGACGAGCAGGTCGCAATAGCTTAACAAGATGGTTTAAATGCCCCTTGGAAGAGACGTGCAGGTCGCAGCAGCTTAACAAGATGGTTTAAATGCCCCTTGGAAGAGACTTGCCGGTCGCAGTAGCTTAATAAGGCGGTTTAAATGTCCCTTGGTAGAATCGTGCAGGTCGGAGTAGCTTAACAAGACGGTTTAAATGCCACTTGGAAGAGATGTGCAGGTCGCAGTAGCTTAACAAGATGGTTTAAATGCCCCTTGGAAGAGAGGTGGAGGTCGCAGTAGCTTAACAATACGGTTTAAATGCCCCTTGGAAGAGACGTGCAGGTCGCAGTAGCTTAACAAGACAGTTTAAATGCCCCTTGAAAGAGACATGCAGGTCGCAGAATCTTAACAAGACGGTTTAAATGCCCCTTGGAAGAGATGTGCAGGTCGCAGTAGCTTAACAAGATGGTTTAAATGCCCCTTGGAAAAATGGTGGAGGTTACAGCAGCTTAACAAGACGGGTTAAATGCCCCTTGGAAGAGACGTGCAGGTTGCAGTAGCTTAACAAGACGGTTTATATGTCCCTTGGAAGAGACATGCAGGTCGCAGTAGCTTAACAAGATGCTTTAAATGCCCCTTGGAAGAGATGTGAAGGTCGCAGTAGCTTAACAAGACGGTTTAAATGCCCCTTGGAAAAGTGGTGAAGGTTACAGTAGCTTAACAAGACTGTTAAAATGCCCATTGGAAGAGACGTTCAAGTCGCAGTAACTTAAAAAGACGGTTTAAATGCGACTTGGAAGAGAAGTGCAGGTCACGGTAGCTTAACAAGACGGTTTAAATGCCCCTTGGAAGAGAGGTGGAGGTCTCAGTAGCTTAACAAGACAGTTTAAATGCCCCTTGGAAGAGACGTGCAGATCGCAGTAGCTTAATAAGATGGTTTAAATGCCCCTTGGAAGAGACGTGCAGGTCGCAGTAGCTTAACAAGATGGTTTAAATGCCCCTTGGAAGAGACTTGCCGGTCGCAGTAGCTTAATAAGGCGGTTTAAATGTCCCTTGGTAGAATCGTGCAGGTCGGAGTAGCTTAACAAGACGGTTTAAATGCCACTTGGAAGAGATGTACATGTCGCAGTAGCTTAACAAGATGGTTTAAATGCCCCTTGGAAGAGAGGTGGAGGTCGCAGTAGCTTAACAAGACGTTTTAAATGCCCCTTGGAAGAGACGTGCAGGTTGCAGTAGCTTAACAAGACAGTTTAAATGCCCCTTGAAAGAGACATGCAGGTCGCAGAATCTTAACAAGACGGTTTAAATGCCCATTGGTAGAGATGTGCAGGTCGCAGTAGCTTAACAAGATGGTTAAAATGCCCCTTGGAAAAATGGTGGAGGTTACAGCAGCTTAACAAGACGGTTTAAATGCCCGTTGGAAGAGACGTGCAGGTCGCAGTAGCTTAACAAGACGGTTTATATGTCCCTTGGAAGAGACATGCAGGTCGCAGTAGCTTAACAAGATGCTTTAAATGCCCGTTGGAAGAGACGTGCAGGTCGCAGTAGCTTAACAAGACGGTTTATATGTCCCTTGGAAGAGACATGCAGGTCGCAGTAGCTTAACAAGACAGTTTAAATGCCCCTTGAAAGAGACATGCAGGTCGCAGAATCTTAACAAGACGGTTTAAATGCCCCTTGGAAGAGATGTGCAGGTCGCAGTAGCTTAACAAGATGGTTTAAATGCCCCTTGGAAAAATGGTGGAGGTTACAGTAGCTTAACAAGACGTGTTAAATGCCCCTTGGAAGAGACGTGCAGGTCGCAGTAGCTTAACAAGACGGTTTATATGTCCCTTGGAAGAGACATGCAGGTCGCAGTAGCTTAACAAGATGCTTTAAATGCCCCTTGGAAGAGATGTGAAGGTCGCAGTAGCTTAACAAGACGGTTTAAATGCCCCTTGGAAAAGTGGTGAAGGTTACAGTAGCTTAACAAGACTGTTAAAATGCCCCTTGGAAGAGACGTTCAAGTCGCAGTAACTTAAAAAGACGGTTTAAATGAGACTTGGAAGAGACGTGCAGGTCTCGGTAGCTTATCAAGACGGTTTAAATGCCCCTTGGAAGAGAGGTGGAGGTCTCAGTAGCTTAACAAGACAGTTTAAATGCCCCTTGGAAGAGACGTGCAGATCGCAGTAGCTTAATAAGATGGTTTAAATGCCCCTTGGAAGAGACGTGCAGGTCGCAGTAGCTTAACAAGATGGTTTAAATGCCCCTTGGAAGAGACTTGCCGGTCGCAGTAGCTTAATAAGGCGGTTTAAATGTCCCTTGGTGGAATCGTGCAGGTCGGAGTAGCTTAACAAGACGGTTTAAATGCCACTTGGAAGAGATGTGCATGTCGCAGTAGCTTAACAAGATGGTTTAAATGCCCCTTGGAAGAGAGGTGGAGGTCGCAGTAGCTTAACAAGACGTTTTAAATGCCCCTTGGAAGAGACGTGCAGGTCGCAGTAGCTTAACAAGACAGTTTAAATGCCCCTTGAAAGAGACATGCAGGTCGCAGAATCTTAACAAGACGGTTTAAATGCCCATTGGAAGAGATGTGCAGGTCGCAGTAGCTTAACAAGATGGTTTAAATGCCCCTTGGAAAAATGGTGGAGGTTACAGCAGCTTAACAAGACGGTTTAAATGCCCGTTGGAAGAGACGTGCAGGTCGCAGTAGCTTAACAAGACGGTTTATATGTCCCTTGGAAGAGACAGGCAGGTCGCAGTAGCTTAACAAGATGCCTTAAATGCCCCTTGGAAGAGATGTGAAGGTCGCAGTAGCTTAACAAGACGGTTTAAATGTCCCTTGGAAGAGAGGTGGAGGTCGCAGTAGCTTAACAATATAGTTTAAATACCCCTTGGAAGAGACGTGCAGGTCGCAGTAGCTTAATAAGACGGTTAAAATGCCAATTGGAAGAGACGTGCATGTCGCAGTAGCTTAACAAGACGGTTTAAATGCCCCTTGGAAAAGTGGTGGAGGTTACAATAGCTTTACAAGACGGTTTAAATGCCCCTTGTAAGAGACGTGCAAGTCGCAGTATCTTAACAAGACGGTTTAAATGCTACTTGGAAGAGACATGCAGGTCGCAGTAGCTTAAAAAGACGGTTTAAATGCCTCTTGGTAGAGACATGCAGGTAGCAGTAGCTTAACAAGACGGTTGAAATGCCCCTTGGAAGAGACGTGCATGTCGCAGTAGCTTAAAAAGACGGTTTAAATGCCCCTTGGAAGAGAAGTGCCGGTCGCAGTAGCTTAACAAGACGGTTTAAATGCCCCTTGAAAGAGACGTGCAGGTCGCAGTAGCTTAACAAGATGGTTTAAATGCCCCTTGGAAGAGCGGTGGAGGTCGCAGTAGCTTAACAAGACAGTTTAAATACCCCTTGGAAGAGAAGTGCAGGTCGCAGTAGCTTAATAAGACGGTTTAAATGTCCCTTGGAAGAGACGTGCAGGTCGCAGTAGCTCAACAAGACGGTTTAAATTCCACTTGGAAGAGAAGTGCAGGTCGCAGTAGCTTAATACGAAGGTTTAAATGACCCTTGGAAGAGACGTGCAGGTCGCAGTAGCTCAACAAGACGGTTTAAATGCCACTTGGAAGAGAAGTGCAAGTCGCAGTAGCTTAACAAGATGGTTTGAACGCCACTTGGAAAAGCGGTGGAGGTCGCAGTAGCTTAACAAGACAGTTTAAATACCCCTTGGAAGAGACGTGCAGGTCGCAGTAGCTTAATACGAAGGTTTAAATGACCCTTGGAAGAGACGTGCAGGTCGCAGTAGCTTAACAAGACGGTTTAAATGCCCCTTGAAAGAAACGTGCAGGTCGCAGTAGCTTAACAAGATGGTTTAAATGCCCCTTGGAAGAGCTTTGAAGGTCGCAGTAGCTTAACAAGATGGTTTAAATGCCCCTTGGAAGAGCGGTGGAGGTCGCAGTAGCTTAACAAGACAGTTTAAATACCCCTTGGAAGAGAAGTGCAGGTCGCAGTAGCTTAATAAGACGGTTTAAATGTCCCTTGGAAAAGACGTGCAGGTCGCAGTAGCTTAACAAGACGGTTTAAATGCCACTTGGAAGAGAAGTGCAGGTCGCAGTAGCTTAACAAGACAGTTTGAATGCCACTTGGAAGAGCGGTGGAGGTCGCAGTAGCTTAACAAGACAGTTTAAATACCTCTTGGAAGAGACGTGCAGGTCGCAGTAGCTTAATACGAAGGTTTAAATGCCTCTTGGAAGAGACGTGCTGGTAGCAGTAGCTTAACAAGATGGTTTAAATGCCCCTTGGATGAGACGTGCAAGTCGCAGTAGCTTAACAAGACAGTTTAAATTCCCCTTGGAAGAGACGTGCAGGTTGCAGTAGCTTAACAAGAGGGTTTAAATGCCCCTTGGAATAGTCTTACAGGTAGCAGTAGCTTACCAAGCTGGTTTAAATGCCCCTTGGAAGAGCGGTGGAGTTCGCAGTAGCTTAAGAAGACGGTTTAAATGCCCATTGGAAGAGACATGCAGGTCGCAGCAGCTTAAAAAGACGGTTTAAATGCCCCTTGGAAAAGTGGTGGAGGTTACAGTAGCTTAATAAGACGGTTTAAATGCCCCTTGGAAGAGACGTGCAGGTCGCAGTGGCTTAACAAGACGGGTTAAATGCACCTTGAAAGAGATATGCAGGTCGCAGTAGCTTAACAAGATGGTTTAAATGCCCCCTGGAAAAGTGGTGGAGGTTACAGTAGCTTAATAAGACGGTTAAAATGCTCCTTGGAAGAGACGTGCAAGTCGCAGTAGCTTAAAAAGACGGTTTAAATGCGCCTTGGAAGAGACGTGCAGGTCGCAGTAGCTTAGCAAAACGGTTTAAATGCCCCTTGGAAGAGACGAGCAGGTTGCAGTAGCTTAACAAGACGGTTTAAATGCCCCTTGGAAGAGCGGTGGAGGTCGCAGTAGCTTAACTAGACAGTTTAAATGCTCCTTGGAAGAGAAGTGCAGGTAGCAGTAGCTTAACAAGACGGTTTAAATGCCCCTTGGAAGAGAAGTGCAGGTCGCAGTAGCTTAACAAGACGGTTTGAATGCCACTTGGAAGAGCGGTGGAGGTCGCAGTAGCTTAACAAGACAGTTTAAATACCCCTTGGAAGAGACGTGCAGGTCGCAGTAGCTTAATACGAAGGTTTAAATGCCTCTTGGAAGAGACGTGCTGGTAGCAGTAGCTTAACAAGATGGTTTAAATGCCCCTTGGAAGAGAAGTGCAAGTCGCAGTAGCTTAACAAGACAGTTTAAATTCCCCTTGGAAGAGACGTGCAGGTTGCAGTAGCTTAACAAGAGGGTTTAAATGCCCCTTGGAATAGTCTTACAGGTCGCAGTAGCTTACCAAGATGGTTTAAATGCCCCTTGGAAGAGCGGTGGAGGTCGCAGTAGCTTAAGAAGACGGTTTAAATGCCCATTGGAAGAGACATGCAGGTCGCAGCAGCTTAAAAAGACGGTTTAAATGCCCCTTGGAAAAGTGGTGGAGGTTACAGTAGCTTAATAAGACGGTTAAAATGCCCCGTGTTAGAGACGTGCAGGTCGCAGTGGCTTAACAAGACGGTTTAAATGCACCTTGGAAGAGATATGCAGGTCGCAGTAGCTTAACAAGATGGTTTAAATGCCCCTTGGAAAAGTGGTGGAGGTTACAGTAGCTTAATAAGACGGTTAAAATGCCCCTTGGAAGAGACGTGCAAGTCGCAGTAGCTTAAAAAGACGGTTTAAATGCGCCTTGGAAGAGACGTGCAGGTCGCAGTAGCTTAACAAAACGGTTTAAATGCCCCTTGGAAGAGACGAGCAGGTTGCAGTAGCTTAACAAGACGGTTTAAATGCCCCTTCGAAGAGCGGTGGAGGTCGCAGTAGCTTAACAAGACAGTTTAAATGCTCCTTGGAAGAGACGTGCAGGTAGCAGTAGCTTAACAAGACGGTTTAAATGCCCCTTGGAAGAGAGGTGGAGGTCTCAGTAGCTTAACAAGACAGTTTAAATGCCCCTTGGAAGAGACGTGCAGATCGCAGTAGCTTAATAAGATGGTTTAAATGCCCCTTGGAAGAGACGTGCAGGTCGCAGTAGCTTAACAAGATGGTTTAAATGCCCCTTGGAAGAGACTTGCCGGTCGCAGTAGCTTAATAAGGCGGTTTAAATGTCCCTTGGTAGAATCGTGCAGGTCGGAGTAGCTTAACAAGACGGTTTAAATGCCACTTGGAAGAGATGTGCATGTCGCAGTAGCTTAACAAGATGGTTTAAATGCCCATTGGAAGAGAGGTGGAGGTCGCAGTAGCTTAACAAGACGTTTTAAATGCCCCTTGGAAGAGACGTGCAGGTCGCTTTAGCTTAACAAGACAGTTTAAATGCCCCTTGAAAGAGACATGCAGGTCGCAGAATCTTAACAAGACGGTTTAAATGCCCATTGGAAGAGATGTGCAGGTCGCAGTAGCTTAACAAGATGGTTTAAATGCCCCTTGGAAAAATGGTGGAGGTTACAGCAGCTTAACAAGACGGTTTAAATGCCCGTTGGAAGAGACGTGCAGGTCGCAGTAGCTTAACAAGACGGTTTATATGTCCCTTGGAAGAGACATGCAGGTCGCAGTAGCTTAACAAGATGCTTTAAATGCCCCTTGGAAGAGATGTGAAGGTCGCAGTAGCTTAACAAGACGGTTTAAATGTCCCTTGGAAGAGAGGTGGAGGTCGCAGTAGCTTAACAATATAGTTTAAATACCCCTTGGAAGAGACGTGCAGGTCGCAGTAGCTTAATAAGACGGTTAAAATGCCAATTGGAAGAGACGTGCATGTCGCAGTAGCTTAACAAGACGGTTTAAATGCCCCTTGGAAAAGTGGTGGAGGTTACAATAGCTTTACAAGACGGTTTAAATGCCCCTTGTAAGAGACGTGCAAGTCGCAGTATCTTAACAAGACGGTTTAAATGCTACTTGGAAGAGACATGCAGGTCGCAGTAGCTTAAAAAGACGGTTTAAATGCCTCTTGGTAGAGACATGCAGGTAGCAGTAGCTTAACAAGACGGTTGAAATGCCCCTTGGAAGAGACGTGCATGTCGCAGTAGCTTAAAAAGACGGTTTAAATGCCCCTTGGAAGAGAAGTGCCGGTCGCAGTAGCTTAACAAGACGGTTTAAATGCCCCTTGAAAGAGACGTGCAGGTCGCAGTAGCTTAACAAGATGGTTTAAATGCCCCTTGGAAGAGCGGTGGAGGTCGCAGTAGCTTAACAAGACAGTTTAAATACCCCTTGGAAGAGAAGTGCAGGTCGCAGTAGCTTAATAAGACGGTTTAAATGTCCCTTGGAAGAGACGTGCAGGTCGCAGTAGCTCAACAAGACGGTTTAAATTCCACTTGGAAGAGAAGTGCAGGTCGCAGTAGCTTAACAAGACGGTTTAAATGCCACTTGGAAGAGAAGTGCAAGTCGCAGTAGCTTATCAAGACGGTTTGAATGCCACTTGGAAGAGCGGTGGAGGTAGCAGTAGCTTAATAAGACAGTTTAAATACCCCTTGGAAGAGACGTGCAGGTCGCAGTAGCTTAATACGAAGGTTTAAATGACCCTTGGAAGAGACGTGCAGGTCGCAGTAGCTCAACAAGACGGTTTAAATGCCACTTGGAAGAGAAGTGCAAGTCGCAGTAGCTTAACAAGATGGTTTGAACGCCACTTGGAAAAGCGGTGGAGGTCGCAGTAGCTTAACAAGACAGTTTAAATACCCCTTGGAAGAGACGTGCAGGTCGCAGTAGCTTAATACGAAGGTTTAAATGACCCTTGGAAGAGACGTGCAGGTCGCAGTAGCTTAACAAGACGGTTTAAATGCCCCTTGAAAGAAACGTGCAGGTCGCAGTAGCTTAACAAGATGGTTTAAATGCCCCTTGGAAGAGCTTTGAAGGTCGCAGTAGCTTAACAAGATGGTTTAAATGCCCCTTGGAAGAGCGGTGGAGGTCGCAGTAGCTTAACAAGACAGTTTAAATACCCCTTGGAAGAGAAGTGCAGGTCGCAGTAGCTTAATAAGACGGTTTAAATGTCCCTTGGAAAAGACGTGCAGGTCGCAGTAGCTTAACAAGACGGTTTAAATGCCACTTGGAAGAGAAGTGCAGGTCGCAGTAGCTTAACAAGACAGTTTGAATGCCACTTGGAAGAGCGGTGGAGGTCGCAGTAGCTTAACAAGACAGTTTAAATACCTCTTGGAAGAGACGTGCAGGTCGCAGTAGCTTAATACGAAGGTTTAAATGCCTCTTGGAAGAGACGTGCTGGTAGCAGTAGCTTAACAAGATGGTTTAAATGCCTCTTGGATGAGACGTGCAAGTCGCAGTAGCTTAACAAGACAGTTTAAATTCCCCTTGGAAGAGACGTGCAGGTTGCAGTAGCTTAACAAGAGGGTTTAAATGCCCCTTGGAATAGTCTTACAGGTAGCAGTAGCTTACCAAGCTGGTTTAAATGCCCCTTGGAAGAGCGGTGGAGTTCGCAGTAGCTTAAGAAGACGGTTTAAATGCCCATTGGAAGAGACATGCAGGTCGCAGCAGCTTAAAAAGACGGTTTAAATGCCCCTTGGAAAAGTGGTGGAGGTTACAGTAGCTTAATAAGACGGTTTAAATGCCCCTTGGAAGAGACGTGCAGGTCGCAGTGGCTTAACAAGACGGTTTAAATGCACCTTGAAAGAGATATGCAGGTCGCAGTAGCTTAACAAGATGGTTTAAATGCCCCCTGGAAAAGTGGTGGAGGTTACAGTAGCTTAATAAGACGGTTAAAATGCTCCTTGGAAGAGACGTGCAAGTCGCAGTAGCTTAAAAAGACGGTTTAAATGCGCCTTGGAAGAGACGTGCAGGTCGCAGTAGCTTAGCAAAACGGTTTAAATGCCCCTTGGAAGAGACGAGCAGGTTGCAGTAGCTTAACAAGACGGTTTAAATGCCCCTTGGAAGAGCGGTGGAGGTCGCAGTAGCTTAACAAGACAGTTTAAATGCTCCTTGGAAGAGAAGTGCAGGTAGCAGTAGCTTAACAAGACGGTTTAAATGCCCATTGGAAGAGAAGTGCAGGTCGCAGTAGCTTAACAAGACGGTTTGAATGCCACTTGGAAGAGCGGTGGAGGTCGCAGTAGCTTAACAAGACAGTTTAAATACCCCTTGGAAGAGACGTGCAGGTCGCAGTAGCTTAACAAGATGGTTTAAATGCCCCTTGGAAGAGCGGTGGAGGTCGCAGTAGCTTAACAAGACAGTTTAAATACCCCTTGGAAGAGAAGTGCAGGTCGCAGTAGCTTAATAAGACGGTTTAAATGTCCCTTGGAAGAGACGTGCAGGTCGCAGTAGCTCAACAAGACGGTTTAAATTCCACTTGGAAGAGAAGTGCAGGTCGCAGTAGCTTAACAAGACGGTTTAAATGCCACTTGGAAGAGAAGTGCAAGTCGCAGTAGCTTATCAAGACGGTTTGAATGCCACTTGGAAGAGCGGTGGAGGTAGCAGTAGCTTAATAAGACAGTTTAAATACCCCTTGGAAGAGACGTGCAGGTCGCAGTAGCTTAATACGAAGGTTTAAATGACCCTTGGAAGAGACGTGCAGGTCGCAGTAGCTCAACAAGACGGTTTAAATGCCACTTGGAAGAGAAGTGCAAGTCGCAGTAGCTTAACAAGATGGTTTGAACGCCACTTGGAAAAGCGGTGGAGGTCGCAGTAGCTTAACAAGACAGTTTAAATACCCCTTGGAAGAGACGTGCAGGTCGCAGTAGCTTAATACGAAGGTTTAAATGACCCTTGGAAGAGACGTGCTGGTCGCAGTAGCTTAACAAGACGGTTTAAATGACCCTTGAAAGAAACGTGCAGGTCGCAGTAGCTTAACAAGATGGTTTAAATGCCCCTTGGAAGAGCTTTGAAGGTCGCAGTAGCTTAACAAGATGGTTTAAATGCCCCTTGGAAGAGCGGTGGAGGTCGCAGTAGCTTAACAAGACAGTTTAAATACCCCTTGGAAGAGAAGTGCAGGTCGCATTAGCTTAATAAGACGGTTTAAATGTCCCTTGGAAAAGACGTGCAGGTCGCAGTAGCTTAACAAGACGGTTTAAATGCCACTTGGAAGAGAAGTGCAGGTCGCAGTAGCTTAACAAGACAGTTTGAATGCCACTTGGAAGAGCGGTGGAGGTCGCAGTAGCTTAACAAGACAGTTTAAATACCTCTTGGAAGAGACGTGCAGGTCGCAGTAGCTTAATACGAAGGTTTAAATGCCTCTTGGAAGAGACGTGCTGGTAGCAGTAGCTTAACAAGATGGTTTAAATGCCTCTTGGATGAGACGTGCAAGTCGCAGTAGCTTAACAAGACAGTTTAAATTCCCCTTGGAAGAGACGTGCAGGTTGCAGTAGCTTAACAAGAGGGTTTAAATGCCCCTTGGAATAGTCTTACAGGTAGCAGTAGCTTACCAAGCTGGTTTAAATGCCCCTTGGAAGAGCGGTGGAGTTCGCAGTAGCTTAAGAAGACGGTTTAAATGCCCATTGGAAGAGACATGCAGGTCGCAGCAGCTTAAAAAGACGGTTTAAATGCCCCTTGGAAAAGTGGTGGAGGTTACAGTAGCTTAATAAGACGGTTTAAATGCCCCTTGGAAGAGACGTGCAGGTCGCAGTGGCTTAACAAGACGGTTTAAATGCACCTTGAAAGAGATATGCAGGTCGCAGTAGCTTAACAAGATGGTTTAAATGCCCCCTGGAAAAGTGGTGGAGGTTACAGTAGCTTAATAAGACGGTTAAAATGCTCCTTGGAAGAGACGTGCAAGTCGCAGTAGCTTAAAAAGACGGTTTAAATGCGCCTTGGAAGAGACGTGCAGGTCGCAGTAGCTTAGCAAAACGGTTTAAATGCCCCTTGGAAGAGACGAGCAGGTTGCAGTAGCTTAACAAGACGGTTTAAATGCCCCTTGGAAGAGCGGTGGAGGTCGCAGTAGCTTAACAAGACAGTTTAAATGCTCCTTGGAAGAGAAGTGCAGGTAGCAGTAGCTTAACAAGACGGTTTAAATGCCCATTGGAAGAGAAGTGCAGGTCGCAGTAGCTTAACAAGACGGTTTGAATGCCACTTGGAAGAGCGGTGGAGGTCGCAGTAGCTTAACAAGACAGTTTAAATACCCCTTGGAAGAGACGTGCAGGTCGCAGTAGCTTAATACGAAGGTTTAAATGCCTCTTGGAAGAGACGTGCTGGTAGCAGTAGCTTAACAAGATGGTTTAAATGCCCCTTGGAAGAGAAGTGCAAGTCGCAGTAGCTTAACAAGACAGTTTAAATTCCCCTTGGAAGAGACGTGCAGGTTGCAGTAGCTTAACAAGAGGGTTTAAATGCCCCTTGGAATAGTCTTACAGGTCGCAGTAGCTTACCAAGATGGTTTAAATGCCCCTTGGAAGAGCGGTGGAGGTCGCAGTAGCTTAAGAAGACGGTTTAAATGCCCATTGGAAGAGACATGCAGGTCGCAGCAGCTTAAAAAGACGGTTTAAATGCCCCTTGGAAAAGTGGTGGAGGTTACAGTAGCTTAATAAGGCGGTTAAAATGCCCCGTGTTAGAGACGTGCAGGTCGCAGTGGCTTAACAAGACGGTTTAAATGCACCTTGGAAGAGATATGCAGGTCGCAGTAGCTTAACAAGATGGTTTAAATGCCCCTTGGAAAAGTGGTGGAGGTTACAGTAGCTTAATAAGACGGTTAAAATGCCCCTTGGAAGAGACGTGCAAGTCGCAGTAGCTTAAAAAGACGGTTTAAATGCGCCTTGGAAGAGACGTGCAGGTCGCAGTAGCTTAACAAAACGGTTTAAATGCCCCTTGGAAGAGACGAGCAGGTTGCAGTAGCTTAACAAGACGGTTTAAATGCCCCTTCGAAGAGCGGTGGAGGTCGCAGTAGCTTAACAAGACAGTTTAAATGCTCCTTGGAAGAGACGTGCAGGTAGCAGTAGCTTAACAAGACGGTTTAAATGCCCCTTGGAAAAGTGGTGGAGGTTACAGTAGCTTAACAAGACGGTTTAAATGCTCCCTGGAAGAGAAGTGGAGGTCGCAGCAGCTTAACAAGACAGTTTAAATGCCCCTTTGAAGAGACGTGCAGGTCGCAGTAGCTTAACAAGACGGTTTAAATGCCCCTTGGAAGAGACATGCAGTACGCAGTAGCTTAATAAGACGGTTTAAATGACCCTTGTAAGAGACATGCAGGTCGCAGTAGCTTAACAAGACGGTTTAAATGCTCCTTGGAAGAGACGTGCAAGTCGCAGTAGCTTAACAAGACGGTTTAAATGCTACTTGGAAGAGACATGCATGTCGCAGTAGCTTAAAAAGACGGTTTAAATGCCTCTTGGTAGAGACATGCAGGTAGCAGTAGCTTAACAAGACGGTTGAAATGCCCCTTGGAAGAGACGTGCATGTCGCAGTAGCTTAAAAAGACGGTTTAAATGCCCCTTGGAAGAGAAGTGCCGGTCGCAGTAGCTTAACAAGACGGTTTAAATGCCCCTTGAAAGAGACGTGCAGGTCGCAGTAGCTTAACAAGATGGTTTAAATGCCCCTTGAAAGAGCGGTGGAGGTCGCAGTAGCTTAACAAGACAGTTTAAATACCCCTTGGAAGAGAAGTGCAGGTCGCAGTAGCTTAATAAGACGGTTTAAATCTCCCTTGGAAGAGACGTGCAGGTCGCAGTAGCTCAACAAGACGGTTTAAATGCCACTTGGAAGAGAAGTGCAGGTTGCAGTAGCTTAACAAGACGGTTTAAATGCCACTTGGAAGAGAAGTGCAAGTCGCAGTAGCTTAACAAGACGGTTTGAATGCCACTTGGAAGAGCGGTGGAGGTCGCAGTAGCTTAACAAGACAGTTTAAATACCCCTTGGAAGAGACGTGCAGGTCGCAGTTGCTTAATACGAAGGTTTAAATGACCCTTGGAAGAGACGTGCAGGTCGCAGTAGCTTAACAAGACGGTTTAAATGCCCCTTGGAAGAGACGTGCAGGTCGCAGTAGCTTAACAAGACGGTTTAAATGTCCCTTGGAAGAGAGGTGGAGGTCGCAGTAGCTTAACAATATAGTTAAAATACCCCTTGGAAGAGACTTGCAGGTCGCAATAGCTTAATAAGACGGTTAAAATGCCCCTTGGAAGAGACGTGCATATCGCAGTAGCTTAACAAGATGGTTTAAATGCCCCTTGGAAAAGTGGTGGAGGTTACAATAGCTTAACAAGACGGTTTAAATGCCCCTTGTAAGAGACGTGCAAGTCGCAGTAGCTTAACAAGACGGTTTAAATGCTCCTTGGAAGAGACGTGCAGGTCGCAGTAGCTTAACAAGACGGTTTAAATGTCCCTTGGAAGAGAGGTGGAGGTCGCAGTAGCTTAACAATATAGTTAAAATACCCATTGGAAGAGACGTGCAGGTCGCAGTAGCTTAATAAGACGGTTAAAATGCCCCTTGGAAGAGACGTGCATATCGCAGTAGCTTAACAAGACGGTTTAAATGCCCCTTGGAAAAGTGGTGGAGGTTACAATAGCTTAACAAGATGGTTTAAATGCCCCTTGTAAGAGACGTGCAAGTCGCAGTAGCTTAACAAGACGGTTTAAATGCTCCTTGGAAGAGACGTGCAGGTCGCAGTAGCTTAAAAAGACGGTTTAAATGGCTCTTGGTAGAGACATGCATGTCGCAGTAGCTTAACAAGACGGTTGAAATGCCCCTTGGAAGAGACGTGCATGTCGCAGTAGCTTAACAAGACTGCTTAAATGCCCCTTGGAAGAGACGTGCCGGTCGCAGTAGCTTAACAAGATGGTTTAAATGCCCCTTGAAAGAGACGTGCAGGTCGCAGTAGCTTAACAGGATGGTTTAAATGCCCCTTGGAAGAGCGGTGGAGGTCGCAGAAGCTTAACAAGACAGTTTAAATACCCCTTGGAAGAGAAGTGCAGGTCGCAGTAGCTTAATAAGACGGTTTAAATGTCCCTTGGAAGAGACGTGCAGGTCGAAGTAGCTCAACAAGACGGTTTAAATGCCACTTGGAAGAAAAGTGCAGGTCGCAGTAGCTTAACAAGACGGTTTGAATGCCACTTGGAAGAGCGGTGGAGGTCGCAGTAGCTTAACAAGACAGTTTAAATACCCCTTGGAAGAGAAGTGCAGGTCGCAGTAGCTTAATACGAGGGTTTAAATGACCCTTGGAAGAGACGTGCAGGTCGCAGTAGCTTAAAAAGACGGTTTAAATGCCCCTTGGAAGAGACGTGCAGGTCGCAGTAGCTTAACAAGACGGTTTAAATGTCCCTTGGAAGAGAGGTGGAGGTCGCAGTAGCTTAACAATATAGTTAAAATACGCCTTGGAAGAGACGTGCAGGTCGCAGTAGCTTAATAAGATGGTTTAAATGCCCCTTGGTAGAGACATGCAGGTAGCAGTAGCTTAACAAGACGGTTGAAATGCCCCTTGGAAGAGACGTGCATGTCGCAGTAGCTTAACAAGACGGTTTAAATGCCCCTTGGAAGAGACGTGGCGGTCGCAGTAGCTTAACAAGACGGTTTAAATTCCCCTTGAAAGAGACGTGCAGGTCGCAGTAGCTTAACAAGATGGTTTAAATGCCCCTTGGAAGAGCGGTGGAGGTCGCAGTAGCTAAACAAGACAGTTTAAATACCCCTTGTAAGAGAAGTGCAGGTTGCAGTAGCTTAATAAGACGGTTTAAATGTCCCTTGGAAGAGACGTGCAGGTCGCAGTAGCTTAACAAGACGGTTTAAATGCCACTTGGAAGAGAAGTGCAGGTCGCAGTAGCTTAACAAGACGGTTTGAATGCCACTTGGAAGAGCGGTGGAGGTTGCAGTAGCTTAACAAGACAGTTAAAATACCCCTTGGAAGAGACGTGCACGTCGCAGTAGCTTAATACGAAGGTTTAAATGACCCTTGGAAGAGACGTGCAGGTCGCAGTAGCTTAACAAGATGGTTTAAATGCCCCTTGGAAGAGACGTGCAGGTCGCAGTAGCTTAACAAGACAGTTTAAATCGCCCATGGAAGAGACGTGCAGGTTGCAGTAGCTTAACAAGAGGGTTTAAATGCCCCTTGGAATAGTCTTACAGGTCGCAGTAGCTTACCAAGATGTTTTAAATGCCCCTTGGAAGAGCGGTGGAGGTCGCAGTAGCTTAACAAGACGGTTTATATGTCCCTTGGAAGAGACATGCAGATTGCAGTAGCTTAACAAGATGTTTTAAATGCCCCTTGGAAGAGATGTGAAGGTCGCAGTAGCTTAATAAGACGGTTTAAATGCCCCGTGGAAAAGTGGTAGAGGTTACAGTAGCTTAACAAGACTGTTAAAATGCCCCTTGGAAGAGACGTTCAAGTCGCAGTAACTTAAAAAGACGGTTTAAATGCGACTTGGAAGAGACGTGCAGGTCGCAGTAGCTTATCAAGACGGTTTAAATGCCCCTTGGAAGAGAAGATCAGGTTGCAGTAGCTTAACAAGACGATTTAAATGCCCCCTGGAAGAGAAGTGGAGGTCGCAGTAGCTTAACAAGACGGTTTAAATGCTCCCTGGAAGAGAAGTGGAGGTCGCAGCAGCTTAACAAGACAGTTTAAATGCCCCTTTGAAGAGACGTGCAGTACGCAGTAGCTTAATAAGACGGTTTAAATGACCCTTGTAAGAGACATGCAGGTCGCAGTAGCTTAACAAGACGGTTTAAATGCCCCTTGAAAGAGCGGTGGAGGTCGCAGTAGCTTAAAAAGACGGTTTCAATGCCCCTTGGAAGGGACGTGCAGGTCGCAATAGCTTAACAAGACGGTTTAAATGCCCCTTGGAAGAGACGTGCAGGTCGCAGTAGCTTAACAAGACGGATTAAATGCCCATTGGAAGAGTGGTGGTGGTCGCAGTAGCTTAACAAGACGGGTTAAATGCCCCTTGGAAGAGACCTGCAGGTCGCAGTAGCTTAATAAGACAGTTTAAATGCCCCTTGGAAGAGACGTGCAGGTCGTAGTAGCTTAACAAGACTGTTTAAATGCCCCTTGGAAGAGACGTGCGGGTCGCAGTAGCTTAACAAGACGGTTTAAATTCCCCTTGGAAGAGACGTGCAGGTCGCAGTAGCTTAATAAGACGGTTTAAATGCATCTTGGAAGAGACATGCAGGTCGCAGCAGCTTAACAAGACAGTTTAAATGACCCTTGGAAGAGACATGCAGGTCGCAGTAGCTTAACAAGACGGTTTAAATTCCCCTTGGAAGAGCGGTGGAGGTCGCAGTAGCTTATCAAGACAGTTTAAATACCCCTTGGAAGAAACGTGCAGGTCGCAGTAGCTTAATAAGATGGTTTAAATGACCCTTGGAAGAGACGTGCAGGTCTAAGTAGCTTAACAAGATGGCTTAAATGCCCCTTGAAAGAGCGGTGGAGGTCGCAGTAGCTTAACAAGACGGTTTAAATGCCCCTTGGAAGGGACGTGCAGGTCGCAATAGCTTAACAAGACAGTTTAAATGCCCATTGGAAGAGACGTGCAAGTCGCAGTAGCTTAATAAGAAGGTTTAAATGCCCCTTGGAAGAGACGTGCAGGTCGCAGTAGCTTAACAAGACAGTTTAAATGCCCCTTGGAAGAGACGTGCAGGTCGCAGTAGCTTAACAAGACAGTTTAAATCCCCCTTGAAAGAGACTTGCAGTTGGCAGTAGCTTAACAAGAGGGTTTAAATGCCTCTTGGAATAGGCTTGCAGGTCGCAGTAGCTTATCAAGACGGTTTAAATGCCCCTTGGAAGAGACGTGCAGTTTGCAGTAGCTTAACAAGATGGTTTAAATGCCCCTTGGAAGAGAGGTGGAGGTCGCAGTAGCTTAACAAGACGGTTTAAATGCCCCTTGGAAGAGACGTGCAGGTCGCAGTAGCTTAACAAGACGGTTTAAATGCCCCTTGGAAGAGACATTAAGGTCGCAGTAGCTTAACAAGACGGTTTAAATGCCACTTGGAAGAGCGGTGGAGGTCGCAGTAGCTTAACAAGACGGTTTAAATGCCCCTTGGAAGAGACATGCAGGTCGCAGTAGCTTAACAAGACAGTTTAAATGCCCCTTGGAAGAGAAGTGCAGGTCGCAGTAGCTTAATAAGAAGGTTTAAATGCCCCTTGGAAGAGACGTGCAGGTCGCAGTAGCTTAAAAAGACAGTTTAAATGCCCCTTGGAAGAGACGTGCAGGTCGCAGTAGCTTAACAAGATGGTTTAAATTCCCCTTGGAAGAGACGTGCAGATCGCAGTGGCTTAACAAGACGCTTTAAATGCCCCTTGTAAGAGACATGCAGGTCGCAGTAGCTTAACAAGACGGTTTAAATGCCCCTTGGAAGAGACGTGCAGGTCGCAGTAGCTTAACAAGACGGTTTAAATTCCCCTTGGAAGAGCGGTGGAGGTCGCAGTAGCTTAACAAGACAGTTTCAATGCCCCTTGGAAGAGACGTGCAGGTAGCAGTAGCTTAACAAGACAGTTTAAATCCCCCTTGGAAGAGACTTGCAGGTTGCAGTAGCTTAACAAGAGGGTTTAAATGCCTCTTGGAATAGGCTTGCAGGTCGCAGTAGCTTACCAAGACGGCTTAAATGCCCCTTGGAAGAGACGTGCCGGTCGCAGTAGCTTAACAAGATGGTTTAAATGCCCCTTGGAAGAGAGGTGGAGGTCGCAGTAGCTTAACAAGATGGTTTAAATGTCCATTGGAAGAGACATGCAGGTCGCAGCAGCTTAAAAAGACGGCTTAAATGCCCCTTGGAAGAGACGTGCAGATCGCAGTGGCTTAACAAGACGCTTTAAATGCCCCTTGTAAGAGACATGCAGGTCGCAGTAGCTTAACAAGACGGTTTAAATGCCCCTTGGAAGAGACGTGCAGGTCGCAGTAGCTTAACAAGACGGTTTAAATTCCCCTTGGAAGAGACGTGCAGATCGCAGTGGCTTAACAAGACGCTTTAAATGCCCCTTGTAAGAGACATGCAGGTCGCAGTAGCTTAACAAGATGGTTTAAATGCCCCTTGGAAGAGACGTGCAGGTCGCAGTAGCTTAACAAGACGGTTTAAATTCCCCTTGGAAGAGCGGTGGAGGTCGCAGTAGCTTAACAAGACAGTTTAAATGCCCCTTGGAAGAGACGTGCAGGTAGCAGTAGCTTAACAAGACGCTTTAAATGCCCCTTGGAAGAAACGTGCAGTTCGCAGTAGCTTTACAAGACGGTTTAAATGCCCCTTGGATGAGACGTGCAGGTCGCAGTAGCTTAACAAGACGGTTTAAATGCCCCTTGGAAGAGACGTGGAGGTCGTAGTAGCTTAACAAGACGGATTAAATGACCCTTGGTAGACACGTGCAGGTCGCTGCAGCTTAACAAGACGGTTAGAATGCCCCTTGGAAGAGACGTGTAGGTCGCAGTAGCTTAACAAGACAGTTTAAATGCCCGTTGGAAGAGACGTGCAGGTCGCAGTAGTTTAACAAGACGGTTTAAATTCCCCTTGGAAGAGCGGTGGAGGTCGCAGTAGCTTAACAAGACAGTTTAAATGCCCCTTGGAAGAGACGTGGAGGTCGTAGTACCTTAACAAGACGGATTAAATGACCCTTGGTAGACACGTGCAGGTCGCAGCAGCTTAACAAGACGGTTAGAATGCCCCTTGGAAGAGACGTGTAGGTCGCAGTAGCTTAACAAGACGGTTTAAATGCCCGTTGGAAGAGACGTGCAGGTCGCAGTAGTTTAACAAGACGGTTTAAATGCCCCTTGGAAGAGACGTGCAGGTCACAGTAGTTTAGCAAGACGGTTTAAATGCCCCATGAAAGAGACGTGCAGGTCGCAGTAGCTTAACAAGACGGTTTAATTGCCCCTTGGAAGAGCGGAGGAGGTCGCAGTAGCATAACAAGACAGGTTTAAATGCCCCTTGGAAGAGACGTGCAGTTCGCATTAGCTTAACAATACAGTTTAAATACCCCTTGGAAGAGACGTGCAGGTCGCAGTAGCTTAACAAGACGGTTTAAATGCCACTTGGAAGAGAAGTGCAGGTCGCAGTAGCTTAACAAGACGGTTTGAATGCCACTTGAAAGAGCGGTGGAGGTCGCAGTAGCTTAACAAGACAGTTTAAATACCCCTTGGAAGAGACGTGCAGGTCGCAGTAGCTTAATACGAAGGTTTAAATGCCTCTTGGAAGAGACGTGCTGGTAGCAGTAGCTTAACAAGATGGTTTAAATGCCCCTTGGATGAGACGTGCAAGTCGCAGTAGCTTAACAAGACAGTTTAAATTCCCCTTGGAAGAGACGTGCAGGTTGCAGTAGCTTAACAAGAGGGTTTAAATGCCCCTTGGAATAGTCTTACAGGTCGCAGTAGCTTACCAAGATGGTTTAAATGCCCCTTGGAAGAGCGGTGGAGGTCGCAGTAGCTTAAGAAGACGGTTTAAATGCCCATTGGAAGAGACATGCAGGTCGCAGCAGCTTAAAAAGACGGTTTAAATGCCCCTTGGAAAAGTGGTGGAGGTTACAGTAGCTTAATAAGACGGGTAAAATGCCCCTTGGAAGAGACGTGCAGGTCGCAGTGGCTTAACAAGATGGTTTAAATGCACCTTGGAAGAGATATGCAGGTCGCAGTAGCTTAACAAGATGGTTTAAATGCCCCTTGGAAAAGTGGTGTAGGTTACAGTAGCTTAATAAGACGGTTAAAATGCCCCTTGGAAGAGATGTGCAAGTCGCAGTAGCTTAAAAAGACGGTTTAAATGCGTCTTGGAAGAGATGTGCAGGTCGCAGTAGCTTAACAAAACGGTTTAAATGCGTCTTGGAAGAGATGTGCAGGTCGCAGTAGCTTAACAAGACGGTTTAAATGCCCCTTGGAAGAGCGGTGGAGGTCGCAGTAGCTTAACAAGACAGTTTAAATGCTCCTTGGAAGAGACGTGCAGGTAGCAGTAGCTTAACAAGACGGTTTAAATGCCCCTAGGAAGAGAAGTGCAGGTCGCAGTAGCTTAACAAGACGGTTTGAATGCCACTTGGAAGAGCGGTGGAGGTCGCAGTAGCTTAACAAGACAGTTTAAATACCCCTTGGAAGAGACGTGCAGGTCGCAGTAGCTTAATACGAAGGTTTAAATGCCTCTTGGAAGAGACGTGTTGGTAGCAGTAGCTTAACAAGATGGTTTAAATGCCCCTTGGAAGAGACGTGCAAGTCGCAGTAGCTTAACAAGACAGTTTAAATTCCCCTTGGAAGAGACGTGCAGGTTGCAGTAGCTTAACAAGAGGGTTTAAATGCCCCTTGGAATAGTCTTACAGGTCGCAGTAGCTTAACAAGATGGTTTAAATGCCCCTTGGAAAAGTGGTGGAGGTTGCAGTAGCTTAATAAGACGGTTAAAATGCCCCTTGGATGAGAGGTGCAAGTCGCAGTAGCTTAAAAAGACGGTTTAAATGCGCCTTGGAAGAGACGTGCAGGTCGCAGTAGCTTAACAAAACGGTTTAAATGCCCCTTGGAAGAGACGTGCAGGTCGCAGTGGCTTAACAAGATGGTTTAAATGCACCTTGGAAGAGATATGCAGGTCGCAGTAGCTTAACAAGATGGTTTAAATGCGCCTTGGAAAAGTGGTGTAGGTTACAGTAGCTTAATAAGACGGTTAAAATGCCCCTTGGAAGAGACGTGCAAGTCGCAGTAGCTTAAAAAGACGGTTTAAATGCGCCTTGGAAGAGACGTGCAGGTCGCAGTAGCTTAACAAAACGGTTTAAATGCCCCTTGGAAGAGACGAGCAGGTTGCAGTAGCTTAACAAGACGGTTTAAATGCCCCTTGGAAAAGTGGTGGAGGTTACAGTAGCTTAACAAGACGGTTTAAATGCCCCTTGGAAGAGACGTGCAAGTCAAAGTAGCTTAAAAAGACGGTTTAAATGCGCCTTGGAAGAGACGTGCAGATTGCAGTAGCATAACAAGACGGTTTAAATGCCCCTTGGAAGAGACGAGCAGGTCGCAGTAGCTTAACAAGACGGTTTAAATGCCCCTTGGAAGAGTCGTGCAGGTCGCAGTAGCTTAACAAGACGGATTAAATCCCCATTGGAAGAGCGGTGGTGGTCGCAGTAGCTTAACAGGATGGGTTAAATGCCCCTTGGAAGAAACCTGCAGGTCGCAGTAGCTTAATAAGACAGTTTAAATGCCCCTTGGAAGAGACGTGCAGGTTGTAGTAGCTTAACAAGACGGTTTAAATGCCCCTTGGAAGAGACGTGCAGGTCGCAGCAGCTTAACAAGACAGTTTAAATGCCCCTTGGAAGAGACATGCAGGTCGCAGTAGCTTAACAAGATGGTTTAAATGCCCCTTGGAAGAGCGGTGGAGGTCGCAGTAGCTTATCAAGACAGTTTAAATACCCCTTGGAAGAGACGTGCAGGTCGCAGTAGCTTAATAAGACGGTTTAAATGACCCTTGGAAGAGACGTGCAGGTCGAAGTAGCTTAACAAGACGGTTTAAATGCCCCTTGGAGGAGAAGTGCAGGTCGCAGTAGCTTAACAAGACGGTTTAAATGCCACTTGGAAGAGGGGTGGAGGTCGCAGTAGCTTAACAAGACAGTTTAAATGCCCATTGGAAGATACGTGCAGGTCGCAGTAGCTTAATAAGAAGGTTTAAATGCCCCTTGGAAGAGACGTGCAGGTCACAGTAGCTTAACAAGACAGTTTAAATGCCCCTTGGAAGAGACGTGCAGGTTGCAGTAGCTTAACAAGACAGTTTAAATCCCCCTTGAAATAGACTTGCAGGTTGCAGTAGCTTAACAAGAGGGTTTAAATGCCTCTTGGAATAGGCTTGCAGGTCGCAGTAGCTTATCAAGACGGTTTAAATGCCCCTTGGAAGAGACGTGCAGTTAGCAGTAGCTTAACAAGATGGTTTAAATGCCCCTTGGAAGAGAGGTGGAGGTCGCAGTACATACTTACATAGTTTATAAGGCCGAAAAAAGACAAGCGTCCATCCAGTTCAGCCTATTTCTTGTGCACTGCAGCTATTCCGCAGCATTGATCCAGGGGAACGCAAAAAAAAACAAAACAAAACAAAAAAAAAAAACATGCGGTATAGGCCAATTGACATCATTGAGGAAAAAATTCACTTCCCGACACCAATCTGGATTAATTAACTATCACTAAGCATAAGATGTAATTTTATTGTTCTCAAGAAAGGCGTCCAGGCCTCTCTTGAACTCATTAAGTGAGTTGGACATCACCACTTCCTCTCCCAGAGAGTTCCAGAGTCTCACGGCTCTGACCGTAAAGAATCCCCTTCTATGCTGGTGCAGGAACCTCCTTTCCTCCAGACGCATAGTGTGCCCCCTCGTCTTTGTCACCATCCTTGGTATAAACAGGTCATGGGAGAGATCTCTGTACTGTCCCCTGATGTATTTATACATGTTTATGAGGTCTCCCCTAAGCCTTCTCTTTTCCAACGTAAATAGGCCTAATTTTGACAACCTCTCTGGGTATTCTAGTCCCTCCATTCCCTTTATTACCTTAGTCGCCCTCCTTTGTACCCTCTCTAGCTCCAATATGTCTTTCCTGAGCACCGGAGCCCAGAACTGTGCACAATATTCTAAGTGCGGCCTTACCAGCACTTTATACAGAGGAAGAACAATGTTCTCATCATATGCCCCTATTCCTCTTCTGATGCATGCCATGACTCTATTTGCCTTCGCAGCTGCTGCCTGACACTGGGCACTCCAATTTAATTTGCTATTAACCAAGACGCCCAGGTCCTTCTCCATGTCAGATTTCCCCAACGGTTTCCCATTTAATATGTATGGGTGACTGCTGTTTTTCTTTCCCATGTGCATGACCTTACATTTATCGGCATTGAACCCCATTTGCCATTTTTTGGCCCAACTCCCCAATTTATCTAAATCCTCCTGTAGCTGTGCCCTATCCTCATCTGTGTTAACTACTTTACAAAGTTTAGTATCATCTGCAAATATTGCTATTTTACTATGCAACCCTTCCACTAGATCATTAATAAATATATTAAATAATATAGGGCCCAAGACAGACCCTTGAGGCACCCCGCTAGTAACCCTGACACACCCTGAGCTTACTCCATTGATAACCACCCTCTGCTTTCTATCACTCAGCCAGCTATTTACCCACTTACACACATTATCCCCCAGACCAAGCATTCTCATTTTATATACCAACCTTTTGTGTGGCACGGTATCAAACGCTTTGGAGAAGTCAAGGTATACAACATCCACTGACTCTCCCCGGTCCAGCTGTGAGCTCACCTCCTCGTAGAAGGCAATCAGGTTTGTTTGGCAGGAGCGATCTCTCATGAATCCATGTTGATATGGAGTTAGACAGTTATTATCATTAAGATATTCTACAATAGCATCTCTAAGAAATCCTTCAAACAATTTACCCACAACAGACGTTAAGCTGACTGGTCTATAGTTCCCAGGGTCACTTTTAGACCCCTTTTTGAATATTGGTACCACATTTGCTTGGCGCCAGTCTAGTGGGGCAGTCCCTGTCCATAAAGAGTGCTTGAATATAAGATACAGCGGTCTGTCTATCACATTACTTAATCCTTTTAGTACCCGGGTGTGTATGCCATCTGGGCCTGGTGACTTGTCTATTTTGATATTATTTAGGCGTTTCTGAACTTCCTCCTGGGTTAGGTGGGTGATATTTAGCGGAGGGTTTACTTTATCACTTTGCATTTCCTCCGATAAATTGTTTTCTTTTGTGAAAACAGTGGAGAAGAAGCTATTGAGTAGGTTTGCTTTACCCTCATCGCCCTCTATGATTTTACCCAGGTTATTTTTCAATGGGCCAACTCCATCAGTTTTAATCCTTTTACTGTTTATATAGTTAAAGAACAGTTTGGGATTCGTTTTACTTTCTTTGGCAATTAGTCTCTCTGTCTCCTCTTTTGCTATTCTTATTTGTTTCTTACAGATTTTGTTTTTTTCCCTATAAGATATTAGCGCTTCCTCGCTGCCTTCTTGTTTAAGTTTACCGAAAGCCCTTTTTTTGTTTTTCATTGCCCTCTTGACTTCCTTATTTAGCCACATTGGCTTCCTCCTATTCCTAGCCCTTTTATTCCCATAAGGTATGTACCTTCTACAGTGACTATGTAGGACTGTTTTGAAAATTTCCCATTTTCTATCCGTGCTCCTATTACTGAAGATACTATCCCAGTCTATAAGGTGAAGGGCATCTCTTAGCTGATCAAACTTTGCCCTCCTGAAGTTCAGTGTTTTTGTGACTCCCTTGCTGGGCACCCTACTGAAGCACATGTGGAATTGTATAATGTTGTGGTCACTATTTCCGAGGTGCCCCCCAACCTGCACCTCAGTTATTCTGTCTGGCCTGTTAGTTAATATTAAGTCTAAAAGGGCCGTCCCTCTAGTTGGTTCCTGCACAAGTTGTGACAAATAATTGTCTTTGATAATTGACAGAAACCTGTTTCCTTTCTGAGATCTACAGCTTTCGGTTTCCCAGTCTATATCGGGGTAGTTGAAGTCCCCCATAATAATCACCTCGTTATTTTTTGCTACTTCGTCTATTTGTCTCATTAATAGACTTTCCGTGGCTTCTGTTATATTTGGTGGTTTATAACAGACTCCTATGATAATTTTATTATTGTTTTTTGCCCCATGTATCTCCACCCATAAGGACTCGACCTCCTCATTTCCCTCCCATACATCCTCCCGTATTGTAGGCTTTAGACACGTCTTTACATATAGACAGACTCCACCCCCTTTCCGATTTCTTCGATCCCTTCTAAACAGACTGTAACCCTGTAAGTTAACTGCCCAGTCATAGCTTTCATCCAACCATGTCTCGGTTATTCCCACTATGTCATAGTTACCTGTAGATATTTCTGCTTCCAGTTCATCCATCTTGTTTGTCAGGCTCCTGGCATTTGCTAGCACGCAGTTTACACGATTTTGTTTTGTTCCAATCTTCTCCCTGTGGATTGTATTAGAAATTTTCTTACCTTCCTTCCAAGTATCTTGTCTTGGACCTTCTTTGTCGCACTTCATATCTTTCATTAGTATGTCCTCTGGTTGCATGTTCGTGTCCGGCGTTTTTCTTCCCATCCCCTCTTCTTCTAGTTTAACGCCCTCCTGATGAGTGTTGTGAGTCTCCTGGCGAATGTGTGTTTCCCGGGTTTGTTGAGGTGTAGTCCGTCTCTGGCAAGGAGTCCATCATAGAGGTAATTCACACCGTGGTCCAGGAATCCAAATCCTTGTTGTCTGCACCATCGTCTCAGCCAGCTGTTCACATCAAGGATCCTGTTCCATCTCCTGACGCCATGCCCACCTACTGGAAGGATAGAAGAAAAAACTACCTGCGCATCCAGTTCTTTTACTTTCTTCCCCAATGCTTCAAAGTCCTTGCAGATTGTCGGTAGGTCCTTCTTTGCCGTGTGATTGGTGCCAACATGTATCAGAAGAAATGGGTGGACATCCTTGGGACTGATGAGCTTTGGTATCCTATCGGTAACATCCTTAACTTAACAAGACGGTTTAAATGTCCATTGGAAGAGACATGCAGGTCGCAGCAGCTTAAAAAGACGGTTTAAATGCCCCTTGGAAGAGACGTGCAGGTCGCAGTAGCTTAACAAGACGGTTTAAATGCCCCTTGGAAGAGACATACAGGTTGCAGTAGCTTAACAAGACGGTTTAAATGCCACTTGGAAGAGCGGTGGAGGTCGCAGTAGCTTAACAAGACGGTTTAAATGCCCCTTGGAAGAGACATGCAGGTCGCAGTAGCTTAACAAGACAGTTTAAATGCCCCTTGGAAGAGAAGTGCAGGTCGCAGTAGCTTAATAAGAAGGTTTAAATGCCCCTTGGAAGAGACGTGCAGGTCGCAGTAGCTTAAAAAGACAGTTTAAATGCCCCTTGGAAGAGACGTGCAGGTCGCAGTAGCTTAACAAGACAGTTTAAATCCCCCTTGGAAGAGACTTGCAGGTTGCAGTAGCTTAACAAGAGGGTTTAAATGCCTCTTGGAATAGGCTTGCAGGTCGCAGTAGCTTACCAAGACGGCTTAAATGCCCCTTGGAAGAGACGTGCCGGTCGCAGTAGCTTAACAAGATGGTTTAAATGCCCCTTGGAAGAGAGGTGGAGGTCGCAGTAGCTTAACAAGATGGTTTAAATGTCCATTGGAAGAGACATGCAGGTCGCAGCAGCTTAAAAAGACGGCTTAAATGCCCCTTGGAAGAGACGTGCAGATCGCAGTGGCTTAACAAGACGCTTTAAATGCCCCTAGTAAGAGACATGCAGGTCGCAGTAGCTTAACAAGACTGTTTAAATGCCCCTTGGAAGAGACGTGCAGGTCGCAGTAGCTTAACAAGACGGTTTAAATTCCCCTTGGAAGAGACGTACAGATCGCAGTGGCTTAACAAGACGCTTTAAATGCCCCTTGGAAGAGCGGTGGAGGTCGCAGTAGCTTAACAAGACAGTTTAACCCCTTACTTACCGGGGACGTATTAGTACGCATATTTGCGCACCGCCGGTTCAGTGAGGGCTCCGGCGCTGAGCCCTCACTGAACCGAGCACATGTCAGCTGATTCTTACAGCTGACATGTGCCCGCAACAGCCGCGGGTGGAATCGCGATCCACCCGCGGCTGTTAACCAGTTAAATGCTGCTGTCAATCTCCGACAGCAGCATTTAACGCGCGCTTCCGGGTAGCGCGTCATAAGCCCCGCCCACCGGCGACCCCGTCACGTGATCGCGGGTTGCCGATGGGCGTGCATGACAACCCAGGGTCTGCAGCAGACGCCTGTGGTTGTCATGATCTTGTCGCTATGAGCGCCACCTAGTGGTCGGCGCTCATAGCACAGGACCATTTCTGCTGCATGCAGGGGACCTGCTCGTCCCCTGTATGTAGCAGAGGCGATCGGACAGTTGCTGCTTCTAGTCTCCTATGGAGACTATAGAAGCATGCAAAAAGTAAAAAAAAAAGTTTTTAAAAATATAAAAAAAAATAAAAAAATATAAAAGTTTAAATCACCCCCCTTTCGCCCCATTCAAAATAAAATATATAAAAAAAACCCACATACACATATTTGGTATCGCCGCGTTCAGAATCGCCCGATCTATCAAAATAAAAAAAGAATTATTCCGATCGGTAAACGGCGTAACGAGAAAAAAATTCTAAACGCCAGAATTACGTTTTTTGGTCGCTGCAAAATTGCAATAAAATGCAATAACGGGCGATCAAAACATCGGATCTACCCCCAAATGGTATCAATAAAAACATCAGCCCGGCACGCAAAAAATAAGCCCTCAAACAGCCCCAGATCCCGAAAAATGGAGACGCTACGGGTCTTAGAAAATGGCGCTATTTTTTTTTTTTTTTTTTACCAAATTTTGGAATTTTTTTTCAACACTTAAATATAAAAGAACCTATACATGTTTGGTGTCTATGAACTCGTAATGACCTGTAGAATAAGAAGAGCAGGTCAGTTTTAGCATTCAGTGAACATAGTAAAAAAAATAAATAAAAAACAACTGTGGTATTGCACTTTTTTTGCAATTTTACCGCACTTGGAATTTTTTTCCCGTTTTCCCGTACAGGATATGATAAAACTAGTAATGGCGTTGAAAAGTACAACTCGTCCCGCAAAAAATAAGCCCTCACATGGCTATATTGAGCAAAAAATAAAAACGCTATGGCTCTGGGAACAAGGGGAGCAAAAACGAAAATGCAAAAACGAAAAATGCTCCGGGGCTTAAGGGGTTAAATGCCCCTTGGAAGAGACGTGCAGGTAGCAGTAGCTTAACAAGACGCTTTAAATGCCCCTTGGAAGAAATGTGCAGGTCGCAGTAGCTTTACAAGACGGTTTAAATGCCCCTTGGATGAGACGTGCAGGTCGCAGTAGCTTAACAAGACGGTTTAAATGCCCCCTGGAAGAGACGTGGAGGTTGTAGTAGCTTAACAAGACGGATTAATTGACCCTTGGTAGACACGTGCAGGTCGCAGCAGCTTAACAAGACGGTTAGAATGCCCCTTGGAAGAGACGTGTAGGTCGCAGTAGCTTAACAAGACGGTTTAAATGCCCGTTGGAAGAGACGTGCAGGTCGCAGTAGTTTAACAAGACGGTTTAAATGCCCCTTGGAAGAGACGTGCAGGTCACAGTAGCTTAGCAAGACGGTTTAAATGCCCCATGGAAGAGACGTGCAGGTCGCAGTAGCTTAACAAGACGGTTTAAATGCCCCTTGGAAGAGCGGAGGAGGTCGCAGTAGCATAACAAGACAGGTTTAAATGCCCCTTGGAAGAGCCGTGCAGTTCGCAGTAGCTTAACAAGACAGTTTAAATACCCCTTGGAAGAGAAGTGCAGGTCGCAGTAGCTTAATAAGACGGTTTAAACTTCCCTTGGAAGAGACGTGCAGGTCGCAGTAGATTAACAAGACGGTTTAAATGCCACTTGGAAGAGAAGTGCAGGTCGCAGTAGCTTAACAAGACGGTTTGAATGCCACTTGGAAGAGCGGTGGAGGTCGCAGTAGCTTAACAAGACAGTTTAAATACCCCTTGGAAGAGACGTGCAGGTCGTAGTAGCTTAATACGAAGGTTTAAATGCCTCTTGGAAGAGACGTGCTGGTAGCAGTAGCTTAACAAGATTGTTTAAATGCCCCTTGGAAGAGACGTGCAAGTCGCAGTAGCTTAACAAGACAGTTTAAATTCCCCTTGGAAGAGACGTGCAGGTTGCAGTAGCTTAACAAGAGGGTTTAAATGCCCCTTGGAATAGTCTTACAGGTCGCAGTAGCTTACCAAGATGGTTTAAATGCCCCTTGGAAGAGCGGTGGAGGTCGCAGTAGCTTAAGAAGACGGTTTAAATGCCCATTGGAAGAGACATGCAGGTCGCAGCAGCTTAAAAAGATGGTTTAAGTGCCTCTTGGAAAAGTGGTGGAGGTTACAGTAGCTTAATAAGACGGTTAAAATGCCCCTTGGAAGAGACGTGCAGGTGGCAGTGGCTTAACAAGACGGTTTAAATGCACCTTGGAAGAGATATGCAGGTCGCAGTAGCTTAACAAGATGGTTTAAATGCCCCTTGGAAAAGTGGTGGAGGTTACAGTAGCTTAATAAGACGGTTAAAATGCCCCTTGGAAGAGACGTGCAAGTCGCAGTAGCTTAAAAAGACGGTTTAAATGCGCCTTGGAAGAGACGTGCAGGTCGCAGTAGCTTAACAAAACGGTTTAAATGCCCCTTGGAAGAGACGAGCAGGTTGCAGTAGCTTAACAAGATGGTTTAAATGCCCCTTGGAAGAGCGGTGGAGGTCGCAGTAGCTTAAGAAGACGGTTTAAATGCCCATTGGAAGAGACATGCAGGTCGCAGCAGCTTAAAAAGATGGTTTAAATGCCTCTTGGAAAAGTGGTGGAGGTTACAGTAGCTTAATAAGACGGTTAAAATGCCCCTTGGAAGAGACGTGCAGGTCGTAGTGGCTTAACAAGACGGTTTAAATGCTTCTTGGAAGAGACGTGCAGGTAGCAGTAGCTTAACAAGACGGTTTAAATGCCCCTTGGAAAAGTGTTGGAGGTTACAGTAGCTTAACAAGACGGTTTAAATGCCCCTTGGAAGAGACGTGCAAGTCAAAGTAGCTTAAAAAGACGGTTTAAATGCGCCTTGGAAGAGACGTGCAGGTTGCAGTAGCATAACAAGACGGTTTAAATGCCCCTTGGAAGAGACGAGCAGGTCGCAGTAGCTTAACAAGATGGTTTAAATGCCCCTTGGAAGAGTCGTGCAGGTCGCAGTAGCTTAACAAGACGGATTAAATGCCCATTGGAAGAGCGGTGGTGGTCGCAGTAGCTTAACAAGATGGGTTAAATGCCCCTTGGAAGAGACCTGCAGGTCGCAGTAGCTTAATAAGACAGTTTAAATGCCCCTTGGAAGAGACGTGCAGGTCGTAGTAGCTTAACAAGACGGTTTAAATGCCCCTTGGAAGAGACGTGCAGGTCGCAGTAGCTTAACAAGACGGTTGAAATTCCCCTTGGAAGAGACGTGCAGGTCGCAGTAGCTTAATAAGACGGTTTAAATGCCTCTTGGAAGAGACATGCAGGTCACAGCAGCTTAACAAGACAGTTTAAATGCCCCTTGGAAGAGACATGCAGGTCGCAGTAGCTTAACAAGATGGTTTAAATGCCCCTTGGAAGAGCGGTGGAGGTCGCAGTAGCTTATCAAGACAGTTTAAATACCCCTTGGAAGAGACGTGCAGGTCGCAGTAGCTTAATAAGACGGTTTAAATGACCCTTGGAAGAGACGTGCAGGTCGAAGTAGCTTAAAAATACGGTTTAAATGCCCCTTGGAGGAGAAGTGCAGGTCGCAGTAGCTTAACAAGACGGTTTAAATGCCACTTGGAAGAGGGGTGGAGGTCGCAGTAGCTTAACAAGACAGTTTAAATGCCCATTGGAAGATACGTGCAGGTCGCAGTAGCTTAATAAGAAGGTTTAAATGCCCCTTGGAAGAGACGTGCAGGTCGCAGTAGCTTAACAAGACAGTTTAAATGCCCCTTGGAAGAGATGTGCAGGTTGCAGTAGCTTAACAAGACAGTTTAAATCCCCCTTGAAAGAGACTTGCAGGTTGCAGTAGCTTAACAAGAGGGTTTAAATGCCTCTTGGAATAGGCTTGCAGGTCGCAGTAGCTTATCAAGACGGTTTAAATGCCCCTTGGAAGAGACGTGCAGTTCGCAGTAGCTTAACAAGATGGTTTAAATGCCCCTTGGAAGAGAGGTGGAGGTCGCAGTAGCTTAACAAGACGGTTTAAATGTCCATTGGAAAAGACATGCAGGTCGCAGCAGCTTAAAAAGACGGTTTAAATGCCCCTTGGAAGAGACGTGCAGGTCGCAGTAGCTTAACAAGACGGTTTAAATGCCCCTTGGAAGAGACATACAGGTCGCAGTAGCTTAACAAGACGGTTTAAATGCCACTTGGAAGAGCGGTGGAGGTCTCAGTAGCTTAACAAGACGGTTTAAATGCCCCTTTGAAGAGACATGCAGGTCGCAGTAGCTTAAAAAGACAGTTTAAATGACCCTTGGAAGAGAAGTGCAGGTCGCAGTAGCTTAATAAGAAGGTTTAAATGCCCCTTGGAAGAGACGTGCAGGTCGCAGTAGCTTAAAAAGACAGTTTAAATGCCCCTTGGAAGAGACGTGCAGGTCGCAGTAGCTTAACAAGACAGTTTAAATCCCCCTTGGAAGAGACTTGCAGGTTGCAGTAGCTTAACAAGAGGGTTTAAATGCCTCTTGGAATAGGCTTGCAGGTCGCAGTAGCTTACCAAGACGGCTTAAATGCCCCTTGGAAGAGACGAGCAGGTTGCAGTAGCTTAACAAGATGGTTTAAATGCCCCTTGGAAGAGCGGTGGAGGTCGCAGTAGCTTAAGAAGACGGTTTAAATGCCCATTGGAAGAGACATGCAGGTCGCAGCAGCTTAAAAAGATGGTTTAAATGCCTCTTGGAAAAGTGGTGGAGGTTACAGTAGCTTAATAAGACGGTTAAAATGCCCCTTGGAAGAGACGTGCAGGTCGTAGTGGCTTAACAAGACGGTTTAAATGCTTCTTGGAAGAGACGTGCAGGTAGCAGTAGCTTAACAAGACGGTTTAAATGCCCCTTGGAAAAGTGTTGGAGGTTACAGTAGCTTAACAAGACGGTTTAAATGCCCCTTGGAAGAGACGTGCAAGTCAAAGTAGCTTAAAAAGACGGTTTAAATGCGCCTTGGAAGAGACGTGCAGGTTGCAGTAGCATAACAAGACGGTTTAAATGCCCCTTGGAAGAGACGAGCAGGTCGCAGTAGCTTAACAAGATGGTTTAAATGCCCCTTGGAAGAGTCGTGCAGGTCTCAGTAGCTTAACAAGACGGATTAAATGCCCATTGGAAGAGCGGTGGTGGTCGCAGTAGCTTAACAAGATGGGTTAAATGCCCCTTGGAAGAGACCTGCAGGTCGCAGTAGCTTAATAAGACAGTTTAAATGCCCCTTGGAAGAGACGTGCAGGTCGTAGTAGCTTAACAAGACGGTTTAAATGCCCCTTGGAAGAGACGTGCAGGTCGCAGTAGCTTAACAAGACGGTTGAAATTCCCCTTGGAAGAGACGTGCAGGTCGCAGTAGCTTAATAAGACGGTTTAAATGCCTCTTGGAAGAGACATGCAGGTCACAGCAGCTTAACAAGACAGTTTAAATGCCCCTTGGAAGAGACATGCAGGTCGCAGTAGCTTAACAAGATGGTTTAAATGCCCCTTGGAAGAGCGGTGGAGGTCGCAGTAGCTTATCAAGACAGTTTAAATACCCCTTGGAAGAGACGTGCAGGTCGCAGTAGCTTAATAAGACGGTTTAAATGACCCTTGGAAGAGACGTGCAGGTCGAAGTAGCTTAAAAATACGGTTTAAATGCCCCTTGGAGGAGAAGTGCAGGTCGCAGTAGCTTAACAAGACGGTTTAAATGCCACTTGGAAGAGGGGTGGAGGTCGCAGTAGCTTAACAAGACAGTTTAAATGCCCATTGGAAGATACGTGCAGGTCGCAGTAGCTTAATAAGAAGGTTTAAATGCCCCTTGGAAGAGACGTGCAGGTCGCAGTAGCTTAACAAGACAGTTTAAATGCCCCTTGGAAGAGATGTGCAGGTTGCAGTAGCTTAACAAGACAGTTTAAATCCCCCTTGAAAGAGACTTGCAGGTTGCAGTAGCTTAACAAGAGGGTTTAAATGCCTCTTGGAATAGGCTTGCAGGTCGCAGTAGCTTATCAAGACGGTTTAAATGCCCCTTGGAAGAGACGTGCAGTTCGCAGTAGCTTAACAAGATGGTTTAAATGCCCCTTGGAAGAGAGGTGGAGGTCGCAGTAGCTTAACAAGACGGTTTAAATGTCCATTGGAAAAGACATGCAGGTCGCAGCAGCTTAAAAAGACGGTTTAAATGCCCCTTGGAAGAGACGTGCAGGTCGCAGTAGCTTAACAAGACGGTTTAAATGCCCCTTGGAAGAGACATACAGGTCGCAGTAGCTTAACAAGACGGTTTAAATGCCACTTGGAAGAGCGGTGGAGGTCTCAGTAGCTTAACAAGACGGTTTAAATGCCCCTTTGAAGAGACATGCAGGTCGCAGTAGCTTAAAAAGACAGTTTAAATGACCCTTGGAAGAGAAGTGCAGGTCGCAGTAGCTTAATAAGAAGGTTTAAATGCCCCTTGGAAGAGACGTGCAGGTCGCAGTAGCTTAAAAAGACAGTTTAAATGCCCCTTGGAAGAGACGTGCAGGTCGCAGTAGCTTAACAAGACAGTTTAAATCCCCCTTGGAAGAGACTTGCAGGTTGCAGTAGCTTAACAAGAGGGTTTAAATGCCTCTTGGAATAGGCTTGCAGGTCGCAGTAGCTTACCAAGACGGCTTAAATGCCCCTTGGAAGAGACGTGCCGGTCGCAGTAGCTTAACAAGATGGTTTAAATGCCCCTTGGAAGAGAGGTGGAGGTCGCAGTAGCTTAACAAGATGGTTTAAATGTCCATTGGAAGAGACATGCAGGTCGCAGCAGCTTAAAAAGACGGCTTAAATGCCCCTTGGAAGAGACTTGCAGATCGCAGTGGCTTAACAAGACGCTTTAAATGCCCCTTGTAAGAGACATGCAGGTCGCAGTAGCTTAACAAGACTGTTTAAATGCCCCTTGGAAGAGACGTGCAGGTCGCAGTAGCTTAACAAGACGGTTTAAATTCCCCTTGGAAGAGACGTGCAGATCGCAGTGGCTTAACAAGACGCTTTAAATGCCCCTTGTAAGAGACATGCAGGTCGCAGTAGCTTAACAAGACGGTTTAAATGCCCCTTGGAAGAGACGTGCAGGTCGCAGTAGCTTAACAAGACGGTTTAAATTCCCCTTGGAAGAGCGGTGGAGGTCGCAGTAGCTTAACAAGACAGTTTAAATGCCCCTTGGAAGAGACGTGCAGGTAGCAGTAGCTTAACAAGACGCTTTAAATGCCCCTTGGAAGAAACGTACAGGTCGCAGTAGCTTTACAAGACGGTTTAAATGCCCCTTGGATGAGACGTGCAGGTCGCAGTAGCTTAACAGGACGGTTTAAATGCCCCTTGGAAGAGACGTGGAGGTCGTAGTAGCTTAACAAGACGGATTAAATGACCCTTGGTAGATACGTGCAGGTCGCAGCAGCTTAACAAGACGGTTAGAATGCCCCTTGGAAGAGACGTGCAGGTCGCAGTAGCTTAACAAGACGGTTTAAATGCCTGTTGTAAGAGACGTGCAGGTCGCAGTAGTTTAACAAGACGGTTTAAATGCCCCTTGGAAGAGACGTGCAGGTCACAGTAGCTTAGCAAGACGGTTTAAATGCCCCATGGAAGAGACGTGCAGGTCGCAGTCGCTTAACAAGACGGTTTAAATGCCCCTTGGAAGAGCGGTGGAGGTCGCAGTAGCATAACAAGACAGGTTTAAATGCTCCTTGGAAGAGACGTGCAGTTCGCAGTAGCTTAACAAGACAGTTTAAATGCCCCTTGGAAAAGCGGTGGAGGTCGCAGTAGATTAACAAGATGGTTTAAATGCCACTTGGAAGAGACGTGCAGGTCGCAGTAGCTTAACAAGACGGTTTAAATGCCCCTTGGAAGAGACGTGCAGTTCGCAGTAGCTTAACAAGACGGTTTAAATGCCCCTTGGAAGAGCGGTGGAGGTAGCAGAAGCTTAACAAGACGGTTTAAATGCCCCTTGGAAGAGACGTGCAGTTTGTTAGAACTCTCCTGTTAGGTTTTTTCTAGTTTGCTGGTCACATGACCATTTTTGCCTATTTAATCCGGCTCCTCCCTCCTGGCCTTGCTGGACTTCATTGTATTTTCTACTCTTGAGCTAGCTTGGTACTCTGTTACCGTTCTCTGTTAGTTATGCTAGGTATTCTGACCTCTATGTTCTATGTTGAGTGTTTGTCTTTTACTGCTACAATTTCTGCTAGGAGGTGTCCAACTTTATCCCAGTCCCTAGTTCTTGTAGGGATCCCTCGCTTGCATCTATAGGTCTTCGTACAGACTAGCCGAGGACTTTAGCGGGTCTGATCGTAGGATCAGGTTCCCCGTTACATCGTAGGGATCCAGTTTAGTTCTATTGTAGGGACAGATCTCCTATCTTTCCTTAGTGCTTGTAGCAGATCATAACAGTAAGTCCAGTCCAAAAAAAAAAAAAATAAATTTCTCTAAGGAAAGACCTCCAGTTTCCATCATGGTCTCGGTTCAAGATTTGGCTCAACGCTTACAGGGACTCTCTCTGGAGGTGGTCAAGCTCCAACAACACGTGAGTAGCTGCCCTGGAGCACATTTTGTGGAGCCAAAGGTACGTCTGCCTGATCTATTTTTTGGTGAACAACAAGATTTTTTTTCTTTTAAAAATGCTTGTTTATTGTATTTTCGTTTAAGACCCGGATCCTCTGGTGATGAATCACAGCGCATAGGGTTCATAATGTCACTTTTGCGCAAGGATCCTCAGGGATGGGCTTTTTCTCTCCAACCTAGTGATCCGTGCTTTAGATCAGTGGATAGTTGTTTCTCTGCTTTGGGTTTGTTGTACGATGATCCTGATCGTGTCTCATCTGCTGAGTCTGAATTGAGACGTTTGAGGCAGGGATCAGTTAATGTGGAAAAATATTGTTCTCACTTCCGTCGGTGGTCTGCCCAGGTGGGGTGGAACGATTCAGTTTTGAAAAGTTTGTTTCTTGCGGGGCTAGGTGAAAGGGTTAAAGATTTGCTGATTGCTTATCCCACACCTGGAAACTTGCAGGAGGCTATGCAATTAGCTATACGGGTGGACAGGAGACTGCGTGCAAAGGTTAATGAGAGCAAATCCTCTGCTATGTTAGCTCCGAGTCTTGAGAGGGTCTGTGCTGACAAAGGAGAGCCGATGGAGATTGGGGCGATGACACCCCGCTCTCAGGAAAAAGACCACAGGCTTTCTGAAGGTTTGTGCTTCTATTGCGGAAATTTTGGTCATTTTATTAAGAACTGTGTGCTTCGTATGAACAAAGAAAAAAAAATGGTCAGTTATGCACGTATAGCCTGTTTAAATACTAAGGGAGTATTCCTATCTGCTACTACCGCTGCTCAGGAAGAATTAATTGAGTTTCGGGTATTTGTGGATTGTGGTTCTACTCTGAATGTGATTGATGGGGGATTCTTGGAAAAACTTACATTAAAACCTAAACCTTTGTCATCCCCTATTGCTGTGGTTTCTGTTGATGGCTCTCCCTTGAAGAGTGTTACTCACAAGGTCTGTGAGTTTCCCCTCACTATTAATGGTGTTCATCAAGAGAATTTGGATTTGGTAGTATTGAATAATTTGCCTTTTCCAGTAATATTGGGGTTGCCCTGGTTAAAATTGCATAATCCTGTACTGGATTGGTCTACCAATGAAATTAAGTCCTGGAGCCCTAAATGTTATGACAAGTGTTGTAACGGACGTATTGCTGCGGTGGAAAAAGGGGAATTACCTGTACCTATTCAGGATTTTTGGAGAGTTTTTTCTGAGGAGGAGTCACAAATTTTGCCTCCCCATAGAGACTATGATTGTACCATTGAATTTGTCCCTGGAGCGACTCTTCCTAAAAGTCGTTTATTTAATCTTACTATTCCTGAGAGAAAGGCTTTGGAGGAATACATACAGACAAGCTTGGCCGCCTGTCACATTAGGCCTTCCAAGTCTCCTGTGGCTGTTGGATTTTTTTTTGTTAAAAAAAAAGATGGCGGTTTACGTCCTTGTCTGGACTTTCGTGAGATTAATAAAATTACTGTACGCAATCCTTACCCACTGCCATTGATTCCTGATTTGTTTAACCAGTTAGTGGGGGCCAAGTGGTTCTCTAAAATTGATCTCCAGGGGGCATACAATTTGTTGCGCATGAAGGAGGGTGATGAATGGAAGACTGCTTTTAACACTCCTGTGGGTCATTTTGAGAATCTGGTTATGCCTTTTGGTCTTACCAATGCTCCAGCATTTTTTCAGAATCTTATTAATGACATCCTTAGACCTTTGATCGGCAAAAATGTGGTTGTGTATTTGGATGACATTTTGATTTATTCACCGGATCTGGAGTCTCATTGGCGGAGCATACGTGAGGTTTTACAGTTATTAATGGACAATTCGCTTTTTGCTAAGCTAGAGAAATGTGAGTTCGCTGTACAGAGAATTAGTTTTTTGGGTTACATTATCTCCAGTTAAGGTTTTGAGATGGACCCAGTTAAAGTTCAAGCTGTGCAGGAATGGCCTAGGCCTACTGGTTTGAAATCGATACAGAGGCTTTTGGGTTTCGCCAATTATTACAGAAAATTCATAAAAAAAATTTCTATTATTGTCAAACCGCTGACCGATCTCACTAGGAAAGGTGCTAATGCGGTTCAGTGGACTTCTGAGGCCATTGAAGCTTTTGTGTTTCTAAAGGAGAGGTTCACCTCTGCTCCCATCCTTATGCAGCCTGATGTGACTAAGCCGTTTTTGGTTGAGGTTGATGCTTCTTCTGTGGGGGTTGGTGCGGTGTTGTCTCAGGAAAGCAAGGATGGAGTACATCCCTGTGCCTTTTTTTCAAAAAAATTTTCTGAGACCGAACTTAATTACGATATTGGTAATCGGGAATTCCTGGCTATTAAACTCGCATTTGAACACTGGCGTCATCTCTTGGAAGGTGTTGAATTTCCCATTCAGGTTTTCACTGATCATAAAAATCTGATCTATCTTGATGCTGCCAAGCGCTTGAATGCCCGTCAGGCTAGGTAGGCACTTTTTTTCTCGCGGTTTAATTTTTCCGTTACTTACATCCCGGGTACCAAGAATGTTAAAGCGGATCATAGAATGGTAGAGTTGGAAGGGACCTCCTGGGTCATCTGGTCCAACCCCCTGCTCAAAGCAGGTTTCACTAAATCATCTCAGACAGATGTCTGTCCAGCCTCTGTTTGAAGACGTCCATTGAAGGGGAACTCACCACCTCTCGTGGCAGCCTGTTCCACTCATTAATCACCCTAACTGTCAAAAAGTTTTTTCTAATATCTAATCTGTGTCTCCTCCCATTTAGTTTCATCCTTTGTCTCGCAGCTTTTCTCCCATGGTCAGTGCTGAGGAGGAGGAGGAGAGCATTTTACAAGAAGGTGTTGTGATTGCTGCTTTGGACTCCGTTTTGGAGGATGAGATTCTTAAAGCTCAGGAGAATGCCCCATCTAACACTCCCCATGGGAGGTTGTTTGTGCCTAGGACCTTTTGGAGAGATTTGTTTGTTGAGTGTCATGAGTCTCGGTTGGCAGGTCATCCAGGAATTTCTGAGACCAAGGGACTTGTGGGTCGCAGTTTTTGGTGGCCTGGATGGCAGAAGGAAGTCATTAAGTGGGTGCGTCAATGTACTGTGTGTGCTAGATCTAAGTCTTCGCATGCTCCTGCTGCGGGGTTGCTTTGCCCTCTGGAGGTTCCTAGTGCACCTTGGACACATCTGGCTATGGACTTTATTACTGACCTTCCCCCCTCTGAAGGTTTCACGGTCATCTGGGTGGTCGTGGACCGTTTTAGCAAGATGTGTCACTTGGTTCCCTTCATCAAACTGCCTTGCGCTAAGACACTCGCTAAGGCCTTTGTCAAGGAAATTGTCAGACTATATGGCATTCCTACTGACATTGTTTCTGATAGGGGACCTCAGTTCGTGGCTCGTTTTTGGCGTGCCTTTTGTGACAGGTTGGGAGTTCATTTGTCGTTTTCATCCGGATATCATCCTGAGTCTAATGGCTAGACAGAAAGAAAGAACCAGGATGTTGAGCAGTTCTTGCGTTGCTTTGTGGCAGACAATCAAGAGGGGTGGTCTGAGTTTCTGCCACTTGCTGAATTTGCTCTTAACAACCATACATCCTCTTCTGCTGGGTGTTCGCCTTTTTTTTGTTGTTCTGGGAGACATCCGTCTTTTGGGTCATTCTCCAAATTGGTATCGGCTGTGCCTGAGGAGGAGAGTTTTTCCGGTGATTTAGAGAGAGTTTGGATGGATGTGCATGATAATCTTCAGGAGGCTAACAAAAAATCTAAGAGGTACTTTGATAGGAAACGGCAAGAGGTTTCGTTTGCTATTGGTGACATGGTTTGGTTGTCCTCTAAGAATCTGCGATTGAGGATTCCTTCGAAAAAATTGGGTCCCAAGTTTGTAGGGCCCTATAAGGTGCTTCAGATAGTTAACCAATCTGCTGTTAGGTTGGAGGTTCCTACCTCCTGGAAGATTAATCCGGTGTTTCATGTTTCTCTGTTGAAAAAAGCTGATGTGTCGGTTGGTGACGCCTCTGCCACTGTTCCTCCGGTGGTGGAGGATGGGGAATATGAAATTTCCCGCATCCTAAATTCTAGACGGTATAGAGGGAGTTTGCAGTATCTCGTCGCTTGGAAGGGTTTCGGACCCGAGGAAAACTCATGGGTGAGGGCGGATGATGTTTCTGCTTCCAGACTTGTCAGAGCGTTTCACAGGAGGTTTCCTGATAAGCCCGGTCCTAGGGGATCCGGAGGATCCTCTTAGAAGAGGGGGTACTGTTAGAACTCTCCTGTTAGGTTTTTCTAGTTTGCTGGTCACATGACCATTTTTGCCTATTTAATCCGGCTCCGCCCTCCTGGCCTTGCTGGACTTCATTGTATTTTCTACTCTTGAGCTAGCTTGGTACTCTGTTACCTTTCTCTGTTAGTTTTGCTAATTCTTCTGACCTCTATGTTCTATGTTGTATGTTTGTCTTTTACTGCTACAATTTCTGCTAGGATGTGTCCAACTTTATCCCAGTCCCTAGTTCTTGTAGGGATCCCTCGCTTGCATCTATAGGTCTTCGTACAGACTAGCCGAGGACTTTAGCGGGTCTGATCGGAGGATCAGGTTCCCCGTTACATCGTAGGGATCCAGTTTAGTTCTATTGTAGGGACAGATCTCCTGTCTTTCCTTAGTGCTTGTAGCAGATCATAACACAGTTCGCAGTAGAATAACAAGACAGTTTAAATGCCCCTTGGAAGAGACGTGCAGGTCGCAGTATCTTAACATGACGGATTAAATGCACCTTGGAAGAGCAGTGGAGGTCGCAGTAGCTTAACAAGATGGTTTAAAAGCCCCTTGGTAGAGACGTGCAGGTCACAGTAGCTTAACAAGACGGTTAAAATGCCATTTGGAAGAGCGGTGGAGGTTGCAGTAGCTTAACAAGACGGTTCAAATGCCCCTTGGAAGAGCGATGGAGGTCGCAGTAGCTTAACAAGACGATTTAATTGCCCCTTGGAAGAGACGTGCAGGTCGCAGTAGCTTAATAAGACGGTTTAAATGCCCCTTGGAAGAGACGTGCAGGTCCCAGTAGCTTAACAAGACGGTTTAAATGACCCTTTGAAAAGCGGTGGAGGTCGCAGTAGCTTAACAGGACGGTTTAAATGCCCCTTGGAAGAGATGTGCAGGTCGCAGTAGCTTAACAAAACGGTTTAAATACCCCTTGCAAGAGACGTGCAGGTCACAGTAGCGTAACAAGACGGTTTAAATGCCCCTTTGAAGAAACATGCAGGTCGCAGTAGCTTTACAAGATGGTTTAAATGCCCCTTGGAAGAGACGTGCAGGCCGCAGTAGCTTATCAAGACGGTTCAAATGCCCCTTGGAAGAGAAGTGGAGGTCGTAGTAGCTAAACAAGACGGATTAAATGCCCCTTGGTAGAGACGTGCAGGTCGCAGCAGCTTAACAAGACAGTTTAAATGCCACTGGGAAGAGACGTGCAGGTCGCAGTAGCTTAACAAGACGGTTTAAATGCCCTTGGAAGAAACGTGCAGGTCGCAGTAGCTTAACAAGACGGTTTAAATGCCCGTTGGAAGAGACGTGCAGGACACAGTAGTTTAACAAGACGGTTTAAATGCCCCTTGGAAGAGACGTGCAGGTCGCAGTAGCTTAGCAAGATGGTTTAAATGCCCCATGGAAGAGACGTGCAGGTCGCAGTAGCTTAACAAGACGGTTTAAATGCCCCTTGGAAGAGCGGTGGAGGTTGCAGTAGCATAACAAGACGGTTTGAATGCCCCTTGGAAGAGACGTGCAGTTCGCAGTAGCTTAACAAGACAGTTTAAATGCCCCTTGGAAAAGCGGTGGAGGTAGCAGTAGCTTAACAAGACGGTTTAAATGCCCCTTGGAAGAGACGTGCAGGTCGCAGTAGCTTAACAAGACGGTTTAAATGCCCCTTGGAAGAGACATGCAGGTCGCAGCAGCATAACAAGAGGTTTTAAATGCCCCTTTCAAAAGACGTGCAGGTCGCAGTAGCTTAACAAGACGATTTAAATGCCCCTTGGAAGAGACATGCAGGTCGCAGCAGCTTAACAAGATGGTTTAAATGCCCCTTCGTAGAGACGAGCAGGTCGCAGTAGCTTAACAATACGGTTTAAAAGCCCCTTGGAAAAGACATGCAGGTCGCAGTAGCTTAAAAAGATGGTTCAAATGCCCCTTGGAAGAGACAAGCAGGTCGCAGTAGCTTAACAAAACGGATTAAATACCCCTTGCAAGAGACGTGCAGGTCGCAGTAGCGTAACAAGACGGTTTAAATGCCCCTTGGAAGAAGCATGCAGGTCGCAGTATCTTTACAAGATGGTTTAAATGCCCCTTGGAAGAGACGTGCAGGTAGCAGTAGCTTAGCAAGACGGTTTAAATGCCCCTTGGAAGAGACGTGGAGGTCGTAGTAGCTAAACAAGACGGATTAAATGGCCCTTGGTAGAGACGTGCAGTTCGCAGCAGCTTAACAAGACAGTTTAAATGCCCCTTGGAAGAGACGTGCAGGTCGCAGTAGCTTAACAAGACGGTTTAAATGCCCCTTGGAAGAGACGTGCAGGTCGCAGTAGCTTAACAAGACGGTTTAAATGCCCCATGGAAGAGAGGCGCAGGTCGCAGTAGCTTAACAAGACGGTTTAAATGCCCCTTGGAAGAGCGGTGGAGGTCACAGTAGCTCAACAAGATGGTTTAAATGCCCCTTGGAAGAGACGTGCAGTTCGCAGTAGCTTAACAGGACGGTTTACACGCCGCTTGGAAAAGCGGTGGAGGTCGCAGTAGAGTAAGAAAATGGTTTAAATGCCCCTTGGAAGAGACATGCAGGTCGCAGTAGCTTAACAAGATGGTTTAAATGCCCCTTGGAAGAGCGGTGGAGGTCACAGTAGCATAACAAGACGGTTTAAATGCCCCTTGGAAGAGACATGCAGGTCGCAGTAGCTTAAAAAGATGGTTTAAATGCCCCTTGGAAGAGACATGCAGTTCGCAGCAGCTTAATAAGACGGTTTAAATGCCCCTTGGAAGAGACGTGCAGGTTGCAGTAGCTGAGCAAGACGGTTTAAAAGCCCCTTGGAAGAGACGTGCAGTTCGCAGTAGCTTTACAAGATGGTTTAAATGCCCCTTGGAAGAGACGTGCAGGCCGCAGTAGCTTATCAAGACGGTTTAAATGCCCCTTGGAAGAGAAGTGGAGGTCGTAGTAGCTAAACAAGACGGATTAAATGCCCCTTGGTAGAGACGTGCAGGTCGCAGCAACTTAACAAGACGGTTTAAATGCCCCTTGGAAGAGACGTGCAGGTCACAGTAGTTTAACAAGACGGTTTAAATGCCCCTTGGAAGAGACGTGCAGGTCGCAGTAGCTTAGCAAGATGGTTTAAATGCCCCATGGAAGAGACGTGCAGGTCGCAGTAGCTTAACAAGACGGTTTAAATGCCCCTTGGAAGAGCGGTGGAGGTTGCAGTAGCATAACAAGACGGTTTGAATGCCCCTTGGAAGAGACGTGCAGTTCGCAGTAGCTTAACAAGACAGTTTAAATGCCCCTTGGAAAAGCGGTGGAGGTAGCAGTAGCTTAACAAGACGGTTTAAATGCCCCTTGGAAGAGACGTGCAGGTCGCAGTAGCTTAACAAGACGGTTTAAATACGCTTTGGTAGAGTAGTGCAGGTCGCAGTAGCTTAACTGGACAGTTTAAATGGCCCTTGGAAGAGCGGTGGAGGTAGCAGAAGCTTAACAAGACGGTTTAAATGCCCCTTGGAAGAGACGTGCAGTTCGCAGTAGAATAACAAGACGGTTTAAATGCCCCTTGGAAGAGACGTGCAGGTCGCAGTATTTTAACATGACGGATTAAATGCCCCTTGGAAGAGCAGTGAAGGTCGCAGTAGCTTAACAAGACGGTTTAAATACCCCTTTGAAAAGTGGTGCAGGTCGCAGTAGCTTAACAGGACGGTTTAAATACCCCTTGAAAGAGACGTGCAGGTCGCAGTAGCTTAACAAAACGGTTTAAATACCCCTTGCAAGAGACGTGCAGGTCGCAGTAGCGTAACAAGACGGTTTAAATGCCCCTTGGAAGAAGCATGCAGGTCGCAGTAGCTTTACAAGATGGTTTAAATGCCCCTTGGAAGAGACGTGCAGGTCGCAGTAGCTTAGCAAGACGGTTTAAATGCCCCTTGGAAGAGACGTGGAGGTCGTAGTAGCTAAACAAGACGGATTAAATGGCCCTTGGAAGAGACGTGCAGGTCGCAGTAGCTTAACAAGATGGTTTAAATGCCTCTTGGAAGAGACGTGCAGGTCGCAGTAGCTTAACAAGACGGTTTAAATGCCCCATGGAAGAGAGGCGCAGGTGGCAGTACCTTAACAAGACGGTTTAAATGCCCCTTGGAAGAGCGGTGGAGGTGGCAGTAGCTCAACAAGACGGTTTAAATGCCCCTTTCAAGAGACGTGCAGTTCGCAGTAGCTTAACAAGACGGTTTACACGCCGCTTGGAAAAGCGGTGGAGGTCGCAGTAGAGTAACAAGATGGTTTAAATGCCCCTTGGAAGAGCGGTGGAGGTCACAGTAGCTTAACAAGACGGTTTAAATGCCCCTTGGAAGAGACATGCAGGTCGCAGTAGCTTAAAAAGATGGTTCAAATGCCCCTTGGAAGAGACAAGCAGGTCGCAGTAGCTTAACAAAACGGATTAAATACCCCTTGCAAGAGACGTGCAGGTCGCAGTAGCGTAACAAGACGGTTTAAATGCCCCTTGGAAGAAGCATGCAGGTCGCAGTATCTTTACAAGATGGTTTAAATGCCCCTTGGAAGAGACGTGCAGGTAGCAGTAGCTTAGCAAGACGGTTTAAATGCCCCTTGGAAGAGACGTGGAGGTCGTAGTAGCTAAACAAGACGGATTAAATGGCCCTTGGTAGAGACGTGCAGTTCGCAGCAGCTTAACAAGACAGTTTAAATGCCCCTTGGAAGAGACGTGCAGGTCGCAGTAGCTTAACAAGACGGTTTAAATGCCCCTTGGAAGAGACGTGCAGGTCGCAGTAGCTTAACAAGACGGTTTAAATGCCCCATGGAAGAGAGGCGCAGGTCGCAGTAGCTTAACAAGACGGTTTAAATGCCCCTTGGAAGAGCGGTGGAGGTCACAGTAGCTCAACAAGATGGTTTAAATGCCCCTTGGAAGAGACGTGCAGTTCGCAG